>NC_140545.1:19737721-22137721 GCF_057382185.1 Mchenga conophoros | reverse complement strand
GTTTGACAAAAAGGAAATATGGAAATTTAACTTCAGCAGTCAGTAATGAGATTTTAAAAATGTAAAGCTGAACAATGTAATATAGCAAACAGTCTGTTCTCAGTCTGCTGTTCTTAAACTAATTAACCAACAGTGGTTGCTGTTTCCACTGTGAGATCAATGCTTGGTCCTTGTTGGGGCTGTTGTGAGCAGTAGTGTGTCAAAATGTTTCAAAGGTTGAGAGGTTTGAGGTGGAGAAGAGAGAGCAAGTAACTTTCTTCTTTAAATGGTGGAGAGAAGGTTTTTTTCAAATGCTCTCTGGAAGCTGTGTGATTGTTTCTGCCTGATCCTCCTGCATACGCTTGGTCACTGCGCTGTGTAGAGTCTCATTAGTATGGATGTCAGCGCCTCTCCTTCAGCTGAACCTGCCATGCCACTACAGTAGTAGAGCTGCCTGCCTGCCTGCCGCATTGTCCCTGGATGGCCGATGTGAGGCTGCCAGCTCTGTCTCCTCCCAAGGATGACTGAAATGTGGGCGAGCGTCAGAAGCTGAATGTCATGATTCAATCAAAGGCGATGTCTGTGCCTGGATGTACAGAACAGGAATTCATGTTTCATATGGCTGTATAAAGAGAAGGGTACATATAAGAAGGCACTATCATTGCAATAAGCCTGCTTAAGAACAAAAAATTACAGCTGAGGTAAGACTGGGGAAATGGCTGTTTGGTGATAGTGATTCAGTCTACAGAGCTTCTGTATTTAGGTTGTACTGCAAGCATCAAGCAGCCCATCAAGTATTCATCTCTGGATTTAGGCTGTGGTGGCAGTTTCTGTAGCTTGGTGTGATACCTGACTAACTTGATTTTGTTGTGATCAGGGATTTGTTCTTCTAGTCAATAAAAATATTCCTTTATGAGCCTGACTGTATGATTGGGCTTCTTATCATGCTGCAGAATAAATTTGGGGCTGATTAGAGGCATTACTGAATATACTGGTTAAAACATTTAAAGTGTCCAAAAGCTTTGCACAGCACTGTATTTGTAGCAGTTATTTCATTTTTCTTGGAAAAGGTTTCAGATCGTCTTGGATTTACGTAGTTGACAGCCTGGCTTATTGTTTATTTACTTTGACACTTCTGGCTGTAGCTCTTTCGTCTTGTGTAGCGAAATCACAGGTGGTGATGTTCAGTACAGGCTGACATTGAGGGGAAAAACATATGACACTTCCAATATCTTTCTTGAAACAAAACAGATGTTTGTGAGTCAGGGTAAGCTTTTGGATGTAGGAAATGTGTGAAACTGAGACTTCTGCAGCACAAGCAAAGAAGAATCAAATGAGCCAAGAAAATATAAAACCAGAGATCACAGATTTAAAAGGTACCAGGGTAAGATGAGCAATGGTAAGACAGAGAATATCTACAGAAATGTGGAAAGTGCCCCACGTGACATTAAGCCAGGACGAAGCAGCTGTGCACAAAGGTGAGGTTCTCCCTTGTCTTTACAAAAGCTGCTGCAGGCTGCGAGGAAAGTTTACCCACGACTCAAATGGGAAGTTAGACTAAACACAAACATGAATATTTGGGAAATACACTAATTCCTCTTTAAGTGTCATAATGAGAGAAAGAAGCGCTACATACGTTACTCATGCCTATATGTTAAATATGAAGCTACAGCCACTAGATAGGTTAGCTCAGCTTAGCCCAGTGGTGTCCAAACCCAGGCCAGTGTCGAGGGCCAGTGTTCTGCAGGTTTTAGCTGTGTCCTTGATCCATCACAGCTGATTTAAATGGTTCTCCAGAGGCCTGGTAATAAACTAATCTTATGATTCAGGTGTGTAGACCCAGGGTGAGATCTAAAGCCTGCAGGACACCGGCCCTCGAGGCCTGGAGTTGGCCAAGCCTGGCTTAGCCTATCTTTGCATAAAAACTGGAAAACGGAGGAAATAGCCAACAGTGCAGGTAACTGACTGATTTTATGGGTTTTTCATGTTTCATTAGCTGTTGCTTGTTTGTTACTGTGTAACTAGCTGTCACTTTTTAAATTGTTCTACTTTTGTTAAGACTTTTTATTATAGGCTATCTAGCCATTTTGACTGACAGATGGGTACTAGTAAAGAGCAGTAGATGCTCTGTAGCTGTTTGCAAGGCCTCGCTTCAGCTAATTCAACTCACAGAACTGCACCTCTCTCATACTTACAACTACCACAGCTTGCTGTGTGGTTAGTTGCACTAACAGAATGTCCAGGAAGTCAGTTTGGGTGACAGGTATTCTAGTTCAATTACTTAACTAATAAATTAGCAGTCCATCTGTGTTCTGCCTTGCATGCATAAAGTCTGGGGAAGCTAGCTTTAAATCATGACTTAGGACTCCTCATCTAATATGGTTAATTCTGGGCCCCAAGAAATCAAGATGCCAAAATCAAGGCTTTGAAATTAGTTTTCACAAACCACTGGGATGTCACAGTGACTGTGTTCGTCTTTTACATAGGCTACAGTACATGCTTGAAAGCCTTCAAAGGACTTGAGCCTTGACTTGGACTTCATGACCAAAACTTTAGCACTATCTCACAGAAAACTCAGCCTCAACCTGCTGGGCTTTTAAGTCTTTTACATTTTCTTGTCCCAGTGTTCAAACCATTAAATCCAAGTGATGTTTATACTGATAATGAATGAAGGAAGGAATGACTGCATAAGTGTAAAACAACTACCCAAGAGATGTTTATGTATTCCTTCTCTGTGCACCCATGGCCATTGTCCTATGTTCCACCTCAAGGCCAGAGGATAAATTCTCCTCCTCTCACTTCGTGCTGCTTCGTCATCACTCCTGGCCTTCAGTCAATCGGTGTGACAATGAGATGAAACTGCACTGCCTTCACAAAGTCACCTGATTATACAATATTCTGTTTTTAGCCTTCACAGCGTCACCTCATCTATTCACATACCGCCGTGCTTCAAAACGCTTCCAGGAACCAGAGATGAAACTTTTTATTATTAGAGCTGTACTTTGAGGTCCATTGATGTAGCCTAATATTACATAAATTGGTTGACAATGCTGGGCTTTGTTGAGCTGTGATTGCACCGGGGTCCTGCTGCGTGTGCTTTGCCATTTCCCACTAAATCTAACTTTTAAGACGTTGCATTTCAGTCGTCATGGTTTCTTAGCTTCCCCTCGCACCTGCTCTATGCAATGCACGCCACAGGAGTGAGAGTTTTTCCAGGCATGACTCAGAGACAGTGACACCCCCGCCCATAACACTTTTCCTCCTCATGTGCTCACAGTAAGACATATTGACATGTTGTCTCAGTCTTTTTGATAATGCATTTGGTCCTGCTAGATAAGAGGCCCATACATCAAGCTGTCACAGGTCTGTCGAGCAGCAGCCTCACCTCATCACTTATATTCTCTCTTTCATTCTGTACACTTTGACTGCGGTACACTCCCACACATTTCTGTTTACCTACTTTTATTTTTCACTCTTTTCTGGGAGCTTTTAATTCTAAAATAACCTTTTCTATAATTTCTTTCTTCATTGTGCCTTCATTAGTAGCCATTCCTTTCTTTTAAAGGGACAGTTCAGCTCAGAGTAAAATCCACATATTTTTCCTCTGGCCTGTAGTGCTAGTAATCCATCTCGATTGCATTGGTGTGAGCTGCCCAGATCTGGAGATATTGGCTGTAGAAATGTCTTCCTTTTCTTGAGTGTAATCGAACCAGATGGTGAGATGGTATTTTGATTGTGGTGCTTCAAGTGCAAAAAAAAAAAAAAATGAAAAGAAAATTGTTGAAAAAAAGAAAAAAAAAGTCTCTTTCCAATAAAGATGACCCAGTTTCTTCAGATAAATAAATAAATCAATTTAGAGATTTTAGAGATTAACATGTGTGCAGGAAATACTTTCTTTTGCCTATATCCACCAGACTAAAGAAGATTGGAGCTAGTTTTTAGATGAACTGGCCCTTTAACTGTCCTGCATTTCTGACACCAAGAGCATTTGAATTGGGCTCCTTGACTCCTTCCCTCCTCCTTCATTTCATGGCAAGTATAAATGTGAGTTTTGACAAACAAAAAAGTAACGCCTCACTTGAAAGCAAGAAGAGTGGGAAAAAGTAAACAGCTGATGGAAAATGTATTTAAAAATTAGGAAGGCTTGGGTTTGAAATTAGAGGAATGACCAGCTCCTGAGGGTAAACAGGGCAGAACAGGCTCATTTATCACAAAGCGAAGCCTTAAAGGCAGAACTTAGCCGAACAGGTGAGAGGAAATGTCAGTGAAACCGATGGCGGCTGAGATATATGCAGGAGCTCGTTGGTGGTGTTAGCAATTAATTTTTTGTTCATATACTTGACAGTCATTCATCGATTTAAATTATGCTGCCAATCTTGTTGCTGATGAGAATCAACATGGTGAAAGGCACACATCAATCTCTTTTGCTAAACCCAACCAGTGAATGTCCAGTAACGAGCCGCTCCTCATTCTCTCAGCACCAAATAGACCCATTTGTCCCGGTGCTGAGTCTGGTGACCCAGTGTTTGTGTTTTTGATTTGATATTGTTTGATTATCGTTATTCATGGTTTTGGTTATCTTTATTTCTTAGTGATCTTAGTTTTTCCTCCCTCAGTGTTTATCTTAGCCTGTGTATAGTCTCTGTTCCCGCGTCTACTCTGTGCCTTTCCTGTGTTCCACATTTTATGTCTAGTCACCCTTGTCTCTATGTTCCCTATGTCTCCCCAGTCACTTGCTAAGCTTGCATGTCTGGAGTCTGAGTTTCGATCTGTGTGTTTCCTGTTTTATTTTGATAGATCCGTTGGGTCGTACATCCTGCCTGCCACAGCACAAACCACGACACCACTTCCATTTTGTCAAGCTCGTTCCTTTCTCAGTGAAGTGTTCATATTGTCCTTGGTCTCTGTGCAGCTCTTGCTCCCAACTTTACAGATATAGATTGCTGGCCAGGATCCCTTGGCATCACATATTAATGTGCTGGGTACTTTTATACATAATTTGTCAAGGTGCAGGATGGAGGCTGTAAATGAGTGTAATGTACAGTACCAGTCAAAAGTTTGGACACACCCTCTCATTTAATGTTTTTTCTTTATTTTCATGACGATTTACATTGTAGATTCTCACTGAAGCCAAACTTCAGCTGTCAAACAGGTGGCATTATTTTAAACTCCTGAATACTTTGGTATGCAGAGTTCATGGCTGACTCAGGCACTGCCAGGAACCCTATTCCTCTGCCTTCAAAACAAGCCCATTACTCCTCCACTGACATTTGGTTTGCTGTGTTTGGTTTTCCACTATAGAAAGAAAACCAAATGTCCTTTGGTTACAGAAGTCTTGTCTTTTATTCAGAAACAGCTTTGCACGCCTAAACTGCGCTGCCATGTTCTGCCGTGAACTTTAACATTTAACGTGCTAACTCAGGCCTGTACACTGTGAGATGTAACTCTTTGGTTTTCTGCAGTTTCTTTGCGCATTGCACGATCATGTGTTGAATTTGCAGGGACATTCACTCCTGGGAAGATTTGCAACTTTCCTGAATGTTTTTCACTTATGATGCAATGGACGACCTCAGATTCTTTGACCTTATAACCATTCCCAGACTGATGTGCAGCATTAATTGCTCTTCTAAGATCATTCCTGATGTCTTTTCTCTGTGGCATCGTGTTAACACACCAATGAATGCTCCAGACCATCAACCTGCTAAAACGTCTGCTTTTATAGATGTTTTCACTCTTTGTGGTGATCGGTTAAGCATGTACATCTAATTGGCAGCACTGTGTCTGTTACTTACCCTTTAATTTCTATGGAATGGTGTACTCGGTTTTTCAAAAGACAGCATAAATGTGCAGTGAAAACTTTCTTTTTCACGTGTCTGTAGTTATCATTAAAATGTTTGTTTTCTTGCTGTAAATGAGAAACAAATCTTTGATTTGTTCAGTGTTTCAGAGGATGACACCTCTGCCACTGTTGGCACTGTCAGTTTCTGTAAATCTCCTTGAAGCTGCACCTTGATTTAGCTCTTGTAAGCCTTTTACTTTAATAGGCCACACGTTGGAAAAACGCACATGTGAATAAACTCTCCAGAACTGATAACAGTTGTTTCTGTAGCTATTTTTATTTTATTTTAGGGCGAATCCTCTATTGATTGGGCCTTTCGTGTTCTGAGATCAAGGCCTTTCCTCCAGCTCAAAATGTGGTCAGGATTTTCATTCAACATTTCAAAGTGTTCTCAGGGCACTCTGGCACCAAAAATGCTGATCCCTGGTTCTGAGTGATGTATCCTTGAACAAAACAACTGTACTTTTGCATTATTTATGTGCTTGGTGTTTGGTATGCTAATAGTGAACATTATTTTATTCCTCCAATGACATATAGCTGCTCTCATCCTGGTGGTACACAGCCCCAGCTGACCAAGACCATTAGCGACGCTGTCAACGGAGGAAGGGCAGCTCCTTTCCTGTGCTGCTAGTGAAACTTTTGGTTGCAATTTAACTAAAACACCAGAAGTCACCTTGTAAAGACAGTTTTATAGTTTTAAAAGTTTGTTTTGAGACTATAGCTTAATTCACTCTGACAGTCTAAAATATTTTTATGCTATGTTGTTTCTCTGCTTTATTAATTTACTGTCAGAGCAGCTTAACTGAGTAACCCTTTTATCTTATCAGCCGCCCAAAATCCCATGTTTTATCATTTCATTTATCATCCTCTGCATCCAGCAAATCTGCACATCAGCAGAAACCACTGCAGAATATACATGAATTTTAAATTCCCCTCAGACGCAAGCCTGAATCATGACCATCTAAGAAACTAACTGCCTAACTAGCTGACTCACAGCAGGTTTTTTGATGATCACCGGGTAGTGGTGATGTAACAAGCAATCCCTGGAAGCCAGAAAAACACTCTGCTCTGTATGCTGTAAATATATCAAACAACTTAAGAACATTAGTGTTATTTAAACATACAAATTAAATCCAGTAAATTGAATCCACTGGACAATAAAAAGAAATACTGTATGTCCCTTGCACTGGCTTCTGGTTGGGCACAGATATCAGTTTAAAATCCTCACTCTTTCTTTTACGTCTTTACGAGGAGAGGCCCAAACTTATATCATCAAGCTTCTTCACCCTTACTCTCCAAAACAGATCCTTAGATCCACTGATGGTCTTCTGACTATCCCACAGACCCGTTTGAAAACAAACGGGGATCACACTTTCCAAATCCCACCACCAATACTGTGGAACAGTTTACCTCCCCCTCTATACACCATTGACTCTTTGGCTTCTTTTAAAAAACAGGTGAAACATCTATTTAGACAGGCCTTTGGGTAATGTTCTTGTTATTGTGTAATATGTTGTTTTGTCTGATTTGTTTTTATATTCCCTGTAAAGCACTTTGTAACAGATTCCTGTCTTAAAAAGTGCTATATAAATACATTTTACTTACTTTTACTTACTATACACGTACAAATATCTAATTAGCCAATCACATGGCAGAAATTCAATGCATTTAGACATGGAGACATGATCAAGATGATGTGCTGAAGTTCAAACTGATCATCAGAACGAGGAAGACATAAAACATAAAACATAAAAACATCCAGCCTGCTTTCTATTAACTGTTCAGGCTAGTGATGGTGGTGGTGTAATGGTTTGTGGGATATTTTCTTGGTAGACTCTGGATCCCTTAGCACCAGCTGAGCGTTGTTTAAAGACCACAGGCTTCCTGAGTAATGATGTTGACCATGTCCATTCATTTATGACCACAGTGCACCCATGGGATGTGGTGGAAGGCGAGATTTTCATTATGGATATGCAGCAATTGTGTGAAGGGGTCCAATCCATTACTAGCAAGGTATCCGGTGAGTCTAGTTGAGTTAATAACATGAGAACAGGAAGCAAACATATTTAGTTTGAGTGGTGCAAGAGGGCAGCTGGTGTGAGCTGCATTAGTCAATGTACACAATAAGTCTGATAACAAAGGCGGGCCTCAAAATTGAAGGGCCTTGTATCAACAGCTCTAAATAATGAATCTGAATGCAACCACATTAATATTGTATTTTGTTTCAGGTTTTGCATATGAATGTTTTTAGGTGTGTATTTCTTCACATTAGAAAAAAAATGCACAAAAGGACATTAATAAGTAATCAAACAGAAGCACATCCAGTTACCAAAAGCAAAACTGGCCCATTCTCTGTATCCTCTACAAGGGAGTTGGAAATATGGCTGCAGACCAAATGTGGTTTAACTACAGTAACAATAGCTGTCAGATTATTGGGTTAAGCCAATGCCACTTTGAGATTTGGGCACACAGCTATTTCCTTTCCTTTGATTATTGCTATTAGAGCAGTAAAGTGGTTTCTCATTCTTTATTTTGTGATCCCCTCAATATCAAATCTCACTTTAAGCTCATCAAACCCCAATAATGCCCTTGTGTGGTCTTAATGTCAGGCAATAATGCCAAATCCTGTAAAAAAGAAGAAGAAGAAGAACTAATTGAATTTCTTCAGTATAGTGATTACTTGAGGTTTACCATAAAACATATCATATTTCAGTCATTTAGTAAGTGGGTTGGGTTGATTTCAGTTAAAAATCTCTGAAAGATGCAAAAGGTATATGATATAAACTATGTGTGCTAGCAGTAATATTGTTTGGTTTCACTTTTTTTTAAATACACAATGCTGTCTTGCATTGTGTCTTGCATTGCTTGTTATAGTCAACAGTAAACCCATTAACCATTAAAAAGATTAATATCCTGTACACAGACTGTGAATAGTGAAGGATTTTCTTTCATTGTTATTATGTAGACAAACATAAAGTGGTTGCCCTCCCATTTAAATGATACCTGTTGGTTTCAGATTGATGCTGTTGGTGTACACTGTCATGGTCAAGAAACCAGTTTGAGATTATCTGAGCTTTGTGACATGGTGTGTTGTCCTGCTGGAAGCAGGCTTGTGAAGGTGAGTCATAAAGAGATGGACATGGTCAGCAACAATACTCAGGTAGGTTGTGGTGTTTAAATGATACTCAGTGGGTACTAAGGGGTGCAAAGTGCCAAAAATAAAATAGCTCCCACATAATTACCAGCACTAGCAGCCTGAACCATTGGTACAGGGGAGGGTGTTTTCACATTGTTTACGCCAGAAATCAAGACCCATCAGACCAGGAAACATTGTCCAGTTTCGGTGAGTCCGTCCAAATTGCAGCCTCAGTTTCCTGTTTTTCACTGATAGCACTGGTGTGATCTTTTATTGCTGCAGACCATCTGCTTCAATGTTTGATATGTTGTTGTTCAGAGATGCTCTTCTGCATACGTTTGAGTTACTGTTGGCTTCCTATCACTTGAAAGCATTAACAAGGCATTTTCACCCAGCGAGGATATTTTCGTGTTTTTTAAACCATTCTCTGTAAACCCTGTTATGCCCTTATAAACTTTGTAAGATGAACTTCTTAGTAAAACATTGCTTCTTTGTGCATCCAGCAGGTATGAAGCAATTTTTATTTATGAGTCTAAATCCAATATTTGCTTTCCTTTTAGCTGTTTTCACTCTACACTCGCTGCTTGTTCTTTAGCTGCTAAATGCTCCTCTGGGTTAGCATTGTGGAGTGGGGTTTTATGGCTGGAAACTACTGGCTGTTATGGCTTGAAGTGACACTGATGAGATCATGTTGAAAGTGAACCAAAACTGTAATGTTGCACACGGGGAAAAAAACAAGAATAAGCTGAAACACTGCATAATGCTATAAAGAAGAACAGCAGAGTCTGTGTGCTAAAAACACAACAAGTACAATATGTAAAATTTGTGAAAAGTGAAATGATGTGGATTATTAATTCTGGACTAATTCATTGTGGTGATATCACAGCTCCCTTAAAAAGAAGACAGGAAAATCACAGCAGGGTTTCTTTTATTATTTTAATTCTTATTGTCTGTCTTTTTTATGTATTTAATAAATTTGTAGGTCTCTGTGGAGAACTCATTTATGTGACTCACTGCTCCACTGATCATTAAATGTCAATTTACGGATTTGTAATTCCTGTGTGGAAGACTTTGCTGCAGTTTTTGTAATACTGACTGCATTGTACCGACGCTTCGTGTTGACTACGGCATCGGTCACTGCCTGATCAGTGTTTGCTATTCTTTCTTGAAGCTATAACTCACTGTGTAAACAGCAATGCAGTGAGAGGGGAACAAGTGGAAATACAGTGGCTATGCATCAGTTTAACTCTGATGCAGCTGATCTCAGCCTGACAGCAGCTCTCCGGCTGATGATAAGCTATGTTACCCTCACTTCTTCCCTCTGTTTGTGTGTGTGTGTGTGTGTGTGTGTGTGTGTGTGTGTGTGTGTGTGTGTGTGTGTGTGTGTGTGTGTGTGTGTGTGTGTGTGTTGGTGCAGCTGGCCTGACAGCAGCTTGATGGTTGTGTGTGATGGAGTGCTCACAGCAGGCTGACCAGAGTAATGAGAAGTGCATGGCTGCAGCTGATACTCCAGAGCTTGGCTCACCTGAAATGGATCCCGACCCACGCAGGCAAACCACCTCACCCTGATACAATAAACTTTAAGCTTTTTAGAGGTCATTCATAATGCTGCATTTAGCCAGCTTGTTTTCTTTTTGACTGCCCTTTGGAAGGTTTATGTGTGACACTATCAATGTTTTTAATGGTGGAGGCCCATCTCTTGACCGAGGTTTCATAAACATTAGTGTAGAAAATTGACCACTTTATGGGGAGCGCACCCCAAGGAGAAGAATTCTCTACTGTTTATCATTTCAGTTGCTGGTCAAGTAGCTCTGTGGTCACGGACAAGGTGTGTCAAACTTCAGGCTTGATGTTACTGTCAGATCGATGAGATGTTTCGAGTTGTCTCCTGGGTGTTGTCCTCTGGAAGCCCCGTGGCAGACTTTTTATCAGACGGGGATTTGTTGTTAGTACAAGGATACACAGTGCAGTGTGTGGCAGAGGGACCAAGTGATGCAGGAGTCCTGTCGCAGTGATACGAAGGAAACCTTGCAATCGAATGTTATCCTGAAACTGTCTGCACAAGAAAAAGAGCGTCATTTGTCCGAGAAAGCCCCCAAATCCAGCATGTGGTTACATTGCAGTGGCAATGACAATAACGTGGCAATAACATGCTCACAGTCATAACATGCTGATGTTTAGCAGGTAGATTTTCCATGTTCCCAATAAGCCTCCCATTCTTTTAACCTTATATTTTTATAATTCCCCTGAAAAGACCACAACAAATGACGTCTCTGCTTAGCAACAGCCTGCTAATCGCTTATGTGTCTGTGCCACTCTTGTCCAAAAAACTATTGAAAACACATGAAAGAACCATAAACTCACAATGGGTGGGCGGGTTACTTTTTGATAAGTATAAATTCTCTGCTAGCTTTTAGTCTCTTCGGGGAAATATTTTTGAACAGCAGAGATTAAATAAATGGACCCTCATCCTTTAGATGCAGTAATCGGCTGGCACGGAGATCACATTTTTTATTTGATCTAATTAGATATGGGAATTTTTACAACAGCAAAAAACAACTTAGACATCTTAATTCATTGAAAACTGACTTGGCTCAATATTAATGTCCCTCTGTATCCTTTCTGCATCATTATGAAAAACATACAGTTTAACTGGCTTATGTAACATTGTAACACCTAGTTGCTCACCTTTAATGTATAGAGAGTTTGACTTTCTCATCAGGTACAAACCACATACTGGAATTTCCTTGCAGCAAAAAGGTTGAATCAGACGATCTTTATGATTTGCCGTACCTTGAAAATGCTCAAAGAAACTATGAAACTTGACAGGAAGAATTTAATAATGGAAGCTGACTCCGCCAGTGCATTGACTGATTATTAGTTTAGTTTGTAGAGAATCTGATACGGTGCTACTCAAACTTCAGTGAGTGAACAGGCTGTAACAAGCCATCCAAATTAAATGACAAAACAGGCTTTGTCACTTGTCCATGACCTCCACAATGACAAATGTTTATGGTCTAATGCTGCTATTGGCAGGATGACATCATTCCCAGCCACAAGAGCCAGCCTGGTATTGTTTTCACCTTGTAAAGCTGTGTCTGTGTGTAAAGCACAGCAAAATGTGTTACTGGAGACGTCTGCTGGTGCAGGAACTAACACAAAGGCCATTTTTAGTGCCTGATGTATACATCAGTTGACTAAAAGTTTAAAAGCAGCCCTTGATAGTTGGTTGCAGACATACTAGTTGGTAAATGTATTTATTTTTCTTAGTTTTCTTTTATTACATCTTTTTATTGATGTGCAGTCATGCAAAAAGGAAAGTTTTCACCGGACTCTAAGCAGTCCTGTGAAGTCCTGCTGCAGGATTTTAGTCGGGACTTTGACTTGACCATTTCAACACCTTAATTCTTTTTCTTTTCAGCAATTCAGTTGTTGTTTTGCTGCTGTGATCTTTCTCCTGTTGCATGACCATCAAGTATTAGCTGTTGGACAGATGGCCTCACATTTGATTCCAGAACACTTTGTTATACAGAGCTCAGTGACTGCAAGGTTCCTAGTTGTCATGTCTGCAACACAAGCACAAATCTTAATCTCTCCACCTCCGTGCTTGACAGCTGGTAATAGGTGTTTGTGGTAATATTCTGTTTTTGTTTTTCACCGGATGTAGAGCTGTGCATTATAGCCAAATATCTCCACTTTGATCTTATCTGTCCAAAGGATAGTGTTCCAAAAGTCTTGTGGGTTGGTCAGAAACAGTTTTCCTAGCCTAAGCCGTACTACCCTTTTTAGAGAGGAGGACAACATGTCCAAACAAGCTATACTTGTTTAGTCTTATTCTAATTGTACTGCCATAAAAGTTTTATATTTACCATGCTAACTGAGGCCTGTAGAGTCAGAGATGTAACCTCTGCTTTTATAGAGGTGGTCAACTAATCAAATGTATTTAATTAGCATCTCCCGGCTGTTACCTGGCCTGTTAATTCCTATAAGGATGCAGTTTTTTCACAGGACTGCATAGAGGCTTGCGAAAACTTTCTTTTTCACCTGACTTTACATTGCCAGTTAACTGTTGGGTTTTTGTTTTAATTACATTGCCACCCACCACTAGACAGCAACACCCTTCTCTTTCTCTGTGAAGTTGTAAACCTGCAAGGTGGAAAGTAAAGACAGATAACAGCTGCATGAACCAGCCTGGTTCTGCAGTACTTTAATCTAGAAAATTTATGGTTGTTTGCTATGTCACAATAAACTGCCAGATAACCACTCGACTGGAGCAATGTGTAAACACATTCTGCAAAGGTGTCTGGCCATTAACCTTCAGGGAAAGAAGGCTGCCGGTGCTAGCACTGTTAATGTTAGCCACACTGATGTGACATTGTGTGTGCACTATGTTATGATGCTGCAAAGTGTCATACGCTTCTTTGGCATGTAAAGTATAATTATGTTATTTTTGGTTAGTTTTGGTTATAAGTAGTAATAAACTTGCTTTTTATTTAGCTTAGATTTCTGGGCACAACAATGCTGGCTATTGTTTAAGCAGAAGAAATGTTTAGCAATCACTTCCTTTAAAGTCTGATGGTTTATTGAACCATTCCACTCCCAGACCCCCCTCCCAGCAGAGAAGCTTTTAATAACCCTGTAATAGCTACTACATTATTTCCTCACTGTTGCAGCTGATGCTATTCTTCCTTAGAAGACAGTCTCAGTACAAATACATAATCAGATTCTCCAGTCACAGTTTTGAGATCTATAAAAAGTAAGTATTCTCTATCTGATAATAATTTGTGTTTGATATGGGGTTTGTTTCCCCCACACCTGTCTGGAGTCTTTATATTTTTACATCATACCATCAGAACTGCATATTTTACAACTGGTGTATGAGCTAGTTTTTGTATTACAAATTCTTGCATTCCAAACTCTTTTAGCAGATGACTATGAAACATCCTCTTAGTGTCAGTCTACGCAGATACAGTGCAGTACTTCATCCTGAGCAGATGAAGTGAAGTGAAAGCAATACTAAGCAAAACACACATCTGAACTGAAGACAGTTTAAAATTTATAATTAAAAAAAACATGATTTTCTTGGTTCTTTACACACAGTTTCCCATTCTTCTCTCAGCTCTGTGCCTCTTTTTGTTTCTTTCCACCGTATGCTCATAAAAAACCACACATGCAAACAAACTGACAGATATACAGTACATTAGCTCAGGGGCTGACAGTGCATTTAAATACCTTTGGAAAACTGCTGCTGGTTTCCCTGACAACATTAGAGGCAATTGATTGTGCTCAGCTCCTCCAAGTGTGGGTATCATGCTCGATTCAATCATCAATGCACCTGATGTACAGTAGCAGTGTTTTCTCTGACACTCACTATGCGGGGAGGCTTCTCCCAAGCGAGGCACGAATGGCATGCCTGCAGGAAGTCATTATGACTTGTTTTGCAAGCTGTAAATGTCCTCCAGCATAGAGGTGAGCCTAAGACTCATGCTGCATTACTGGAGAGCACTTCCATTTTAACACCGGATCTTCGTCTTCTCTACTTCATGCTGTTATACTAGAGGCAGTTTTAAGAGAAATGCTTTTTTTTAAATGTTTTTTTTACAACCCAGACAAAGGCTACTGAAAGTTTTGCTAACCAATCACACTATTCTTCCATTTCCCGTGACCACCTGTAGTGCCTGACTCGTTGGTTTGTGTTGCTGTTCCTGTTTTCTGCCCTTGTCTGACCACAGAAGTTATTGCCATACACACTATTTCTGTTCATTTTGTAACTGATGCCAGTGGAGCGCCTAGATGTTACTAAGCTGTTAGCAGTCTGCTGTCATCTCTCTCTCTCCTTCAGATGGTGGCTCATTGAGTCTGCTTTCACTGACATCACCCAGACATGCTTTTTAGAATAGCTGAAATAATTGAAGATAAACACAGCAGATGGTTGGAAAAATTGCTTTATGGCCGTTTGGTTCTGCTCTTGGAGTATTTGTTTGTGGGCTCCACAATTAAAGAAAAACAGACCTTTTACAAACCCTTCTGCTAACATTCACACTGACAAAGATCTTTATGTATTTTGTATATCTGCTTCCTGCTGCCCATTTGAATACATTTTTAGCAAAAAAAGAAAACGATTTCATCTCACAGAGTGGCTTTTCCTGTGCCATGAGAATGACAAATTTCTATTCTGCAAAATGTCTAACATTTAGGAGAAAAGATAAGAAGCTGTATTGTTCTGAGAGCGAAAGAAGAATATTGTTTTTGTTGCATTGCATTGCAGTGTATTAAGCTGTGATCTACTCAGACACATCTTTACTTAGAGTCGCTATTGTTTTTGCTTTAGAAGAAGGCTGCTGTACTCAATTTGAGCATAGCATCAGTTGGCCACATTATTTATTTTTGTTTATATCTTGTTTGTCTAGCAGTAGCTATATAATTAGGAAAAAGGATTCAGCACCAAAGGTAATATTGTTATACAGAAAGGCCCAGACAAGCATGATGGCTCAGTTTTTAACACTGTTGCCTTACAGCAAAATAGTCCTGAGAATATATACAGCTAAAACAAAACATCTGGGGCTAAAAAAAAATTATATTTTCCTTGAAAACACATACTCTCAAGTGAATAGAAAATAGAGTCACGACAGTGAAAAAGTTGGATTTTCTTTTCTTCTTTAAATCTTCACACAAAAAAATTGTCCATTTGCTGCACCCACAGCTTTTTAGACCTTTGGCACTTGAGCTCTTAATTTGTAATCTGGAGACATTTCACCCCGTGTTTCTTTAACCCCCTACCACACATCGGATTGGTCTGATAATCGCTTCTGACGTGCCATACGCTCTAGCTGCCCCCAGAACAACTCAATAGGCTTGAGATCTGTTGACTGTGCTGGCTACTCCATTTTACGCAGACTAGTAGCTGATTGCGTCTTCCCTCTGTGGTTCTTGCCCAGTTTGCTTTTGGTCATTATCCTGTTATAGAAGGAAACTGTCCCCCAGTCAAGTGTTATCAACAGGGTGTGGAATAGCATCACAAAATGGAGTGATAACCACGATAACTCTCACTGGTACACTTAAACATTTCCTCCACAGTTTTTCAAAGATGATGTAAGGCACTCCTTTAGTATTTTTCACTTGTTCAACAAGTTATTTTTGAACCAAATAGCTGAAACCTAATATTCTCTTTTTCCAGCCTTCACCTGTCCAGTGTGTGCACGTGTCTTTTCCTTAGATATTAGTTAGATATGGCTTTATTTGCAACTCTTTCTAGAGGGTCAGCATCCTCTCTTCTGCCTCTCTCTTGTGTTGACAATCAGACAGGTGTTTTATAGGTAACATTTAATGAAGCTGCCAGTTGAGGACCTGTGAGGTATCTGTGTTTCACACTAGAGCCACCGATGTATCTGTCTTATCTGTTTTACTTAGAGACACTTTTGAACTGTAGGACACATTGTTGTATAAAATCATCAGCTTTTGGGGGGACAGTCTCATGCATTGAATAGCCTTCATTCTAGTGAGGAGCATTATAGTCAGAAGAAGGTTGTTATTTCCATCTGCAATTTATGTTTGGCAGCAGAAATCTCCTTGCATTTCTGTGTGCATATATGGAAAAGCAGAGGCAGTAGCAGCAAGACCCCAGTGGAAAACCGAGTAGGCAATAGATATGACACTGTATAAGTCAGACACAGCAGGGACCTGGATAAATGTGGGTTGCAAAGAGACTTGCAGATACACAGAAACCGTTGGAGGCTAAATCAGCCTAAAGACCTATATAAGATCTTCTAAATGGATACATAGAAGAGCATTAGCTGACTCATCAGTTTATGTTAACTGCAGTCAAGTGATCTGCAAGGTCTGTGGCCAAGCAGGCATTGGGGCTTGCCTAACACCATGTTCAGTTTTTTGAAGTTCCAGCACAAAGGATTGTTTTGGCCATTTCAAAACTGTAATAAAACCTAGAAAGGCAGATGTTTCTTGCTTTACTGATCAGCGGAATAGTATTAAAGTAGCCTAAAATAATTGCAAAGGGGTTTTCTAGTGATCACTTAGTCTTTCAGCATTAGCTTGCATTAATGCATTTTGTTATTAGAACACAGAAGTGATGTTCTTGACAATGGGCTGCTTTACGCCCACATACCTATCCCATTAAAAATTAACAATTATTCAAACTTTTTTAAATTTAATTTAAAAAATGACTGTAAGTAAAGGGTTTGTGTGCTTTCTACTCTGTGTAGCCAAGACAAATAGAAAAATAGAAAAAAAGGCCTCCACAACACAGAAGCAAAAGAGCGAAGCATATTGATAAAATAAAATTCATAAAATAACTGATGAATTTTTCTGAACTGATTTCTTAAATTATTTATATTCTCAAATACTTCTCTTTCTATTTTCTCTCTTTAACCCCTGGCAAACAACTTCTTATTCATGACAGATGAACAGTGCTGAAATTTATCCTGGGCTTATCAGTCTTTGATTGAAGCTTTAGAGTCTGTTTAAGCGATCTGGTGTGCAAAAAAAAAGAGAAAAAAAAAGGAGATAAAAATACACTGACAGGCTAAGGGTGTCTAAATTGCAAAGAAGACACTCTAAATGAAGTTATTGTGCATGCACTCACGAACCAGGACATGCATGCTTACATCTGGCCAACCCATTTTGCGCACTGTTTTGCATGGTACCTATTTTCCTGCGGACAAAAAGTCTCTGGAGGACGGTGCCTATTAGTGCATGATTGACATCAGTGGAATTTCTTATGTAATCCATGGAGAGACAAGGGCATTGTTATTTCTCGCTTTCCCTGTCATCTGGGTTTAGCAGCGGCTGTGAGTTTTTTCCCCTTTTGGTTCAGCTCCCAGGGCCAAATGATTCAGAGATGCTGTCACATGACACAAGATAATGAGTAGACTGCACTACTGCAGCATGACAGCAAGGAGGTCTGCTCAAATACATTGCAGCAAACTTTGCCTGAGCATCCAAGGACAATGCTTTGTTACTTAAAAGGGTTGTATGCATTGTGTTTTGTTGTTTGCGTGTGACTTTGGGGATGCTCATGGGCACGTTTGATATTTATAAGCTCTGTGCACAAAGGACATGTATGTGTAAGAACGTGTGTATAATGCAGTTCGATCTACAGGAAAGGAAACTTGATTGTAAACTGCATCCATATGATACACAAGTTGTAATGTTTATTTGGTCCAAATATCATTAATATTATTAAAATTGGGAGAGAACTCAATTGCATGCTAGGATAATTATCGCTCTAATTGAATCCAAAATGATGCTCGGAGTTGCCAGATGTACACCATGTGCTTTTAAAACATCTCATATTGTCTTAAGCAAAGAACACTGTGTGATGTGTTGTTTTGAAATTCAAAGACAGCCACAAGGGAGATGAACGTGGCAACAGAGTTCCTCTCCAGCGCACTGAGGTTAAGACAATTATCGTCTTGCTGCTACTGGCCTTTTTATCTGACATTGCATTGTTTTCTGTGAAGCATTGTGCCATTTAAGGATATGCAATGAATGACTCCACTCTCAGGCATGCACCATATGGCGCATTCAATTCGTGCACTTTACTGAGACATCCTGGGCTTTCTTTCTAAAAGGAAACCCACAAGAAGACATGCATTCACAGCGAGACAGAAAACAGCTTATTCTTGAAGGACCAATCCAGCACTCCTATAAATCTGAGGGAGTCAAAAGCTATGCAGTAAATTTTAGCCAGGAACAGTCAAAACAGATGCAGCATACATCAAAACATCATGACCTTTAGCGCCTTATATAGGTTTAAAAGACAGATTTAGATGAAACAAAGTTCTGATGATGAAAACAGTCACATGTTTGTGTGTTGTTTGGCTTTGTTAAAATCAGTAAGGTTTTAGTTTAGTGGAAGAAAAAGATGCTTTTAGAATGACTAATTAAACATAACATATAAGACAAACCTGCAATGCTAAGGGGCAGTCAGTGCATCCATACTGTATTATGCATAATTCAGATTGTCATGAGATGCTTTTATAAGGCACCCTGGGAGCATAAATGCTACAATTAGGTCAATTTAGCCCATTGGTTGGTGGTTGCTGGGCAGCATGATGACATCACAAAATATCAGATATAATTCAAGTTTTGTGGGTATAGTTTAGATGTTACTGTGGTGAAATTAAAATGATACGATGCTTTTATAAGGTGTACTGGGTGCATAAATGCTACAAATGAGACGTTTAAGTCTGCAAGCTGTTGCCTGGCAATGTCATGACATCATAATACCTGTTTGTAGATAGACAGACAGAGATTGAGTGATTAATTTTATCATTAAATATTAGTGTACATGCGTTTTATTTTTTCTTTAGTTATCTGTTATTAACAGGTTGAGAAAGCCCTGCAAGTTTTGACAGATAAAATTGGTGGCATGCCCCTGTAACTCCTTTTCTTTGTCATGTGGATAGTATTGCCCTCTTCAGTATACGACAATTAATGTTGAGGTTCGTGGCCACTTAATTTCATGCAGGTCAGGTTATGAAGTGTTTTGCCACAGCGGTAATCTTTTAAATGCCAAACAATTTTCAGATGGTGTATTGATGGTCTAAATATATCGACAAATATAGCAACGATGCAAACACGTGTTGTCATGAAGTGAGGCCGGCATTGACAGTACAGAATAATAGTACTAGCTCAGCAGTAAAAGGCCACACGTCACGATGTTTTTCTGTATGCTCCACTGAGCCTTCAGACAGACTACAGGCCCGTGTTCTCATAAATGTACTATACATGTCTGAGTTCAGCGTCATAGTCTTTTCGGCACAGAAAGAGCAAAGGAAAGATCAGTCTGTCCACTCATGTGTATTCAGGCAGAAGGAACAACAGCCCGGCGCATTCTGTAGTGACTATAGTGACTTCTATCTGCCCATTTAGAAAGACCATGCAGGATTAACATGCCTGCTTTAGAACCAAGTAAATCTTCTATGCTCACACAAACACACACACACATACACACGTTTACGGTATTTACACGGCATGAGTGCAACACAAGCATGCATGCACACATCATAAACGCACTGCATAAGTCCCCCATCATGAATATTGATAGTAATGAGCTTTTCCTCTGTACCTGGGTTCATGCTGTTGAGAAGGGATTGTCCCTTATGGCGGCGGTGGCACTGTCACCAAATGAAGATATGCAGTTCATCTAATATTGAATATCATCCAGGCTGGGATCCATAATTCATTATCTAAGTGAAGACGTGACTCTCGTGAAGAGGATGAGATTTAAAGGCTCAATGGGAGGGGTTGATAGAACAATGGCCCGCACCAGGTGCCCTCATTCAGACGGCAGCTGAGATCACTTCCTCTGTCTCTTCCATATCCCTTCAAGAGGTGAAGTTCAAGGCTTGTCATTGCAGGAGGTTATCTTGGTCTTCTAAAGAGCAGCCACAGTCCCTGCCATGCAGTACTTATGCTAATGAGCCCAAGGAAGCACCTAAAAGCTTTTAATTTGCTCTGTTTGACATCATGCCATTGGTGATGTTGTCTGTCTGCCTACATAGGAAACATACAGATTGTTACGACTTGCACTTAATTGCATTTAAAAAAACGGCATTGGAAAAAAAAAGAAGCTTTTTCATAATTTTTTATATTTATAATCTATTGGATGGAGACCTGTGACAGTGGAGGCTACATGAGTACAACGGATTCATTGTCACGTTCAAGGATCCAGTTTCAGTGATATGAGCTTTGTGACATGGCACATTATCCTGATGGAAGAAGCCATCAAAAGATGGCTACACTGTGGTTGTAAATAGATGGTCAGTGACAATACTCAGGTAGGTTGTGGCATTTTAACAATGCCCAGTTGGTACGAAGGGGCCCAAAGTGTGCAAGAAAATATTCAGAACACGATTACACCACTAGCAGCAGCCTGAACTATTGATACATGCAGGATGGGTCCATGCTTTCATATTGTTTAGCCAAAATTGTTGTTGTAGCAGAAATTGTTCTGAACATGTTCTGCTCTATTATCCCCGTGTTGGTGTAGTTCCTACGTCATCATAATAATGCTGGTGACCAATTACAGTATCTGAGCATTATATTAGCATTAATCAAGAAGTTAGGTAAAGGTATTAAAAACTATCACTAACAAAGTCAGTAGCAAAGTTGATCTGGACCACCATTATTATTAGGATGCAGGAACACCACCACCACAGGGATATCAGATACACCAGTCAATGTTTTTCCAATTTCGGTGAGTTCATGAAAATTGTGACTCTTGCTGTAGCTGATCTTCAAGGTTCGATGTGTTGTGCATCCAGAGATGTTCTTCTGTGTGCCTTGGGTGTAAAATTGGTTATTTGAGTTACTGTTTTCTTCTGGTTATCTGGTGCTGTTAACCATGTCATGTTCAAGTGACTTAAATCACCTTTCCTATCCTGAGGTTTAATTGAATGACTGTATAAAAGTATGCAGGCATGCTATAAGAGACTCTGGCTACTGAGTCACAGCATTGTTTTGAGCTAAAAGTTAATACCAACACACTAACATGCTCAGGTATAATGCTAACATTAGCATGACTTCTTTGCTATATATAATTGTGTTCACGATGATAAGTCCGGTTATAGTAACAGTACATTTCACATCATTAGTAGTTGACTGAATAGACAACTTAACTCCATAATGTGACACAGTGAATATTGATAGTTTTACTGTCTTGGTATTTTTAGCTATATGCGAGCACAAGAGTGCCAAAATGCTTAGTATAGGAGCACTGATTGTTTGTGATACACAGGACATGCTGCTAAAAGTCCAATGTGCTGAATCTAAGTTGAAGAGTGCTCCTGTTGTTCTTCTAGGTTTCAAAGGAAATAGGAAAATAGTGAAAAATCCTGTCCTTATTCCCAGAGGTGATTGTGGATTCCTGCTACAGCTCTGAAGAGTGATGGAGTTATACAGACATATCATTAGGGTTTCAAGTGGGCGCATACCATCCTCAGCATTTTGCTGACTTGGCCCACAACGCCTCCAGTAAGTTCAGCAGTGAGATCCGGTGTCCCAGAACAACCCCTTCTCAGTGTCTGCTTAGTCCACTGGCTTTTTTGCCCAGTTACAATAGTTTCTCTTCAGCCACAACCATTCACTGCCACATTCTGCTGCTTGTGATGTTTTTTTGATGGTTTGCCGAAATGCTTGTCCTTTAATCTCTAGGTCTTTGTGGAGTCTTACTGTAGATGTTGCCACAAATCCCTTGCATCCAACTTCCACTGGCCAAATCTGAACCTTTCAGCCTGGTTGCCTTGCTTTCACAGCCAGTTCACAGTACTATAGTTTCTCCCTCTCAAAAGCTTCTTATATGGGGCACAGTGGACTCAACAAAGTAGGCAGTATGATGTGAGTTCAACCACAGCACAATGTCTGATCTAAGGCTAGCAATGGCAGTTTCAGGGGCCTAGTTTAAGTTGCTGTCCCTCCACCCGCATCTTTCAATCTTGGGCTGCTCCAATGGATACATTCCAGGATTGGAGCTGTAGCTTGGTGGTGTTTTCCTCGGCATATTCTCAACTGCTCTTGTAAATGATATCAGGTGAACAGACATCAGGCTGGCTTTGCACTGATTTTAGAACTATGAGTTTCCATATATATCTGCCAGGCACTTGAGCACTTTGCTTTGCCTCCAGGTGTAAAAACCTTGGGAAAGGCGTTACATCCGGTGAGAATATGCTTGAGCATTGATGGTGCAGAGTCCAACGCTCAAGATGGGTCTTCACCCACCCACTGTAAAAGATTTGTGGGCATTGGGATGACATCATCAGTTGCTATGATGATAAAGTGAACCCTACTGGTTTTCATCTTACGTTATCTAGCTATAGATTTCATGACCTATCCAGCAGCTTTGCGATATGTCCTTCTGAACTGACTGTCATTGCTGCTCACACAACTAATAAAAGATCACTTAAGTAAATCTTGATGGGTTTTAACTGTACAGGTTGCACTAAAAGTAAAGTCACCCTTTTAAACACTCCTTACCTTTGTTAAACTTTCAACCAGACAATTCAAAGATGTGCTAAATACCGGATATTTAGTTAGGTGATGGCTTCCATTATTTTAATAATCAATGCTATCTCTTTTTTATGCTTTCTATGCTGTGCTTATGGGGTGTTGTTGAATTGCTTGTTCAGTCTGTAGATATAATGTTGCATTTACATTTAAAATCATTTATTTTAAAGATTGTTGTATGTGCTATGTTCTGCTTTGTACTGTGGTAGGTTGTTTGTACATTTATTGCTCCTGCTATTGAATTATCTCATTCACTTTGGAGACGTGTTGTTGCTGCCTGGAAGGCACTTTCAAAACTGATGCATCTGAATACTTTTCTAGGGCTATAGTTCATTAACTATAATTTAACACTTTAGCAAGTCAGATAGACTAATCGTTCAGACTGTAACTTTAACTTGGAGGGGATCATTTGCCCTGTAGTTGCAGCTGGATCCAGTTTACCATTATGAATAATTCAAACGATACACAAGGCCACTTTTAATTTAGATATTCAGAGCAGCTATGTTTACTGCGTCATCCCCTTTACAGTCAGCACTTTTTTTTCCCATTTTGTGTTGTGCTCACAGTAAGGGGAGGGTGAGGGAAAGACAATGAGATGAAAGAGGAGGCGAACATGAGGAAGCATTTATGCAGCTGCAGCAGCAAAGATAAAGAGCGCGCCTGTATGTGAGCGTGAATGCACGCCCGCTGCTGCTCTCAGGTAGATTGTTGTCAGACATGTTTTATTTGTAGTGAGGGGGAAAAAAGAGATGTAGTTAAAGCCTGAATATCTCCTCTTTGATGTCGCAGCGAACTAACAAAGCAAACAGGGAAACAGCCGCGTGTTACCATTCACACTGCTTCTAAACTCCACGGCATATCATCAGGCTTTCAGTGGTGGACCACATAATTGATATCCCTGCCCCCAATTAGAATAATAATTATCCCTGCTGTTCTGTTGGAGCCATCTAACTCCAGGGGGTTAAAAGTGATGGGGTTTTTTGTGTATTTTTACCCCGTGACTTTTAACATGATTGTTTACTACATGGTACAATAAAAAAAATCTGTTATTGCTGACCTACAACATGAAATGTCATGACATAATAAGATTTTAGTGGCAAATTAGTTTCCTTACAAAGGCAATGAGGATTTAGAACAGAGCTCTCTTTTATAAGTGTGTGCAACTGTAACAGATCAGAGAAAGTAAACTCAGATACAGCCGGACTCCTGCTTCTGTGAGCATTCATCTCTCACTGCAGGACATGTTAGTCTGCACACACAGCTTTAATTATCCAGAAAGATGACTTTGCTGCTCATTAGGCTCAACCAGGAGACAGGTGACTGGCATAAAGGATAGATGCAGGTGATCTAGAAAACACACAACCCTAACCCACCACTCACTTCTCAACATGGACTGTTTGTCAAAAGCGATCGACCATTGAAGGATGAGAGGACAAGGGAACACGGTGGCCCTTCTGCATTTCCTCCTTTTCTCTGTGAGCTATGTAAATTTGCCCACCGGGGGAATTATAAAGAAGGAAAAACTGTCCAGTTTCATTTTCAGCAGGCCTAAAGAAAGCTAAGATGACTCATGTGGTGAGTGTTTGCACTTAAAGTAAAACCATAACTGTTTGGGGCAATGCAACATGATGTACTTTCCTTATTCTGATTCAGTCCTTTTATCGGGGAATATTTTGGACAGTCATTATTTTGGGCAACCTAAAGAAAAAGCCTGCGCTGTGAATAATTGATAACTAACCGGAGATGGCTCCCAGCCTGTAGTTTATTTCTATAAAAAAAGTTAACTTGCTGAACGTCAGCCTTGTGTGGTGCATATCTGTCATCTAATGGTTCGTGCAGAAAATACTGCTCAGCATATTTTATACAGTGGAACTTGAGATGTATACAAACTGAGGGGATTATCCGTTTTGTGGGGAGTTTGAAAGTTTCTCATTTTCTCCTTTCTTTCCTCCCCAAAAAAGGTTTTTGCTCTTCTTGCCAGTGCTTTCATCAAGACAAATGGTCTTGGCAAAGCCTTTGGCCCCATAATTAACACCAGCCCAAGGAGGAGCCATCTCGGCCTGCGACCTGACAGGCCTGTGCTCACAATGGCCTCACACATCAGGGCCAACGTGTCACAGCAGATCTCCATTCACACCAATTTCAGTCCGCACATGTCTCATCTCATCACTACACTTCCCCAGGCTTTGTTGGATGTACAGTTTCTACCAGGTTACATGGATGATAATATCAGTATTGTAACCATCATTACCATTGCTCTCTCCACGATATGCTCACATTATATTGTATATTTATAGGGAGTATGTTTATTTCCCCTCTAAAAACGAGAAGGTTATTTTTCGTAGCACTCCTTTTAGCTATTTCAGGCAGAAAGCCACCATGTCCTTCACCACTGCGCTGCCTCCTTTGACAGAGTGGCTCTTTAGTATGGAGGTGGGAATGGACAAAGGAGACTTGGGAACTGAGGGCTCAGCAAGATTTGTCACATTTTGACACTCGCTTTGCTCTACTAACCCATGTCACACTAGGTCAGCGTAATCCACCCCATTTTTCCCATTTCCCAGAACAGATAGAAGTAGGATAGAGGTCATTGTGCATCCAGTTTCTTTCAGTTAGTCCATCTTTGATTAACGCAATAGTCTGGAGTATACATGCTCTAGATATTACCAAACTAGGTTTTAAAAAGTGACAATAGGTAGGTTTGAGTTTTGAGATTATTAGAGGGAATAAATTAGAATTTAAGTACTTGATGAAGAAGTGAATGCCTAACAGTTTTCCAAATAGGAAAACTCAGAGATAGAGTAGTTACAGTATAGCAATGAATGCAAACTTTTCCATATATGCTAAACCAAAGTTTTCTGTGCCCATAAAAAACCCAAAAAAGACAAGAAATACAAGAAATACATGTAATTAAATGTAAACATTTTTATGGATAGAATATTGAGGTGTACTCAAGGGGTTGAGGATGTCTGTTTTGTGGTCCAGGATCACTGGTTACCTTGGCTCTCAGCTGGAAGCAGAAGGATTGACCACTTTGGGTTAGGGATGAGTTACTGCCTCAAATGAAGGAGTTCAAGAATCTCCAGCTTGTTCAGGGTTCAGGGGAAAGGTAGAGTGACTGGTGCATCACACTGTACCAGTGGTTGTGGTACGTGCTGTGATGAAGGGAGCTGAGTATGAAGGCAAAGCTGTGAGGTAGTGATGGTAGAAATTAGCTTCCTCCAAAGGCTGTCTAGGCCTCAGAATAGAAACCCGTTTCTCTGGATCAAAAAGAAGCCTGCTGATGTGGTTTGACCATCTCGCCAGATGCCTCATGGGTGCCTCAGGTGAGTTGTTTTGGGCAGGTGCAACTTAGAGGACAGGAACAGGATAGTTTATGTCTCTCGAGTAGTCATGGATCTCAGTATCCTCCTGGATGAGCTGGAGAAGGTGACTTGGGAAAGGAAAGTGGTAGAAAATTAATGGATGGTTAATATTAAAATGTTTAATAACTAGAGACAGATAATTTATGCATGAGTAGAGGGATTATTGTACATATAACGATACCTAACATTTAAATTCCACGGTCTGGTTTCAATTCACTTTCCCATTTCCTCATTGAGCAGAATTTCCATTCAGGTCTAAGTTTGTTTATGGATTTCTACGTGGAAAGTGACGTGTGACCGGCAGGTCTCCTTTCCCCATCTTTTCATGGTGATAAAGGGTCGCACAGACGCACAGGGATCTGCAAAGACAAAAAAGTAACTTTGAGAAGACGTTCCGACTGCATACAGTGTGGCATTATCACCTTCCCTAGGGATACTCTGATTAACTATTCCTAACCACAGAGATTTATGTGCTGCTTCTTTTACATAATTCCTTATCTCTGCTGCTATGAATAATTCATGTGAGACTAAAGAACTGAGAAGACATTGTGGTTGAGAGTGTGGGGAAATGAGTGAGGACATCTTGAATTGCCTTTGTAGGAAGTTTGAGACCTGAAGTAAATACTGGATTTTATAATTGGAGGACTTCTAGTGCAATCTTATAATGAAATCATGACAACCTCAGCATATTTATCCAGATTAGTAAGTAAGTTGCTCATAGTATAAAATATAGATTAAATAATTAGTGTAATCATGCTCAAAATACTGAGTTACCGTGGTAGCCACTTATAAAATGTTTTTTGTCTTACTCTTGCATATTTCTTAACGTTAAATTTACATTTTACAGCATTTCTAAGCTAAGTAAAGTATGACATAGAGACTTGGGGTCACAGTAACGTGTCCTTTTCTACCTCCTTTTCACATTATGCATGGCTACACTTTCATTAAACTGCATCAGCATTTTTATGCTTAGCAGCACTCACCCCCTACATAGTACCCCTGAGCTGAGCTCCAAACTATTATTTCTTTAAAAAAATTTGTTGAGTCCATTAAAGAACAAACTCGAAGTTGTGATCAGATATTATGGACTTCTTGTGCTTGTGCACTGTCATATGACGAGTTGACAATGACATATAGCTGACTATAATAAGGCAGGGGCCAGTAGAAAGGTCCAAATGCATATAGGTAGCCTACTCTTTGCAAACCTTTCATGCTTGTGTACTCACGCTGCATTAAATGGTGTAATGGTGTATTTGACAATATAGACACCAATTTTCCATACTTGTATGAATCATCTTGTTTCACGTCTTCAATGAAACTATATGCTTTTATGTGAAACTGCACAAGAAACTCTTTATATACACTTTTACTTAGAATAAACTTATGGAATGTCACCATGTCACATTTATTTCTATTGACAGTTGCAATAAGTTTTCACCATGATCTTGATTTGATGATGGGAGAGCTGGACTTTCCCATCTCAAACACATTCCAGAAGGAATCTCGTTGGGGTTAAGGTCTGGGCCCTTTGGTGGCCAATCCTAGTGTAAAAGTGGTCCACGAACCACTCTTTCACAAGCCTTGAGCCCCATGAATTTTTATAATGTTAATGTGAAATATACGGCTGACATCAGGGAGGAAAAGAATCCAGTGATGGGGGGAAAACTGGTAATTCAGTATATTCAAATAGTCAGCTGATCTCATTTTTTGTGCATAACATTGCTGAACCTAATCCTGATAAACTAAAGCAACTCCAGATAATAACAATGAGTCCAATCTTTAGGCTCCCTAGCAAATGGAAACCCTGTGTCCCAATTAGCTTAACTGATAAGTGGTTTTCTTAAGGCTCTACAGCTGTTTAGTCCCAACCCCTTCACATTGTGAGTTCTCTTCACATTGTGTGGAAATACTTGTACTTTAATTTTTAAACGTAGTTCTACTGTTAAAAAAAATTAAATACTTTGACATTTAAATGAGCTCTAAACATTATTTTTTAGATGATAGTTCAACACTGTACATAGTGTTGTTACTCTGTTTGTTGCCTGTGATGTTATGCACTTGGTCTTTGGCAGTGTCTTTAAAGTGGACCAGCTTTATTTCAAGGTTTGCAGCTCCATGTTTTCATTCTCAAAATCTGTTAGGTGTACCTCTGCATGAATTACAGTTCAAAATAATCTTGATTTATCTTATACTGAGCCTCTCTGCAGCTGCTCAGTTAATTCACTAAAAAAAGCAGTTTTCGCTCTTCTCCCTCATCACTCAGTGGCATCACTCAGCACTCTTCATTAAGGATATTCTCTCTGTTTGACATCATTTAGAGCCACGGGTCTAAAAAAAACTGCCAATAACAGAACACGTGGTTTAAGTTTAAGATTTTATGTGAGGAAAAGCAGAGTAGGTTCACTTGATGGATGTATCGTCCTAGATACCTGAGATGCAACCGGAACCAAAGTAACGTTAATTCTCCAACAGGACTTAGAAAAAAGTTGGCGGGTGAAGCTCTCACATTAACCTGCTTCATGCCGTAGACACAAGGATTGGTCTACTGTCTGGTGAGCCGTTCTGATTCAAATAGCCAACTTATTTTGCGTAATGTATTCAAAGGAGTTTTGGTGAAGGCTTCCATCCCTCTATTTGAAATCAATTCAAAGTCTTGACTGTCAGAAAAATAGCCAAACGACTTTGGGTTGAAGCTAAGCCTTCTTTTGCCTTTATGCATTTTCAATCTCAACCTTTTAAATCTTTCACACAAACTCCTTTTCTCTCCGTCGGCCTGCCTCTCTTTTTCTTCTGCCTGCTTTATTTTCCACTTTTCATTCTTTTCCTCTCCTGCACTGAAAGTCATTGATTCAACCGTCTACTAGACAAAATGTCCCAGCAAAAAGATGGGGGAAAAAGACACATGAAGGGTTAGTAGGCACTGTAGGGTCTATTCATACATATACAATGACCGAAGGTTTGCTGAAGTCTTCTGAGTTTGATGTGGTTGTGTTTAATCCCGTCAGTTTCTGCAGACAATGACTAGCTTTCAGACGAAAGTGTTTATTGTGACTGTTTAGTGGAGTATGGTTTTGTGGTGTTAAAGATGTAAATTGCATGCCTGTTACTCGTGGTTCAGCTAAGAGAGACTGGTAAAAAGAAGCATTTGAAAGATTAATACTGGACCAGCTTGATGTCATATATGTGCCAAATGTTATGTTTAAACATTTGGTTTTCATTTTCAGTTGTAAAAGTGAGAAGATCCCAATATTTGCCCAGGAGTAGAGTGGGGGGGTTTTTCTGGAAAGCTGAAAGACATAAAGTGAAATTATGTGTAGTCTATTTTGATTTTTTATATAATCTTGAAGGAGGACTGAAATATTTCTTCAATTCTGGGCTTTAACTCAGGCAGTAATATGTGTTAATTAAAATGTAATGCATCAGAAGTTTTTCAGTAGCAGTTTAAAAAGAGCATCTGCTTCATGTGTTGTGTGTTGATCGCATCAGGAATCAAATTTTAGTACTTTTCCCATTTTAGCTTATATATCTGTTTTTTGCAGCTTGGCTGCATGCAGAAATTAATATTTTTAATGAAACTCTTTAGAGCCGCACATCCCACATCGAAGGCCAGCTAAAGTAATGAATTTATATTAAGTAGTTCACGAAATTTTTCACAGGAAGGCAGTTTTTGTTTAATGAAATCAGGGGGAGGTTCTGTGTGGCCGATATGTTCTCATTCATGCGCACCAAGTACTGCTTTTCTGTCAGGTGCTGCTGCTACTACAAGTTAATGAGTAAAGGAAGTCACAAACTTATTTTTCTGTTATGATCAAGTAAACTTTTCACCATCTTCATCAGGTCCTGTTTGCATCTTTGGGTTTTATGCTTTATTTTGTGCTGTTTTCACTCGCTGAATTGTTATACTTGTACTCACTTTTTAATTTGTTAAGTTTAGGCATGAAAAACTATGTGATTGGCTCTAAAAACTGTAGCTCAATGCTGGAGTCACTGGTTAAAGCTTTTACTATGTATGTGAATGATCTCTGCTTCTGGTTTGTGTTGCGCTTGTTACAGTATCACTACTAGTCAGCAGCGGGCAGTGTTTGTAGACAAGTCAGCATCTTCCATGCAAACTACAACCAAAGCAGTCACAAAGACACCAGTTCTGACCAATTTCACCTGGTGACAGCTAAAAACCACTCATCAATAAGTCCGAGAATACATATTTTTCCAGTGGGTCCCAGGGGATGCCAGGGGGTTGCCAACTGGTCTCCGGGCTGTGACTGAGGTTGTACCCAGTGTGTATAAAATAGCCAACAAATACCCACATGTGACAAGTTTGGAGTTGCAGATCCGTCTCACTAAACCTGATGTCTCAGACAGTGATGCAAAGAGGTGCTTTGCACATGCTCAGTTTGACAGTATTTTGGCAGAGTATTTGGTAGATGTTGTTGATAAGTGTTAACTCTTGGAAAGAATTAAATATAATTAGAATTAAATATTAAAATGTAAACATTTTCCTTCAAGTACTTCCATTCATTCATTTTCTTAACTCCTTCTCCATCTTTGAGCTGTGGTAGGTCAAGAGACTGGGCACACTATACACAGGCCGCCAGTCCATAACAAGGCTAACACAAAGAGACAGACAACCAGTTACACCCACACCTACGGCCAATTTAGAATCACAAATTAAGCATGTCTAAGCATGTCTTTGGACTGTGGGAAGAAAAGTGAAGTGGTAATTTATACAGAGGCTTTCATCATTTACAACAGATTCATTAAAACTGTGACAGTGAAATCTGAGATGTGGTAATACTCATAAATCTTTAGAAGATATCATAAAGATGAATCACACTTGATGGCAGAAACATCCATACAGGAAACTTTCACAAAATTCAGACAGTGGGTTGAATGTAGGTGATGCTGAGTCTGAGTCTAAATCATGAGCCTCTGCTCCTGGAGAATCTATCATTTAATGATACAAAATCAATAAACACATTATTACTCATGAGTGGATCTATTTAAGTAAACAATGTGCTGTTAAGTGGACTTCCTTTAATCACAGTTTGGGCAGGCTCCTCTGACTGCTGGCTGCAATCATAGGGCTGTTTTTAACACTTTAGTTGAGCATTGACTGACCTGAGTTAAAACCTAGTAAAGTACAAGGTAAAGACAAATATCTAAGCCTTAACTTAGGCTACGTCCATACTAATGCGTTTTCGTTTGAAAACACATCGTTTTCTCTCCGTTTTGGCCTCCCGTCCACACTGAGATGGCGTTTTCCCCAAGGAAAAACGCAGTGTTTTGAAAACATTCTTGAAAATGTAGATAAACGGCAGCGGGAAATGACGCAGGTCGATGATACAATGCTTTTATAGCTGTTATAGAGACTTGAATGTTAGAAATGCGTCATTTTAGCCCAATGGTAGGCTGGTTGCTAGGCACAATGATGACATCATAATATCTGATGTAGATACAAACCTTCAGGGGCCGAAAGCTACACCCACACTGAAAACGACTCACTCTTCCTCCATTGCTTTCAAGCTGACTGCTGGTCGTAATTCCAGCTATGTCAGTCATCAGTATCCTGTGCTCTCATTGGTCACTTTAGTCACTCTCAATTTCTTGGGTCACTTCTGGTCTCTGGTCTAGCCATCTCTTCCACTGTGGATGCTACTCAAGATGTAACCTTTGTGCCAAGTTTGCCTGGTCAAGGAAGCCGTTTGCAGCAAACAGACAAGCAGAGATTTGGTGTAATCCAGTAAGAGGGCTTAAAAAACAAGAACTTTTTGGTCTGAGCTGCTAGCAGCTAATTAAAACTGAAAATGGTCAAAAGTGAGGCTACTCCAACTGAAGAGACATTAGAAAAAGGTCTGAAGGAGCAGCTACTTAAAATTGCTGATCATTACTTCACAGTTGCAGACATTTATCTGAAAATAAATAAAAAAAATAAAACACTTTAAAATCAGAGCTGATCAAAACAAGACTAATGATGAAGGATTGAAAAAATCTGTAGTGGGCAGTAGCTTGATGGGGGTCAACCTGTGCAAACAAACCAGTGTCTAATTACATGTGGAACGTGAGAAATGGCTGCCGTGCAACTCAGGTTTACCCCAAATTGCAGTGAAGAAGAAAACTCACGGGGGAAACGGCTAACAGCAGGGGAAAGCTAATCAGAGAGTTAATTAACTAAATTGACACATTATTGAAATTGAATCATGATGATAACATACCCATGCTGACATCACAATGCAGTGAACAAATAGATTAATTCCTCTCTGTTTTGCCCTTTAGAGGTATTATTTCTTCTTTAGCTACACAGATATTATGATGTAGACGACTGTATCCCATATCAAAGAATCAATGCACTATGACACCAACTATCACATTAAAATGTGATCATAGAATTTCACAGCATTGCATTAACTGTTTCGGAATTACAACTATTTTTATACACAGTCCCCCATTTTCAGAGGCTCAAAAGTAACTGGACACACTGGCATAATTTTAAATACAAGGCTTATTGTTTATATTTGGATGAACATCATTTCCAGTCATTGACTGCCTGAATTTTAGATGTCATAATCATCTTCAAATGCTACCTGTCCTCTCTTAAGATGATTTGACGGGCCTTTCCTGCAGCCACTTTCAGTTGCTTGTTTTCAGTTACCATTTTTGAGGTACACATGAGATGCACATTCTCTTTTACAAACAGCAGTGCGTATAAGGCAAGCGGTGCATGCATGCTTGTTGGGTCATACATTGCTAAAACATCTAGTCATTCATATTTTTTATCCCTAAAGAACTACATCACCCCCAGCATCGGATGTGATCGCTGGCACTGAATTACGCCATGATTCCCAGCCCCTGAGCATCTCTATTGACACGCATTTCTTAATAAATATATGCAGGCGTTAAACTGAGTGAGCTTTTGCTTCCTTGCGTGATTCTTACGTGGCGACTGGTCGGTGAGGCCAGTCATCATTAGCAGTATTAATGCCTTGGGTGGTTTGCGTAGACCGCGACCCTCTGACATTTTCTCTTCTCATTCTCTTATATACCCAAGCTGGAGATTAATGTGTGGTTTTTATTTTTGCTGCAAACTGTTTAACAGGGAAACCAGCACAGCCTCAGACTCAACCCTGCTGAAGGCAAGAAAGCACATGAGGAAGAGTTGTGTGTAAGCTCTCAAAATTATTATCCCAAATATGTACGCCTCCACTGCTCTGCTGTCCGGTCTGAATTAGCATCTCTGCTCTAAGCCACAGCTCTCAGCCGCTTTACACCATCTGTATATTTGACAGGAAACAAAGACGGGTTGTAGTGGTAAAGCAGTGGTGCCACAGATCTTATGAGAATGGCCTCTGTGTTGCTGCCACCTCTGAGCATTGTTCCTATTAATCAGAAAGCCATTTGTGATGCCGCATTAAGTCCTCGGATGTCTAAAATGTGACAAATGATGATTACCTGAGGGAAATCGATGTTGATCACAATACTATTAATGGTCCCACTGCAGGAACAGCATCCATCGAAGTACAAATCTGGCAAGATTCACCGGCTGTGAAAAAGCACTAATTTAGAACTAGCTTTGTGTCAGGTGATTCATTTAATAACCGAGGTCTGAGAGAGGGCCGTGTTAAAAAAAAAAGCTCACATCTGCTACCTTGTGCTTTTTTTGACATCAAACATACTGAACAAAAAGAAAACAAAACCTGCATTGTCTTATCTTGGCAGTGTGAATACAATCGCGCTGTTATGTGAGAGCAGCTGGTGAGTCACTCGCTGTAGTATTGCAGATAGAAAGACAGAGAAAGGGGAGGGGAGTAAAATACTTGATAGTACATGGATGCCGTATTACAGAGCACTTCTTCAGGGTCAAAAATATACTCACTCATCATTTATTCCCCTCCCCATATCTTAGGTCAACCAGGGGCAACGAGCTCAGCGGCACCGACTTTAGCTATGCGTTCGTCTTCCTGTTACTCCTCTGCGGGGGATAAAATCCATATACCACCTAAAATTTATGGTCTACTTCCTGCATGTAGCCTCATATGAACAAGTCCACATATGTGTGTGAAGTGTGCTTCAAGTTGGACAAATAAGTCCTTCAGCATTTACGTGTGCTCTAACTGCTTGTTTAATTCAAGGATGCAGGAGCCTCTCATAGCTGACTTTGGCCAGTAGGATGGGCACACCAGTCCATCACAAGGGTTGCAAGAGATTCTAACAGTCACACCGATAACCAAAGTTAGACTCAGTACTGACCAACAAGCTAGCAGTCTGAAGAGGAGAAGCCCATGTAGGCACAGGGAGAAAGGATTTATCTTACCGAAAGGTTCCGAACCATTTTACCATGAGGTAACAACGCTAACCAGTGCAGCACTTTGCTCCTCTCACTTTCTCATTTGGAACTATTCTTCAGATTTTTGCATCCAGGAAAGATACTTTTGTGAAACTGAGGCATAGCTGTGAGAGGTCACATGTTCATTCTGGCCCATATAGAAAACATTAAACACATCAAATACAGTTCAACGGTCTCCTTCCATAAGCCACTAAAACATACACCTACTAATCGGAAGGCTGGTGGTTCAATCCCTGGCTGCTCCAGTCTACATGCCAAATATGCTTGGGCAAGATACTAACCTCGGGTTGCTCATATGAATGTGTGTGAATGTTAGATAGAAAGCACTTACACAGAAAAAAAGTACTTTTATGAATGGGTGTGAATGAGGCAAGTTGTATAAAGTGCTTTGAGTGCTCAGGTAGAGGTGAAAGTGTTATATAAGAACCAGTCCATTTACTATTTTCAGACAGTTTCAAAGCTATATAATGTGTTAAGAAACAATCTTAGATTTTCACATACAGACTTGTGATAAGGATTATAGACTAAATGATTAAAGGTGCCTGCTTACACTTAATGACATTTTCAAAAACAAACAGTCTGTTTTTAAAGTGTAACACAAAAGCAAGCAACAAAAATTTGCATATGAAGCCTCCTTTTTTTGTCCTGAAGGCAAACTTCTCCCATGTGCGTGCTATTTACATCAGGATTCCTCATCTTTCTTGCCCTTGCTATCGCATTGTTAAGTTTGTGGATGCACAATCACCAACTGTCAATCAGTGGAAAAATATGAATCCCCAACAAAATGTCTTTTGGCTCACTCTTGTGTGTGCATTAGATTTAGAAAACGGGGCATGCCAATGGTACTAATGGTCAGAAACCCACAAACTGATACTGAAAATCATGCTTTGTCCAAACTGATACTATGAGCCTATGTTCAGTCTTGCTTGTTGATCAAAGACCAGTGGCTCAACACCAGTGAGATGGTGGAGGTGTTAAAGAGGTTCTGGGAGAGCCTCATCATCCTCCCACCAAGCAATCATAAGAAGACCATGCACGAACAGAGGATAGTGAGAGGTGAGCGTGTGTGAATTTACAGTTTGTGTGCTAGACAAAGGGAGAGAGTCACGCAGAAAGGGAGGAGGAGATAAAAAGAGAAATAGGTATAAGAGGGAGGGAGGAGATGAGGGGATGGTGAGAGCCTAAGCAAGAGAGGTGGCAGGCAATAAAGCGCCCCATCAATCTGGTAAATGAGTGTCCTTCCAGCAGAGGGTACTCTGAGAAATGCAGCCTGCTCTGTGTTCATCAGTCAGAGGTTTAACACTCATCCTCCGCTCCAACACTTCCTTATCGAAGGAAAAAGCAATTGAACAAATGCTTGGAGTACAGGTCGCTCTGCCAATTTACTTACAGTATGAACTTGTCTGCTTGGCACCTTGAAGGATCATACTAGCATTAGTGAGGCTTTTGCTTAAATTGCTATTGACACTTTCAGTCCATTTACACAAGTTTATTATGGGTGTTCATTCATTGTGACTTCTATTGACCTCAGTGTGGCTACAAACATCAGCAGCACTTTAAAATCTGTTTATATTTCCATGATTTTTTTTCTTTTTTTATTTCCAGGGCTATTTCTTATATGGCCAGTGCAGCAATATCATCTGGTTAACACACAACACCTTTTTCACTTTACACGACAGATTGCACGGTGAAGATGTTGCTCACGGGAGATGAAATTGACTCAATAGCTGTACTTAGCCTAAGAGCACTTTTTATGCTAGTGCTCACGTAGGGTAAGATTTCATCAACCTGTTTGTCTGCTTGCACACTACCTGTCCACCAAAATACATGGTCAATGCAATCATGTGAAAAAGAAAGAACATCCTCTTTCAATTCTAGGACAAAAAAAAAAAAATCACGTCCTCAGAAATAACATAATCTGAAATGCAGAAGCAATGTGCGAAAAACTAAGTGCTCTTTTATTGATTCCATAGGAATTAAGAGGGTAAGTAGCAGCCAGGTGCTGCTAATCAAATGCACTTGAGGTGTAACCACCTCTATAAAAGCAGAGCTCTTGGCAGTTTGTTAAGAGCATTCAGGCGCCAAGGAGGAAACACATCAGCAATGGGCTTCGAGAAGCAATTGCTGGCCATCATCAATCTGGAAGGGTTATAGGGCCATTTCCAAATAAATATTAATAATTTGAAGTCCATCATCCTACACTGAGAAAGATTATTCACAAGTGGGAAACATTCAAGACAGTTATCAATCTTCCCCGGAGTGAATGTCCCAGCAAATTTACCCCAAGGTCAGACCATGCATTGCTCAGAGAAAATGCACAAACCCCAAGAGTTACACCTATGTATGTTAATGGTTAAAGTTCATAACAGCACAATTAGAACAAAACAGAACAAGTGTGGCTTGTTTGGAAGAATTAGGAGAAAACACGACTTGGGTTTGTTAAGTTGTGGCTGAACAAACCGCAGATATCTCTGGGGGGGGGGTGGGTTACTACACCACCATCTCTCTCTCTCTGGAGACATTTATTTAAACTTATGCTATAAATTCACATAATTTTCTTCAACTATGCTACCACAACCCTAAAACAGATTTAGCCTTTCTAAAGTAATGCAAATGCAACTGTAATGTCTCCAAGCATGGAACAAAAGAGCGAAGCCCATTAACCTCCAGTCCTCAAGGACAGTCTAGACTGGGTCACTGTACCAAGAAAGCACATAATCACCAACTGTTTTCAGTGAACCAACTTCTAGATATATCACACACACATATTACAATATGACTGCATATAACATATTGTACAAAAACACAGACAAACTACACACCAATCACAACTTTAACTTTTAGACCTCATCAAAACCAGTGTCCTGGTTGTATACTCACCCTGCTCTCCTCTCTCCATCCTTATTTGAGAACCACTTTTTTGCTTTGGCTTGCTAAATATCATGTATAATGCTAGAAAACTGATGAACTACTCTATAAGACACACAAAAAAAATTCATAGTTGATGTCAACAGGTTCATGGGCATTTTGAACAAATGACAGAGAGCAAGGCCAGGAAGTGCAAGTAATATATTTCTGAGCATAGCTGAAAAGCAAAGTATTAAGGTGTTGCAGTGACCTAGTCAATGTCCAGACATCAACCTTACTGAAATGCTAACATAAGATCTTAAGACAGCTTTGCATAAACAATTGCAAGTACGCCTCACTAACGTGAGGCAATGTTATTAAGAAGACTGGTCCACAATGATCTGATAGACTGACAAAGTCATACACAAAATAAATATTTTAAGTTTTTGTCGTTAAAAGGCCGGTGTGTTTGAGGTGCGGACCAAAACGCAGACACGGGAGAAAAACAAAATATAACAAAAAGCGAGCCTTTATTGTGGCTGATATCATAAACACAAAACAAAGGCAAAGGCGAACTGAGAATAGAGCTAAACTAAAACCTAAACTGGGATAGGCTAAGACTAACATGAAAACTATCAAAGGGGAAGTGAACATGAATCAAAACAGGTACATTCAACCTAAACTAAAGCTTAAAAATAATCCTGAGACTTGACATACATGATACCAGACAGACAACCTAACATTAAAAACACAGAAGGGTAATGAGGGAAGTGGAAACACCTGTGCAAACAGCTGACACAAATAAGCATGATGCCACAGGGGAAGGAAAACTAAACACACTGAACATGGAAATACGACTTTCAAAATAAAACAGGAAACGTAGAGAGACATGAACTGGGACACGCAAGCTTGACACAGGAGCCAGAGAGAGGAAGTGAGAGAGGGACAGAGACAAAGAGGAGAGAGACACAAGGGGAACCTACACGGTCGAGGAGACAACACATGACAAACAGAAAAAGACTCACAAACAAGGAGACATAGGAGAAAAATAACCTAGACTAAAACTCAACTAAATCCTAACTAATAATAAGAACACAAGAACTTAACATATTTCCAGTATAACATAACATACAAAATCGAACATGCGAAATAACTCAAAATGCTGGGTAAAACACCCAGCCCCTGACAGTTCTACAACTATTGAAGCATGGCACATGTTTATTTTTTCATATGCTGCTTCTGTATTCTGTCTCACTTTTTGCTAAATAAATAATAAATGTGTAGAAATTTACATGTGGTTGTTCATCTCAGGCTATATTTAAATCATTTTTGAAGCTAGAAAAGACCAGATGATTTTTTTCTTATGTCCTGATACATAAAACTTTGACATGAAAGAAGTGTATTTGGAGCCAGTAATTTCCCACAGAAGATGTTAGAGATTCATTCACAGCACTGTTCAGTGACCATGGACCGTGAGCAGACATCTGGTGAAAACAAGTCCCATGTTAACGCTTTAAATATGTCTCTAATAAGGCCTTAATGCCAATGGGAGCTGCACATAAACCTCTGTCACCATGCATGTAAGCCAGGGATCATAACCATCACATACTGAACCCAGACCTGCAGCTTCAGCTTTGATCGTACTTTGAGTCTACATAATGCAGTTTCCTATGTGAAGAACAGAAGGCACGCAGATGTAGCTACAGATGGATAACCTTCAGAGAAACTACAATCTCCGAGGAGCTTCAGATGCTCATTTGGAACGTTTTTACTGCCGTTGTTTGCTAAATAAGATGTTCGGCACATTTGGAACCTTTTTGTAATTTATTTTTGTTCAGAGAGAAGTAAGATGCTGTTGTCAAGGCTGAGTTGTGTTGGTGGAATTGTTTTGTGGTGATATGATGCTTGGAGCGCAAAACAAGCCAAGCGTTCGTCATTGTTGTCATGAGCATTGTGACTCGACCGCACAATCCCATAGCTGTTAGTGGCGGTGACAATGTGAGAATCAGTAATAGACTTCTGAGATGAATGTTAATACTCTATTCTGTGCTCGCACAATGATGTGAATGTTTGATATCAGCGTCAGTCATGGAGTCACACAGAAAGAAATCATACACAGATTAGAGCTTAATGAATGTCTGCGTGTTTTGTGTTTTAATGCCAGCTTTCTGTCAATACACAAATACGCAAAATACACAAAAAGCATTCAAATGTGTGAGTGTGGTACTGTTTATTGTGCGCAGTCTGGACACCTTCAAATGATAAACTAATGTCTCTTGAAAGTTTAGTAACCGGTAGTTATTATTCACAAACATAATAACACTTTCTTTTGTCTTAGTATTTGTTGGACTTTCACCAAGCTATCATAGAAAGACAGAAGTAAATAATTCTTCCTCATAAGTGTTGTGTTTAACTTTAATAATCATTTTTGAAGAAAAAAAAACGATGTGCATCAAAGGGTAATAAAGGTATCAAAACACAATAAAAAGCTGAGTGCTTTTATGTCTATGCTTTGAGTTGTGACACTCATGAAAGCATTTAGATCACACTCGTGAAGATATTAAACAAAATCCCAAACCCTAAATCGATACTTCATAACTTACATTATCTTCTGTGTGGTACTCGGGTTTTTGTGACATAAACTTAAAGAAATTTGAAACTGCAACTTAAAAAAAATAGCTGCTCAGTTATTGATTCTGATGGTCAGCTCAGACATGCTCCACAAGGTTCAAACAAAACTTCTTCATTCACTTGATGTCAGCCCATCCAGATGGCTGGTCTGCTGACAGTAATTTACACAATGCTGTTTGAATAAGTGCTGTGATCCCGCAGCTCACTCCACACACACCTGATTTGTAACACAGCTCGGTCTCTGTGGGCAGCAGCATGCTCAGGGAGACAAATAAAACCCAGGAGAAGGGTTTGTGTCAACTCTCTATACTACAGCATTAAACAGTCTCACAGAGCTGGACTCACTTCCCTTATGCATGTCTTTTAAAAGCTGCCATATTGGGCCATCTGGATATCTGGCTGCAGAAATACATGTCCTCTGCTTTGGTCTGCAGCCTTGTCAGCTGCTGTCATATCTTAAACTCCAACAAAAATTATTGTTATTATTTATTTCTGGTTACATTGTTTGGTCATTGAAATAGTCTGTTTATCTAGTTAAAGGCCTTATTCTAATACAGACAATCACATCATGCAGGAAGTAGTGATCCAATGTGTTAGAGCAGACAGTCACACAGAGGCATAGCTACAGATACCGAATTACTTTACTTACTTTATTAATCTATCTATCTATCTATCTATCTATCTATCTATCTATCTATCTATCTATCTATCTATCTATCTATCTATCTATCTATCTATCTATCTATCTATCTATCTAGATTGTTTTTTTCGGGGGTTAAACAACTGCAACACTTACTGTATTGATTATATATTTTATAGTGTAACACTGTCATCTGCTAGAATGCTGCTCTTTTAGTGTTCCTCTGAAACAGTTCATTGCTGTTCTTGCTATGCACCGTACAGATAATGGACATAGACAATGTAAAGTCACCCACTAGTTTTGCAGTACATATTTTTAAGCTTTTTAAGCATTAACATTTTGTCATACTGTTTTTTCTTGGAGCCTGAACTTAACATATTTGGATGAAAGTGTGGATTGAAGTTAACAGCTAACCTTCACAAATTTGTTTAGAAAGCTGCATCCCTAAACTGTAAGGATGCATTAGAGCACACAGCGCACATAAAATACCAGAATTTCATTCACAACGACTGGAGCACAGACTTGTGAGATGATCTGCACTACAAAGCAGGTCATACTATTTGTCAGATAATCCATGAAAATGCCCTGATAGGCACCAACAGCTCACAGACACACAGTGGAAAGGTCCAGTTCAGTGATTCCAATTTGCTGAGGTGAAGCCTAGCAGATGCCAATAGGCTTCAGCGGCCTGTGTCAGGACATCTGTCAGTCAAAACAGCAACACCTACCACTCCAGTATGCAACTTAAGACTTAACTAATAAAAATACCGCCCCAAATTGGAACAATTCAAAAATTCTGGAATTTTTTGTTTGCTTGTTGGTTTGTTTTTTGTGCATTTTAATGCTGAAAACTAACATTAGCCAGATGTGATCAGTCACTACAATGAGTCCTGAAAACGACCCCATTGCTAGCTAGGGCAGTGTTCTTCTCAACATCGAAAGCAATATTTATTTATTTATGGTAATAAATCATATTCATAAATAACATCACTGTAGAGAATTTCCTGCATTTTTACAGCTGCAGTGTAAGTTGCAAACATAAACAGATTTTTTTCCTGATTAAATAAACATTCATATTCACATTCTTGGAAAAGTCTCTGCACGAGTCACTTTTTAAGCTAGACAGCATATTAGCTCCTCACTTACAGAACACCAAAAAGCCTGTAAACATATGTCACGCCACTTTTGTCTGTTTGCATATTCACTTGATGTTATTTTTGACAAAAGAGGAAGGCTAAATGTACTTTCAGTTTGATTTAAGCTTTTATTGGATAAACACCTTAAAAAATGTGGAACCACAGATTTCTCGGCATCTGCACTAAAGACTAATCTAATTTTACCTGGCTTGTCATAACCCTCTTACCCTTATTCTTCATGCTGTCCTGACAGCTCCAGTTAACTGATACTGAGTTAAACTGCAGTCTTCCACATGCTCTGATCTCAGGTGATTTTGTCCCATTTAGCATCTTTAAACTACACCAATGAAACAGCCAGTCTAAACTTCCTGGTCTCTTGTTTTTGCTTGACTGGAGAATAACTGAAGCAAAATTTCTACATAAAAAAGTCAAATCACCTGGTCTTTAGCAGGTCTTAAAATTAAAATACAACCTCAGAAGAACTTCAAAGAATATTATGCCATGTCACTACTTATTTAAGACAAATTAAGCCAAAATGCAGAAGCAGTGTGTGAAAAACTATTAAGAAGGTAAGTAGTAGCTAGGTGCTGCTAACCAAATGAACTTTATTAAATGATCATCAGCCTTTTAGAGGTGTGATAACCTCTAAAAGGCAGTTTGCTGTTCTGGAGCATTCAGATATGTGTTAACATTGCCTATGCTCTCTAAAAAGATGGCAGCACAGCAGGTTTTAGCATTTTAGCATGAAAATTTCATCCCAACTGCCGTACGGTCAAAAGTTGAATACCACTTGAAAAATGGCAACAATGGGAGAGAGAAAAAACATTTTTTTAAAGATACAAGTTATATAAAACAACACTTAAACTGAAACAGGCTGTTTTAAAGCCATTTTTCAAGTGGTTTTAAACTTTTGATCGGGACTGTATCAAGCACGGTGGTGGAGCGGTAATGTTTTTGGCTTTTTTGCAGGACCTGGGCACATTGCAGCTGTTGAGCTGATCCTCCTTTGTATACCAAATTATTCTTGAGTCAAATATAAGGCTATCTGTCTGACAGCTAAAGTTTAGCCAAAATCGAATCATTAAACAGAACAATGATTATAAACACAGCAGCAAATCTACATCAAAATGACTGAAAAAGAAAAGAATGAAGGTGTTACAAACTTCAGACCTCAACCTGACATTGTGGCAGGTCGTTGATCTACAGTCATTGGGCAGGACCTTAAAAGTCCTGTGCATAAACAAATGCCTGAAATGAACTGAACCAACATTGTAGAGTAGAGTGGGACAAAAGACTGAAAAAGTCATACAGAAAATGTTTAGCAGGAGTGACACACACAGGACCTATAGAGCCACAAATTATGCATAGGGAGGTCGGGCAGATTAATGGTTGACATTTAACAGTGGAGACTGCCGTTAGTTCTAAATTTCAAACTGATACTCATCATTTATTTGAACCTTTATATTACCTTAAATGCGTGTTTGATTGTATAAATGTGACAATAAATGTCCTATTTTAACAAAAAACAAAACAGTTGTTTACTTATCAAATTGTTTTGGTTGGTTTTAGTTCAAGTTTGTTGAAGTTAGAAATTCAGAATTTATTATTAGGTGCTGTTTTTGTCATCCATTTAAAAATATGTATCATTGCTACCTTCAGATGTTACAATAGAAGAAAGCATTTTCACTGTCAGTCAGATTTAATTTGTCTGACCATTTGTAAAAGATAAGTGAAAGGCTTTTATTCTTTTATGGATTTATTCACTTCTATTCTGTTCTTAATGCTTTAATTATGGACGGTGTTTTCTTTCATAATGAAACAGCTCTTCCTTTCATCACCGCGGACGTTAAATATGTAGATGTACTGTACTAGAATCTCACTGGGTTGCCAGCACATCATGAGCTGTGTGTGTACAGTATACATGTCTGGGAATGAAAGTGAGCCAAGCTGGTGAGTGACATGGTTTCATTTACATTTTCAGGCTTGTTTTTCGGCTGTGCTGTGTCTATCAACTTGAATCTACAATTCTTCAGGAAAAACACAGCTCTGAATACATTTATATGTAAAACTAAATAAATAAATAAATGGCTGTGTAACATAAATGTAAGTTCTTGCTGTATAGTATAGCATCTAAATCCACAGAATGATGTTCTATTTTCACTTCGCCCGCTCGGTAAGCTTAGCCTTTCATCTCCCGTCCAAGATGACAGCGTAGTCAAGGGTAAATTAGTCTGACACTGCATTGGCTAAATGCTGCCCATCATTTCCCATCTTCGTTGATCCACATTTACTCAGCTTCATGTCCCTTGGTGTCAAGCACGCATGGGATCACAGACCAGCTGGAGAGCACTGAGTGATGAGCTTTTGTCAACTGTGAGATGGCAGCAGAGGATATGGGAGTACAACCAGCACTCTCCCAAGATGGAACTTCAGTGCGTCATCTGTGAGACATACCCACACTGGCAGGGCAGAGTATTCAGTCTACCTCCAGTTCATCATCAGTGCTCCAACTGCCTGCTGATGGGTGTCCACAGGGCAGGCTTTATGATATCTGAGAATCTGTTCTGATATGATCAGACAAATTCCAGGTCACGCTTTGTGCCACAATATTCCTCCAGCTACATGTACTGGTAGCTTCAGAGTGTGTGATATGCTAGAAGGGCTAGAAGCAGTGTTACCAGATTTGACTGATAAAAAGTATCCCCCACCCAGGTACCTTAAAAACAGCCAAGGTATTAATTTTTATTTATTACTTTTTATTAATTTTATTTATTTCTTGTCCCATCCTTTTGTGTTAACTGTTAAGTTCATTCATCTGTCTGCGTTTTCCCATTTAGTTTAGTTACAAATATGTATTCTCAGTTTTCCTGTGTTGTCTTGTTGTGTCATACTGTGTTCTTCTTTTATTAGTCCCAGTTAGTTTCCTTAGTTTATTTCTGGAATTCTGAGTATTCATTGGATTTTGGACTTTGCTTCTGGTCTTGGATTTTATCAGCCTCAATGAACGCTTGCCTTTATTCTGCCAAGTTTCCCTCACAGGTCTTACACTGCCATACTCTCCCATCCTCATGACAGTTTTACTGGTAAAATTTATGCAAACTAATGAATGTGATGAATAATAGAAGTCCTAAAATATATAAAGTTAGAGCCAATTTTGCCTGTGTACACCACTACAGTGGGCTTGAATTAGTCAAGATATGACTTTCAGCTTTATTTTAAAACACTTAACAAAATTTTGCACTATTTAGAAATCATTGCACTTTTTATATAGATATATATACATATTTACATACAGATATGTGTAAGTCAAACAGTTTGAATGAAAATCACTCAGTCTGGCAACTTTATTCAGGAGTCCCTTTCAACTCTAAACAAAAGACTAGGGCCTGGAGGTCAGCCAGGGATTACATACTATGTTAAGGTGGCCAGCAAACAGAAGCTGTCTGGTATACTTGTCTCATTGTCAGCTATGACTTTGAATTGAGTCTAGTACATTGAAAGACATACATAAAACAGCTGCATTACAGCCTTGGCCCTGGCCTTAGCCCACTTTTACCCTGACCACCCAACAATTTAACAAGTAATATTTTTCATCCACGTTCATCAAATATCAATCTGGTACACAAGACAAAAGTGTGTATCCCTACAAGTACAGGCAAGTGACCTTGGTCATTGATGCTACCTCTCAGCCTCTGCTAAGCTGGCCCTGTAACCAATGATTCTCTGTCTGAATTGCTGTAGTCCTAAGGGTCTTCTGTTTTCTCTCACAGCTGATAAAAAGACAGCCTTTTTCATCCACCCACTATTGGCAGGGGCTGAGTTTGTATGGTGCTCAGGAAATCTTCTAATGAGATTTGTAGTATTTTAGCCATGCTAGCACCAGAGGCTCTGAAAGCTTTTGTCTTGCCCTGTGCCCACCTGAAGCTCAGCAATGAGCTGCTCCCCAAGGTGAGACCTTGGTGTGGTCTTCATAGAGGTTGTTTTGGGTTTGTTTTTTTTATCCCAACTTAGTCTGGCCCCTCATGCAGGGTCAGCTAACCTTGGGAATCACAATGGCATTCAAACCCTCTCTATTACGATGAAGTGGCAAACTAGAGGTCTGTCCTTCAGCACCACCCCCGAGGTACAAAAGTAAATACCTGAGGTGGTTCTAGCACCTGACTGGGACGCCTCCTCCTAAGTGAGGTTTTGCTGAATTACAGATTACTGCTCTGGGATGTTTCTATATACCTCCACAAGAGCTAGAGGAGGTCTACGTATTTCCCCTTAGAGTGCTGCCCCCTTGAAATGGACCTGAAAGAAAAACAGTTAAATGAACATTTTTTTTAACCACGGAAAATAAATCCATCTATGACAGATCAGCATTTAAGGAATCTTTTGCTTTCTTTTTAAATCAATGAAAAGGTTCATTGGAACTTAGATGGATTACCAATAAATTTGGCGATAGTGATATCTTAGCTTATCATTTTTCTATGCAATAATTTATTTTGTAGGAGGGTGGTTCTTTTGCTGTGGTAGTCTAATACTGGCTCCTGACAATTAGACGAATTAGGATATGCCGTGTTTCAATGTTCATCTAGGTTTCAGTAAAATCTATTGCCATAAACAAACTGTTGTGCCAATAGTTTTAAATGAGATTCTTCTGATCCGATTGCTCTTGTTGCTGGCTGTACAGCTTGGATGTTTGCTGTAATTATACCACTTTTCAGCACTTTATTTAAAAAAAAAATCTTTGCATATTAATATGACCTTGGCGTAATCCTCACAACAGCTTCTGCTCTTGTTTAAGTGTGTCTCTTAATGAACAGATATGCTGCTCCTCAGGCCTGACTGCTGCAGCTGTACTGCTCTCTCTGGTCATGTGCCGTACACACTGAAACCTAAATCCTGATACTCTTGGATGCTCTAATCCCTCCACAGTACGGAAGCCGAAACAGAATATTAATTTCATCTTGTTTTTAGCACATTACCAATTTGAGCAGTTAGGAAATGTTCAGCAGGCCTAAGCTTGCCTCCCATGATTTACATTGGACTATTGTTGGAAATCTTTTTAATATGACACCCCAGGCTGCAATAAGATATAGCTGAAGTTATGGGAATGCAACTGCAAACCCCCAATGCAATGTTTTGCCTTTTGCAGTTGAATAATTACACACTGGGTTTCATTACTATTATTATTATTTAGGCTCAAATGCTCACACTGGTACCAGGTTAACCTATTTTAAATAATCCGACAGTACTCCATGAAGAACTGAGTAGGCACAAAGAGGATCTTTATTTTACTGGACATGAAATCCGATGATTTAAGGTCACCGTCCTTCTTTAAATTGAAGAAAATCCAGTCCTGCTCTAGAGGTCAGCTAGTATTGAAAAGATAATCACTCAGAGTTCACAATCAAATGGATAGATTTAATCCAGCCAGAATTAAACCCAATAGTTAGAAAATGGGTTAGAAATCCAACCAGCTAGTGAGATAGACTTATACCGAGAGTGAGACCAGAGAGAAGATTTAAACATTTGAGTTTAATACTCAAACAATGCTCAAACGGACCCATTGTGTTTCCTGTGACATAGTGCTGTGTGTTCTGCCTTTTCAGTTTTCAAAGTGAAGAATTTCCTCTCTAAGCCCTGCCCCCCCAGGACTATTAAAGCTTTGACAGCATTTTAAACAAGCGCTGGCGGAGGATTTGCCATGCTGGCTACTAACCAATAGCATGTAATAATTCCCCAGTGCCCAAGTTCTATTCTGAATTTATGGATAGAGTGTTTTAACAATGTAGACATTGGGCTGTGCATGCTTAGCATGCATGACACAACAGCACATGACTGCAGAGGTTAATGCGTGCAGCATTGGGTCCTTTATGTCTTGTTTCGCCTGAGTCCATTGTAATGTCTAAGTCTGTTTGACAGGGAGGAAAGTTCACAGCTCTCCTACAGCTTAGGCTTGCTCTTTTTCATGAAAAGAACAAAAAAAAATTTTTTTTCAAACCCAGAATTTGACTTTTGCTCTTATTCGTATCATCACAAGCACAGTTCAGCCTTACCAGCAAGTGCTGTGAGAGATTTGCACATCATTGTGCAGCTCGCCTCTTTTTTTTTAAAATGAGCACCATAAGTGTTATTCTGTCCGGCACTATGACGTTCAGTCTTGCAGAATCACTGAAGTGAATCTTTGTGGCGCTGGCACAAGACGTTACCAAATGAAAACATGCAGAAGGGAACCAGAAGCAGTACAATGAGGATGGGAAATGGCTCAAGGGAAATGGCAACGTCTCACTCTAATTACACTTCAGTGTGTGCAGTGGTGAATGAGGGAGAGCAGCGTTTTGGGATCATTTTAATGGGCAAAGCACTGATGAGAATCCCATGAACAGCAAATGCTTCAAGCTCTGAATTTTTCAGTAGGCTTCATGTTTTGAGTGCAGCGGCCTCGGTGTTCAGCAATGTGAAAGGAAGATTCTTTCTGATTTTGGAAGGTGTGCACGCATGCCATCCACATTGTCAGTCACTGAATGAGATAAGCAGGTGCTTTGGAAAACCTCTACCTTCTGTAAATACGCAGGGGGTGCAGTACCAAAGCTGTCAGCTGTCTCTCTCAGAGTCTTTCCACACTGTAAATGACATACTCAGTGCATGGCAAGTCCTAAAGTAATAATCCGATCTTCAGGTTGCACCTGTTATGACTTCATTTTCGGCAGTCGTTATTAAAAACAAATAAAATTTAAAATTTAAAAAAGCTCAAAATAAACTGTAAACATTGACAGCTCTGTTGGGGGGAAATACCCAGTGTCAACGATAAAGTTGTATTATGATTGCATTTTATCATCACATTAAGTACAATTTTCCTGAGTGTAGCTGATTCTTTCAGCAAACCCTGCCTTCTCCTGTAATGTGATTGGCCAACACTTGGCAGTTAAATCCCTTCCAGACAAAAATGCCTCTGTGTTGCAGCCCCTCAGGTTATAAATGATGTTTGACATTAATGTGTTTTTGGCTATATACAGCTACACTGTCAGAATGGCTCTCTTATATCTGCATTATGTTACAGAACATTATACTGATAATCTCAGAAAAAAACAAAAAGGTATAACGGAACAGGAAGTGTTCTAGCTGTGTTACTATGTTTGACAATATGAGTAATATTATTTTTTAAACATAAATAAAAGCTGTTTGTGTCATGCAAGAAGCAAAAGATTTCAATGCTTTTTTTGCTGTGAGTGTAGTTACCATTAACACGTTGACATATAAATGGGTGCATTTGTCGAACATACAGTAGAGATTCCAGAAATTAAATGACTCTAACCATGAAATAGTTGAAAACCTCATAAAAAGATCAACTGTCACTTTTAAAGTTGAGTTGTTTTGTACAAATTTAAACCTGTGAGATATTGTTCTGGTGCATTGGTGAAGCAATGTAGAGAGTCGAAATATCACACTGTACCGACGACAGTGATTGACGGTGTTGGCAGTTTGACAAATAGGTTTGGGGAAATGTGTTAATGAGAGGGAAAAATTTAAATGTTCAAAAAATTCCTCTCAGATGCATGTATAATGTACATCATGTGGAAAAGTATTGTGATAAATGTTTAAGGTTTTTGTTCTCATTAGTCCTGTTATCCTCAGGTCTTGCTTTCCCAGGGCAGTAGAGAATAACAGTTGCTTTATCCACAGGAAGCACCAAATGACATAACTTAGCGACTGCAACAAGCTATTAGTAGATTCTCACTAGACAGTGGGGATAGCGGATGGTGTTGGCCCATCTTAAGTGTTATTACTGTTAACATGGACTTTGTACTTGTGGAAATGTGGAGGGAGACAGGCACATTTTCACTGGTTGTCAAGATTTTATTGAATTTCCATGCTTTTGTGAAGTCGGGTTTACAAAATATAGAAGCAGGAAGTGTAAAAAAAAAGAAAGAAAATAAAGAGATGATACTTTTTGTTCATGCATTATTATTATTCATCATGTTCTATTGTCAGTGATTTAGGTGGACTATAGTATACATGCACAGAACACACAGGTCTTATGTAGATGCGGGGTTGTCAGCACCTGACTGCTTAGCATCATATCCCAGTGATTTACTGATCATTCTATGTGTGTGCGTAATTGTTTTCACACCATATAAGTATCAATCCTGTTTTACTGATATAGACATGAAATTACTGAGTATTTTAAGGTTTTTATTTTATTTCTACTAAATATAGCATCTGCAAAATATTGCTGAGGAAGGAAAAAAACTTTTGCACATACATTATATATATATATATATATATATATATATATATATATATATATATATATGTATGTATATGTATATTAAATAACTGAAGTTGTTTCATTTTGTTTGAGCAGGAGTTCCCTGAATATCAAAAACATCTCTAATTTAGTGGTAGAAAAGTCTGATGCATAATCTAAAGGATCCTAAAAAGATTTTTTCTCCACTGTGATTTATTTTTCTCTTGATAAGCTACTCTGAAAATAACATTAATACAAGGTATTTGGGAAGTCACTGACGTCTTCCAACAATGAGCGTTTATTCTGTTTGCAAAGCTGCAGCCTTGATAATATTTGAGCTTGTTTATTGTTTGTCATCTGGCTTTGATTTTCCAACACAATACCATGAGAAAGTAATGTTGTATCGGGGCCAACTCAAATAATCGCATATACGCGTGTGCACACAGCATACAGTAACAGCCAGTATAATAGGAATACTTTAATAAATCAGCCAGAGAGGAGCCTTGACTGATTAAAATTTTACTTAAGGATGGGAATCTGTCTCTATATAGGACATCTGAACCCTGGATCGTATCTTGCAACAGTGCAGAGTTAACTGTTTGTCACTGTTTATTTTAGTACAATTTAAAATATAATGGGTTATATTAATGTTTCTAAATCTTTTGAACCACTTTTCAATATATCTCCAAGTACAACAGTTCAGACGATCAACACTATTTATAATATTTACCATGGTGACAGAATGGAGCCACTGTCAGTGTTACTGCATTCAAACTGAACTTACTCGATGACTCAAGTGGCTTCTTGAGTCTGTAGCTTTGTTTTTTAACTCGAACAGAGAGCTAACTTGAAATGAAACTCCTTTAGTGAATTTAAAGCAGCTGTAATCAGTATGTGCTGAGTCTAATGATTATGTATACTGTGAATGGAGCAGCTTAAGCCACACAGAGCTATAACCTGAGTCTGCAGCTCCCCCCAGATCACTCCCACTGCTCATAAAAAACTGACTATACCTGCTGAGCACAAAACAGAAGCAGTTTCCAACCAGCTGCTATCATAACTGTGCATTTAGCAGCTATTTACCTCAAGAGTTAGTTGAGATAAAATTGTTGTTTAAGAAGAGCGAATATTACTCTTAAATTTGTCAGGTGGCCAGCGGCACAGCGCCAAATGAAGGATAATGTTGCTCTGTACTGTGTCTGCAGGCTGTGTAAACAGGAAACTGTTTGCTAACAAGTTCAACATATCAGCTTAAAAGGTGATAATATGTCAATGTCGTGTTTACAGATTGTTCTTGCAGCACCCAAGTGGCCAAAAATAAAACGGAATTGTTGTCTGCAAATTCGTTAAGCAGGGAAATCTAGTTTATCATAATGGGTATCACGGTTTGGCATGGCAGACCGTGGGGATATGGGGAATGAGGACCCAGGCGTGGTGCTCTGTGTATAAACAGTGCGCACACACACACTCACATCTACAAGCATGGAGAAGAGCAGCCGCAACACCAAAAATACATATAATATCACCAGTCCATGACTGCCCAGGGATCCTGGGTCGCTCAGACCCAAGACCCTGACAATAGGAGTTTAAGTGTGTTTTCACTACTTGTGCATGAATACTAAACTCATTTTATTTTCCCAGTATGAAGCCAGCTTTAGCACTCATTATGAACTCTCAATGTTACACGTTGTAGAGCTTGAAACATCCCAGTGCTTTTTAAAGTCTCTCCGGTTTAGCTCTTTTAACCTTTTCAGCAGTATATTGCAGTCTGGGGAGAATAGGTGGTGATTCTTCAGTCTGCTTTAGCTGATAAAAAAGACGATAGGTTTTTGGCTGTGTGATTTGTCACAGGGAGAATGGGGTTTCAGACAGCAGAAGAAAAATATGAGCAAAGTGTATTCTCTTTACCTGAGTTCAGCACAGTGGCGCACTGCTTAGCATTGTTGTTTCACAACAAGAAGCCTCTGGGTGGAACTTCCTGGTCAGTTAGTGTCTTCATGTGTAGAGTTTGCATGTGGCCTCTGTACCTGGGTGGTTTCTGTCTTGGTGCTACGGTTTTCTCACATAATCCAAAGACATTGTGTTAGCCTTATTAGGGATTCTGCGTTGACTTTAGGTGTGACGCATTTGCCCCACTACATGTGGGCAGTGTTGGGAAGGTTACTTTTAAAATGTATTCCACTACAGATTACAGATTACATGCCCCAAAATGTATTTTGTAACGTATTCCGTTACGTTACTCAATGAGAGTAACGTATTCTGAATAGTTTGGATTACTTAATATATTATCATGCTTTTACAACCACATGAATGTACTATTGCTGTGTGATTTATTACTATTACTGAAGGTTACTCGCCATACCAACACCAACTAGATTTTTAAATCTTTTTTTTTCTCTTAATATAAATGAGTAACAGTAGGTTGACATTAGGTAAGGCTGCACTTTTTGCAGCGATCTCGTATAGAAAACTATTCCGCGTGTATATAAAAAAGGTCCGCGGCTCCGAACCGTAGTAAAGGGACCTCTGGCTAATACGTCGGGTTCCGTGTCGGGCTCGTAGCTGAAAACTAGCTTTACTTGGTTGTCTGGGTCAACTTTGTATATACATATATATATTATATATTTACATGCTTCCATCTCCCGTTTCTGCTCGGTGATAACTCGTACTTTTCCACTCACCTTTTTCTCCCTCCTCGCGCTCACAGACACATAACGGGTATGGCAGTCCATTCTCCCTGCAGCACAGACTACACTACCCATGAGGCTACATTCTTTAGGGCTATGACTGTAACACTCTGCTTATTGCCTTCATATTAAATCATTTTGTGAATAATCTTTTAAAATATTTCTTCACATCATTATGCGGCCCGCCAGTAGAGGTGACATGGGCCGCAAGGTTGAGACACAGACATTAGAGCTTCTTAATGCGTGTTTTGTCTCCAAAAATATGGAGTTCATGAAACAGGAAAATACCGCCGTGTAATCCATTAATTTCAACAAAGTAACTGTATTCTGAATACCAACTTTTAAAACGGTAACTGTAACGGAATACAGTTACTAATATTTTGTATTTTAAATACGTAACGGTGGTACATGTATTCCGTTACTCCCCAACACTGCATGTGGGACAGCTGGGATGGGCTTCAGCTACGTTACAACCCCGATCTGGATGGAAGAAAATTGGAGGAGTGGACATATTATATTTCATAATGAGCAGTCGGTTAATTGTTAACTGAATTAATTATTATGCATTTTTGTCTTTGCCAGAGTATTGTGTTGAACTTACCAATGACTGACTAGTCATTGAAGACTCCCCAAATTATCTTTGTTTTAGGAAAATACATAAATAAATCATATACATATATTTATCAACTCTAATAAAATAATATTCCATTTATTGTGTCTCTAGCAGGGACAACATTATTAATTGTAAACTTTCAAGCTCCAGATGTTGTGATCATTTGCTGGCCTTTTTGTTCTGTTTGTGTGATAATACATATAATAGTTCGGTCTTTACATTTTGGTATGCTAACATAAGCAATTGACATTTTTAACCATTTTCCTTACATAACTGAGTAGAATAGAATAGAATAGAATAGAATAGAATTCAACTTTATTGTCATTGCACATGCACAGGTACAGGGCAACGAAATGCAGTTTGCATCCATCCAGAAGTGCTTTAGTGATATAGATATATTACAATATATATTAGCAATAATATAGATATGTGAGTATATTACAGAAATGGGTCTATTATGGTATGTTATAATGTACACGGTATGAAGTATGTTGTGAATATTCTATAACTATAAGTATGTACAGGCTGTAGTGAGTACAAGCTATGTACAGGATATGAACAGGATATAAATATGAAAAACTATACAGAATATGAAATAAATAACTTTACAGAATCTGGGATATACAGCTATACAGAAATGGGAACTATGGAAGTTGTAAACAGTTGTAGGATTAAAGATTATCGAATGTACAGAATGATTATTTACACAGAGCTATACAGTAGTGCAGTTAAGATAAGTGAGGGTGTAGATAGTTTCTACAGAGGCTATATAAAGTGCTAGTGGTTGTGAGTGGTGGTTCAGTCCATGTTATTATTGTGTTTGAGGGTATTTATTCTGTCCACACAATGTAAGGAAATTAGCAATTTTATTTCACTTTCAGTGTAGTGATTTGTTTTATCTTGATTTTTTTCTTTGTTTTGAGAAGTGGCCTAAGGTAAATAATATTACTGTACACTTGCCCATTCTTTTTCTTAAATGCTTATCTGGTTCAGTGTTGAGGGTGGGCTCGAGTGTATCCCAGCTGTAATAGCACAAGAAGCTGGGTACTGCCTGAGCTGGTTTAAAACATGCTTTTTACATAAAAGGAGCAAATTAAGTCTGAGAATCTGAATTTAAAACCAAATTTACTTTCTTGTTATATTCTAGTAAAGAAATCACAATATATCTGCTCAACAGCTCTAATGTGATTTTCCTCGCAAGCTATTTACACATAAGATAATTATAAATGTTCATTTTATAATGAGCCAACATATATCCAGTGTATAAATCACTAGGGACAGCTTTTGTTTTATTAAGCATATTGTTCGTTTTAGTTTTACATTAAATCCATACATTTATCAAGTAACTTCATTTGCTTTTGAGCAAGATTCTTTAATAATATTCTGTGTTTTCATTCAAAACACTTTTTCTTTTCTCCTTTGGGATTTATTTTTAATTTCTCCCAGCTATTTGGGGTTAGTTGGACCTGATAAGTATAAAAACTGAATGTCATCTTTGAAAGGGAAGTAATTGTTTTTTAAACAAAAGCATGTCCTCATATGGATACAACAAGTTTATTTCACAGTGTAATACAATAAAGTTTAACAAAGTATGCCAAAATGTAATGTAATATGAGGCCTGGGGTTTCAGGACGATAACATGCAAGACTTACAGGTGTTTTTTCAAATACAGAAATACCGTACTATACACCTGACTCTAACTCTCATACATTCTGACAATTAAAGCCAATTATCACAAACAACACATTCTGTGTGTCACATCTCTTTTCGTATTATATATAATGACGGTTGTGGCCTTCCATAGTTCACTTCCAAAACCCTTATGGGACCAGGATACTCAAAGAACAGTAAGATCACTTACCACACTACCTAAGCAGACTACAGCTGTAGCTAGTATAACACTGACAGGTCACACTTTAGATACTGAATGACAACACAGTACCTGGAAATGCTAGTTAAAGACATTTCCGTCACCCTGTGACACCCAGTTCTCTGTTCAGCAAGTCACTGCTACATCCGTGTAGTGTGTGAGCATGTGAAACAGGTCAAATGTGCTATCTTCATTGCAGTCTAAGGATTCATTCACCTTGTAATTATGCAGTAGCCTTCTGGCCACCATCTCACAGACAGACAGACAGATGCACTGAACCTGCGACAGAGTTACATGAACTGTGAACAGTATTTCTTTCTCATCTTCCCCTGTGATGCTCAACACTTGACAGGGTTTCGTTGGTGCGGTGGATGGGTAGGTGGGCGAATTAGCACGTTTCTGTGTGTGTCGGTGTGCCAGCGTGTGTAGGTGTGTGTCAGTTTGTCAGCAGTGGCACCTACAGGACGCGAACACGTGGGGCTACAGTCAGCTCAGGCGAATGAATTACAGCAGGCTGCGCCGTTGTAAAACGCTGGTGTATTTGTCAGCACACTGCTGCGCCCGTCCAGGAACACTGACTCAGATAAGTGGCTGCTCCCTCACTGTAAATTGTGTATGGGAGGTCGGAGAGATGTAAGAAGTGACAAACCAACACAGCAAAATGAAAATGTGTGCAGTTAACATTCTGCATTCAGCTCCCAGGCAAGATTTCATGCTTGCTGTGGGAGAGGGCTCTTACCATTGACTGATCGGTGAGTCACTCCACTCTGATACAGACAGCATCTGTTGGAGCGAATTTAATGCAACATGGATTTCTGCTTTGTGAATTATGAGTTTTCATAACCTTGATGCAATATTACTGTCTTTTCATAGTGAGCTTTGAGGATGAATAAACCTGTGATAGAAGACACACGTGACAGTCACACTCAAATATCTCTCTTTCCTTGATTTGCTCTCTATTGTGTGTCTGTTTTTCTGCTTATGGTCATCCTGCTGATGTGTTGCTGAGGCACTTTATGACAGAGATACATCTTATGCAATAGATGATGAAGTGCTGTGTTAAAATTATCGTTGTTGCACTGGAAACTGTGGTGTCTATTGTTGACGAGGAGGCTACATTAGATTTAGTGTTACCCCAAAAAGGCAGTAAAAAAGCAGCCATTAGCTACACATCAGAGCTGTCATCCCCTGTCAGTTTGCTGGTTATAGCTGTGACATGGGCATTAGAGTGAAGTTTTATTTTAGATTGCTCTCTGTTTTTATTTCCGCTTGTACCCAATATAGTTTCCTCTGAAGTGCAACCGCAAAATATTTGCTTTGTCTCAAAATTCTTCTTTTAGTGAGCTTTAGGGAAGATTTATTGTTCCCTTTAGTTAGAAAAGAAAGAATCACAATTCCTAGTACAGTAAGTAGATTTGAGAGGATGGCAAAGGACCAAAAATGATTTGTGGAAATGAGGGTTTATTTCCTGCTTTGGAGACAAATGGTGCTTCTTAAATATAAAGCTCATTTACATGTATGAGTCACAAAATCGTTCTCCTATGCACTGTCAGTGTAGTATTTCCTGGCTGTACATCATAATGATGTCTTATATTGGGCCCTTGGCTGTCTAGTTTCCTGCTTTGCTGAAACAATTCATACAGTAAGCTGAATAGCTTCTTCTATTCCCTGTGAATAATATGTGATTTACTGTCTTTTGTTTTTTCAATCTTGAGGCTCTATTGCACTTATGTATTCAGCGGCAGAATAATAGAGACAGTGATTGAAGGAAAACTGCTTCTAAAGTGTTCAGAGCGTTTAAATGGCAATAAATTTTCTATCGCGTAGTAGGATTGTTTTAATATTTCATACACATATACTTCGTTAAAGTTTGATATATTCAATTTGAAGTGTACTTTAAGAGCCAAATACAAAATGTGTGTGTAAATTTCCCCTCAAGCAACACACTGTTATGTAGGCACTTGCTACTGGTGCTCCACCTAGTGGTGTGTTGTTTTAATCAACTTACAGTATGCAGGAACTTACAGTGCTGTAGAGGACAGTAGATCTCCTTTCCACATTATTTTCATTGTTGTGTTTCTTCTGTGAAATGCACCACACATTTTTTTTTTTCAGTTACTCCTCTGATAATCCAAGGACACAGAGGGATTAACACTTCTAATTGTGCTCCAACTCTAATTTGGTCATTAGCTTTAAATATGGGAATGTAGAGTTACTTCTATGCTTTTATGAAGCTTAAAATTGTTCACAAATGGCTTGGTGGACTGTCAGCAATCCCTAGAATGGGAATGTACATTTTAAAAAGAAAATGAAACATTACTTTTAGAAAGGGCAGCTAAAAAAAGTTTAAAAAAGAAAAGAAAAGAAGAAAGAAAAGCTAGTCAGTCAATGGAAGTAACAAAAATATGGCACAAATGTGCCCTGAAGTCTTGACATGTTTGTATTTGCTCTTTTCATTAACAGACTGCATGTACTGAGTATCAGCATAGAGACTTGAATTTCTATTGTTTAATCGGATGTTTTCTCTGTGTTTCATTTTTCTGCATTGCAGAATGGGCCCAGCAGGTCAGTAGACCCGCGCTAATTGGAGACATGTTTTAAGGACAATACCTCAGCCACCATGAAAGGGTTAGGAGCCAACCGCAGTCGTCACCTGTCTGACTCGTGTGAACCAGCGGGCTGTTCCCAGAAGCCTCTGTGTCCTTTGACCTCTGACCCTCACAGCTCCTTTCTGTTGAGCCCTACTATAAACCACTATGGCACTCTGGACCCCCATCTCCACCAGTGCCCTCCCACCAGCCCCACCACCTTGACTCCTGACTGCTTGCTGCCTTTCAGCCAGATGTCCAACAGCAGCACTTTCCCTCGTCTGCATTTTACCTCTCAGACTGACCAGGTTGACTGCTCCCAGGCCTGTATGGCTACTGGTGGTGGAGTTGGGCAGGGGAGCAGGGCAGGGGCACTATCCACATCCTTGTCTATGGGTATGGGCTTGGGTCTGGGCCTGACTGGTGCCCCTATGATCACCAGTGGATCGGCCACTATCTCGTCTGCAGCAGCAGCAAAGATGAACCGGTTACCTTCCAGCCTACTGGATCAGCTAGAGAGGCACCTGCCCCTACAGCGTGATGGCTTCAGTACACTGCAGTTCCACAGAGGCCGTATGTCAAAGCAACGCAGTGAGAGCCCAGGACGCATACGCCACCTGATGCATTCTGTGCAAAAGCTGTTTGCCAAGTCTCAGTCCTTGGAAAACTCTGCAATCAAGGGTAGCTTAAATGGGCGCTCTGCAGGAGGAATGACTGGGACTACAGGAAGTGGTGAAGATAGTGGTAGACCAACCCGCAGGAGCAAAAGTAAAGACAGGGCTAAGACTGAAGGGCAAAAGCAGAGACCTAGACCTAGTACACTAGGCCTCTGGGGCTCAGATGATGCCCTGGACACTGACACTACCAAAGCTGGCACTATAGCTGTAGGTTACCGCAACCCACTGAGCATGATGACTCTTGGCAGAGCGGTGTCAGACAGCCAGGCCCCTCCAAGACATATTCCACAGGGCTATAATACAATTTCTGCACATACTCTCAAGACCTCCAAAAGCAGCAGTGACCTCAAGTTCCTGGCATGCCCAGCAACACAAGTAGGATCCAAGGAAGAGGAAGAAAGAACTAGGGGAAGCAAGGACGATACACTGGTGAAGAGGGGCTCTTGGTCCACTCTCACACTTACCCAGGCTAGGCAGGTGTTGCAGAAGGGCTCTGCTACAGTCAACAGGACCATGCTTAAATCAAAGTCATGCCACCAAGACTTGGCACAACAGTTCCTTCAGGTAGGAGGGCTTGTGAGTATTCATCTCCATCATCATTTTTTGGAAGTTTGCATGGATCTGTTTATAATTTCTCTGTGTATGTCTTGTTTTTTTTAATGTTTGAGCACCGGGAATCTTTATTGTCACATTTGCAGAGTTTCTCACAAGTCGTGACAATCATATCACCTTTTTTAAGCCATTGCTGCACATCCTCACAATCATATTGCGAAATACTAGGAAATGCCAGCAGGGATACTGTATTATCCTGTATTTTAAAGTTTTTCACAAAGCATTTGTTTGCATAATCCAGGTCCCCCTGGGCGACTGGGCAGGAACTTTGGGTCATGGAAAGACCAAAGGAACTGAGATCCCTTGTCGAAGGATGCGCAGTGGCAGTTATGTCAAAGCTATGGGAGACGTAGAGGACAGTGATGACTCAGAAGGAAGCCCCAAACCTTCGCCCAAATCTGCAGCTCGTCGCCTGAGCTACATGAAAGCCACCCAGCAGTCACTGAGTGAGCAGCAGCCGCCACCGACGCCACGCAAGTGAGTCCCACAGTGTAGTGAGTCAAAATATGACCTTGTTTATCATGCTCATTGTTTTGCCACTGTTGATTTTGTGCCCTTTTACATTACATCCATTAAAATATAAACAGGCATTGAAGGGGTATTTGCTATAGGGGTATTTTTCTCATGCCTCCAAAGGTAGTCAGCAGGTGGCAGCATCCTGTCATGAATAAATGTCAGTGTGTGCAAAAGTACTTGGTCAAAACAAGATCATAGAAGATATACATTGGAGATAAAGATGCAGTCTAAGGAAAGGGGACAAGAAACTACATACATTCCATTTTTATGTGCTGCAAAAGCAGTCGGTGAACTTGTTGCCATGTGTTTTACCTCTACATCCAAACGGACAGGCCTCGTTGCTACGCTCTCATGCGGGAGGATTATCTGTGGTCTCCTCTACAAAGTGCGTGCTCTATGCAGCATCTGAGGTCAGTGTAACCTAGAGGCAGGCAGTGTGGCCCTAACCACCCTAAGTGATCCTTCCACTGTTTTCCATCACTTTTTTTGCCTAACCCTGCCAGTAATTTTCCTCTCCACCCACAGTTCCATCTTTCACCTTGCAGGTACCCTGAGTGGCGTGTTAGTACTTTTACCCACTTTCTCAAGTCCTGATTTCATAATATGTAAACTTTCCATGAAAATCACTCCAGCACACCCTGTTGCTTATTGCACACACATTTTCACTAACACCAGGCGCCAACTCGGCAAGGCAGAACAGAGGAAAAATTTTTTAAAAATAAACTGAAATTCAAATCTCTCAAATTCTATTTAGCAGTTTTGCTCTTGTATTGTTATTTCCTCTGTACTGCTATTTAAGCACTAGTACACATCACTATCCACACATCTCAGTCGTGTTTAATTTGAAAAAACCCAGGGGAACATTTCCCTGGTTTAGGTTACTCCTGGATATCATCAATTAAACACAGCCCCTTACTTATTCCAGGCTCTGACTTCTGAGAGGCTGATTATTACGTTCACTTCCACAGCACCCTGCCGTCCCTGAAAGAGCTGTCCACTAATCGGAGCCTTGATAACTTAGACTGCCTGGTGAGTCCTTTAGAGGCCCCTCCACGCCACAGGAACAATGATTTCAGCCAATGCTCTGGCACACTGGGCAGAGGCTCGGGCACTCAGGTATGTCTATGATCTCTTTATTATTTATTGTTGTTATAATTGACAAAGATAATTTTAATCAGTCTGTTTGAATTGGGTCTTTTATTAATAAGTTCCCACAGAGAAGTAGTTTTATTTAAGTGAGCAGTGTACAAAATAATCGAAAAAACCCAACAATCGTCTTTTGAAAACAGTTAAAATATTAATTTAATGAAGGAAAGATTTAAAGCTGGATTTAATGCAACAATATTTAAAGCATACATACCTTCTAAAATTTCTAAAATTGCATAAATTTGATTGACTTCAAGAACCCGTGTATATAAAATAGACTGCCACAACCTTTACATTTTGAAGCTACTGTGAGAGAATATTTAAATGAATGTCTATAAGACTGCAGAGATGGTTTATGAATAAACCAGTCGGGAATAAACTTGACGAATCAAAATGATGCCTCAGAGTGTTTGCAGAATTTCAGAGTGGAAGATATGACTCAGTAAAAACCTGAGGGAGCTTGTTGTACATCTTCATCAGCAGGATTGGAGGTAAAAATACCTTTCATAGAGAAGGAATGGCATCACTATCTTTGGAAATGAAATGTTTAATATTAATGATAGAGAGACTCGATTTAGGCCAGAGGTAAAGTCAGTCGGACCTAAAGGATTTCTTGGTACTCATGCACAGCTTTTGGAATGAGCAGGCCTAATTTTTCTTGTTTATATGCCACCCACAACACTTTCGTATTTGGTCCTGAAATGCCAAATATAAAAATAACTGCTGATGCTTGTTTCTGCTTCTTTTTATGTCGCTTGATCAAACATTTCAGTTGCTGCCGGATGTCAATGCTTTTTCCCATCGTGCAGTGACAACACAAATCCATGCAACAATGAAAGCTATTTTAGGCAACTCAGACAATGCATTGTGATTTACTTTCATACTGACCCTGAGGCAAGCACAAAACGATTAACCTGGTTCTAGGTTTTAGGTGTGTTCAATTTTTATACCACTGAACACAGATGTTAAAAATGCCATATCTCTTTAAAGTATCCTACAGCTTTATTACTTAGTATAGACTTTTAGACTGCCCACACACTTCAAATTTCCACATTTTTATTCCCAACCCCATCACTCATCTCACAACCCCACAGATTTGTTTTGTTAGTCTTTGGATGACACCCAAGACCCAGTTTTAAAACCACTGCATAAAATACTTGAATGTATAAAGCAGTTTTAGGAAACTCCTCACACGACCACAGGGACATTTTTACCACATCTCTTTTGGCTTCATTTGCTGTTGATGCTTTGGTTTTACTTTAGTAAGATTTTTATATCTGAGCAGTTTTTCCATCATAAGCATAGGTCTGTTTAATGCATGTTTATCAGTCTGCCCTCTGCCCTTAGCGTGTGAGTCTGCACACGTTCTTTCAGGTATGCGGGCAGGGCTGTGGGCACTCTGTACCATACTGTGAGGGGGAATCGCAGGCTGTGGAGGCTCTGGATCTGCCTGCGCCTACATGCTTCCGGTCGCGCAGCCATAGCTACCTGCGGGCCATCCAAGCAGGCTGCTCCCAGGATGAAGATACAGCTTCTGTGGATTCAGAGTCACCACCACCCACCACTCCAGGCTATAGCTACAGCTCCAACACCAGTGAGTACCTGAGAGAAGAAGGTGGTCTTATATGATTGCAATAAGATTACAAAGATTTGAAATTACCTTCGAGTCATTCAATTCCTTTTGAATTCATTTATATAGCACCAATTCACAAAAACAGTGGCCTAAAGGTGCTTTACACTATAAGGAAAAGACCCTACAATATTAGAGAAAAAACCTCAACAATCAGACGATCCCCTGTGAGCAAGCAAACCAGCCTAAAGGAGGGGCAGTCATCTAGGGTCACTGGCTTGGGAGATGAGAAGAGAGAAAGAGCATAGAGAAGAAGAAAGACAAACTATGGGAGAGAGGACAAAGGTAAATGTATCAGGAGTATAAAAGAGGAGCGTAGAAGAAAGTGCATCATGGCAAGTATGAGCCTAAAGCAAGCATGGTTCAGGGTCAGATGATTTCTGCTGTATTTACTCCGCTTCATAATAGCAAAAATAAGTATTGTCTGGAAAATTGCCCCTTAAAGGAAGAGGCCACTTTCCTGAAATCCAACTTGTTTTACTGTTTTTGAAAAGTACACCGAGTAACAATTTCACTGTGTATATTTAGTGTATGCAAAAGACACCACATGCGCTGCTATTATAATAGTCTTGACAATACTGTACACCTTAACTATTATAGGTATAATTCAAATAAATAGTAGGTTACTTTCCATTGTTAAAAACGTAACGTAAAAAGGTAGCACATGCAAAAAAATCCCAGCCATTTTGTAAAATTTATAATAATTTTTTGTGTGTATGTGTTACCTTTTTACCTATGGGGTTTAAGTGTTAACCCTTGTATGGTGTTCGGGTCTGTGAGACCCGTGTTCAGTTTTTTTCAAAAGAAAAATTAAACAATTAATTATTTTTTCACGTGTAAATGTGTTGTGTCTTTCCACTCACTCCACTTGATTATAACTGATTTATTTATAACATTTTATATAAAAGAAAAACGAGAAGCACATTAATTCATAAATGTGATCTAACAAAGGTAAAGGGAAAAAATTAACCATGTTTGCTGTTCATATGTCTTGTAATTGGGATGAAGTAAACATCTGTTGAGTAATTTAACATAAAATTGTTTGATAGTGTTAATTTGGAAAGCCAAAACTCTAGCGGGTCCACCAGACCCATGAACACTGGCTGAGTAACAAAAATACGAACACCACACAAGGGTTAAACTTAAATGACTGTGGTTTAGAAATACGGAAGGCAGATCCTTTTAAAGATCTATGTAGAGTATTCCTCTTGTTTTATTGCAATAGATAAACACATATCTACCAGAGTACGGGCTTTTGTTATTAAGGTACTTATGCTTTAACAATAAGAGTTTGCAGCATATTCAGTCTGCAGCTGGATATTGCAAGCTGCTCTCTTCTTTATCGCTGAGAAAATGGATGGAAGATGTACAGCACCTTTCACATAGTCATTATTAGATGGAAAACTAAACTCAAGAACATTTTGCTTGGCACATTTTTTCTGTATCTTTTTACATTTATGTGTAACATTATTGTTATGTTTTCAGGGAAAAGTGCGCAATAATGACTCCTCCAGGCTGACAGGGTGAAGGGTAGAGATGCTGTTTTAGAGAGATAGAGAGATTTGCAGCTAAGCAAAGAAAACTATCTATTTTTTCGCCTACAATTCAGTTCAAGCATTGTTGCAGTAAAGAAGAAAAAATCTGAACATTTCATAAAAACATCTGCTGTGTCTATAGTAAATTCATGCGGTAAATCAAGCTTCACTTCTGTTTTTATGGTGCATGTGTGTATATATTTGTGTATTATTATTATTATTGAACAAATTGCCCTGTAGCTTAAAAGTGTCAGACTTGTGATGTGTGGTTAGTATTTTTCTTCTAAAGAGTTCTATATTACTTTGATGTTAAATCATAAATTCATACTTATGAGTATTTTTTTAAAATTTTTTAATTATAGTCCGAGATACTTTTAGAGGTACTTTTAGCTATTCACCACAAAGATCTGCATGTTTGATTTGGCAGTTTTACACCCTCCCTGATGCCACCCTCCGATTTATCTGGGCCAGCATGAGGGACACACAAGCCTCTGATCTCCTGAGGCTGGTTTTATTTCCCTTTGCGATCTCAAGACAGGGATCTTTCACATGTAAGGCAAATTTGTTAACTACTACAACATAGAGGCAGGTGGATTTTTCTTAGGTCAATAGTGAATCAAAGTTTTAGGGACTAAAATTTCTGATTATTAATGTTTTAAATTTTTATCTGATTTGACTTTTGCTTCTGTACATATGCGAATGGGAAAAAGCTGGACTCTATATGGACTCAATGTATTTTAAAAAATAGTTAACAAGCTAATGTAAGAACAGAACTTGACTCTGTATCACCACTGCTCAGCTGTCTACTCTGCTACATGTACTGCAGAGAGATCTAATCTTAAATAATGAAGATCTTGAATAATGACGCTGGAGCTATTCTGCTGAACAAACTATGTGACTTTTTTTTTTCTAAATGACCACAAACATCTTTTTTTCTTCTTCTTTATGTTCTGTAAAGAAAAGGTTTTCATCTCAGCAGTGTCAGGACAAGGTATTTGCCCCATTTCTTATTTCTTATTTTTTTATATACTTGTTCCACTGGAAGTTTCCAATCATCAAGCAAAATGTAATATTAGACAACGATAACCTGAGAAAATATAAAATGCAATATTTAAATTATGATTTCATTTGTTAAGGCAAAAGAGCTATCCAAACCTACCTGGTCCTATGTGAAAAAGTTATTGCCCGTCTTGTTAAGTCATTAATTAACTGTGATTAACCACATTTTTTGAGCTAACATCAATTTCATTACCTATACCAAGGCCTGATTACTGGCAGACCTGTTGAACCAAGACACCACTTATATAAAACCTGTATGACAAAGTGAAGTATCTTATAAGACCTTAAAAACTACACACCATTCCACAGTTATTATTATTACAGTATAAAGAAACTCAGGAACAGACGAGAAACAAAGTCATTGACATCCCTCAGACTAGAAAGGGTTACAATGGTATTGCCATTTCTAAGGGTTTGGGACTCCAGTCAAACACAGTGAGAGCCATCATCCACAATCGGAGCAAGCTTGGAATAATGGTGAACCTTCCCAGGAGTGGCCAGCCTACCAAAATTACTCCAAGAGCACATCGGCAACTCATCCAGGCCACAAAAGAACCCAGAACGTCAATTAAGGAACTGCAGGCCTCACTTGTCCCACTTACGTTCAGAGTTCATGATTCAACAATAAGAAAGAGACTGGGCAAAAATGGTATCCATCAGAGAGATACAAAAAACCCACAGCTAACCCAAAAGAACACAAAGGCTCTTTCTCTCATTTGCCAAGAAAAAAACATCTTGATCATCCCCAAGATTTTTTGGGAAAATATTCCGTGGAGTTTTGAGCCAAAAGTTGAATTTGTTGGAAGGTTTGTTTAGGGTAAAAGTAACACAGTATCAGTACATAAAAAGAACATCATACCAACAGTCAAACATGGCAGTGGTAGTGTAATGGTCTGGGGCTGCTTTGCTGCTTTAGGATGGAATCATTAATTCTGATCTCTACCAGAAAATGCTGAAAGAGAACCAACACCAACAAGTTCAACCATCAATGGCACAAAAAAGAAGAAAACAAGTCTAAAAAGAAAAGTGGGCCAAAATTCTTCCACAGCAATGTGAAAGACTCATTGTTAGTCACTGCGAACGCCTGACTGCTTCCAAAGGTGGCACAACCAGTTTTACAGTTTATTGGGGCCCTTTTTTCATGAAAGGTCAGGTAGGTTTGGATAACTCTTTTCCCTTAATAAATTTAAAAACTGTATTTTATGATTACTTGTGTTATCTATGTCTAATATTGGTTTGTCGGACGATCTGAAACATAAAATTGTGACAATCATACAAAAAATAAGAACTCGGGAAATACTTTTCAAATACTTTTACCTGTGTAGCGATACAATATATATCTGTGAAAGATGAATATAAGCTGATAATGTTGGTTGAGCTCTACGTGCCACCCAGCAATTTAGAAATGTTTTCTGTCTAGGGTATCTATTTGATATACTGCAATTCACATGTCTCATTGCTTCATGTACCTAATTCTATTAAAATCTTATATATGAAAACCCTATATTTATATTGTACTCTTGCCTCAAAGACTAATTTTTCTGGTTTCTTGCAGGGTTTTTTTTTTAATTAAAATCACAGCATTATAGCATGATTGTAATAGGAGAATAAGGCTATATAATAATAATTATAATATATATATAAAGTAGGGGGGACATAGGAGGAAATAGCTCAGTTCACTCCTTTGTTGGGGTAACAATAGATCACCACATGCTGGATATGTGCTTATTTTTTTATGTCTAGACTTAAGTCCGTTCCCGCGGCGCCGCAGACAAACTGAAGCGCACCTACCGTGAACACATTCATAAACAACGTAATACCCAGACATAAACCAATCACCTTCGTGTTCGATTAGTTTGAGGTCCGGCTCTGTCCAATCGTTTAGAGAAATCGGTTACGGAGAAAACGTGGACTCCAATCCTCGTCGTCAAGGGCGTGTACTACAAATCTTTTCTTCACAGTGTTCGTTGTGTGTCTCCCAGGCACTACACCCGTGTCCATCTCGTCCGCCGTTCATGAATGAACAGAAAATAAGGATTTCTCCGAGTCCACCACTAACAGTAAGGTCTTTGTCACCTTTTTCCCGGTTGAGCGTTATGGTTCTGACAGCCAGCTGCTGTTTGCTACGCTAGCAACAGCGAGCTAACGTAAGCTAATGGTGTGGTAGGTTAACTAGCTAGCTAACGTAGATGAAGAAAGAGGATGAAACCCTGATACAAGCTGTTTGAGCAAGGCGAGGAGCAGCAATGTTGGCTGCCTGTTTTTAGAGTGAAAAGCCATCTCTTTGTTGCCCCGCTGATATCAACTATACAGCGCCTCCGGGTAGCATTACTCAACGTTAAATACCCTGTGTGATAGCACGCCGCGGCAAGCCCTGGACTGGCTAGCAGCAAAGGCTAACGGTAGCGGAGCCGTCACCAGCCCGTTAGGGACATCCCGGCGCGGGCTTAGTTTGGCTAACCAGCCCGTTTATTAGCTAACCGTGGCTAGTGGGTTGTGTGGGTGAGTGATCTTATATTTCCAAATAAGTTTTTATTAGAGACTGTTGTAAGTCGTAATCCACTGCCACAGATCGTTAATTAAAACGATAAAGAAGCTCAGCGGCTCAGTGTGCTTTAAATTGAGCTCATTGGGTATTTAATTTATCTCCCCGGTGGTCTTTTGGATTAACGTTAGATGAGGTAACGGCTCTCTCTTATCCCGGGTATGTGACAGTGATGTGTGTCCAGAGGCACGAAGAAAGCTATGATTCACGTTTATCTGAACCCACATGTACAATCATATTGGTCTACTATAAAATGCTTCCCTATAGGTCAGAAAGTGAGTGCTGTACTAAAGCTCATAGTGTTGTTTTGTTGACAGAAACTAGGTAATTTTTAAGTCGACTCCACTTGTAATGGTACCGGTATATTTATTTTCTAGACGTCCTGTGGTGTGAAAGGAACAAGTAATTGTCTGGACAATCCAGCTTCTTGAAATGATTTTATCTCACCTGGCACAAGTGGCTATATTTGGTCCAAAGGGCCATCTTTATTCATTCAAGACCTGTGGCACAGTCAATAATTTATCAGCTTCCTGCACTCAGTAGTGCTTCGCATTTCGGACACTTCTGCTTAGGCTTTTTAAGGACCCCTGAAACAACTAGGATGTGCACATACAGCACTGTAACATTAGAGAGAAACACAGTAACCGTACTTAGTGTTTAAATTGACTACCATTGTAAAGTTAGAAAGTAAAAACTTAAATCCTGCTTAACATGTGACCAGGTGTAATCAAACTAGGTGGCTTTGAAGCTTCAGAAAAAAAAGGTGTGTTCACTGTATCCAGAACTACATTAAACAAGACTTGGTGTGGCTGTGTTTTATCATGGACAGACTATGAGTCATTCTCCACAGTATTACACACTCTTCCTCTCACACTCATTGATGAGGTAATCTCTTGACTGAATGGCAAAGCAAGTGTAGCTTCTCAATAAGGTCAGCAGCAGACGGGCTTTCTAATGATGAATGTGGAGCTATTTGTTAACACAGTTGGACATTACAGTAAAGGCCAGTCCCATTTCCTGCTCTAATGGAATGCCTTTATCTGAGAACTGCTTTCGCATTGGTTGAAATACTTTTGTTCAATCCAAAATCGCCAGCTCCTAAAAAATACAGTTGATTTTTAACTTTATGTTGTATTTTGCGTGCTGAATACAACAATGTGTCTCAGTGTAATATACATTTTGTGTATTACACTGAGACACATTTTAGTTGTGTTTAGTCTAGACATCAGACATAACATGTTTACTGACACTAACAATCATGTATGTGTTTCTGTGTAAAAAAACAAATCAACCTCAGGTTGTTTAATTTATTTCAGTTATATTTCTAAGGGGCACACTTCACTCATGTAGAGCTTAGTGTTTTTAATTGGTCATTATTAGTTTGAAAGAGAGTGCTGTATTTTGCAGTGAAAATTATGGAGTTGTGAAAGAGCTAATCTCAGAGACTTGTGGCATGCGTCCTTGATTTAACTGATTAGCTTCCAACCCAGACTGTTGACGTACTCCAATAGGTCAGATGTAGAACCACAGATGGCCTTAAAGATGTCAGACATTTCAGTAGAAAATGATCTCCAGTAGTAGGACAGTTGGACATGTTTTTGTCTGTAGACAATTATATGGAACATTTAATCTTATAATACTAGACAGAATAATGAATAACCTGTAACTGTAGTATTAATGAACCCATAGCTGTTTGTTTTCATAATGTACTTTTGGTTTGATGTTGCAGTCTGTTGATCTGTGTTTTGTGTAAGCGCTTTTGCTTTTCCTATCAGTATGTAAGCTTTGTCTGTTTAATGGCTGGCTGCCTTTCCTTCTCAATAGATGGTTTTCTCCCATGAAGTCTGCCTGCCCTACCCAGTGATTTACTGTGTCTTCACTGACACCTTTAAGCCTGTTGCCCTTGTTTCTTAAAGAGTTGTGGAAAAGCACTATGTAATCCATACCCGATTCTTGAAACTGTGGTAACAAAATTAATACATGCCACATAATGGAGCTGTAGAAACCAGCAAAATTACAGTGCAAACCAACCTGTCATTTAAATATATACAAAAACTAAAATTTGCATGAAAACCTTACAGTAGGCTGTATTAAGCTCTACTGTGCAGGAAAAGATCAACTGTTGGTGACTGGCTTCACTCCAAGTGTTGGTTTTCATGAACGTTATACTAACCTGCTGTAACCTTAAAAGTCTAAGAAGTTCAAGGCTTTCTCTTTCTAAATAACATTTGAAATTCCTTTGTTATCCTGCTATGGTAATGTTTAACTAAAAACTCTGACACGCCTCCAAAGAGTACCTCAAACAATAACAGGTTTAAGCCTAGACACACTCAAACTCAAATATCCTCCTATTTTGTGACGTCTAAGATCCTTTTGATGCAGAATCCGTTGTGTAAATATATCCATAATTTCAACAGATACCCCATGCCTAATTCAAATGTGTTATAAAACTCAAACTAATTTCCAGCTTACATGTAATTGGTTTTGATCAGATGCTCCATTTTGCATTTAATGGTTATTTAATTTGATTTAATTCATTTTTTTGAATCTCTGAATGCCTTCCTGTACATGTGAACAGTGTTTGTTTGTTTTTTCGTCAGAAGTCATGCTCAGCGTGTGTCCTGCTCTAATCTTTCAGTCTGTGACTCCCACAGTCTGTCTGTCTGTTGTGCAGTAACACTGGCTAATCTTGGACAGAGCTTCCATCTCTTTTCATGATACTTGGCTCATGTCCCGAAAGGTTTATTCACAATAGGCTACAATATTGTTTGTGAGGGTTGGTGTGTGCTTTGCTTTTATGTACACCGAACTTGGTGCTTCAGTAGAAACTAATGTTAAAGCACAGTTTCTCCCCTTGAAGTTCACTCTGCAGCAGCCTAATTAACACATCAGACTGTAAGTCAGAACTCAAAATGAGATCAGCTGTGATCACAACTTAAATCCCAAACTGGCACACCAGATATCTTAAATTAAAATAAGAAAGTAAATCAAAAAAATAAATAAACAGTTCTAATGGCATCAGTACACAGCTATGAGAATAGTCAGTCATATACATGGATGTTTTAGGCTGGTGTTCAGGTCGCATTAGTGGTCATCTGATAGCACTCAGACAGACCTGCTGATGGAGCCAGAGCATATTATGGGTCAGAGACTGCATAGCTCTCATAAGGGAAGCAATTTAAGAATTGTTTGATGATCATAGTGGTGTTGACAGCATTGGAATTTATCTAAATTGTTTTCTGAGTAAGAGAGAGCACCTCAAATAAGTGATTTGAAGACTCCTGCTGTCCATATAACCTTTCAGACTGGCAATGGGCTTTCTGAGTTCTGTTAGCTTAGTGGCTTTTAATGTCTCAAATAGCTATACTAAGAATAGAAAATGTAAAAAGTAAGAGAGTAGATGAAATGTTTGAGCTTTTAAGCCGTTCAAAGTGGGTACATTGAAACTACTATTAAATGAAAAATTTGTTTTACTATAACAATGATTACAGTAATAACAGTGTATTTGATTAAATATTGGAAACAACTTGAAATATATTTCTTGTGTTGATGAATCTACAGAGAAATGTAAGTAAAATGTGTAACTCCCCTAGTTTTTATGATACTTAAGAGTTTCAACTCATTGTTTAGCTAACCATCCAGCGGTTTTATTGTTTTGGTTCCCTGTCGGCGCACTCACAGCACTAAGTTTGGCCACACAGAGCTTCGTGCTTACTTTTTGTTTTTTTCATAGGTGCACACGCTCCAAAGTTTGAGATATTTGGGAGGCCATTATGAGTTTACGTCCAACTTCTAGTTTGAAAAAAAAAAAAAGTAATAGTCTATAGCATTCTTTATACTTCTACTTTAGCTTTTTGTTTTGTTTTTTACATGTGTAAAACAGCAAATAGGCACAGCAGGGCTTTTTAGACTTGGAGGTGCTCTTGGTTTGTCATACACTGGCTGAAGTTCTGGAAGCAAAGATAAACCATCATCAGGCTATCAGCTGATCTTGACCCAATGTTTCAGGCATCGCAGACCTCGTCCATCGCTTCTCTGCACTACCCCTGTAAGGCACATGAGGGCAACTGTCATATCACATACTGATAGGGCTGCCACGATTTGTCGACTAGTCACGATTACGTCGACTATCAAAATCGTCGACGACTGATTTAATAGTCGACGTGTCGTTTGAAGCTTTGTAAGATCGCAAAAGACGCAGGAATAATAGCAGGATTTAAGAGTGTAATAACGGACTGAAACAGAAGATGGCAGCACTGCATGTACAAGGATTCCAGCTGCCGTTAAACCCCGAAGAAGAAGAAGTAGCTGTGTCCCAGAATTCATAGCGCGGCCCAGCTTAGTTTCCAACAATGGCGGTAGCTAGTTAGTTTTAATATTACTCTTATTATTCTTTCTGGGTCACAAAATAAACGTTTAACATATTTTCAGGCGAGAATGTAGCTGTGTAAACCTCAAATATCGGCTCAGTTTATCAGGACACCACCACATATTTTCAAAAGCGCTCCGACGTTTTCGGAGACGTCTGTTACCCACTAGCTCGATAGCTAGCCGGGGGCTAGGCTAACTAGAGCCGTGAGAACACCGGACTCCCGGCAAATTGTTTTCAAACCCACCGCCGTCTTTCGCGACTCAGGTTAAATATATATGAGTCACTTAGATAAATTAAAAATGTTGTTGTTTGGCTTTTTTTTTTTTTTTTTTTTTTTTGTATTTTATTTGTTCCTGAGTAAATCGGTTTGGCTGAGATTAAAGTTATAGTTTTTACACAGCTGAATAAACGTCAAGCAGACAGCTGATTATCAGAAGTGTGAGATGCTGGAGAATATACCCCGGTGTCCTGTTATATTTTAGATAGCAAGGAGTTTATTAAACTTTACCGAAACAATCTGCAAATTTCATTAAAATTGAATAAACTATCATCTTGTCTTTATTTTTAGTTAGCACCTTAAAAGCTTAAAGCTGTAAGCTAATGATAGTTATATAAGCTGTAGTTTTACGTCCAGTGGATGATGATCTGATTAGTCGACTAATCGCAAAAATAATCGGTGACTAGTCGACTATCAAAATAATCGTTTGTGGCAGCCCTACATACTGACAAAGGATAGCAAAATAGGTTATGCCACTTGCGAGAGGTGTAAACAATCTGCAGTCAGCCCCCTTCACTGTGAGTGAATGTTTGTAAAGGCTTATTAACTTATTTGTTGTTGTTACTTATAAATTGGGCTATTGTTGAATTGAATGAAAAGTGCACATGTGTGGTTAAGTGTTGACAGATATTTGGCTTATGATCAATTTTATTGCAGTGTGCAGTTAAGACCCAGTGCAGTCACCCAGCAAATGCAACTGAGGCATATGCTGTGACTCTGTATGTAGTACGACACAATTAACTTTGGGAATTTCATGCATCTAAGCTATGAGTACTACAAGAAGTGCCTTTCTTTGGAAATAATAAATGTTCTGTTTTGCTCCTACGAAGGCATGGTTTCTAAGTTTGACACTGCTCGCCAGGGCTGCATGAGTGACACATAGGGTGGATTCCAATCCACAGACATGTTTGTGTATGTTTGTGGGATTTAATAAGGGCTTTACTGGTTCTGTGAGTCACAGGCTGATGATGGGAGTGCAGTGCCTACAGAATTACAGGGTGATAGGTTGCTATTTAAATTGAAACCACTACCCAGTAGAATAAATACTGCATTTTTATTATTGATTCAAAGTGGTGAGCTTTAAATTACTTGGTCAGCTAATTTTAAAGAAATATTTCATCCATCATGTGTGTCAGTAAATGCTGTATGTGGGTAGAAGCATTTGCTACTGTGTATTTTGCAACTCTTTGAGGCATATGTTGCTGATTATCGCACTGTTTAAATAGCATGCTTCCCCTTATTTCTTGTAGAAAGCCTGTGGTTTTTCCTGGTTCCTTGCTTTTTTCCCCTTTTTTTTCATATTGTAGTACATTCTATATCATGCACCAAAACCCTGCATTCAGACTGATGACAGAAAAAGAGGTACCGTTCCTATTCCTTCACCCTGAGTCAGATTGTCTTAGTTCAGTGGTAATCCACTTTCAGGCCTCATTTCAGTTTCCCTTGAAAGAATTTGTAAGCGCATAGTTCATGGGTTTCGGAGTGCCAGAATATGAAGCTTTATGTAAAGAAGTGCTCTGCTAAAGGCAAACAGTGTATCGGTCCAATACTGACCTAAATTAGTGGATCGGATATCGGAGAGAAATAAAAAATGTAATCCGATCCATTAAATATCACGAAAGCACCTCACAAAACTTGTAACATGGCGTAACTCAGCTCATAACCTTAGCACGTCGGAGCAGTATGTGTCACGTGATAGAGCAGCTGTGGCATGCGAGACCTGTCGGCGGTCTGGTTGAGCAGTTGGAGCCTCGCTACCAAACCAGCATTTCATCTCCGAGAAAGTTATCCCAGAGAGAAGTAAAGCAAGTGTGTAAGTTCATCTCTGAATGTTTGTAAAGCATTCCCACGTTAAGCTTAACAACTGATACTGAATAAGGAGCAACTGCCTCTTCTCTCTCCCACCCTCTCCTGTTGCTACTTTAGTCATGAAGCTGATCAATGATCGGCTGATCGGCTTTTCTGTTCTCTTGTTTGTTTTTGGCCCACTTTGCACCAGAAAGAGGAAACTAGCGGCTGAACAACAGCAGCACGTTTAAGCTTGATAAGCTGTTGTTAGAATGTATTTAATATTACTTTCTACACCAGGATCCTTTTCTACATAGCTGACAGCTGGTAACTGTGCAGGGGCGGGTCTAGCAAAGTTTAGCCAGGGGGGCAGGTAGGGCATTAACAGGGAAAAGGGGGCACAAAGACATACTTTTCTTTCTTATTCTCATTTAAAATGTCTAGCTTTTAACAAATAATTATCTGAATCTTACACCCAAAGTTTTAATCTGATATAAGATGTATAGAAGTCCATTACTGTATATAGTAACTATTAAGTCTAATATACCCTAGTAAGCTCTAGTACTTTTTCCTTCAGGAAAGTACCATCTGTGCAGTCTGCACAGTCTTTCTGTTGAAGAAAGATGTTGAATCTATTTAATTATTGTGGAAAAATAATTGATTTCTGTGCATTTTATTTTATTTTTTTTGCATGTGCATTAAATTAAAGTTGATTACGTCGATTAAGCATCGATGTAATCAACCTAACCCTGTTAGTTAGGTTGCTTAATATTTTTGCCAAGTACTCTTTAAAATACCATAATAGGGAGGAATGTGTAGGTTTATTAGATTGATCAGTATTGCTGAACTATGAAATATTTTGGGTGCAGTGTATTTTTTGCATACGGGTATAACAGAATAGCTTTAGTGTTTTTGTTTTTAAACTTGAGTTTGAACTTGAAAAACAGTTTTATTGATTAAAAAATACACTATCTGATTCATATCGGTATCGGCAGATATCCAAATTTATGATATCGGTATCGGACATAAAAAAGTGGTATCGTGCCGTCTCTAGTTTTTACTTACTAAATACTTAATTATAAAATAGTAATTGTTGAGTATTGGATTTGAGTTTGTAAAATGAAAAAGTCATTATTAGGGATGGGCATCGTTTAGGTTTTATCCGATACCGGTGCCAAATCGGTACTTTTGAAACGGTGCCGGTGCTCAAACCGGTGCTTAAAGAATGGAGAACACAAAATTGGTCCAAAAACCTCTCATGTTCAGCTGTTTTTTGTAAAATATAACAATGTTAGCCTTTTCTGCAGCTATGGGGCATATATGGTATCACTCTTGGCTGGAAGCAGTGCTTAAACAATGGAAAAAACACAAACTTTGTCCTAAACCTCTCATGTTTAACTGTTTTCCACTTTTTCTTTGGTCATTTTAGCCTTTTTAGCCAGGGTGAAGGGAGTATCTGCCATCAAACAAGAAGACAGCCGCATGTAGCTATGATGATGTTTGCTAGTTCACCTTACATGCATTAATGTAATAACGTGGTTAGCCTACTCAACGTAAATTAGCTACTCACGCAGAGAAGAACGGCTGCTGCCACCATCATCCGTCATCATTTCTGCTACACTGGCAGGGCTAGGGGCCAGGACTCTCCTCTTCGTGTTTTTGGGGGATGTTGTATAACAGGCAACCCACCCGCAGTAGATGCGCTCGGTGTGAGGTCTCGCAGCAAGCTATCAAATACAGCGCATTTCTGGGCTTTTAAAAAAAACGCTATGCGTCGCCAGGTGTTTCATCGGATTTGAGGTGTTACCTCCTTTGACAGTATCACAGTATCAGCTTAAAGCACTTGTTGCAGGCTGCTGAGTTTGCATATTTTGCTATGAAGTACAGCCAGACTTTTGACCGCTTCGCCTTGGACATTTTTAATCTGTAGCTCTGCTCTAACAGAACGTACGTACCTGGCCCCGCCTACTATCCTCGGAAACGTAAAATGATTGGCTAGAATCTAAAGTGTATCACAGCTCAGGAAAAAAAAGCACCGAAATAAAGCACCGAAATGTGCGCTGCTTTTCGGTCTGGTTACTACCGTTTATGTCAGAACCGACACCGGTACCCATCCCTAGTCATTATTGAAAACACTAGTCGTCGGTGGAGTTTCTCTCTGATCCATTCTATCCTGTTTGATTTGAAAAATTAAGAACTAGTAGCCAAAAATCCATAGGAGGAAATGATGATAAGGACCAAATTCTACGTATCTATGCATGTTGCTGCCGATATAGTGTTTACAAGGCCAGTTGTCGCTGATTGGTCTAACAAAGCTGAATGTATTGAGAACAAATGAAAGAGGGAGGCTCAATGGTAGTTGAAAGAACAGAGCAAGTGGAGGAGGGGAATAAAATACAATTGTTTGATTCCTTTTTGTTATGCTGTGGAAACAAAAGAAAAACATCACACACACAGATAGCCAGTCAAGTTTTGAATGTTTTCCTGCTTCCTTTCCTATTCATACATTTACTGAAACATGTCAAGCATGACTGGGGAAAAAATGCAAAATGCAACAGGATAACTTTATTTATATGACTAATCTGTACTTCAAATGGGATGAAAACACAAACAAAAGCTCAAAAATAGACTGCTACCCTCAGTTCCTGGATCCATAAGACCTAGAACTGTTGAGCTGAATATCACTAGAGAAGGCAGAGTTGTCTGCCTGACAGTCCCCAGAGCAAAAGGCCTGTGAAGGTGTGGCATATAAAGGAAGATCTCCAGAGACAGGCTGACGTCAATGGAACACAGCCACCAACAGAAGTACATTACTGTAAGCATAGAGGTAGCTTTTAGTACGGCCCAATAGAGACAGCAATAAGGGCAAGGTACACGTTTGTTTTTCAGATAGCCATGTTAATAGTTTTATGTTTTGGCATTTGGTACACACCAGCTGGCTTAGGGCTGGCTTAGTCGTGCTTTGTTTCAGTAGTCTTATGTGACAAAGTGCAGGATTCCCTTTCTAAGCCTTATGTTTTCATTCTTTTTGTTTTCTTTTTTTTTCTGTTCTTTTTTTGTCAGCAGTCAGCAATAGGAAAGCTCCACCTCCAGTCCCTCCCCGTACCACCTCCAAGCCCCTCATCTCAGTGACATTACAGAGCAGCACCGAGTCAGCCCAAGACACATACCTTGACCAGCAGGACCGTGGCAGTGAGGTCAACAGCCAGTCAGGACGGAGCAACTCCTCTGACAGCCTCTGTAGCATACGCACGGGTAGCCTGGCTAAGGGGACCCAGCCTCCACCAGCGCCTGTCCCTGCTGCAACCCCAGCACCATCTGCAGGCTCCATACCTCCTGTTCCAGCCCCCCGTGACCTCCCAACTACCACCACCACAACCACTACTGTTGCTACAAGTACCACTTCCACATATACTCAGTCCCAAAATGACACCCTAAGCAGTGGTACCACTCTAGAGCAGCCCCCGACTGCACCCAAGAGGAAACTTTCCTCTATTGGAATTCAAGTAAGTTTCTTTTTTTTGTTGTTGTTGTTGCTGGAGATATAATCAAGCAGAGACAGACAGACAAACCGAGTTGCATTTCACTGATATATTGTGTTGTTCATTTTTCAGGTTGATTGTCTTCTGCCAGTTCCAAGAGAAGAACCCCTGCTGCTGGCTAAACCTCTTAAGTTTCAGTCAATCGGAGTTCAAGTTGAAAACGGCAGGCCGTAAGTATACACTCATGTTTCCAGGCTTAAGCCTGATGTAGAGTTCTGTGGTAAATTTATGTCCTAATTTATGAGGTAACTGGAAATTGCTTTCATTCCTACACTGGAACCTGAAGTTACTAGGTAGATCTGATGTAGAAGTATAATTATAATTGTAAAACACAATAAAGAAAGAAAATAGATTTTTGTGACAGAAGATGTTAATTTTTACATCTTCTAATTTTTGTCATTAGTGGTTTGATTTGAGTTTCATTGATCAGCTTCCTGCAGAGGTCCATTTTATATGCCCAGATGGGTCACACCTGTTTTTGCAGTACAAGATGGGGAGGGTTGGATAATGTTAAATAGGCACTATAGATGTGCTATAGTTATATTATTGGCTTTAAAACAATGGTATTCTGGTGGTGGTGTTTGTTTTTTTTAACTCTACTGTCAGGCCTGGTTTTAATGTGCTGTAGCTCTTGTACTTTTCCCTTCCTAACTGCATGCACTTACTATCTCATTATTTCATCTCTGTTGCTCGTGCATCTGCAGCCTATACAGCAGTGAGTGGCTAAGGTAATTCAGCAGTCAGCCTGGCAGCAGCATAGCGCTCTGATTGATGGATTTTTACTCTTGTTTTGACTGTAGTGAGCTGAACATAGTGAGAAAGAGGCCATTTAAACTTTTGCAGAACACTGTAATTTCCCGTAATCACATTTGTTTGACAGTCCACTCTTTTTCTCCTGCTCATTATCTGTGAAGCCAGTTGTCTGATAAGCTTTCATGTTGTATACCTGATTTGTTGCTAATATCTGTACTGTCACATCCTCAATGCTATCTTTCCGAGTCTTTGCAGTAAATGATAATGCACAATCAGCTGCCACAGTCTTGTCAGTCAAATGCACTGACCTAGATCTGTTACTGTGGAACATGTTTGCCCCATCACTTAATTGTCTTTTTTGTTGAAGTTTGTCAGAAGCTGATATTTATGCATGTGTCTGCAGTCTCAGCCGGGACAGCAGCATGGCCTCCAGACAAAATACAGAGACTGAGCCTCAGGAGCCTAAGGATGCCGCACCCATAGAAAACAACACAACCAACTGCGCCAACAGTCAGACGGTGAATACTGCGCCGAACGGACGGGACAAAGCCATGGAGCAGCAGCCACTTAAACACAACTCAGCACCATCCAGGATATCCATCTCACCCCCAGAGACTCTCGACCCAGCTTTAGACCCCTCCTCGTTGCCGCCTCCAGATCCCAGCCTCGAGTCTGGAAACTGCAGCAGCCAGGGAGATGCTGTTCAGCCTACCACGCCAGCATGTCTCAGAGACGGCAACTGGTTTCTGAAGCTACTGCAGGCTGAAACAGGCCGCATGGAGGGATGGTGTCAGCAGATGGAGCAGGAGACCAAAGACAACAAGCTCTCAGAGGAGGGTAGGTGACAGAAATGGATAAGGTGGCTATCAGCACATTTACATAGGCCCCATTTTACTTTTGTCATGTGTCCTGTTTTCAGATAAGATATAATAATCTCATTTGCCCTTTGCCACATATGCTGTATGCCTGTCTGTTGGCCAGATCACAAATCCCTTTGCAATCTGTCTTAATTTTCCCACGCAACATGCAAATCAGGGTTGGGCCTTTTCCAGACTGGTGTTATCGCTTCTGTCGCTCTTACTCCCTCTCACTCACCCATGCAGATCAGCACTATCTCTGTTGTCATTCAAGTGCAAAACAGATCAAGGGCCAGATAAATCCCACAGCATGTGAGATTAATGTCAGTTTACACATGTAAGAAAGTGCTGTGTTTACGCACAGTATTTACTTGGTACTTGTTTTTTTACATTTTGAACATTTGGCTTGAATCCTCAACTAGTAATGAAAAATTGAAATGAAATTATTAAAAAACTAAGCATATTAGGTTGATTTCAAGAGTATCTTTCAACGTTAGATGTTAATGTGCTACAAAGAAAGATGTTTATTTTTTTTTAAAAGAGCCACAGTTGTATAAAAATTGAAAGAAATCTGCTATCAGTTAATTGCCAAGAAGAATTGAGTTGCTGTGCTTGTTAGTGAAGTTCACCGACAGGACACTAGGTCAGGTCTCATCCCTGTTGATTAAGGACACAGAGACAAAGCATGACAGTCATTACTGCCATTGATTCACAGTACTACAGCTTATTAGAGAGGACAGGGGCAGGGTAAGCATTAGTTTAGCTATAACAGAGCCACTGCAGACTCATTTCACTTATTCATGTCCCAAAATACCACTCAGGCTCTTAAGTAGATCAATCTCTGCAATGCCTTAAATATGAATGAGCAAGAAGCAGATGAGCAGTGTAGGCTCCTTCAGATAATCATTCCTCCTACTCTCTGTGGACCTGAATTATGAATTTCCATTTACATGCAAATACATGACTGAAAGAATCTTTTGTTGTCAACGCTATAAAAGAGTTTATAAAATACTTGTAAGAAAATTATTTACTGTCAAGCAAGGTTAAATGGTAATTGTTAGTAAACACATTGCATCACACATCTTCACGTCTTGACCCTTTATGTACTTGAACTCAGACATGCAAAAAGACTCGTGTATTAACTCTAAAACTCAAAGTTTGTTTCTAATGTGTCTTTTTATTCTAACTGGAAATGTTTGTTTGCTTGTTAAGGGTTTGTCATATTTGTGTCTTTGTAGTTTTGGGGACGATCCGCAGTGCAGTAGGGAGTGCTCAGCTCCTCATATCACAGAAGTTTGAGCAGTTCAGAGGGCTCTGTAATGAGAACTTGGTGAGTGGCTTCATTATGTCCTGTTGAGTGTGTGTGTGTTTGCTGTCCTTCTTTTGTTGCCCAATTGTAAAAGATCATTTGTTTTCCATTATTTGACCTACGTAAAGTGAGATCTCATTATTTTATGTTAATTAGGAAAGTTTCAAGCAGAAATGCAAACTTCACACCGATCTTACACGATTGTTCACTTGTCCTACTGCAATATTCTAATTGTTGATTGGCGTCAAATGTATTTTATTTTCATCTATTTGCTTAAAGGCAGGCTGCCCGGGAAGTATTTGTGTGGGTAAGGATGTGACTAATTTTCTCTGTTTGGTCCAAATCTATTCATCTGTCTCACTTTCCTTTCCCTAGAATATAAATGCCAACCCACGACCAACATCGCAGGACCTTGCAGGGTTCTGGGATCTGCTACAGCTCTCGATAGAAGACATCAGTATGAAGTTTGATGAGCTCTACCAACTTAAAGCCAACAACTGGCAGCTTCCTGAGAAGAAGGTGATGTTGGGTACCTTACATTTTTGTTTCACTTGAGATTTTTAGATTGGTGCCATGGGTAGAGTTGTCATAATTAGTCATTCAGCAAAAAGTTAATCAGCATAATATTTCTTTGGTAGTTTTTCAAGTAAAACTGCTAAATGTTCTCTGGTGCCAGCTCCTTAGCAGTGTGAATTTTTCTGTTTTAAATGGCTAGAAATTGGACACCATTGTTTTTTTTGGATAGTTGGCTCATTAAGCCAAATGAAGTTGAAGATATTTCAGAATTTTCTGACATTTTAATTTAATTGACAGCTTGATCAATAATGAGTGTTAATTTCAGTTGTAAATGCAAGCCTGGAGGATTTTAAATTATTTCCTAAGTGCTTAATGGACTACATATGACACTTAATCATCACTACTGGAAGTGTGTTTTGCTAGTGCCACACCATATCTCACTCTTTTCCCCTCTTGACATAATTTCCTCAGGATGAAAACAAGCAGCTTCCATCATCTGTGCCAAAGAAGCAGAGTAAGCCGCGGCTGTCAGCAGAGAAGGACAAGAGCGTGGACTCTGCTGCAGACAAGCAGCGGCAAGAAGCCAGAAAAAGGTTGATGGCAGCAAAGCGTGCGGCATCAGTACGACAGAACTCCGCCACAGAAAGTGCTGACAGCATCGAAATCTACGTCCCCGAGGCCCAGACCCGCCTCTGAGAGCAAACCAGCACCGATCAAAAAATTGCTAACGCACTTCAGACATTCATTGACACAACACAAATCTGAGACACACACAAAATATATATATATTGGATGCACAGCACAGAGGCCAATCCCTCATAGCTGCACAGGAGATATGTGGGGATCACAAATAATCAAGAAAAATGCAGATCACCAACCTGCTGCCATGGGACAGAAGTAACCTTGACAGATGTTAAATACTATTGTTATTATTGATATTATAATAATTATTATTATCTCCTAAAGTATTTCAAGACTGTCTTAAATGTGCAAGTATCTTCGATAAGGACATCCTGTACCTTGTGAGCTGAAGAATCTTGGTATCCCAGAAGTTTACTCTCTTAAAAACTCCCTTCACTGCTGAGTCTACCGGCAAGTTGCGGCTGCCAGGTTTACGAGCTGAGCGACCATCCACACACACTCAGGACACACATGCAGGTGTACTCACTGTCCACAGAGTCTTCCTGTTCTCTCTCTTTGTATTTGGCTGCCACTCGTTGGGTGTGGTGTGTACGCTTTACTGTGTAAGAATTATAAGATGGCGTTAGTGTACTCAGAGGTTTAAAATGCAGAGAACCAGAGGAAGGCAGTAGCATATATATTATAAATATCACACTATTACAATGTTCATTTTGTAAATGTTGTATACCAGATTATTTGTTAGAAAGAGGTCAGTGTTCAGTACCAAGGTAGTTTTTTATAGATCGAGTACATTTACTGTCATGATATATTAGCACTTGATGCAATCATTCACTCCCCATTTATCTTCCTCTTCTTTTCACCAGTGCATATTACACAGTCTGTGGATACCCATTCTTAAAGTCTTACTTTGGTTAGTTTTTGGTAAGGGATATGAGGAAGGATCGCCCAGCCAGTGAGGAAAAAGTGGAATGTATGAAATGTATGCGTTTGCAGCTCATGTTGACTTGATCACTGCACTTTCCATTCACCTCAGATCAAGTTTGCCCACCTTTTGTTATCCTAATCATTCTGACCTTCACTACATCCTCATGCGATGTAGGGGGACCAAGACATTCACCACTTGATATGGCATTCCCATTCAACCAGACTTGTGTGTGAGGGTGGGGGTTTCCTTGCTTCTGGAAAGAAAATGGAATAGCATAGCAATAATAAAATCCTATTAGAACAAGCAATGCAGTAGGTACCCAGTCTTAAGTTATTTAATCAACATTTCCAGTAGGACTTTATTAGCATGAAGGATGAATGTTTTGGGGTTTTCTTTGTTCTTCTATGAACTAACTTTCCTTAAAATAACAAGAATCTCAGGTTGAACACTTAAGCTCAACAGTGAAAACCACTATGGATGGAATATTTATTATACAGCCTCTGGGCCAAAATCTTGGATCCTTTGCCAAATATTCCATAGGACTCCAGGCCTACATGGTGTTCTTCTATAAGGAAAAGGACTTTTTAGTAAGGTTCGGTGATGTAACGAAAGGGGTCAGTTTGACTCCTCTGAAATCACCATTCCTTTACGACCCTTTCTAGCAGCTAGAACTCCCACCCCTTTTGAAAATGAAGAACTGTGGTACAATGTTTGTTTTGGGGGGTTTTTGTTTGTTTGTTTTTTATGCCATTTGACACATTTTTGTGACATTCATCCAAAATGAGATCAATCTAAACATGCGTGGACGTCTGTAATTTACAATAATAAATGGTGCTGCGAGGGATTTGATATTGTGCCAACGTGGCAATGATCATCAACCTTTTAGTTTCATCTTATTAGGATTTTATTTAATGTTATTATTATTTAATCTGCTCATGAATTCAGTTGCCTGTGTGTGCATTCTCAGAAAAGTTTGTGTTTGCATCCGCTCACTCCAGATATGCTATGCCTCATCTCTGTATAAGCTCATGACACTTTGGCTATGGGACTGGAATAGTTTCCGTGTTTCCAGTTTCTTAAATGGAAACTCAAGTGCCAAGGGTATATGAGTGGAACAGGGCATAGCACATACTCATGCTAAAGTGTAGGCAGTGTAGGTTGACTCACTTTTTCTTTTTTGTTGCAAGAGCTGGCTCTCCCCCTACTGGTCAGTTTTTTGCATGACACTCCAGACATTTTGTTCTGCTCCATTTTGAATTTTTAGTTGACGTCCAAAAAGACACGAAATTGAACTGGGAATGCTGACACAACACTGCGTTGTCAAATTTCTTATTCTCTTATTTGTATTACATCAACAATGGACATGTGCATTTCATTGTCCAAAGAAATCATTAAACATCCCTTTGCTACATGTCCTGTCATCATTCTTGCTGTCTTTTTTTATTGCACTCATTCATGAAACGGTAGTAATATTAGCTGCGAAGTTAATATTACACAGATAAATCACAAGCATTAGAGTAGATCTTTTATTGTTACCGTGTAATCTCTAAAAGCATGGCCTTCTTACATATAAAATATACAAAGATCCTTGCCAGTGAATTTTCAGTATTCCATATCATGGGTCTTACAAATTATCTGAAGCTATTAAATCTGTGTAAGGCATTCAGGGTATGCACTGTACGTAAGTGTTTATTACTGTGACAAATGGTGGAAAGTCCTTTACTTTTTATCGTCTATCATTTGAGAGCTGGATCCCTTTATTTGCCTGTGTACTGAACTTTTAAGAGAGCAAGACCTGATCAGGGATCTTCAGACAGTTTGTTTACCAGTACTTCCTGAGTTTCAAAGGGCTACAAAATGGACACATGATGACCAGAAGGTGCAACTCTAGAGGCAGGTTATGTGGATTTGCTATTCAGCCACCATGTGGACGAGGCAATATTCTTCGGCTAAGACGTTTCTAGAAGTTTTTGAAGACACAGAAATTTTGGGTAATCTTTTGGGTAAAAATTGGGTCATTGGTTGTGCTTAATGGACAGAAAGCCCATTCTGACTTCAGTGCTCACCCTTGTGGCCACATATCTGTCCTCTCAGAGACCAGCCAGGAAAATGAGCAAAAACTATGTAGTTCCAGATTATCTCCTACTGACAAACATTATTTTACAAAATAAGCACATATCTTGCAGACAAAGGGTTGTTTAATGTTATGGTGTATTAGTTAGACACTGTGAGGCTAGTTTCTTTTAAGAGAATAAAGAATTGTGATTCCCATGACTTATGAGTTGGCACTTTTTCTGTGTTAATTAAATGTAGAATTAAATGGGAATGCCACTCATATTTGAAGTTCACTGTATGTTTTTTTTCCTTGGAAACATGTTTTTAAAAAGATACCACAATTCTATCTTGGTTGTTCTTGCAGCTTTTTAGTCCATCTAGGCATGTTGTCCTGGTAACACTAACAATGACAAAGGACATGTAGAGAAACAAACCCTTAACCCTTCTTGTAAGATATTCAGAGGTATCCATCCTGCTGGGGGCTTTTTGATGGCAGGAAGGTTCTGTTCCACTTGTGTACTTGAATGCAAACACACTGCAAAACAATACAATAGCTAAGATTACCTTTAATCTATGATGAAACATTTCTATATTAATGGGAGTGGCCTCTTCCACACTGACGATGCCTCCATATATGGGACACAAAGAGTCACTGAATAGTGATCATCAAAACACAATTTAAGGGAATATCTTCCAGAAGAGTGCCAGTGGAGTACTTTGTATGTCGTCAGTTTTTTTCAGTTCAAGCGTTGGGTTTTTCTTACTTTATTTGTCACTTTTGTCTGCTTTTTTGCTTTGTCTTTTATTTTTGGTCTTTTAGTTAAAATGAATGGAAAATAATCCAATATGTTTCAAATAGTGTCCAACTTTGTTTTAAGTGCTGGGAAAGGCTGTTTCAGCACGACACACTAAACCAAGTCAGTTTGTTTGTTGAGCAACTGGACCTGCTTCCACAGAGGCTTGACATAAACCCCAATCAAACACTGCTCTAATTAATTTGAACACAGACTGTGAGCAACCCCGTATCACACAACAAGACTGGCCAACCTCACAAATGTTCTCATGGATTAGTAAGAGCTAATCCCAGCAGCCAGGCTTCAAAACTTCATGAAAAATCCTCCCATTACTGTAGTTGCAATTCCAGTGGTACATCCAAGCTCTTAATTGTATTCCGAAAAGCAATAACATATAAGCATAATGTGAAAGTGTCAACACACTTTTTTGCCATATAACGTTAACACATGGAAACACAACCAAAAAAAAAAGCATGTTCAAAGCAAAGACGTTCTTACTGCCCTGTTGCATTGTGCTGCATCACACTCATACTTCCTGTCATTTGATCCCTGTTACTACATTACAACTACAGTGCAGAACGGACGAAAAAGAGCAAATGAAATGAGGGTGATAATGTGTTGTGGGTGATAATAATTAAAAACACAGACTCTAGTAAAAGCAGAAGAGGTTTTGTTAGAGACATTCTCTGTCAGTGAACACTTGCAAGTCTTCTGGATTTGAGTTTTCAGCTCATATTTTATTCAGCAGCTTTTTGTACATTAATAATATGTGCTTCATATTATGTTAGTTATGTTTATTGTTAACACTGTCAGTGAAACTGAAAACATATCACTACCAAGACAGCAAGTACAATAGATATCTTCTTAGGCACTTTAAGCGTGAAATTCTGGGATGATAAAAATGTTTAATGAGCTGATAGTTGCTGTCATTATATTTTTGTGTGTTTATTTTATTTTTGCTGTCATTTACACCTCCTATACAAAATAACTGAACTATTTTAAAGCCTTTCAACTCCATAACAACTATAATGATAGTCTATGCAGCCAAAATCACAACAGCTAAAGGTCAGCCACTGCATAGGTAAAATGCCATTTTATCTGGCATCAGGGCAATAGCAGTTAACAAGGCCAGCAAAAGGGCCAACATGACACTAATAGGTCAGTATTTATTAGTATAATATTAGTATGTGGCTCCACTTTTGAGATTATACAGTTAGGTCCATAATTTGCTGGACAAAGTAAACGTCTCAGTGGATTTTGAATCAAAACATCAATATGTGATTGAAGTGCAGACTTTCTTTTCTTAGGTGGATTAAAGATGTTTAAATGTTTAATAAATAATAATAATAATAAAAATGTTTAATAAATAAAGCTATTTTCAGAAGCTCAAAATTAACTGGACAGACACAATTTTGAGGATTGTTTTTAGAACTTGTAAGAACAGCAGCTGCCTTAAAGTGCTGCTTTTTTCTCTTTTTTTTTTTGGAGGTCTCTCTGCATTAAGTTTTATCTTGATGGGGTTTTTTTGCCTTAAGAAACTCCTGGGTTGCTTTTGCAGTATTTTTTGACTCATTAGTGATTTGCATTGACATCTGTCGGATCGGTTTTGAAGCATTTGTCTGAGTCTGAGCAGAGAGCATAGCCCTGTACACTTCTGTCAGCAGTCACATCATCAATAAACATCAGTGACCTACGTACCCACGCTATAACATCGCCTTTCACCATGTTGAACAGATAACGCAGTATGTTTCAAATCATGAGCTCCGTTAGATGCTATGAAGCTGCTTTTCTTAACCAAGGAAATAATTCTGTCATCGTGCAATTTAGTTGTCTTCTGTGGTTTTTCAGGCCTTTTGGTGTTACAAAATTGGCTTTCTTTTAATTAATACACCCGACTGTTGCATTAGCTGCTCATAAACTTAGCTACTTTTAGTCTGATGGCCTACCTAATTAAAAGCTATACAATGCAAATTCAACACTTGGAAACAATTTCATATATTATGCCTGCTTCAGTTGTCATGAAATAACATGGGGACAGGCCTCATGTGATCGTGAAACACCTTTTCAGTTTAAATGTCCAGTTATTTTTGAACCTCTTAAATTCAGGAACTATGTATGAAATGTATTTTTTGTAAAATCTCACGAATTAAAGCTGAAAGTCTGCACTTTAATCACATGTTGATTATTACTTTTTTTATTTACCGGTAAATCCACTGTGGTGGTGCACAGAGGCAAAACTTCAAATATTGTGTCCTTGCCTAGCCAATTATGGACCTGTTACCATAATGGAGTGTAAATGCATTTTTAATCCTATGCAGTGCGGTGCATTATTTTTTACATTGTAGTAAATAATATCTATATTTATGCACTTGTTTTCTCCTTAATATTTTCTATTCTCACAATAATCTGCTCAGTGGCTTATCATTGCTTTCCTTCAATATAACAATAAGGCTTTTATATAAGTTATTATCAACAGCTTTTTTTCTACAGTGAAAAGTAAACAAATTACAGCAAAGCACTCAGTTAAGTCAAGATTAGGAGATCACTGAGTAAGTTGAAGCTTTATCCTTTTTGCATAGCATATTATGGCATGAAGCACTTTCAAAACTAAATTTAACAGGAAGCACTTAGAGCATAATCCTCCGCTAAAGCAGCCCACACTTGAGGCACTATTTACTTTTAGGAGTTAACAGTATTTATATATATATATATATATATTTTGTTTTTGTTTTTCTTGTTCTTTTTAAGCATACTTGGAGATGTTTGTGGTGCAGGAAAAATCAGAAAGAGCAGCATGACAAATGTTTACTTTGATTACATAATCATTATGCAGGGCTAGGTAATGGATAATAAGTAACGATATGTAAATGATTGGACATGAATATAACTTGAGCTTGTTATACTGCAGTAAATGTTTACCTTACTGGGCAGCTAATTCTCTTTCTTTTATTTTTAAAAATATTCTTCTTCTTCTTGAGAGCTGTCTCTTCTTATTTTCTTTAAAGAGACAACACATTTTGGTGTCCACTTGAAAGAAGCAAAGATGAAATGTAAAAGTCAGCTCAAAGATCAAATGTGACATGATATTTGGATGCAAACTATAATGTGACATTTAGAATCCCTATATACTAGTATAATTTCATAAATGTTGCCAATACAAACAAATGTATTAGAATTATAAAAATGGTTTTAAAGATAAAATAGATTTTAGGAATGTTTGACCTTGAATAAAAGGTCAGAGGTCCAAAGTAACATGAAATTTAGAATTCTGGTCTATAATTCCGTGTCCACCTACATGTTGTCAGTAAAAAACACGGAGAGTTAGAAACATAGTTTTAAATAACTCTATATTGCATTATTATTATTCCTTTGAGTTTCAGATCAATCTATTGAACCTGAAGGAACGCAATGTGACCGAAGCGCTTTGAGTGCTCATGTAGAATAGAAACGTTCTACATAAGAACCAATCCATTTATATGTTGACAATGCACACTTCAAGTTTTTTCCACCAATAAATCAGTAAGTTGACCTGGAAGACCAAATTTTGATGTATTGTTACCATGACTCCCCTCTACACCTCTACAAAGTTATTAGAATTCATTCAAAACTTTTTAAGCCATCACCTTTAAACAAAGATTGACACACACGGAAGTTATTGGTCATTTAATAGTTAACGTCTTTTTTGGAAAATAGAGGCCCTAAAATATTTTATTTTGGAAATCATAACCGGAAAAGAATCTTCCTTGACACTAACACTGAACTTCCGGTATCAGAAACCGAGGAGGAGGAGCTAAAACGTCCGTGAAGAAACAGGAACCGTCTCCTGTGTCGTTGAACGTCAACTGATGACAGCCCTGTGAGAAAGAAAATAAAACGAAACAAATCCTTGCGCTTTGTTTTTGGTAAGTTTATACATTTGTTCGCTTTATCGCGGCTTTTCTACAACCAGTTTTTTTCTTATTAAACGACATAATATTGAAGTGAAAGCAGAAGTGATGAACTTTATAGGCCAAGGGCAACCAGAGCTGTACCTGTTTGGCAGGATGACACTGATACAAGCTTCTGCTCTCACTGTTTTGCATATCCTGTATCCGCAAAATTCTCCTGTGATAATATCAGAAAAGCTTAGTATCAGTCTGCAGTTTTGAATTAAATCTAACTAGCTTGAGATTTTTAGCGTATAAGCTTCACTAATCATATATCTGGTATATTTGGCAGAAGAAGAATGTATCTTGTATTGCATGAATTTAAGTACAATTGAGTTCGTTACTTACTACATTAAGTAGTTGATGAATAGATATTCTTAGCAGAAAATCATTCGTCTTTTTGAATTAATGAAAAAAAATCCAACTATTATAATATTTCCAGCTTCTCTAATATGTGTATGTGCTTGTTCTCTTAGTATTAAATGAAATTTAGCTATTATTAGTTTTGAAGTTCGGTTCAATGTAGGACAAAACAAGACATTAGAACATACCTACTATTTTTTCCTGACAGGACCACAAAATAATCAACAAATGAATCAAGGGGGAAAAAAATAATTCACTTGTATGTTTTGGTTTAAATGGTTTTCCAAAATAAAATATTTTTTTCACTCAGTCATCTGTGTCACCTTATACATATATGCACACTGTTTGGATCCTCTTTATCAGCTGGTGTCTGACATGTTTCACTAGTGACCAGTGCTCCCTGACCAAGACCAGTTGTGCCAGGACAGCAGGGCAGACATCAGACGCCTCATGGCTGCCAGGCACCAGAGACCTGTGGCTGCTTCAGACAGCTCAGCGAGGACCAATGAGAAGAAGTGCTGTGAGTGGTTGCCTTTCTGTCTGTGTTCTTTAGATGCAATATGAAAATGAGAGGTGTAATTTACCCTCTATTAACGAATTATTATGTTGTTGAACTTTCAGGCTTTAATCTGGTTATCTTCAATCTGGAATGTGGGACAGGGCCTAACGTAGGAATTCAGCAGATCTCTTTAACTACACAGTGTTAATGGGATGTGCTGTGACAAATTCCAGTCATGTCTGTTCTTGCCAGAGAATGGCCTTCCACAAACAGTGATGGAAAAGCAAGGGGGAAATGTTTCCATTTCATGCTCGAGCAGACAAGGTTACGCTGTGATATAGAAACATTAACCTGCAGCAAAGAGATGACGACATTGTTACGTAAAATAAAGGTTAACTAGTTAGTGAACTTTGCAGAGGTGACATTTTATTATTACAGAACACTCCCACTCTTTGCTGTCACTGTATACAGTAGGCATACCTGCCCTTTTATTTTGAAGGGTAGATTTTAGAGGGGGCTGGTTTTGAAATGTCCTTGAATGATTAATAAAGTTTATAGTTATGTGTATCTGTTTTGGTTTGTTTTTTTGTACTTATGCAAACTGCAGCTTGGGCTTCCTACATGACCAATTCTCCAACTATGATCGTGATGATTGGATTGCCCGCTAGGGGGAAAACCTATATGTCCAAGAAGCTCACACGCTACCTCAACTGGATTGGAGTACCAACAAAGGGTCAGTAATCAGGCAATGCCTGTTTCAAAAAGTCAGACACCTTTTCGCAGGAAATCAAGCTAGTAAAACCGGATATGTAGGTTAAAAAAATAAAACTGTAGATCAGTCAAAGTTAGGGTGGTTATGATGGAGTCTATGATCATCAAGACTGCAAAAATATCCATCTAATAAAAATCTTGATCTTCAGGCAAATTATTTAATTTGTAGTTGTATATGTCAACATCTCTCAACACATGGCTCTATTTGTTGTTGTTCACCTATGTTTCAATGTACACGTAATGCAGCAGAACTGGTTTGACAGATACAGCTGGTTAGGCAGAGGCAATCCTTGTCACTTAGTTTTATTGTCGTTCTCTGACTGTTTGTTTGTTTGTTCCCTTGCAGTTTTTAATCTTGGAGTGTATAGGAGAAATGCAGTGAAGTCGTACAAGTCCTATGACTTCTTCAGACATGACAATAAAGAAGCAATGGAAATTAGAAAGTGAGTAAATTAAATCCTATTCATATATGAACGTACTTTCATAAAGTAGTTCTTGTCACTAAATGCACCTGGCTACTTTCCATGTAGGACAGTCATGCAAATTCCTTTGTTGAGCCGCGTTGTGTTTGCCTAACAAAATGGCGGCATAGTTATTACAGCACATCACGCGATGATGATAACATTAATGAGCTACTGCTTTGATTTCCTGCTTATTTTTCCACAGAAAGTTTGCCATAGTGGCACTTGCGGATGTGAAGACCTATCTGAGTGAGGAGGGAGGGCAGATTGCTGTAAGGACACCATAAAAAACCCTGAACATTATTTGTATTACGTAATACATTTAAAGCAGGGTTTGATTTATGCTGAATGCTCCATGTTGTCTCTCAGGTTTTCGACGCCACCAACACTACCAGAGAGAGGAGAGAACTCATCCTTAATTTTGCAAAAGATAATGCATATAAGGTTAGAACTGCACTTATAACTGAATAATGAAACAGTTTCTGATCACCAACCTTTTGTTGTCAGATCACAGTAATATAATGGAGCATGCGATGGCTCTTCTTGGCAAGTCTTTTCTTGGAAAAAATCCCATTTACAGCCAGTTTCCAAGAAGCATATCTCAGATATTTAAGACACCCAGAGGTTACCAAATCTTCATGACTGGACAGGCTGAACATTCCTTTCTGAACATTGTTTTGGTTTCAGTGCCTTTTTCAAACTGTATAACAGACAGTAGTTAATTTGTGTTGCAGTCATTTAAAAATGTAAAATGACACCTTTCCCCCCTAATTATGCACTTCTATTTTTTTCAGGTGTTTTTTGTTGAATCAGTATGTGACGATCCAGATGTCATCGCTGAAAACATTATGGTAAATCATACATTTACTTGCTTTTTGTCTTCATGTATCAGCAAGCTTGTATCCCTGAAGTAACGAAGCTCATGATATACCGTAAATGTCTCGTTCACATAGGACGTGAAGGTGTCCAGCCCAGATTATCCTGAGAGGGACAGAGAAAGCGTCATGGGGGATTTTCTGAAGAGAATCGAGTGTTATAAAGTGACCTACCAACCTTTAGATCCAGACGAACACGACAAGTAAGAATACCCCTACTAGTTGTATTGTTCTAATCTAATAATCTAACTCTAATTTAAAATGGAAATATTTTTTTCATGGGAGTTTAAAGTCAAGGAGATATTTTATGTAAAAGAGCATGTACCTGCAGAAGTTGTCCAGAAGATGGAAACAGAAGCTCATTTATAGTGCAAAGCAGTGATTCAGAGGTCATTACTTCCTGAACTCCTACTAACTTAGTTTTAAATTTGGAAGCTTAGTGGTTTGTTTAAAGTCTTTGATAATTACACTGATAATATATTTAGATTTTTATTGATCTCACTGAGATAATACAGTGTTATTTTAACTGTAATAAGCAAGAGTAGTTGTGGATCCTTTTACTGCTTCTCACTTCTTATGACCTTGTTAACAAGCTACTGAGAGAGAATTTTCCAGTGTATTTACACTATACCACAAGTACAAGATATGTCTTCTTTACCCTTAAGTTTTATTGGCCTGAGATTTATGTGATTCACTTATTGTTATTTTTCCTCTGCCTTACAGGAACCTGTCCTTCATCCAGGTCATCAACGTTGGCCGTAGTTTCTTGGTCAACAGGGTGCAGGATTACATTCAAAGTAAGATAGTCTACTACCTCATGAACATCCACGTCCACTCCCACTCCATCTACCTCTGCCGACACGGAGAGAGCCATCACAATGTGGAAGGACGTATAGGGGGAGACTCTGAATTGTCAGAGAGAGGAAAAGAGGTGCTTTAGTTTTTTTTCTTGTAAAGAGTTAGATGAGATTGGTAACAATGCCCATATTTATGTTTTAAATTTAATATTAACACCAACAGGCTATTTTAGCATAAACAGATAAATAGAGGGTAATGGGTGATTTGGCTCTGGCTAATATCACCTTCAAAACAATAAGCTTTAAAAGGAGGTGTGATCAAAAAGTTCTGGGAGAAGGACGTCTAACTCAAAACTTAGACGTTTCTCCAGTTTATCAACAACACTTTTACCTTGATTTTTATTTATGTGATGTGGAGTCAAATCTGGCCACATTATAAGTGAAGATATTGTAGGCAAAAAAATAAAAGATTTCACTATGCATTTATACAGCTCTCACCACATAATGATATGGGATACAAAAATTTGAAGACAGGAAGGGGTGTTTTCTAAATAACGAATCTGGTTATCTTCAATCTGGAATGTGGGACAGGGCCTAACGTAGGAATTCAGCAGATCTCTTTAACTACACAGTGTTAATGGGATGTGCTGTGACAAATTCCAGTCATGGCAATTGAAGAATTTAAGGAGGGGCATCGTTGTGAAATTAAAGAACACATGTAAGTTGTCAGAATGGAACTTGCAGAGAGTGATCTAAAAGCAGCCTAAACATTTTAAATCAGGTTAGGTTTTTGATTCTTATGGTCCATCCATTTTCTGCCATTTATCTGGATTTGATTTATGAGGACAGCAATCTAAGTAGATGCCCAGACCTCACTTTCCCCAACCACCCCCTCCATCTGATCCCAAGCCAGCTGAGACACATAATCTCTCCAGCATGTACTTGGGCTCTTGCTGGTAGGACAGTGTGCGAACCAGCTTACCTAGAAGCCATCCAGGAGATATGCTTGTTAGATGCCACCCTCACTGGTATCCAGCAACTCATGATTTCAGTCACTACCAAGAGCTTGTAGGCTAAGAATGTCAATCGACTGGTAAATAATTAGCTTCGTTCACTTTAGACTGCAGTTCACATTTCAACCATTGCAAACCACCTTGCTGCACACTGGAGGTCACTGCCTGACCACATCATCTGTGAAAAGCAGAAATGTGAACAGAATCATTGATGAAGGGCAGCCATGGTGGAGTCCAAGTCTCACAGAGTCTGACTTACTGCATGCAATCCAAACGAAGCACTTACTAGTCTGACTCTTTCTTCACCTCTGGTGTCCATCATCTGGTTCAGGGGTTACCGCCGTGCACTTTGTAGCCACAGCGCTGTAGCTCTCAGCTTCGGCAATAGAGCTGCTTAACATGGTCCACTCATACTCAGCTTTTCTAGCCTCTAGTTTCTAGCCTTACTTGTTTGGTGCACAAACCTGTCCATCACGACAAGGTGGCAATTGAAGAATTTAAGGAGGGGCATCGTTGTGAAATTAAAGAACACATGTAAGTTGTCAGAATGGAACTTGCAGAGAGTGATCTAAAAGCAGCCTAAACATTTTAAATCAGGTTAGGTTTTTGATTCTTATGGTCCTGCTCCTTGAACCTGTAAAATACAGTTCAACTGAACGTGAGAAGAATGACTTTATAGTCAGTTCTTAAACATATTTGTGTTTTCATATGCTATGTTTGACAGTTTGCAGCTGCACTGAAGAGGTTTGTGAAAGAGCATAAATTGTCAGACCTGAAAGTTTGGACCAGCCAGCTAAGACGCACCATTCAGACAGCAGAGGAGCTGGGTATTCCCTATGAACAGTGGAAGATTCTCAATGAAATAGATGCTGTAGGTATTACTTAAGTTTTATATATACAAACTTTTGTTAAACTTCTTGAAATACAGCTTAAAGTCTGCACTTTAATGACTCCTTGATTGTTGTGTGCAACTGTGATGTCTACAGAGGAAAAACTACAATAAATGTGTCATTTTCATGTGTGAAACTGTATTTGCCTGCATATATTGGAACGGACACAGTGAAAACATGATAAGTCTCGATCTTATTACTTTGTATTTTAGGGAGTGTGTGAAGAAATGACCTATAAGATGATTGAGGAAAAATACCCAGAGGAGTATGCTATGCGAGACCAGGACAAGTATCATTACCGCTACCCTGGAGGAGAGGTAAAAGGTTTAATTTTATCCTGGAGTGTTGTTTGACCTGCCATATATTACCACTGTGAGTTTGTCAAGTTTATGCAACAGGCTTTAAATTTCAAGTTTATTTTTTACTTTTTATTTCTCATTATTCTTTTACCATAGTGTGAATGCCAGAGGGCTGCGGATGAATCATCAGTCAGAAAAACAGAAGTTAAAAATGTTGTCAGCTGCATGAATAGCTTCTTCTTTTTTTTTTTTTGGACACTTTTTATTTGTTTAGGAACATTTTTATGCAACAAGCTTCTTTTTTAACTACAAATGCATCATTATATGTGACAGAACAGAAGATTTTATGCTGAGATAAATAGAAATACGATGAGCTCATATTGCAGAGGAGAATAGAATAAAGACACGTCAGCTATATTGTTGCTGTTCATCATAACTAACACTGACTAATAAAGAAAAGGGAAAATTAAAATAACAGTAAGCACATGACAAAATTAGATCTTGCAGTAGTTAGTCAAAGATTTTTTGATGTAACAAACTGAAAAATGTGAAACTGAATGGACCTCTTTCATTTGACTCTCTCCATAGTCCTATCAGGACCTGGTTCAGCGGCTGGAGCCAGTGATCATGGAGCTGGAGCGACAGGCTAATGTTCTGGTCATCTGTCATCAGGCTGTCATGCGCTGCTTGCTCGCATATTTTCTGGACAAAGGCGCAGGTGACATGCTCAGAAATAGGATGCTAAAGCACCTTCTCAGATTACAGGTTTACAGTGCTGAGTGATCCATTTCAGCCAGCATTGTCATTACCACAACTAATTTGCCCAGATAAATAAGCACTCATTCATACAAGTTAATTCAATGCAATTTAGTTGTATTTAAATAGTGCCAAATTACAACAACAGTTGTAATACAGTCAGCAGAAATACAAAGTTAGCAGAAATACACTAAATGACTCATGCACGTGCAACTTTAATGGATGAGAAGCAGTTTCCAAAGCACTTACTATTTTTGTTTCTTTATATTTGGAGAAATATCACATGGGGCACTAAATTTAGATATTGTCATGACTTTGAAATGTGCATTTCCACATTACCAGTTGTTTCCTTATTGTAGATTATGCACTTGGCATTGTGTGAATGGCTGCATAGCAGTGCCAAAGGCCACCAGTGTGCAGGTTTACTTTTTAAAAAGCTGGTTTTACTTTTCACCAATATATCCTAAAAAAAACTATTTCATTTCAGCAAAATGAAAATATGTGATTTTTAAGGAATAAGTGGGCCTGTAAAAGAGGTAATCTAAACAGAACCTTTTTCTAATTTACTGCTTAAAAAAGTGAGAGACAGCTACCTATATATTCGTGGATGAAACCATTATGAAGGGAGAAACCGGAGGGACAGTAACTAATTCAAAACAAATAAGCCCCATTCCTCCATGCTCTCACAACAGATGGTTTCATTTCACTCATTAGGTCTCTGTATTTCAGCCAGCCGCACCCTCAACCCCCTCTTTGGTCTAACCAGAAAGGACTAAGCCAGGTACCTCATAAAGCAGAAAAAGTAATTAAAGCAACCATCATTTAGAATTTTAGACTACAGTCTAATGTAATAAAACGTGTGGAAAAAAGAAACACAAGCTAAACAAGCTAGGTGTGTACAATGCAACTCCAGTGACTGCAACAAAAATATGGTAATAATGTAATGATGTGGGAGTTTGTGAAACCATAAATCTGGTTTATGTGTTGAGAGTAGTGTGGCTGAATATTGCAAAAGGGTCATTTCAGCTGTTGTGCGGCTGTGGGCACGGCAATCGCAGGCTGAGCAGTGAGAACCGCACATAACTGCCGGGAGGTGTTTTCTGAAGAATGAATAGTAAATTTATTTTAAGCCTTTTTAAGTGCTGCACACTTTCAACCAATCACAATCTAATTAATTATTATTCTCAATCTCATCTACAAATGGCGCCAGACTATTGCGTCACACACTCTTTAGTGCTCAAAGTGCAATTCATACTTTTATAGACATCAGCCAACTGTGCGCTGTTAGTACGTGCATCTCTAATTCATATAACAGAATTAGGCACAGGCTTAGATGGATGTTGTGTCCACCCACCATGTTTTCTGTGCCATGAGCTCTAAGTTCCAGCGAAGAACCTCTAAGAATAGTACAGCTTTAACTGCAGTATACTGTGTATTAAGCTGTGTCCCAGTGCAGTAAACAGGGTGGATGTTATTTGGCAGAGCAGAATCACTGATATAAATATTTTGACCACATTAGACAGTGGATGGTAATGAAACAATCAATCATTTAGTTAGACTTTCATTCTGTGATTGTCTTTTTAATGCCACCACATGGGGGAGTCTAAGTCACAACCTTTCAGATCAACTTTTTCTGCATGTATATTTTTTAATGAATATAGGGGGAAACAGCCACATAAAAATGCTGACTGTTTCCAGATTAATCAAAATTTAACATAAGGAACATCTGCTAAACGTGACGCAGTGAAGAGAGCACCACTCTTTGCAGACTACTCTGTTTTTAAGACATGTAGGAGATGATTGGTTTTAAAGTAGCACCATGTGCCTGATAATGCACTGAGTTATGTCTCCAGAGATTTAGATATTCAGGTATGTCTGTAAAAAGTGATGTAAATAAGTGACGTCTGTAATGACGTACTTCCTGATTGCCGCTGTCTTCTCCAGTGTTTGGAAAATAAACAGATCAGAAAGACGCCATCAACAGCAGTAGCAAGAGTTCAAGCTATACAATTAGGACTCCCCGTGATATAGAAATGTGTTTTTAGTGTCCCTCTATATTTTCATTTATGAAGGTAAATATTATGACATAACGAAAATGTTGTCTAGAAGGGTTAGAAAAAATAAATGAGAGTGAAAATAAAATAACAAAAACACAGGACAGGAAAGACTGATGTTGTTATTATTGGGCACAAACAAGGTAAGAATGTCGTATATGTGAACGCCATTGGCAATCAGAAACTTGGAAAGGGACAGATTAGATCATTATGTGCTGAAAGCTTCTTTATGTACTTGATCATGTGACGTGAGCATTACTTTTGGAAAATAATTAGTTCACTCACTACCATAATATGGCGTGGGCAGAAGTGGTTCTGTCAGTCAGCAGAGGAAGTGGTCAGTGCTCCTGGATCGGTTTAAAAGCTCAACCACAGTCTGACTGCAAAAACCAAAGTGTGGGTGCTGCTTTGACTGGCTTCATGTCCCACTGCACTGCGCACCCATGAGACATACAGCAGAGTTAACAGCAACATGCACTGTACCTCCATAAAGCGCAGCATAAGTTTTACAGCTGGCCTGCCACTTCAGACATGACAGTAAACTCCACAAACATGTAGTAGAATATGAAAAGCATGACTGGGTGAAACCACAGTAATCTCACTGGCCACTTTTATTCATGTTGGCACAGATGACCTGCCCTTCTTGAAGTGCCCCCTACACACTGTCCTAAAACTCACCCCTGTGGCTTATGGTAAGTCCCTACTTTGTTGTTAAGTCAACTAAACATCCTCACTTGTTTTTGTTGCCTTGTTGTAATGTATTTTGGTTCCTTCTCCTAGGTTGTAAAGTGGATGTATTTGACCTGGGGGTGGAGGCTGTCAACACTCACAGGGATAGACCATTAGTAAGCTTCTGCCTGTTTTCTAGTGTTTCGTATCGCAAACATGTGGTCAGTTTTCTGTAGAACCGTTCATCCTATTCTTTGTCACGTGTTTGTCCATAGTATGGAGTCTGAAACATCAGTCATCTGTGTTAACCAGCGCCATGTTAAGAGTTATTCTTTGGAATAATTGTTCCTCATTCTCGAAAAGCCTTTCAGAATTGCACTTGTAATTTCGATCCAACAGTTAGATAAGAAGATTTATACCAATCATTCCAATCATATCTGACTATATCTAGAAAGGAAGCAGTGGAAACAACAGCTAGCCTGTGTTTAAGTTATTTACAGTCACAAGCCACTTTGTTTGGTTGCTAGTATACCATTCTAGGATCGGGTTGGATCCACTTTAGCCTTAAAACCTGTCTTAATTCTTTGTGGCATAAATTCAACAAGGCACTGAAAAGATTCCTCAGAGATTTCGGACTATATTGGCATGATAGCCACACATAGTGGCTGCACATTTATCAGCATGGTCTCAGTCTACTGCTCCACCACATCCCACAAAACATGGTCAGCAACAATAATGAGCTAGACTATGGTGTTTAATCAATGCTCGACTGATAATAAGTAAGGAAAGTATCCCTCCCACCTTTACACCACCAACAGCCTGAACTGTTGCTACCATCTGAATGTTACAGTAGGAAAGCTGACTCATCAGATAAGGCAATATTGTGTTGTCCAGTTTTGGTGAGCCTGTACAAATGGTAGCCTTGTTTTCCTGCTCTATCCTAACAGTACTAGCACCCAGTGTGGTGTTCTGCTGCTGTATTTGTACATTTGTTTCTCGGTTCCACGTCTTAAGCGTACAGAGATACTCCTCTGCATATCTTGGTTGTAACTAGCAGTTATTGCAGTTACAGTTCTCTTCCTCTCAGCTCAAATCAGTTAGTTGCTTTCACCCAGCAAACTGCTACTTACTGAATATTTTCTCCTTTTTTTTTTTTTTTGAGAATTTTCTGTATTTGTATTCAAGTTTCGGAAATACTCAGACCTGCTCTACTAACCATGCCACCTTAAATCGCCTTTCCTCCCCATTCCGATGCTCTGTTTGGACTTCAGCAGGCTGTCTTGATCAAATCAATGAATAGCAGTGCTGCCATGTGATTTGCTGATTAGATATTTGTGTTAACGAGCAGTTTACAGGTGTACCTAATAAAGTGGCCAGTGAGTGTAAATCTTTGTCCCAGTTTTTCTAATGTAATGTGTGGGACTATTTCTTGATCAGGTGCAATGAATCCTGGAGTTTTGTCCTCACTGTGCGGGTACGGCCATTGTCTCTGGTGGGAGATAGGTCAGTGCAAAAAAGTTTTCCACCTCTCCTTGTCCATCTGTTGTTGGCTCCAGGTGGAGGGGAGCTCTTTGGTGACTCCTTTTTAGTGTTTCTTAGTTGGCCTTTCCTTTGTTTCCCTCAGAGATTCCTTTAAAGGGTATATCTGCTAGTGCTACTTTAAAAAGCACGTGGCCCATCATCCTCAGTGCCTTCTCTTTACTTGTTCAGCAGGTAGTTGGTTTAGTGTTTCTTCTACTAATGTCAGCAAGCAATAAAAACTACAGGAAAGTCTGTGGTAAGTTATGTGTGAGGTATATTATTAACTCTGTTTCTGCTTTTATAAACACCTGTTGTGTGGGGAAATACATCCAAACTTGTTTATGTACTCAAACACCTTTATCGCTTTTGGGAAATTCTATTTAAGGAGTTCCCTTAAATGTTCTGAATTTTAAGAAATGTATCAGAAATGTATCAGAAATGTATTACAAACAGTGGACATTATTTTTATTACACCGATCATCTAGACAGGATTATATTAACACTGTAAAACATTTTGCAAGAAAAAAGTTAAAAGTATGAAATGGTTACACAACAGCATACAAAATAAACTACAGTTCATTTTAAATAGTTCAGATTGTTCATTTTAAATAATGTCCACCTTGTAGCACTCATCAGTGAGGTCCATGTCTGCTCTCTGCCCGTGGAGCTCATGCTGATTAGTTACAAGTATTTAAAGTCTGAGTCCTGAGACAAAGTGGGTGTTAACACATAAACACGTTTACTGAGAAACCTCTTGTTAACTGTGGTGAGAAATATCCTGTCCCCTCAGACTAACATGACAATGGCTCTTCTATTTATGGTTGTTTGTGTCAGTGGCTGTCTTTCCCAAACATGGAACGCACTGATTTTAGACCAAGGAGAGGTTTAGTCATTGTAACATAAAAGTTAGTCCACTTTCTCTTTTTGTTCTTTGCTGAGCAGAATAAAGGCCAAACAGATGCCATACCAGCTTTCCTTCGAAGAAACAGCTTCACACCGCTGTCCAGCCAAGACCAGATTAAACGACCTCGTCTTTACAGTGTGGGGAACCCTTCACATACTCGTATGTCCCAGGCCCCTACTTTACCCAGCATGCAATTCTCTGAGGCATCTGAAGGGTCAGAAACGGTACAAAGTGAGGTCAGTGCCTTTCTCACACAAGATACTGTGGTTATAGGTCAGCTGGTATGGCTGAATATACAGATAAATATTATATATTCATATAAATATCTGAAACAGACTAAACAATCAGCAAATTATGTTAGATGAGTCAGAATGTATCAGAATAAATAAAGTGATTCAACCAACATTTACTATTGTTGCTCACACAATGGATGATGAGATGTCCATGTGGACATGCACTGGCTTTTTGTAACAATTTAGCTTCAAAGTCGGCTTGGCTAATAATGATAATTAAAAAGCAGTGTGACGGTGTAAAAAAACTGTGTTATTTTATCCACCATTTACTCTGACACTGAATTGCGTGGGACACTAACAGTACCAACGTTGCCTTGCTTGTAGCCACAAAGGTTCATGTGAAAAATGGAGATAACAAAAAGTCTCAGTAGGCACAAATTTGGAGGCCATCCTTGCTTGTCTTGTAACAGTGAAGACACATGACACAACTGGCTGTGAAAAATTAGCAAAATGAAAACTGAACTAACATTTGAAACTAATACTGTAGATAGGGCTGCTCAATTAATCGAATTTTAATCACGATTACGATCTGGGCTTTCAACGATCATTAAAAATGACTGAGCCGATTATTAGCCCCTCCCTCATTTATCCGCGACACCTTAAAGGCCGGTCCGTGAAAATATTGTCGGGCATAAACCGGTCCGTGGCGCAAAAAAGGTTGGAGACCGCTGATTAAGAGGACCCGAGGGAAGCTCGGAAAGCTAAGCAGAAGTTATTTGGAGAGTGACTGCCGTTGGTTGAAAAGAGAGTTTAAAAAAAAAAAAAAAACTTCAGTGGTGTTGCACACTATTTTATATTATTTTTTTAAAGTCATTGTTAACCCTTTAAAGCCGGTCAGAGCAGCACGCTCCGTTTTGCGTAACTATTTTTAAATCCCTGTAGAACCTGAACCGTGTAAGCTAGCGCAATAATTTGTTTTGCATATGAAACCGGAGGAGTTGTACTTACATCTTATGCCATCAGCTTGTCCTCGGTCACGGTTTCCTTCCACATATAGCTTTGCAAAAATTGCATAAAAAGCGCTTGCAGGAACAAAAACATAATATTCCAGAAACACGCTTTGCCGATCCGATCAGCTGTTCGTAACACTTCCCACAGTGAAATGAGGCACCTGCTGTTTTCTTTGCAAATTTGCATCATAGGATTGTTTTTTGTTTTTCCTGCAGTATATAAAAATTGGTGTATCTCCAAAATAAAACTATGAAGACACTCAAAATAAATTTCCTGTTGTTGTAAACTATTTTTTGCAACTTTATTGTATTTAAAGTTTTGAGGGATAAACCTCTTAAATTTCTCCAAGTAGAAATATATGTAAACAAAACAAAAGCGATTTTCAATTTTTTTTGTAGTTTATTGCACTTTTTTGCAATTTATGTAATTACTATGGACTTAATGCATACATATTATTAAAATATGGGCTATAACAGTTGTATTGAAATGCTCCCACAAATGGCACTACAGCATGTAAAAAAAAAAAAATAATAATATAAGCTCTGGTGGACTTGGTTCCATAGTAGGTCTTAAAGGGTTAAATAAATCGTAAATAAATTGAGATCAAATAATCGTGATCTCAATTTCAGTGAAAATAATCGTGATTATCATTTTTGCCATAATCGAGCAGCCCTAACTGTAGACATGATTAATATAGGAAAAAGTTAAAAGTTGAAAGGTTAACAGCAGCATACAGTGAAATATGATGACTGAAAAAAACTCAAAGCAACTAAACCAGTCTTATCATTATTTTTTATTATGAAAAGTGTTAGACAAACAGAACCTTTGGTAATCAGTTATTACTGGAATATAACGGAACAATGTTATCAAGTGCTATCAAGATTGTTCTTTAGTTTGTTCTAACGTGTTTATCACAGGTGCAATGCACCGTCTGGACAATCACTGCTCTGCATGTACACATATGCCTATCTTTTCTCATACCATACAGCATGAGGGAGGATTATTTATCTTTTTATTTAAATAATTGATTCAAGGTTTAAATAAAAGTATTCTGTATGTACAAATGTACTTTAAGTGTTAAGGTTTTGGGCTGGCAGAGGCCAGCATAAGCAAACCCAGGATGGTTTGTTTTTCATGTTCATGGATGTTTACAACAAGCAATGTTCCTTCATAAGGATGTTGGATGTGTATACATGAATATAACTTTTTGTTACCCAAAAAGTGACCTTTTAGCTGTAGTAGGACAGAAAATCAGTGTCTCACTCTGAGCTGTGACCTCAGATTTTAGTATTAGTTCAAGTTCAGTCGGCGCCAGTCAAAACAAATAGCTCATTCCTGTTTGGGTTAAAGCAGTCTACTTTCTCTCCCTTGCTTTTCCCTCTTGCAGAACTCTCTAAATGGTTTCACTGGTGCAGACACAGATGACTGTGTGGAGTTTAAAAACAGAAGTACATAAAAAGGTATTCATAACCTTCCTCTTATCTGTTACACAGAACATTATACATATATCAGTATACTTTATACTCTGTACTGTACTTTACAATACTATACACTCACTGGTGACCTTATTAGTTACACCTTATTAGTACTTGTTTGGATCCCTTTTGCCTTCAGGACTGCCTTGATTCATGGACACATCAAAGATTTTGGTCTATATTCACTTGATAGCATCAAACAGTTTCTACAGATTTGTCAACTGCACATCTGTGATGCAAATCTTCCATTTCACATCCTAAAGGTGCTTTCATGTTGTTAACACCAAGTTCTGACCCTACCATCCAGATGTCACAGCAGATGTTTGTCCAACTTTGTTGACTCTGTGCAAATTATAGCCTCAGTTTGCTGTTCTTAGCTGATGGTGCATTTAGAAATGCTCTTCGGCATACCTTGATGGTAGCAAGTGGTTATTTAGCTGCATAAAATAACATAGCAACAATCTGTTCTCAAACCACAGTTCCAGAGATCAGCTCTTTCCAAAAGCTTAACAATAAAAGTATGTCTTCAACTTTAATTTAGAGGCATTCACTCACAGTTGATGGTCACTCAGGAGTCATTCTACAGCAGGGGTCGGCAACTCCAGGCCCCCTGGATCAACACACCTGAATCAAATGACTAGTTCATTAACAGGCCTCTGGAGAACTTCAAGTAATGTTGAGGAGGTAATTTAGCCATCTGAATGAGCTGTGTTGGATCAAGGACACATCTAAAACCAGCAGCACACCGGCACTTGAGGCCTATAGTTGCCTAGCCCTGTTCTAGAGCCTTGGTGCAACTGCAGCAAAGGCTGGATGGATGGATGCAGGTGGAAGATCATTTAAGACCACTGGATTACAGCAAGTGCTACCAAGGCTGGTAGCACTGGAGTAATTTGATCTCTCTCTTTTTTTTTCTTGAGAGTGTTCGAAACTGTGGTTGACCACAGAAATTTGTCAATTTTACAATTTGTGTCAGAGATTTTTTAACTTGTGTTTTAATGAGAGGACATTAAAGTGCCCTTTCAACTATTACCCTCCCAGTTAATAGTTGAAAACTAATGGAAATCCAATTTCTTATAGGCAACATTACTTTTGCTGACTGACGCTCACTGGGTATTTTGTGTTTTTTCTTTTTATAATCATTATCTGTAAAGCCTAGAAATCATTGTGTGGGAAAAACCCAGGAGATCAGCAGTTTCTGAAATACTTGAAATAGCCCATCTGTCACCAATAACTCTGCCACATTCAAAGTAACTTAAATTACCATTCTTTCCCTTTCTTTTGCTTAGTTTGAACTTCAGCAGGTTGTCTTGCTCTTGTTTTCATGCCTCAAAGCAAAGATTACTTGCATTAACTAGCAGTTGCCGAGGTATACCTAACAAGGTGGCTGGTGAGTGAACTGTATTACAGTTGTCTCATTGCTTCATTTTTGTCTTTTATCCCAGGCTTTTCTCGACAAGTCCAGTACTGACCAGCAAGGACCAGCAGAAAGAAACCCAAAAAGCTTCGGTCATTATGATTTTAAGCATGGACTTGCAAGTTAGAGCATGTGTGTACATAAATGAAGTCAGCGAATGTGTGATCCATTCAAATATACAAATCAAACACTTGTACCAAAGACACTCTCAACACCATCCATTAGTTGCTAGCACACTCCATATAATATTGCAGATTACAGTCATGGTGTGCTTTATTAGATGTCGAATATGCTGATTGTGAAATTTATACCTCAACCTTTTTTCTTCAGTGTAGTATAAGAGAATTTCTGTCTTGAAGGAAGCCATGTGCAGCCTTATTTTGTGCTTAGATTGTTTCACTTTTAATTTTAAGGTCACTTAGTTATGTGCATTCTCCCTCTGACAACATGTAGCAATAAATGTATTGTGAGGTGCAATTTAGGTATGCAGAAGTGCGATTTAGTTTTCAGGGGGAAGCCATAAGCTGTAAACATTAATGACATGTTTCGTCCAGCCCTATAAAAAGTGCAGGATCTACTGTGTGTCGACTTTAATCTGTGACAGTTAGTTAATCTTCTCTCTTGAGATGTGTACTTCTTCTTTTATTTTGTCTTCCGTATAAATAACAGCTTTGATATAGAATCATGGCACTGTGATCATGTAAAGCTGCTCACCTTTGAACTGCATAAAATTAATGCAGATTTTCTAAACACAGAGGTTACTTGTACAGCAGTATTGGATGTTATGTTGGTTTGTAATGCTTTAGATTTCGTCACGGGGAAAAACAAATCAGGGCCTTTGTAGTTCTACCTTTACTGTCCATATGGAACGACAAGATTGAAAAAGGGTCATTTAGGAAAGTACCTTTATTTACAGGAATATAGGCTTTGACCCAGGTAATCAAAGATATGATATGCAAAATTGTTTCCTTGAATGGAAGGAAATGGAATTGACGACACATTTGAATGTCTTAAAATGAACTTGTAGCTAATGTAGCTGCACACATTTTACCACAGTTACACTGTTTTTACACAGACTGTCATTTGTATTTAAGACTGACTTGGAAATAAAGTCTTTATTCCAGTAAAGAAATCTGTGCAATCTCAGTGGGAGTAACCTTCCTGTTTGCTAAACTCCAGAGACATGCATCAACAGAGTTGAATGAGGGAGCGATCTAAGGACAAATCTAAATCTGGGAATGAGATACATTTAGATTGAAATGTAACAGTTGGATGATACAAATCTGATATGTTGCTTTTGTGACACAGCTTTTCACTGCGTGGTCTGTTCTGCTTCTACTGTAATGATAATGTTTTCTAATATGTAAATCCAGCAGTTTTGTTTCAGAGTTCTAAAGAAAAAGGAGCTCTGTGCAGCACATTCAGCTCTGAATTGTGAATTGTTTTTGTTCTTATTTTAAATAAATAAATCCCAACTTATTTGATTCATGATTTAAGATACTGATTTGTATTTTTTGTGATTACTACCAGGAAATCAGGGAAATGCATGAAGAAAAAAGAAAGTAAAAGCAGCACTGCTGAGAAATGACCCTCACATTGCTTTGACGCCTAAATAAGGCCTTGAATGACTGGAATGAGATAAAAAAAGCCCTGGAAAACTCAACAACTGATTACAGAACAAAATATTCCAACGGGTATTTGAAAACTAGGAATGTACACCAACTTTTGTTTTCTTGGTAAAAAGATTTTAAGTGGTTTTTGCATGGTGGGTCACTGTTGCATCTCTCTCATGACTTCAGTCGTACATGACGATGATTTGAACCCAGAATTCATCACTCCATCAGGCCCGTTGCCACTGATTTTCAGTGCAGTTCTTAGCTCTTGTAATTTGGCCTACCTCAACCTTTTCTCACCGCCTCTCTTCCATCCCTGACGAGGCTTCGACAAAGAAGACTGATCAACTGAAGGGCCAAAAGCATCTCTCAGGTCCTGTGTAAAATCATAGCTAGATTTTTCTCCTCATTTCTTAAGGACGTGGGTTTCAGTTACTGTTCTTATTTTCATTTTTAAGGTCTGTTATTTCTCATTTTGTCTTTCACTTGTCCTGTTTCCCTGATTTTTTTTTTATGACATACTGAGATATGCTAAGTATCTGGCTAATAGCTCTAATAGTCCTAATAGCTCTTCTGGGAATCACATTTTTGGTGTAAATTTAAAAAAAAAACAAACCCCCAAAACATTACAAACATATATTATGCATGGTAACGTGGTTGCAAATCAGTGATAGCATTAGCATTAGCAAATACACTGTGGGACGCAACTTGTAGTGCACAATTACTGTTCTTTAAAATATATTGATGTCAAAATAATGGTTAAACAGATAAAGTGAATTCGTAACTTATTTTAAATGTTATATTGGGGAAGCAGTTTGGTTATCAAGGACCTGGAGCAGGAGAAAAATGCCATTCTGAGGAGTTTGAAACAACTGAACAACTAAATATGATGAGTGTGTGTGTCTGTGTGCTAGAGTGGGAGAGCAAGCCTCTAAAGATAGACGCACAACATTAGTTCATCATTAGTTTTTTTGTATGCTTAAATTGTTCAAGTGTTAAAAAATCATTCCTCTGAAAATAATTCGGTACAAGGACTGGACTGAAAGAAAAGAGAAAATTACAAGGTTTGGCTTCTTGGAATCAAAATATGAAGAAATATGGAGTGACTTTTCCACAGAATCATATTGTAGCTGCTGCAAAAGTTGCAATTTTAAATACCAAAACTGACTGACTATAACTGATACACAGTCAGTTATAGTGACTCAGACCCAGGGCTGGACTGGGACAAAAAATCGGCCCGGGCATTTTGACTAGAGACCGGCCCACCAAAAATGTGACGTCATTCAGGGGTAAAACCGCAAAGGATTCTGGGAACTTGTGGCAAGCGGTACTAGCGCATGCACGCTTTCAATTGAGCTCAGTTACACAGCGATAAAAAGAAACACAAAAAATGGCAAGAAGCTGTTGTATTATTAACTGCAATAGCCGGTGTTGTGCCAAAAAGTCTGCCAAAAACTGATTGCTGGTATTTAAATTGCTATGAGTAACTTGTTGGGCTATAATATGTGAAACATATGTCAAATGCATCCCTCATGGATGACATGAAGTCATCTCTCCATCTCTCTCTGCTGCTCTTCTGTCTCCTCTGTCACAGACTTCTCCACTTTTGATGATAAATCAGCCTGGTGCAACATGTAAGGATTGGCACAATTTGTTAAGATTTTGAGGAGTTTGAGAAACTAACCTGAAGCATAAAATAAAATTTACTATCAGTAACTTCATAGCACCTGCCCAGCAGTATATAAACTCCATCATGCTAGCTAGTACGCAGTACCAGTTATTCTAAGCGCCTGTAAAAAGTCAGCACAACGAAAACAAACTACAACTAAACTTGGTTTATATCTGACACAGACAGCAGGTCATAACTTCTTGCCTGAAGTTCAGTTCCTCTGCCACTATGACCGGCGGCCGCCTCGGTCTCTCCTCCTCTTGCCTCCCCTTTCCCTTATCCACCTGCTGGCCTCCACCACTTGCTGATGTTGCTAAATCTGTGGAAGCTATGCCATAGCTACCGCCAAACAATTCAGTTATTTTTACACATTTGGCAGCATCTGCCTGAAGGGCTCGTTTCTTTTTGGTCCTAATTTTTTCTGCACCTTCTTTCCTTTTTTTGTTCTCCATTTTCTTTAGTTCGTCTATAAGATTGCTAAACAAGGGGGAGGGTGCATCCGACCTCCTCGGCTGTAATTGGTCCAGCCCAGAGTCAATCATGACCAACTGGCCAATCCAACACCTTTCATTATTTATACCCTTCCAAAAAAAAAAAAAAAATCGATCGGCCCATAAAAACAAAAAATCGCCAGCGGCCCATGCCCGATGGCCAGTCCAGCTATGCTCAGACCTCTAACTCTACCACCAGCAGCAGCATGTCCTGAGTTTCATAACCATTATTAGAGTTGCTGAAATTTTTAATTTTGGTTCCCTATGCAGGAGGGAATAATTAAAACATGTTCCAAACTAGCAGATTTTCAAATATAAATTTTACTCTCCTTCTATAAATTTAGCCATTGTATACAGTTCTCTGAGAAAACATTTTCCCCTTTTTTGTATATTGTCACACTTACATGTTTCAAATCATCGCACAAAGTCTTTTCATTTCAGATGAGACTAGATAAATTAAGTAAATAAAAATGCAGTTTTTAAATGGCAATTGATTTTATTAACTGTTATTATTAACAATTGCATTTATTAATTCATCAATGACTCATCCAGGAGCTAAAAAACAAACAAAACAAAAACAAAAAAACTAGGGAATGAAAATGTCACTTGTCTCAGTTAAGGTCAGAGTTCATAATGGGGTGCTAACAAAGAGACTGGGCAAAAATGGTAAGGTTCCAAGGTGAAAGCCACAGCTGACCAAAAACAAACAAACAAACAAAAAACACACAAGTGTTCATCTCACATTTTCCAAAAAAAGAAAAAAACATCAATCATCATGATGATCTCCAGGACATTTAGGAAAACTGTTGTTGACACATTATACGATCATTTTGTAAAGGTGGTGTTTTGGTTGGTGTTGAACTGCTTTGGATTATGAGGACAACCTCTGCTGCACCTGGAAAGGGAGAGGCTGCTTGTGGCTTTCAGAGGAATCTGTTGTTGCTGCTACAATAATGACTTTGCCGGATTTTCCTTCGCTCACCCACACTCTTCTTACACACTTTACGTCATGGCTCCCCTGTTATTATGGGTGTCTGTGCTTACATAAAAATACTTTGTTACGTCTTTTATCACGTCTGTGAACTGCCATTTGCTGGAAGTCTTAAATCACGACTGGATCACCTCGGCATTGAAATGGATTACACAGAATAAAAGAAGGTCAAGTCTGTAACACGACAAACAGCTGAAACACAATGTCAGCTTCATCTGCAGGATTAAAATGGTCATACAGTTAAATTCAATTCCAAAAAAATAGCGTCTGTATATTAATATTGTAAAGGCAGGATATGGTGCAGGTCATATTAGAGGACCAAATTAACTAAACCAGTTTAAATAGCATTCTTATACTGGAATAATCCTTTTTTGCTATGAAAGCCCATTATAAATGTATTCTGTTTCTAAAGCCTCGTAGAACCTTCATCTCTTTTTAATCTTACACGATGAATAAGCAAATAACCACCTACTCACTGAAAATAAACCTGTGCTCCTGCTTAAAATGTATAGATATTACTGTTACGCGTGAGCTGTATTTGGGCTGTTCAGGGATTAAATCATAGATACTAAAATGAAGATTATAGGACTTTTTTTTTTTTTATAGTACAGCTTTATGTTTTCATGCCCATTCCCTGATGGGCTGTCCCAGTCTTCCTCTATAAATTGCTTCACTTGATCCTCCTGTTGGCATCTGCCTCTAAGGACAGCCTACAAGCAAGACAACATGAGGACTGTCGGTTGGAGTATTTTGGTTTTCATGTTAGCCTCACCGGCTTCAGGTAAATAGTGATTTGTTCATTTATTATTTTCGTATATCATGTAAATGATGTATTTATTTATAAAACTGATGGTATGATTTCCCAAAAATACAGGTCAAGTATCACAGGATTGTTCAGCACCAGATAAATACCCGAACACCAAACTGGAGACGAAATATGCCAGGAGACAGAAATTCAGCCACAGCGAGAAAGTTTACTACAGCTGTGACGACGACTTCACTGCTTTCAGAGGCAGCAGGGTTGTGCAGTGTGTTGATGGACAATGGACCAAACTGACTTTAAAATGCGAAAGTAAGAATTTGACCATTTATTTGTTTTCAAGGGCGGAAAAAAAAAAGAGTCGCTTGCGTGTTGTTTCACTCAGCAGCCTGTTTACTGAGATATTCTTAGACCTGTAATTTACTTAGATGGATTTAAAGCAGCGCAGAAGCCCGCTAACACCCCCTACTGGGGAAGGTGTTTAATAGATATACAAGTAAAAAAAATTTATCAAGAAAAAAGTCGTTCATAAAAAGAAGTCAGAATACACACAGGTTCAGTTCAGTTCATTTTTATTTCAAACATTTCAAACATGTGCCTTCACAATCATTACAAAATATCATTCCATTATTTGTTTGAAAAGGAGTAGGCTGAAGTATTTACTTATTTGTCCCTACCCCCTCAAGTTTTACCTCTCATTCATTTAATTTTTTTTTTGTCTTAAATTAAACAAACAACATATGAAACATATGAAGTAAAACAAAACATAACATACATAAATCAAAAACAAGAAATTAGCAAGCCCCACCACAGTATAGTTTCTTGCATATGAAAAATACAGAATGTGTATATTTGCAGATACACAAGTTATGGAAAAACAACAAACCAAAACAAAACAAAAAAACAAAAAAGAACCGCAACACCATTACCAGCAACATTACCGTCCTGGGTTAACCCCGTTTTCTTCATTCTTATACTTATTTAAAATTAGGTTTTTATATTTTACTTTAAACTGTTTTATGTTTTGACTGTCTTTTATTTCTTCTGTTAGACTGTTCCATAATTTAACTCCTGCAATTGAGATAGACATAGTTCTTAAAGTTGTTCTAGCACTTTGTATTTTTAAATTCCATTTCCCTCTTAAGTTATACCCACCTTCTCTTTCTATGAACAATTTACAGATTTCTTTGGGAAGCAATTTATTTCTTACTTTATACATTATTTGCGCTGTTTTAAGCTTCACCAAGTCTTGGAATTTAATAGCTTGCATTTTGACAAAGAGTGCATTTGTATGGTCCCTGTACCCCACATTATTTATTAATCTAATGGCCCTTTTCTGTATTATAGTTATTGTTTGTGTGTTACTTTTGTATGTGTTTCCCCAGACCTCTACACAGTAGCTCATATATGGCAGTAGTAAAGCACAGTATAAAATGTGCAGTGCTTTCTGATCCAACATATGCTTTGCTTTCCCCAGGACAGCAATGCCCCGTGCCAATTTCCCCCGAACATAAGTAATGTGTGGCTTCCAACAGAGCTTGTGGTCAATGATCACCCCAAGAAATTTTATTTCATTTACTCTTTCTAAATATACATTGTCCACACATATTTCTACTTCTATGTTTTTCTTTTGGTTTCCAAACAACATAAATTTGGTTTGGGAAATTTACTGACAACAACATTTCTTACAGCCTTAAAGGTCGATTCACATTTTTCAAGTCTAAATCAGTTGAATAGAGTCATTTAATTTACTTTGAATAACTTTTTTCCCTTACTAAATAATTAAGAAAAATAAATGTCTAGATGCATGCTAAGTTACCCAGTTAAGGAAACAAAAACTTTGTGAATTAGAAAAAATGTGGGGCATGATCTCTTTGGCTTTCTTTGGTTTGAGAGTCACGTGCCGGTCTAAATAACCATACTGCAAACTAATTTTTAACTAGATTATAAGAGATAGTGTACTAGTAATGTAATTGCCTCTGTTTTACAACCAAACTGATTAATGCAGTTCTGTCTTCATAATCAATGGCCTTTTTAAAAATGGAACTGATTTTAATCATTGCCAAACTACAAGATGCAAGATGGTGCTAACAGAGCAAAAGGAAACTAAAGAAATACGTTTTGTCAGATTATCAACTGAGGGTGAAAATTCTTTGAAGAAAAATGAATGTAACTTACATGATTCATCACTCTGCTCTTTTTGAGTCATTTTCCCCATAAATAGGCTTGTAGTTCACCACATATTTTGGCTTGAAGGATAAACTGTGTTTTACAGTTGATCTCTGCAGCCTCTTTAACCATAAATGATCATTTCATGATTTAAAATTCTTTTATATTGCTGGTATCAAGACCAGTTCTGGGCTTCTTAACCTCAGACAAGCATCAAATGACAAGTCCTCTACAGTATCAGTTTCTTCACATGTTCCAGTTTTTTTTCTAGACCTCCATAAAACATTCCAGCGAAATCAGCCTTGGTTGTGGGCTTTTATATTTCCATCTAGAAATTAAACTGTAATGTGTCATTTACACGCTTACTATCTTGCATTTAACAGAGATATCATGTGGCAATGCTGGTGAGCTACCCAATGGAGAGTTCCAGTATGAAGGGAATTCATACATCGGGGAGAAGGTTTTTGCTGTGTGCAATGAGGGGTAAGTTTTACTTTGAAGAACTCCTAAAACATCAGAATAAGACTTTCAAGTGGTGTTTGACTGCATCTCTTATCTACAGATACACTCTGAAAGGGCTGAACTACATGATATGCAAAAGGTCTGGATGGGCTGGTGAATTCCCATCATGTGAAGGTACAGTGATGTGGTACATTGAAGTACTCGAACTAGCTTGTAAATGGAAACCCAATAGTTGTGAAACTGTAAGGGGTGGCTTTAAGTGGTAGTGTTAATGCGTAACTAATCCCTGAATGTTATGTAAATTGGGAGTTTAATCTCTTAACTCAGTTGAAGCAAATTTCCCATGTTTGTTTTGGACAAATTGTTATTTGCACAGAAGTCCACTCAGGTTCAGATCAGGCAGGCTGTTCCTCCCAATCATGCTCCTCCAGGTCTCACTGTCATTCCGTGTGTGAGCATTAAAGACTCCCAGAAGGATAATTGAAGAGCACACTCCAGCCCTCCACCCAGTAAATTCAAGAAGGCTGGGTAGTCTGAACTGTCAATGGGAGCATAAGAACAAACAACAGTCAGAACCCGTTCCCCGACCCGAAGGTCCAAGAAAACAACCCTGTCATCCACCAGCAAAACCCCCAACGTACAGTCCCACTGCCTCAGGGCAAGTCCAGGCACAGTCCTGGAACAATCCAGCTCCTTTCCACGAAACTGTTTCCAGAGCCTGACGTATGTGACGTATATGAACCCAAATATATCTAACCGATATCTCTCAACTTCATACAACGCACTTTCCCTGCCAGAGAGGTGACAATCTATGTCCCAATAGCCAGACTCGATAGCAAGGTTCCCCCTGTAGGTGGTGGGTGTACAGGAGCAGGCTAAGTGGAAAGCAGCTCAGGCAGTAGCTAAAGCAAAAATCTCAGGTGTGGGAGGAGTTCAGTGAAACAATTGCTGTTGGTGTCGAAGCAACTCTGGAAAACCTATCATGTGATTCAGCAGGGGAAAGCATTGGAGCTCCCCACTCCCTCTACTCACATGGTGTATAGAGTGAGTGGGGTGTTTTTGACTTCAACTGAGGGCATAGTCGGGCAGTAGAAGGAATACTTAGAGGACCTCCTCCCATTGGCATGTCTTCTGTAGAGGAAACAGATTCTGGGTATGATGGGGACAACTTGCCTATCACCAGAGGTGAGGTGACTGAGGCAGTTAAACAACTCCTTGGTGTCCAGGCCCCTGCATTAGATGAGGTTCACCGGAGTTTCTAAATAATCTGGATGTTGTAGGGCTGTCTTGTTTGACATGCCTCAGCATCAACATGTGGAAATCTTGGACGGTGGCCCTGGACTGACCTTGGAGTGGTGGTTCCAATCTTTACGAAACAGGACCGGAGACTGTGTTCCAACTACAGGGGGATCACACCGCTCAGCCTCCCCAGGAATATCAATGCCAGGGAGCTGGAGAGGAGAGTTCATCCATTAGTCAAACCTCAAATGCAGGAGGAAAGAATGTGGTTTTTGTCCTGGTTGTGGAACAGTGGATCTTTATCCTCTCAACAGTATTTAAGGGTGCATGGGAGTTTGTCTAACCAGTGTACTTTTGTGGACTTGGAGAAGCTATTTATTCGCATACCTCACAGTATCCTGTGGGGGATGCTTCAGGAGTATCGGGTGCTGGCCTGCTGCTGAGTTATTCAGTCTGTGTACAACTGTGTACAATTTCTAGGTGGAGCCAGTTGGTGGAAGGCTTTCACTTTGGTGGCCACAGGATCTCCTCTGCTTTTTGCAGATGATGAGGTTCCAGCTAATCTGGATCAGGGAAGAGTTGCTCCCCCAACTGGAGGAGTTTAAGTATCTTGGGTCCTTGTTCACAAGTGAGGGGGAAAAGGAGCAAGAGATTGACAGACTGATTAGGGCGGATAGCAGGGTCAGAATTTTGGTGTAAACTACATCAAAGCACGGATCCAACCTGCCTTGTGACAGCAGTTCAGACTGTAGTTAATGTAATGGTGTGGGAGATATGTTGTTGACACACTTTGGGCCTCTTAGTACTATTTGGGCATTGTTTAAACACCACAGCCTATTGTAGTATTGTTTCTGACCATGTCTATCCCTTTATGACGACAGTGGTCCATATTCTGTTGGCTTTGGCAATGAGTTCACTGTGATTAAATGGCCTTCATGGTCACCAGATCTCAAACAGAGCTCCTGTGGGATTTTATGGAACAAGAGATTCACATCATGGTTATGTAACTATGGGACACTTATCATGTCAGCATGGACCAAAATCTAAGAAAATTTTTTTTCATTTAACTTATTTAATCTATGAAAAAGAGAATTAGAGCAGTTCTGAAGGCTAATGGTTTCAGCGCAGTACTAGTAAGGTATATCTACTGAAGTGGCCAGTGAGTGTATAGCCAGTTTTTCTAAAATAAGTATTTAGATTTATTAAATTCTAACCTTTGTTCACTTGTACTTAAGACATGAAATAAATGTTTCTTATTTTTACTATCAGAGGGAGGCATCACCTGCCCAACCCCAGAAGTAGCCAACTCTGTGCAGAGAACTGGAGGTGTTTCTGCATACCAGGTGGGAGAGAACCTGACCTTCATCTGCAGTGAGGGTTTCCAGCTGAATGGAGCTCAGCAGACCACATGTGACTCCAGTGGCCAGTGGAAGCCTCAACCTCCTCAATGTGTTCCCATACCTGATGATAAAATTCAACCATCACCTGGTAAAGGGTTCATATTTTTACCTGATACGCCACTTACGCTGCATTAGCACTATGAAAAATGGCCTTCATCTGAGTTTGCTAAAACTAAAGTGATATCTTCCCCTGTGGAAAATGTTTTCAGCAGGTAGCTGTGGTGTGCCACCAGCTGTCAGCAACTCCAATGTCCACCTTGCTGACAGGTTCATTACAAAGACATCTTTCTTTTCTGGGCAAAAGGTCTATTACAACTGTGATGTTGGATACGTTGCAGCAGGCGGCAGAAAGTCTCGCCTCTGTATTAATGGGAAATGGACACCACTGAAGCTTAAGTGTGAGCGTAAGTATATTTGATATTTCTTTTTGATCAAGTCTTTTTATAAAACCTAGTTTTTCCACATTTTATCCCATGACCAGGATAGGATTATTGTTGACATAAAAAAATATATTTTAGAATAGCATTTATTAATGTAACACTCTTCAATTAAATTGTAAGTTGCACCCTTGTCCATCAGAGGATTTTAGTGGCCCTTCAGAAATCAGAAATAATTCACTCCATATCTGTTTTCAAATATCCTCCCGGAAACACTAAACAGTGAGTCCTGGACAAACCTCTACCACCTGGAGTTGACTTTTCTTACAGTGGAATGATTTAGATCATATAATATGGATTTTTAAGCCTCTTTGCTTTACTTTTTTTTTCCACGCATTTACATTTTACCATGGTATCACCCCTGTGGGGAGTGCTTAAAACATTGCATTTCTATTGCATACTTAAAAAAAAAAAACAACCCTGTAGTCTAGGCTGGGTTACCACTGAGAGTAACCTTGAATTGGACAGGATTACTGCATTATCTCATTTGACTAAGTCTTGAGGCTCAATTGAACTTATCCATGGTGAGATGAATGAATGTGTTATCCAAAACGACAGCACCACATGATGATGATAGTTTGTCTTGCTGGACATTGCAATAAAAATTCTTGAAATGCAGTACTGTCATGTTAAATTATTTCTGTTCTTTGGCTGTAAAGGAAAGCTTTGTGGCTCAGCTGGAGATATTCAGAGTGGACAGTTTGTATATACTGGAGTAGAATTTGGAGATACCGCTACAGCCGTCTGTGATGAGGGGTAAGAATTTTTAAACCTCCTGCATTCTCAGTGAATGCAACTTTGAAACAAAAGGGGTTTCAGCCTTTTGGAGTTATCAGAACTTCTGCATTTATTACTCGCAAAATGTTTTCTGTACTCGAGTCACAATTGTTATTCTACAATTGTGTAACATAACATACAATCGAGTTACTCACTGTGTCCAATGTAGAAGTGGAATTTTAGAAATCATTTCGAAGATGTGGTCTTTAAATGAACTCTGCGACCCATTTCCTGACATTTAGGTTCATGCTTGTGGGACGTGCAACCAGACACTGCATGAATAACGGCTGGAGCGGACGCAACCCTGTTTGTGAAGGTTAGGTTGCCTATCGCACAAGCACACCACAGCTTTTAGATGTCAGTTGGTTTTCCTGAATCTCAGCATCCTAAAATTATTGTATTTCTTGCAGCTGCGGTGTGTGAGGACCCTCCTGAAGTGAGCAACGCAGAAATAACCGGCCTTCAACATGAACCTTACACATACAAGAGTGTTATTCGCTATTCGTGTCGTGCAGGAACTCTTGTTGGAGAAAGGGAGATTTGGTGTACTAAACATGGGACATGGAGTGCACCTGCACCAGAATGCAAAGGTCATATTCTGACAGAGCAGATTGTAGTTTTTATTGTGTTTATGAATAATCATTAAAGTTGAATTCTTTTCTTTTTTTTCCCCCACAGAAATAACATGTCCTTCACCAAATGTGCCTAATGCTTACTGGACAGGAAACCACAATCAGAAGTTTCAGTACAGGGCCACTATATATATTGAGTGTAACATGGGTTATGTCATGAGTGGGCCAGGTACAGTGTACTGTGAACGTGATGGCCGATGGTTACCTGAGCTTCCCAAATGTCAACGCAGACGTAAGTAATCAGTACTTTTTCCTGGTATGAGTAACCTGAAGTACTGTTCCCACACTAAAACTATGATTGCCTTTTTTTCCCTCCCCAGGTTTTGTCAACCAGTGGGGCTAATTCCCCAGCTCTCAAACCTTAACCTTCCATATTCAGCGCTATCTGTCAAAACTATTTAACAGCATTCAATGGATGAAAACAGTTAAGCTAACATTGCATTCTTACCAAAATGCAACTTATTTAAAATCAACCTAAGCCATTTGGGATACCTAATAACCTAAAAATGTATTATACATTACTATACAGACATTAAAACATGTTTTAAATGAAGCTGAAGTACAGTTTGTTTATTTTGATACGCGTTTGGGCAAGAACAGGTACAAACTTTTCATTCACATCTGTACATAGGTTGGGTTTTTTTCTTTTTATTCCTTACAGTTGATAATGTTATGTGTATCATCTCTAGACTAAACGGTGAGTGAGCATTTCATGAACAAACAAGCTACAAGAAAACAAGAACACCAATTCCATTCATTTTAAAAAGACAATACAAAATCCAGACATTTCTTTACATGAGCAATAACAATTCAAGTGCAAATATCATTATCAACTCCGATACATCATAGCAAACTCTTATTTTAAAAGGCAACAATTAAAAGGGGGGGGAGTAAATCAGGTTGCAAAAAGGGAAAAAAGAAACAAGCTGATTTAGGTGGGATGGGTCAGTTTTTGGCAACGTGGGCCAAGTGAGCGCATGGAGAAGTTGCATATTGGATTTTAAGATATAAATCAATGACTGAAGCTGATAATAAAGTGAGGATTTTATAGCTGACGAGTTGTGTTACTTGGCCCAACATCGCATTTGAGTCCAATATGTTCAATTTCTTTGTCCTCCTAAAGTCTGAGTCTTAAAATACATGGGGTGACAGTGCCAACCACTTCACCAAGATGCCACCCCTTTGTTACATTTCACCACACATAATGCATTTTTCTAAAAGTAGTTACATTTTAGAAGTTAAATATCTTCACAATGACTTACATTTAATACAAGGAGTCGCAACAAGAAAACAACCCAAAACACATTTCACAAGTTTTTGTGTCACACTTGGCTTTAACCAAGAATTCATTTTCAATCATTGCACTCTGTATTAAAATAAAGGGAAATGACTGACTGCAAATCTAGAGCCCAAGACAACTACACATGCCTTCTCTTGGGAGGTCTTTGGAAGATCTGTCTTCTTTAGGACAGAATAAAATTTGAGCAGTCTTGGGTGTCTTTGGACTTTGGCGGGTCGGACATGAGGGGCAAAAATTTATTTTGGGGGCCCTGTGTAAGAAAATTGTAATTACAGAATTCAACCCTCGTCTAATTTATTTTCATTATTTACAAGACTAAAAAAAATAATAAAAATAATAAAAACAAATTATAAAACTGGTGGAATATCAATTTCCTGGGTGTAGAAACTATAGTGTATCAGATTCGGAGCTTCCCTTTGTTTTTAAACCTATAGATTATAAATGTGTAGCGTACATCAGAAAGACAATGAGACTGAAGAATTAAAGTGACCTTTTAAAAGAAGCAGCAAACATAATGTCCCTCAAAGACATTTCTTTCTCTCTGAGACATGTTCCACTAAGCATCACATTATCTCATTTCTGTGGCTCCCAACAACTTTTTTCATAATATCCACCACGTTCCTAAAATAGCTAACCACCCTTTTTTTTGTATTTGCTTTAAGTTGGCTTGGAAAAGAGCAACAGAAATAATCTGAAGGTTGGAAAATGCTGGTACAGTCTAAACAGACAGAGAATAACTGTTTTAACAGTAAAACCCTTGGAAACTGCTCTAAGAGCTCAAATATAGTCGGGCTTTGAATGAGCTGGACCGCAGCTGCGACATGAATTTTACAACTGCTCCTCCTCGAGGACAGCACACAGACACTGAAGATGGAACCAGAGTTACACAACACTTGCACAACACTTACAGTCATACTTATTGGTAGGAGTTGAGCTCATTTAAGCAAATACAATAACAAGCTCAGACAGCACGCACAAAACATCACTCCTACTGTCTGAAATAGGCGTTTCTATTGTTTGTTTTCTTTTTTTGTGTGTGTGTGTGGTTTCATTGCACAACACAATAGAAACCAAACCCACTCACAATACTCTATATCCCCACTAAATGTTTGAGCTCAGGAATGCAGACCTGTGCTGAATGGTAACTGACCAAAAAAGAAAAAACAAAACAAAAATGGTGTTGGAAAATTTCTCAGGTCTGCATAGTGTTTATTGTCAAAGCCTACAAAAAAATAAGAGGGTAAACGTAAGAGTATGTCTCGTGTTTTTAAGTCCTGTGAGAGTTGCGCGATGTGGCCTATAAGATGGAGGGGGATATCGGGGGGGAGGGTCGCGATCCGGCGTGTCGGCAGCTGTGTGGCTTTTACTTGTATGGTCGCAGAAAAGCAGAGACTTTGCTGCTTATGAGACGGATGAAGGAGCGGGGAAGCAACTCGTTGGACTCCCGAGTGGTGTACTTAAAGTAGTTGTGTGGGTGAGCCAGCACATCAAAGAGAGTCTTTATCAGTTTTTTATCCTGTGAAGAAAAATCAACAGGTATAAAGTCTTTAATGAAACACACTTTAGTTCTCAGTTACTGCCTTAATCACATTTGAAGGTGTTGCTAAATACTGGAAAAAAAATTGCAGCTGTAAGAGAACATTAATCTCGTCAATATTAACGCACCGCCTGACTCACAACAACAGCTTTGTTTATTCTTACGACACCTTTCCTCTTCAATGAATCACCTTCGCAACAATGAATGATGCCAATGATGCATACAGTTAGCAGGAAAAGGAAAAAGAAAAGGGGGCTGGGCTAACCTTGAGGATTTCTTGATGGTTTTCAGAGGCGTAGAGCCTTCCGTCTCGCACTATGTCCTCTACGAGCTGTTCGTAGTCCTCTGAATTCATAAAAACAACAACGCATAATATAATCACTGCTTGCTTTCTCATAGCATGCTGAAAACAGGTCATGCAAAACAAGTTAGGTGGTGAAAAAATAAACACAAACATGGCAAAAAAACTCATTCATATACTGGAAAACTCCCTTTGACTCAACTTAATGTCACCTTTTTGTAAAGGGAAACTACAGTGTAACATTAAAGGTGATTCATAGGCAGGTGTGTGTTTGGTACACACCTAAGCCATCAGGGTGGCAGAGAAACTGATTAATCTGTCAGACAGTCACGTTTTCCAGCCTCTCTGTAACATTCCTTTCCTTTGTACTTTGGACTGTTAGCCATAAAAAATTATATTTTCCTCTATTTTACAACTTTTGGTTTTTCTGAATAATCGATCATTTAAAAGCAGATGACAAATATATAATAGTAACAGTTAATTGCATGTCCACCACAGTTGCACTCTGTTTTTGGTGCAAAATATGTAACATTTTAGTCATGACGGCAGATATGTTTTTTGTGCTGCAAGCGTTATTCTCATTAAAATGACATTAACGCCATAACCGCGTTAAACCGGCAAATCTCCAGTTACGCCGCAAATCTCCGTTGTGCAGCCCCACGCACGGGGCGACCCGCGCTAAATAGCTAACGGAGATTTGCCGCATTAATGCGGTTATGGCGTTAATGTCATTTTAACGAGAATAACGCTGACAGCACTAGTTTCCATGTACAATAATTAGCCAATCATTCAAATTAAATGTTGTCCATCTTTTTGCAAAAAAAAAAAAAAAAAAGCTAATATGTGTTGTTTTTACACAGCTACACTGACAAAAATAAAAAGACTGTCACCTGCCACGTTTATTAAAAATAATACTATATAAGATTTATTTTATAAAACAACCCTTTAAGGTCAGAAAAATTTTAGACACATAACAGTTCACAATCTAAGCCATCTGGTGAGAAAAGTGATAATGTTTCATACCATCATAAGTAACATAGGGGATCTGAAAGCCTCTGGCGCTGTTAGCCTCATTAGACTTGAAGTTAATCCAGAGACGTCTGGACCGAGCTGTGAAGGCGATGGGCCGCTCATATGTCTGACATGTCTCGTAGGTGGTGATGGACGTAGCTGACCCTTGTATTAAAGAAGAAAAATGACCAGGTTTATAGTGTGATTAAATTACTACATTTCAATGAAAGCTAATGAAAGAGGGCCACTTACAGTTCTTCCTCATAACCAGCACATCTCCACATTCATCCTCTGAAGGCAAGAAAATCTCCGGCACAACAATTAGGATCTTGCGCTTGCTGGGTGGGTTGATGTTCCAAATGCACTCCACATTTGCAGGGTAATTACCAGGATAGTTAGGTGACTCAATATAACCCATAAACTCGCCCATCTCCCCGCCACATTGCCTGTCTAGACGCACACAAACATATCAAATTAAATTCAAGCCCATGTCTGAGAAAAATGAACAACACAAAACAATCATTTTCATACTCACTCTTGCACTGCGAGACACTTGTGGCACCATCAAAATCAGTGGTGGTATTTCCAGGACAGGAGATGCAGTAGTTTTGTTTAAACTCTGTCTGATAGGTCCCCACAGGGCAGCGGATACAGCGGTGTACTGTGGTGTTGTAGTAATGACCTGGAGAACAATCAACTGCAGGGAAAAAGTAAAAATATTAAGCGAAGAAGTTTGGATTTCTTCCCCCCAGCAAAGATAAAAAGTTGACCTTTGACTTCACAGTCGTGGAAGGAGCTGGCCCCTTCCCGCTTGGTGCTGAGACCTCCCCCACAGGGAAAGCACAGGGTCCGTCCCAAATCTGGTTGGTAATTGCCCTGAGGACATGGCAGGCAAGGTTTGAATCCACTGCTGGAGTAGTACCCTGTTGGACACTGGCCTGGATTTGATGTGAACAACACAGGGATCAGGCTTTTTAATGAGTCAGAAATGGATGTTTAACATAGTCCGTGAGACTTTAAACAAGGCTACCTGCACAGGAGGAGATGTTCCGTGCGCCCACAGGCCCATGGCCATCGCTTCCAGGACAGAGGTCACAGGCCAGCTGCCCCTCTTTCTCCTGGAAAGTGCCGGGTGGACACTGGACACAGCGTTCCTGCTCACCGTGGTAGTAAGAGCCTGGCAAACATCTGACTGAGAGAACATCCACAATGGCTTCAGTTAGAGATTAGGACACACTTAGCTATAACTCCTCATTAACTAAATGTGTAACGTGGATGGATAAAATATGCATTTGTTATTTGTATCTGGGATCATTTCTATTAATTCTGGTGGTTAATCTTTGTAACACATGAGGAGAGCAAACCAGAGCAGATGAACACAGTTTTTTGTTTTTTTTTTTATTGTTATTGGCACCCCAGGTGATAGTGGGTTCCAAAGTAGCTTGCAGGGGCAGAAGCAATTGGCTAAAACAGCTTAACTTGCATGTCCTTTATTACATTTGCTAATTGGATGCAGAGCTGGATTATAGTAGAGCCATCACATGATACTGGATGACACTTAAATCAGCTGATCTCCTAGGGTTGTGGCTGGGTCTGATTGGGTGATGACTGATTAGTTTTATTGTGTAGAGACCTCACCTGAAGACTAGCTAAAGACACACCTTCTATGAAACAATGATGCACAATGTGACATTTCGTAAGGTTATATTCTGACATTTAGGGTGTACTAACACTGGGCACAATTGCTCTGTAATATAACCAACAGTCCAACCAATCTCCGCCTGGGCCCACCTGTTCAAGCAGCCCAGGACAGAGTTAACCAGACTTGACGCTCAGGTATGACCCAGTGCTCCCGTTAGTCAAATTAACTGAACTTTGGAGCTCAGACGTGCTCATGTGTGGTATTTATTGGCTGCTGTGAGTACATCCTAAGTTTCTAAATACATCCTTGCAGCAAAATTAGCTTATCCAAGACTACCATTTCTGCTCTCTGGTCTTACCACATCGGCCACTGTCCCTCTCCCAGCCTGGACCACAGTTTTCCTGAATAGGAGCAGCCTGGGGAAGTTTTTGGGCCACCTCATATTCCAAACCAGCAACTCTGATGAGGAAGCGCTCCTGGTTGATGGACTTCTTCAGAGCCTTGATATAGGTTTTAACCTGCTTCTCCATCCGTTGTCTCAGGCAGCTGAGATTACAACTCCCTGGATTGGAGTCCATAAAAAATGTAAATAAAATTTTAAATAATTATGTCTTAAGCACCAACTAAGTTGATCAAGGTTTTCCTTTGGGATGGAAAAAGAAAAGTCCAACCTGTAGCATCTGTAGGTTTGACCTCAGCTTCCAGCTCTAATGTAATGCGTGTTACTTCTTTGTTGGAGGGGTTGCGAGCACGTCGCCCTTTAGCTTTCTTGGAGGAGTCACATTTAAGGTTGACAAATGTTACAAGGCAGTTGCTGCAGGGCTGCCCTCCTCCTGTGGACACACAATATCATATAATATCTTTAAGGCAGCACCGGCATACATTGCTTGGATCTGTTATAGAGCAGTCAACCTTTAAATATTAAAATAAATAAATAAACAACACATCTGTAAAGGAACATATCCAGTTAAGGACTGACCTTGTCCCAGTGTCCGTCCTCTGTCCTCAGTTCGGCCAGGCAGCTTAGGATGCAGGTGACATTTGGCGTTTTTGATCTTGAAAGAAGCCGTCTGCTTTACTGGAGGGGCCAGAGCCTCTACAGACAAACACAGCCCAGTGGGTAGGAGGACACTGAAACATCACACTGCCATCCCTGCAAAGACAGCTGTCTGTGCTGTTGTGATTGACATGTTGGGTCCTCGAAAACTCTGCGACCATATGAATATTGAGAGTGACAAACCTATGCAGCTCTGACTGCTGTTGGAGTTCAGCCTAGTGGGGGACTTCCCTCTGAGGATGGGGATACCACAACTGACAGAGTAGCTGTTATCAGATTCTGTAAAGGTTCACACAAAAATAAGTCCATAAACTAATCTTTTGGATCTGAGATAATTTGTGACTCGACTCTGAATTGCGGTGACATACCTGCCAGATAGTGAGCCTTAGAAGCACATGTAAGAGAGCAGCTCTCTTTCTTGCCAGTCTTGCTGCAGGTCAGTGTAGCCTTTGGTGCTACAAGCCCAGGAGGACATTTCACAGGCTCTGAGAGAAAACACAATCTACAATGTATCACATAATGTTAACACCAATAAGCTGGCGTAGAGAGAAAGACTGCACAAGCAGTATGTGGAAAAGGCCCGCTTCGAGTGTATGTCAGTGAATCAACCACTTGGGGGCAGTGCTGCTACATACCAATACAGTCTTTCTTATTCCAGTGCAGCTTGTACCCCGGTGGACAGGTACACTCATAACTCCCCAGTGTGTTGACGCAACCGTATTTACAACCTCCACGATTTATACTGCACTCGTCGATATCTGTGAAGAGAGGTGTTAACATAAGTACAAATGTCCTGCGGACATCTGAACATGCCTGGAGAAGATCAAAAATATCAAAGGGAAAAGGATTTTTATTGACAAATACGGCAACAGAAATATAAAAACAAAACAAAACAATGTGATTAGTCCAAAACAATCTGGAGTCAATTCTGCTGATTTACATGAAAGACAAGCAGGCCTCTTATAAAACAGCACAGCTATGAATGACGAGTTCCTGTAAGCTCAGTTCCATTCATCCTCACGCTCTGGAAAGATTAATGCGTTTGCGTGTAAACAGAAGTGATTTCTCGTTTTGATGTCACCCACGTTCAATTTCATGGTCAAAATTTCTCTGCTCTTCAAGGAGAAAGACTTGTGGCAAGCAGTAAATTATAATCAACTTTTCAAACACATGCTGAGCTAAAACCACTAACAGCATCCGGGATCCAGATGCAGTCTGGCTGCCGTCGATGCCAGACAGAAAATTAGTTTAGTGAGTGGAGCTGAGGATTCGGCAGGCTACGGACAAGTGGCACTGGGAAAGAAACGGAGATAATGGCAGTGATTGATGATCTTGCTTGCTGATATGAAATGCTCTTTCTTGTCTCATTCAATTATTCACTCTGAATACAAACAGTCTGCGTGCCACTGCACTCCCCGAAGAAGATGATGACTTCATCAGTAGCGCTCTGCTGTTCTGAAGCCAGAACTGCTTGAAAAGGTTGTGAGGGATGTGCTGCTTATCCTCTGCATCAAAGCACTTCATTTAAAGGACAAAGAGCTCTAATGAAAATCTGATGGAAGCAGAGCTCATCTGCCAGCAACTGTTGTTTTGACTTCTTTGTTCTTCCCAAATTTGAAATGTGACCAAATAGACTTATTCTAACATTTCTCCAGATCGCTTTAATCTTTTTTTTTTTTGCTTTGCATGCTCTAACAGAGCCGATGTAGAGACGAGCCAAGAAAGGAAAGGGCAGAACAAAAAGACGATCTGACATTTAGACTCTGCAACTGCTTTGTATCATGTAGCAGAAATTTAGGGTTCATAAAAATGTCAAAATCTTTTAACTGTAATCAGTTTTGTGAGCTTAATCGCCAACTGGCCCATGTTGCTTTTAAGAAGAATTTTTCCCCAAGCGCAATCTGGGCAGTGTTTTCTGCATTGGACAAATATTTATAAATCACCAACCCCCTCCTTTTATTTTCTTTAAAACAAAAAAAGAAGAAGAAGAAAGTTCCACTTTAATTTGTCCTTTTTTTGTGGTTTGGCGAGCAGCCATGCAACGGATAAATCCAAATACTGGAGTCGAGGGGTGATCATATGTCAACTCAGAGCAATTTTTAGATTTACTTTTACATTAAAATTGATTTTAGTTTAGGTTACAGTTAGTTTTGGACATTAAGAGTTTTGTTTCATAGTATTTTTTTTTTTCATCATTTGTAACAAAGGAAAAACAGCAAAACCCCCACATTTTTTAAGATTGTAAGCACTACAAATATTTCAGCTACATCCTATAAACATGACACCAAAGTGAAAATATGCAATTTCAAAAATAACAAAAAATAGGACTAATTGTTTAAAAAAAAAAATGTAAATGTTAAAATTGAAGACATATTTATTGTGCAGTACATACCTCTCACTTTGCAGCTGCATGAATATAATATGAGTAATTTGCACGATTTTTTAATGACCATTTGGTGATTCCAGAGTTGTCCTTGGAATAAAAAGGCACTTACGGTGCATGATCCTACATTACATCAGCAACACTGTTTGTATTGTGTGATAAAATTTGTTCCTTTCTTTATAGCTTAAAAAAAAAAAAACATTCTGTAGCTTAGATGAGTATCTTATTGTAAGCAACAGAAACTACGAGAGGCATTTTATTCTGCATTATGCAACAATCAACCCTCAAAGCTACAATAAAGGAATTTGTATTCATGTAGCACATTCAGGATGAGTAATGATTTATTTTTTAAAGAGCAAATTTCACCGCTTCGAAAGTGTGACTACCTTTTGAGCTTTAACCTGTTCAATCAATCATTTTTCCTGACACAGCAACATTCGGCCATAATCGAATGAATTTAAGTGGAATTTAACTGGAATCCAGCCTTCAACAGGCAGGTTATTGTAACCAACAAGATTACAGTTTGCAAGGAATTTGTGAATTGAATGATCGTTTTTTTCTGTTCGCATTATTTATATACTAGGATTGCATTCATTACATGTATTGATGTCAACCCTTTGTATTATGTGTCCCACATTTTCTTTCCAAGATTGAAAGCATTTGGAATTTTACATTTACTCCCTCAAATGTTTTTTCAGGTCAGATTAAACCACCCAAAGAGTACATGGAAGTTTATAAAACTTCAACAAAAACAAATATTTACAGGGTATTTAGTGTCCAAGTAATATATTTCATATATTTCAAATACAATTCATAAGGTTAACCTACGTACAGAGCACCATAAATGCTTAGTTTATGACTCTTTTGCCTAATATTGATCTGCATATGGTAAACAACCTGCTTTTTGGAGGTTTGCAAAAGAAAAACTGGTTTAGAGAGAAGCTGACTAGTAAAAGAGGGTAAACTGGCTTGGTTTAGAGGGGTGGATGAACTAAGGGGCTAAACCAAGTTCTAGTACAAGATTGTTTTAAACTTCTAATTATTGAAAGCTGCTCTATTACAGCCCAGGAATACAATTAAGGAGCTAGAAATAAGCCTAATAAGCCCCCTTTAAGTATTTAGGTATCAACTGGAACCCTTTTTGATGTTTAGAGATCTTTTTCATAGATCTATGTACAAACATGTTTTTCGTAGGATAAAAATGCCTTTCTGCCACGGTAAATGCTGACTGGATCAAATTAGGTAAATTCAAAAATACTTTAAAAGTATTTAGTCACGAGCAGTTTGAGTCTATTTTTTAAAGCAGATAAGCAAAATGAGCAGATTGTTTTGCTAGCCGAGAGGGAGAATGGCTGGATATACTCTCACTTGGGAGGAATGTTGACATGCCTCGGCACAATGCTTAACAGCAGGTCACTGACCTAATTGGGTTTGTTTAGGGTGAGTCTATTGTTTAACACCAGATTTCTGAATTGTTTGGCAGCCATAATGTCCGCTGATAAACCACAGAGGGGATAACATAACCTCATACTGTTGTGGCTGGGGATGAAGAAAGTACAGCAGCGATCACCATAAATCTCTGGGGTTATCTAACAGTTCCGACAGCGGTGGTGGTAAAAAGAGGGGGGGGGAAGAAAGAGGGGAAATCATTCATCACTTGCGCTCTATACAATGGTATAGAGAGTCATTTACGCCTGACCATCTTCTTTCCTTTTAGCAGCTCAGTGCAGCCTGATCACAGTCCATCATGTGAGTAAAAGCCTTACAAATCCAATCCTGGCACATTTATTCCCTGAGCTGACAGCTAATACAGCTACCCATGTGTGGAATGGATCCCGTGAACCTATTAAACTCTTCTGAAATACAGCAGACTATGTAATTCCAGAATTACATACAGTGGGTGGATAAAAATAAAAGTAACCCCTTACAATGTATTGCAACCCAGCAGCACTGCCACCACATCTCTGACTCCATTGAAAGTAAGCATTAAAAAAACAAACAAAGAAAGAGTAGGTGGTTCACAAAAAAATTAAAACTGTTACTCCTATGCAGTTTTTGACTAACTGCACCTCCTGATCACAAACATCTACAAGTTACCACTCTCTAGTCTCAGTATAGTCAATTCTGTTGCAACATTCCCGATCAGTCGACCTGTCAAACTACAGACAAAAACACATAACGAGTCACTTCAAAGCTATGTATTTCAAGTGCATATGCCGTCTCTCTATGTCTCTCCCAAAACTACTGTGAGGCCCCGAGGTGCAGGAGACAGCAGCAGATTCTAACTGGTGATACACGCTCCATCAAAGGATCGCGGCAACACCCTGATGTGCTCTGGCGGGCCTCTTGGCAGATCTGACGTGCCCTCACACACCTCCTTCTGACACCAAAGGCCGTTTCTCCTATCTGTTCTACACCAGAGTACAGTAACTACCTGCCCATTTTTGATGGACATACTCCACCTTGAAGGACCATAACCTCCATGATATTATTTCATGTTTTAGTACATTAAGTACAGCACAAATTGTCTGCACTTTATATGACTGCCAAGTGTAGCGTAAGTTCTTAGATTGAGTTCTTGCCTTCCAGGCAGCCACCTGTTTCAGCTCATTTCAGTCCATTTGAAAATCGACTTGTAGAGGTCTAAACCTGGCTTGTGAAAGGTAATCCATCAGAGTGAGCATTTAAATACACTTCAGTTTTACCCAAGAATGCAGCTGCATGTAGGGACGTTTTTTTGTTTTTCTATTTTTTAAGGATGTTGTCTCCAGATTAATGAGCTTAGCTTGTGTAAACACCAACAGTAACTATACATTGACACTTAAAAAAAAAGTTTAGTTTGTGCCTTAAAAGAAAAGAAAAGAAAAGAAAAGAAAAGATGTCCCACAGCAGTCTAAGCCTATAGCAGCATAGCTAAGGGATGGTTCAGGGTCACCTGATGTAGCCCAAACTACAAACTTTATCTAAAAGGAAAGTTATGAGTCTAAACTTAAAACTGGAGGGACTGTCTGTCGAATCCAAACTGGAGCTGTTTCTACAGTAGAGAGGCCTAATATCTGAAGGCTCTACCACCCATTCTACTTTCAAACACTCTAGAAACCACAAATAAGCCTTCAGTCTTTGAACAAAGACATCTGAGGTCTTCAAGATATGAGAGGGCATGATCATTCAAGACTTTGTATGCGAGGAGATGAATTTTAAATTCAATTCTGTTTTTACCAAGGAGATGATCTCTTTCCAGTCCTGATGATCTGACAACCTGATAATAATAAATCATAAGAGTCCAGCCTAGAAAGTGGTCAGAATACAATATGGTTTAAAGGCATTTGTTCAAGTAATGGACAAACGTAGCTGATGGTAGCATGAGAGGAAAAGCAAAATGAAATCCAAAGTCATTATAATTCATCCTAAGGGGGATATAAATATAATGCACAAAACGATTTTGAAACATTTCATTCAGACCCACAAACTGTGACATTACTTGGAAAGTCAGAGGATCACAAAGGTTGTTAGGATGCGTCATTAGGGGACAATGGGTGTCTGTAAAAATGTCTTGCCAGCTCTTCTAAAAGCTGCGCAGACATTTCAGTCACTGTAATGCCTATGGCTAAACTTCCTGCAAGTCTTATAACAGTTACTGCAGAAATAAAACACTTTGTAAATTAGTCATGTAAAATCTATAAAATCTCTCAGCAGTGCTTTATTAAAGCTGTCAGTAGGCATGTTAAAATTAATAACATTTTTAGTATTTCTAGTGTTTTTTTTCCCTGCCAAACATAAGAGCAGTAAATGAAAGGTTAGCACAGAAGTGCTGGCTCTAGAGGAAGAGTGAGAGACAGGAGATTTACACCCGGAGACAAGGCAAAGAAGAAACAGACATGCTGGCTCACCTCCACAGTGTGCCAGTCCGTAAAGGACGTAGCCCTTATGACAATGACATTGGAAACTTCCGGCAGAGTTGACACAAAAGTGGTCACAGGCACGGTCAAAAGAGCATTCGTCAATATCTGTGTAGATAGAAAGACATGCTGTTATAAACTTTTCAAACAGTTCAACAAATTACACACAAAAAGCCTCCAATAATAATGGGATCTGTCCTCGTTTCATCTTCTGTATTGTATTTCTTGGTTGTCAAGAATTGCAATGGGTCAGAAAATATGTCACAAAAAAAAAGTATTTTCCAAGAAAGGCGTCTTCTGTTTGGTGCATGGTATAGCGCTTGACCTCCTGCAGTCATGCAGTTTTCCATTTCGATGCACTGAAATGAAATTGTCCAAGTTGTTTTGAAATAACAAGTGGCCACAGCAGGAGACAAAAGAAAGCCCACTCTTTACCTGATAATAGGAGCCTTTGGGTTGGTTTTTCCACGCTAACGTTGGACCTTGGGAACACTTTCCTTCTCTTTCATCTTAAGCATGCTAAATGAGCCAGAGTCGGTACAAGTCCTAGAATTTGACTTGTCAGTCTGTTACTTGGACAACACGTAAATGTGCGTTTAAACATCCACATTTTTTGCTATAGCACGTAGATATACATGTCACAGTACGAGTGCAGATAAGAAGACGTGGATTTTCAGTTTCTCTGGTTTTCTCACCTTGTCAGCTTCACTTGCAAATCTACATCAAATCAGCTCCTTCCTGCCTGTCTCTGTCTCTCTTACACATGGATCCTGATAAGTTGCTTAAATGTCATGGGCTCAAAGACCATAAGGACAGACACATGAAGCTACAGGAGACTGATGACATTTGGTTTTATTGTGATCAAGGCTTAATGTCAGTAATGATCTCTGTCAAGCCCAGACAGCAAATGCTGGTGGAAAATGGGGATGTGCTACAACTTTGCTGGATCAACTTGGCAAATAAAACAAAGGTTTCTCAGGACTTTCCCAGGAATATCATGCTTTCATCAGCTACATCTGAACCTCCTCTGGGTTATGAGGAAGCACACGCTGCCATTAAACGGAGGTCACAGGTATTTCACAGCAATTAAGTATGTTTGGTTAAATGATATGCTGGCTTAAAGAACGCAGGAAGACAGACTGATAAATATCTGCTCAAATCTTGCATGGTTTTTGAAAAAATAAAAATAAAACATTGACATTTGCGCACTGGGCATAATCCAAACTAGACAGATAAACCATATGAGGATCACTGAGGTTAATATTTGGCAGGCATGTTGTAAGAGCAACCAAAAGATAAAAATGTTCTGAGATTAATAGCTTATTAAGATATCAGTTTACAAAGCTGTACACAAGCTTTGAAGGAAACGTACAAGCTGATGTTTTAAAGCTGGAAAAACACCAAAATGTATAATTGGTGCAGCTTATCTTTTACAAAATAAATCTTCTAGAACATAATTTTTTTTTACCACAAACCAAGTATTTAAAAAAAAAAATGACAACAAGCTCATACAGTTCTTGCCATTTGTCTCCTGCAGAGGCCTCTGGAGATTCATAAAAGCAATGATAGATGAGTGAAGCGTGGGTTGGCACACGCTGGAAGAGGCATTGCAAAAGTGATTGTTTTTGGAGTGTTAAGGATAAACTCGACTCAAGCGCACTTTTAAATAAAAAGTCTAAAACCCTCTAGGAGTTAGGCGTGGTGACTGAGTTTATCCTTAAAATATGCTGCAACCAGTGACGCCAGAAGTCAATCTGCAACTTATCATTACACCGTTTTGTGTGATATCATGCTACAGAGCATAAGTGTTAAGAAATCTGGGACTCCCACAACCCTTATTTACAAGACAGTTAAGGTGAAGTATGCAGTGGGAGTGCAAAGACGACATCATGAGGTGATGTACGTGCAGGGGGATAGCAGTCACACTGAATGCAGATGAGAATCGCAACTCAGAGCTCCTGTCACTAACTTCCTTTATGCAGTCTCACATCACTTTAACCTTGAACCTTACTCAAAATAAAACGGCAAATGAGATCGACTGCAATGAAAACACTGGCAACTATTGTTTATCCAGGACAGATAAGGCCTCCATCACTGATGTTCCCTCTGGAGAAAACACAAGGTCTGATGAACATCTGAGTGCCCTCATGTGGATCACGAGTGAGAAGAGGAGGAGGAGGAGGAGGAGGAGGAGGAGGAGGAGGAGGAGGAGGAGGAGGAGGAGATGATTCTGGAGGGTGTTGTGGGTGGTGGAATGCTGACAGGGGCTCAGCAGACATGCCCCATCCTGACTTAGGGACCATGGTCCACTGAAAGCAGGGAAACACCACGACTGTTTAAACCAAGATAAACCAAGAGTTCAGTTTACACATCTCAACACCTCACGGTGACTGCAAATGTCTAAGAGTAACTGATACCAGAGAACACAGTGACACGCAACGAAGCACCAGCAACTATTAGCAAAACCAGGAGAAGGATGGCTGTAAATTTACTGCAGGTGCACCTAATCTTCTTAGTCTTTCACTTCAGGATTTATACTCTATATGCACTTTAGTGAGCTCGATGATAGGATTACTCCTGGCTGTTTAGTCAAAGTAATACCTGTTAGACCCCAAGCTATGTCCAAAAAATTTAGAGACCTACTCCACATCTCGCACACAAAGGTGATGAAAACAGCACAACGTCTTCTACAGAGCTAGAGAAGTCATATTAACCTTTACAACTGACAATATGAACCTTATGACCCTTGTAAATGCATTACTGCATTATGGGAAATGTAGGATGGATTTTTTTTTGCTTTTGGAGCACACCCCACATGAAAGACTAAAATTACAGATCTGTGGACCTCAGCTGTTTTGATTTTAATCACTCTTTTTTTCCCAAATAGGTCTCTTGCGAGACAAACAAGAGTCTGGAAGTAATACTAAATAAGCAGTATGCCCCTTTAACCACACATCTACATTCCAACATGAAGGGTAAAAAAAAAAAAAAAACTAAGACAAGCACAAAGGAGCTACATGAACAAAAGGGCAAACAAAGAAGATCAACTTTAACCTTTACTAAGAGGCACTCAGCTTTTATTTTGCCCCGATCCCCTTCCAAAAATGAGAAAACACGATAGGAATGACAAGACGAGTAGCAGGCAAGTGACTCAATAGTGTGGAGTATGCAAGCATGGCAATACCTCACTCAACAGCAGGCGAGCTTTATCACAGCCCTTCTCACCAGACAAAACACACAGCGCTAAACAAGAACAACCCTGTTCCAAAGTTGACTCCCTGGCCCAAAACAGCACACGGCTGAGTAGGTTAAGGCATGGTGCCACATAAAACAAGCTGTGATTTACATTCCGACATGCACAGACCGCATTTTCTCAGTTATCTGTGTTATTCTGGCAAAATAAACTTTGCATTGTTTGGCGACAAATAATGAAAGAAAGGCATCCACCGAAAATAGATTTAAAGAGAGAAGAGAGTGGCTGCAAAGAACGGCGACAGAGAGTACGTTTTCATCAAACGCACACGATGCTTGTGTACCGTGTTAGAGTGGTGTGATTCAGTGCAGCAATTCTGAACCAATTGCATGACGTTGATGTGTACCAGGCTGAATATTGATTGACCACATCAATAAATACAAAGAAAGGAAAAATAGCATGTCATCTGTTTTTCACTTGGAGAGAGGCTGGATTTGGCTCCATTGTTGCAAGCTGTCTGTCTTTTTTCAGCGTATTTTTCTGTGGTGGCTTTATTCATCCAAGAACCAGAGATTTAAGAGTTGGAGCCCCTAATTTCCTTCACCTGTGTTCAGCCATTGCAAATTCTTATTTGTTCTGTACTAGTTCTCCCAGGTCCTGCTGAGCAGCAGCTACCACTAAATATAAGGGACAAACATGCCAGAGAGGCCTGGTTTGGCTTCTCTGAAGGACAGAAATCTCCGAGCGCATATTTTTGTGGCATCGGGAGGCAACTGCTCTTTGTCGTAGTTGTCATTTAATGCAAAAAATCTCAGTCTATGAGACAAAGAGTGTTTAGCAGAAGCTTTGGAGTAGGAGTAAGTAGAGACAGTTTGTTTATTTAAGTGGCAAATGGCAACGAAACGGGCTACGTACCTTGGCAAGTTCTCTCATTGGTTAGCAGCTTGTAGCCTTTCTTGCAGCTGCACTCAAAGCTACCCACTGTGTTTCGACACACATGATCACACCCCCCATTGTTCAGACGGCACTCGTCAATGTCTGTGAACAGAAAACCATAACGAGGAGCGGATACATCAAATCACTCATCGCAGCTGCAAATGAGAGAGCGCTGAACTTAAACCTACAGCATGCAATTTTTTTGTCACTTGGAAGTAGGAAAAACCTGACGATGCGTTAGCACAGAGTGGCCTATTTACACACTCAGCAGACAAATAGAAACATCATCATTTATCAGTTTTCTGGGCTTATAAGAAAATACACACACACACACGAACGGCTTTAAAAAAGTTCTTAAATCTGAATAGTATGTTGGAGATGTATGTAAATGAGGCAGCTTGGACTAATAGTGCAAAACAGGACAGTCATTTCTGTGGAAATAAGCTTCAGGGGTTTCCTTGCTGGTCCTCGGATAGGCTAAAAATCAGCTTGCGTGTGACTTTAATGGAGTGCAGCTCTCACACAGTAAAGCCCCGAAGCAGTAAGGCCTCTAAATCATCATTGTCCATCTCCTTCCGATTATTCTGCTCTTTATTTCTGTAGCCAATACTGAATCGATATGTCATGTGCTGATCCCTGCTTTTCATGTTGCTCTGCCTTGGCAAGTTTGGCACCAGCTCTGATTAATTCTGAATCATCATCACAAATGAGGCATCTGTCTCTTGAGGGAGTCTTCATCATCTGGTTAAAATAAATGCATGAGAGATGGAATTAAATAATCCCATCCTTGCTTCATCTTTGTCTCAACTCCTCAGAAGTGCCTGGCCCGAAGCGAGCGTCTGTCTTCTTGTGCCAGTGCTGCCTGTGTTCATTTTGCTCTTGTTTCCTCTCAAACTAAACGAATACAAGCCAATGTATTTTTATTAGAGTTGTTAGTCTAACACTGTAAGCACACTGACACACTGCTATCCTGCTTTTGTTCACCTACATCCAATGTTTGTTTTCCCCAAGTCTCGATAATTCCACATAACATTCGGAGAGGATTAGAGATTGCACGAAGAAAAAACCACACACACACACAAAAAAAAACAAAACAAAAAAAAAAAACAGCAAAATTATGCAGGTTGCTTGAGTTGAGGATGCTCTGCCAACACTCACAAAGATGGCAGTGCAGAAGAAAACTGTCGGGAAAGCTGGTGCCATGACAAAATATTTCTTAAAATATGTTGTTGAAAAGCAGAAGGTAGTGATAGATCTGTGACACCTGTATGGATACAGACTAAATAACTTGTAGTTGCAAAAGAAAATGTGGTTTCTGCAGAAAATCTAACTGGCAAGTTACAAGGGGTTCTAACTTGGGTAGGAGTGAATAACTATTTAATCATTCCTGTTGGCTGCATGTGGAGAGAGAAGCTGGAAAAATGACAAGCAGGAGAATAATTTAGTGAGAGCTGGACAGGTGCAGCTTGAATGCTGCCTGCATCCATGGGCGATGGGTGGGAATACCTTTGCAAGTCTTGCGGTCTGGCTGCAGAGTGAAGCCAACAGGACAGCTGCAGCGGACTCCTGTCACTGAATCATGACATGTGCTATCACAGCCGCCATTGTTCACTGCACAGGTCTCTGCAGGGAAACACGCATTCAGTTAGATAAACCCCACAGAAAATACAAAGTAGATTCAGTTGTGACCTACTTATTTCTTCCAATTGAAACAGCAGACATGCATACTGGTGCAACTGCAAAAACTACAAGAAACACCATTATATACACCATTACTTTTGTGAACAGGCCAAGAGCAGCATGCTGATCAAGTGTTGAGTGGTAGAGAGGAAAAAAAAAAAGAGAGTAAAGATAGAAACAGTAATGAATGCAGCCAATGAAAGAGATTACCAGTCAGAGAAACAAAGAGTTTGTCAATAATGAAAGGAGATAAGTCATTAGGAAATATAGCTAACACAGCCAAACATGGGAACTTCACTTGTTGTGTCTGTCTGTGCATGTGTGAGGTATGTGAGAAGGTTTGTTTCTCTTTGGTAAAAGCAAATTATGACCTCCAAAAATCCTTTTGTACTGTAGGAAATGTCTCCCCTCCATTATAAAAGGGAGAATTTTCATTTGCAGACACATGTGGACGAAACCACCAGTTCCTTCCTGGTTTTGACAAAACCTTCCAGGCATTTTGGGGATAAAAAAGCAATTTCAGCTCCCCGGTCCCCATGTTGGCTAGGCTGATTTGAAAAAGGCAGGTAGTCAGTAAGGACAGGATAGCTGAGGTCTTTTCTCTAGACAGTGACAAATTTCACACAGACTTTAATTTTAAGTAACCGTACAAGACAGAGTCGCTCTAACATCCAAGATCAGTGGATGCCTACTACTTTTGGCATCCTTATGGATGGGCTCACACACTTCAGAACAACAACAAAAAAATAATAAAACAACAGCTATCACTTTAACTTTCTGTAAAGAAACCAGTCATGTACACATCTCATCACTTCTTTTTAATGGGCAGTGGGATGTTGGCTGGCAGCCCAGCACAGCTGGAATAGTCTAGGACTTCACGCTGGTAAGACGATGGCAGCTAACACACGCCACTAAAAAGGGAATGTAGCTGTTATTTCTTATTTTGTTAAATGAAGAACAAGCAACCCTTTGGGAAACACTTACCCTTGTCAGTTCTAAAATTAAAAAACTCCCTCAATATAAACTGCAACAGCCATAATCAAACTTCTCTCAAATTAAAATCTCAGTTAGAGACTAGAATGATGCATCAAAGCAAAACAGGTGCTAAAAGTGATGTAATTTAGTGTTTTACAGCCGTTTCTTGGAAAAAACACACAACACACAAGTGAATGCCATCGCTCAAGGCTAGACACGCTGTATCAATATACTAGGACAAGCTTGGAATAAATGTCAGTTCAGATGAAGCCATAAAAACAAGGTTTAAATAAAAATAAGAATTTTGACATTGAAATGACTAGGTCTAAATGCTAAACACCATTATAAAGGATGGTTGACATTTAGCTATACTTGTGACTCATTATATAAACCTGACTATATATAGTCTATTCTTCAGCCTGCTTGCTGGCTTCAACATCTGCCTGTTGCTGTACTGTATGCTGACATGAAGTCTGCTACAGGGTTTCTTGGATGACAAATAATTTTGCTATAATCCTTGTCAAGTAAGCCCTCTACCCAATACAAAACCCTACATGTGTTTTTGTCATAGTTTTTGGAGCGGAGTCGTGTAAAAGATGAAAATGTAACCAATAAAACTCACCACTGCTCACTTCAGTACATTCTGCAACATAATAACGTCTGCTAAAAATACCAAACTTTGATTAGTATTTGCTTTTCCTATGTAAATGACATTACTGAATCACATTTAAGATTTAATTTAATTCAATTTATAGAGCACCAAATCCTAACATTAGTCATCTCAGATCACTTTACAAGAAATCTTTCAATATTTTACACATTAACCATTCAGCAAGCACTTGGTGAGACCAGGAAAAAGAAGCCATCTGCCAAGGTAAATAAATGTTTATACAGTAGTACTGAGGTCTAATAGGGTTAGACTTTTATAAAAAATTAGCCCTTTGGCAGATTTTGACTTATTGACATACCATTTTGTCCATTATTACATCGTCCTATGGGTTTCCTTCTTTAGTCAGTTTTTCCAGTGGAATGCATTTCTTCTACTGTTTCCAGCCACTGATCTGTCCTCGGAGCATCACATTTTTGCCAGTTTCCTGTTACGGCCCTTTTACATGCAACAGTCAAAACTTTGAGGAGAGGTATACCCTTCCTTCGATCATAGCAAGTATCGGTCAGAAACAAAAACATTACTCTGGGATTATTAAGAATATACAAATACATGCTCAAAAATGAGAAGAATGTTATCCCAGAACAGCTGTAGTTTTATGCATGACCAAAAAATAAAAAATAAAAATCCCTTTGCCTGCATCGTCTCCAACATTGTGGTGTAATTGTTTACTTTCACGTGAGCGGTAATAAAAAAACCGATTAGGCTTTTTCATCCAAATTCTCTCCATCATTTAGAAGGACTTGAAGATTGCTTTGCCAATCACTCTCTGGCAAGTCAGAGATTTTAAAGAAGACCAAGCATGTGCCTGGATCCCCTGTTCGCTTAGAAGCCATATAGAGGAATAGAAGATGCCACGGTAAACCTGTTGAACTTAACTGCTAAAACATTTAGAGGGAAAGGTACTTCTGTCGACAAGATTCAGCCTCATATTTTAATCAAAAGGCTTATAAAACAGTTTTCAGTCTCATGGGTTGGATTTTTGACTTCTTGACTATTCCACTTGTCTCAATAGTTTATCCTGGAAGAGCAGAGCCGAGCGTAGCCAATCAGGTCTGCTCCTCGACTGGCTCCCCGCTGGGATGTGCGCTTTCACCTTTATCATTTATCTTGTCTGAAAACAGAACCATTTTAAAGTATGCAGATGGCTCTGTTATCTTTAGTCCGCCCCAGGATAATGAGAGCAGCCATGATGAGTTTGTTAAAGGGTCAGACAAATCCTACCTTCAATTAGATGTATTTAAATCAAAAGAAATGATCACTGATTTAAGAAAATGTACGTACAAAAGAGATCAGGTCCATTTAGAAACAGACTGGAGAATGCATTCAGTCTTATAAAGACTGAACTTTGAAGCAAACTGTGGAGTTATGTGTTAAAACGGGCACCAGCATCCGTCATGTTTGAAGAAACTTCGATAAACTTTTGACAAAACAACAACCATTTCATGTTATCATGCTTTCACTGAGACCAAACCATCTTTTCTTGGTCTCGTGGTTTGGATATTTATCTTTAAAGAACAGAAACTCACTCAGTAAAACTGTTAAATGGTCTAACAGGCTTATTGGTGAGCCACAGCTGAACCCAGCAACCCTGGTATGGATAGATTACAGCAGCTGGCTGGTTTGATTTTACTTGATGACTTGCACCCTTTATATAGAGTTTCAGTTTCTAATTAGCCATCATTCAGAGAAGAAGAAGAAAAAAAAATGGTTTTGCCATCTACCTGATGCTGTGTAAATTCTCCATTATCATTTCTTCATCTCACTCTCTTTATGTTGAGTTACGCTTATCTGTTGCCCATCATCTTTTTTATATATATATATATATATATATATATATATATATATATATATATATATATATATATATATATATTTATATTTATATTTATATTTATATTTATATTTATTTATTTATATTTATTTATTTTTTTTTAAATTTATTCATTCGAGGATGGATGACTCACTTACTGCAGGCCAGATCTACTTAGGACTACAAATGAGGCAACGTGAACCTGAACCTAAGAACGAAATGAAAGAATTCTTATAAATCTTTATAACAATTTATTTTTCTTAAATAAGACTGAGGTGGAATTTCTTTTTGAATGCGTTTCCATTACTATGTCTTCTCTTTGTAGTCAGTAAATCAGAGCGATGCTGCCTCTGATCCTCTGCAGGAGAATGATGGCTCACGATACGATACCCCAGTCACAACCCAGACTTGCGCGTGTAACACTGTGGGTTCGCATAATTGCAAAGTGCGAGCAGAGACGGTTGGCAGACGAGACGACAAGACGCTGTCAGGACATGCCTCCAAAACGCTTAGTCAGGCGGCCATTTCACCAAACTGTAATGATCATGTGTTAAGAGAGCAAAGAAATATTTTTGACATTATGGTTTTTGTGAAGAGAGGGGAGAGACGCGCACTCTGGTATGTTTGTCGGTTTGTGTGATTTGGATGCACACCAGCCACATCTACAGTGCGCTGGGCTGGGAGAGGCAATTACAGTAACAGTGGGCTGACTTTTCTAAATATCCTTCATTATAATCTGCAGGGTGTTTGCTCTGATGCTGGGCCTCTGTATTATATCTCATACAGAGAGCTTCAGCCAGTGTACACAAGCTTTTAACAGAAGCCACATGATTTTAGCTGTAGCACGTCTTCAGTTACATCAGCTTGTCATCAGACATTTATGACGACTGCAAACAAAAGACATCAAAGGATGAGGGGATAGAATTTAGCAAAACGCACAAGGCGAAGCCCGCTTTGGTGTTGATCGCTGATTGTCAGGTGGACGAACAAGCAGAAAACCATGCAGCCAGAGGAAAGTTACTCACATGGTACAGGGTTTCTCACATTAGGGGAGCGCTCTCTCAGTAAAATAAAGCCCACAATAAGAAAATAAAACTAAGGCTGTAAAAGTTCTGGCGTCTCGAGAAAGTTCTGGATTTGCAACCACAAAGTGGTACAGTAACAGAGAAAATTAGGAGACAAACCTTTTAAGCAGCATGCAAAAATATGTTTCTGGCTGCGTATGTCTCCATTTCAAGAAAAGAAAGAACCCTGAAACTGGGACACAAATATCTTAATATAGGTCAGACTGTTATACTGGAGAGTGTGAGGAACTCTGTGTTCGTGTACATACAACAGCAACAACTAGTAACTTAAAACACTCCCGGTTTGCTTCTTACCTTGAACGGGCTCCTACTCCTCTGAGAACAAGCCTTCTCCCTCAGTTTCTTACATGGTGTAATTAAATCGTAAATCTCTTTGATGTATCAAGGTTTGATATGTCTTCACAGATTTATGAGTTTATTTTTCCTGGCATCCTTGCCTGCATTTGTATTAAAACACAGCTCGTCCCGGAAATTGGGATGAATTGCATTAGTGATATTATCAAGGTACAATACCGATTGCCTGCTTTCCCCTCGACACGTGTTCCATTGTTCATTTTACAGCAAATGTAGTGGAACAAATTACTTTTGGCCACAACGTAGAAAAAGAAACACTGCAATTGATCATTTTCAGCAATTTTAGACACAAGTTTACATGTGTATGAAAAATCAAGTTGGGGAGTGTTCTGTGTTTTATCTTTTGTATGAAGCAGTGCTGAATCACGGACACGTTATTGGCTCCCTAATAGGCCGTGGTCATGGAGTTCGGGAACACCAAAGCTGAGTGTTTGGAAAAATTGCAAGCTTAATTTCACTCACATTAAAATACAAATAAAGACAAAGTCTTTGGTCTGTGCTCTTGATGTTTTGGAGTTTTAAAAAAAGACTACTTGCATTTGTGCTGGTACAGTACTGTGAACGAATAAATAGTTCACTCTTTCTGAAGGCCTTTCAAAGTTTGCCTTTGGAGATTGACTGCTTTTGAACTCATACTCACTCCAGTTCTTGTACCTAACCATTTTCAGAGGAATTTTTACTTTTATTTTTGGCTGTTTGTTAGGCCACTTAAACACCGACCTATGAATTATTCAAGAATAAAAAGGCAAGCGATCAAAGGAATAAACCAGTGTTGTGTCTACACATCACAGAAAAATTAGCGAAGACACAATTTTACATTGTATTTTCATTTATTATTAGGCTGCTATTGCTTATTATTCCTAGCAGCCTGTCACAAAAACATACAATTTGCTATTTTTTTTTTTAAATGCCACAGATAACTTAGTTTGACAGGTGTAAAATAGTATTTTTGCACCAACGGGGGGATTATCAAACACCTATACCCAAGATGCAGTTGGCACTTCAGCTGATCCTTCTACTGTTCACTGACGCCTCATCAAAAATGGTTTCAGTGGAAGGCTAACTGTCAAGAAGCCATTCATAAGGAAGGCAAAAAGGGAGAAAGGCTGACTGTATGTCCAATTAGGTACACAAATAGTATTTTTGCCACCCCCCCAGAAAGAGATACAACAGCGCGTTGCAGCCATCTTTAAAACAGGGTGGTTGCAGCTGTGTTACCTTGCAACATTGTCATCTGTCTTAATTTTTCAGCCTGTCATTGATCCCAAACACACTGCCAGTGCAGTAAAAGCATACTGGGAGAGGGGGGGGGGGAACCCACAGGTGAATACAATCAGTTATGGATTGGCCTCTCTAGAGGCCGGACCTCAACATTATGGGATCATCTTCACAGAAAACTGAGCAAAAGGCAGCCAACATCCATAGAAACGCTTTGAACATCTTTAACGAAGCCTGGAAAATTATCCTTAAAGACTACTTAAAGAAATTAAAGATGGCTTGCTTCAGAGAATAAATGTGATCATACCAAATATTGCCTTTCAGGCTTGTTAGAATTCCCCAAACTCTGTACTCTAGACTTTAAGTTACTGATTATATGGAAAAAAATTGTCCCCATGTGTGATTTATCATCATCATATACTATATAATTAGGTTAGATATAATTAGATGGTTAACATTTCATCGAGAATGCTGCTTCATGGAGAATGTTTTGCTTCACCCAAAAGCAGCATTATATGGGTTTTCATTTTGGCATAAAAAGGAAATAGAAAATCTGCCGGTTATTAACTTCTTAATGAAACCATTTGAGAATTACCGAGGGGAAATTTCCCGATTGTAGCGCCTCATAATTTATAAGCATATCAGTTGTTGGAAGCATCAGATAAATATAGCAGAGCAAAAGCTACAATACTGGAAGGTGGCAAATATTAACCACCTTTCTGTATCTCTATAATTTTGTATCTTGCTCGTACTGCTGGTCAGTGGCTCCCTGTTTGCAGCTGTGTTTTGAAAAGGAGTGGTTTGACACAGGCAGTGGGTGTTATTGAGAGGGCATTCACAGAAAGGAGAGGAAGGTGATTAGGTCAAGGGTCAAAGGGACGATGTGGTAAGGGGAAGGGCCTGATCAGTGTCTTCTAGGTTAGCCTCCACTATTCACCACACCTACATACCCCCAGAGAGAGAGGAGTCAGAGGAGCACATATTTACCATTAGGGAACAGCTGTGGGGCTGCCTGGGACTGGACACTCCTCTCCCCTGCATGCACGTACACACACGCATGCACACACACACACAGTTAAAACACCACTTTAGTTCTATGTACATTTAAACCACAAAGGATTTGTGTCTTACACCAAGCAGTTCTCACTCCTGACTCGTCACATACTGACACTTTGTTAAGACCCATTAATGTCACATTTTAATGCACCGAGTGTCATTCTGTCATTTTTTAATACAGAGGGTAATCTGAAAGATTTCGATAGGTTCCTCACCTTCTTATGTCTGGTTTAGGCTACATCGTATCAACTGTATTATGGCCCAAACTGTACAGAAGATCATTTTATCCTGAAAAATGTGTCTTAAATCTCTATGACTGTTGAGTTATTTCTGTAATATGAGCACAAATCTACACCAGTCATTGAAAAACTAAATATAATGAAGCAAAAGAGGAATTAGGTTGGTGGTGTAGCAAAGTGGAACTGCCAAATGGTGTAACACCATAGACAAGCCAGTGTCATTAACGTCACTTTTTATTTTTTTACATTCCTTCCCCCAAAATAGCAAGCATATGCCCTGCTCCCTAATGACATCACAAATGTTGTGGAAAAACTGCAAGCATGACTGATCACGGAACAGTACCTAGTCTGTTGTGTCTCTCAGTCACACAAAAAAATATATATTTTATGACTATAATTGCAAAATCTGATGAGTGGCCAGACAAAAACACTGTCTTGTCTGAAACTGGTCTGAAGTAGACGCCATTAAACTGTAGGCAAATGTGCTCTGTTGGCATTGTTACTGTCGCAGAATGAAAAACTGATGTAACCAAGAAGCAGAGATGCTTTTTGCAGACAGGAAAAGTTTGCCTTTGAACTTTTGGCAATTTTGCAAAACACTGTATTTTAACCTTTAATCACCAACCATCATCTTTTCCTAACCTTGGTTAGTTAACCCTAACCCATAAGCCAAGTTTATTGCCCTATCATTGCCAAGAAGCTACAGGGGGAAAATAAATCAAATCAAATTATAACAAATTTATTTAAAAAAAACAAAATGGCCCATAGACTGTACATAAATGATGGATGTATCCAGACTGAAGTATCCGTTCTGCTTTGGAAGACTCCGCTTGGGCATTTCAGTCTCCATCACCATAAACTCATCAGGAAAAACTCTACTCAGGTCATAAATGAATTTTGACAAGGATGATGTTTATTTATTTGGACATTTCTGCAATCAAATGAGTCGCCCCCTGCTGGTGATTAGAAACAGTAGACTTATGGCACTTTGTCACTGGCTTCAATTTATGCCCTTTAAAATGTGACCAAAATGGGTCCTGAAAAATCATCATTATCTGACGAGTTGCCAGCAGCAGTGAGCTGGCTATGCAAAATGAGAACTAATTTGATGCTCTGCACCTTATTCCCAGCATCATGGTAACTCTGTTTCCCAATCCATTCTTACTGGAAAATAAATACTGTGTGAAGACAGCCTAACACCTTTAATGGGAAATGTGTTTGTTTCTTTCTTTATTTCTTCTTTTACAGAGGGATGGGGGAGGGGAACACCCTGAAGACATGGCCTTTACCACCATTCTCCTGCTGCACAGTTAATGGAGGGGATTGTTTTTACCTTGATAAAGATGGGCATATTTTATTAATGGCATGGAACACAATCTTGTGTATTTGAAAGCAGACACAGTGGAAAAGTCAACTGAGAGCTGGATATTTTGGTATTTATTTTTTTATTTTTTTTATTTTTTATTTTTATTTTTTTTAAACGTAGGTCATGAAAACCGTTACTGAATAAATGCTTTTCATTTTTCAGGTTTGACACACTGTTGCCTCAGCACACATTGAGCTTAGCCTGATAGTTGGCACAGCCACAAACGGCACAACTTGTTTCTGATCTCCGCAGCATGTCAGAAAAATGCTACAAGGCCACTTTTTCAGGTCATCCAACTATCGCTGGGTAGTAGGAGGCTGAGGTATGTTCACATTATCCCATTTACCGAGTGACAGGTTGTGCTCACACGTTATATATTTCCAGAAGGCTTCAGAACACTCACCAACTCATACAGAAACCAGTTCAGTGAAATGAATAACGAGAATTAATGAAAAGCATCATGGAGTAGGGAATAAGGTGGATTGCATGGATGATAAGGGACTGCCTCTCTTGCATTAAACAAATCATTAATGTTCATTTATGCTGGAAGGTGATAATGACATTAGAGAATGACATTATGCTGTTGCAAAAGAAAACAGGCGCTCGCTGGTAACAAATGAACAAACAGATTAATCATTTCCAAATCCTTTCAACAAACTGATAATGAAAGTTCTTGCTCTAAATTAAAGGGTGACATTTCAAGGCAAAAGTGTTACCTTGCAACATGCACTCATGCAAATACATATTCCACATAGCGCAAAGAAAAGGCAGCAGGATCGTTTGTGTGTGAGATGAGGCTTTTGCTAGTTAGTATGAGCACTGTGAGCCTTGACAGACAGACAGCGAGTGGTGGTTAGTGCCGCAAGCTGAAAGTCAGGGACAGCCAGATTCATTTCTGCACTTTATAGGGTCTTTTATGGTCAGATCATTTCAGAATTAATGTTGTTAGGCTGTTAAGTCAAGTCTCTAAACACTGTCAGTGGCCTAGCCATTTAATTTATGTGGTGCCAATAAAAATAATTTCAGAAAGCATTACTGTCCTTTTGTTTTCATCTCCTCTGTAATTTATGTCAAATTATGACTTTTAATTGACTGGCTTTTACTTCAACAAACTGCTCCAGCAAAACTTGCTCAGCGAATGCCATTTCTACAGTCGTCTGAGTGTATATTTAGCTTCAACTTCACACTCAACTACAGGCACACATTTTAGTATGCAGTCCATGCACACTCACCCATGATATAGCTAGGGTGGAGGACTGGGTGCACATTGCCGAATAGAAAATGGCTGTCTGAGACTAAAATTGCAGGAAGATTTTTGACTCTTATCCCTGCATGAATTATTTTAAATCACTCACGCACACCCCTGTAATTAAAGCAGGTATTCTCTGAATTGGTCACTCTAGAGTCCACAGCCCTTTTAAGGTGCCAGATGAAGAAGTAGATGTTAGATGCACAAGTCAAACTGTAACACTGTAAAGCATGCAGACTTCACACCTAGAGCCATGGTTCCACCAATGTGTCCCAATCCCAACATGCAGCATCCAGAAACAGTAATTCTCAGCGCACAGAGGACAGGGCACAGCGAGACACGTCTGAATACACCGCAGACCACCCGAAATGAGAGCAATGTGTTTATGTTATGGGCATGTGCCTGAATACTGCATGTGTTTACATGCATGTGATGCATGCATGCAGGATATGTACTGTATGTTTGTGTGGTTGTTTGTATAGCTTTCACTTTGTATTATAAAATGCATCTCTCAACTCTCTTTGTGTGCGTGTGTGTGTCTTACGTAGTGTGGACAACTCTTCAGATGATTGAACTCCTGAGAATGTCTGCATCTGACTGCGATTTGTGGATGTTTATGATTTGCTGTGCTAACATCATGAATGCTTCCACATGATGGCCGCTCCTTTCCGATACCTGGACTTCACTTGATACAAAGACCGTGAAGAAAACGGGTTTTCTAGAACTGTTGTGAAAAATCTGACTTTAAGGAGCGTGTGTTAGTGTATGTGTGAGTGAGAGGGGATGTGTGCCACCCGTCAGCCTTCCTGATACAAACATTTTCAGCTAGAGCATCATCAGAGGTGAGAACAGAGGGATAAAGAACAAACACTTCCAAATAGAAAGGCATATGGTGCATTATTACAAAATGCATCACTAAGCACAGGGAGGGAGATTCATCACAAAAATGAATGAAAATGTGCAGAACTCGTATGAAACACCCGGGAAAATAGACTAAAGAGTGAAGGTAAAGCATACTGAAAGAGCCCACCTGCCTAACAACAAAGCCACTGACAAGGCAAAAGCTGCTTTGCAATAATTTACTTTGCTGTTGCTTTTGGATGAAGTATGAGGAGACTAAATCAATCAATAGTGAGGCTAAACAGGCGTGTATTTTCACGTTGTGCTGTTTCTATGGATACCCTCTACTGTCTATAAATCATTTACTATTGCTGAATGCGTTGGCTGAAAGGGTATTATCGCTGCATGTCATGCAGACATGGAAAAACACAATAAACCCAGTGCGCCCTTTTTTCTGACTTTAAGAACAATGATGTTAAAAACAATACAATATTGTAATATTAATTTAGAATTTAAATTGATCCACTGGCTCAAAGGCAGATTTTTTGCTTTTATACACTGAAAAAAATTTTTTTTTGAAAATTCTGTTTAAAAGCAGAGCTGTATTTATTGCGTTTTGTTTTCACTGGAGGGATAAAGTTATTGTATTATTCAATTTATTTATGAATCTTTCATTGTCTTAGAAACCCCCACAGAGTTACTTATAGTGCATAGCAGCAGTGCCTCATTGAATAGCTTCCAACCTTCTTGTCAATCACTCTCTCGCCTGTGGTTCACGATGCAGAGTGTTTGTTTTATTGAGGTTTTATTCTCTATTATGGAGTTTGTCAAAAGAAGCGCCCCTGTGCCCTCTCTCCACCACTGTAACTCTAGAGTCTGTGGGGGGAAATCAGAGATTTTAACTGGCTGACTGCTTCCTAATCTGGCAAACCAAATGTAAATTTCTTTCTGCCTTGAATAAGACTGGTAAAGACGTATAATTTTGTTGCGGACGACTTTGTGGCATCCTCTTGGCCTAGGACAGTACAGCAATAATGACAGGTTGGCTGACCAGACCTTGACACAGGTCTGGCTCTCATCAGGGCTGCGGTATTAAAGGAGATCCAGAAACACTGAAATGATCAGCCACTACCCAAACCAGGCTCTCAGACTTAGCAGCCACCGAAACCGAGCAATCGCCTCACCAGTCTGCTCTGCAGGCGAACCTAAACATGCTTTTCTTCATAGGAATACGCCTCATCCAAATTACTTAGGCTCCAATTACAAAAATTTGTCCTAAATGGGTTTGTAGTGTAAACAGAAACTATTAATGACACTCTGGTTAAATAGGTGGATAAAATAAAAGGTCTCTCTGCAGCAGCAGTCAGTCTCAGATTTACACCTGAACAAGTTTTTAATGTTCCATGGTTGCTGATGAAAAATCTGTGCATTTCTGCATGGCTAGGCTAGATACATGTTTACATAGACCTGCGCTTCGACTCTTCTGCAACTCACAGCTCCCATCTGATTTAAAACTGCCCTTCACAACAGCTCAATATGCCTGAGTAGCTGAATGATTTTTACTCAACATAAGTCAACTGAGGCAAACACTGATAAATGCCAGTGGAAGGTTAGGTCAGGCGTTTGAGTTAATCCCCAATGGGAAGCAGTGGAGGAAATGACCCAAGGGCTAATAGAAGGTGTGTGTCTGACATGGCTGAGAAAAACAGAGGAAAAGGCACAGTGTCCAGTAAAAAGGAAGAGGAGAAGCCAAGGCAGATGCAGGGGCTGAGAGGTTACTGGAGCAGCAGTAGGAGAGGGAAAAGCACAGTGGGTGGTAGCCTTTTGTCCTTGCATGTCACAGATCAAGAGAAAGGCTCAGGGATACAGTTATTTTAACGAGGCCTGTTTCTCAACTTGCATTTTATCACATAAAACTCATTTCAAACGTTAATTAAATTTGCTGTGGGAAATTGGGTGCCAAGCTAATCATTTGTAATTTCACATTTTCTCATTCAAAAACTATTATTTCTTCCCCTTGGTAGCTGCATTGGGGTGAGATGACTCACCTACACAAGTCTTTCCATCGCTGTGCAGGACAAACTTCATGTGGCAAGAACACTTGGGGCCCTGGTCAGTCTCCTCACAGATGTGCTGGCAACCCCCATTACCGTAGTTGCACGTCACTGGGAAAGGACACGTAGTTAACACAAATGGTACTTTGAGGATTACGCACAGTCTAAGTTATTCATTTGAAAGTCAGTGTGGAGAGGAGAGAGGAAACAGAGGGGGAGAGATGGCATGACACGAAAACAAAATATGCACATTTAGATGGGACAATCTAACACACACTCTTTCTCTGGGCCATATGCTCTGTGACGTAAACACTGCAGGCTCAGTTTAGCCCTCTTTAAAATGTGCACAGAGTAATGTTTCCGATGGAGTTTCTCGAGGTGAGCTGAAAACTGAAATGATTACAGAGGCAAGAATGGCGCTTGGAGCTACCATGATTATCGTTTAACCTCAGAAATTGTACAATAAGACGCTAACAGCGCAATAAGAGCTCTGAAAACTAATGCAACCTCTAGACATCCAACAGCATCGTCTTTGTTTATTCAGTGCTATTTACACCTGGACTTAGATTAAGGTCAAAATCTGTGCAGCATAATACTAGGTAGAGCGTGTATGGATTTCCATATTCCCCACCTCAGGTTCTGAATCCATGTTAATTAAATAAACTCCTCTTGGTTAATTAATTTATATCTCCCACTTAATCTTTTTATCCTCCTGACTACACTGAAGGTTGGAGTTGGAGAGGTCACGTTTTTAAACTCACCAACACTCAACGAGCAAGCAGCTGAGCTTTAATCCTTTTCATTCATTCTACAAAATATGCAAAAGCTTTAAAGTCATTAAAACACTATACACGTAATGACATTTCATAAGTACTAAGTAAAATTTCCGGTCGAAGTTTCTGCGTTCAGGCGAGGGGAGCGTTAAGTTTGGCACTTTTAACACACCTGTGATGACAGAGTGAAAAAGAGCACGAGCGAGCCTAGGCTTCTACCGCCATCCTGTCTGCACCCTACCATCCCTGCGCCTTTTGCCCTTTTCCTGGGCTGTCACAGAAAAACTATAGAATAACACTTCTCCAATCCTTATCCAAACACAGACAAATCCCCCATCAGCCCTGGCCCCAGCTCTGACAGGATGATCTCGGTTGCACAGCAACAGGAAGTGTGCACTGTCCGTCAGAGCAGTCCCCTTCGAGTAACCTCCACATGCTTGCCCCGGTTGTGTAAATGATTGCTACTCATCTGATAAACATGTTTTTCTTTACAAGGACTATTCCGAAGATTAGTCACGGCTTGGTAATGCAACATAAATGTCAGTTGCCAACTTCAAATGTGATGGAAGGCATTTGTGGAATGAGTGCAATTATCCATAATCGGCTAGTTTCCAACCCAATCACCTTTTCATGAGGAACCTATAAACCATCCTTCTGACGTGTTTCCCTGTGTGTGTGTGTGTGTGTGTGTGTGTGTGTGTGTGTGTGTGTGTGTGTGTGTGTGTGTGTGTGTGTGTGTGTCTTTAATAGAGGGAGTAACTAAAAATGCTTCAGGTTGAGACGACTTACGCTTGCAGTCCTTCATGTTACGTGTGAGCTGGAATCCCGGTCGACACTCGCAGGAGATGCCACCCTTCTGCGTTTCCCTGCAGATGTGTGCACACCCATGATTCTTGTCCATACAGGTGGGTCCCTCGTTTTTTGTGCCATCTGGTTGCACTACGAAGGAAGTTTTAGACAGAATTTTAATCGCAACTGCCCAACAGACAATTTTTCTAAAGCCAGAGATCACTGACTAAACTAAGAATTTGACTTTTAATTAGAAAACACAGAAGACATAAGTGGGGTGGAAAAGCCTTGCTCAGATGCCTTGCACACATTCTACCCTTCAGTGCCTCATGTGCCTACTGGTGGTTACTGATATGCCCAGTTACCCCTTTACAAAGACTCAGGCCCTTGTTGGAACATGCAGGCTATAAAAAGGAGGCTGCCTGCAGAAAGGATAAAACTCCCAGCAGGAGCTGATCCCGTAGACCTGTAATTTTAATTGAGGTAATCCCCCATAAAGAAAAGAACACAATGAAAAACCCTTCTTGGTTAAATTCTCCCTGTTGAGACTGAGATCAAAAGGGATTGCGCTAAAGGAGGGGTGTCAGTGCACATTTTCATGAGTCATCAAGGTTGAAGCACTTCAGTAAGAGCACGACAAAACCCCACATACAACACAAAATAAAAGACACTGAAAAAAGTGCCTTTCATCATTTAAAGCTTTACTTAACATGACACACAATGATGCGTCATTTCAGTGTGATGTATAAATGGTTGATGAACGGGCACAACAGACACCCAGCATACATTTCCATCCCTCGTGTCATAAATTATAACACAAATGGTGCAGTGCTCTCTGCATAAAGCTGACATCTTTGCAGAATACGACTGATATTCGACTTATTCGTTGTGAAACCTTTCCTCCACTACAGATGCAGTGACAAACCTCAGCTCTCAGGCTCATTAAAAACCAAACAGATCTCCATCCTTTCCTTTCCCTTTCCTTTCCTGGGGTACAGGGAGGCAGTGAGCAAAAGACATCTCCATTAATGTCTCATTAAATCTGCTGTCACGCTGAAGGGTGTTTGGAGGTCTAACTTTTTTAATTAGCCAACTTTTTGCTATATATTGATGCATTTGCATATGTGCATGTAAGTGTCAACAGCTAGTAAAGAACATATAACCTTGTGCACTCTTCCTGAACACTGGAAATGTAGAGGCTCAGTTTTGTAGAGTGTATGTAGAGTCTTGCCAGCTATATGCTGTCATATAGTAAACTCCTTGTTCCTGCCTCAGGGGTTATAAAGAGAAGGCAATCTCAGTTTGACAGAACAAGTTTTTACATTATTCTGTCCCTAACTACCCATTTGTCTGCCACAATAACCTCCCCTGATTATGCCCTTTTGTTTTCCAGATGTTTTGCCAAAAAGAAGTACCCTCTTATTTTATACATTTCCACTCATGGCTGTTGTCAGGAATCCATTCCGAGTCTCTCTTTGCCTCAAGGAGCTGACAACGTGAATGTGATAGACAATTCTGACCCCCTTGTTAAATACTGTCCATCACTTTAAGTCTGTCAACAAGTGTCACAAGGTCATGCAATCCTCTCAGACTTTCCTGTCTGAGCTGTTGATGTTCTGGCAGACAGGGTGAACTATTAGACACCAACTGCAACAACAGCTTTCCCGGGAGCACAAAGACTCGGCGCTAAACAAACACTGAGCCAAAAGGAAAAAGGGCACGGCTGAGCGAAGTGAACATGAATGAGCATCAATAGAGCAGCTGCTTTAAAGCACTGCAAATTTCCCCGTGAGTCATGTGGATATTTAAGTAGGATATGGAATTCAATGGTCCCCTTTCTTGACTGCGTCTATCTGAGGCCAGAGCAAGAAACATACCGCTCTGAACTTAACAAAGGATTGAATTTCCAGCTACTCCCAAATGGACCAAAGATTATTTACTAAGGTTGTATTATGAATCCCAAACCTCACTTCACTCTCCCTTCATTTTTATGCAGCCCCTCTACCCCAATGCTACAGACCCATCCATCAATAACATGTCAGGTTGGGGCCAGAACCTAGGCCTTCGACTCTCTGAGGACCAATAAAAGGCAAAGTGTTGACACAATGGCCCTTTTCTCCAGGCTAGTCTCACCTATCATCCACCATGTGCACTTTCTTCTAACTTGCTGCCAAAAGCCTCCAGTTTTTATCATTACTAAATGATGGGAAGCAGAAAGAAAAACATGCTTTTATATGGAGTTGGACAGGAAAGCAAAGAAGAGAAATAATACGACTTAAAAAAAAAGAAACACACATGCCATCATCCACTAACACAATGTGCTGAGCCATAAAACATTACTCTATATGTAGAAAGTAATAAAAACTATCACAGGACACTTTATAGGCAGAAAACTGGACAGGAAATAGAGTCTAAAGTCTTGGAACAGAGCAGGAGACACTCAAGATGTGATGGTTTTTCACCCAAGCTCAAACAGGATAGGCATTTTCAAAAAGGAAATATTTCAGGATAGGTATTTTCTTCCCTTTGTGCAAGAAAAGAAAACACAGAAATTAAAGAAAATGAAATAACCCTAGTTTTTTCTATTACAACAATTTGTGACCTCAATACCAAACGTTTAGTTCAGCGGTCCCCAACCTTTTTTGCGCCACGGACCGGTTTATGCCCGACAATATTTTCATGGATCGGCCTTTAAGGTGTCGCGGATAAATACAACAAAATAAAACTAGTACCGGTACCGAAAAAAAGAAAATTTATTCATAACACACATGAAAAGACCAAGGAAAACCGAGTAAACGATAAAAACGATAACTAAATAACGCTGAAAACCGATAAAAACCCTGAAAACTATACATTTCACACCTGAGCATCAACTCTCGCGGCCCAGTACCAAACGACTCACGGACCGGTACCAGTCCGAGGCCCGGGGGTTGGGGACCGCTGGTTTAGTTCATTACTAGAAATAACGCATTAGGAGCAACAGCAGATGTTGAAGGGATAGCGAGGGATTTAGAGGAAATATACTCTCTATAAAAAGAAGGCATATCCAACATCTAATTATTAATTCATTTCTTTGGACGGTGGGAGGAAGCCGGAGTACCAGGAGGGAACCCACGCAAACACACGGAGAACATGCAAACTCCACACAGAAAGACCCCGGCCTGATGGTGGAATTGAACTCAGGACCTTCTTGCTGTGCGGCAACAGTGCTAACCACCGTGCCACCGTTGCCACAAGGTTGCTTGTGTACAAAGAGAGCCTTTTTTCCCCTGTGACATCCCCTTTTTTTCTGAACATGTGAACTTATTCTGATCTATGATTAGCAGAATATAATAATAATAATAATAATAATAATAATGGCATTATGTCGGATCATATTCAGGGGTGGGATAGCTCTAAAACAATCACTGAATGCACATTTGTAAATATAGCTTTAGAAGATATATATGGTATTATAATCTACCTGGAGTAGTCAGTTGTTCATGTCTGGTGAAAGCTGCCATGCTTAAAAATTGTTTAACTGGAATTCAATCAAACTTCTGAGGTTTATTTTATTCATATGAGTGAGCTACAATCAAAGTTAAGAAAATACATAAATATATATATAAATTAAGGCTCTAACCATGGCCATAAAAAAAGTATATATTGGGGGTAACTGTGACCGAGGACCTGTCCTGGGGCAACCATATCACCTCAGTTGCACGGAAAGCCCAACAGCGCCTCTACTACCTGAGGAGACTGCGGAGCGCACACATTCCCAGATCTCTGATGTTGAACTTCTACAACTGTGCCATCAGCAGCGTTCTGACGTATGGATTTCTAGTGTGGTTCCCCAGCTGCACCAAGGCCGATCAGCAAGCACTCCAGCGGGTGGTGAAAGAAGCTGGCAGAATTATTGGAATAAGTCTGCCAGAGATCAGTAATATCTTCCCCACTCGCTGTCTGAGACGGGTGCACAGTATCCTGCGGGACCAACATCACCCTGCGCGCCACCTTTTCCACCTGCTTCCCTCAGGGAGAAGGTACAGGTCTGTACAGGCCAGAACATCCAGACTGGCCAACAGCCTGTATCCACAGGCTGTGAGGCTCCTGAACTCTCTGCCCCCCTCTCACGGACAATAACCATATCCAACTTCTTAATAGCACTGAACTTACTTGTCAGGTTCTCATGTTTACTTGTCATGTTCTCATGTTGTTGCTAAGGATTGTCTTATTGCACTGGAGTCACACTGGGTTAAATATTTACACTTGGGTTTTAAGGGGTATTTATTATTTTCTTCATTATTTTATTTACGGGTTGTACGGAAGCCCCAAATGCAATTTCATTGTTCTCTGACAATGACAATAAATAAATAAATACTAAATATTGACTATAACACAGTTTTATAGAACCATTACAGCTCTAATCCCAGTCCTAATCTCATCACTCATTCCAGGAAGCCGATAAAGAAAAAGTAAAAAAAATGTTTTTACATTCATCAGGTCCCATCGTTCCAAATATCAAAGAGAAATTAAAAATGAATCCCATGGAAGAGTTCAGGTCTTAGGAGGTTAATTGCCAGTATTCTTACACTAAAGTAAATGAACAGAAACCGCATGATCCTCCAGGATAAAGTCTCACTCGTTTTGTGTGTTTGTCAATAAGAGGAACTTCAGCTTAATATGTGAGATCAGCCACAGTGCCTGCAGGACACAGCTTTAGGTGCAGGTCACATCCAAAAGATACCTTTCTGAAAACCATCAGTTCAGGACAATGAGTAGTGAAGGTACCTAAGGATTTACTGATGATAGAAACTCCACTGGACAGGTCAGTCTAAATGGATAGCTGTGTGGAGAGACTGACTGGCACTCAAATCATTTTCTAAGCCTGGGGCTTGCTGGCTTAGACAGTGCAGTTAACTCCACATCTTGCGAGCTACAAATGAACAAGCTATTTCTGCTGCCCTCTTATAACCCATACTGGCTCTTTAATAAATTGCAAAACTTGACTTATGTACCATTTTTTTAAAACATCTCTATCTTGCCAGAAACAATTTTACTGGACTGTATGTTACACAACGGAGCTAGGGACTCTGTAGGAGCCTGCAGCTCCTTTGAGATAAAACCAGCCTATGAAGAAAATAACCATAAACTATTGACAGCAGGATATGAGTTTTAACACAACATGAGAAACTAAGCCAAAAAAAGAAGAAGAAAAAAATAACACTTAACAAATCCAACTAAAGTGCCAACTTCTATGAACTTCAAACAAAAGATTGAAGGAGGCCGCAAGTTCTTCACCACAGCGCTGCAAACCCTCTTAAACCTGAGAACCATGTAGTGGGGAGACTGAAACAATGGAGATGAAGTAGTGGAAAGCATGCCAAGGGTTTATGGTCTGCTCTTAGTGCCCCAGGGCAGTGAAAATAGGGCTCGTGGTCCGTGCTGAGCTGCTGTCATACATATCAGAGGGGAGTCGGTCCCCCTCTTTTGGGGAGAACGTTAAGCAACAAGCTAGCGTTGGGTGGATACAAACTGAAAAGAAGGGGCCTAGCGATGGAGCCACCACACTATTAAAGCAACATTCCTTCCTCTTAGATAATGGGCCCTTAAAAGTTTTAATAGGAGGATAAAAATGTCAGCGCATGGAAAGGAGAATGGGAAAAGAGTCGGACTGGGTTGGGCTGAGCCGCAACGCAGAATGGTCAGACAGAGCAACAGGCCAGTGAGCCGGTCAAGGAAGTAACTCTTCCCCACTGACTCTAAGAGCAGCGAGTCCATCCAAGTGCTACTGTTTGGGTTTTCTGATTTTCTGCAGCTCTCAGAGGCCTTGTTGAGGCTTCTTATTTCACTCCCTTTTTTCCAGAGAGGAGCCACTAAAGTCATAAACAAGCAGAAAATGGAAAAAGATAGCAGACATCTGGACTGATATACCTCACTGCTTGAGCGCTTGTTGTACATCTTAATATATTGTGTTTCTAGAGTAAAACAAAGCGTGGAGAGCTACCATGATGAAAAACAAAAAAATAAGAGGAGAAACATAACCTAAAACAGTTACATTTATAGACTTTAGAAGACTAAAATAGACAAGAATGTGCTAGATATGATTAAAGCTCTTGAGAATCTCGATTTCTACTGTAGAAAAAACATATTGAGGAAACCGCGTGTGCGTGCGAGCCTGTAAGCGTACGTCTATTAAGGTATGTGGATGCATTGACACACAGGTGTATTTGCATAATGTATGCATGTGGCACACACATTTGAGAGTGTCGGCCCATCTGTGTCACACACAGTTGTGCAGCACCTGCTGTGGATGTGCCACTCTCCCCTTCACTCCTCCCCCATTCTATCAAGGTCACCTCACTGTGCAGTCCCAAAGGAGCCAGGCGCCCTCCCAGCAGAACAGACAACACAGCAGAGCACATCCAGGCTGCAGGTTTTCTTCGATACGGAGATACAAAAGGCATGAGATACAGTATGTTATTACAAAGCCCAATTCTCTCCAAAATCAAACCAAGAGGCAACTGCAGAAGGCATCTGTCTCTGCAGAGCCTAGTCTGGCCCTCTGGTTAAGCCCATGATAGCCAAATGTTAGTGGAAAAACCCCACTGGCACTCCGCACCAGCGAGCTGGGCTGGCCAGCTTAGAGATGGCCTTCAACAAACCCACGAGGAAAAAGGATGCCCGTCTCAAATGAGGTTCAAAGAATTCGGTGGCAAGGCAGCCAACATTTGCTGAAGCTCAAGCCACTGATGTATATTTGTTAAAGGGTGGGGATGGAAGGGAGGAAGGGCATGGGTCCTGTGAAAGTCTGGACAAATAGCTAAGATGTGGGAAGATAATATAGGAAAGAGGCAGAGGAAGAGAAAGGAACGAACAGGGAAGGAACAGAAAGAAAGACACACACACACACACAAGTGTCCGTATGTCTTCATCTGTGCAGCTCGAAGTCTCTGCTCTACTTCCCTAGAATAGGAAAAGAGCCTGGTTATACGGTTGGGCTGCAGAGCAATGAAGCAGCGACTTTTGCACTTGTAAAAACAGTTCTGCGGCCAATGCACAGACAGGCGGGCAGACCCACTGAGATCCACGAGAGCAATGATGAAAGAACTGTGTCGGCTTCTGCACAATGGGACAACCACTGTTACATAAACATATATTAAAAGCATACAAACTTTCCTTTTACAAAAACAAATGGATGCATAAAGAATTTCTCTTTGCAATCTTAAATAAGAAGCATCGCATCACAGGAACAATGGAAACTGGCCCTTTATCAGCGCATTACTTCATGAAATTAAAATGTGAAACAGCCTGATAAATGGATATTACAGTCCAGGAACTTGGGTTATTTTATCCATTTATGTAAACACAAAAGCAATAAAACAGGGTTCAAGGACTCTGTGCCTCGTTTCAAACTGGAGGAACACTAACTGAGAATATAATATAAATATTACGAACGTGAGCTAATTTATCAGAAAACTCCTTATTGTGTTGCAGTTTTAGCCTGCACATAAGTGCTTCTAAAGTCAACATGCCACAATCTGCATCTAAATGTTAAAAAAGGACATGCCAGGATGTGCCTCTATCGGAATAAAACTGGAAATTATTAACCTGCCTTCCTGTGCATGCAAGTCTGTATGTGTGTGTGACGATTATTGTGTAACTATTTGAATCTGAGAAAGAAAACGTGAGAGAGAGAGAGATTAGCTGCGCAAAGGGAAAAAGCCAAACCGGGAAGCTAATGGAAGCTGTAAACATAGGAAGAGGTTTCCACTGGCAAAGTAAACATTTCATGGACAGAAAAGCTCTACTGTAGACAAAAAAACATCACCAATCAGGTGACTGTGAGATACATTTTTAGAAAAAATTGCTCAGTTATTCTTTCTAATAGGATATAGGAAAATGCCGATTTGATAATCATGTTGGAACATGAAATGGAATGTGTAAACGTGGCCCATATTTCTTTTTTCTTTTTTTTAAATGATCGCTTTTCCATTACAAGATAATTTTTGGATGATACATTTTCTTCTTGAGTGCAAACTCTGCTTGGAGGTAATGCATGTTCATCTGTTTCTGATTTAACACTTTGAAGACTTAAGTGCAACAGTCTATTACAGTCTCCTTCAGCAGTGAAAGGTGACAGTAAAGCCTCGGGGCTCATGTAATCAAATTTTTCGGCGCAATGAGCTTTAGACACTCTGGAACCTAATCATCAGACTACTGAGAACTTTCAAACTCCATGTTGCCGCTCTGCAGCTTTCATGGCATAGTCAACCACATTTATGTCATCACACTGATTGGCAGTGACAAGACGTTGGATTCAGAAGGCTCATTTTCTCTTTCAAAGTTACATCACCCTGCTAACTTGTGTTGGTTCAACTTGCTTCTTGAGCTGCACCGTTTCTAAATCATTTCCTACCAGTGGATGAGTCAACTTTCACATCCCGTGTATCCTGTTTTTTGTATTCAGAACTAAAGATAAATATACTGAATACTCAAAGCACTATACATGACTTGCATAACCAACCATCAGTGTGCACTTAAGGTAATTGCCATACCGGATATTCAGAAATGTATGAGGCTGAAATTATGGATGTGTGGGTTGACTGAGACTGAGATTCCTGAATTCCAATGTGCTGGATCCCATCTCACGCACATACGTCCCTGTCATCCTCCTATATAAAAGAGATAATAAATCAAACGCAGAGCAGTGGAGCCCTCTTGACCTAAATGGCATTCCTATCAACCACTAAGCACCTTGGCTGGCCTTTGAAAAGCTTTATTTCTTGACTGGAAGAAATGTTTGGAGAGAATAAATGAACTGTTACAGCTAGACGATGGAGCCTTCACTTGGTCATAGTTATTCCTGCTGAGGGGGCAGGGGCAGGTCTAATAAGAGACAGACCAGCAGCAGCCTTGTCATTAGCTGAGAGGCTGGCAGACCCCTGCTGCCTAATTGGCACAGGCTCACTGCTAACAAGGGCTCGCTACCAGCAGGGGAAACAGACCGGTAGCAAAAGGCACTGCAGTGTCCAGGTCTGTGCTGTCCTTGGAAAAACTGGTAGAAGTTACCCAGGGAACACCTGACCCATTAATGGAAGAAATGGAAAGCTGATGTCTTTTTAATGAGAACAATAAAGCTCATGAGCAAACTGCACCCCAGGCTTTGCTCTTTAAGAGAAGGGCTGGCTGAATGGATGGAGGGTTGCATTTAAACTGGCTTGGCTGGGTGATTAAATCAGCTTTCATTTTCTCAATCATTTTTTTCCCCCCTGAGCAACGTGTGTAATTTTTCTGTAAACGAGCACGGTGAAATTTGCTGAAATTCTGTGGGGTTCTTGTTCTGTAACAAGGCAAAGTCACTTCCTCACCAATTGCATTTTCATACAGACACATACTGTTGTAATAAGAGCAGTAATAATAAGCAGATGAGTAGCTGCTCTGTCTCTTTGTCTTCCAAAAGCAATGAAACAATGACTAGGCGTCTATCTGATCACTATCGGAAGTTTGTAGATTTATGGCAGCTTTAATCTCTAGATCCAAACGGGTCTCATCTGTAAGCAATAAAGACTATATTAATATTAACAGGGGAGATCGACAGAAACGAGGTGCATTTACAAAAGAAAGAAAGAATAAGCACAAAAGAAAAGAGAGCTGGGCAAGAACGGACTTGCTCACACGTCTGTTTCTGCATCTATATAGTAGTAGGCCTTTGAAACACATGATCCGGCTTTTCACCTCACTCAAAAAACACTACGTTTATGAAATGTAAACACTGACAGTTCACTAGGCCAGACTAAGCTCATAAACCAGACTTCCAAGATCCTCATTTCACCATCCGGGGAAATTAGGAACAGCACAATCTAATGACTCCCAGCAAAGGCAGGCGTCTCACAAGAGACAGAAGAGGGACGAGGAGGTCACCGACCCTGCTGGACGTGTTGTCTGCACCTTCTGGATAAAAGGTGCTGTTGCAAACCATAGGAAACGAGAGAAAAGATCCAACACAGACCCAGCCCAGTTTGGCAGAACTAAGGAATCTCTCAGACAGCTGGATAAATACCCCTGGAATACAGGTATGCGTTTTGTGTAACTACATGCAGCCGAATTGTGCGTCACCCTTTACAGGGGCAGGGTGCTCAACACAGATTATATTCAAGTTGAGTTAGTTCTCTACTTTGGTAGCAGACCCAAGCCGACAGTATCCAAACCAGCTGTTGGGCTGACAGCTAAATCAATGTGTGAGCACTCCCTGTGTTAATCTATCCAAAGATAAAGTCTGGAGGTCAAAAAAACACTCACTGCTGTGAGTTTTACTATAACTGCACGAAGTCTGTTAGCATTTGGATTACTTTGTTTGATACAGAGCTATGGTGTTATAAATGTATGTATGTCCGCAGTGCCCCTGAGTTTGGTAACTAAGCCTCAGAGCTGGTTGGCTCATCTTCTTCTGTCATGTCTCCATCCCACAGGAATGAACACTCTATAAACAAGAGGTGTGTCAGCCCCAGGCTATACCTTTAATTGTTTTCTGTGCTCACAGTCCCCCCCGTAAGCCACTCATGCCACAGATACCTTAAAAAGCTGCGAAGCACTAGATTGGCTCAATTTGAAAGGGTGTGTAAAAAGCAAAAAGTGATTTATCCCTTCTTCTTCTTCCCCCTTCAGACTTTGACTTACCCTTTTTCACTGAGACCTGTCAGGACTGATTCCTTTCTCATGATTAAAAATGCCTCAAATTCACCATCATCGCGTGTCACAAAGAGGCTTAACAACATCCAAAAATAACTTTAAATTTGCATTTAACATGAGGTGTCACCACATATGGTAATATACAACGTTTCACTATTGAACAACATGTTTGTGCATGCGCGCATGCGTGCGTGTGTGTGTGTAACCTTTTGGCCTTTGGATACAGGTATGCTGGTTGTCACTCAGGAGAAAGCCCTCTCTGCAGCGGCACTCATAGCTGCCCATCATGTTGACGCATATCTGCTGACATCCGCCGTTGCCTTCAGAGCACTCATCCACATCTGCCCGGAGACACAAAGCAAAATTAACAAGAGTGCTTTGAGACAGACCAAAAATTACAATGATTAACAACTGTCTCAAGTCATCTGGGAAAATCATTACCCATTTAATAAACAAACTCGAACATGGATGATATGTATGTGAACAACTATTATCTATTTAAGAGTGCAAATGAAAGGTTTCTAAACACATTTTACAGAAATTTCAGATTTTAACTGTATTTTTTTACTGATGAAGAGTCTACAGCCATGCGCCTCATCTGTCCCACATTTTCATTTATCTCCAGGGATTGAAGTAATACTGTCACCCTGTAACTAGCTCTGGCTTATCATAATAGTCATTCAGTGGAAAACGGTTCACAAATATAGCTTTAGTAATTATCCAACTAGTGTCTCTTGCCATACTTGAAGCTCTCTTTCTGTGGCTGTAACTGAACCACAGAAATGCTTTTAGTAAATTGTCAAGAGTAACAATGTAAGAATGGTGATAGTTAGCATTTTATATCTACCATGTTCCCTGCCTTTGTTTACTGTGTTAGAATAAAAGTTTGTAGGTACGTGGTAATCAAAGTATTAGACAAATCTCAATTTTCACCAGATGATAAGGGCGAGGAGGACAAAAACACAAGCACAACATTTAATTCGCCTCAAAAGTCATATGTAGAGAAAGAAAAAAGTTAAGCAATACATTGAGATATACTGGGATTGTGAAGATTGTACCAGTTTTAATGATCTCTACAGATGCAGCACTAGCAGGGCTTAAACAATATATCATATTTTATCTAAGAATTAATTTAAAAATATATAATTTTTAATTAAAACATCTTCATCCTCTCAAAAAACCTGAGGTTATCATTTAAGTGCAAATGTCATACACGAGTTTGTCTTAAGCTGAGGAGTTTGAATCTGTCATAATGGTTATCTGACATTGGAACCACAGCAGACTTGCACTAAAAACCTCCAACTGTGCGGCACTAAGCCGTAAAAATGCACATGCAGCACAATCCCTTGGCAACTGGGAAACCTGATCCACCTGGGCCAGAGTACCTGCTGATGACGAGTGTCTGTCAGCCCCGTGACGGGAGGAATGCAGAGAAAGGGAGGAATGAGGTGGGGGGAGGATGGTGAGGAAAAGAAGAGATGGAAAGAGTAGAGAGCAGGGGGGTTTTTGCATTGGGGGAGGTGAGGAGGAGCTGCACCACAAGGGTATATGAAAGCAAAGCATTTACAAAGGTGTCAGTTTCCCTTTCTTTTCACAAAAAGAAAGGGAAACTGACCACAAGCAGGAGTTACTGACTTTATTTTCATTGGTAATAAATTGTGCTCTTCCAGCTGTTCTTTCTGAATATACAACTCCCATCCAGGCTCATTGTTCTTCTTGACAAAAGAAACAAATGAAAAGTAACACAAATGAAATGACGGTGCTTGTGTGTCATGTTTTGCTGCTTATTTTTGCCTGGAGTGCAGCAGAGCTTTGCTCCTGTCGCCCTCTGTGTGTCTGAGGTGTAGTTGTAGAGATGACACTCCATATTCTTCCTTTCCCTCAGATATGGGGTCCTGGTCCCTTTTTACTGACCACGCTGGAACCTTATCCAGTCCTCTGCTCAATCCATTAAAAATCTGCTGTATATACAAGCCTTTTTTTTAATAAACCGTCATGCGAAACTAATTTACTGTCTATTTGTCCAGTCTGAGAAGGCCTCTGGATTAAGTTTCCTTTCTGGGGAATTCTCAGTACGGGAAGAGCTAGAAATTAAACGTACTTTTCTTTTTTCCTTTATTTCCACTCACAGACTTGGATTCACTGGTGTACAAAAACACAAAGTGGCACCTGACTAGATGGAAACTTCTGGGGTTTATAAGTAGGTCAGTGGCAGGTAGCACTTATAAACCTTGTCAGCTTGCCAAGTGTGCTGTCCTGTCCTCACATTCCATGAGCAAACATGTCTCTTTCCGCTAAAACAAAAAAACAAAAAAACAAAAAAACCAAATGTGTCACATCAGTTAAGACTGATGGTAAAAACATTACTCTGCAACCAGGTGAAGCATCGTTATCTGAAAAACAAACTTTACAAGAAAGTTCACATTTAGGCTTAAACTCAAGAGTAAAAGACGGAGAATTTATGAAAAGCTTGGCGAGGCTTTCATTCAACTGTGTGGCTGCTTGGTGTTGACCTCGTGGTCTCATCTCTTCATCATGAAAGTGGCAGCGACAGAGGGAAGACCTTTGAGCTGACGAAAGCAGCCGGCAACCTACAGCTGCGCCTTTGCAGATAAACTGTTAGCACGTAGCAAAAAAAACTTTCACAACTCACAGAGAAATTTGTCCAAACATATGCAAAAGTCTCTTTTTCTGTTTCTTTCCCTTTCCTCTCTTCCTTCAACACACACACACACACACACACACACCTACCAAAAATTCGGAAATATAAAGGCTACATAAACACAACAGTCCTGGATGCATGAGCAAAATGCCCATGAGATATGCAACCAGTCTCCGAGGACCTGTGGGAATTCTCCTTCCATACCATCAGCGCATCAATGAAGGTTTAATTTCCTGATTCCTTCATCCTTCCAAATGAGGCGTCGTCTGTAGGTAGATCTCTCCTGTTTAAATAGCTCCCATAATTGCCTGTGTTGTGTGCTGGGCAAGGCTGGCGTCCAAAGCAAATATTTCCAAGCGGAAAGGGGTTCTGGCATGGCCAGGCGAAGTGCTCATGTTATTTGGACTTAAAACATTTTTTAAAAATTCTCTAGAGAGGGCAGGAAAAAAAAAGTCTTAATCAAGTTAAAAGGGCTGCCTTCCTTCTGAAAAATGAGACATGTCTCCGCTCCATCCCTCCTTCACTTTAGGAGACGAAGGAGAAAGGAGGGCTCAAACTGAGAGAGATTAAGAGATTGGTTGTGTTTGCGGAGGCCATGTCCGTTGGTTTCTCAGATAGCTCTGCCTGTATATATAACATTTGGCCTTGCACAGAGCTTTAAAGTCGTGTAAACATGTTGGCTAGTGATGGGATTTCCGGCTCTTTTTAGAGATCCAGCTCTTTAGGTTCGGCTCACTAAAAAGAGCCGGCTCTTTCGGCTCCGAACCGGCTCTTCAGGTTGTTTTGTTGCTTTAATTAATTTATTATTAACAATAATATAAAATTATGCACAAAAGGAATTACTAACGTAAAAACAAGTGGTTTTATTTATATATGTTTATATATAAATATATGCGGTGGCCCCTAGAGACAAAACACGTACAAACTCCAAAACACATTTCTAGCATGAACTGAACTTCCAAAGCAGAGCTACTAGATCACTTAAATTACACAATTGAAAGCATGTGTGTATTGTTTGTGTATTTATACACAGGCACTCGTATATATATTCAAATAATTTTAAAAAAAAGTTCATTTACCTGTTATTACCACACACCAAATCCGGTCGTTGGTACTTGGTGGCTTGTGTAGCCACAAGATAACAAAGGCTCAACACTGCGCCCAGCATCCTGGAGCACTTCTGTTGTCTTTTGTACGTGTTTTGAGTTTTTATGTGCTTCTGAGTTTTTAAATGCTTCTGAGTTTTTACGTGCTTCGGAGTTTGTACGTGTTTTTACGTGTTTTGGAGTTTTTACGTGTTTTGGAGTTTGTACGTGTTTTTACGTGTTTTGGAGTTTGTACATGCTTCAGAGTTCGTACGTGATTTGAAGTTTGTATGTGCTTTGTCTCTAGGGGCCACCGTAAATATACTTTTATTTATTCACTCCACATAAAATGTAATAAATAAATCATATAATACAAAAATCAACTATTCACATTTCAAGTTTTAACTATTTAAATTTTCAGCTTTTTCCTTTCACAAATTTAAAGTGAAAAGAACACAAAACACTGCAAACCACAACACAATTAAATATAAATTATAATATGAAAACTAAAAGAACATGCATATTCTCTGTCATATGGACCTGCATGAATAAACTTTCTCAATCCTTTATCATCTGCAACCGAAAATAGTTGTGGATGATTACTATACCTTTCTAATGTTGTTGTCCCTGCCTCTCTTTCTCTCTCTCTGGCTCTGTTCCTGTGCTACTGAGTGTAACTACCGCCCCTCCCCCCTCTGCCCAGCGTAAAGCACAAGGCTCGCGTGCAGAGTGAAGCGGAAAAAAAGTGCGAGAGAGAGGCTGAGAAAAAGAAAAAAGAAAAAACCCACGTGACGGCTCGCGATAAGGAGCCGGCTCGCGTCGTTCACGTCAAAGAGCCGGCTCTAAGAGCCATTTCGTTCGCGAACGACCCATCACTAATGTTGGCTGCTTTACAGAAACCCCTGAACCCCCTTTTTTGAAGAAATACGCTTTTCCTTCTCCGTTTTCTAAAGGTTCAGTGTCTTTTGGAACATTATTGCTGACAAAGACTTTTTTTTTTTATTCTAGCGAGGAGTGTGGAAAAAAAAAATGCTATCTGTGAGGCTGTCCATGTATCCATCCCAGTCCTTGGCCTCTATCTGAATCAAACAGAGCTGGCTCTGTAGTCTAGGAAGACCAGAGACAAGGAGATGAATGGACAGACATTGGCCTCTTTGCACAATTCATTCACAGGAGTCGAGTTGGCTTGCGCTCTTTTAAAAAGGCAGCAAAACAGGGCCATGTGCAGCGATGGGCAGCAACAGCTGGTGGGCTACAGGAGCAGACTTTGCTGCTCTCATAGATGAGCAGAAATCAGCTTGGCTTGACTGAGCATCAGTGGGGAAGGAGTGGCACATCCACAGCCAGCTTCAATTAAAACAAGATCCCTTCTCATTTCAAACAGGATTACAGGATTTCCTATTTTTCTATGTTGCTTCTGGACTTCAGTGGCACAGCGCATTCATAAACCCACTTGACTTAGCAGTGACCATGACGCCAGTATTGAACATATCTGAGAGGACAAACTGAAGGCGCAGATGCTGAAGCTGCACACATTCAGCAGTACTCCAGCACCTGTCAGCTGAGTTTTTCTAAATTGATATAATGCAGGAAGTCCTGATCTTTCATCTGCAGAGCACACAATCTCTTAAATCACCAGAAATGTGTTTGACCATGACAGGGTGGAAGCCTTAAACGCTTATAGCGCTGAGCAATTTATTAGTTCCAGCTCTTCCTGTCCTCCCGACGCACTGTTTCAATACAGCTAACTGATTCACATCTGCTAAGCAAACATGAATTAATTCCGTTAACTATAGCATTTCATTCTTAAATCAGCAGCAAGGTTTGATTTTTTTATGCCATTACATAAACAACGCTAATAAAGCAATGATTAAATTCAGAAACGTTTTGACTTCACCCGTCTCCCAGGTAACCATTGTTGCAAACAAAGCACAGACTTAGATTTCAGATCCAATCACCCGCCGAGCTATTTCCTAAATGAAAATCTATGAGCTAAGCTCATGCTTAACAGTGTTCGTCTGCTCCTCCAAAACAAGTCTGGAAGTATTTTAAAAAGAAAACCTCAGGATAAATGTTTGGATGGACACTGCTATGTCAAGGAGACAAGAGGCCCTGCCATGATGGCTCCCAGTCTGCTGCATGCTTACATCCCTAAGACCAATCACAGGCTTGAGTTTCCCCCCAGAGCCCTGCCAGTGGGCTCAGCTGGAATTGTTCATTTCATGGTGGATGGGACTGAACAATCCTGAGAATGGAGAGAGAGAGAGAGAGAGAGAGAGAGAGAGAGAGAGAGAGAGAGAGAGTGGGCGATAGCTAATTCACCAATCTCACATCTATCCTTTAGCTCATCACTCCAGCTCCTCTGAGCTATGGAGAGACTCTCTCGTCCCAGCCCTTATCTGTCTGTTTCACAACAAAAGCAAAGTGACTTCTCGCTGGGGAGAAAGCTGGATATTTGCATCTGCAGCAAGAAGTCAAGAAGGGTTAGTGCTAAGCACAAGAAGTATCCGTATGGTCCTGAACGCCCCCTGGGTTTCATGACTGAGGGGTTAAACGGATAATCATTGCCCTGACTCATTTCTACACATTCAGGAGTTAAAAGTGGTAGTAAACCCAAGCTAGTGTCGAGTATTTTATGTCAGTGTCAGGGGTTTGGAGGTTATCCTCACTGCACTGGAAGAGTGGTCAATGCACTTAAGGAAAGCATTTAATAGGCTGCAATGCAAATCTGCGTGAAGGTCTTTGATGACCACCTTTTTCCATCAGAACCTGGTCAATAATACATCAGTCTGAAACCTCCCGTTTCATTAGCTTTCCTTGCAGCATGATCCCAAAGGATTACATAGATGGGGATGTGGTTCAGCCAGGAGACGACTCAGACACTTTTGTTTGATGGAAATGCTTCCTGTCATCTATGAAAGCAGGAGAAAACAACATCGCTACACAATTACAGCCTTTAGCAAAACACTAAACAGTGTTAAATGACACGACCTTTCCTCAGTTGCTACTTCAAAAGGGTCCTTCAAAAGCTCTTTTCAAGGCTGTAATGACATTGCTTTTGTGTTACAGTTCAAGCTACGTCTTTGGGGAAGGTTAAAGTAAAAGGGAATTCATTTCCCTACAGATTGCCCGAGGAATTGAGCTCTGCCAAATCAATACAAATCAAATCAGTGTTGGTCAATAAAAATCAAAGGAACATAGCATGCTAAGCTGTGTGTGGGGAGTATGTGGAGCTGGACAAAAAAAAAAAAAAAATCAATTCTACAGAAAGAAGGATGGACATGTTCTGGACTGACGGAACAGGATGATGAGTAAAAGCAAATAACACGATGACAAACACTTATCCTTTGCAGTTTGATGGTGCTCTGTCAAACATTTGTAATGTCTATTTCAAGCCTGCCTTTGTTTCTCCCAGTGAGTCACACTCGGGATGCATGTGACTGTGGCATGCCTACTCTTGGGAGCAATAGAAATATCATTATTTGGGTGTATTAGCTCCGGAGAGAAGTGAAACGTTATCATTTGTGGTTTTAAGGAAGGGGTATTTATGCTGATACACATGGCATTATGCTTCTCGAGAGAGTTTAATGAACTAGCAAAGATAAGAGTGCATTTTGGTTTCTGTAGGACCTTAACCAAAACACATAAGTCATAAATGTGGGGACGCTGGTGCTACAGTGGGGAACTAATAGCGGTCCTCCATCTGGTTTTCATTGTAAAGAGGATGTGTGTTTTGGATTAAATTGACACCGATTCCTCTGTTTTTCCTCAGACTCAAGAAATCCTTTACAGCCTTGCCATGAAAGAGGTGCAGTGATTAAAAAGCACCCCTCCCTCACCTCTGAGAGATAATAGCCGTGACAGTTATAAAAGATGTAATCGAGTTCTTATATGCTTCACTTACTCTCCCTGTGATTTTTGAGAAGGTACAATAGCTCCCTCTGAGGTAAATTATACAAGAGTGGCATCTCACTCAGGACGCTGTGATATCGCATCGCTTCCACCTTGCTGATTTTCTGACATCTTTGTGGGGTTAGGGCAGACGAGGGAGACCTCAGAAACCAGAGCGTCCCCAGTGAGGCACACAAGGCAGTGTTCTGCTTCATGCTCCGCTGCCTTCTGCCACCGCCCAATGTCATTATGCTGCCAACACATCCAATTACAAGGAGCTCTGTGGCATGTGCGCCAGAGAGCAAACAAAGAAGACGCTGACAGGGATGCATGTGCGCTTGCCTAACCGGTGTCCCTGAGGTGACACTCGCACAAACACTCACACACACACACCATTGCCTACTGACTGCAGAAGAACCTTAGAGACCTGAAATCTCCTGTGGGAGTTTAAAGTGCACTGTAACCATGGGAAGAAAAACAAAAACATCAAATCAAATCGCTGGAGCTTTGTGGAGGAATAGCATGAGGTGAATCCAAAGGGAGCACCTTAAAGATCTCAGACTCTAAACTCACGGTGAACTTTTGAGGATCAGGTGAGTGTCTCCTCCACTGTGGCCTCGGGCACATCTGGTCTATAAGGGCTCTGAGGCTCTGACCTCGTCTGGGAACCAGCTGCTTAGGCTCTCCATTCCAGGGCCAAGGGGACTAATCTTTTCTCAGGGGCCAAAAAGGAGCTTAAACCTGGAAGAGGAAGCTGGGGGCCTTAAGATGAAACCTCCGCTATTCCTCTTCCTCTCCTCTCTCTGTTTGTGCTGAGGATTATTCCCTTAGCAGAGCAGAGCACGGGTATTAGAATGAATTAAATTCTCCAGAAAAAGCAGTCTCTAGAGCACTTTAAGGTCTCAAGACAAGAGCCGAGATTTGCAATTGACAGCTGCATATACACAATTCAGTCCGTCTTCAAACCCTCTTGGCTATGTTGAGATCAAAAAAATATATTTATTCATTTAATAATTGATAGATCGTTCAAAGAAATGCAAGAGAATTTCTGATACAAATCTCAAGCTTTTCAAAGAAGTCTTTGCCCACTTTCAAACGGGTCACTTGCGAGAAAAAACAAAAATAAAACATGGCAGCAGAATAAAGCAACAGAATAATAAAAAAAAAGGAAACTTGAAAGCTCTCTCTGTGTTTGATCGTGTGTGTTTCACTATGACAAATTATATCAAAGGGATCGATGGACGCAATTCCGTTTGATGCGCCAGCAGCAGCCACACAAACAATGTATCGCAATTACACACCTGCACGCAAGGCACACCAAATGATCCACGCACAACTGAATGCCATTACTAAATGGTTTGGAAAATAACCCGGCTTTACATGATAAATACAAGCGCACGGGTGATAAAGAGGCAGAGAGCGAGAGAGAAAGAGAGACGGTAAGACTGAAGGAAAGAGAGGAGGGCATCGTCAAGTCAGGACAGGTTAATTATCGATCTAAAGATGGGAGTGTTTTCCATTCCATTGTAGCTTAATCCCAGCATTACATGCAGTTCATCAAGTAAATGTGGGGCTGATTCGAGCATGATGCCTTTCGTGCCCGCATGCAGAGTCTCTTTCACAGCAAATCGTTAGGTGCTGATAAGTTTTTCTGCCATCGCTTCATCTGAATGTGAATTCTGCTGTGATAGTCACATCTAACTTTACTCCACAACAAAATCACAGCAGCTCACAGGACTAGCTGGCTTTCAGCATCAAGTGAAATGCATCATGCTGAGGCTGTAACCAAGATGGAGATGATTTCTTAGGAGCAGCGAGGTCTCACTTTGGGATTTCAAATCAAAACAAAAGGAGCGAAGGATGAGTGGATGGGGTAAAAGGAGCGAGAGGAAAGGAGGGAATGGAGGTGGATGTGTGATGTCTATGTTTAGCAGCTCCAGCTGCAGAAAGAAAACTATGTTTTCCTTTATTTCATAACCTTTTAAATGTAATACATTCTCAGTGAGGCCAACATGACTGGCACTTTGGTGAAATATGAAACCATGGGAAAACATGTCGGCTGACGGCTCACTCAGAGCTCGCAGCTCACGGTCGAACTCTTCATAAATTCTCTCCTTTTCATCAGAGATATTATAAATAAGGGCTGCATTTTCCTTTTGTGAAAGCACATGTGGAACTACCTGCTATGTGAACAAGGGAATGGCAAAAATATCTGAAGCAGCTGTCTAATAAGAGCCAAGTTTGGCCTTGAGACAGACATAATACCATCCATACTGGGACATTAAACATTCAGAGTGAAGGATCTTTGCAACTACACGGGTTAAATTATGGTTAGCTTGAAATTTGACACATGTAGCTAATTATATACACGTTCTTCTGACAAAAGCCCGTTATGGAAACAGTGTTTGACCACATGATTGTGTGACACGTAGGAGAAAAAGCAACACACAAGATCACTTCAAATACTCACACATATACACTCACCGAGACAATTGTGCCCATCATGCGCCAAGCGAAAGCCGTCGTAGCACGTGCACCTGTAATTTCCCGGGATGTTGATGCACTCGTGGACGCAGCCGCCATTGTATTCAGTTGCACACTCGTCGACATCTGCAGAAAGATGACAACATGAATGTGCTTCAGAAATGTAGCTATAACAAACCAGTTGATTTTCAAAGTATGACCACGATTAAAGAAACGTTTCAACATTTCAGAAGTACGAAAATGTCTTCTTTTGCTGAGGGTTACTTTAGCAGAGTGACATGACTTTAATATTTGCGCATTCACTGTGAACATACAGCCAGGCAGTGGTGAGCTAAGCGTACAGCCTGGAAAATTGGAAACTTTTGGTCAAACTAGATCCAAATTAATAAAATCCACACCATTTTTCTAAACCTGTAACCTCCCTGTAATGGTTTACAGACAATAATATCCACACCTGCTGCTGGATCAAGGACTTCCTGGTAGCAACCTCACTCGTTACAATAAAGCTCTAATAAGCCTAATACATAAAGTCAAGCCAAAACCAATCGTGTGTATAACCTTTATGTTTTTATCATTCTTGGCACAGATTAGACAAAGCTTGTTCAAAAATGATTAATTATTCCCTTAAAATAAACACATACACAATTAAGCAATCAGGTCAACTTTTAGAGGGCCCAAATCATCTGGTTTTGTTCCACCTCTGCTTTCACAAGTGCACTTTCAAGCTAAACATGGAAGAGACATCAGCTGTGGTAATTGGATGATTCACCTGCTACTGACATAACCTGGGAATCTGCCACAGACTGCTAATATTTTTCCTTTTATTAAAACCCAACAGCCTAAGCTTTTATGACAAAGTATCCTAAAATTTGCCAGTTTCCAGTTGCCAAGACATTGATTCTTACTCATGGAATGTTATTTCTGGCAACATGTTAAAGCATCAGAAACCATTTTTGTTCAGTCCAAGACACTAAAAACCTTTCTACCATGACCTAAAGTATAAAGTCAGCAGCAAAATATGTAGCTATTTATACAAAACACATACCTAACTATTAAGTTATCAGAGCAAGTTAAACTGCTTTGTCACCAGGAAGATATCTTCATGAAATCAGACAAGGCATTGATTTTAGTGACCCACTGCTAGTCGATACTGGGAAAGAAAAATGCTAATATTGATCTTATGACTAATAAAACCAACCTAACTTCAGCTCAAGTAGCTAAAAACTAAAGAAATGTGACACAGAAATGAGACGGAGGCAGAAAGATAAAGAGACTGCAGACTGCTATGACAGTTTAAGTGGAGTTGTCTTTTATGGTTATGATGATGGCTGAGGGGCCCATACTGAGGAGACCCAGACAAGGTGGATGAGAACACAGAGTACTTCCATTTCGCACTTACTGTCCCATTTAGGGCCAATGATTCTGGTTATTCAGCTCCTGCTTCAGACTGCCTCTCTCAGGGCTTAATTGGACTTGACAGCAGAGGGATGGAACTAAAACATAGAGACTCTCCTGCACTCTGCTTAGTCGCTTTCCACACGTCTGCGTCGTTCTCCGATCGTAGCACACGATCACCCATCACTTTTTCACTCTGTTCTAGAAACACCCACCACATGTTGATGAAACACTGACTCTCCTCGACTAACTAGCTTTTATTCAGAGCTGGGCACATCTGACCATGTCAGCGCCAAAGTTGTCTTCATTCATATCTAAAAGACCTGAAAGTTTACACAGTGCTGTGTAGGCCTTTATCATGCAAGAGTAATAGGTAAATATCAGATTATTGGCATGAGATATCGACACCCAAAAGAACCATGTTCAGTGACAAGAAGAACATGGAGTCCTGCGACAGATGGTATGATTCCCACATAGCCGTTATCTCAGCATCACGGAGTCAGTCTGGGATTACATCGAGAAGAGAGAGACTCAGACAGCTTAAATCCACAGAGGAACTGTGGCGGTTTCTCCACAAAGCTTAGGGAAAAAAGTCCCCGTAACAAGAACAACTTAACGATCTCTGACTCCAAACTACAGAAGCTCCCGGCTGTGCTAAATAAATAGATTTTTCCATTAAAAGGGAGGGCAGGAAATATTGTTAACTTCCACTGACATCTAAAGTCTAACTAAAAAGATAATAATAAAAACAAATCTATTTTTGTAAAGGAGCTAAAGTGAAATGTGAACAACTGCCCAACATATGAAAACTACACCTACAACACAGAGTGTGAAGCAACAAGCAACACTACAACCGCAGTAAAAATAAAGCGTGTTTAAGTCAAGCTGATGGTGATTTAAATTAGGTCTGCAAGTCAACACTGGAAAATAGTATTGGAATTTATGGAATTTAGCTGCAAAGTCATTTGTAAAGTCCATTAGGGTATACTACAAGCCAAGTTCACCACAGTCAGGGTCTCTTTGTGTTAGAGGCCTTAAAAAACAAACAAAAAACATCTTCAGTCAGAGATAACAGGTATCATGTTGGTTATCAACTTTCTTCATTATCTCAGGCATTTTGCCTCCGGCATTCACATAAAAGGATTTGACTCTTTTATGCACAAACTGGATCAATTGAGCACCGCCTATTCCAATCAGAGACATTATTAGAGGAACTGATGTTGGAGCTCTGTAATTACATAACTTAGTTAAGCACCTTTCTACTGCAAGTCTCAGTCACACAATCACACACATACAGTCATGCAAAATTTTTAATGTATGCCTTTCTAAGATTTGCTCACACACTTACAGTCTGGTCAATGCAATGAGAGCAACTCAGAGGCTCAGTATCTTGCCCAAGGATACTTTGGCATGCACACTAGAGGAGTCAGTGTCATCAATGCACCAACCTTCCAATAAGGAGACAACTCGCTCTACCACCTGAGCCACAGTCGCCCAGGAAAAAGTAATTTGTTATACTGGTCGTTACTTTGCTTTCAGGTAACTCTGTAAAATAGCTGATTCTACAACCCCCCGCACACCAACACAAATCCCTAATTAGGACACACATTTCTAAAATCTTTTTCTTAGTAGAATACAAAGCTGACCACACAAAGTACAGATGAAAACCAGCACAAAAACGTGACTGCCACATTGATTCTGCTGTAGAAAGGTGAACTGGTAGCAAGGGAGGGTGCCTGATATGTTGTTACCTGTTGAAGTTAAGGGTCTGGCTGCTGGCGCCACCACTCACTCTGGGATCTTGGCTAGCTTAGCGTTAGCATGCTGTCTTGGCAGATGCTTGGAAAGAAGTGAAGTTGTTTCTGTCCTGGGTGCAGTTTTCCACTTTACCATTTATCTCGTCCTTTTGTGTGAGGCAGGCAGACTAACAATTCCAAGGAACTGTACTACTGACTGCTTAGGGAAACAATTGTGCATGTAATAAGTGTCCTTGTGGATTTGTATTGCAGTGTATTTATTGGTTGGGGAATTGCTAAAATAAAAAATTAAATTAAAAATAAAATACAGTGTAAGTGTCATGCTGGTGACAGCAAGTTATCAGGTGATTGTTACAGTGCTGGCAAGTTGCCAGGTTGGGGGGGGGGGGGGGGGGGGGTTATAATTAGTGGCCTTTTATTGTGATAGACTAATTTAATTAATTTTCAATTTAAGGAAAAAAATAATAAACCTGTATACATTTTTGGCTGATATTATCCTCTTGTTCCGTTTATTCTGGACTCGTCCCTGCATGATCTTTTGACTGCAAGATTTTATATGAGCAGGATTGAGGCCTCTGCACTCACCATGTGCACGTGTGATCACCACATAAACATCAAAAATACTTCACTTTTCTTGTCTTTATGCTTTCTGGTGCCCTTTTTCAACACAAGTAGGTGTTAACTTGGTGCAGCACTCAAAAATTACTATGACATTCAACAGGCAGCAAAGAAGTATTGAAGAGGCGGCAATACAAGTCACTGTACTCCTGCTTTTGAATTTTGTTTTACAAGTATTATCAACCTTGAGTTCAATGGAAACCCAACCTTGCACATATTTTACAATAAATTCAATAAAAGCAAACTTTTATGACCTACAGACAGAAAGCCATGAAAAGCACTTGGTCAAGTAAATGAAAGAATAATAACAGTAAGAGAAAAAAAATGGCACTTTGAAATACGGTTTTGTAATAATAGTAATAAAAATTGTGGGATATAATGATCCGGAGGCTTTGGGCCCATTGAAAAGGGCTAGAAAAACAGACTTGTGTCTGACAGTCTACAAGGCCTGCCTCCGGCTGTGGAAATATCCCTTACGGCTTGGCAGAGCCTTCGACTGCCGTTTCAGCCGCTATCTTAATTTTCTCCTCTAACATGTGTAGGAAATTTACTGCTTCATTTCATCTTGTCACAAAGGAGCACTCTGCACCTGGCTTTCACCTTCCCTCCATTTGCAGCCCTCTCTCTTGTCTTGCCTCCATTTTCAGGAAGTCTTTAAACTAATGAGTTATATTAACTGAGACATACGCTCTCATCACGCCCGTCACTGGCTCAGGGACTTGCATTCAGAGATGTAAAGCAAATTAACATTCGAAACATTGCATTTACTTCAGTGTATTGTACAAATCCTCCCCAAGCACCAAGTCACAGTTGAAAATAAGCATATTAATGCAATGACACTTTTACCTTCACAATGTTTGCCATCCCCTTTATAGCCTGACTTGCAGATACATTTGTATGACTTCAGGGTGTTCTGGCAGATGGCGTCAATGCTGCAGTTATCAAGTGCCTCTGCACATTCGTCCACATCTAGAAAAAAAAAAAAAATAAGAGACACCAATTATATGGTGAATTTAAAACATTCTTGGTGATAGCATTGCATTTATACCACACAAAAACATCCCCAATTTCTGAATGTAATGGGCCGCGCTCAGACACAAACAATTAAAATGAATACAAACCAAGCTTTAGTAAAAAGGCGGGGACACTTTTGTGGTAGGGCAATAACCATTATTTGTGCTTCAAGCAACCTCTAAATGAACACTTCATCTCAGAGCCTGAAAACAACTGGGATGCACTGGCCACTGAACCACAAATATCCCCAGACAGCCAACAAAGCAGCTCTGTGAGGCTGCATGTAAGCACATCAGCATGCTAAGACAGTGCAAATATACAGATTAGGAGCAGGTATGCTAATGTATAAGCATGTAAACATTTGTGAATTAGTACTAAAGGGAAGTGGAACTGAGGCTTTTGAGCATCACATTGCTTTTAGAAAGATATAGTACAGTAGTGCTGCTGACTTACATCTCAAAATAACTCTTATTCATCTTATGCTGGGCATAAGTGCATGTTCATTCACTGTCTGAAGCAAGCCAAGCTAGCTCCTCTCCCTTTAAGCAAACTTTCTTCTGATTGGTTGCCACTTCCAAACACTTCTGCATTCACAGGCAGAGCTGACATGATTGTAGAATATCTGCTCTTGCTGGCATCATTCAGATCCAAGAGTAGAAAAAAACATTGTAAGAAACTGAGCATTCAGAGCAGACTGAAGATTATTCTGGTCTCCTTGGGATTATATACATATAATGCTGACCTCATTATTTATTTTGAGCATTTACTGTTTTGACAGTAGAAGAAAAACCACAATAGTTCCCATTAAAACATTTAATGTCATTGACAGAATTATGCTAAGAAGAAATCAGGGATCATTAAGCCAGTAGACAACACAAACACCTAGCTTTGACCCGCAGCCTTTACTAAGCTAAAAAGCAAGTTTTCAGATGTACTTAAACAAGTCTTTCAAAGCCCAGTTTAACCAAACCCAGTTACACTTATTTGTTGCTCAGGAATGAATAACTGATTTTTGGCATTGATAATAGTTTTGTACAGAGCAATTTTAACTGTTGTGCAACCAAACAGAGTTTGGATTACAAAGAAGAAAAAGCAAAAGATAAGAATGGAAATGGATTTAACCAGAGGGAAGATCAGTTTGGCCTTCACGGAGCCCCTAATCCAGCCAAATCCCAGTTAACTAGCCCAGGTGTTTAGGATTACCCCCCTTCACACAGGGGGAGGGCAGCTTAACAAGGTTTACATAGCTTCCAATATCCACTCTTATCACAAGCCCTCTGCAGGAGCTGGCTAATCCCACTGGGAAATGACCAGGAACCCAAACCCCTGAGCTTAGCATTTTAGCTATATCTGCCTATTACTAGAGGATGTGAAGTCTGCACTGGAAAGGAGGACAGTGACACTGCAGAATTCCCAGAAATGGAAGATGAATGGAAAATGTGGAGAAGAAAACAGAATGCAATATGGTCACCGTGCAAACATCACTAACAGCAATAATACCACCACTAACAAAAGTCTCATATGCACATACTATAAGCAAGCATATAGTTTCTGAAGTTTAGCTTTAATAAGACTGTACACACAAACTGCGCAGAGCATACACAAGGCAAAAAACTCACAAACACAAATTAACTAGAAATTTAGGGATGTTGTGGCTCAGGAGATAGGGCGGGTCATCTACCAATTGCAAGGCAAATGGTTTGATTCCTGGCTGCTCCACTTTGCATGTCAAAGTGTCCACGGGCAAGATACCGAACCCCAAATTGTCCTTGATGCATCCATCAACTGTGTGCATATAGCATTAAAAGGCTGTGCGATTGTGGTTTGTAGTCTGAGTGTTCACAGAGAGTAGAAAAGCACTGTTTAAATTACCAGTCCGTTTGCCAGTCTCCAGACAAGTACCTGCTCTCATGGGCTCATTCAGACTTTATAGATTCTGTGATGATGAACCGAATCAGACATGCCTTGAGCTAAATACCCACAATGACAGCATTCAGTAAACTTTAGAAAAAACACATAATAATTTAGTAGTTTAAACAAGGTTTGCTCAGTATTTTAGTCGTGGTCGTCATTACTTAAACATCGCAGAACAGCATGAAAAGTAATTTAATGAGCATCCTGAGGATACACAATTCAATAACTGTAGGACAGAGATGACTAAAACAAGAGGCAATTATGTGAATGTATTCACAGATTCAGAGATTCTGTTCTCACTTAAATTGAAAGAGTTGTGATTCAAAGGTTCAGGCTATGCTTTTGTTGCACATTTGCTTGCCGATCCCAAGAGAAAATGTTGTTTAGTCCACAGACTTGGATTATGCTGTCTGAGCGACATGTCGGATCATCATACATCATTAGCAACTCCTACCCTCAACAATCTGTTTCAACCATCTGTAGCTTCCCAAAACCAACTATCCAGTATTCCAATATTTTCCTCTAGTTACAGGTATAGTCTGTATATAAAAAGTTAATCTAGCCACCATGAAGTCACCCACTGGTTTGTGAAGATCTGTTTTTTGGTGTTTTTCCAGTTGATAAGTTTAAAAAGTCATTTGTTAGTCTCTAAATCATGAATCATTTTATCATCTTTCTGGAAACCATAATGTATAAGGTGAACATCATTCTGTATTCAACTAGATTTTGAGGCCATGATAAAAATTAATTAATTAATTAATTTAAAAAAAAAAAAAAAGGGCCATTTTCCCATAGACTTTCTACAATTGGACTTCTAAATGCATCCAGATCGATCGGCCTTCCCGGCCATCACAAAGTTTGTTTTGAGATACCATAATCCGACAAACTGCTTTGGTGTTCTGAAAAAACAATTAACAATCAATCGTTCAGATATAATGTTTGGATCTATGAGATATAACTATCGATCGATCGATCGATAGATCGATAGATAGATCGATAGATAGATATGTATATAGTAGCTCTGTAGTGCCAAAGTTATGTGCCATTGCTATATCTACAAAAATAAATAAATAACACATTACAATGTTTTGCTTTGCATTTTTAAATAGGACTTAAAAGTGATTTATTTAATTTAGAGAAGTTGTGCAGAAAAAGACAAAATCATGATTTTGGCTATCCAGCAGTTTAGGTCTCACCATATTTGTGTGTTAGCGTAACATTTGGCAATTGTTTGGTCATTTAAAAAGTTATAGCTATAAAACAGAGTGGAAATTTTTCAAATTGTCAAAACAGACTGACCATCTGCTCAGTAACCTTATAAAAGCTGAGCATCAACACAACGATGAAAATTAAAAAAAAAAAAAAACACCAGCGTTTTCCAGCAGCAGCATTATTCTTGTAATGATATGCCATGTTTCACAGGTCTGTTGGGGAGTTTAGCATCTGTGCAGCATTCAGCAGGGGAATACAGAAACCTGGGACAGTTGTGGCTTATTTTGCCAAGTTTCCACAAACACATTTAGAGTTGCAGGAGGTCCTCAAGACCCTCCAGTGATTTATATTTGGTGAGAACAATATAAATTCTTCCCAGGAGCCTGGCTTCTTTCTCCTTACAGATTGTGTTCCAGGGTAAGAGCAAGAGAGGCTGTTTGAAGAAGTGTTTTTCAATAGACGAGGTATTAATCACAACAAATTATCCGTCCTATTGTCAGGTTTCTTGGTGCCAAATCTTTGTGGTAATTAATATTCATTATGACAGAAACTCAAAGAATCCCTTATTTCATCATCCTATTAATGTTCCCATCTGGAGAATCAGTTCACTTTATCTTTCCGGTCCGCAATGCTGCCGACTCTTACGCTTATACTTTGGGACACACATGCGTACAGGTTTGCACACTCACACTTTCGTCTCAAGTCAAATTTGCATTCAAATTGATGCAGTTATTTCTCCAGGCTACACTTGGGTGCGAGAGAGCAGAAGCAGATATTAGGCTAAAAGTGTCTCAAATGTTACATAACTGCCATGTTGTGATATATAATGTCTTTACCGACACTGACAGGCAGCAGCTTGCTGTGTGTTTAGGGTTTTAATACAACAGCCTTAACTTCTGAAACTGTAAAACTAACTATACAACACATGCACAGTACTCGAAATCCTCCAGGCAATTTATGAGTTGAAAAATAAAATGAAATGGATATTTTTGCCAAAATTACTTACAAATTTAGTCATCTTTAGACATGACAGAGTTGTGATACCAGTAACATTTGAGAAACAATGACAATGAACAACAGATAACTAACTTAACAGCTAGCAAACTGTTGGAATTCAGCTGAAAAGCAGGAAAATAGTCAACACAAATGTGTTTTAATTAAATTACTCTCTCACAGTCCCATTGTCTCTTTGTTGTGAGCTAAAGAAAATGAAATAAACATCAAAATTAAGAAATCCTGGCCCACAAACTACAATAGCCCATGTCTGTCAAAGCAATGTTTAAAAACCCACCCATAAAAGTCACTGGGAGCCTTCCAGTAGACACATAGACAACAAAAGCTAAATGCGATGGTCTCTCTGGAAACCCCACTGCCTTTGCCATGGAAATAAACATGTCAGAATCAATACACTCTTTGGTTCAGTCCAGGGGATGATCCTCTGAAGGCTTGAGAAAAATGTACAGGGCGTTCAGTAATGCCGCCCTGGTAATTGACTCATGCCTAAGATGAAAAAGATTGTGTTTTTCATTGAGAGGTTCTTTCATTCTTTTGTGTTGAGGAATCACATTTGTTGGGAACAAGTTAAGGCAGCATAGAATGAAGCCGGCGCTTCGAGACAAGGATGAATAAACAAAGTCAAAACAACAAAACCAAAGACGAGAGATATGTTGGGCAATGCTCAGATGTTTAAACAGTTTCCTCTGGGGAATGTGTCAGTTGGAATATTGCTGTCTTGTAGCTCTCCTCTGGTTTAAGCACTTGAGCATATTAAAGCCACAAATAGCTCAAGTCTGTGTTCAAACACACTGACATTTGTGGAATATTGAATCCAGTGACTACTCTGGATGAAACCAAGTCATACAATAATAAAGCATGTTTTCTCTCCCTGATTCCACTTCATTTCTTGCTTACATGGCATGCTCAATAAAACTCTAACCCCCACCATGCGTCAGACTTCTAAATCCCTGCATGGATTGTGACATGCCCTTACTCAGAAAGGCACAATTTGGAATTTTTTATTTTGGCATGATGGAACGTTGCGGGGTAAATTAAATGGGATTTTCTGTAATTGTATTCAATTCGCTGGATAAAACACGCTCCTGTCCTCAGAAGCGGTGATTAAGAAAGTTACTCCAAAAGCAGGCTCCATATTTAAGTCAAAGCAGCCAGCTTAATGCTGCTGGCTGTGGAGGTGAGACTTTGTCAGAGGTGCTTTTCCTCCCTGATTTATTAGAAAGCCCTGGGATAAGCAGTGTATTTAGCTGGGCCAGCTCAAGGGGGGTGTTAGCAGGAATAAGACTCAGAGGGGAGAGAGCGCGAGTGTGTGGGAGAATTGTAGGGCCGAAGGTGTGTAGTTCAAACATAGGGTAATGTTGACTTTGAGTATTGAGACCCTAGCTGTTTGCTTTGCCCCAAACCTGCCCGCCCCCTCAAACCCATCAACTTTCCTTCAAATACAGAAATAGACTGATTGGAGCTGGGACACCCAGAGGTGTAGCTTTACTTGTGCCGCCTGCAGTCAACTGTGAAATAATCGTCACAAATACGGAGCGAGAGATGCATTCAATAAGCGAAAGTAATAAAATATTCGGCTGTTTTCCTGACAGAATGATTTCGGTGCAATATTTGAACATTTGTGGTGAAGGATTAGAAACAAAACATTCCTCCTGACAAAGCCATTTTCCGATGAACTCCTTGATTTTCATGAGCCTTTTGCGACAGAAGAGGAAGGGTGCTGGGTTCAATGCCATAAAAATGTGTTCTTGGGATCACAGTGTTTGTCATACTGTGTATAATTACAAAGAAAAGTATTGTAATTATCCATCTTAGAACCACACTTACACTATAGTTTGGGTTGCGGTTGAGCAGGATGGGGTTAAGGTCAGGATAATTACTTTAGGTACAGAGCAGCTGTCAGAATGGCTGTAGCGCCTCTTTTATCTTCACCGTTGTAAATGATCCATATGATGTTTAACTCACAAGCCAACTATTTGTTGTGAAGCAAAGCAACTGGTGTGGAAAAACCAGCAATCATTTCTTCTCCATTGATTTGTGCTTGTAAAACACAAATGTGCATTTTCTGTATTAATAAAAGGATCCGGGCATGTTTTAAAATATTTTTAAAAAGTACTCCGATTTGAATAATGTGTGTTTTATACGCTTTTCCCCTAGAACCGTGTATTTACTTCCTTATTTGGGTGAAAAATGATTAGAATTATATCAACACCCTTGACCTCAGAGAAAAATACAAAATTTCTAATTATGTAAATAATAATCATTTTAGAAGTTGGAAACATTTTACAGTCCACTCTCACTGTCTGTGCAACAGATGCGCTTTGTTTGCAAAAAAAAAAAAAAGAATCACACTGTTACACACAGAACCACAACCTTTCAAATTACTTCCAAAATGTCCAAAGAATAAACAAAAATGTTAGTCACTACGACATATACTGGAGGATGTCAAAATGCTCAGGAAAATCTCGACAAAGAGCCCAAGGTGTTAATCCAGCCTCTAGAGTCTTTAGCTCATTATCCGACCAAACACCAAAGGAAAACGTGCACATTTAATGTTGTATACAGCACATTTCCCACACTAATGTAAGGCTTTGTGATTCTTTCCTGTAACCTGGGAGTCACCAACGCAGCACTCTGGAAAAGCTGTAGCTACTGAAGTTGTGCTGGGGCAGCAAAAAAGTAGACCTCGAAAAAAAAGAAATCGTTTTGATGAAATGCAGACGTCAACATTAACACAAAATTTAGCATCTCGCCACCCTTCTTGCCCAGATCTCCTTTCAGCTAATGAAGGGACACAGTGTTGGCTGTCCAGCAAACCTCTAAAAAGTTGTGAATAAAAATATCCACTGCTTCCATTCGGGATATTTACACTCATCCTTCACACACTCTTAATGTTTAGGAATCATGACCACTGACTGATCCTGTGCTTTCAGAAACTGTGATCACAACTTCAAAACCCTGCGGGTCCCTCCCTGCTTATGTCCACCAATCATGAAGCCTCAGATTAATGTGAGGGTAAAAACGTACAAGAACCTACAAGATAAGTTTCAGCACCCAAGTCATGTTAACATGAAAGACATGAACTGTGTCCAACACCCTTAATTTATTTAGACATCTAGACACTTCATTTCTTATTGCTCAGGGCCACTCACCATCTGTTATGTCTATTAGGAGCACATAATAACACAACAAGGGTAGACTGACTGACCCTTATAGTGCTGCTGTATCCCGTAATGGTGTGCTACACCATTTTTTACACTGCCTAATGTTAGAGGTTGTTATATATATTAAAGGTGTTAATTTTTTAAAGTCTGGTTCTTTGCAAAAGAACAAATCTTTTCTTGCATTTCTTTTTTTTTATAACAACAGCACAAAAAAATAACACATCTGCATTTTGTACAACAGTGTAAAGAGCGAGTAATCCTCTGATTATTTAAGATATCTAATCTAATGTGTGCCTGTATTATGTGAATTATTCTAATTCCTTTTCTAAGTCTTTAACAATCTCTTTTCACCCTCTTAATCCAAATTAATGTGCTCTTTACTTGTTATTACCATAGGTAAGAAAAAATGATCCTCTGATACTAGTTGATATTAAAAATTCATATTGGGATAGGCATGTATTTGCATTTCTTTATTGATACCAACTTCACTTGGTCATACGGACAAAAACTTCAAACAGCACAGCCCCTCCCCTTCACTAGCAGCTGAACAGGTGAACAGCAGCACAACAAACAAGGCAAAGGATCTTAAAGACACACCATGGCCTTCATGACCAATTTTATGACTTCAGTAAAGCTCTCAACATCAACAACACTGACGTATTAAACACTAATCATAAATGTTAACCTGGCGAGCGCACATGTTGACATTAGCCTTTTAACTATTAGCAATTATCCAAATTACCCACCCCCAACTGTTAAATTATCATTAAGGCAGCGGCTGGCGGCTATGGCTAATAATAAAACGATAATGTTAATGAGAGAGCTGGGGGGGGGGGGAAACTATATTAGTCCCATTTTAGTTTAACCAGATAATTATTTGTGACTAACAAGTGTTATTTTTTTCCTTTAGTCACATGTTGAAGTAAAGAACAGTCTACCGGAAATTAGACAGCAAGAGTGGCAGTCTACCAACTTTTTGATCAGCAACGAAAATATGGTGCCAAGTCACCAGAAGCACAGGAAATACACAGGGCTGTAGCTGAATACATTTGGACAAACCAGCATTGTTCTAATCTAATCTGATATTTTTCTGGGCAATCGGTACAGAGTTTGAAATTTTAGTATCGTGACAACCCTCCTACACGGTGAGCTTCTCCATTACGCCAACAGCTGAAACGATGTATAAAGGATACGTATTTGGGGTTCATTACAACATTTCAACTACTCAAGCCAACTCGTACACAATCTTTCTGTGTAATTCTTCCATCTGTTCGCTCCTTCATGAGCGTTTCAGAGTGTCTGCGCCTCATAGCATACATAAAGACAACCGCAGCGATGAGCCTGGAGACTGCAGAGTAAAGAGCAAGTGGATTCACCTCGTGTCATTTATAAAACATATCTCAAGGTAGCTCAAGCGCAGGCTTTGTGAATAAATAATGTCTTTTCTCTGTGATTTTGTTCATAGGCCAAGCATCTGGTGTCTTTACTTTAGCATGTGTGGCCTTAATAGACTATGACTCACAGACCTCCGGACCACCTCCAGAAGGAAAACACTTATTACAGTAATTAAGTGAATCATAGAGTAATACTAAGAGAGAACAGAGAAAGAGAGAGACTGACATGACACTCTGTTAAGTGTCAGAGGTCTAATACATACATACACCTCTGAATAAATGAGCAGAGCTTGTAACAGATCTCATTAGGAGCCCACTGACAAGAAATTAATCTGTTCTCTTCAAGTGATTTTTCAACCGTCTTGGAATGTGTCCTCAACTGTTAATGACTTCTTGGCCTCATGCAGGATATTTTATATGCGGGAAGGGTGGCACTTAGTCCAGCTGTATACCTTATATTTATGCAGCCAGAGCTAACTGACATGACACTCTCCACTCGGCACACAGCAATTGTGGTTCATGCCAGATACAGTACCAACTTTAAAGATGGTAACATAGCAATTACAGCACAAGTGTGATATTTTTAGTTGTTTCCTGTCAAACTGAGGGATAAAGTGAATGGTTCTCTGTGTAAGCCATGAAGCGGGCATTAACTGCTAAAAGTTCAGAAATGTGGACTTTAGTGGGCTGGAACTCACTGGACATATATACCTCATTTCAATCCTGACCATGCGCTCCTATCAAGCGTTTAAGGGGCCACCGAGTCACAGCACCTACTGTATCTCAAATCAGATGGCAGATTTTACAGTCACATAATTACAAAAAAGACCAAGTTTTCCACAGAAAGAAAATGAGTAACCAGGGTAATGACTATACTTTCAAAGTGCTAAAGGAGATGGGAAAAGAAAGTCTTTAACATTTCAATGAATAATTGATTGGCAAAGTAACTGACAATTAACTTTTTGAATCAAATTATTAGAAAATAAACAAGGCGACCCGTGTTCAGCCCAAAACCGATTAAGATAAAGCGACTCTCGGCGGCTCCCTTGTCGCATGTTTGATTTGGCTGAGAGACATGCTGGATGACCTTCCTGACGCAACCCCAGAGGGGGTCTAAGTCAAGCTTTTACTTGCCAAGTGAAAGTCTCACCCACTACAGCAAGGAGCCAGTTTCAAAGCCTATTAAGATATTTTCTTAATAACTGTTCCGTTCCAGGTGGGTCTGCATCTTATTACTTAGATACATTGTTATTTTCTCTTTTTCTCATTGTTCTGGTCATGAAAGGTCAGACAAAGTTTTTAAAATCAAATACACCCACAGTTTTTAAATCAGGCCAATAGTCCAAACACAAATGTGAGATTAACACGATAAGCTCTAAATGCTCACGTGTAAAAAGATGGTATTTCTGCTTTGTGAGACAAAATTTAAAAACAGAAAAAACAACTGAAATGTAATCATTAAAACCCACCAACTATTTATTAAAGCCACCACATATTTACTCAACTGCAGCCTTGCAAAATGATAGATGAGAGCATACCTGTTTTTTTTTTAAGCATATTCACTTTATTTTCTTTTTTTTGGTTTAGATTAAATCATAATCATAACAGTTACTGATCAGTGAAGCACTGCACTTTGTGTGGCAACTCCTGCAATATCACTTTAGAAAAACATAATATAAATCAACATTTCTACCATCTAACACTCAGTCGCTACAAAATTACAGCAAAATCCCATCAAAAACCTGCCCATGTCATTATTATACATGTGATTATTCAGCTATGGCCTCATTTAATTGGAAATACAAATCAAGATTCTTGGGGCTATAATAATGGTTTGTTGTGGCACCAGCAAGAACACTACACTAAAAGGACTGAAGCACTATAAAGCTCCAATGATTAGTTGAGTAATTGCAAGTTAATCAACAACAAACTAAAGTAATGAAACAACTTATTTTAACTTTTAAATGTAAAGAATTTACAGTTCCTGCTTTCTTCCTCTTCTATGTCTTTGGAGTTTGTACTACTGGTTACACAAATTAAGCTCCTCTGCATTTTTTGCAATTTGTTGACATTTTATAGACCGAATGATAAATAGAAGAGATAACTGATAGATTAACTGACAGTGAAAATCTTAGATGCCTCTTTGATTGATAGTGCAGTAATTAAGCCACAAAGAACAGTATACACTATCAGGGTCTGCAATAAATTTATATCTAGAGTTCACCAGAGGTGACTAAATACTTCAGTGGGTCATATGGTTTTTCCCATGCCTCTGTTCATTTAGGAAGTCTCACATTCATCAGTGAAGTCATCCCCCTTTCTACCCAGAATGCACTGGCCAGAAATAAATAACCTTTTTTCATTTGGATTCCTTGATGTATTGGGTTGGATTTTTCCATTACTAAGCAGAATAAGAGCATTTCCTTTAACTTCCAGCAGTCTCTAAAGCTGGCGCTCACCATCAGGAATGTAAACACACACAGTCTGTAAACAAGGCTCTCTCTAACCCCCAACCCCCCTCGACAACGCTGACCACCGCAGACCAGCCTAATGACGTCCCTCCCTGACCCCACCAAACTTTCAAAGACAGACGCAGCCCCATTATTGAGCTCAGGGGTCGCAGGAGGGAACCCAGAAGAGGGTGAAAGCTGAGAAAGGACAGTGTAGCGTTACAGACACAGAGATGACAGGCCCTCTGATATCTTCTCCTGAATCCTCGAGTCCCCAATCAGTGAGTAATGGAACAGAAAAACAAATGTGGGCTCTGGGAGGTTAGTGGATTAATGATATAAGAGTCGCTGCAGCTGGCTCAGGGACGATACTGAGGTTCCTCAGTGAGCCATCAGCACTTGTGAAGGGGGCTCTAGAGGTGAGTCAAAGACTCGGGGGGTCAGAATACCGTCAGCGCTGACTCAATCCTCCCCCGAAACCAACGGGGATGTTGTCAGCACAGAGAACAAAGGCCAGCGACAGGGTGAGAGGGAGCAAGGGGAAGAGATAGGGAGCAGGAGAGGGAGCTTTCTAATTTTAACCACAATGCCACAGTTGAGAGACGCATCACAGGGCTCATTTGGAACATATTGTTCAAATTAAAGCCTTGATAAATAAACAAGCCTCAAACAAGCACAGCGCTCTGTACTCCTGAGTGTGAGGGTTAGAATGTTTCTTTTATACCAGCGGACACTGGTGTGGCATACAAAGCCATTACCCTCAAAAGTTTGGGAGATTTCAACCACATTTTTCCCCATCCTCTATTGTACCTGAAATCTATAGCTTTGTCAGCCCTGCAACCATTTGAAATTAGGGGACAAATGGTGCTCACAAGGGCCTCACCAGCTGCTGATAAAGTGATTTTCTGCTCGAGGAAGGCAGAAAAGGTGCTTTGACAGAGGGGCTTCAGTAGCTGATGGGTTCCCCTGGGCAGCAACAGAGAATCTGCAGTGTCTACAGGTTATGGTTTTGTGGTTCTGTGACCTGACATTCATACTGCCTATAACATCCACAAAAAGAGTAACCATTCATAATATACATGTAAATTCAATGATGATAGAAGGCAGTTTAACAAACATAAGTGGGTACAAACTTGATTAAAAGCAAAAATTATGAGCATACTTTTGCCATGATCTTAATCTGTGCAGCCATTTTTGTCAGAGTCTTTACGCGCTCCTACATTTGGAAGTATATAATGATTTTTTTATTCATTTTCACACATCTTATTTCACCAAATATCAACTTCACTTGACCACACATCGCACCACATCTGGTTTGTGCTGCAGTCAGTCCTCACATTACAGTATAAAGTTAGATCCACTGGATAAACTGTTGATGCAAACATCTGTTTCTTCATTGTGTTCTGTTACATTTTTCTTATAATGGCAAATCAGTCAGTGCCAAATTTTTTACCAGAGCAGATAAGGAATGAGAGCGAGACTATATGATGAAACATATAGTCTCATCATATAGTCCAAATACACAGGGCAATGGCAGCAGTGGCTGAAAATAGGTTTTGGTGCAGCTATGCTTTTCAAAACTCGACCGAGACATTGGCAATGCTCTCTGCAACACTCACTTTGCAAAATGCAAAGCTGGCCATGTCAGCATATCAATTCTGAGGAAACTCCTGGTCAGATATTAAAAAAATATATACATCTACAAGCTGAAGAGTATATCCTATAGCCTGAAAGGACCCAGAGCTAACATTATGAAATATTATGAAACAGTAAATCCAAGGACGATGATGATGATGATGAAACTTTTAGTACATCATCGGCAGCTTCATCGACATCATCTTCAGATAATTAGGTAGTTGGGCAGGTTTTGTCAAAGTAACTGAGCTCGTTTTCATTGTGTTGGCATTTTTGCACTGCATTTCTTATCATGCATGCTATTTACAGGAAACAAATACATCATGTGAGATTGACAGCCCACCACTACCAATAAGACCGTAACATTGCATACTATAATATTAAACAGTACTGCAACAGTGATGTCAACAGACGCTGTCACACAGAGACCAGGGCACCTGATATGGTTTGTAAAATGTGACAAATTACAATATTTTTCATTTAAGAAGTATGGACTTATTTTCTAGGAGAAGACAGGACAAAGAAAAATGCACCACTGCGTGAACGATGCCCAACCCCACTTATATGTCTCTGAGAAAGGTCAATCAGTGTATGTATAGGAGTGGTCACTACCAACATTTGTTTTTCTCTTAGGTTTTTTTTTATTTTATTATTATTATTATTATTATTATTATTATTATTGCCTTTTGTTTGCTTTGGTCTCATATAAATTGGTGAAAGTGTTAAGGTTTAGAATATTCTGTGAAGAAAAAATATATTATAAAAAGGTAGATGGAATATAATTTTTCATTGATGTCACTTATTTTTATGGACATTTTGGTTGTTGAAAAACTATAAATAATGACTGAAATAAAAGTCATTATCATCATCATCTGACAGCTGAGCTACAACGTTGTGCTAAGCAAAGGCAACAAGTATTCAGATGTAGCCTTATATTTAACATATAGGTATGAAAATGGGATCCAACTATCCAAAAGGAATAAGGGTGCTTCCCAGTATACCCCACCTTTTAATTGTGAATTAGAATCCTACATGTGAAGCAGCTAACTTCTTATTTTTTCTGAACAGAAACACAGCTAACAGGGAAATATTCTTCACCATTTTAACAAAGAAGCACACCCTGGCAAATATGCAGTTCATTATAAAAAATAATTACCAAGGGAAACAGACTGATTAAAAGCACATAAAAAGTCTCCTTGAGAGGGAAAGTCTGATTTCTTAAGGTGAGAATCTTTGACACTCTGTTGCAGACTGAAAAATGTCTTGCTTTTATATTCCATCAGCCAGGATGAAAGTGAGCAACTGTCCAGAACGAAGCCCCGCTGAATCACCTCGGGTCGCAGCTTGGGCCAGACAGCTTTGACTTTATGTGTGTCTGTAAATATGGCACTCACTCTGCAGCCAACTTGCCCCCAAAATGTTTGTATCAAGCGACATCTTGGCCACAAAGAAACCAGGGAATTAGAAAAACTAGACACAATAAAAGGCTGATCTGTTCCCAGTTTTTAAGCGATTCCCCGGCTATAATGGATTCTCATTTTTGTAAGTGAAAGCACTTTTGCCTTTTAAGTGCAATCATTAATATCCAGTCTAAAAATCACTCATCGCAGTCATAGACATTCACCCACAGATCAAAGTCAATTTTGTTATTCATACTGCATTGCTCTTGGACAGAATTGTTATCAGGAGTTTTCACCACTCAAGTAATGCCAAGATAATAATCTCTCTGCTCTCTCGGCTGCTCTGTAACAACATGTATAGTGGTATTGGAGCACCACTTGTCAGGCAGATGCATTGCGAGTGTGTCTGCTGAGTGGTACAGTGAAGCCGGATTGGTCCCCTCCACCCACTCATCAGCGAATGACCGAGGGCTACCCCGAGGCTCAACGTGCCTCAGAGTCTCTGATCATAATAAGAACACAACTATCTGACACTGCATGCCTGTTGCAGAGAGTGAGGAGACAGACTGAGACAAGCTCGGCTCTTATCAGCACCAGAGTATTTTTGCTTAGGAAAAGGAAGATGTTTAAAGCTTAGAAGCTCGTCTGCTTTCACCGGGCTTGCTAATAAGCAGGTAGGATAAATTAGCGATTGATAAATTAGTCAGCAAGTGACTCATATTCCAATGTCATTTATTCATTTAAAAAAAAAAAAAAAAAAAACCCCACAAAGAACCTCAGTCAGAACAGAAAAAAAAAAGTATTTTCTTCGTAGTTGACCTGAATACATAGTCTAGTCGCAGGCTGTTAAAAATTACTTTGCCAAAAATTGTGCTCAGCACCTTGGCACACAAATAGGGACTTTTGTGCATACTTGTTTTAAGGCACATCCAGTCTCTGAGGGGCTAAGCGTAACCACCCAACAAATACCACTGCAGGAGCTCGTAAGGACTCTGGGGCAATACAGAAACCATGCAGCCTAAGAAATAAGAGTGAAGATGATGAAAGAGAAATGCCACCGTGGTGTCAAAACACTGAAGCCAAATGACTGGCCACGTTCATAGGAGACAGCGCCACAGTCTCTGTCCGCTTGTCTTTTTCTCCCCCTTTTTCCTTTCTGCTAAACAGCAAACTCTAAGAGAAGTTCAAGGCCAAAGGGGTAGGCAGAAATAAAAGCTCCATTTAAATGGTTCTTTCATGTGGCTTCACATACAGTTTCAAAGACTTGTACAAATTACCATGCACTGACACAGCCCATATACTGTCTCCATCCCAGTTGCGCATATACATGCACTGACATTTGCAAGCTTACCCAGACCTGCAGCACATTCAACCTTCCATCAAGTAACAAAAGTGGGCTGGACAGGATGGGAGGAAGGGGCGAAGGGGGCAGAGGGTAGCTGTGCACATCTTTTTTTTTTTGTTGTTTCAAAAATATAATTAGCACACTGGCTGACAGGGAGCTTTCTGATATGGTCAGTGTAATGCAGTCGTTGCTTCTGGGTGACAGAGAAAAAGCACAGCCACTTCATTAAGTGCAAAGGAAAGGAAGCGAGGACAAAGCAAACAAAGCAAGAGTTGTGTGAAAAAGGAAAGGGGCAAGCGAGCGAGCTGGGGGATTTCTGCTACCCTTCCATCTTGCTCATCGTGTAGACTCAGGCAGCACCTCTAGGTAAGCCACCCCATGACTTGGGCCTCATATTGCCAAGGCTGCTCGGTTCCCACAGTGTGTCAGGGCCTGCATGTGGCCTTCCTCCCTGCTTGGGCAGCCCTGCGTCTTTAGACCCCCAGGCACCGGAGCAGAGGTTACACCAACACAGCCAGCAACAGCAGCATGTCAGCCCCACACCAACCGTTGCCTTGGTGCCGCTGCATTAGCAAAGAGCTCCTGACTCTGTTCAAGGGAAAGTGATTTGCCATGACGTCTACGGCTCCCCACTTTTCGTTCTCTTTTTCTCGCTTGTTGCTGCTCGCTCACTAAGAAACCTCCTCTCTCCCAGTCTTCTCTCTGCACATTTAATCTCTCCCGTTTCCCCTGGTCTCATTTTTCCCCCTTCGTTGTCATTCTCTCCACCACATCCTCAAATCTTCCCTTTCACTTTTTTTCCCCCCAGAGTAATGACTGATGCCTAAAACACAGTGCCATGATTAGACTGACACTGATGAAAGACAACATCTGTCTTGAATAAATATTGAGCTGACAAATGATGCTCTTCCCCCCCCAATCATTGTTCATCTCAGTTTCTTCATTTTTCAAAATTGTTCCCAGCTTGCAGACTGAACAGTGCCACAGAGTTGCCACCAACACCAAACACAATATTTATTTTCACTTCAGCACAAAAAATGATCACAAATAGCGACAGAGCTAAACGCAAATAATATGTCACTGCAGAGCTGCACTGATAAACAGGAACTGGAGGAGAAACCCATCAAGTGGTCACTGCGTTTCACTCGATGACCAACAAACAGGTGCATGCCATTACAGACCAGCTCTCATACAGCAGCATTCCACAGCACAAGGAAGTGTGTAATCGATGTTGTGGAAAATAAAGTGAGAAAAAAGTAGTTCTAATTGCAAAATGTAAATATTGAGTTTTCCCACAAGTGGGGGCAGACCACCCAGGATGCAAAATAGTCACCCACCCCCTTTCTCTTTTTGCCTTGTCGACCGCCCGAGAGATGTCTTTTTGTGAGTGCAAAACATCTCCGACCACAATCAACACTCACACAGAAACCATGATGTGTCTTTGCATGCAAATACTTCTGGCAGCTCTGGCTTGGCATTTGCATTGTGGGAAAATTAGGTGATGAAAACCTTGAGGAGAAGGCTGAGTGGATCAGAAATTTAGTGTATAACACCATGTCTGCCTTGTTCCTGCAAGGTGCCAGACTTTTTGATTCAGACTGTTCCTGTCTGCTGTGAATAAATTCTCACAAGAAAAGAGAGCAAGAGGGCAGCCGGCTGGGCAGGACAACACTGTAGCTGCAGTGTCTGACAGAGACTCCTCCATGTGTATGTGTGTGTGTTACAGGCCAGTGTCAAATACTTGTCTGGACTGTGACAAATACCTCCCAGTAGCCTCACCACAACTACCTGCAAGATTAGAAATGAAACATAACTGTTGGCACTGCTAATGCTGTTTGAAGATCAAAAGCAACTGTTTTTCTGACAACAGCGAGCGTTCAGCGAAACTTAATTTAAGCCTTATTATGTTTCCACTATTTGTCTTGGCAGGTCTACGCAAATATATGCAACTGAGCACACTGACACAAGAGAAAAGCAGTCAAATGATTGCAAAATAAGCCGCTGAATCAACAGACGGCATCTGCTTGAATCAAACAGAGAATAATAGATGGATCAAAGTCTGGAGAAAAAAAAGAAAAACTTCACTTCTGCTCATTAAATTTCAAAGTATTCTACTTTAAACTTTGTTTTAACACGCATTTATTTAGGCACACGTTTGGATCTTTCCAAAGGCATGCAATAAATCTATTAATTAGGCACTCCGACATTCAACCAATTCACTCAAAATAGGAGGTATTTCGAGGTGAAAAGAAGGCACAAAAAACTTACCTTGAGTGGTTTTACTTCCTGAAGCTGACTGTTGGACAAAGGCGACCAGGCAGAAACCTACAAATCCAAGGCTCGCGCGTATCAAAGCGTGCATATACATGTTAACTTTCACTGTAGTTTAACACAAGCACTTTCTAAGATCTACGATGCGCAAGAACACATACGAGGGTGTGTGTGCGTGTGCTGTTGTTATTCCCTGTGAGCACCCCCTGACAGGACACTATGCGATCCTTTTTTTCCCCTTTTAACGCCTGCTCATTTGAGTTTCAAGTGATCGGGGTTGAGGACAGCCCGACAACGCGGAGCGGAGGAAGGCTTTTCTGTTATCATGTTTCGAGCCAGACCGATGTCAATTTAAGAAAGGGTGAGAGAGAGAGAGAGAGAGAGAGAGAGGGAGAGAGAGCGGGGGAGAGAGAGGGGGAATGAAGGAGAAATGGAGAGATGGAGTGCAGTGGCGGGGTCTGAAGGGGGAGGAGAGAATAAGGAGCGTCCGTGCTGCGCTCCGGACTCCTCTTGCTGCTCCTTCTCTTTCCTGACTGGCTCTCAGTGCTTCGTTCCTTTTTCTTTTTTTTTTGTTGTGCAGGAATTTACACACAGGTGTTGGCTGAGCTCAAGGTGGACAAGTTTTGCCGTGTGCACTGAGAGTGGGGCTCACAGGTCACCTGGCTGCTGCCACCTGCGCAAAAAAAGGGGGGGAAAGAAAGAAAGTTGCCGTCACGGCAGCGTGGTAAAATCATCGCCTTAAAGGGGGACAAGAGGGCGGATGGATTTATAAAAGACTCAGATGGAAAAAGTAATAGACCGGAGATTGCATTTTTGTTCTTATCCAGCAGACTGTACAGCCCATCTAGTCTCTCAAACAAACCAATAAACGCTTATTTACGGATCATGTGTGCAGCATCGACGTGATCTCGTCTGCTGTGCTGATAAAAGATTATAGTTGTCGTTTAACGATTTTACCGAGAGCACTTGTTGGCATTTAGAAATAGTCCAATCGAGACTAAAACACTGAATATTCTACAGCACTCTTAACAAAATTATTTGATATTCTTTATCCCATCTCGGCACTGAATTGAGTTCAAGGTTTACATCACAGACAAAATTGCAAAACTTCTTTGAAAATTGGAAACTGAATATTTTTTTTTTTTTTCCAAGTTTCAATTGACTTTCTTGAGTAACATCCTTATTCCAAGGTCAATTGAGGGCCTTAAGCAATTTCATGTCCTTTTTTAAGCTGGAGCTGGACCTGTTTGAAGAACTTCCGAGTGAACCTGTGAATCTCATAAAATATTACTTTAATAAAACCGCGTAGATGATTATGTTGAACGATTAAGCTACACCAGCTGTTAAAAATACAGTTCGAGATGAAACAGTTCCTCAGGTATGATAGCTTACAATTGGTATTTGTTTACAGGAAAATTGGTGAAAGCTTTATGAAAATCATCTGGTATATTGGGGAAAAACAGGATAGAAATTATATCTCGAGTCATCTGGTTCCAAAACCTTAACCAACACCACATTACCAGTTTGTCTTTTCCTGCAGGAGATTAGCTCAACTGCCACATTTCTCTCAGAGATTTTTCCCCCTCCCGGCTTTGAATAAGCAAGCCCTGTCTAGTGACAGAAATCAGTAATACTGAGATTCACTGAGGTATTTGTGAAGCATGTGTTAGAGGGAAAAACATTAGAAGGCAGCATTTCCTTGAACCAAATAAAGATGAGACAGCTTCAGCATGTTAAAACTTTTGAAGTTAAATTCGGGGGTTGAAGATGAACAGCCATCAGGCATTTCTGCAGATCATGAGTCACTCTGTCCACACCATTACCCCCAAGACCTGAAGAGAAATGAGGCTTGAGGAGTTACATGAATCAGAACAGGCCTTTTTCATATCATCGCTATCACAACCCACTGAGCTACTGTGCCACATTTCACCAGCAATGACATATGAAGCATTTGTTTCCAGGAAGTGTGCAGCGAAGGAAACACATCTGTATCCCCACACCTGCTACCTCCTTCTGCATTATCACTTAAATTAACCAGCTGTGTCGATGCATTTATGTTTGCATTTCGCTGTGCGAGCAGATCCAACACTGTAATCATCACGCCTGCTCCCATGTGTAATTTCTTTTTCTCAATCAAATATAATTAGGGCATCACAATGAGGCTGATTGCAGATAACAACTCTGCTTTCTTCAGATGATGCAGACACACACATTATGATGGGGTTGAGGGCAGAAAGGAGGAGAGAGGATTATTACTCATTATACTGTGCATTATCTCTGTCTATCTCTATTTTAAAAATTACCAGTGAAATATTCATTATTTTGGATTCAGAGACAAGAAATTTCATAAACAGTGTCTTTTAGTGTGGATTCCCATGCTACCCCACATTTCACCAGAGACTAGGGGACTCAATAACTAAGAGATTCAGTGCAACAGAATAACCTTCCGAGGATCCCTCTTTGCATCCACAGAAGAAGAAAAAACATGTAAATCCACAGCTCAAAGTCAAGCAGTTCAGTGTAATTAAAATAACATCCGTCAGGGATATGGAAATATCCCATGTCCCCGTGTCCAAATCTCTGGGTAATTGTGAGCACTTGTATAACCAAATGAGCTCAGAGTCACATAGGGAGTTTGAGAAAGTCAGCACATGGTTGCCACAGAGCCCATGCACAAGTCACACTGGTGGATCAGTACACTTTTCATGGCAACACTTCATTAAAGGCAGAGGTTTGTGCACAGGCACTACACTCAGCACCAGACCGAGCTATTTTTACAACAACAGACACACAAGGGAAACCCAGGCCATGTTTAATTTATGATTCTTGTCACAAAAAGGACTTTGGCTTCATACTGGGTAAAGAAAAGTGGGAGAGTGGAGAAGGTGGTGAAGAAGAAGAAGAAGAAGAAGAAGGTGTCAAGAGATCTGTAAGGATCTTTCATAGATAATGAGACCAATTGAGCTGTGTTTCACCAAGACTGAGACGGTCTTTATGCAACATGTTCAAGAGATTTGCTGCAGAGCGGCTGACCACAACTTGCTCCGACTTGTTCTGCAGTGAATGAGCAGCACCATTTTCCCCCCTGAATCTTTCTTTTTTTTAATCTGAAGGCAATATCTTTTTGTAATGTCCTTTGAAAGATCTGAGGCAAGTTGCTGTTTGGCACTATATGAAAAATGCATGATTGTCAGAGACACAACACATCAACACAATTTAACAACAGCTGTTCAAGCTGTTCTCACCTTGCAACTCCAAAATATCCACTTCTCAGAAATTAGAGGGCAAAAAATATGCAGAAACCAGTTGTTTTAAGACAGTGTTGGTAAAACCTACATTTTGGCTCCAAAATATCAAAGTCAGACAATATTCCAACAGCTGTTTCTGTAAGATAAATGCGACATGGATGCATGTTGGGAGGCAACTGTGGGCCACCCCTTTACTATACTGCATGCTAATGAACTGTGGAGTTAGAGGCCCTGCAGAGAGCCTAATGTGTTCTTCCAGATGGTCATACACAGGGGCACATCACCTCATTTACTTTCTTCCAGTTCGACATTTATGCTCCCAATTGTCTTAAAGAATTACGTGTGAATATGTCACAGCTTGGAGTGCAGAACTTTTTCCGCTTTGTTCATATTTTTTTTTACCTCCTTCTTATGCTAGGTTACCAACACTACCACAGGCCCAGCAGGATGCCTTGGTACTCACCATGCCAGCACCACAGGGGAGCCGAGTGGCTTGCTGAGTTCCACACTTTAGTACAGGCATCCCAGCGAATGCTGTGGGCTTGCCCCAGGAATGCCTCCTGACCACAGCCTCAGTCACTGGCAAAAACAGGGAGCAAGAGAGGGAGAGTGAAGAAGGAAATACACTAATCGAGTCAGAACAAACACAGATTTCACATAGTCACCCTGACCAGCTGAAAGACTTATTCGTCCCTATCGAATACCACGTCTCCTCGAAGAAGAGTAATTGGCGAAGCTATGTTGCATTTGTAACAACACACCACAGAAAATGAGCTACTAATGAGAGTTATCATCACCTTGCTGTCAGGCCCCGAGTCATGAAGGCTTGGTTACCTTTCAAGTGAGAGTCCTAGTGATATTGCCCGAGTCTTATTGTTGTTGCAGCAGGGAGGTAAGCAAGATACAAACAGCTTGTTAGCTGCATGAGCATAGTGCGGGTACTAGGGGAGATACAAGAGGGTGCTCGTTCTGTATCTCCTGCGTCTGAGTGTCTGTGAATACCTATAATCAAGTGGACTCATCATGATCAAATGAGACAGAGTGGAAGATTTGGTCCTGTTATGCTCCTAAATGTAATCCTTTCTATGCCTGCATCTTTCAAAGTATCAGCCATCATTATACAACTGAATTGTATCACTGTGCTTAGTGGCTATCTGAAAGCACACACACCCAAACAGAGGAGCCATAATAACCATGAATTTTAAGTAAACTCTTTTGATGACACAGAACTGGGCTGGGCATGCTTAAACCCAAGCACACTCAGCAGTGGCTCTTTGCCACTTTGTCTTCACTAATCCTCAATAGTTTGCTCATATACTGAGAAAGGGATGAGGATTTTGGCCACAACTTTCAGACACTATGAAAGAAGGTAAGTACAGAACAGGTCCAGGGTGGTGGGGAAGTCCCATGAGCTCACTGTCTAGCCAGATAGTGCAACAGCTACGCCTACCTGCTCCAACCACTTACACCAGGGAGTGTCTACAAGGAGCTTTGTGGAGATTTAGCTCATCTATGCATCATAAAATAAAAAATATAACTAAACCTTTGAGATTTTACTCCATGTATAACTGGTAAAATATCAAACTTCAATTCTCCTTTAAACTGTTTCAGGCTGAAATGTTGATGAGTAAAAACTTCCCGCAAATCAGCTCCATTCATTTCTCCCACTATTTGCTAATACTCTGACATGAATCATTTCGAATGAATCATTTTGTCTAGAAGAAAAAAGAAAAGATAACGGGATGTTGTTGCAAAGATAAAACCCATGGTTACAGCTGCCACCAAAAGTGTTTTTGTTCCCCTTAAAGAAAAAAGGGTTTATCCATATTTATGGCCAAATAATCAGTTAAAGCAATCAAATGAGGCACAGAGGGAACAGGCAGCTCTACACAAGAAGACCTCAGGCGCCTAAGCAATCTAAACCGAGAAGCAATGGTAGAGACAGTGCTAACCACCGCACCGCCATGTTACCCCGAAGAAAGACAAAACATCTAAGATGCAACAGGTCCAATTTTCCACAGAAAAGCATTGTTAGTGAGATTGAATAGCTCAGTTAATTGGTAAACTGAATCCTCCTCCCACATACGTACACAAACACACACGCACACTTTTAATGACTAAGCTTGAAACTAAAACTTGAACTTTCTGGTTTACATTTTTGGTAGTGAAACCCCCTTTGATGCAGACTTACTTTGTCCTGGTCTAGGCCTACAGCAAATGCATTTTAATCCTCACTGATGTGCCATAATGTCAGATTATCTGGTGGGATAGTCTAATCTCATCCATAAATGCAGTTAGAGGGCTTTTCAAGGATACATATAAAAAGCAAATAAACAAAAGACAACCGTTATTACAAAAGTGAATGGTACACAGAGAAACTGATCCGTTTTCACTTTACTCCATATTTTTTTAAAACGAAATATTTAATTAAGCACTTTTTCTGTGTGCAGTTTATTTGAGAAATAAAAGGAGAGAAAAAATCAATCGCATCTGTGCACAAATTCAAATGTGCAACAGCAACATATGGCCCTCTGCCATTATGGATACAGCGTAAGCGGTTGCGGTTCTACCCACATATGAATCTAGACTGCACTCTAGTGGCTGCAGGTTTCAAAGTGAGAAAGTAATACAAACGTGAGGTTTTGACTCGTCAGAGCAGAAGGAATAAATATGATTAATGAAGAGTCAGTTTTATTAAATGTCCTAGTATGCGTACACACATGTACACACACTAGTAGATCCTCTCTTTAGTGGATCCAACAATCACTACCAAACTTGTGCTCCTCCTGCTATGACAGCTAAAACGTCCTCCAGGATTTCAGAAAACAAAGATTGTCTCAGTGTTACAGTGATATAAACACACTCTAAAATTATATATTGAAAATTTTGGATAATTATCATTCTTTTTTTTCTTTTTTTTGCATCCAAATTTTAGAACTATGCTTTGCATAATTTGATATAAACTGAAAGAATACATTATCCCTGACTGCAGTGCACCCATGAATGTTCAGAAAAATATCACAGGATTGTTTTTACACTGAAGAAAACACAAAAATGTACAATACTCAAGCCAGTTGTTATGTGGGTATTTTTTTAAGAGCACACATGGACATCGTGATAGGTAACTGAAGTCTTGTACATTCTGAAGTTTGGTACTTCAGCATAGAGCTGTGTGTCACATGCAAGTGCTAAACGTATCGCTGCCCCCTTCGACTCTCCTGTGCCCCACAGTTTGAACATTACTGCTGTAGTATGATGGACAGGTGTTCACTCTGTAGACTCTTGTTCACCTCTGTCACATTTCATACCAATCACTAAAAGTTTTCATTTTCTCTGTAGGGAAAATTTTATGGTATGTTTCTCATAGTGGCTGTTTCAGGATCCTAGGAGAAGAACTGTGAAAGCTGACAGTTGCTGTCATTGAGTCCTTGTCAGTCAGGTCTGCTGCACTCAGGTGGAAAGGAAAAATAGCTCACATACCAACACGCCACAGTGCAGCACAAAGCTGCCTGTGTCAGTCTGACGGCACCTACTGTAGCTGCTTTCTCTTCTCTTGGGTTTATAGGGAATGAGGATGTTCACTTTGAGCTAAACAAAAATAAACCACTGATACTTTACATACTAGCTTCTTGGTGTCTGGAACAAAACAGTGAGTACTATTCAACTCCGAATTAAACAAATGTGCTTCATCTCTTGATGTAAAATATTAAAAACAATATTCAAATTTCCACTCGGCTCGTATAAAAAAATTGCGACTGGGAGATCGACATCAAGGATTTACTTTCTTATAAAAATATTTTTAGACTTTAAACAAAAAAGCATGGAAATATTCTGAGTGTAGAAAATGCAAACTAGAGGCTGGACTTTAAAAAAAAATGCTGCAAAGCTGTCCTAGGCGTTATCAGGGTCAGAACAAAACGATTTGTGAGTTAAGGGCTGGTATCAAGGGCAGGGCTCAAAGAATTACAACAATGACACAGTACCATTGGCACTGATCCAGCCATGCAGAGACAGCGCACCTTCACCTTGCTAATTTCTAATTGGACAATTAAAGAGGAGTCATTGTTATCCGCCTGGACACGCCAAGAAAATTTTAATTTTGCTCATTTTTTCCATCAGTACTGTCTGGAAAGTTTAGTTCCAAAAATAGCCAAATGTGTTGATCCAGTCCCTGCTTTGTTCTTTATTAGCTCTGTAGTTCTGCACCCTGCTGTAAACAGCTGCTCAGATAAAACACTTTTTCAAATTGAGCTTGCGTTCACAGAAGTAGGTGACCTCACCGGCAAATTACAGGAAAGAGCAATTCTATTTGTCTAAAAAGCCTGCAGCAGCAATAAAATGTTTTTCAGACAAACCGTCGGCTCGTAAATGAGCCATCATGAGCAGCAAAGATGTTCCATGAAGGCTGAACCGCGAGGTGAAAAACAGGTTGTACTAGTTCACTCATCATCACATCAGATAAAGTTGCTGAGGCTGAGCCACAAAACTGGTGCCTCAAGTTTCGATTCGATACTTGAGGTCATTTTTTTTTTTTAAAAATGACCAAAAGGAGTCAAAACAATGACATTCAGAAAGCAGTCAGTTTATGGTTTAAATAAAAGATGCAATAAATGCCTGCACCTTGTCGACCCATTAACTCCAGACATGTAGCTGCTATGTAACAAGCTTATGCATCATTATTCAGCCATGCAAAAAACCTTTTAGATCCTTCTCACCCAGTGCTCACCGACTATGTGCTTTGAGTTACGGTAAGGTATGTTCCCGAACATCCCTTCCCCATATCCACTGATTTAAAAAGAAAAACAACATCTTCTAGTTATGATACAAACTCTACAAAGCAAATAGGTTCAGCGCAGTTCACAGTAACTGCACAAATCTGAGTACTAGCCAGCGGTTGGTAAAAGGAAACAAAACCAGACAAAAAGTCTAACAGACTGTAGGAAGTGAAAATCAAATTACATAACACAACAGCAACACATGGAAGTACCTAAAAGGAGAAGTACAAAGAGACCCTTTGAAAGCACACAGCGAGGGACATTAAGAAGGTTTCTAATCATACTTCACAAAATAAACTGAAATGACTAAATAACTCGCTATTGTCTCATAAAAGCAACATCATTTACTTTACAAAAGTACATATATCACAGTGACAGTTAATGAATATTAAAAATATCCTTGACTGCTAGTGCTGTGGGGAAAAAACATTGGAAATAAGGTTGTACAATATAGGTAAAAAGTACATTCAATAATGTCCTTGACAGTCATTTAATTCCAAGTTTTGTCAATGCAGTAAAATAAAAATGCATAAATATGTGGTTAAGCTGCTTCCTGAAAGCTTTTTTTTTTTTTTTTTAACTGTCCATATTAATCACGTAGAAAACTCTGGTATGTCTCTTAACATACATCATCTTAAAGTAGTCTGACAGATAAATGAGGTGCATATTCAATCTCTTAGCAGTCCGAGCTTCTTCAGGGCCCCACGGCGGTCCTCTTCATTTTCTGAACGAGGGCAGATCAGCACGCTGATACCTTGTGATCGAGGCAGTTTCTGAGTGTCTCTGGAGTGATGCAAGGCAGTGTGGGCAGGCAAGGCCTTCTGTGAGGCTGGCTCTTTAGTAATGGAAGGCTCTGCCTCCAAATCCTCTCCTTGAGCACTTGAGAACTCCTTCCTACTCCCAAGAGAGGCGGGGCGCGGTCGATGGTTACGCAGCTGGTTGAGGTTCTGATTAATGCTGGTGCCCTGACTGGCCTCACCGTAGTCTTGACCTGCTGTATATCTGCTTATACCCACCTCAGTGCGCCCGAGGCTGGCTGATTTGACCTTTGGCGGTGTCAGCTGCTTGACCAGGCCAGAATAGGTAAGAGAAGTGGCATCTTTGACAGCAGATGGTTGATTTTCTGAAGGAGAAAGCTCAGTGGGGTCACTGAAATCAGCAGGTGCTGGGAGAATATCAGGATCCAGAACTGTAAGAGCAGTAGAAGTGTTTGATGGTAATATAGCACCAGGGTTCAAAGGCTGGACAGTAACAGAGGCAGGGGGAAGGTTATAAGACTGTGATGATGGTGGTTCATTTGGAGCTGCAGGGCTGATTGGAGGAGAAGAAGAAGATGAAGCTGCCCAAGACACTCTGGTTTTGAGAGGAAGTTTAGAGCTCTGGTTTGGGATCGATTCTTCCTCCTCACTGCTTTTAAGCAGGCCGAGCTTTCTGAGAGCCTCCATGCGAACTTTGTGAGGATCCAAGAATGGCCGCTGTTCACTGCTGTTGAGCACTGGATGCGCTGAGTTTCCATCAGAGTTAGTCATCTTGTGAGATTTCAGAATAATGTTGGGGGGCAGCTTTTTAGGCTTTGGGGCCACAACAGGTGGACTTTTGGGCTCTGCACTTTCAGGAGACGCTGGAGCAACAATTTGTGAACTTGTGAGCAGACTGAGAGACTCAGGCTGAGGTTTGATTTGAGGCACCTTGGTCACAGGGCTTGTCAAATCTTTCTTGACAGAGGCCCTCTGACGAATCTGCTCCAAATCAAAGGTTATTCCCGGCTTTTTCCTGGAAATTCCCACAGATGGAGTAAGGTCTTTTACGTTCACAGGCTGTGAAGGAGAGTCAGGTTCATCCCTAAAGTTTAAGGGAGGTGGAATTACACTCAGATCAATCTCAGAGGTGTCAGTAGATGGTCCTGGACAAACAATTGTACTTTTGACACTCTCAGGATCAGCATCTTCATTTGTGGCTGAGCGTGACATCTCAGTCTGTATAGCTGATGAGTGGATTCTGGTATCAGTAGAAGATTCAGGGATTAGAGGACTGACTTGTGGTTCAGAGATTTGATTTAGCTGAGTTTTTCCTTCTGTGGCTAATGCTGTGGATGCAGGTGGTGCTGTGGGCACTTCATCACTTAGAAATGATTTCTGGTCGCGTTTGGAGCCGTTAGGCATCAAAGTGGAAATGTCTAATTAAGAAAAACACAATTACAACAGTTAGTGTTGCAGCACAAACCGTGCATCTGCGATGCAAATAAAGGTACACAAGAAAATATACACAACAGCACATCACATACCATTTACTCTCATCTGATCTGCTTTTTCTGTTAGACTCTCATGATGTGATTCATCATTCGATACGCCGCTGTCCTCCTGCGTCTCCAGCGCTTCGATTGTTTCTTCCAGATACGTGAGACACGCCCTCTCCTCTGCAGATAAGTGGTCCATGCTGTCTTCACTCTGCACAAAAAATGAAATTAGATATTTTTTCCTATCATGTGTATTTTTCATGACTTTCTCAATTTGATTCTCATATTATCACACAACTGTTTTGCATTTCTTAACGCTTTTTTAAAAATACCCAATTGTCCCCATACAGTTTTAATAATATAACATCTTATTCAGTTTGTCATAGGCTCTAATTTAAATTACCACACAGTGCTGGTGTGTGGGGCGGGAGGAGTCCGTCAGTCATGTTAGAAGAAGAAAGACTCCACTACTGCATTTATTAGCAGGATAGGGAACCTCCCAGACTGGACGTTATCAGAAATGAGAGTGTCACGAGATCTACCTGAAACAGCTGAGTTGTGCTCTGATCACGCCACAAATAAAAAGCTATATTGCAAGCTCCAGTCTCAGCAGCAATGACCCTTCTCATAGCGTGAAAAACTCCACCTGCTGATGTCCAGCATTCAGCTGGAAAATCCCGAAACAAAGACAGGCGGGCAGAAACTCCTCCAGTCACATACCAGCATGCCCGGAGCATAGCATGAGGCAAACTAGGTGTGATAACTGCCTGTATTATGTGTTTAGCTTCATTAGTTTGACTTGTTTCTAGTGACAGCTTAATTTGCATTGGCAGCAAAAAGTCAGACATGTTCCTGATGGGTGCTGGACTCCATCAGGGCTGTCCTTTGTCAATGATTTCTAAGGACAGTCAAGGGGTAGAGGGTGTTGAATTCTGTAGTCTCAAGTTCTCATTTCTGCTTTTTGCAGACGATGTGGTTCTCTTGGCTACATCAGCCAGCGGCCTCCAGCTCGTACTGGAGTGGTTTACAACTGAGTGTGAAGCATGAAGAATGAGAATCAGGACCTACGAGTCTAAGGCCGTGGTTCTCAGCCAGAAAAGGGGGAAATTCTGTGTAGTGACTCACTAGTCTCCTCCAAAGGGTGTCTATGCTCACCTGTAGAGATAGAGTTGGGAGCTTATCTGGGAGGGGCATTGAGTACAACTACTCCTTTTCCTCAAAAGAAGCCAGTTGAGGTGGTTTGGCCTTTGACCAGGATACCTCCTAGACAAGGTGTTTCAGGCATCTCCTAGAGGGAGGAGGCTTTAGGGCAGACCCAGAGCAAACTGGACGGATTACATTTCAGGGATACCAACTGATTTTTGCGTGTTTATTTCAGTTATTTTATATTGAAGTCAAAATGAAACTGAATTGGTTTCATCATATAAATTCACCACAAATAATGATTAAACTCACTGGCACCAGAACCAAAGGATGATAAATAAGCTTTTAAGAAATAATGTAGATTAAATCTGTAAGATTAGGCACAAAGTATGCAAATTAATTGCAACTTTGCCATTTTTTACCATATCTAACAATACTCCAAGAAGAAATAACGTTTACTATTGTGATTTCTTCTTACAGTAAATAATTCTTGGGAACCCAGCTGGTAGTCTGTGTGTTAAATATGCAGTAGTTCAAACAGATCCAAAGGAACAACTCCCATCCATCTCCTAGTTTTCTCTTATTCTATATTAGCCTGTTGGAAAAAAATTATTTCAGGTGGCTGCTGGTGTCTGAGGGCTTCAGATTGTTTATACTTCATTTATGAAAACATGTGCTGAAACCCTTTGAAAGCTCCTCACTGACTAAACATGAGAACCTTTCACCAATTATAAATTCAGTTCCTCTCATCTCTCAGACTTCACAAATCTCAATTATTTCTTTATTCTCTTCCAGTCGAGGAGAGAAGCGTTTGTGTTTGTTCTGTACGAGAGAGTCAGTAATACAGACGACTGAGATAAAGCGCTACAGCGGCACTCACATAGCCAGAGTTCGTGCTGATTACGCTGTCCGAGCTTCCTGCGCTGTCCATGTTGCTACGGGAACACCACCTGGCCACGTGTCACTCTTTGGCTTTGCACATGAAGGAAGATGAGGGCATCACATGCTCTTCGCGGCCCTGTTTCGTTTGTGTAAATCTCACTGAAAGTCTGTCTCAGGAAAAATCTGAAATGTCAAGGACAAAAGCATGAAACTACAATCAGATGAAATTTGTGAGTCACTACTATCTCCACAGTGGAAAATGTTCATTTCTTTGACCACTGACTGATGAAGCCTTAGTTTGAGGCTAAATATAGCTAGAGAATTAGTTGGTAAACAAAACAGCATCTTTACAATTATTGTGATAAATTAAGGTCATAAATTACAGCTGATAGTTTAATGATCCTCATAATGTAATGGCCGTCTTATTTTTGTAACATGATTCAAATGTGCTGTCATGGTCACTATGATATATTAAGCAAATCTAGTTATGCTAATTGAGTCATTAAATAAAATAATGGTTGAGCTAAAACTTTTCGCCTTTTTTTAAAAACAACGTGGATCGAGGCACGCATTAAAGGAGAGTAGCTGTGAAATGGAGAATATTTTCAGTTATGCATATCTGTCATGCATAGTGATGTCTTTCACAGGAAACAGATTAAATGTTTCATTTATTAATAATTAAACTCACCTGTATGCCAACAGAAAAGACCTCTTATGGAGACCTCTCGCATATTTTTAAAAAAAATTAAATTTTTGAGTCAGTTTCTAGCAAAAATGCCAAATATCTCAGAAATTTGGCATCTTCAGACTTATTTTGCTTGTGTTTAATTGTGCTTTCCTTCTTTTTGCCACCTGTAACAGTGTATTTATGTATTTATAATTCATTACTGGTTTGGTCTTTAAGATATTTCTACAAATCAGGAAAATGAACTCGTCATCGCAAGCAGACAGTGCTGTCAGCATCCCTTAATAATCAGTATTTCAGCCATTATGATATAACAATCAAACGCTCTTACTTGCAAATACACACGGTATACCTCACATCATGGCAAATTTGTGCTAAGAATCCAGATATGTTGTGTTACAGCATGCTTGTGCCTCCGCTCCCTATCTTTTGCGTATCACTACTGGCAAGTCAAGGCATGAGGAAAGTATGCTAGTCACAAAAAAATAAAAAAAAAAAAAAAAAAAAAAAATCAACCAAACCAACAGGTTGATTCTTAATGAGAGCGTAAAGAAAAGGCAACTTCAAGTAGGTGTTTTTTAGGGCTAGAGGAAAAATTGTCGACAATGGTCGTCAAAAGTTTTTTAGCTAATTAACTATAAAGCTAAATGGGTCAGACAAATTGATAATTTTACTTAAAAAAGCTATTTTACGACCTGGTATAGAACTTCTTTACCACATAGTGCTGCAGCCAGTTCAGGTATGTTTGTGAAAGCACAAGCAACACCATTATGTTGATTAAAAATACAAGAGTAACAGAATTAAAGTTTCTTTTCATACCCTGCTGCGCCTGCATGCAAATTATCCCCCAAAATAACATGCTGTGTGTCACAGCTTTAGTTTATTTGTGCAATAGTAAATTAATGTGGTTCGAGAAGTGAGAGAAACTCAGACACTCAGAGGCTCATTCAGCAAAAAAACAATACATAACTCTGTCAGAATAAGAATTACAATGTACATCGAACATTCTCATAAAAACAACACTTAAAAAAAGCTTCCTGTGGGCCCATAAAGAGCATAATTTTATTGCTGCAAGTGAAATATTTGAAATATTACTGAACAGTAAGATTGGGTAACAAGTGGGGGATTTTCTATGACTTTTGTTTTGAAATCTTGCATCTAATTAAAAAGCATGTTTTTTAAAAGTAGCATTAAACACTACATTGAAGAAAATGAAATACATTTTTAGAGGACATGTAACTATTTTTCAATTTTACCGTCAGCTTTTTCACCTCATTACTTTTAAGATTTGAGTCATGCAAAGACAGTGACAGACTTTTCCTTTGTTCACTGAACTTATCAGCTCCATCTTCTGTACATGGCACTTTTGACCTGATGACATGAAAACTTAGCAAAGGCAGCTGATGAAAAACCTGATCATCAACCCCCACATTCCCACATGTTTTCTGGAAACAAAAGCTAGTTGACAAAGCACACACCGGCCTCCCACAGTAAGCAGCTAATTATTGTCCCTCCCTTTGTCCAAACCTGAGCAGGCAACACCTCTCAAACTGGAGCACTGGCAAAGCACACTGCACCCACAGCTGAGTCAGGATTTAATAGTGACAGGAATGTCACTTTGCCTGCTTCCATGTCTTCGACACAACTCTTAAATGAAGCCAAACTCATGAGCGGATGAAACCTTTAAAATATTAAAAGGGAGGATCAGCTCCAGGCCTTAAATGTGAGAACAGCTGCACAGTTTGTGAGCTAGACTTATTAAAAACCCAGGATAATGATTGATAGCTTTTGATAACAAATCACAGTGCCTTATTGAAAAACTCAAAAATGTTAAGTATGTATTCAAGGTTAGCCAGCCAGAGCTGGTTTAATGATTAACAATAAACAAAGATTCATGGTTAACATTGGGTTGTGCAACTCACAGCCTGTTTGAGAGAACAAACATGTCTTTAATGTTCACACTTGTTCCATTAAAATGACTGTTAGTGACATTTATGAGCAAATATTTGCATTAATCCTGACTCAGATAACCAGGGTCTAAACACTATGGTCAGTTGTGTTATCTCTAAAAACAAATTTAGAGCATAAAAACTGATAAGTAATGCATATCGGAGCATTTCTGATACTGATGTTAGTCTTTTGCTGAATATCTTACCCGTCTCTCTATTCCTGCTGCACTCTCCTCCACCCGAACAGACACAAAATGACACTCCAGGGTCAAAACTTACAAACTAAGTAAAAAAACAAACAAACAAACACAAAAACATTATGTTACACCTGATGGTAAAATCTGCTCTGAACAAATCGAGCGCACACACTTACACACACGCACCACTCTAAATGATCACTGTATTTTCATAAAGTAGACTTACGAGCTTTCACACAACTTTATTTCGTCGTTGCCTCCATTGTAACCCATGATTTCACCCTAAACGAGCACATTACGCTTTTAAGAGGACAGTTTCCTGATAACTTACCAGATATGCGCGAGAAAGGTCGGTGAAACTGCGCTGCTGTCAGTCCATAGCTGCGGTGCACCTCACTCCCCCGACAGTGCTGTTCCTGGAAGTAAAACTATGCGACTGGTAGTGACAGACGGGAGAAGTGTGAGAGGCTTACGGCCAGGTGAGGCAATTAACTTCCGCACAGGTTGGTTTGTGGCCAATCAGAGAACTGGGCGACTGAGACTTTTCCAAGGAAGAGCCAATAGGAGAACAGCAGTAAAACGAGCGAAACCTCAAATGATTTTTCACCTTTTACTTTTCTGTGTGGAATACTGTCACTTATATTAAGTTATTATAACACTATATATCACTATATATACGCATGTTAATAACATATTTAAACCAATGTACTGTAATTCAATTGGATTTGCATAGCGCCACATCACAACAGTCGTCTCAAAGCCCTTTACTTATAAAGTAAAAGCGCTACAATAATACAATATAATATAAAAAACATGAATAATACAATATAATTTACAATAATAGCAAAACCCCAACAATCAGATGAGGCTCTATAAGCAAGCACCTGGCAAAAGTGGGAAGGAAAAACTCCCTTTTAAAACCTTTTAACAGAATCAGGCTCAGGGAGGGGCGGCCATTGTCGCCACCTGTTGTGGATGAGGAGAGGGAGGCAGGGCTAGAGACAAGCTGTGGAAAAGAGCCACGGTTTAATAATAAGTGATGATAAGTGCAGAGCGGTGTATAAACACATAGTGAGTGAAAAATACTCAGTACATCCAAACCTTCCAGTTTGGATTTGTGAGACAGACACCATCTCTACTTTTAAGATTAGGCTTCAAACTTTCCTTTTTGTTAAAGCATATAGTTAGGGCTGGATCAGTTATGCTGCAATAGGTGTAGGCTGCTGGGGGTTTCCCATGATGCATTGAGTGTTTCTTCTTCAGCCACCTTTCTCACTCATTATGTGTTAATAGACCTCTCTGCACTGAATCATACTTGTTATTCATCTCTGGCTCTCTTCCACAGCATGTCTTTATCCTGTCTTCCTTCTCTCTTCCCAACCGGTCATGGCCGATGGCTGCCCCACCCTGAGTCTGGTTCTGCTGGAGGTTTCGTCCTGTTAAAAGAGTGTTTTTCCTTCCCACTGTCACCAAAGTGCTTGCTCATAGGGGGGTCTTATGAGTGTTGGGTTTTTCTCACAATGTATTATTGTAGGGTCTACCTTACAATATAAAGCACCTTGAGGCGACTGTTGTTGTGATTTGTCGCTGTATAAATAAAATTGAATTGAATCGTGGGAAGCCCCTGGAAGATTTGGCCTATTGAAGCATAACTAAGGGAGGATTCGGGCTCACCTGATCCAGCCCTAACTATAAGCTTCATCAAATAGAGATTTATCTTTAAATTTGAAAGGGTGTTTGTCTCCCGAATCCAAACTGGGAGCTGCTTTCACAGACAAGAGGCCTGAAAGCTGAACATTCTGCCCCTCATTCTACTTTTAAATACTCTAGGAACCGCGAGTCTGAGAGCGAAGTGCTCTGTTGGGGTGGTACAGTTCTATGAGGTGTTTAAGATAAGATGGAGCCTCATTATTCAAAACCTTGTATGCGAGGAGCAGGATATCTGGATTTAACAGGCAGCCAATGAAGAGAAGCCAGTATGGGAGAAATGTGCTCCGTTAGTTATCTTGCTGGAGCATTTCGGCTCAACTGAAGGCTTTTCAGGGAGTTTTGAAAATAATGAATTGTAATATTGCCGTCTACAAGTAATAACATATGAACTAATTTTTCAGCAACACTCTGAGACGGCACGTTTCTAATTTTGAGATATTGCACAATTGCAACAATGCTGTCCTAGATATTTGTGTAATATGAACACTGAAAGATCTATCCTGGTCAGAAATGACTCCAAGGTTCCTCTCAGTGTTACTGGAAGCCAATGTAATGCCATCCAGAGTAAGTATCTGGCTTGACACCACGTTTCTAAGATTTTTATCACTGAGTAGCAGAAGAAGCAGGAAATTACAGCACAAAAAGAAAGTTTGATCTGTTGCCAAATCAAAATTGAACTATCTTGAGGGGAACAGGAACATCTGCATCAATTTTCACTGCAATTAATACTAAAACATGAGTGTGTCAACCTCAGAAAATTAAGCGGTTAATCAGAGCCATTAAAGACTGTTGCTTTAGGACATTTGTATCTGTGGGAAATGCAAGGGAAACCCATCCAGTAGATGTGGAGCTATTTCAGCTTGCCTGACCAACATGACTACAACACAACTTCTGTGAGAATACAAGGTAACCTAGATTCTCAGCATCTGATTGTAAAATTACTACCACCAAACATTTATTTCAGTAATAATATTTTCCATTTTTACAGGCCAGATACCACACACAGTCTGTGTGATTTCTGTGAGCAAAGCAGAACATCTGTGGATCAGATCTCACAGTCAGCATCTGTTTTCCAGGAACAGCAGCATGTCTGTGACAGATGTGTAAACATCTCCATCATCTCATCTGTCATTGGGCCGCTGCTAGTACTTTTTTTTTTTTTTTCCATGCAAGCAGTCACATCAAAGATGCAGCCATAGTTTGACATTTTTTAAAGACGTACTCATTACTTAGATTACAGAACAAACTGAATTCACTCTTGCCAGTTGAATTTGCAGCTAAAAACAATGAACAACTTAAGTTTAATTGGAAATACTTTGTAATACACGGAAAACATCAGGTATTTCAATCACTTGCTTAAATATTTTGTTAAATAAACTGAGTGAGATTTGCCTTTTCTCCCCCAAAACCAACATTAGAACTTCTATTCAGTCAACATTAAAAGTCTATTTCATTTTATACTTACAAATGTAATAATTATTTTGAGTAAACACATCAACGTCTTGTTGTTGACATTTCACCGCAGCTGGCATTCGAATTATAGCTGCAGCAATTTTCTTCTGACTCATTTCCCTCATAACAAAGATAAAAAATAATTGTCAAAGCACAACCAGAAGTTGGGGCAATTTCAAACCTTTGCAATATTTAAATTAACTTGAGCAGATAAAGCTAAACATGAACACAAAGTCAAAAGCACAATATGGGTCATGTAAGGTTTAAAAGGTGACAGCAGTAATAAAACTGAAGGGACCGAGGTCAAAGGGGCAAAGAAAAGCAAAACTGTTGTGTTTATAATCCTGTGCTGAAAAGTGAACTTCAGTTCAAATAAAAAGTTTCTCTTTGTTCTGATTTAATGAACTTTTTTTTTTAATAGACTGACAGAAGAAGCAGCTGTAATACAGATTTCCTTTGTAAATCCACTGAGCTGTTGCAGAGAAGTTTATGATGTGGAGATGGGGTGGAGGGCAAACATTTCATTGGAAGACGTCCACTAACCTCAGCTGCCCTGAGCCAAATCGAGATACTCTGAATGCATCGACACTCATGCATCACTTACCCTTAAAGACTGCAACAGAACTGTAAATCCATCAGAAATTTACCCAAATTTGGAGGAAGAGCCGTTAAAACAAGAACAAAGAATGTCCTAATAAACATCCAGAGACAACGATTCTAACTGTACCATTTATTAGTTGTACAATTATGAAAAATAATCATAAAAAAGACTGGAAGCCCAAGATTATTTACAATCTTTTTCTCTGAAGTGAGGTCCCTCTTCTGAGTCATGTTCTCAGCCTTCTTTTTTTTAATGTTTTTTTTTTTTTTTAAATCACAGGGTATTTATTCACGATATGTTTAACTTTATAAGACATAGTCCTTTTCTCTTTTTTGACAAGTGTCAAAAATTACATACGTACATACATACATACATATACATACATATATATATATAGATATCTATAAAAACAAAAATCATTCAAGTATCAAAATACAGACTGCTAGATTCATGTACAATATCATTCTCATCATTGTTGTCATCAGATTAGTCCCAAAATATCTTTCCTGATCCTCAGCAATGTGCAAAAGCAGAGCAGGACCAGGCTGATGGCTAAAGGTGCTGACACCAGCGCGCTGAAGACAGTGTACCATAGAGTTATCGTACTGGCCGGATAAAAATGTACCACATATACAAGAGTTAAATCAAAATGAGCCGACTATGCACCCATATACAGATTGGTGGACCAAACAGTACCATTAACAGTCAACATATTAGGAGTTAGCTAGAGAAACATGCCGTGCCCTATTGTTCTTGTCTGCAGCTATAAATCTAGAGTCGTACCAGCCTGCATGGCAGGTTTGGTGAATAATCTTGTCGAGATTAACTGAACAAAGGGGCAGGGAAGGAGAGAAAGAACCACACCTGATCCAGTTCCAGCATTAGGACAAATCATAGTCCTATAAAAAAAGTAAACGCCCACACACCCACACACACCCACACACACCCACACACACCCACACGCGCATACACACGCAAAAAGTAAAATAAACGCCATCCCCCGTTATTTCAATATAAAACAGTCTTTTAGTGTCAGTTTCTTTGCCCCTTGAGTTTGGTAAGAGAGCTCCTCCCATGCAAGATTACATTGTTTTATCACAGTTACACATGTATGTAAGCTGACGGTGATGAAAGCAGCTAAAATGTTTGGATACAGGACAAACAACCCAGGAAGAAGTGTGTACCTACAGTGTGAGGTCTCTCGTCTGACAGTTTGTTTCATAATAAAAAGTGAATGTTCCTCATCTCTGCAGCAACTTCCCCTTTAACTACAAGTTCTGCTTTGAAAACGGCAGGTACATTTCCTGAAACTATAAACACCAACTCTCAGTGAGGGACGTGATGGTTCATTTCGGAGGAAATGCACGCAACACAACAAACACATCCGTCTCTAATGTCGCACGGAACAACCATCACTTTTCTAAGCATCGAGAAGTTAAATGGAGGCGGGTTCGTGCGTGCGTGCGTGCAGGGTGATGAAGTTGGAGAAGTCTGATGAACCGGGGGAGCGTGTTGCGTTGGCGAAAGGTTTACATCCGTCTTATTCTCCAGGCCTGTGTGTAACTGTGGGCACAATCCGACTGCTGATGTGATCTGCTCGGTGAGAAGTGGGGCAATGATCCAGCAAAACATCCTATCCACCACTCAACAGGGCTCATTCCTGTCCTTTTCTCACTGTCTGGGATTGGCCACAGTGTCAGCTACAGGGAAGGGACACAGACACACGCACACAAAGCAGTGGAGTTAAAATAAAGTAAAACCGATGGACACAAACAGCACTATAGTGATGGATTAAGTCCTTCGTAATGATTTACTCTTTTCACCAAGCATCTGTGAAACATTAACCTGGTATGACTGGGGGGGAAAGGCAATGCTGACAGGATGAACACTGAAGGCATTTGTTGTGAAAGGAAAAAAAAGAGGAAAATGCACTTATTCTTTCAAACTTGAGGATTTTATGTAAGTGCTTAGGTGTAGTTAGTTCACTCTAGACGAAGCATTGAGTTTAAATCCTGACTGATAGTTGACGGCATGCCAGTTTTGAATTATTTTGAGCTGTTTTTTTGGAGCAAGGACCACTAACATGCAGATCCATGTCTGCCTCTGTGCCCTATTCTGTCCCTCTGATGCTTTCTAGAAACCCCACCCCAAAATGCTTACTTCATTAGCATCAAAAGGATCATATCACAGTGCTAGGATCTTGGCCTCTTTTGGCTTTAAGCAGGCAGCTGACCGTAAGAAGAAGAAGAAGAAGAAGAAGAAGAAGAAGAAGAAGAAGAAGAAGAAGAAAAAAAGCCTTGCCCTTAATTGATCTTATTTAACCTCAATAACACCTGCATCCCTGCGAACATAAACATGCTACAGTCCGACTGATGCATAGAATTACAGGATCAGTTTCACAGTTTCCTCAGGAAACGTGTCCATCCAGGTACAGGATGTGTGCAGTGGGTCACTCTTGGCTGTGGTAAAAATCAGTTTTCTCAGCACTCGGTGAAGTCAGGAGTTGGAACGTCAGAGTGAAAAGCCTCAGAGCGGCCGTCGCCTAACAGAGCAAGAAAAGCATTAAGAAAAGAGAGAGCTTATCACCAAGAGTAAAGAGTGGGATGTTGACAGTTGGGAAGAAAAAAAAAAAAAGAAAAAGGGGGAAGCATTGTTGGAGGAAGCATATAAAGTAAACAGAAAGGAGGAATAAAAGGGAAAGTGAGTGGCAGGCTCACAGTAGAAGAGATACCAACTAGACAGCTAGAAGACGGTGGGCGAGGTGGAGGGGTTGCATTAATAATTGAGAAAAAGTGTAAAGGTGCTGGGAGTTAAACATAAGAAGGGGCAACAGCTGGTCAGTTGCCACAGACTGTGGTGTTGTCGGAGGAGGAAACAAGTGATGGCGGTGGGGAGGAGCAGAGGTCCAGCGCGGAGAAAGAGGCAGCGTCACAGTGAAAGGCACACAGAAGGAGGGGAAGGAAGGAGGGTGAGGCTGAGCCCAGGAGGAAGAGAGGTCCACTCAGAAAATGGTGGTCTCGTACTTAGTGCTGATAGTGCGCTTGGATTCCTTGGGGTCCATGAGCCACGTGGCACTACCCTGGGACTGAGAATCGCCTTCCTGGTCCACGATGTCCCCCTGTGAGTACAAACAGACAGCAATGAAATATCTGAATCTTCACATACGAGGCTGATTACACTTTTTGTAATGCTTAGATTCAAAATGCAGCAATGAAGTATTATTGTGCCAACAAACTGTAATTGTTTGTGGTGAAATTTAACCACATTTACCCATGAAAGTGTTGATGTTTGTGTTTAAACAGATTCCATAAACGATGCAGCATCACACCTATCCATCAATTATCATAAAATTACAACCCCGATCCCAAAAAAAGTTGGAATGCTGCGTAAAATGTAAAGAAAACAGGATGCAATGATTTGCAGAGCTCATAAACCCATATTTTATTTATTATATTAGACAAAAAGGTTTTTAACTTTTCACTATTTCATGAAAAACAAGTCATTTTGAATTTGATGGCAGCAACATTTCTCAGAATAGTTGGGGCTCAAAAGATCAGAAGTACTATGCGATGCACTGCCATCTTCTCTGAGCCAAAGCTCTGAGGCAACTTGGAAAACTGTCATGTGGTCAGACAAATCCAAATTTAAAATTCTTTTTAGAAAACACAGATGAAAAGTCCTCTGGAGGAGAGGGACCGTCAGTGCTCAGTTTAAAAGCCTGCATCTCTCATGGTATGTGGGTGGATCGTTCCCATGAAATGGGCAGCTTGCACACATGGCAAAACATTATTGCCGAAAGGTATCTACAGGTTTTAGAGCAACACGTGCTTCCATCCAGATGACGTCTTTTTCAGGGAAGGCCTTGCATAGTTCGACTAAACTAAACTAAACTAAACCACATACTTCATCTGTTACAGCCGCATAGCTTCGGTGCTGAACTGCAGTTCAGACCTTTCACAATTAAAAACAGTTGACACACCATGAAATACAACAAAGAAGACAGAGAACTACTGAGCAGCTAAAAACAATACAATAAACAAGAATGGGACACATTTCTCTGCTGAAAGTCCGGCAACTGGTTTCCTCATCTCCCAGAAATCGATCTTATGTTTTTCTCAGTGTAAACAGTTAAAATGTTTTGCGTGTTCAGATGTCAATAAAAATATGGGTCTATGAGATTTGCAATTTTTGCAATTTTAACTTTTCCTGGTTCTCATTTTGCTGAGCACTTTTGGGAGCAATTAGTAAGCAGACAATTTTGCTGGCTTTTTATTGATAAAATATAATAACAACATTTTCTCTATGTATATCATAAAGTTTAAGTAAAAACACCCAAAAAGAATTCTGTGTACAGTATATAAACTTTGTCTGTCTTACTACAAGCGTGTCACTAGAGGGCGTTGGAGTTAACAGTATACATCATGATTTGTAGTTTTCAACATATAGCAGAGAAAAGATAGTGAAATAAAAATAACAACAACGAGTGGGTGAGAAGGGATGGGGATGGGATAGGAGGCAGCACCTGAGCAGCATGGCTGGCAGAGTGCAGCGGTAGGAAGGAGGGATGGTGGTTGGTGCAGGTGGAACAGTAACAGCAACGACTGTCGAGAGGAAGAGGAGAGTCCTGGGAGGAATAAACACCACCAGGAGGAAGAGAAGCGAGCCAGATGGAGACGAAGATTAGAAGAGAAAAGGGAAAGTGCACAAAGAACCAGGACGAAGCAGCGACAGAGTCAAAGAACTTAAAGGGCAGGAAAAGGGACACAGATTTTAACAGGCATGACACATGAGGAGTCTGACAGGTCGCACACAACACAGAAGACACTGCAGGTGCATTTTGAAGCTTATGTGTGCTTATCGGTGTGGATGTGTGTAACTGAGTATGAAGTGCATGTGTGCTCAGGTGCTGATTAAACACATTTAAAAATGTACATGTGAAAAAAAAAAGCCACACAGATGAAAACACTGAACAGAATTACATTGTTAAATCATTGTGATCATTAAGCTGCAGCTAGAAATGTGTGACTTGTCCCTGAGGTGGACTTGGCTCATTTATATTCAGCACAAGCTTCCCTCTTAATGGTTTAATGCTAATGCCCAGATGGACATCAGCATAGCATAACCACAGTGATGTCGAGAGGTGTAGACTGACGCAAGCAATCTAACATCGTTTTTGCTTCCAAAAAATTAGGCGTGTGCTGCAAATGTAATCACAAAACACAAAAAGATTTTTTTCTGGCACAGAGAAGTAAAAGGATTTAAAATTCCAAATTTGCTCGAGAACACGTTGAACAATATTTCAGCTTTATTTGGTGTTTTTACTACAATACTTTTTAACAACCAACTCACCGCTGTTTTGCGTATGCTGCCTCGTGGTTTGGGCACAGGTTTGCTGGACTTGGTCTCAATGACCTCTGATCCAGATCCAGCTGGGACGCTCTGGTGCGGTTTGGTCCTCTGGGCCTGCAGAGCCAGCTGATATGCTACCTCAAACGCCTGGCCCAGTGTCAGTATAATCTCATAGGTCAGGTTCTATACAGAAAGGGAGAAAGAGGAGGATCACGGAGTCATTACAAGCCTTTAGCCAAAGGACCACCACCATCACAGTGTGCAGCGAGACAGCAAAACGTAACAGAAGAAAGATTTTTTCCTCCAAAACTTCTTCAAAACAAAATTGCATAACCTGAAGAAGTGGCAGTAATCTCAGGAGTATTGTGCAGCAACCCCCTGTTCCTAAACTAGATCCATCCTCTGTAGCTCAGTAATAAAGCTGCTGGATTATTCTGTTTTACCCTGACAGCTCCCAGGTACGAACAAGCTCTGCAGACTAAAGACAGATGATTCATGCTTTATACGTTATGCCTTGGGAGTCTGAAAAAGTAATCCTATGGTGGGAACAACAATCATCATTTGAAGAGACACAACACAGAGCTGTGAAATCCTCTTTATATCCTTTGATGTAGTAACCTGCCCTGAGATAAAGCACTCCATGTACACCAATACGCAGAAACATCTCTTGTGTAGTGACGATTGTGCCAGGCGGACCCTGAAAGCAGCCATATAGTCAGTGCAGTTTAAAATAACCAAATAAAGGAGATTCATATGGACACTTTCGGTAGCAGAAGGGACACGGCAAAGCTATGGTAACTATTTGACTCATAGCGTTTCAGTGTTTAATGACTACCAACAGCCCGCAATCAAATACAAAAGCATTACTGTCTGCAGCTGAAAACCCTTGTCAAGCTACTACTAGCATAACGGACAGGTTTCTGACGGGGCTGCCACACAAACGCAAAGCAGGAGATGAAGCATCGCCAAATAGGTTTTCAAACCAACATCCTTCCAAGTCAAAGACTAGAAAATATGATGAAGCATATCTTCCCTTTGGCTTCACCTGCACAAGTGCCAGGTAGGTCGCCACTGCAGAATTGGTTTTTCCTGCGTCGGGAGCAGCGCTGGGCTCTCCAAATCACAGACACAGTATCCCACATTCTTGATTTTTAGCTCACAAACACTTCTTGTAATGACTAACTACTCCTGACATTTTGGAGATGTTAGCTCTTTATACAGTAAAGTTACAGTGGGATACAAATAATATCAGACACAGACAAACAGGATCCCACAGTTGTTTATGTTTTTGAACCCATTTTGCACAGAGAGGCATTTTTTGAAAAATGTATTGATAGCAATGTTGAATATTATTACACAGGAAAAAAAAAAAAACAACTACACGTAAAATACACACTGAGCTACTACTACTGTTCAAGGCCCACTGGTTCCCTGAATAAGCAGACAAACTGCAAGCTGACATAACTAGAAGATAAATCTGTACTTTGTTTTGAACACGGGGGAGAAACTCCAGAAGTACAAAAACTGCAGTTCCTCTGTGCAAAGCTTGAAGCTGGCTCCAAAAATGACAGACTTCCATGTTAAAATGTCACATTTTACAGTATGGTACAAAAAATATTTTGGCTTCTGTGGATTGTTTCCCCCTTCATAACAATTTAATAACAACATAATAACTGAGGACTCATTCTGAAGTACTAAACTGGAGCTCTTCACCGTGTGCTTACTACTACTGGTGACTTTTAGAACATTTCTAATTGATTACATGACTAATACTGTTCATTTCTGTGTGGTGCTGACCATCCAAGAAGTTTGTGCTCTAATGTCCATCTGTTTCTTACATTAATTAGCCTGTATGTGTGTCTCTATATTGCATGCCTGCTTGCATGCCATGAGCTGCTGTTTATGAATGAAACTTGCTAAGCGCTAGCTGCTAAGTAAACCCTCCACCCTCCCATCTTTGTAAGATGACGTCTGGCTCTAAAACGCCAGCATATAAAAGCTTCAAGAGCGATGGGTGACAGCACAATCACACAATCATCTTTTTTACCATCTATAGCACAATAGAGCCCAGTACAAGTGTCCTTACCACATCTACTGTGCTGAAGACATGGCAGTAATGGTGGCTGGTCTGCAGGTCCTTAGTGATGTAGGCAAATGTGCACAAGTCCTCTGGGTCCTGGGCTGCACAAGAAATGTTACGGATCTCGTGCTCTGCAATGATGTTCTGGACCGAGAAGGGCAACATGAGTGAGGTTTAGTAACGAGAGTACACAGTGCATTCTTTCATTTTTTAAAATTTTTATTTCATTCCATCAACATTGAGACAATAATGCTGTTAGAAAATGTTACAAAATAAAAAAAACTAAACGGTTAAAGGAGAGACACTGACTGCCAGCCATCACAAGTGCAACTACAACAAGACCATGTTGAGCTTCAACATTTCAAAGCCTTTTTTTATTAATGTCAACTAAATGTCAATCAGATTTGCTTCCTATAAGGAAATATAAGCACAAACTAATCTGACACAAACTTGCAAGCATGATATTTACAATCACAGAAAGAGAGGAAGCTTGATGTCTGACTGCGTCACTTTCATGCACACATTAAAAAAGGAAACATGCTGTCATTTGCCCCGGCCTCAATTTGATGTATCACACGCCTCAAAGAACACGTCTGGTTAAGAAGACGCAAAGAGAAAATGTGTATGCACGTGTGTGTGTGTGCATGTGTGTAGTCGCTAACCTTGTTGGCTGCGTCGATAAACTTCACACCCTTGTATGTGATTGAGAGGACGATAGTCGGGACTTTTCTCATTTGCTCTGTTGACCTCTGGAGGGAAGATTAAAAGGACAGGTCAATTGCCACTCACACAAACAATATCTATGAGTTTATCCTCAGGGATTGGAGAAACTTGTCATACCCGCATTTTGGCACAAGCATCCTGCGTGGACTCAGTGCCCCTTAGTTCCTTAATAAGCATGGAACCAAGATACTGTAATGAAACGGAGGGGAAAAAGACATTACTGCTGATGTGTTTAATCAACAAAGCGGAATCATGTAGGAAGGAGAATGGTGCAGACGTACACTAGCTTCATAAGCGCAGGATTCAAAGATGAGTTTCTCTGGTTGGTGATGCCAGTTCTGAACCGGGGCGTACGGTGCTGCTAGACTAGGTGGCCGCAAGGTCAGGCGGGGCTCTCGTTGCCAGTCTTCATGTCGCTCCTATAAAAATAACCATAACTATCAAAGAAGCCTGGCAGAGGCCCTCAATAACCATTAACACACTCGTAGATATACCACATACAGGAGGCCTGTGTCGTTCGCTGCGATATCTTTGGGTAACGTCATAGTCGTTTTCTTGTGCTTTTTTCCTCCCTGGCTCGCCTGCAGGCAGCAGAGGGTCCATTGAGCGTCCTGTGTAGGGCTCCATCTGACTCATGGGAGATGAAGTCTGGGATCCAGGCAGGTCTTGGCACTGCAGAGATGTAATATGACACAGTTGGGTATCTCATGTCAGATGCACTCTCTATCATTAGCCATCAGGCATTCATCTTTGTCAATATACTTTGCAACATTTACAGGCTAAAAATAAAGAATTTGAAACGTAAGCCTAAGTTTGTCGGACAGTATTCAAACATCAGATCTGGTTCCGAAGTGAGTGAAGAGTAAACAAGAAACATTTTGTGAAGCACTTTTAGACAGGAAAGTAGTTTGTAGGTCCTCACCCTGATCTGAGACAAACGAGGAGGTTTGACAGGAGGCTCTTCATAAGGCCTCTCCGCTAAGGAAGCGATGATGCGTTTCCTGTGACCAAGTAGGCTAATTTTTAGCACCTGTAAAAAAGAGAATTATGAAGTGATCATACTGAGCAGCACAAAAGGAAATGCCAGAAAACAACACATCAGGCACTATTTCATTTGTGAGGTTCCCTTAATAGTTCTCCATGTGAAGCTGTTTCCCCTCCGAGTCTCTTCTCTTCTGTTAATCTTGAATCTACATACGGGATTGCACAAGTTCACACGTTCATGCAGCGATACAGTGTCTGACATTACTTCACTGATCTACAGGTGATGGTATTGCACACAGAAATGGAGGAATGCAGCACTGATCTTGGAGTGAACAAGAAAGCATGTTTCTTTCAGAGACCCTTCCCAGTAGTAGCAAAAGTCAGCACATTTCCTCACAGACCAGTGAAGTCTGACGTGCCATCTTCTAACCAAGTAATTTCAGTTCTTGTTTTCAAACGTGAAAATCTCAATTAATTTTTTTTGAGTGAGACTTTAGAATCCATTTCCCAATATTCAACACAAATACACATTCACCTTCAGTTTTAGCCTCCTGCTTCAGTTTGGGGGGGGAACCTGAAGTAAACCGTCAAACTCGTTTCCCTATCCTGATTTTTTTTTTTCCCCAAGACACCTGAAGACTAATTTCACCCTCTGATACTCCCCACTGTCCTTGTACATCACTGTGACTCACATTGACAATCTCCAGCTCCCACAGGTTTCTGACGCAGTCCAGAGTGCGGTAGCCGCTGGACAGGAAGTTTTGCAAGTACTCATGCAGGCCCAGATTCTCCAGCCAGGAGGACAGGGAGTTGCTGCCGTCACAGCCGAGCGCTTTCACCTGCAGCAGAAAACGTAATCATTCACAGACACTTTGAGGAATTCAGGGCGTTGGCTGAACCAATATGCTGCAAATTTAGCCAATTTTCCTTGGCAGGAAATTGAAGGGTTCTGGTTTCAATAACCCCCACAGATGTATATTTGTATACAAGCAGAATGAGCTAAAGCAATACAAATTAAAGTGAGAATACTGCAGAGGTGTTTTTGTTTAATTTTATTTTTATAACAAAAGTAAAGCTCCCAATACAATAAGATAAAGCAAGCCCACCGCCAAACCGCATTCGACTTCATTATTAAGCACTATTGCTCCTGCTCAGCCGTATGCCTAACCCACAAATTAACTTGTTAATTTTCATAAATGCAATAGATACTTGGGTCTAAGGTGAGAATATTACTTAATCATCTAACATTAAAGCAAATGCAAAACACTGAATTGGGTCTGAGAAGTACTAAAGTAGGAATCAATGATTTATCACCTTTGGAAAGGAACGTGCTGCGTGCAGGATCTTCTTTCTGTGGCTCGGATCTGCGATTCCAATCTCTCTCAAGTCCTGGTCCTCCATTACATTGCTCCCCTTTAAAGCAACATACAAAACAAGCATTTTTGTTACTGGCATTTCTAGTCTAAGACCCATGAAAGTCATTAGAAAGCAAGGTACATTAAACTGTGTCAGAATAAAGTAATTTAAGTTACCATTTAGTAAAAGACAGTTTTTGTTATTTTACGTAGTTTATTCAAGTCATCTATGAAAATCCCAAAACACAGACTGCTTTGATGTAAGATAAAGATAGATAGATATCTATCTAAGACGAACCCTCCAAGCTAAAAGCCTTCAGTGCAACGTGAGAATTGATCACAAATATGCTACCATTGCATAAAAAGGTGAATTACTCCTGACTGAGAGCCTCCCTAGAACTCAACTTAGTGACTATCACCAGAGGAGCCACATCGATAACCCCTTAAATGAGACTTAAGTGTGTGTGTGTGTGTGTGTGTGTGTGTGTGTGTGTGTGTGTGTGTGTGTGTGGTGTGGGGGTGGGGGGGTGGGGGGGGGGGGTGGTACTGACAGGAATGTGGTGATTGATGTTCAAACCAGTCTTTGGTTACACACGATATCACCTTTGGAGACTGAGTGGCAACAAACAGATAATGGAGAAGGGAGGGATGAATCAATGTCTGAGTTGCAGAGTGGGCAGCGTTATGAGATGGAGGCGCATCGATAGCTGACGACAGCCGCAGGGGAAATCAAAACACCTTGACACGTAAAAGGAAAGCCTTTATATGAACACCGAACATCATTTATTCATTTATTTTAGTTCCATATTAAACAATTTTATGGTACAACAGACCAAATAAGACAGTCACAAGACAGTAAACAGTGTTTCCCACAGATTTAGATTAAAACGATAACAGATTCATAATAAAGCTTCTGGGGTTTTCACACTTAATGTTGCAGCTTTACTGAGCAACATAATCAGCTGCCTCTGAGGTGAATGAAAGAACTCCAAGATTACAGCTGATTGTGGGTCTTGTTTATTAACAATTTCCCTACCCACTGTTAGACCCTGGTTACAGTAGTCTTTTCAGGTCTCAGCATTTGCAGAGGAGAAGAAAGACTGTCTTCAACTGCAGGAGGGTGGAATAGAACGTGAATATCTCCAAGAAGCAGCTGAATAACTGATAGGACCAAAACAACAACCACCCAGCAATTGAACTGGTAGTCAAAACCACAGGATGGCAAGGGCTGGGACTAGCCAGTTAGCAGAGGTTGAAGGAATTGCCGTCTGTTAAACTGAATTAAACTGACTTTTAACCATGCTCAGATTGACCAATAAGAAGTGGGTAAGGGTCACAAGTCCTGTCTGTTGGATATAAACCATGAATGCTAGCTGTAGTGCTTCTGCAGGGGAGTCAGCAGCCAACTCTCATCTGCCAGTATCACTACGGTCCAGAGAAGGCGTCGCCTCAGGGCTGACTCTTCAATATGAACCTAAAGTTAATCCTGTGGTGCTCACCGCTCTGCACATGCACACATACACACACCACTAATGGCATAGCAGAGATGCTGTCTGTAGGTCAAACTTGACAGCCTGTTTTTCATGCAGATGCCGTTGATGCAAACAAGGGGCGGAGAGCATGATGAGCGGGGAGGAGTGCGTCTGTTAGAGTAAATGCTGCAGAGCAATCTTTGTAATGCTGCCTGTGGAATCACAATGCTAATCACAATTCAGCTAAGACACTGACATAAACTTTTACACTGCCATCCTGTTCATGCTGAAATTTCTAATAGGCTGCGATCCAGCCTGTCGATGGAAATCCGGAGAAGGAAGACGGAAAGCAGAAATATGAGTACCTGAATGCTCCGAGTGAGTTTATTGATCAGAACTCACTATGATCTTGGCTTCAGCCCACACTGAGCACAGGACATTATGTATCATCTCTTTTGCCTTCACACTGCCTCACACGAAACTGACAACTGAAAGCCCATTATCTCTGAGCAGCAACATGCTGATTGCTGCCTCTCTAGCTGAGGACTGATATGGTTTGTGGGGCTGAATGGATGATAATGCTTCAAAGCGCATGGATCATTGCATTACTGTCCCACTGGAGATTAACTGATAAATGTCTCTATGCGGGGGAATACAGCTGTAACAGACTGGGTTTACACTCTTTGCCCATTTCCTGATTTATTCATTTTCCTACCACTCTGATTTTCTCATGTGTCTTCTGCCAATTCTGGCAGATGTGCAGAAATGTTATCTCATCACTTCGAAATCATCCCGTTTATTGGGCTTTACAGACTTTAATATTTGTTTTATGACATCTATCACTGAGGCAAGCCAAGGAAACATCAGCATTGTGTGGGTGCTGGAGTCCATCCCAGCCATCATACGGCGAGACCCTGGGTACACCCTGGACAAGTCGCCAAGCTGACACAGGGCTCTTTTGTTCATTTCTTTCAATCTTTTTTGTCCTTGGATAATTTGATTTCATGTTGAAGTTAACCTGGGTAAGCTTAGACATAAATGACTCCCAGTTCAGTCCCATGATTAATGGCTTGATGGTTGAATGACAACCTGACTGATAAAGCAAATAACTTTGAACACTAATCAACATTTTGCTTCTGGACACACCTCACTAAACCAAACCAAACTGGAGTGAACTGAACACCTGTTAGGTGAAGAATGTTTGTTCACACCTGGTTTAATAAAAATTCTCATTTCCTTTCATGTAAAGTGTTACATTCACCTCTGCTATATCTGGATAAGCCATTTATCCTCATTCAAAGAGTCTGAAAACACAAACAGCATGATGTGGTGGTGACAACTCTGTGGGGAAATTTCTGGCTAATGTGCTTCCACAGGGTTGGCAGGTTTCAAGGAGTACATTAGTAGAGAGAACGCTAATATCAGCACAACATTGGCAAACAGAATACATTTACAGCAGTGTAAGCTGGGCCTGTTTTGTGCCTGTGCAGCTTGTCCAGCTCTGCTTTACTCCGTCCTCTCATTAAAATGCTGCTCTGTTCCTCCTCGGCCTATCCAGAGAACAGCCACAGTGGCCTCCCTGGTTTAAAAGCACTCTGAATTCAGGCTGGGTGCTCAGGGGCACGGATCACTCATTCTGACCCTCTAAAGGACAGCTACCTAACAGCACTAAGACTCAGTTTGTCCTCCTAAACTGGCTGCCATGAGACCACTCAGACCTCAAAAGAAAAGTGCAAATGAAACGATGACAGAACATTAAAAAAAATGTTTCTTTCAAATTAACAAACAAATCTAAGCCCAAAAAAAAAAAAAGAAAAAAAAAAAAAAAAAAAAAGAAATCAATCAATCCATTCCCAGTCCTTTAGCTTCGGATGCAGGAAGCCATTACTGGATTTTTCCGCAGGGTTTGGTCCCTCGCTGCAGCATGAGCCCTTTGCATTTATTAAAAGGCAGAAAAAGGGGGGTTGGGGGTCACGAAAACATCATGAATTTAGATTACATGAATGCAGCTCAGAAGTAGAAAAGGTTTGCCTAACCTTGGTGCAACTTTTAGATCTGACCAACTCTTTCTAAAAAACAAAAAAACAAAAAAACAAAACAAAAAACAAACCAAACAAACAAAAAAGTCTTTCTCCTTATAAATCCTCAGCCACCTCCACTGATTTGAAACTCAAAGTAAATTTGTTCTCCCTCAGCTGACCGCATAAAAGTCAGATCCAGACGCCCTCGCCAGAAGACCGTCAGTCTCAGTCGCTTTGAATACAAACGAACTTGCCGACTGTGTCACAGCGTAGAAGTCTAACACAGAGAAAAAGAGACATTTCATTTCAACAGGCTTTACTTGTCAGCACCAACGAGCGGTGGAGAACAGCATGATTGCGCAGCGCTTGTTTCATCAGGACATTTGCTCCACGAGTCGATAAAAAGCATCTAATTGGTTTCAGAAAAAGGCTCGTCTCTGCAACGCTGCTTGAACACAATACATTCACTGCTGTTATTGATCTGCTTCTAGAGCGTGCCTGCAGGGGAGACACACATCACAGTTGGCCGAGTGGCAGAGTAAACACTGTTTAATTAGTGATCTCGCTGCTACATAAGCATGCTTGGAAAAATAAATAGTATGTCTAACAACCTAACTCAGAGAAGGACCATTTTCTTACCATTGTTTAAAATTTGATGATGAAGTGTGAACATTTCAATTAAAATACTGGCATCTTGCCCGTCTTTTAGCAGCTCATAGGAAATGCATAAGAGTAACATCATGACTCTGCATCTATTTCTGAGTCTGAAGTGTTTTTAGATTGTTGTTTTGAAAGTCGAACACAGAAGGTGATCCGTCTCTTGAAGATAAAAGTGGATTGGCTGACAGGCATATCTGTACACAGTACTGGCAACTCAGCCAAGAACGAAATATGGCTCGTTTCTGCTCTATTCACTAATGCATAGATTAAACGCAATTATAAAAGTTTAGCAAAGCAAAGGTGACTCAGAGGGTAATTCTAATTTCCAATTGAGACTAAATTGTGATTCATTAAAAAAAAAAAAAAAAAAAAAAAAAAAAAAAAAAAAGGTCAACATTTGCTGTGGGAGGGACACGTTGTTTTGTTCAGAGGTAACAGCTTTTTCTCTAAACCCTGCAGCGACTTTAGGAAGCCAGGTGGTTAGTAAGCCATGTTTAAAGATAGAAATGTTGCCAGCTTGCCGCTTTGGAATAAAAAGACGACTCAAGCCTGAGAAAAAGGAGTGTGAAAGCCTAAAAGACAGTAGGAAGATTAAACCCCGAGAGAAACTTCAGAGGCTTCAACACGTACTTAAACATGGGTGTGGATCACGCTTTCTCCAAGCGGAGAGGCTGATAAGTGGATGAATTCTCTATTCTCGGGTTATGTAAAGTAGAGTAAAAGGTTGTTTATGGGAGAATCAGAGTGCACTGAAATTAGACAGATATAGTTTGATAGCAACCACACATTTTATTTATTAAACAACTGAAGCTTAATAAACCAAAGAAACATTATATTTATAATATTTAAGTCTAATTAACAAGCCTTACATGCAGAGGTAAAGAAATAAATATACAGATACTGACAATCAGTGATGACCTTTATCTGGCGTCAGACCAGACAGTGATCTTCTAGTTTTCTATTGTCTAATTCTGGTCAGGTTGTGTTAATCATTGCTTCAGTTTGCGGTCTTTAGCTGACAGTAGTGGCACCTTGTGTGGTCTTCTGCAGTTCAGAGATGCTCTTCTGCATACATTGGTTGTAACAAGTGGTTACTGGAGTTACTTCCAAGTTGCCTTCCAGTGAGCTCGAGGCATGAACAAGACATTTTCACCCAGAGATGTGGATATTTTCACATTATCAGATCATTCTTTGTAAAACCCTAGAAATCATTTTGTAGGAAAATCCTCAGTCCAGGCTGTCTGACACCAACAGCCATTTAAATCACTGTTCTTTTCCATCCTGACGCTCCATTCAAACTTCAGAAGGTCATCCTGACAGTGTCTGCATGCCTAAATGCATCGCGTTACTACAAACCCAATTAGATTGAACACCAGATTAGTATACATCATTAGCATACCAAATGAAGTTGCCTATATATCGTCTTTATTATATCCAGTTTTGCAAAGCTCAAGGTTAATGATTTAGAATTTAAAGTTCAAGTTTATTTATAAAAATTGTTTAAAAGGTTTGATAATCTCAAAGAAAAAAAAGTGTGAAAAGAAAGAAATATATTCATTAATTTTTGTCCCATCACTTCATGTTTTTTTTTTTAAATTGTAGTAAATGTTTCCCTCAGAGAGATCGATGTTTTGTTTTGTAGTTTTTGAACTTTAAATGTCTGTACTGGTTTTAATATTGCTGCTATATCACATAATCTCAGGGTCTTATAAGTTGAAACGTGTACGTCTGTTTACATCTGCTGTCATGTGTTGTGGAGCTTACAAACAGAGGTGTATATCTTCTGATTCGCACAAGGAAACAGCTGTTATGCTTACGTACAATACGCTGAGTGTCTAAGAGACCATATTCTTTGGAGTCTTTGTCAGCTTCTCATAGTCGCACTCATCTGAGGCACAGTTCATTCAAATTCAAATTAAAAGTGCCCGAGACCCTTTCTTTCAGCCGAAATGAAAAGTTTAATTTGCACCCAACACAGTGATTTATGAATTATTTTTGTAGTCGCTAAGAGAACTTGTTCTGTTTTGTTGTTGCTGCTGTGTTCCTGTTTATACGCAGCACTCTGGATCTGGCTTCATTTACTTTGTGGTAAGTAGTAAGTCCACATGGAGGGAATCTTGAGTACATTTATAACTCATGTGTGAATCTACAGTAGTGTTTGAAAAACATAAAAACCTTCACTGTAACAAATAAAACACACTGTGGACAACAGATTTTCATAAGTCTGATAGAAATGTGAGTTCTTATCTTGACAAATAGGATGCTTATCTCTCAACTTTCCCACCGGTTCAGACTGCCAGCTGTGCCCCTTCATCAGACTTCAGGACTGAGAAAAGCAACTGAGCCAACTCAGAGAGGCATCGCACACTTTGGGCTCTATAAACTTGTCAGATTGGCAATAGCACCCCATTACTCATCAAGATTCTTCTCCCTTCTGGTCGGGCATCAGCTGCTTTGTTGGCAGCCGGCTCTCTGACTGTTAACGAGAAGCCACGACAATCGCCTCCCAGGCCAGAGACAAACCGTCTGAGAGTGTGAGGATCCAGGACAGCCTTGATTCAACACTAAACCAGAGGTAACAGTATCAAACAAACTATCTGACAGGAGCTGAGCTCAGACTGCATCGGCTAAGTTGAAAGGTGGAGTCACCAGAACAGATGGAAAAGTTGAAACACTGAGTTAAACCAAGCACTAAATAATGCAAATACCTATGATGCAAATATGATACTTTAGAGTACAGGGAAAAGGTAAAAAAAAGTCTTCAAAGACTTAAAAACTGAAAATAAACGGCTAAACAGGCGAGAGAATTAAATATGAACCAAAGACAGTAATGAAAATGAAGTAAGTGAGGCACTCACCATGTAGTGAAGGTCGTCGAATCCATTCAGGAGTAGTTTGCTCTCGTACTGCGGCAGACCCACATGCTCCAGCCAGTCTCCCACGGGCTGGTCCAGCAGTCGGCCTGCAGCACCTGCTGACAGGGGAAAGCGCTTCAGGAGTGAGAAACCTTTCAGCCGGTAGCAGCGGCACTCCGAGGACGAGACGTGGCATTGCCACATCATTCTCGGCCAGCAGAGCCGAGCGCACCAGCAGCAGGAACGTGAGGGAGACAGTGTCCTCTGTGAACAAGGCGTCAGCTCCCGCAGGACAGCGGGGGCTGAACAACAGTCACTCGAAATAGATTAAACTACCCCCGAGTCGGGGGTGAAGGTAAGATAAAAGGGATAAATCCACAAAAAAAATGGATAATATCTAAAAAATAAAGAATATATTTTTGCTATGATAGTGAGCCAGGAGAATGCTGAAATACATTTCTGTTTAGCACACAGCGCGGTGCCTCACCTAACTCACAAATATGACTAAATATTTCATATCTGATTATGAAAAAAAGTCAGAGTGTCCCATTTCAGGAGGTACCTTTTTCTGCCCAAAAATAAAAAATAAAATAAAAATTAGGGCTGTTTTAATTACACTTTAACTTTACAATAACACTCAGGTTGGAGCGTATAACTTTAGTTTAAGTTCTTCCAGGGTAGTACATTTGTTGCAGCCAAGTGTAAGTGATCCAGACTTGTAGCCAAGACAGGTATTTGGTAAATAATTGGATCCCAGACTCACATATCCCACCTGTTTAACATATAATCCCCCACGGACAATCCAAACAGGAATCTACCTGTGATGTGCCACTGTCCACATCGGAAGCAGCAGGACAAGAAAAAAAACGCAGAGGGACTAAAGGAAACCTGTGACATGACTGCAATGAACGGAGATTGATAACAGAGCAACACTATAGTGACAGCTGTCACCAGTCTAACCTATACAAAGACAGATTGGTGCCTCTCCTCCAGTGAACATGTTACTGGAATTCTTTAACTCTTTCAAAGCAAATACACACTCCACACTAGAAACCAATCACTGCACAGGTAGTTACCTCCCAATATATTAACTACCCCTCAAACACAGAGGCTAACAGAGTCAATCGTTTTCTACCTTGTGAAATCTGGCAGCTTAGAAAAGTAAACAGCGTTAAATTCGAAAACATAACATTTCTTTATAAAACACAGATTTGAAAGTTTCCCTTTCTGCTTGTCGGCTGTCTTATCATTTAAACCTGCTGCATAAACAGTCACGTTCCAGATGAGGGTCCCATGTCAAAAGTTCCGTTCAGACATCTCATAAGCTTGAAAATTTGTCAAGGAGAAAAAAAAAAAAAAAAAATCCAGTCAAGAATCCGATCGGCTCCTTCAAAAAGCACTTTCAGTGATAGCTCACTCCCAGGATTAACTCCTCTGCAGACAAGAGAGCGCTAAGATTATCTGAGAGATGCGGTCCGGCAACAGACGAGGTCTAAAAGAAACATTTTTTTAGCTGCTCCTAGCTAAAGAGCAGATAACCTAGTCCTGCAGAAGTTACATCCTCCTATTGTCCTGACTGATCACAATTCTGCTGCCTGCAATTCCTCTCTCCTCCCTTCCTCTCTCTCTCTCTCTACCCCCCCTTCAATGCATACACTTCCCCACTCCCTCTCTCTCCCTCTGTAACACTGCAGGTGGCTGCTCTTTATCAGAGCTAGCTACCATTTCAGCTACAACCCCCCTCCCACCCACCCCTAATTTGCTCTCAAGTTCCTGCAGCATCTATACCTCAGTCCATTGTTTTTACACATTCTCTTTCCAAAGGTAAATCAGTGAAGATACAGACTGGAGGCACAGAGCCAATCAACTCGGCACGTCACCGCCGAGCACCGGACCAAATGAAGGAGTAGAGGGAGGGAAAAAAGTGATGCGGTTTATCACATCAAACAGAGAGCCTCCTCTTGACCGAGTCCACCGATGGTCTGCTCCACTGAGCTGGAGCTGTGAGCGTGGTAGCTACAAGGTTAAGGCTCACACACGCATGGAAGTGGAATCAGACTCATGGAAACTTCACACCAAGTGCCTGTGATGGGATGCTAACTACTTTACTGCAGCAGTGTCAGCTTTCTACAAAGTCTGCTTCCTCCAAAGCACAATGAGCTCACCCCCTGACATACGTACAGAAGTGGTTAATATTTAAACAGCTCAATCCAGCGCAGGGCACAGCAAACCACAGGGCTAGAATAAGACGATGGAGTTTGGTGAAGGAAAAGAGGATGTGCTGCTTTGTTTAAATATATTAAAAAGATTGCTCAGGCACGGCGGTGACTGACAGTGGATGTTGAAGAATGTCAACAGGGAGAGCTGAAGGGAAAGATTTGATTGCTCGGGTTGCTGCTACAATCCTTGGACGCCATCCATCAAACCTTAATGACAGGCTTTGAAAAGCAGAATAACAGCAGAGCAGGTTACAGTCCTTACACTGCTTGTAATACAGGTTCTCTCTCAGGCACTTTGGTTTTAAAAATAAAGATCCTGGTACGTTATGATGCAGATTTAGTACTTGGCTCATGTCAGACACCACAGCTTGAATTACTGCCTCAGAAAAACAGAGACGCAAAACAAACCAAGGGGTCAAATCTCAGTGGAGGATGACACACGCCTTCTAAAAGAAACGTTTTAGACTCTTTTCTTTGTCATTTGTTCTATAAAAAACAAACCTGTAATTTCTAAAATAGTATTTTTGTACCCAAACCTCCATTTGTAACTAAAATGGCCTGTATTTGTATAGCGTCCCTAAGGACCCCAAAGCGCTTTACATATCCAGTCATCCACCCATTCACGCACACATTCACACACTGGTGATGGCAAGCTACATTGTAGCCACAGCCACCCTGGGGCGCACTGACAGAGGCGAGGCTGCCGGACACTGGCGCCACCGGACCTCTGACCACCACCAGTAGGCATTGGGTGAAGTGTCTTGCCCAAGGACACAATGACCAAGACTGTCCAAGCCAGGGCTCGAACCAGCAACCTTCCAATTACAAGGCGACCTCCCAACTCTTGAGCCACGATCGCCCGCTAATCTGTATTTAGAGCTCTCCTCTCTACTATCACTGCCATGCACTTGTTTAATATATTTTTAAGGTTCAGGGTGAGGATCTAATAAATATAACTATAGTATAAATCAAATTCCAAGCACTCAAAGCCCACTATTTGGCAATAAAGGCAGCCGTTTCATTAACATCCACACCCACAAAAAGATAAATAATGAATTAATACAAGGTGCTTTTGCTCACATTTATTAAACAGATGAGTAGCTAATGGAAAACTACTCATTTCTTCCTGTTTTCCTTCAGGTTTCCTTGACAAGTGTCAAATTCACAAATAAATTAAGTCATTTTAACTTGCTTGAAAAAGCAACAATATTAGTATTCATACTCTACCTGGTGTAGCGTATTGCTGATCTCTGGAAAAATCAATGCCTGCACCAATCATAGTCATCATCTTCTCGATCTGAAGACAGGAACAGAGGGGGGAGAAAACAAAATGTAAGGGCTTGGAAGAGTGATCAGAGTTAGGCCACCACCTTTCACCAGCAAAAATACAGAGAAAAGCCCCTAAAGCAATAATACACTGTCCCTGTGAGAGCAAATGATGAGTACGTCAGCAAGAAGAAAATTAGGTTGCAGTGATTTTGCAAAGACATGTTAAAGGACAGCTTGAGGACCGAGACGGTTGAGTGCCTTTATATCCTATTTATGGTCACATTAAAACAATCATTGCTATTGTCCCACATTAAATGAGTAACCAGGGCTTGACTGCACGTAGGGGACAACAGGCACAAAAATGCTGCTTTATACTGGCATGCCGGTCTTACCGTCTGACTCTAATAAGGTCAAAAACAAAAGGATAATTGTAATAAACAAGTTAAAAGAGAACGTGCACAAGTCTGGAAAAATAATACAGAACAAAGTCTGGTAGTTTAAGCTTCCCATGTACTTATAAAGCTCTCAGTGAAGAGAGTTTTGGAGCAGGTTTAACTGTGTCTTGATGCTTAAACCAATGCTTGTAACAAATGTTTCAAGACGACTGAAGCGTCGTAGACAAAACACAAAAAGGGTTCGAAACCCAGCAAGACTGAGAGTGAGAAGCTACAGCTGAAACGATGCCCAGAAACCTGACGTTTCTTGCAGTAATTTCATGCATCATGACATAATGCATGTGAACATCACCAGCAGTTGGTTTCCAATCACAGTAAGTCACGCACATACACACATCACATGCACATGCCGCTCATGGACTTGTAAAAACACAATACTGTCATTTCATAGAAATGTATTCATAAGCGAAGCAGCAGTGGGACATGAAACTGCAATATTACATCTGCCACAGCACAGAATCGTGGTTCCCTTTAAAGTGGCCCACAGCTGAATATGCATGGACACTGGGAGTGAATTCAATGCAAACGGAGAGACTGACTGTGCTGCTGTCACACCTGTCAGGTACTCTGACTACTTTGAGTATGAGGCCATGTTGTATAAACTAGAGTGAACAGATAAAACTACAGCTGGAGAAGTTTTATCCGAATTTGAATGTCCTCGCTCCTTAAAAAGCCCCCAGACATATTTGATGACCCCATTAGCATAATTATATATGAGATAATAAAGCGACACTGGAAAACCAAAGTAGCAGTTTTTTTTCATCATCGATCAGCAGGTGGATGTTCAGCAGTGAAATAGTGCATAATTAGAAGATTAATGTCAGAAGGGCAGAGAAAGATATTAACGTTGAACAATGATGCATCTATTTTAGTATGCTGCTGCCAGACTGGTAACCCAGTCACAAACTGAAGCTTCTGGACTTAGAAAAAGAAATGAATAATCTGAGTTAAGGTTATTCCAAAAGGGTTCCTAAAGCCTCAAAGGATCCCATCTACCTCTACAAAGAATGCCCCAGTAGAGGACAGAGCCAAAACCCAAAAGGACCAGAAGATTGACATCTTACGCTGTCGGAGGAATTAGATCTTCTTTGTTTTGGGGAGTCAGAAGTCGCCGGTGTCTGCTGAGAGAGAATTCATCGTTTTGTTTCGCCTTCTTCCCATTCAAAGTGTGTATCCACACTGTGCCAACTATCCTCTGGCAGTGTTATTATAATCATCCTGTTTCACACAAAAAACACTCTTGACAGGAGATTTTAAAAATTCTAAATTGAAAGAAACACCATTCCAGATGGAAAAGCGTACACGTTTAGTGCTTAACAAATGTATCTGTTATGACTGGATCTATGAATAATCAGTGTAGTCATAGGAAGTGAAGAAATATAAACACAAAAGCTCAGGATCACACACTCAGCCTCAGTGTAACGTACAATTCCTTCCTCATGTCCACATTCTCAACATTCATGTTCACCATCAGTCCTCAATACGGCAGAGGGAAAATGCCAAAGTTTTGGCAAGAAGAGGTGTGAGACAACGGACGGTTAGAGAATGGCATTATTTTTGATATCCATCTGCCCAGTGTGAAGTCACCATACTCTTGATTAGAGTCCTGCATATTGGGCAGATGGTAGATTAGTCACACGAGCTCAACAAATAACTGCCGTCCACATGTTCATTCTATGTCGTTAAACAGGAAAGCTGACGGTGGAGTGGGAACACAACTTCTAGCTGAGCAAAGAGCAAACATGAGTGATCAAAAGTAGTTGCCTCCTCTTTACACGAGAGTCTCTGGATGCATGTCACACATACTGAAAGCATGTGAGACATTGTGTGCTCAGACTTTTCTACGGTGATGGTTCAGTTAGTATGAAGCATTTTAGGAAAGAAGGATGATGCTGGGGAGAGATGCCCCCCCCCCCCCAAAAAATAAGAATAGCTCTAACATGAACAGCATGTAGTTGCTGTTGCTTCTTGGATTCCTTAGATTTTCTTCTAGTGGTGAAATAAAAGAGAAAAACACAAACCAACTACATCTTCATTAGAGTTTCTGTTCACCTAGGGATGGCTGCTTATTTTCCTTAAGTTATGATATCAAACTGATCTTGACAGGTTTATGTTGCTCTCATAATAAACTAGATTATTAGGCCTCGGCAGGACAAAAGCAATTAGAAAGCCCCTGATGAGCGCTGGCCTCGACTGGGGGTCTAATCTGTAAAATCACACACATGCATAAGCAGTAGCAGCACCTGAGTTAATGAAGACAAGGCAGTGCTCTTTGCCTCATTAAAGTGGCCAAGGTCTGTACTCGAGGGAGGATAATGCTCCCATCAATCGCATCTTTGACACACAGTTCAGCTGCCCAAGTTTTTTACGCCACCATTCAGGAGATAAGACAGGCCATTGTACTTTTAAACACTGAAGGAGAATTTAAAATATACTCACTACTGTGGATAAACAAAATAAACTGGATGCATTTAAAATGTCACTTAAGATAAAGCACAGACGTTTTTTTCCTATTTAAAGAAATGTACACACATGAACGTACACACAAATCACAACAAAAAAAGCACATCGATGTTCAGTCCTGCTGTATTGGCCTCACTTATCCAGCATAATGGAAAAGGGAATGTTAGCTGGTCCAATGAGAGTTCAAGGCAGCTATCCAGAAAGGTAGGTGTGTTGGAGCTGGGTAAATATATCCTTATCAGAGGATGCCAGCCAGTGATTTCCTCAAAGTAAATCACATTCACAGCAAGAAGAGGCTTCTGAATTTCATGGTCAGGAACTAGGATGCTCAGTGTCATGAGAATTAATAGAGGAGAGGAGAGATGGGTGTGTTTTTGTGCTGCAGGATTCAATCAATGCAGAGAACTGAAATGGAGAGGCATCCATTGTTAGAGAGCCTCACTGTGAGCACAGGGGTACAATGAGAGGGGTCAGAAGTCACCCAGGAGGTGGAGGTCAACAGCTGAAGAGCCAGCAGTGTTGCGAAATGGTCAGGGTGAGATTAAAGGCGCATGAAGCCATTTATCATGCTCCTCACAGTAGGCCTGCTGCCCTGAGGTGACTTAGCAGAATAACGGGTCCGCTGTCCTACCGGGATGTGAAAACACAAACTGTCTTTTCATTAACAGCCTTGAACAATGCCCAACTAAAGCCGAGAGAAAGGGTGGCGGCAGAGCTAAAGGACGCCTGGCAGTGTGTAGAGGGTGAAACAAAAGGCTGCAGCAGAGATCGTGTGCCCAGACCACCAGCCTCAAATTGGCAAGCTGGCACCAAAACAAGGGTTGGACGAAAACTACGGACTAGTGAAAAGCATCAAGGGGAACACAAACACAACCCTGTTTGTAGCAGGTGCCAAGACCTCAATGCCACAGTGGGACAAAACACTGTCAGCAGCCCCATGAACATCCTCCTGAAATAGCCCAATGTCATGCTTATGTTTTTATGAACAACGTCCCCTCTGGGAAACCTTGACCACTCATTCCGCATTACACATAAATATTCCCAGTTAAACTTAAAACAGGAAGGGCATTCCTTTGCAAATAATTATAAGAGTTATACCAAGCAGTGGCTGCATGCGTCAGCCCCCCGTGGCTCTCCTGTGTTCTCCCCCTGGTGGGGATCAGAGAATAGATTTACCTCGCTGGCTGCACTGGAGCTCTGACACACACCCACAGTTTGGTTTGATCTCAGCCAGTCAAACACATGAAACTGCTTAGCAAACAATGAGGACACAAAACCAACGCATAGCCAAACCCTTAATGATCCCATGAACATGGATTAAAAAGAAAAAGAGAGCAAAGAAAATGATGCATGGCTTAAAAACATCAGAGAGGACAAGGTTTTTGAAGAAAGGGCAGGATAATCTGGGTGTGCGCCTCACTTTGTCTCCCTTTTATTTCTTTATCAATAAAGCAACCAGCTTCAATCAGTGAATACCAATCGGAAAGGCTTTAAAAGAAATATAATATCCACAGAAATGCTAAAAAGCATTCATTATTTTCTCATTCTGTTCAGTCATAGCATGTAGACAAGATTAATGAGCCTCTAGCAGAGCTGCTGCCTGTAAGGGAATCAATACTCACAAAAGCTGGTTTCATAGTGGCTATTGGATCTGTGAGGTGCGAATCGAAAACGAAGTTAAAAAGTGAAGTGTGGAAGTGGATAGCGGCCCTCTCCTGTCTCTGTCTAAAGCTCGCCGTCTCCTTATCTCTCCTTCCATCTGTGGAGCTCAGAGTGCTGGCTCACACAATGTGCCCCCCTGGATTGTCATCTTCAGTCTGATTGCAAGGACCAACACCAACCCACATTAGCATGCGCTTTACACACATGCACACACACTGAGAGCGCCTTAAAAGGAGAGATGCATAGGCCAAGACCTCATGCAAGTCAAATCTCCTTGTCTTGAAACCCGAGGCAGTGCATCCAAGGGTTTGTCTTGTTGAGAAAGAGGGGTGATGACTAGGAACGATACTGAAAGGAAGGGGAAGAGGGTGTGAGAACCAGAATATTTTACAAACCAGATTAAAAAGGAAGAAAAAAAAAAAAAAAAAGATGTTTTTAGAAGAGGTGTGTCCATGCACTTGGGGGTGGGTTTGGTAATGTCCAGGGACCCCAAATGCTGTCACGCAGCTCTGTAGAGTGCTCCAGAGCAGCCAGTCGTGACCGGCAAGATGGCTGCCACAGCACATCAGAGAAAGCAAGAGTAAGCAAACACTGCCGATGGAGAGACAAGGGCTGAAGAGAATGCAGCGAGAGAGAGAAAGTGAAAAGAAAAGGGAGTTTTCAATTTTCAGGGGGCACTCCCAACATCAGTAAGAAAGTGTAGGCAAGGATACGCCCAATGAAACTTTTACTGCATTTCCCACACACTCCTCTCATTTGCTATGCACTTTAAATCGCTGGTGTGAATATTTCTATTTCGAGCAGACGCAGGCTTATTCCCTGAAAGGAAAAAGAGAGAGAGAGGAAAAAAAATGAGCTCTTGCGCTTTGGTTTGAGCAGAGAACTCACCGCCATCTAAATCACTATTCATGTGAAAAGAAAAAAAGCGTTCCGGGTTCATTAACTTTAAGTAAGGCTCAAAAATTGGAATTTTTCAAAGGCTTTTAGAAGCTTACCAGCCAACCAAGGCCTCTAATAAACATCTAGTCACGATCAACCGAATTGAAAATTCCTATGTGATTCAGCATGCGTTCAAAAAGTACTAAAACATGGTGTTATTGTTATGGAAAACTGTGCAAGCAGGGTAGTGGTTAACTCTACAAAGCATCATTTGTTTTCATTTTTTTTTTGGTTTTTGGGGCTTATATTTTAAATTTTAACTTTCTACATCGAAGTACATGTGCTGACAAGGAACCTGTGCATGTGTGAGCTCCATCAGAGGCTGATATTAGCAATATTAGGGAGTACGAACACATTTTATTCCGTAGCACCACTGATAGCAAAAGAGAAAGAAAAATATATATCTATATTTTTAAGGTCCACCGTCTAGGTAGTAGAGCCCTAAAGCAATTTTATTACGTGTCTGGCTGTATGACTGGAGAGTAAATAAAATTTATTCCCAAGAGAAGAATGAAATTAACAGAGGGCAGCTCTCTGCCAGCAGCCAACTAAATGATTTTTTAAAAAGCTTCCAGACATTCAGATGAACTCAAAGCTGCCCAGTTCCCTTGGTAAAATACACTTACATGGCGCATACAGGAAATGGGGGCACTGCTTCAAGTTCATCTCCTTTTAGCAGACCAGAGCTATTTTTTCAGTTTGGAACCAATATCACCATCTATTCTCCTGCCAAAGAAATGCAGTTTGTTTTGGCTCCTCCTCTTAGGCCACGTTTAGTCTGTTTACTTCATCTTTCTCTAAGCACCGGGGAGAATACAACAGGACTCGGGAGCTCCAGGATTATTGTGAGCTGCTGAGGATATCTAGGAAGAGCAGAAAGCTCCAATAGCCAAGTAATGTCACAGCTGGCTTAATCCTGTCACTCTCTCACGGGCCACATCCCTCAGGTGCAGTCTGAGGTGGTGAGGTGTTCATTAAACTAGATAATTAGAATGAACAGTGCCCTGCCAGTGACCAGACTTTAAAGGGAAATAAAAGATCCAAGCACATACTTGATTGAGCTCATTACCCACTACGCCACATTCTGGAAAAGGAAGACAATGTGCAAAACCTCTGGATGTCTGACTTTTAAATAGTCATCATTACACTTTTGGCTATGGCACATTTCCATTAGTATTTGTCATAGTTTGTGACTGAATTACAAAAATACCACTAGATCCAAATGGTAATGCTACGTTACGACAGGTATAAATTGGTGGTGCATATATGTCGGCCAATCAGCAACCAGAAATTGCAAGAACTGGGCAGCCAGGCAGGTATGATACAATCAGAGACAATAATGCACAGTTTGCCCACCAGAGGGCATTGACATGTTGATTTTAAAACTAAAACAGTTAGTACATTTGATAAGGGACCCTTTTGGTGAATGTTTATGGAATCATCTTATGTAAAAACAAACAAAGAAACAAACCAGTCCCTATAGGCCCCTATATATTGCTAACCAGTCTTTTTTAAATAAATCATAATCCTTTTAAATTGAACTTTAGTGGTTAGTTACCATTTAACTGGTTTAAACTATTAAAAGTTAGTGATGCTGGGACTGGTGTGACCCAATTACAAGATATTATGTAGCAGATGTGGTTTCTGAGGTTTTGGAACCACACCAATTTTAGAAAACACCCACATTTAGTGAGATTGACAAGCTGAGGCTGGCACAAAAATCTAACTCCGCTGCAATCAGCTGACCATAATGCTCACAGAAATCACCTGATGGCTCAGCTGAAGGCCTTGCATCTGATTAAGATACATAAATAGCAGCCCTCTAATGTAGTCTATTAGTCGCTATACATTTGCAAGCCACTTTGCAACCCACCCCAACACCTTTTCTTCATGCCATGTCTGGCTGCGGCTGGTAAACATCTTGCTTGAATTTATGAAAGATTTTAACTGCCACATATATACACACTACCCAGACGAAACTCATATGAATTGTGTTTAATACACAAACCTGAATGCAATACTGAGTTAAAGTCACATAGTAATACACTAACAATACTTGATCAAATCAGTGCATTACCATAGTGTGGTGGTTAACACATTTGCCTAACACACGAAGGATCACCAGTTTAAGAGTAGCAGGAGGCACAAATCCTTGAGGATTGCGTCAATAATTTAAAGTCTGTGGATCCATCCACTGTGGTGACCCCTTGTGAATAAGAGAGCAGTTAAGTGTTCACTTAGTGTTCAGGATATTACAGAACAGTTCCTACTGGCTAAAGCTGAGAAAACATGGTCTAGTACACTTGAATCGAGGCGAGGCATTCACTCGGCTGCACACAGACGAATACCAAAGGTCAGTCATTTTCCACGAGTGTTTCCTTGGCAGCCTTTGACAAAACTATAAACTAAAGTAATGCCTGCAAATGCTGAAATAGCTCAAGAACAAACCCTCTTTGGAGTGCTCCCATACATAAAAGCTCAACAGCAAGGTTATCCCAGAATGAGTCATATTACCATAGTGGAAGGCAGCTGTGATCTTTCTCATGATAGAAAAGCCTGTTGAACTTGGATAAAGCACATGTACAAGGCCTCGAGCCGCTATCCTTCCCAAAGCAGCTAAAGATGAAAGTGTTGACAGCAGTATTTCCATATAGAGCCAATATTGTGTCTGTTCCTTCCATAAATGCACATCAAAGATGTTTTGAACTACAGTATCCCCTCTGTGGGCTGGTGCCATATTTTTTATCATGATCTAATCGTGAGCAATAAACTGCAGCAACATCAACACAACATCTGGCACTTTATGGTAGCACAACACTGCCAAATAAGTATGTATGACTTTGTCAGACAACAGTCACATACCAGCATCTAATGACGAGGACATAAATTGCACTGGTTGCAACAATGACGCATAATCCAGATCGCTTGTGTGCAGTCTCACACATGAACAGAAAAAAAAGAAAAAGAAAAAAAGAGAGATTCTTAAAAACTTCAGAATCGCAGCACACCAAGGTGTAATTACTGTATCGGTGGCATAAGTTGGCAGCGTCTAAAAACTGACCACCTGCATGCAAACCATGGCCCGCAGTAGCCAAGACATCGACCTCAAATCTGCAATTAGCTCACTGTGGTTGTTCTGAGAGGGTCATGTAAAGGAACACTAGGCAGCAACATGAGCTCCTCACTGTGGGAAGAGAAAGCATTAGTGCTATCCGAGCCTGCGATTTGCTCAGGATGGACAGGCATCACAAATGAAACCTACAAGTCACTTCTGGACTGTGTGTAGCAGTGCAGTTATCAGTAACAGAAATGGAGCAGAACACAAACAGAACAAGGGAAAATTACTGAGAGGCTAGTGGACAGCTTATGCAAAACTTAACTGAGAAGCTTACAGAGGATTTCTTTAATTCTGCCAACAATAAGATGATTGTTTTAGGATAATGGTAAAAGAGCCAATGAGGAAACCATGCCAGCTGTATCTTGTGTGGCTGTTTAATGACTGCAATACTAAAAACCAAGGTTTATAAAACTTATACCTTCTTGGTAACTTGTGTTTCTTAAAAGAGTAAAATCTAACAAACTCTGAAAAGGAAGGGTTCTATACTGTATTTGTTTAGCTGTGTGTTTTTTCTGTGTTCTGACGGGTTGTCAGTCTCTATAGAGATTCAGGTCGGAGTTTCACGTCTTTACAACAGGAGGAGGCAAGAGCCGAAGAAACGGATCTACGGCTTCCACGTCTTCTCTGAATCTCAATTTCCAAATCTCTGTCTCTTGTCTTATTTTTTCCAGTCTCTCAGTTGTTTTATCCCCATCTTCTTGTCTTCTCTAATCTCTTCCCGCTGTGTCTCTACTCAGCTCTTTATCTACATCCCAGACAAAACATTAAAGCGCTGCATGCACGGGGAATATATTTAGATGTGAATATGCTCTGTGATACTAACACATAGTGGGATTGAGACAAATTTGGGGGAAAAAAAAAAAGTTTTAAACACAGAATTCTGAAAATATTTTTATACACTGCAGTTTTTTAACAAAAGAAATGTACTAATGCAAATATGTGCAAAGATATATTCCATCATTTACCGTTTTGCCAAAAAGTTTGTTCCAGACAAGTTTTGACCTAAATTGCATGATGAGGCATCAGGCGGGCCTTGTTAAACAAAACAAGTCAACTTTTGTACTTGCTTAAAAACCGTGTCCAATAATGTGAATGTCAATACATTTTTGAACTATATTAACCTTATGCACACAATATTAATCTTTTCCATCCAATGGGATTCATGACAAATGTTTTATAAACAAAGATCTCCAGATTAGGTTTGTTTTTACACGTTACAATTGGGACGAGTGGAATTCTTCTAATAATGAATGAGTCTGTTACCTAGCACATACACGTGTCTGTGCCTTTTACCTGTGCAGGTTATGGCAATAACATCGCAACAGCCTAAACACTAACACCGAGGCTTCAAAATGCAGAGTCCAGAAACCGGTGACTGATGTCACGGTGGCTACATCCATCTTTAATATACAGTCTGTGGTTTCACCTGCTGTCACTCTGCTACCTTGCAGTTACATTAGTGTGAAAAAGGTCACCTTTATTCATGTTAAACATCTGTGAAACATGTAATTATTATTTACTGGCCTGCATTATACAATATTTGGTTGTACATGCATAAACACTAAACAGTACAGACACTAAAGCCTCCCCCCCGTGTGTGTCTTAAATATTTCAAGCGGAAACACTTACCTCATCCCATTCTGAGGTGAAAGAGGGAGATTTCTCAAGTCTCTTCTTAGCCGTGCTACAGTTAGAAACAGACTCGCTACGGTTTCCCAATCCTCCTTCCTCTTCATTAGGAGGCGACACGAGCAAGTCTGAGTCAGACTTGGACAGGCTGCGTGCCAGCTTCAGGTCCCCAGGAGGGCGCATCTTGACAGCAGATACAGCACCAGCCACAGAGTCCCTGGGTTCCTTGTTCACAGTAGCATAAATTGCTTTTGGATCACAGTCTGTCAGGATGGCGGCCATGCTAGGACGGCTAGGTGGCGGCGCAGCTGCCGTTACTCCCTCTTTAGCTTTGGCCCTCTTTTTTGTTTCTGGCTGGTCTTGATTGGGTGGCAGAACACCTGGAAGCCGGAAGGACTCCTCACGGCTCTCAAAGACAGGAGAAGATCCGTGTAGGAGGCCTGTGAACTGCTCTGGTACACCTGCTTCCTGGTCCTGGCTGAGCTGTGAGTTATCTAGACAAAGAGACAGGGAATAGACAAAGTCAGTGAAGAAGGAAAGCAGTCTGTGAGGGCTGGAAAGTAGACTTCCAACTGAGGGGCTGATCCTTACAGTGTGGCTAATAAGAAACCACCCACACAAGCCCTGAAACAGATCTGTAATTGTTTCCTACCAGGAGTGACGAAGAGAAAAAGGGGGAGAGAGAAGAGATGGAGCAAAGAAAAGGCGTATGTTGGCTGGAGAAATGACTCCTGAATTCCAAACTCAGCTTGTAGCCGTCTGACAGCTATCTGCTGGTGCCTGAATGCCTGTATTTTGCAACAGGGAGTTGAAGCAAGTCATCTCTGTGAACAGCCCTCATCACAGAGGCCTACTTGTCTGTTAGGCCCGTTTTCCTAAAATGACATAACACTGAGAATGTCCCAGAGTTTCCGACTAAACTAAACTTTCAAACAAACCTACACATAAATTCCAAGAGTGTATGCCAGAGAAAAATGAATACAACACAACAAATATCACAAAGAGGAGTGAAACTTACTGTTTGCCGTCTTCTCCAACAAAAAAACGACTCCTTAATGAGACTCAATGGCAAGTGCAACAAAGAACAATGAGATTTTTTCCTCCTCCCCTCTCCCAAGGACTTACTGCCACCTAAGCCTATTTTCCGCAATCAAATCAGCCACAGCTTGATAGTACCTGTTGTAAACGATATGTTGCTTTGAGGGAAAAAGAAAAAAAACTAACTCGTGCCGAGCCTGTCTTCTTCAACTGCAGTGACGTGTTTTGTTGTTTAAAGTGTGCGCCCTCTGTGTTTTCTAGCTTCTAATTCTAGCGCCTAACGGAGGGCGAGGAATGGAAATTTGAATCACCCTGTCCTCCAGCAGCCAGACTGATAATTAGTCCTGTGACACATGGTGCGGGAGTGTGTGGGCTTGTGTGGTCTCTGCCAGGGTGACAAGGGTCAGGAGTGTTTGGTGACAGGGAATCTGGGGCAGAGACACCACAAGAAAAGTAGTGACCTGTTGCAGCACTTTGTGTGTCCTTCACAAAACAGCTTCCTGCCAAAAATGTGCCCAGTGCAGTCATTTTATCAGTATAGGAAAAGAATTATCTACACCAAACTACCTCAGTACTATTTCAGGGATCATTTCCAGGGAGGGAGTGTGCCAAACAACACCCTAAACTCCCTTTTCACAAGCTTGGGAAAAGTGTGTGTGCGTTGGGGGGTGTTTTGTGTGTGGGTGAGTGAGTGTACTGCACACATATGTCAAGATCACAGCCAAACACCCACCCTCTCCTTGGCAGCTAGGGAGCGTGAACGCCCTATGATCACATCCATGTGCTTCCAACAAACTCACGTGGTGTTAACCCTTGCAAAGACCACCGGAGCCCCTTTCTATACAGTTCTAGGATGGAAAACCCGCACACATGCAATCTGATGTTTTTGCAACTCTTTTATATTGGGTGAAGTCACCACAGACGTGGGGTGTTTATTTCATTTGGCAGCGACAGCTCCATATCGCCCTGATGATGTCATGTTTGGATTGCAGATGCTGTGGAATCAGTGCTGGTTGTTACTTCACTAGCTACACAATCCAAAGTCAATCCATATGTCCCTGGAAAACCTGCACTGTTTCTGTTTGAGTTTCAAAGACATTTTAAACTCTTGGTAGTGCACTGCAGCACAACTACAAGGTACTAAGGCTATGACATGGGGACATTTGTATTAAAGTACATAATTTGATCATATTTAACTCACTGCAGCGCATTGAGCCTCCCCCATAAAAGATCATTTTATACACTGCAAAGTGCCCAGCCCTGGACAAACTATACAACATCAACACCTATTACATGGTTCAAGGCTGTTTCTTACATCCCTTCTTTAGTTCTTTTAAATTATTGTTTATCAGTCAATATAATCGGCCCCACTGATCAGTTGGGCTCCACATAGCATCATATATAATGATGCAGAAGAAGTGTGACAAACACACAGGTGCTTAACTTCCTTACATCTATCCTTTGATGTGCTACAGTTCATAAAAGCAGCACAAACAACTTTAGCTAAGTATCAAAACTACAGAAACGACACTGCACTCTGGTTGTGAACTAATGGAACAGCATGTATACTTTGAGGTTTATTTCCTCACCAACGTTGCTCATAACAGCGTAATATTTAAGTTAAATGGGTGTTTTTAAAATTTATTATTATTATTATTATTATTCTTTTATTATTATCTGTGGAGAAACTTCTGATCTTACAGGTACTGCTTTGGAAACGCTATAATACATCAGCAGCAGTAGGTCTGTTGCGAAAATGTGGATTGCTGCTGAGAGCAGGAGGAATGTGTTTGAAGACAGACATTAAACACCATATATCGTTGACTTGGCATCTGTCCTCCACCTGCCACAGAGATTGCTGAGGTTTGGTCACTGACCGTCCATAGACCACATAAGTTACAAGAAAGATCACATCAACATGAACAAAGCTAAATATTTAGCCTCCGCCGACTGCCTGGGTTTATGTAATACATAAAATAGGAACCAGGTTTGAGTGGCTGACCTGCAAAACCTCAAAAAGTAAAGAGGAAACAGGTCAGAGACAGGGTTATTTAAGTAGAAACCAAATTTGTGGTTTTGACAAATGAAATGAAGAGAATAACTTTAGAGTTCCCAAATATAAAAAGGAACCAAAAAAATGAAATGAACAACATTTTGCCGTGTGTTTTAAACTTTAAAGTTGCTAATCCTTGAGCTTTGTTAAAAAAGAATTACTGCTCTTGTAGAAAATTAATAACATTTTAATGTTTAAACTCATTACGGTAACCATCTGAGGGGCCAGCTGTTCAGTGGTTTTTTTACATCAACTCAAAGAGGAACAGTGACACGACAGAAACACTGAATATGCGAATAAAGATGCTAAAAATGTATTTCCAATTCATATAAGCAATTATAACAAATAAGATCACACTCTTATTTTCCGTTTTTCAATTTGTGTTTATTTTAAGTCAGAGAAGTCTCAAACAGACAGACTAATGTTACTGCAGCTGGCCAATAATTTTTTACGTGGTGAAATTACATAAAAACAACTCGAGAAGCCTAACTGGCTTCTTTTTGCAGGTTGTTTCCAAACACGTGCCAAAACTCAATTTATTCAATGAAGACATCTGTATATGTATCAGCAAAAACCCAGCAGCTATACTCCTCATCTCTGCTCCGTGCCTGACTGGATGAAGTGGCATATCCAGCTTTAGGCGGGGATGTGGATCTAAGATAGGAATGTCACGATCTGATCAAGAATTCAGTTTCACATTGGCAATGAAACGAGTCTAACCCACTCGCCAACGAATGTCAGTCAACCTGCCCCTGACGAGCCAAATCCCCTCTGCTGCCCGAGAATACCAATCGTGCACTTCCCCGGCTGCGCTAATCCAAGCCAGCCTATCTCAAATGCATCAAACTGAGATGCATTTCTCCTATTTCACTGACATGCTTGGCTTGTAATTTTCCAAGTCTGATGTGTCAGGTCCATCTTTCCTTACCCTCACGCAGCTTTACCAGCAGCAGTTGTTGTACCTTATTAGGTATCTAAAACCTGAGGACAGTGACCGTACTCACCTCCCGGCACCCCTGGGCCCACTCTTCCTGGAGGGTGCAAGGTGTCTTTCGTCTTACTTGGGGCTCTAAGGTCGTTTGGGGCAGAAGGTTTATGCTAAAGTAGGACAGCAAGAAAGAACAGATGATAAAAACATTTTCTGTGATTCTAAACAATCATAGTAGCTCGTCTGAAGCCCAGTTAGCAAATAACTAAAAGCCAGACTAATTATCCTGCTTATTATCCTGAAGACATACCCTCCCTGATCAACTGCATTACTACTAAAAGATTATTATCATCATCATCAGGCAGGTCAGAAGCACAGCCAACTTAATAGGAGCTTGCAAATTAAGACACAAGTATATACTGTGTGCAGCAGAGGGGCTGTAGAGGTGGTTGACAGCAATAATAAAATGCTGCTAACTGGATGATAGATATCAAAGGGCAATAAAAAAAAAAGACAATGGCAATAAATAAAGTAGGTAGATTTACAACATTAAGACGCACTATTATCAGGGGCCGTTTAAGATGACTTCTGCCTTCTGCTAACATATGACTCAGTTTCTGACTCTGAAGAGACCGTCACCTTAATTTTAAAACCTGCTATCATCACTTGGGTTGGGTCAAAAATTATCCACTCATTCACTCTTCAAACCAGTATATAGGAAGCTTGTTGTCAAACCAAAAAAAAAAAAAAAAAAAAAAAAAAAAAAAAAACCCTCCAGATACTACTTAATATACAAATTAGACAGCTGTAATCATGCATTTTTATACAGTATACTTTCTCAAACATTCTGTCAGGACCACTTTAGTCAAAGTAGGATTGTTATTTCCTCTGCAGTTGCATATATATGGCAAGTTTCGTGCCTTTCCACATGTATACATGTTAAGCCCTCGTACAGATCAGACAGGCATCAATGGATGGACCAGACTGGTCATATTTTACTACTACATTCATGTAGATTTTAATTCCATGTATGCTTTGTCCACCTCACATCTATCACCAACTGAAAACCACCAGTTAACTCTGTCTGTGCATGTGGGACTCGGACTGTCATACAGGGCTGCTGGCTCAGCTTGAATCTTCGGCCTACCAGAAGTAACGTCAGGGCTGATATGATGCTTTGCAGCAGTTCTGTCATTTTTACTTCCACAAGCGCATGATGGTCTACAATGCTTGGGCTAGTGACCGAATTACTTTTCACAACTCATAGTAGGATACTTCCACATACAGTGCAGCAACTAGGGTACAATCCTATAATTTTAGTATTCAAATAGCAACCTATTTTTGAAGCAGTTATAGTACATGAACAAAAGAGTTTACCTGAGGTAGGACACTGTTGGAAGACTGTATAGTGGTATTGTCATCTAAGGAGACAAGAAAACAAACGTTGGTTAACTAAGAGTTACAGAAAATCCATTGTTGGTTCTGACTTTCAGAAGAGACATTACGCTGAGAATGTCAAAGTGATGGATAATAAAATCATGTATTATGCATGCCGCCATTATCGGTCTAAGCGTCAGACAGACTTCAGATTAATCTTCCTGCCTTTTAAACAGCACCGAGTACAGAGACATGATAGAGCAGTTTTAAAACGGATGAAAAACTAATCATTTAACATTTCTGTCCAATTCAACAACCCCCCCCAAAAAAACACAGTAAGTTATTCTTTTTTTATAACACCATCATTTCCATCTGGAAGGCCCGATGACATCCACGATTAGACTCCAACACTTCAGCCCAGTTTTCTTTGGATGATAGTCAAGCTGACTAAGCTGAAAGGTCCCAAGGGTACGGTTTTAAAACATCTACATCAACAACTAGGGATCAAAATTGCCTCCTAATTTAATCCCATTTAATCCAATTACATGCAGTGCCATTCAGCAGCCACAACTGAGGAGGGTCTGCTGAGGCTCTGTTGCGATCAAACAGCAGCAAAAGAGCCTGAGAGACAGAGCTCTCCCGTATTCACGTCAGGAACGAAGGACCTCCTGATTTATATGCAGATATAACAAGGTAGAGTGACTGCATTTTACCAAGAAATATCTTCGTAAAGCACAAACAAAAAGAATTGCTGGAAAAATATGCCTTTTCGAAATGTTACTTGTTGTTTTTTGTACTGAATAAACACAATTACCTTTATATGAGTGGGGCTCATGGCTAGGTGGTGGTGGGATTTTTGTCTCTGCAGTCAGCAACAACTCATATGTGTGATCCTCCTCCTCCGCTGGCTCCCTTTTCTCATCAGCACTGCTGCTAGTATACAGGGCCTGCAGAAAAGTCAAAGGATTAAAGGTGAAAAAGAAGTAGCGGGTTAGAAATTACGAGGCAGTTGTGTGAAAATATTTGTTTACAATAGGAAACCCTTCATGAAACATCCACAATATGCCCACTATGATCAGCAACGGTTTAGACCAGAACGGTTCTCGGACGCTGCCTTTTCCAATTCCGCTTTCCTATTACATGTGCTCCACTCTGCACTCAGCTGAGTATTTCTTAAGAAGCCATTTGAACTGAGTAGCAGCGCTGAAGGAAATGAAAAGGGTGGTAGCTAAGATGAAACCGGCATCCTCAGTGACAGATTGTTATTTTCCCAGCAGCCCCTGTGTCATAGTGTTAGAACACATGTCTAACTTTTCAGTGGCATTAACTTTTAAAAGTAGTCTGTCACGACCATTTGCAAACAGCTACATGTGCGCGTGTGAGCATCTGTGGCGTTAAATGGCAACCGTTTCTGCTGGCTGTATGACCTCTGACCTATTCGCATAGGATTTGTATTACCAGGGGGACTTGATGTGATTTACTCGTGTCTGTGTAATCATGCTACTATTAATATCCTGCCAGATAATTGTGAGCCTAATGAAAGACAGCAAAATGCTTCTTACCAATTCGTACAATGCAAGCTAACAATTTCATCTCTTGAATGGTTATCCATGTAGTGTATTTATCCAAATTCTCCTTAAAAACTATCCAAATTTGCATACGTACATTTTTTTCTTTAAAAAGCAGATTCAGTGGTTGATTTGCATGGGATTAAGATCATAGATGATGTCCACAGCTATCACTAGACCACTATCACCATGTGAATACAGCTTTACTTCCTTACCTCTGAGCTCACCTCCTCTTCATTACCAGGTCCAGGATGTGACGAGAGAACCAGGCGATCTTTCTGTACGTCAGCAATACAAGATGTAATAAAAAGTAATCAATTCATTATCAGTATTAAAAGATACATGCAAACCTACACTGAAACACAAGAAAAGTAACACTGGTGGATTTTTGTAGCACTGTCATAAGAAGAGAGGATCACCATCTCCCTCTAGTGGGAGTTCAGCATTTCAGTGCCTCACTCTATGTCTTGGTATGTACAAGTTTTATAAGTTTATGTATTGGTTTTTTCAACTAAAAACATCTTTAAAAAAAAAAATTAAAAAAAAAAAAAATCAGAAACTGCTGACCTTTCCAGCTTCACTATCAGGCCTTCCCGAGTCTCTGTCAGAGGACTTCCCACTGGTGAGGCTGTCTAAAGAGTGGCAAGAAGTGGCCTCAAACAGAGCTTCATAAGGGCTCTCCTCCTCGGGCCCCAGGGCCAGCCCCGAGATTAGCTCACAGACTTTCTCCAGGTCACCTGCAAGTCAAAATGGATAAAGATTGAAGCAAAAACAAGTTCTCAAGTCAAAGTAATAGGTAAACTATCGTCATACTTTCCTGCACAGTGGTTTTTTTCTTCTGCTTAAAGATTTGCTGCTGCGAAGGCAAAAATCACCCACTATCTCTCACAGGAGACTCCCGATAAATCTTACCCTTTTTCCGTGGGCTTGGGCTCTCCTGAGGTGGAGGCACTGGTGGAGGGGGAAGGTCAATATCAGGGGGTTTTCCAGTCATATGACCTGGAACAAACGAGAGATTGTATCGCAGCTGTTTCATGTGATATAAATAAGAGAATAATTCCCACTGGAGCTCTGTATGTGCTCATTTGGTCTTTACCAAGGATCAGGGCAGCTATCTGTTTGCTTTTCTTAGAGGGCATGTCCTTGACAATGTCCAGCGCTGTCAGGCCCTTCTGGTCGACAATGTTCACGTCGATCCCTGGGAAACGACAACAGTAACAGTCATGTGCTAAGTACGTGTCTTTCCTAAATACATGGAAGTTATGTAGATTTAGGGCTCTACGGTCTGACCTGCACAGAGAAGCTTCTGCACCACATCAGTCTTCCCAAACAGAGCGGCTTCGTGGAGTGCACTGCCTTTCTCTGTCTGAGCAGGAAAGAAAATGAAAAAGCATACGAATTTATGAGAAACATAATAGACAGAAGTTCTTAATATTTCCTATGTTATTACCAAAAAATTAGACTACAGAATATAGCAGTTCTGTTCCAGCACCAACACTTTAGTAAAATACGTAGCGCATGTTGTGTGGATTCATGCCCACTACTTGGTCCACTTCTTGAACTGACAATTATGTGGTTGAGAAATCAAAGCAGATCATTTTCCAGCTCACAGGGCCATGCTAATTAAAGTCCTGCCGGATGCAGAGCCTAAAGGAAGCTGAATAGTCTCCACATCTTTTATTCAGAGGAAAAAAGGACAGAGAAAGGATCTCCAGACAGACGGGTGGCACAGTTTGATACAGAGCCAGAGCTCTAGGGCCCACCAGGGGGAGCAAGGCCGGCTCTGCTTTGCGCTGGCCTTACTACAACAGTTCCTTTGCAAACTGAGAGCTTAAGAATTTTACATTTAATCTCATAGCTTTAGTAGGAAGTAGCAAGAGGAAGTGCTGCAAGGACAGATTAAGTTGCCTAACATGATTTGGGCCATGAAAGTATGTTAAGAAACACTTGCAAACAGAAGTTTTTCAGTAAAAAGAAATATATAAGTAACTATACATCAGAAAAAACAAAAACAACACATGCACATACCTCATAGTTAATGTCCATTCCAGCATCTAGTAACACCTCCACTACGGGTAGGTGTCCGTTGCGAGAGGCCAGGTGTAGTGGTGTGTGTTTCTTGGTGTTGCAGCTGAGCAGATTAGGATGGGCACTGAGCAGCAGTTTGACAACCTCCAGGCGGCCGTACAGTGCTGCCAGGTCCAGCGGAGTCTCAAACTTGTTATTCCTCATGGTGGGATCAGTGAGTTCCTCCAGCAGCAGCCGCACCACCCGAGAGTGGCCGTACTGGGCGGCACAGTGCAGCGGTGTCTCGTTGTCATTGTTCTGTTGGCGGTGGTGGTGGGGGGGATAAATAAGTAAGAAGCAGCTTGGGAAAAAAATGGCAGCACAGTTAAGTTGAGGTAAAGTGAAAATGTGTAATTAAGGAGATAAGAATAGAACAGAGATGCTTGAATCGTGTCTGCAATAAGTCAGAATTTGTGACTCGACTGAGTCATTGTGAGAGTAAACCAGTCAGATGGGTACAGGCAAATCATGAAAGGTCATGAAAAACCACCAACCCTGAAAAAGAAAAAAAAAAAAAAAAAAAAAAAAAGCACACAGTGAGGCTTGATTGGGGTGAGGGGGCAGGGACTGGCAGGCATGCATGGACTAATGAGGACAGGTGTCTGTGTGGCACTGAGTGCCAGGGGCAGCAGGGTGCTAACAGAGGGACAGGGATACATAGGCGGGTGGGGAGACATGGAGACATGGGCCGGTTTGACAAGAGGTCAGAATGCACCGACACTGAAGAGCTACAAAGGGTCAGACATGTATAAAGCTTCTTTGTTGTTGCTTCTCACCAAAGCACAAAACAGCAACAACCCACATTGCATAGTGAAAAGTAAAAATACACTCAAAGGATCACTGTGATATTAACAATAACATTTGGTCTGCCCTGCCGATCAGATTCTTTTTCTCCCCACAAGTCCAGGTCGGCTTGACAAAAACCCCAAAACGGGGTCCAGAAAACTCAACTATACTTCTATTGCACAGAAAATATACATATAAGCAGCAAATCCTCAACAGAGAAGAAAATAAAACCCCAAAATTGCATTTTTTTGATGACTTTCCTTTTGATCAGCTGATCAATGTATCGACAAACTGTTCTGGCGCTAAAAAAAAAATAAAAAAAAATGCAGTGATGATATTTTAATGTTGGAAGGACTCCTTAAGTTTAGCCAGTATTAGAATGATGTCCTTTATATTGACATGCACAAAAACACGACTGAGCTTGTACTGCAGGAAACATGCTAACAAATAAGTAGATAAAACACAGAAGAAACAGGAGTATTGACCAGATAAACTCAGTAACTAGTGCTAATTGATTCTAACCAGTCAAAAGCAGGAATGCAATCAATAGACATGAGAGCTTCCAGCAAGTTATCTCTACCACGAGCAACCACCAGGGGGCAATCCCTGAAATCCTGCATGATCAAGTCAAAACACACAATGACAACATGCATATAGTAAATCAGAGCAGACCCTGCTGTGCTTTCTTTCACAATAGGGTGTTAGCAGAATTCCAATTTTGTGATTTTCTGCAAACATGGAAAGACAATTTATCTGCAGCTCTGTGGCTCTCTTAAATATTAGATACAGATGGGGTGTGGTAGAAAATGCCAGCTATTGCAGAACCGCATATTCAGAGAGTCAGTCATTCCAGACTAACAGAGCCACCTACAAAAGGGCTGACAGCTGGCATGAGAAGTCCCCACATGGACATGCATGATGCCAGTTTGGGTGACTCCCAGAGGAAGACGCCAGCTGTGCCACCGAAGACAGGCCGTCACGCAGGGCAACAGGGCAGTTTTAGACGGGTGTGACTTGCCTATTTACTGCTTTCTCTAAAACCTGACGCCAGATGGGATCAGCAGGTATCTCCTTCTTTGTTGGGAGAGCGAGTATTGTACTACACTGGCAAAGCAGGTCACGGTTTGAGCAGGGAGAGAGTCGGTGGAGTCTAGAGGAACAAAACGACACCTGCCTATCAAGAGAAGGGACACAAATGCAGGCTAACAACAACAACAAAAAAAGGCTTTTCTTGGATGAACTGAGCTGAACAAAACAAATGTAAAAGAGGCTTAAGAAAAAACAAAACCTTTCTCTGGCAGCTAAATTAAACCGACCCCAGTTTTCTCTGCCTGGGTGGTTTCATCATTTTCAGTTTGTACAGTTGTGCGCTCGTCTTTGGCTCCAAACAAATGCACGTGTACCGACACAAGCACACTGACACAGAAACGGTCCGAACGTCTTTCATCTGTGACGCACCATCGAGCATTTGTCACAGCTTTTTAAAGAGATTTACTCTCAGCATTTCGATGACTTCAGCGGACACACACACACACACACACACACACACACACACACACACACACAGCATGATTCACTTCCTCAAACATGCAGGTCTGCTGCCTCCATAGTAATCCAAGTAAATCTGGCATACAAGGACTTTTTTTATATATTTTTTGGCAATGTGGCTTTTCCTTCCTGGAAGAGGCAGAGGTGTGACATGCAATAAAGGTGCCTTAACTTTTAAGGAAGCCCCTTAGGTACAATTCTAAACTCAAACCATGCAAAAGCTGCCTGTAAAATCAGGCAAAGGAACCTTTTAGATAATACCGAAACACCCTTTTTACTCTTCTCTCATGATATTTAATAATAGTGCTGAAAAATGACTCGCACAGTGGACACATACCATGACTTCAGTGCTTATGAGCATGTTAACACCAAATGTCTCCCTTGCCAAAGTGGTGGTCAGGGCACTGTAGCAATGTTTCACCCAGCATCTGATCGCATTAAACATGGTTGACCAGCCGTCTGACTCACTGTTAGGAAACACACAGCAATAGGACAGTGACCCTTGGCTCCTTCAGTGGCAGCACTGGTGCATGTTATCCACACAGAGGCCTTCCACTAAAACATCCACTTACTCCCAAACACCTCGACCGCTTTGCTTTGTATTGCAGTTTTAGCTTATAACGGAAGCACTTATAGTTTATCCCACTAGTTGTATAGTAGGAGTATACAATTTATTTATATGGCTATTTTTAAGCATTTTATATCAGCAAAATGAGCCAGCCAATCGGGAATTGAACCTGTGTCTTGTTGTTCGCCCCATTTGCACAAATGCAATATGCACACAAATCTTACAGACTCCATTTCTCATTAACATTATGATTTATGTGGAGTGCATTTACAGGGCAGACACTTCAGGGTCTTGTGTAATATTTTGTTACATTGTTCAGCCGAACTTGTTTATTCATAGGCCGTCAGAGGAACACGCATATATACAAAGCATAACTAGAAAAAACTATTTGAAAGTCGGTCTACTTTGCTTTTGCATTAAAATCTGCATGTGAGACAAAAGAAATTGAAAGAGTGAAGGCATGACAGTTGGAGAGCTGAAATATGGAGCCCAGTTTGAAACTAATTTCAGCAGACTGCTTGCCCTGTAGCAAACAAATCCCATTCAAAAATGCTATTGTACAGAGTTAATTTGCAATTTCTGATGAAACACTTTTATATTGTTATATAAGAAGGACTTTCAGCATTGAATTCAGCTTTATAAAGATTGGGATCAGCATTATCTCCTCTGCACTACCACAGGCCACATGAGCGGTCAGACAATCACGCACTAACAAGATAGATCTCAGAAGGCTATTACCCAAAATGACACCAAAGGCTTGCAGCCGCGCTGGGAAAGATTAGAATTCATAAAGCAAAGCTAAGACTTCCTGGGCAGTCTTCTGTCTTTACGGTGTGTGGAGCTGCATCCTGAGTTTGACCACAGAGCACGTCAAAGAAGAGATTACGCTGCTGATTGACAAATCGTGGTTTAACCAAAAACATCTGGAGATTACACCCCATTGTGTTATCACGCTGCTGAATGTTCTGAGACGAGGGAGAAAGACCCCAAGTGACAGAGAGAAGGGCAGGATGTTATGGTTCTCACAACCTGCAGCTGGGAGACGGTAACACGGTTTGACTAGCCACCGCAGTCACGTGACACGCTCACTGGCAGCAGGGCGAAGCAGAGGTTACGTCAGCCTGGCCTCTGGAAGTGGTAGTAGTAGTAGTGGTGGGTGATGGTGGTGGAGGGGTGGGCTGAGCAGCTGTTGCAGCTAGTGCGCCAAAGGGCTGCCCATCCTCAGTGCATGCCAGTGTCACCGATTGAATTCCTGCTAGCTTCTGTGCATTCAGACAGCTCACAGATCTCACACACGTGAACTAAAGCGTCGTTTTCTGGGTGCTTCTGATAAAATTATTTAAACAATATTTCTGCTGTTATACTGAAAAAAGAAGTTATTAAAAAAAATGAAGCAGTCATTTGCAGCTGGACTCAATTTTAATGTTTTTAGGTTTATTATGAGTTATGGAACAATTTAAATTAAGTATAATTGTAGCCAAGGATAATTAAAGAACACTGGTGACTTGTTTGAGAGTTTGAGGAAGAAGGAGAGTTTTGATGAGAAATGCTGATTTCTGTTCTATATTTTGCTCAAATAAATAAATAAAACAGTTAATCACAAAAAAGTAGCCATTTGTTTCAGCTTTGGTATTTTTCTTTATTAGTCAAAAGCCCTTTGTTTTTGCATATAACACAGAGCACCAATAATATGAAGGCAGGCTACAGTAATGGATTACAGGCTTTGGAGTCTTGTAATGAGATGGATGCCTAAATGGCTTCTAGCCATGGAATGTAATTCTTTGCACAGGGTGTTTTCTACCTTTTTCATTTTCGTATTGCACTTGTTAAAATACACCACCTTTCAAATACAGCTACAGAATATAAAAAAAAATATTTAAAAAAATTAAAAAAAAAAAAAAAAAAAAAAAAAAAAAAAAGGGGAAACTATCAAAATAAGACACCCCGGCTCTGTCCCCAATCCCTCCTCCTCAAATTTCTCAAAACTGACATGGGAGACACACCCTTACACTTATGACAATGTTGAAACCCTGATTGCTCTTTTTAAAATAAGGAATCAAAAAAAAACATTGTTCCCTCAGGGGCATGTCAAGCATACTTCATGCACTTCTTAGCATGAATGAGTTGAGAACAGGTCTTGGAGGACAAGCCGAGAGCAGAAGGGAGCGCAAAGTGTTGACGAGGCATGAGCTGGACACTAGAGTGGCAGACGGAGGGGATAAATGAGCGTGCTGTCACACTGCAAACATTATGCCTAGAGGAAGGAAGGGAAACTCTGTTCGGCTTGATAATGAGGTGCCCAAGTCAGAAATATTGCATCTACTGCTTCCATCAGCAACTTCCACTGCGCACGAAGAGAGCAAGGCATAAGATCGGCTTCATTTCTGCATATAGTCTCACATGAGCTTGGCTTAAATCTGCACCAAACTAAAGCATTTCCATTTATCGTCATTAAATATTGTTCCATTCTTGGATACTTATTTTAGATGGCTCTGAAGTGGCTTGTGTGTGGGGACATGTAAAGCACATCTGAGGCTGGGTCAGAATTCACCAGCCTATTGTATATCGTATTAGACAAGTGACCTATATAAGAAAGCCTGGATGAGAGGTAGCATGACAAGTCTGGGCAAACTAAGATTTATAATGGTCAAATATGGTAATTTATTAAAAGGGGGGGAAAAGGAGGTCAGTGATAAAAATGATCTAATGAGCACCACATGCAGGGTTTCTGGAACACCTGAGTGAAGGTCCGTTACATAGAAATGAACCAGCTCTTGCCAAATCAGTGAACACAACGCTCATTAGCAGCATCGCTGTGGCATAGTGCATTAGTAGGTGCTACTTAGCAAACACACATCTACATGTTTTAGCCGCCTATTACCCAGTAATGTAGGCTGCTCTTGTTGGTTATGCATCTTAGAACAAACAAGTGATAACAGACAAAAAGCAACTAACAGATCACACTCCACTGGAGGCACTGTTTGTACTTCAGATCAGTGCTCGTTGTGGTTACTGGGTTTTTTCCCCAGCTTCCTGGAAATACCAAGTAAGTGTTTGTAGCCTGTACATTGGCTGAATTCTCTCTGCTTAGCGGCACAAATAGACACAAATGCAGGACTATGAATCCAGCTTAAGCTGATGAGTACCAGATAAATCCTCTTTATATTTTGCAGTATACCTGTGTTTTGATTCTCATCTCTGTGGTGACAGTCCTACCAGCAGGGCTGCATTTTACATTCACCAGCAGTGATTGGTTTACCAGAACTGAAGAGGAAGCAACAGCTGTAACAGAGACGACTAAGCTTTGCACTGCAGGTTAAAATTTTCAACATATTTTAAAAGGCTGATTAATGCTGAACATCCGGACTGGGTGTTGGATGAGATATGGTCATAACAATAAGGCCGACATTCCAACTATGACACGATCCTGCCTGCATGGGAAACGTCGACTGATTCATTTTTCGGTAAGAGGAGATTATCATTATTATTTGCTTTCTTTCCGCTGTTTCATCATTTTCTTCTCACTAATTGCAAATTTGTTTTCCTTTATCATGAAATAAACACGTCTACAAGTACCCACCCAGGTTCCAGTTCTTGTAGATCAAATTAACATTTACAGTCACTGCATAGACTGCAAATATCACTCTTGGACATCTGTACATCAATGACACGTCACGTCTGCAAGTGTACAATATACTGGTGTATTACTATTTAACCACAAAGTTCCATGATTTCTTTTTCCCCAACCAGTTTTTAGCAGTTCAAAAGTACAAGACAAAACTAAAACTAATAAACATGTTTAAGAAAATAATCACGAAAACAATGATTAGTTTTTAGATTCAGTCTGAAAATAGCTACTTGTTAACTTTTTGTTGAACTCCAGAATCTTCAGCTAAATTTCAAGAACAGAATATACTCTACATCCCTAACCAAACTGGTGTGGGGGGCACATCCTGTGGCTAGTGGCCAATACTCCCCTGCTGAGGCTTTTGAAACATCATCAAAGTGGCCTTCCCACAGAGGTTAGTATCAGCAGGAGACAGGATGGTGGTATGATGAATAAACATTAGTTTGGCTAACTTCTTGGACCAGGATGACAGCAAACTGGACTCAATCCAGAATGATTTCTTGAGTGAGTTACTTCTGAAGCTGTAGTCCCTAAGACATTTTGTACAGCATCACTGCACACCTTACTCAACCACACCAGCTTACACAAAGCCAGCATCTCTCCACTGGGTCTCTCACTGCCACCGCAGGACCAATAAGCCGTGACACTGTTACTATGACAATGTCTCACCTCTTCCCCTCTTCAGCAGAGCAAGCACAAACTGGGATGTGGGAGCAGGAGGGGACACACACACACACACACACACACACACACACACACACACAAAGAGACTTTTACATTGAAAACCTCCCATCTTTCCCATTCTCTTGCGACTGAGCTCTCGATGTAGATTGTTATGAATCTGGATTCAGAGCACAGACCGTCTACTGAGTCACATGATGCCATCAACCATGACCACAACCAGGGTCGCACCACCCACACTGCATCCTGATTTCTGGTTTATTAATAACAAGGCATCAATTATTCAGTTTCATGACCAGGAGTGGAGCACAAACTATCTCAGAAGTGTTTACACTGAGACATTTTTGACATCTCAGCAGAACAAAAACACTCTATTTAGTATTAATTTTTTTTTTTTAATCCTTGAATTAGAATAAACGGAAAAGCATTAGAACTAATGCACAGAATACATGCTCTGATGTACTGTATATCAGCACTAAAGAAAGCCAGCCTTCCCATCCAAATGCTAAGAAGATTAGTCCAGGGGAAACGTGACAATGTACTAAAATAGTGTGCAGCTTTATCTACTGCCTGCCTGCAGAAAATCAAATCATGGAGCGACCAGCATGTTCACCCTGTACACTGCACTAACTGTGAGGATGACACTGCCAGCTGAGCACTCTGCACACACATAGAAAGGCTGTGACTGGGGCTTCTCTGGGTAGCTGAATGCTATAGGGTTGCGCCTGGTGGAATATAGCAGGTACTACAGCAAGTAGTTACTTCACATGAATCTCTGTTACCTATGATCTGTACATAAAAGACTAGTATGTGTCTATCCTTCGTGAAATGTATTAACAGCAGATTAAAATATACTGTAGTTTTGACATGTCAAGTGATTTGATTCAATCTTCCCAGGTGAATTCATTTCAGTAACAGTCAATTTATACATCAACACGGATGGATTATATTCATTCTTATATAGTCAATGTACTTTTTCCACATCTGTCATGTAAAAGCATTTAATTCAGCATGCTATAATGCTAATTCCGGCTGATTAGCATTACACACAACATACTGCAGTTTGTTTTTCCGTTATCTGATCATAAAATGAAACAGAAAATTATTGCTTCACGGCGGCAATGGATTAAAAAACAAAAACGCAAACAAAAAACACCCAGGGATCAAAGTTTCTGTTCCTCTTCAAGGAGATAAAAATCCCTGTAACCAGTGTTGCTATCTTCCATCTGCTAAGACATTTATCTCTGACAACAAAAATCTCAATCTCATGTTGGCCCCTTAGGAAAAAAAGTCATCGTAGTTTATTGTCTGGGAACCATGAAAACCGTAATTTGTGCTAATCCATCGAAAGCCAGTGGAAGATTTCACAGAAGACCTTCTTTATCTCATACAACTTTCAGCCTTTGAAAGATTGGAGTAATACTGTAATGATTATAATAGCTTAATTGATGGTGTGGTGTGCGTATCCTTCCAGTATAATCCTCTACAGCTGACTCTGTGTTGCCAACAACTTTACGGTACTTAAATCAGGTTTTTCTTACCCACTGGAAAAAGACTCAAATGACCTACAGCGTCCCCTGGAAGACAGTCATTTACTAAACTTTCAAGGGCATTTTAATACAACACCTTATGTATTCACAATCATGATCAAGAGGCTAGTACAACAGAATCCCCCGTGGTAAACATAACATCTCAATATAACTGGAGAGCACAACATGTGGAGAAAGCATGAGAGCAGAGATTGACTGATAGCAGCGAAATTAAAAGCCTCCCCATATCTCTACAGCAGAGTGACCCCACAAGCAACGGCGACAAACACACCCAAGCACAGAAAGCCAACACAGCATTAAAGCAAAGAAGGAGGTTTAAAGGAAAAGTTTTGGCAGCACTGTGTACACACCTTGGCATTAATATAGGGGTCAAAGGGCCCACAGCGTTTGAACTCTTTATGGTCTACAGAGCTCTGGGAGGGAGGAACAGAAGATAGGTCGATGGTTTTGGTTCAGACAAGCAATGAACAAATGAGTGATGGCCACAAATGAGCCAAACTAAATAAAAAGGAGAAGAAAAACATTTAGATGTCATGAACAGGCAGGGAGAAATGACACACAATGAAACCAAGATATTTCTGAGTGACTTTGTGGTTACAGACGAATGTTTGTTTGACCGAATGTTTCTGACTAGGTTTGCAAAGCTCATTATGGGTCATTTCTCCTCATCTCAAATAGGATAGGCCAGGGATGGTTTCAGTCTGGAAGCTATCTGTGCAGTAAGCAACCAAATAAAATATCAAATGTAGGAGTTAAAACAGTTAAAATGGTTAGAGGAAACAAGCACTTTTCACTCTAGCAAGCTGTCAAAGCACTTCAAGTATCACATTATCAAAGGAGAAGTTGAGGCTCAAGATGCACTGGAGTTCATGTACTCTCATCAGTCTTTTTAACGTTCATCTTATTCAAATACATGCCATGCTGCACTAGACTTTTACTATCTCTATATGACTCTTATTGCAAAAATGTCCACTTTAGTCTATTTAGAAAAGGATAAACGTCGTATAGTTGATGTTTAAACCATCAGAAAGGTCATCTTGACACTACCAGAGACCAAATGTGCTGAAAAGGAAAGAATCATTAGCGTAAAAGAGAGCTAGCAAGCTTCCATTAGGCCTTTATGGGTCTGCTGCAGACACACATATTGAAAAGTGACATCATTTCAATACGGTTTTCCCTTACATGTACTGCATGGGGAACGTACAAGCAAAACCAGAAGTGTAAGAGTGACCAACGTTGACACATGCACATTAACATAGATGACTAAGTGCACGGGCAGACCTGCTCGTTGAGTTTGGGGTGTGAAGGTCCTTGGTGAATGAGAAGCTTTACGATATGCTCGTCTCCCTTCCACGCAGCCAGATGGAGAGGATAGCAGCCCTTGTTGTCTGCGATGTTAGTCAGAGCCTCGTTTCTTAGCAGCACCTCCACCACCTCGCTGTAGACGAATAAAGAGATAGGTCAGAAAAAGCCAACAATAAAAACGACATTAATAAATACTCAGAGCCTTAGTAAACAGTCAATCAATAGATTCAGCTTCCCCGTTGTACAATGGTCTGCCAGGCCAGACTGCATTAAATTTCAGAGCATAAACAGACGTATTCCCGAATTCCAAACGGTGATCGCTAATCTACCTGTGTCCATTAAGGGCTGCGTGGTGAAGAGGGGTGTATCCAGTGCTGTCCACGCAATTCACATTGGGGCCTCTCCAGATACTGAAAAGCAGAAAGGATTGTCAGTTTTCCATAACAGGCAATACACAACAGGAATACCATACCCTACACCAAACAAACATTGCCCATCCCTCTGTAAAGTCTATCCACAGGTGTGACTGTTGCTGTTCTGATTGCTATCTCACAGCTCCAGTCTCTCACGGCTACATCTACTTTAAGGTGGTGGCAAACCTTCATGTTCTCTCCTATTCTTTATAAAGATAGGAGATGTCAGGAATGAGGAAGCACTGGGCCAAAAGCCCCATCAAACTAGGAATACAGAAAAAGAGAAAAAAAATTAATAAATAAAAAGTACTGCCAGCAGTAGGAAGCCACTGAGATGAGCTCATCTACAATAAGTCTGTGCAACCAAAGCCTGATTATTCTGGCCGAGGTCCTGATGTAGAATAGGCTTTTGTTATGTAATCTAACTAACAATAAACAAAGCTTTGGGATGGAGCCAAAAGGCACCGATGGGGTAAAGTGTAAGACAGAGAGCTAAACTACTGCTGGCCTTTCATTTATTTGAGCTGAACTCAGCTGTCAGCTTAGATTGGTTTGTTTCTTTTAATTTGCAAAGAGCACTGTGGGGAGGAGGGAGGAGAATGATGACAGGAGCGGTGGTAAAGACTGAGTAGTGGGAGTAATTTCAAGAGCTAAAAGAGAGATAGAGTGCCAGGACGGGATAGTGAGGCTCTCTGAAAGACCTTAAAACATCCTAAATAAATCATGTGACTAGGAAATCCCAGCACTAGTGAACCAAATATGTGAGACCAGAGTCATCTGGCATACTGAAAGAGAATTGGAGCAAAACAGCTGGGCCTCACAGAGAATCATAAATTTAAGAAGATTTGTTTAAAAAGAGATGAGAATTTTTCAAAATTTATTTGGTTTTTCAGATATTCTGGGAAAGATGTCTGAAATGCAAAATACTGCCTTGACAGCTGGATAGCTTCATAAATTATTACTGGTAGGAATTTTGATGCTAGCAAGCAAGTAACTTCTATGAATGAAGCCTGGAGAGAACCGGGCAAAAGAATAGCAGCAGCACAGTGCATTTCCAACTCTTTACAATGTAAAAACTAATTTAAACACACGGTCTGGGAGTCAAACACATTTAAAGATACACTGAAGATTGATCTGTAACATAATCAGTGTGTAGACAGCGTGGCAGTGGATGCTCACCCTTATATCAACGCCACTGACAGAGTGTGACTTTGCTCCACATTCACGGCTCGTTTTTGCCGCAGTAATGGCTGTTTTGCCCCCTTAAAATACATCTCCCATAATAGCTCTGAGAACAGCCTGCAATTACACAGTCAGAGCCGTCTCATTAAATAAGTGTCTTGGAAGGCTCTGTAGCCTGCAGAACAATGGACCTGACAGAGCATGGACGCGCAGAGACGCGCCACTCTACAACTCATAACAGCCTAAGCCGTTTATTTCTTGCAGCAGGTTTTCTGGGTGTCATCCCAACTAGTCAGGCAGCACGCGTGAAGTGGGATATCAAAAGCAGTGCCAGGAGGAAAGAATAGTGGGAACATGTGGCAAGAAATGTTAGGGACAGATAAAATTCTGTTAGAGAGTGGAAAATATGTGAGCTATGATTATGTCAACTTTTCAGGCACACACACAGACACACACACAGACACACAAATTCACTTCCTGTCTTTTAAAAGTAACCAAATGTGCAGTAGAGAGAACAGCAACACTGTCCTTTGCTTGTCCACTGAACACATCAAAAGGGAGACTGAAACAGACCGCTAGTTGCTGTCCTAGATAAAGAGTTATATAACTGCTTAAAGCAGAAATCCCATATACAAATGAACATAAACATGAACGGAGCAGTGACTACAACTGGAGAATTAAACAAAATGTGCCACAGTGCAGAAAAAAAAAAAAAAAAAAAAAAAAAGAAGTAGGAGAGATGCAAGATCATGCACCTTTGATTTTGGTGCAGCCATTGTCTTACACAAGTAAAGGCAACAGTTTACTGTGCACTTTTATGTATCCTGTAGTATATCCACATCCAGAATTTTGACAATCTTCCAGAAAGAAACATTGTGCAAGACAGAAGTCAGCTGTATCATAAGACATACTGCAAGATTTCCCTTTCACATTTTAAGTCATAACCTTTAAGTCTGTATTTTTAGGTTGTGTTTACATATTGGTCTTCCTCATCTGTCATGAATCTCTGTTGTGTTATTGCCACTAGAAAAAGAGGGGAAATCTAAAAATACCACACAGAAACAAACAGTGTTTCACATCATCCTCATGACCCCAAACATAAAAAAACAAAACAAAAACAAACAAACAGGAGCACGTATTATTCTACTGCCGCAATATTTCACTTTTAATCAGGGATATAGCATTAATCCTATCAAAATCACCTCCACGCAGAGGGAATGAAGATGTCAGCTCATTACATTTTCTCACTGTCACAGTATTTCAGTTTGCTATTAACAGAGGTGCCTGCAGCAGCAGCTTTAAGCGCAGTACAAGTGTTACGTCCTCTGAGCATTTTGGCAGCGTGGTACTCAAGGGCATGAGTCAGAGTGGTGCTCGACAATCCACTTCATCCTCTTACTACGGCTCACAACCAACCTAACTGAGGGATGGGGCTTAGGCCCATAGCTGGGCAATGGTCAAAACGGAGCTGATTTGGTTTGGGAGGGGGCATATTCATGGGAACTGACTGAGGAATTCCTGTTTGAAAGGCTGAGCTAATCCTTAATTTGCCTGAGGGAATATCAGCAGGATGAGGCCTAAGTTTGAAAGAGATTCTGGAGGACTGTAATTCTGTTTTGTACAAAGCCTGGCTACGAAGAGATGAGGATGGATAAGAGCATTTTCCATCTTTTATTTTTACCGTCTTTATTTTATTGGTTTAACAATATTATATTAGTCATATATACTGAATATTTAGGCTTAATAATAAACTTTTCTTTCCCTCAAGTCCAAAAGTCACTGATGTATTATTTATTTAGACCAATTTATCTCACTAATGGTGGGTGTCGGGTACAAAGGCCGTATGGGTTACTGACTCATCTAAAGCTAGTCAGCAATGAATAGCAGACTGATCACACCCCTTTCTCATTTCTTAGTTCTTCTGCATATTTGTCACACTTTATATAAACAAATTCTAATATTCAACAAAGAGAACCCAAGTAAATACAAAATTCAGCTTTTAAATGGTAATTCCATATATTAAAAGGAAAAAAGCTATTCAACCCTACCTGGCCCTGTGTGGAAAACTATTTTGCTCCTCCTGGTTAAATCATGAATTAAGTGTGATCAACTACATTTTTTTGGAAAGCTGAGTTCAAGTTTATTAGCCACACCCAGACCTGATTACTGCCAGACCCATTAAAGGAGGAAGTCACTTAAATAGAGCCTGTGAAGTCAAGTAGACTAAAGGCAACACATCATGCCACGAGAAAAAGAAACTTGGGAACAAATGAGAAACAAAGTGACTGATATCAGTCTGGAAAAGGTTTGGGACTCCAAGGAAACACGTTGAGAGCCATTATGCACAAATGGAGAAAATATGAATACTGGTAAACCTTCCCAGGAGTGGTCAGCCTACCAAGAGTGCATCAACAACTCATCCAGGAAGTCAGAACAGAAGCTGGAATAAAATCTAAATCTAAAATCAGGCCTTACTCGCCTCACTTAAGGTTAGAGGTCATGATTCAACAATAAGAAAGAGACACAAATGGCATCTAAGGTGAAATCAACTGCTGACCAAAAAAAACAAAAAAAATCCCCCTAAAAAACCCACAAAGGCTTGTATTACATTTGCCAAAACACATTTTGATGATGCCCGTGACTTTTGGGAAAATATTCTGTGGACTGATGAAAAAGTCTGACTGTTACATATCAGGAAAAATACAGTATTTCATTAAGAGAACGTCATACCAACAGTCAAACGTGGAGGTGGTAGTGTGATGGTCTGGAACTGCTTTGCTGCTTCAGAATTGGGACAACTTGCTGTAATTGATGGAACCATGAATTCTGCTCTCTGCCAGAAAATCCAGAAGGAAAATGTCTGGCTGTAAGTTTGTGCAACAGTTGGTACAACAAGCAATACGTTTAGGGGGCAATTAGTTGACTATGAGGAAAAAGGAAGTTCCTTTAATGAATAAAATCTTAATTTATCGGGTTATCTTTGTCTAAGTATCAGAAATATGCAAAATGCAAAATCATGGCACTGCAGGTATAATAAAAACCTCAGCACTTTATCATTATTTGATCAACATTCCCATAAGCTTACATCATCTTGGGCCAGTGAACTCATGTCATTTACAGTAAAGCTGCATTCGTTTGCACACATCTACATTAGCTAACATTACGTGTAGCTCTTTTATTATTAACAAACAGTGTGATGTAAATGACAGTTTTAGCACATTATTTCATCTGTGAACATGATTTCTGCCAGAGTCATGTCAGATACTCTAAGGATTTTTATTAGTTTGGAGTTAAACATAACAAACACGATAATCCAGCAAAATATAATCAAATATCTAATTTTTAAACTGAGAGTGCATCGGTGGTAAAAATGACATACAGTGCATGTAAATGTTTATTCATTGAGCCCCGGGAAAGAGCAAGGCAAAATGCAGTAGTAGGTTTAAGCAAATAAGAACCCAGGTGTGTGTGAACCCAGTGTCAAATAAACAGATTTGCCCTCCAGCCTATTAGCAGTGTAACCACACTGCCAGGGATTAGTCTAGGCCAGGGCAGTGAGCCCAGCAGTGACTGGCACATGTCGCCCACAGTCAGGGAAATTGGGCTTAATTATGCATACTGCTGCCAGGTGCTACAACCAGATGCCCTGCTGCCAAATAGTCTACTCGAACATCTTCTCCTCAGCAGAGGCTGAAGCACTGGCCAGAGTTCCCTATGCCTGCTGAGTACTACACTCACTGACTTGATAAACAAAGAAGAAAAAAAGACTGTTAAGATGAAAACATCTAATTGATGTTAGGACCGAAGAGCTATGACTGTAATTAAGCAGTACGTGCTCATCATACACATTGTTACAGGTGAAATTACAGGAGAGCGTGTTTATAGCTACAAAGCAGTATAACGAGTTAGTTGGCACAGGGAAACGTATTAGGCAACTAAATTTCAAATGCATGACACAAGTATGGCACGGCTTCAACAAGTCTGTGACTAACAAGTCTTAAAGCTACTGATAAAGAGAACTTCTTGGTCATGTGGTTTATCGTTTTGACCATTTATGGAGAAGCTTTTCTAGAACTCATAGTGAGCTCATGTTGTATTAGGTATCAAATAGAATTTTATTCATGCCCAACAGCTGTGTGACACTGTGTTTAGGTACATTATTGTTAGCTAAATGACTATGGCAAAATTCATCAGTGAAGATACACAATGCTCCCTGCTTTGGTGATTAGGGCGTAGACATTATACATCTCAAGCTAGCAGAAATATCCCAGTGAGAACAGTGTTATGCGACAGGTTAAGAGATCACCTGAGTTATTACAGGGAATCCTGAGGGGGACTCAAATGTCTCTACGAGATATCATAACAATCGCTACAATAGTTGTCAGCAGACATTACTCTGAACCACAAATGAAAGCCTTGTGGTTCCAATTGTGGTTGTATCCTCTGGGGACTAGGGTTGACCATAATTTCAAGGCAAGCCACATAGTTGCTGCTGAGATATTTTAGCTTGGATCAAAGTGGAGGACCCACTGATCGCCCACTTTGATTAAAGTGCTTCAAAAAGAATTCTTGAGGCAAGAGGTCTTTGAAATTAGTTAAATAAATGAACAGTCTCATTCATTTCAGAAATCCTAACTGTGACGTAAACATTTCAACGAGGCTCGCGAACAGTATTGATCTTGTTTTAGTGCTACCAGAGTCTGAAACGCTTCAAACTGTGTGACAGACATGCAGCAGCTCACCAGGCGACACAGTCTTGATGAAGCCTGATTAAGACTTCATGCCTCATAAATACACCACACTGAGCACTTCACAGTGCAACTGTGTTACAGCAGGAGGTGTGAATATATGTCATATGCCCACTATGATCAGAGCAGTCCAGTGCGAGGCAGCATAATCAAGATGACTTGCATGGAAAGTGCTGGAGGTGAGGTAGGTAGACGTAAAAAAAATGAGATGGAACAAGAATACTTTTAATCGCAGATTCACAGCTGATGCTCCTGCACATGAAACACATCTGAATGTTTGCCCTGGCATCCGCTGAGCCTTTTGCTTGAAAGAACAAGCTCATGTTCAGTTTCAGCTCAAATCTTGTTGGATTGATAGGCAGTTATTTTCTGTTATGCACACAAGCCAATTCTTGAAATTGATTTTCTGTAGAATCCAGTTAGAGTTATTTAAGATTCTCAGTTTTGCTGAGAAGAAATTCGCCAGCACGGTCATTCTTTAAATTTGACACAATGACTTTTAAAATGACTCTGACACTAATCTCCCCTTCTTTGTGGTGATCTGTGGGTGTGAATATGAAAGTAGATGCATTTCTGCGTTTCACAGGTACAGTCTGGTGTGAATCTGCCTAGTCACAGGTTAAATCATTCCAGAGAACTTTGTTCAGTTTCTTTCTTACATTTTGCAGGAAGACCAAAGCAAAGGGGAATTTAAAAAAAGAAAAGAAAGAAAGACTGAGGCAAATTTGTTTCCTGTGTCAACACACTGGGGGCACTGTCATTAATCTGGCTACAAGTACAACATGTTTTAAGTTTGAGGTGGAGTAGAGGTTGGTGTGGGCCCAGCAGGTGGGCCGCTGAGTCTGCTGAGAGCAGCAGAGTGTGAGATAAAAGAGGACGCCGCCTAGAAGGCAAGGCAAATGAAAAGGTCTGGGCGGGGGGCTGCAAGTAGCCAGTGAACACATGTGGGCCTTCACACAACAAGAAAGTTTCTTCTTATAAATTTGGTCAAAATGGGCACACACAAACACAAACGCACACACACACAGAAATAGCAAGCTCATCAACGTTAGTTTATATTTGTCCATTTGCTACTAAACGTTTTTTAGTAGCTGGTGTTAAATACGGTTCACATAAACACATGACCATAAGAGTCAGTGTAGGTGTCTGTGTGTAGCTGTCATATCAACATCTGTTTCTTTAATGCAGGAAGAGCAGATAGAAAGTGTAAATGACAGCATTTTATCTCAGAAACCAGACGAGTTTCAGGACCACATGTTTTTCCATTACTCCACTGGGCTGTACATAAATCTCTGTAATGTCAGCTGAACCATAGCCCCAAATTGGGGCTATTGATTTGATATTCAAAGTAAAATAAATCTTTTGGAAGTCTCTGAACATCTAGATGTTTGGCCCCCTTAATTATATTTTAATTTCAGACTGGTTCAAAGCAGCCTTTTCCCCACAAAGCTAATGAAGAACCCCTTGACCCACTTGGATGAAATCTATTTTTAGCCAACCAGCACTAGTTTAAAATATGGAGGGCTACATACTGCATGGGAAGGATGCTGTATTTGTCGGCTTCTGCTCCCGCCTCTCACACATATGTGGAATTCATCACTACTGAGTGCCTTTCAGCCTGCTTTCTCAGGCTACACAAACACGAGCCGGAAACATAATGCATAGAGCAGAGCATCCCAAACTCAGATGCTCTTGGAATGCTAACATGGTGGTGTTAGATTTCCCAGCTACCACTGCTCCCTCCTGGGTTGAAGCAGCTACAAATTCTTTCAGTTCAGAGGTCAACACAGGATGAAATGTAACTGCCATGCCTGCTGCTGGCCCAGATTTCTACCGGGAAATGATTTGAGGCTCTTTGTGGTTGTGAAAAAGTAGACGCTACCTTCTTAACACAGACTTTCATGCAAAATGTCTCAAAATGACATTTTGTGAAGAAAGTCCAGCTTTTCTGAAGCACAGCTAAGGACAGTGGGTGTCCAAACCCCGCTGTGAGCCCGTCATTTTGTACACACGTCATCCCTGCAACCCATCTTCACACATACTTGCACACTGGTCGCAATACAAAGAGAAGCTAGAGGAAATAGTGTTTTCAAAAGGACAGTAGGTGCAAGTTCTCCTGCAGCATATATTCTCTCGGCTGACAGCAGCCTGACAGCATGGGTCTGCTTGGGATGAGCCAGAAATTGTGGATGTAATGGGATGGAAAGATCTGGAGTTTTGCCCAAGCCTCTTAAAATGCTAACCAAGTATCAAAGCTGATGATCCTAGCGAGCATTCAGAAAGCAGAAAAACATCCCTTAGGAAAACTATATTTCAAGAGACCTTCGTGAATATCTTAAGCCGATGTTTATCTCCAAACACTGAAAAAGCCCCACTTCTTTCAGTCAACATCTTTCAGACGCATACGGCTAAATAAGAACTCTTAATAGGTGGTCCAGTTCAGTCCAAATGACAGCTCAATTTTCTTTGTAAAACTAAAAAAAAAAAAAAGTATAGAAAAGCCCCAGAATGGTCTTTTTTGGGCTGAAATGAATATGAAAAGCACCATTTGACGCTTTGTCAGTGGGACAAAGGACACGGCTGTGGAACTGGGAGACCAACCCTCATCTGGCTAAGCTCTCAGAACGTCTGTCCAGGACTCCATGCATTCCTCCGTTAATTTCCCCTCAGTGGGCAAGCACTTTCCCTGCCAGGGACTTGTCTTACCTCCGGTGTAACCGCTGCAGCTGCTTGTGTTTGAATGACCTGGGCCAGGAAATACTAGTGTTGGTCTCTTCCTGTATACCTCTGGGTTCAAAAAGGGTCATAGGGCTTCTAGTAAAAAACTACAGTATGGAGGAAAAACAAGTAAATATATGCCCTAAAATTAAATTAATGTAACTTAAATAGAGTAGCCGCCGCTGTGCTGTAGTACTAAAAAGGTTACACTGTGATCTTACTACTTGAGGAAGCCCTTCCCAGCTCGTTTCGGTGTTAATGGAGCACCATGAAACAAATGTTTGGGGCGGCAGGGGTGTTAAACACGCCGGGGGTCAGTGTCTGTACCATGGCAACGGCTGGGATGCCGCCTCCTGGGAAAGCAGACATTCAGCCGAGCAGAGCTGTACAACAGCCTGCGCACAAAAACACTGCAAGTCGTAACATGCGTTCCATTCCAGAGTACACACACACCCACACACACGCGCACACAAACACCAAGGAATGGGACAAAAGTTGATTAGCTCACTCATCTGCATCGCCTGTGGTTTCTTTCTGCGATAAACGAGTAGGTTTTTCCACTATATTGAATGTACAAGGTCAAATACAAACAGCAACTGACAACAGCAATAACTGTCATTATATGTCATCTCATATAACTGAGCCTGAAAAGCAACTTGAAGTGAGGAAAAGTGTTATTACACAAGTAGAAGTGAACATGGAATCAAGCGGAGGTACAAGCTGACACAACCAGAACAGGCGAAAATTCGCCAAAGAAAGCTGTCTTAGCCAGAGATCAAATCTCCTCTGACGGGATTAAAGGCCTGCACTTTCTAACAATGGATGATGAATGGGTTGCAAAGAGATTTTGATAAAAGGGGGTTGGAAAAAAAACATGCACATACAAACCCACAGCCTGTGCCACTGTACCAATCCACTGTAATACCCTTAGATGTATTGACATTTTCATTGTGGAAACTAAATCAAATGTCATGCAGAACAGAAACAGCCCTCCAAAGCAGCCAGTCATAGTCAACACTCATGCAAATTCTTATAAGAGCCTGTCCAGTATTCTCAAGTGTCGCCAGCCAGAAGCTTTTTAGATCCACACACCACCTATTCATTTATTCATTTCCTCCCGAGCCTAGCCAATAATTTCCCAGAGATCCCATTGCCAAACACCGATTGCTCAAGACAAATGAGATGACACAATGGACTCGCCAGTCCGCCCACGGAGCAGTGAGGATGAGACGAGTCAGCCTTCACCGCATGACATTTCTGAATTGGATTTCCAATTAGGAGAATTTAATGTAATAATCTCAAGCAAATCTTGCAGTCTCCACGAAGTAACACAGTGGCGCATCACCCCGAGCTTTGCCTTAACACTTCTCCCTCAGAGGAAGGCGGCTGTTACCGGGAAACCCAAGGGAGCAATTTTATATGATTGACATACACTTAACCACAGACAGGCAACCTGCAGGTTGTATGAGAGGCAGCATTTAGAAAAGCTATAAGCCTTATATTTTTAAAGAGTCGACTCTTTTTCAACAAAAGGACTTTTAAATTCTTTCTTTGCAGGTTTTCATATTGTGTGTAACACACTGTGTAAACCACAGAAACTTCATGATTAAAACAAACAAACATGATCTGTCACCAGAGAGAAAAACAAGAATCAAACTGTGGCGAGCCAATAATGCAGATAACATACAACACAAAATGAAAAATACCTTATCTGATTTTTTTTTTTTAATGTTCTCAACATCTGCACAACCTTACAGGGATCGTATACTTCTACTAAGGGCTTGTCCCTTTAGTACATCTTTTAGCTTTACCCAGTGTGTGATTTTGGGTAATTGAATCTGATTATGTCCACAGTCACTATCAATTGCAGACAATACAATGTGGACAAGTATGATAGCTACTTTATATAACTCTGGGCTGTTTTTTCAGTTTTTAATAGTGACCTCATAAATACTGAAGGCTGACAGAGAGAGCAGGAGGAAGGAGAGCTAACTCTTTCTAACCATACAGAGTAGATGTGACAAACCACATCAAATGTTTACCTCACTGAGGACTTCCTCCAGTGACTACTAAAAAGAGAAAGTCATATTCCTGGTTCACACAAGTCTGAGGATAGTCAATAAGGTTTCATACGACAAAGATTTCCTTATAATAAGATAATTTTGCTAAACAATGAGAATCCAATTGTGAGAAGACTTTCCATCTCCAGACCTGTGACTGTGTTCACGTCCAGACTCTATGTAAGCATTATAATTACTGACACATCTGCAATTCGTTTCTTTAAACGTAATCGTGGGCCGATTCGTTACAGATTTCTTTAGTTAAATTGCATAATTTCCTCTCAGGCTGTTTGTGCACATTACAGTAGAAATGGCAGTAACACAGGAGGTGTAGGCTAACAAAGAAGCATGCCACTGCTTGGGCGCTGCACTGGTTTGGCTTGCGATTGTTTGACAATGCAGGGAAGCATGCAAACATGAAACATCGTTTCTTGCAGTAACAATAAAGGATTGGGTAATATTCGCCAGGGGCAAAGCTGCTGTCTGTCTCCCATGTAGTCAGAGCCACCTCGCCTCGGCTTTCCCCAAGATTACCTGAGCAGACTGGAGAGCGGATGAGAGGAGGCGCCGTGGCCACCGCTGTTGCCGCTTCCACCGGTCCCAGACGATCCGCCAGCGGACTGTCGCTTCCCGGATAAAAGCTTCTCCACGGCAGCCAGGTTTCCCGTGCGCGCCGCTTCAAGAAGCTCCTGCTCCTTTCCCATCGCGGATCCCAGAAAGAAATCAAAGGAGGCGCGGGGAAAAGAAGGAAAAAGGGGAGGGGGGTCGGTTATGGGAGTGAAATTCCTGTGCGAGCCCCTCTTTCTCCCGACCTCAAGTTATTTCTCAGTGCTGCTAAGTGTGAAGGGGAAACAAAAGCTCCCTCCGCCGCCGGATCCGTCCGACCCGATCCACGGGTGCTTCTGGCGCTCACTGGAGTGAAAAGTTTCTTTCAACAGCACGGCGCATCGAACAAACTTCCTCTGACCAGACCACTGAGCGTCGTCCGTCACTTCCTCGAAACTGCCCTTTCTTTATGCATCTCCAGTCCGAAACCCTTCAGACGCACACGCATTCGCACACACACACATTTATACCCCCTATCACCGCCGCCCTTACTGCTTCAATCAGAAGGTGGATGGATATAAGCAAGATGGCGCATTGAATAGAGACAGGCAGGATTTACCCATTCAGTGGTTTTAAGATCTGTTCGCCTCTGACCTCTTGTATCCACAGTAAACGTCCATATATAGTCCCTTAATTACTTACTAAACGCTTTATAAATTACTGATTGGTAGCTGTAAGTATAAATAATACTACTAGTAATAATATCAATAATAATAACAAGAAGAAGAAGAACACAAATTAAGAATAAATATTTATGAATAACTATAACTGTGAATTACTCTTACTATCAATGGAACTACCTGACATTAGCAGCTAGGCAACTCTAATCGTATTAATTCCGGTCAAATTAATAAATGTTTTACAGCATTTTGTCCAGTGAAAGTAGATAATCTGGGAAATAACAAGAGAAAATCAAGGAATATATAATGCTTTATTTATTTCAGACAGAAGCCACTTGCAGCCTGAATATTCACTGAATATTGCGCTGTAATTAAGGGGCAAAAAGACAAAGCAAAATGAAACGAACAAACAAACGAACGAACATGACCTGTTTATTCCTAACATCTGAACGTTACTTCCATAGTCCTTCGCTGGTTGCTTCACAGAAGGCGGTGTTAATAAAGTTCGTACAAAACGGAAACGGAAATGCGTATGCTGTGTTAGCAACATTACCAGGGAAATTAGCCATTTGATGCATCGTACCTCTTACTGTAGGTGGTTACGTATTTATATAATCCGTAGCTACTGCGTTCATTAGAATATACTTTTGTGTACTGGGGTATATTATATCAATCAGGCATGTGTTAGCCCCCGCTAGCTTCTAATTATCGTTAGCTTAAATTGACGGTCAGACTGTTGCCGCTGCTTTGTTGACGCCTAGCTGCGTACAGGGTATGTGCATACTGGTTTGTTTGTTTTTTGTAAAGTTTTTATCCACACACTGCTATTAATACTAATGTACCTAATTTCTGGGCTAGCTAGCTAAAACAATTAAGTAATTTAGCCAATTGTAGCTAGCTTTTTAGAGTTGGGGTAAGTATCTCATCAGCTTCTTTGATATTTGCAGAATCTAAAGTGAAATTAGTAAAATGGCAGACCCTGCACGTATCAAGAGTGATGATGCACTTAAGAGGACATCTCCTACCGACGAGGAGCACCTGAAGTCAGAGGAGAGTGAAAATCCTTCAGCCACAGAAAAACCTGCAAATGAAAACCTAGAGACATCGTCGCAAGATCAGCCTAAAGAAAATAAACATGTGAGTTTCGGAGCGTCATTTGCATAAGTTATTCAAGAAAGAGGTTAGAAAAGAAAAAGTGGGATAAGTAGGGCGATGAAGAAAGTAAACAGGAGTACTGGAAGGCTAGACGCACTGCATAGGCTTGTAGTGAGATGTATGTGAGGAAGGAGAAAAAGAACTTGAATCGACTGGTAGATGGAGAAATCAAGATGGAAAGTATTTGAAGAAGGTTAGGGCGATTAAGGATAGAGATGGAAATATGGTAACAAATGACCCGTGGATCTAGAGAGAGGAAATGATTGGGTGCCAAGGGAGGATTGCTGTTACAGCATGATAAAGCAGGAGTGGCAGAGAAGTAGGGAGCAGATAGAAGAGAGGTGGTTGGAGAGAAGAGGAATCAAATTCAGTAGAAGCAAACAGAATATATGTACTTGAATGAAAGGGGGATAGGCTTAAAAGTGAAGATGTAAGGAGCTGAGGTACTGAGTGTGTCTATAAATATATGGGCTCAGCCATCCAAAGCAATGAACCGTGCAAAACGGAAGTGAACAAGGGAATGCAGCCATGGTGGAGCGAGTGAAGACGCTTGTCAGGGGTCATTTATGCCAGAATGATAGCAGCAAGGGTGGAAGGGTTACACGATGGTAATGAGACCTGCAATGATGTGTTGTTTGGAGACAGTGGGGGTAACAAAAAGACAGGGGGTGGAGTTTAAGGATGCTAAGATTTTCTTTGGGAGTGACCAGTATGGACAGGGCTAGACATAAGTATATCAGAGGGTCACCTCAGGTTGAGTATTTTGGAGACAAAGTTGGAGAATCAAGGCTGAGATGGTTCTAATACCTACAGAGGAGGGATGGTGGATTTACTGGACAAAGGATGTTAAAGATGAAGCTGACAGATAGAAGGTAAAGAAGAAGACCACAGAGAGGTTTATGAATGTAGTGAAGGAGGACATATACGAGTTTGGTGTATAATAAAACAGGATGAGATGCAGGCAGATGATCCACTGAAGAAACCCCTAAAGAGAGCAGCCAAAACAAGAATACCCTAGACAGTTGGTTGACAAACTTAAATGTACTGTTTCAGTTCCATTTTAAATAAATATTGTATTACAGTAAAATTAATGTTACATTAAAAATCATTTAACTGACCATATGTATACTAAAAAGTTTAAACCAACAAAAATCCTAAAACCTGAATGATCAGATTTGAATTTTTAGGTTGTCATTTGTGTTTTTGTTATGTGGTTTCACAGTGGTGTCTCTGTCTTTGTAGTATTTCTGAATAATTTTGTCTTCCACTGGATAGGAAACACCAGGGGGAGAAGATGAGGAAGAGGGAACCTCTGGCCAGCCTCCTTTGAAAAGGTTAAAAGTGGAACCTGAGAAGAAAAAGGAGAAGCGGCACAAGGTTGATGAAGATGAAATACAGAAGATGCAGTAAGATGACCTTTTTAATCTCACAGATCATCATTCTTATTCTTGAAATCATGTAATTTGCGAAAATTCGCCATAACTCCATAACATTTTCAGAGTTTTGGTGTCATCATTTTCTGAAGAGCAGCTGAATCGCTATGAAATGTACAGACGTTCTGCATTCCCGAAGGCTGCCATTAAAAGGGTAAGGTTTTTTTTTTGTTTTGTTTTTTTTAATAATAATAATAATAGAGGAAGTATTAAAAAACCCTGAAAATGTTGTATTGATTTGATGTCTCTTATTTTAATATTCTAGCTCATCCAGTCAATAACAGGATCATCGGTGTCCCAGAATGTTGTTATTGCCATGTCTGGTATTGCAAAGGTCTTTGCTGGGGAAATTGTCGAGGAAGGTTAGTTGGAGGATTTAAGAAAACCGAAGTCACCCAGACTACGAGGTTGTATGAATTATAGTTTCATGAGGTGTCTTTGCCTTTACAGCTCTGGATGTTTGTGAGAAGTGGGGAGACACACCACCACTTCAGCCCAAGCACATGAGGGAAGCAGTGAGGAGGCTGAAGAGTAGAGATCAGATTCCCAACACAAAGTACAAGAACATTCTCTTTCACTGACACACCTGAGCTGCAGATTGTATGAGGATGACGGATAAATGCCAGTAATTTAATAAGTGGTGCAGAGCATATGGAAAACTCACCATGAAGCCACTTAACACATCTTGCAGCCAAGTAGGCAGTGACTGCAGTCCTGAAGAGCAGTCAAGGCAGCTGCTAAATAAAGCTGAGTTGTCATTCACCCCTCAAAGTCGGGGTAAACGTTTTTCTCATCATTAAATTGGTTGCAACTAAACAGTGAGAAATGATGGTTTTATTTAAAACATGTTTTATATTTTAATAGTCAATGTTTTTTTCTTTTTGACTGAAACATTTTAATGTGATTAGGACCAAGCTGAAAATGCAAACATCATTTTTAGTTTGATTCCATATTGACCATGAACTGGAATTGGAAATAGTTTGAACTCAAGACAGACTTGATGGAAAACTGGGTGCTTGACATTTGTTACTTCAGTTTATATTTTTGTGCAGGTTGTAAACAAGAAGATAAATTCTGTTTAAACTGTATTTGTAAATATTGTACTTTGAGATTAAAGTCAAGTTTGCATTATACTAGTAAAATGAGCAGAATGATACTTTGAGTTTTTTGCTCAGACAGCGCCATAAATTCTCTGATACATTGTAACATACAAACATGCATTCAGCTGAAAAAGATAAAGACAAAATGTGTTTAGCAATTAATCATTTATTTATTTTTTTTACTTAAATTAATCTCTACATACTACGTTTGGTTCACAGAACCAGTTTAAAATTAGTCTTAATTAAGTGATGAAGACAATATAAAATTCTATTTAATCCTACACAACTCACAAAAAAGTGTCCAAACATTTGCATCACTTAGAAAGATTTCACAATTACTCCTCCAGTCATTTGAAGTGATTTACATGAAAACAAGTGCAATCTCCACTATACCACACAGGTGCAAGTAATCCACAAGGTATAATCAACAGAACATCACTTCAGCACATGCATCTAGAGAGAGAGCACACCACACTCTGGAGTGAATCTTACACCACTCTTTGTCCACTTCCTTTCTGCATGGCACACTGGGAAAAAGTTAGATTTACATAGAAACCCTGGCCTGCTCTGGAGTGCAAATAAACTCTGGTGTAACAGGTAATGAGCAGATTTAACTTAAAGCACCAGTTGTTTTTTTTTTGTGGAACAAAAATGCTACTAAACATGGAAGCCTGACTGAGGAGAAAGAAACTGGGTAAACCTCAGAGCTACATGATGCATCCAGCATGGCACGTTCAATTCCGTACCAATATATCCGTCTACTACAGGCATGCAAAAGCAAACACCAACAGCTGAGAAATATCACATCTCTAAGTGATAATGAGGTTAAAAGGCAGTCTATGTTCTATTACATGTATAGATAGAGGATATTTTGAGTTATACAGGTAATTGATCACCCCGTGAACTAAAGAACTCCACATCAAAAAAGTGTAGTGTTACAGTTCTTTGTCATGTTTGTGGATAAACTTGAGTGTCTATTGCTTTGACATCTAACATTCCTCTTTAATAACATAAAATGTCGGTCACAGGCTGTAAATTTGCTAAAGTGCAAATTGAAATTGTAAATTTGCACTTTCTAAAAAAATTAAAATGATAAATAACATTTTAAATGGAGTGTATGCTGGCAAGTCAACACCACCAGAGGTCTCAGAAGGACCGTTATGAGTTTAAGTGAGTGGAAGATTTCTGTGACAGCTGTGCAACCATTAAACCCCTGCCAAAAGGCAAAATAACAAAACGCTAATTTAACATTAAGACACTTTTAGATAAAATATAACTGACAGCTTCATGAAAAGTTTACCCAACCAGTCTTGGATAAACAAGTCAATCGCTTCAAATCCATGTAACAGATTTGTGGATAATGGGAAGGGACAGAAATTTAAACTTGCAACTGGCCTGAAAAGATCATATCTGCAGATTAGGATTAAATACAGTTAAATATGAGTGTAGTAGTAAATCTGACAAATATACATTACATTATCAGTACCATAGTTCTTATAAATGTCACCTTCTTTGATTGATATGGCTTGAATACAATGTAATAAGTCAAAGCTTAAAAACAAAACACAGGCAGTAAAACAACACACAAAATGAAGTCAGGTCTATGATGTCAAATCACTACACACAATACAAGTGTACAGAAGTAATAACACTATCAGTCTGAGTTGTTTCCTGGTAAGCTACAAAACACAAAGAGCACAGGTATTATACCATTGCTAGCTGGTATATTCTCAGATGTCTTTATGCCAGAAAACTGGACTGACAAATCCAATCAGGTCAATAAATTGAACCTTGTGTGCAACCTCTCTACCGTCAAGGGAAAGGCACATTGCCTTCATTGGACATTCAGCCACAGAGCACATCGTTTCACAGTACCAAAGAAGCATAATCAACATTTTGCAACTAAAAAAAAATATATATACATATAACACTGGGGAATGATTCAGCCTCTATGCGTAACCATGCCCCCCTGTTGATCAAATAACCAGGTGGAATTTGAAATGAATCAGGCTTGCCATGAAAGCAGTGGAGGTATGCTTTTTTCCCCCCTGCTTTTAAAGTGCTTTTTTCCCTACTTGTCAAAACACATTTTCCACCAAGTGGGAAAAAAAACCCCACAAGTTTACTTTACAATTAACAAAAGTAATCTTCGTTACTAAGTCTAGCTCTCTTACTGTCAGTATGTATATGAGCTACATGTAAATTAGCACTGTTCAGGCAGCATGCATTTGTGACGTATTGAGATGAACTAGCAGCTGTCTGGCAGTGTCAGTGCATGTGAAAAGAGGTTTTGGCATGTTTTATGTGTGTAATACTGTTGTAACGCAAACACTCACTAGAGAGAATTAAAGCTTAATAATATGTACCTTTGCATGCTGCATGACAAAACACTAAAACCACACAACAAGTTTACCGTCCACACTTATTTGGATGAGAAATAACCAGAAGAAGAAGATCTGTTTACAGCAGTGAGGATTATCTAGACCGTTAATGTACCTATGTTAGTTCACCAACTTCCCCATCCAGTAATTGTTATAAGTGGCTTTTTTTTTGTAATTTCATAAATAAAACAAAGGAAGTAATCCAAACACTCATCTTGGATTCCTCTTCTTTTGAGACATGTCTGATGTCCAGACATGAGTGAGTCATGCTGGTTCCCAACATTCAGCCTGACCAATCCCATCAGCATTCTTCAGCAGCGACAGATTCAGAAGTCAAGTACAATGAAGTTCAGAGGGTAAATTTGGGGTCATACTTCCTGACTTCCAGCAGGAGGCGCTCTTTCTCTCTGAGAGCCTGAGTAAGTGCAGCCTGTACCTCACAGAGCTGTGACTCCAGTGGTTGTATCTGCAACAACAGGATTAATGGATTAGTTAGCTACAGACCATGCGGGCTGATACGTGATTCTGAAAGCACTACCATTACATAACTCTGTGCATTTAAGACATCGCTGTAAGTAAGAGGGCACTAGTTTTACACCTGTATTTAAAAATTAATAGTTAATCTAACTGAGCTGAGTTTTAAATATCTTGACCCCACTAAAAATGAATAAAAGTCAAAGATACACACACACACACACAAATTTGAGCCCCAGAAAGCAGTACATTACAGAGCAACACATCATTATATACACATTACCTCACTCTGCTGTTGAACAGCGAAAGAGTTGTTAGGGTTATCCCCACCAGTTTCTGGAAAATCTCCTAATGCTTTAGAGCCTCCAGCTGCAGCCAGAAAGGAAAATAGTGATGATCAGTTTCTGTTCATCTTTCTTTCGAACTGTGACAGCTGATACTCTATAGCTGGGTCTTTGTGGTTTCAAGGTTCATGATCAAGAATCTAAAATTCATCATGGTGAACAAAATTCACGTTGAAAAGCGTGCTTTTCTTGCTCACCTCTGACTCTCATGATGCCATCATCACTACGCTCGAGAACCAGCTCATCTACAATGAATGTGGCTGGAACAGGTTGGGGGGCTGTGGGGTATATTCTGGGGCCATCATCCTTGAAACAAAAAATAATTAATGAATTAATTTAAAAAAAAAGTTCTTTTGAAAGGTTAACGTTGAAAATATTTTAGTGGAGTTTTTGTGACTCAACAGATACCGACATCCAAAGCAAACACTTCACATGCCACGAGGACAGAAAGACACTTACCTTCATCGTGATGGTGACGTTGCTCATGTGCAACTGCATTGGCTGACCGTCAACGCTGAATTCGTCTTCAAGGAAAGGACCAATGTTAGTAACTGTTGAGGCTAACAACTCAGCCTGACAGTCTTGCACTCTCACATCCAGAAAGCCCAGTGATTCAGCCAGAGCAGAGCGCCGAGCTGCAGCTGGACCCATTTCCGCCCGCATGCACAATGCTGGAGAGGCACTGCTACCCTCCCTACTCTGCTTCTGGACTGGCAAAACTGGTGCTGCATAACAAAAGAAAAAAAAAAAAAAAAGGTACATTTGTAAACCATTCTGAGAACGCACACAGAACTCAGGTTCCAGCATGCTCTCCCAACATTAACTAATCTAGTTCAATATTTTAGGCTGAGCTAATATGTGCATACAGTGCTGTGAAACCCTCCTTACTAACTTCTAGGTTTCTGGATATTTGTCATACACGTTTCAGAATAAATAACCTTTAATGTTAGAGAAAACCTGAGAAACTACAAAATGCAGTTTTTAAAAGAGGATTTCCTGTATTAAGTGAAAAAGTATCTAAATCCACCTGGCCCTATGAGAAAAATTTACTGTCTCCTTGTGCCACAAAACTGGTTGTGCCACCCTTGACAATGGGAAATGTAATCAAACATTTGCAATAACTCACAATGAGTCTTTCACAGCCACAGTGGAATATTTATGAGCATGAATGGAGATTTAAGGTCATATCAAAGCACTAGGCCACTCCAAAACCTTTTTTTTTTAAATTCATGTTTCCATCAATTATGGCAAGTCATCCAGATCCAGTCTGTAACATCAATGCACAGAGTATTTGGTTTTGGGCATCATCAAGATGTTTTTTGCTAAAGGTGAGACAAGCCATTGTGTTTTTTTGTTGTTGTTGTTGTTGTTGTTCAGTAGTGACTTTGACCTTGGAAATCTTCCACAGATCCCATTTTGGGCCAGTTTTTTTCTTATTGATCTTAAGCTGTTCTGGGTTCTTTTGTGACTTCCTGGATGAAAATTGAGTATTCTTGGAGTAATTAATAAATTTAAATTAAAAATGTAATTTTACTTTTTAAAAAATCAAATACAAAACAACATTTTGTATTTACTTGGATTATCTTTGTTTAATATATTGTTTGATGTGGTTAATATTAAAAAAAAAAATCCGGAAGGGGACAAACACTTTTTCACAGCACTGTATACAGTCCCTGTATAAAGTATGTTTTTATGAGTTCATTATGAAGGATTGTTTATGAGCCAAAAAGCTATTAAAGAAACAGAACCTATTCATTTTTGATTTTTCTTAAGCCCAATCACACTAAGAATCAAACATAATTTTGTTTTTTTCTGAATATAATTATCAACCCACAAACAAGTAAACAGGAAAAGAAGCATGTCATGAGTAAACATTAAATGAGGCCATGGCATAGATGAACAGGGGACTAAAATTATTTTTCAGCATGACAGATAATCGCTTACTTTGAATGACACCAGCAAGCACGTCTGACTGTCTGACATTACCCATGTGTACAGGGGTAAGAGTTTGTGCTTCAACAGCCACAACTTGGTCTTCTCCCTTTACCTCAATGGTACAAGATGTTCCACTCAGGATCAGCAACAACACTGAGGACTGTACAACAGCACATCACAAGTTAAATTTGAACTAAATTAAATTCAAATTTAATCTACTTCTGAAATTTGTTATATGATCGCAATAACCCACCGTGTCCTGAGAGACATCCTCTGTACTTTGGGACAGGGAACTGCTAAGATCAGCTGATGAGCCTCCCTCTGTCCCTGGGGCTGGGCTGCCTCGACTGCCAACAGGTGTGCTGTTAGGGCGCATGGACTCCATTCCTGATTCTGGAACAAGAAACAAAGTAATGGTAGATGCCACTTGTGCATGTCAGAGAAATGTATGTAGAATCTTGGTAATATTTAAACACCTGAGTCCAAGAGGACAACAAAAGTGTCACTGATATCGCTATCCACAGAAAGATTTTCATCAGGCAGGCTGCCATCCAAGATAGCACTGTCAAAGGAATGCTGGGAAGGAGACGGCTTCATGGATTGTTGACGAGACTCTTCTGAACGTTGAACCTGTTCCCTATGAACATACAGACACAATCTGTGATTAAGGGAAATCCAATGAAAAACATGAGGTGCACAGACATAAAAAACAGCATTAAGCAGGAGAGTACTAGCGCTTACTTTGCCTGTGGACTGAACAATTTGCTCATCCCCGAGCCACGACTCAACATGCTAAAGGCATCTTTTGTTATTGAAAATGCCCCTTTAGTCAGGTCCAGCGAGGCACTAATGGCATCTTTGGTCACATCCTTGGTGACATTAATGGCGCTTGACAGCTCTCCCTCAAGGCTGAAGGTAGACGGTTCTCTGGAGAGTACTACAGACTGTCCGGGTGAGAGGGGAGGAGAGGGAACAGGAGCCTCCGGACCCTCCTCCACAGCCTCACAAGCCTCCTCCACCCCTCCATCTTGTTCATCCTGGTCAAATCCAACTGTATTGATGGAGGAGATACCATTTTCTAATCCACTGTCCTCAAGAACAACATCAGAGTGATGAGATGGGGAGATGTCAGAGTCACTTATGGGGCTGTCTGTTTCAGGAGTGTGGGGGACGACTTCTTCAGGCTCTGTGCAGGCTGGTGGTAAAAGCAGACCCAATTCCACTGAGTCCACCACAAGGGCAAGGCAAACTGTAGCCATTTTTGTCTTCTGGTCATGAGCCTGCTTAACATCTCGTATATCCCGGCCCAACTCTGCTCCCAAGCGAGCCATTGCATCTTTCATCCTGAGCAGTGCAACGTACTGATAGTGGTTGAGCCACATCTTCACTGGTGTGATTGTGTGGGCCAGGAAATGGACCGAAGCAAGCGTAGCCTCTTGCTGATGAGGCTCCTGCTCTGAAGAAAGCTGATGGGTTTTGCTGGGACTGGAGGAGGAAGACAATGAACTGCTTTTAAAGGCACATGGCTGACACATCCACACAGACATGGCAAAGGGCTCAACAAAAGGCTGAGTTTTGCCTTTGGGGAATCGCCGTGCTCCATCAAAGCCTAATGTAACATGGGACAGACTGAGAGACCACATGTCCTGGGATCGCAGCTGCTTTCTGTCCAGAGGCTGGGGCTCCATCTCTTGAGCATGCTGAAGGAAGATGGAAGGAATGGGGTGGAAGGCACTCAGGTCTCTGGGGTAAGGGCAAGGTGGTGTGGACTGGAAGAAGGTGCAGCTGGCAAACTTTTCACATGTAGTATCGAGGTCCACATTAGACCCATGAGGGCAGTGGCGGGTGTTGCTGAGAATGATCTGGGGTATAGTGACAGAAAGAGACTGAGGACGTTCTGGATGGTCCAGTATGGATGAATCCAAGGGTATTATCAGCTATAAAAATATAAATAAACAGAAAATTACTGGCTCAAAATTCTATACAAAATACAACGAAGATTGGTAACAAAAAAGACCAAAACCAGAAAATATTAGTACACTATAATCAGTTGAGTATTCACCTTAAGTTGAGCTGCATCCATGCGGATGTCTACGTGTTCATCAGACTTGTTACTGTCTTGTAAATGGTAGAAGGCTTTGACCTGGTCCAGGGTGTGTAGGAGACCCCTGGTGAACAAATTAATCCATAACACACTAGCTGGGTCAACACAAAGCTGGAGGCTGTTTAACTGGGCATACAGGTTTGAGGTGGGCACTGCAAGAAGGAAAATATGGGAAGTCCAGACACATCCAGAATTAGACAGAAATTAAACCAGCATTATTGAATACAATACACATAAAATGAAGTAATCCTTCTGTGATATTAATGAAAAAAAAATAAATAAATACCTGGTAGATTGGGATTGTCAGGAAAGTAGTATTCAGTAAACTGCAGATGAACTGCTGGTATGTTGTCTGGTAAATGCAGCGCTTTACGGTTACAGGATAACAAAGACTGGGTCTTTTTGTTTTGTCGGCCTCTTGTAGACACCTAAATGTTAAGAAAAAAAAGTATTATTGGAAGTATTGATGGATTTATATTTTGACTAAATTGCCTTATTTGAAATATATTAAGAAGCAAAAGATTCTGAATTACTAGCCAGATGTAGAGGGAGGTTTACGAAAACAGAACTAAACCACCTGAGTCTGAACATCAAATGATTTCCTGTCCCAAATTTAAACTAAACACCAAACATTTACACAGTTTCCCCTGGGTGTCTCTTGCTCTAAAAATGAGGAACTACAAGTGCCTTGAACTAAAATAACCCTGGATATTTTCTTTCACGATGAAAAGTGTAGAATATCTGAAGTGAAAATGCAGAACAAGCATGACTGAGTATTTCAAAGTGGCAAGGGGTTTTCTCTGTTCCAAATGAGTGGCATTACAGCTGACAAAAGAAGTCACATGTATGTGATGGGATTTTTGTGTTGGTGCTGAGGTATTCTACCCACATTTCATTAAACGTTTTGCCTATCACACTAACGATCATATTGATGCAGTAATAGTCATCATTGCAATTATATCACTATCTTATCTATTACCAAAGTTCAAGAAAGCAACCTGACGCCCTGAGCTGACGTACCAATATTTTAGATTGACCATGTCATGTGGCTGGTGTGAAAGAGACATTTGGTTCCTCTATAAGCCCTGCCAAGCACGTGACTCCAAGACTACAAACTGGCCAGAACCTTTTGCGGTTTGAACCAACTGCAAGGCCCGACTGCTTCTACTTAGGATTAGGGAATTAGTAAGAAGAGTAAGGCTTCTGTTAGAGCAAGTAAATCAAATGAGACAATGATAAAAACTTGCCTGGTGAATGTCAACATCATCCATCCTGATCACCACGCAGCTAGATCGCAGCCTCTTCAGTGATGATCCCGAAGCAGCTGAAGTCTTGCTGGCTGCCTGCTCTTTTTCAGACGAGTTTAACTTGGGACTTGGCTGTCCATCTGAAATATATGACTAAATGCTCAGTTGCAAGCTAAAATAGAGTTCTCCATAAGAATTTGTGACCTAAAATGTGTTATTTTTTTGGTGAATGGTCACCATAATATCTTTTAATAATAATTTATAGTAGGCCGTTGTGATGAAGGAGGTAAACAAGTAATTAATCTACCGGTGTGCATGAATAATGTTACGCAGTCATATATATATCTATTAAAAGCTATTAAGTGAACCTTGACATGAAGTTGTTTTATAAGATGACTGTTGCTAATATCATCAGCACTGACTTTTCACTCCATCTATAAAGTTTTTATCTTTATTTAGAGCTCAATCTAAACTAAAGTTAAAGAACTTTACCAAGATAAGCAGTACCTCAAGTATAACTCATACCTTGTGCTGTTTTTGCAGGGGAATCCTTGGCTGACTGGGGAATTTCAGTATGTGGTCCAGGGATCCCTGAAGCTTCAACTCTTCTCTGATACTCTTGCAGTAGTTTCCCGGCCCACTGTGCGTGGGCCTCCATGGCTCCACTGTGACGTTCCCAGTGTCGACACCCATCAGCTGTGCAAGAATAGCAACAAGAGGCAGTTGTGATTCAGCAGTCATGCTACAGTTAAACTAGTTTTAGAGATTAAAATTTGTTTTACTATGTAAATAGCTACACAAAACAATGATGCATATCAGAAAAAATATAGATCAACAACAACAAAAAAGACAAGGTCATTATTTTCAATAGTAGAGTGTAGAAAACAATACAGCATGCCATAAAGGTCTTTTTTTTTTAAACAAACAAACAAACAAACAAACAAGCAAAGAAAATCCAGAGAAACCATTAAAGCTGAAATCTAAGAATCTAAAATAAGTAACGTATTTATATACATTTTAACCTTTAATGTACGTTTTCATGATATTATTTATACTACATAAAGATTTCAATGATATATTTTGCATGTAAACTGTTCCTGCTCTGTGAGGCTGTAAAGTGATGAAATGGTAACGTCAGAAATGACACAACGTGAATACAAACATCATGATGTTAAACAGGTATAATGGCCATCACCCTGGCGTATCAGCATTCCAACAGTGATAAAAAACCCTAGACATATGATACGTTCAGCAGTAGCTGGTGGGAATGTCACATGTTTTATACTGTAAGTACATAATGACAAAAGAATGTATTAGACAAATAAGATACAATCAATGTATTTTATTTATTTATTTTTAGTTTGATCTTCTGGTTGCATTACATGGAAAGTCAGAAGACTCTCAATCGAAATCAAAGAGGTCCAAGGCTCTTATTTTTTATATAAAATTTAAAATGCCTTTATTTTCATGGCATGGCCATGTTTAACCTATAAAAACTCTGCTGTGTTTCTGCATACAAGCCTTCATCGAGGCGTTAAACATTCAAGAACACACTGGATCTTTTCTAGAAGTCAAGTACTAAATGACTTGACTTCAATAACAGTAGTCCAGCTACATTACAAACCTTTGGGATTGACCACATGACAGATAAAAGACTTCTAAACAAAGGGAAGGTTTTTGGATTTTTTGATTATAGGCCACCAAATACCCCAACTTAAACGAGGATTTAATTTTACTGCTTTTTAATAAACTTTGTTTGTCTTCATCATCATCATCATCATCATCGTTTATTTGTATAGCACTTTAAGAACACACCAGGCAGACCAAAGTGCTGAACAACACAGATCAAAACAACTACCAAATTAAAAATACCATAAAATCATTACATACAATAAAATAAATAAGAAGGAGTCAGTTTCCTACAGAGTTAAAAGCCAGGGAATAAAAATAGGTTTTCAATCTGGACTTAAAGACCTGCACTGATGACGCTTGTCTAATTTGGAGGGGAAGGTTATTCCAGAGTAGGGATGGGTACCGGTGTCCGGTGCCATGATGGCACCGGTTCTGACATAAACGGTAGTAACCAGACCGAAAAGCAGCGCACATTTCGGTGCTTTATTTCGGTGCTTTATTTCGGTGCTTTTTTTTTCCTGAGCTGTGATACACTTTAGATTCTAGCCAATCATTTTACGTTTCCGAGGATAGTAGGCGGGCCCAGGTACGTACGTTCTTTTAGAGCAGAGCTACAGATTAAAAATGTCCAAGGCGAAGCGGTCAAAGTCTGGCTGTACTTCACAGCAAAATATGCAAACTCAGCAGCCTGCAACAAGTGCTTTAAGCTGATACTGTGATACTGTCAAAGGAGGTAACACCTCAAATCCGATGAAACACCTGGCGACGCATAGCGTTTTTTTTAAAAGCCCAGAAATGCGCCGTATTTGATAGCTTGCTGCGAGACCTCACACCGAGCACATCTACTGCGGGTGGGTTGCCTGTTATGCAACATCCCCCAAAAACACGAAGAGGAGAGTCCTGGCCCCTAGCCCTGCCAGTGTAGCAGAAATGATGACGGATGATGGTGGCAGCAGCCGTTCTTCTCTGCGTGAGTAGCTAATTTACGTTGAGTAGGCTAACCACGTTATTACATTAATGCATGTAAGGTGAACTAGCAAACATCATCATAGCTACATGCGGCTGTCCTCTTGTTTGATGGCAGATGCTCCCTTCACCCTGGCTAAAAAGGCTAAAATGACCAAAGAAAAAGTGGAAAACAGTTAAACATGAGAGGTTTAGGACAAAGTTTGTGTTTTTTCCATTGTTTAAGCACTGCTTCCAGCCAAGAGTGATACCATATATGCCCCATAGCTGCAGAAAAGGCTAACATTGTTATATTTTTACAAAAAGCAGCTGAACATGAGAGGTTTTTGGACCAATTTTGTGTTCTCCATTCTTTAAGCACCGGTTTGAGCACCGTTTGAGCACCGGCACCGTTTCAAAAGTACCGATTTGGCACCAGTATCGGATAAAACCTAAACGATACCCATCCCTATTCCAGAGCATCGGAGCCGCAATTGAAAAGGCACGGTCTCCTCTGCATTTCAGCCGCGACTTAGGGACCGACAGCAGCAGCTGCTCAGCTGAACGGAGCGAGCGAGGAGGAACATGTGGCTTCAGCAAATCAGATAAAATGATGTCTTATAAGATGCATTCATTTTGGCTGTGGTTGGTGCTGCTGTGCCAGTGTTTCTTTGTGACAGCTGGAGTGACACAACATAAAACTCCAGTCAAAGATATTTGTTATCACGGCAGTGGTTACAACACCGAGCTGTGAAACCCAGTTTTGAGTGCTGCCTTCTTTAGTAAGAGATGCTATCAAGTGATGATGATGATAAAAACTTAGCAGCAGACTAGAACCAAGGACATAAACATTTATATATTTTCTGCATCACCAAGCTTGTAAGTGCCAAGCTAACACTGGTGTAATTTTACAGCTGGGCTTCATTCTATGTTTTTTGTAGCCCAAAACTCATTATGGTTCATTCGGTCACTGCACTTTCTTGCAGTGATAATCAAACAGCTTTGGAGAGTACACACAACCAAAGCCACAAATGTAAAACTAATTGTGGTTCCAGTGGAAAAGTCATTATAAGACCTTCTAACCTATGCTAAAATAAATGGCCTGCATTTGTATAGTGCTTTTCTAGTCCCTAAGGACCCCAAAGCGCTTCACACTACATTCAGTCATTCACCCATTCACACACACATTCACACACTGGCGATGGTAAGCTACATTGTAGCCACAGCTGCCCTGGGGCGCACTGACAGAGGCGAGGCTGCCGGACACTGGTGCCACCGGGCCCTCTGACCACCACCAGTAGGCAAACAATAACACTGCTCAGTGTACTTTCAGTATATATTAAACTGGTGGGCTGAATTATCGTCAGCCAGAGCTACACAGTTAGTGGGGCTAAAAAGTGTGAAGGAAATTTGAAATTTATGCATTTATGACTTAAACACAACTTTTTAAGAGACTGCAATTTTTCCATAATGTATCAGTTTAAATGAATCCTAACACAACAGAGATGTTTACTTGGTTTAAATCTACAATTCAAAAAGTAAAGGAGTCAATACTTTTCAAAGTCAGTGTTCACACGCTGTACAGTATAAATACACACTATGTGCACACATCTGCTCATCTTTCATAATCATGCACTGTGTTAATGTTGATATCTTCTTATATTTACTTCAAACAGGTATAATTCTTAATGACACAGATTTTCTTTTTTAAGATCCTTTTTAAGAGGTTTATTTACTATAATGAGCTCCAAGGGTGACTGCTGTTCTACATTCAACATTTCAGTAATTCCACAGAGGAACAGCACTGAGAACAGTCTCCCATGCCATTAGTCTGCTTGAACAGTAATCCTCCTAAGAGCTAGTCCCAAATGAATGCTGTGGCTTTAGTGGGAGGAGCACAGAGCCTCAGGGTAAACTGCAGCTAAATGAGTCAAAGAATCAGTCACACTCACCAGGTCTGTGGACGGGATAGTAGTCAAAACCTAGCTTCCTGAAGGTCAGCTGCATGGCACCCTGCAAGCCTGGTGGGGGAGGCTCATCTATGTAATATCACATGACAAGAGTTTTAAAACCAGCCTGACAGCAATTACTCTTCAAATGCTGAACAATTTCATATATTTAAGTGATTACCATGTGCAGACAACACAGAAAAACTTAGTTACAAGACAGCAGCACATGGTAAGACACTTCCTTCTAACCTTCATCCATTGAAGAACTGTCATTGCATATGTGTAAGTCCAAGCGTGAGATGAAGGTGTGGTAAGAAGACTCTTTGACATCAAAGAGATCAAAGTATTGGCTGATGTTGCTGGGGGTGCCTGTGGGAGCCGGTTGGGGTTCTGTCCACAGACTCTGGAGGCTGGGAGATGGTGGGGCAGTCTAAACCACAGAAGAGGCAACACATTTAAAATGACCAACATGATGATTTAACAAAACTGGGAAAAAATGTCTTACAAAAGTAAGTTTTATCAAATATCAGTGAATGTTTCTTTTCTGTTGTTGTTGTAACATAACTTGCTGAATTACTATATCCACAGATTTAAAAATTGGAATTATTTTTTAATGATTTACACTATACGCAGAAAAAAAGTAAGGAAAGACCTGCAAGGATTCGGCAGCCATGCTTTTCCTCTGCTGTGTAGATTTCTCCATTGCTTCACTGAGAGATTTGGCATAATGGATGATGGCTTTGAGCTGAGTGTCTGTCAGCACCCACAACAGGTCGTCCAGAATGAAAAGCAGCTTTGACGCCAGCACATTACAGTCCTTTATCTGGGCAGAACAATGACGACATAAGGACATTTTATTTTATTTTATTATTTTTTTTAATTGATGGTTTAATGTTTCTGATCTGAAACCAGTTCTCTGTGAGAAAAGCAGATGAAGGCTCAACTACAATCTTACCCTGCGTTTAAGAGCAATGCGAATGCGCCCCTGGTTGGTGATGAGCCTTAAAGGGGTGCTACTTAGGTCTTGGTCATCGCTCTCAATGGCATCTGCCTCAATACGTAGAGTTTGCCAGTTAATTTCTTTGAATGTCAGCACCTGAATGGGAAAATATACATATAAACCCATCAAACTATAACCAAATAAAATAAACAATGCGAAACTTGTTGTGATGGTTATTTTGAATGATTGTTACCAAAGAGAAAAGGGAACAGACATTTGCTTTTAACTGGATTACAAACTCATTCTAAAAGGCTGTTTATCCCAAAATAGTCTGCAGCTACCAAAGACCAGACCATGTGACTTGATTACACACCACAGAAGTCATTTACAGCAGGCTTAATGAGCAAACACGATTTCTGTGGTGGATCATTATTTTCAGTAATACATTACACGACTAAAATGGATCGTGCTGAAGCTGTGTCGGGAGGAAAATGAAAGCGTTTGTGTGTATAAAGTACCTCTCCTCTCTTTGGATCAGTGATCCGGGTGTAGCGAAGATCACTACGTTGCCATTTGGGGTTCAGGCTGTTGCCTTGTAGCTGCCAGAGCTCAAAGGACGCGTGGAAGGCCTTAGCCTGGACCTTGATGGTAATTGAGTTGATCCTAACAGACATGCCCTCTACTACTTTTTCAGCAAAGCCATACTCGCTGTAAATACACACGACATGGGATGCAGTACAGTATTACAAAACAAAAATGTTTCTTTAGCACAGAATTTGTGAAAGCTTACCTCTGGCCTGCTGTTATAGCTATGGGAGAAGGGCCATTGGGTGGTCGAGGTTCTTCACATGTCCTCATCTCTACCTCGACCTTGTCTAAGAACTAAACATAAGAGGAGACACAAACAGTCAGAATACAATTCAGCAAGCAAATTAGAGATGCAGCCAAAATTGAGCATATAAATATAATAATCTTTATATGCTTATCAGTCAAATAAACAGTACAATAGCAAAACAGGATATTGCTAGTGTCTTCCTAGAGTAAGGTTATTTTGGATTAAAGATGAGAAGGAAGCTAAATGTTGCAGAAATGTGCATGAGCTCTGAATAAGGACCAAAATAACACAATTCTTACCAGGCAGATGGGGCTTGTTTTCAACTTTGTCCATTGTATCTGAAAAGACAGGACAGCAGGGTCAACAGTGTCAGTCACAAGCACTTGCCGCAGCATTCTGTGTTTTTGTCATTCGCAAGCACATAGTGAGAAGCAAGCTCACACATTATGACACAGCAGCTGTGACCAAAACTGACACGCTGTAATATTTCTGCACAACAAATTAACTGGGAAACAGTAGTACTAGAAATAGTTCTAAGCATCATCTCTGTCTAGCATGGTAACTGAAGTGCTACATGTCACAGGCAACAGATAGCAGACAAGCATATGGTGTGTTAGGCTGCTGCTGACATTTGGTAAGTAGCACTCAAAATAAAGAAGGCCAATATTTATAGGAATGTCAATAGATGTGGTCATATACTGACATACTGAACAAAGCAACATGCTGACCTGTTAGTGATCCTAACAGTGACCCTACAGAAGAACTGAGGAAATCACCACACGCAACAAGGTCCATCCTTTGGGGACCATGAATGTCTGTACAACAATTTATGGCATCTAACAAATGCAGTTAGTAACTAACAGAGGTGACTAACAGATCAATCATCCGTTATTCCAGAGAGTCATACCAAAAGCAAAGCTGATTAAAAACAGTAACCTGATAATAATTCTTTGCTCAATGGTGCAGACATTCTTCATATTTGTGTGGGCTGCAAGGTTGGGTCTGGTGCATTTTTGAAAACAGTAAGACAATTTGATAAAACTAAATAAGTAAATGTCAGCAAATAGCTGAGGAAAAGAGATGTTATCACCCAGAGTCAGCTGGGTGAGCTCATTGTAAATATTTATTTGCAAAGGCATTCAATAAGTAATTTTTTAAAATATGTGTTAAGATATTTCAGATAAGATAAGATTTTTCAAGAGAAACTGCCATTCCACTTGAAGGTTGTTTGGATTTTTTGGAAATACAAATCCGACATCCTGAGAGCTAAATATACACTAGCTACTGTATCTCAGGATCACTCTAGCCTGCAGGCTTTGGTGTCCCTGTGAATCATGGCTTGCCTGTCTATTATCAACAAACAGTAATGGTTTGAAGGGTCACAACATTCACAGCAGTGCCTCTAGTAGTGCTCATCTTTGTGGTTCTGCCACTGCTCATTTCCTCTAAGATTCAGTGGACTATGAATGGTAAAATCTATTTCTGAGACACTAATAAACACCATATACTTTTGTTGAATTAAAAAAAAAAAAAGAACTATGAGACAAACACATGATGTACGTATCCGATGTGTGACAGGTTTGTTCTTCTATAGTCTTCTTTGAAAAGCACATCAACTGTTAGACCATTTACAGGGATCAATATTAACATACCCTGATGGCAGCCTTGTTGCAGTAGACCCGGGTTACAGCCAGCCATGTAGGCAGGTCAAGCATGTTCTGCAGAACCTCTTCATCAAGCTCGAGGTTGGACAACTGCCCCTCCCCCTTTAGAGTACTCAGATTGATTTTGTCCGGGGACAGATTCTTCGTAAACCTAAACAAACCAGTTCAAATATAATGTTTCAGAGTGAATACATACAGAATAAAACTGGAAAAAGTTTAAATACGATACATCTAGGAAACACCAGCATATGCCACTGATGATCTGTGAGACAGAAATACCTCAAATTGAATAATGCAAATATGGAGGCAAGATGCTTTTGAAGTAGTGCAACTGGATGACTCATCCTGAGAGGCACCAGCATTCTTAATAAAGTCCTCCAGCTGCACTCCCATCTAGAGCACCCTCTTCAAAGGGTCTAAGGTAGCAAGCTCCAAAAGCCAGGAATAAAAATTCAACCAACTCAGGGTAAATGTAGCAGAAATAGCAGAAAACTGGAATATTGATTTGTTTTTGGGTTTTTTCCACCTACATTACATGGCTGAAACACCACTCTGAAAAATGTGTGTGACGTTTCAATTATCAGCTGTGAGACATTGCTTAAAATGAGGATTAAGTGTCATTTGATTAGAGCTACAGATTGTAGCTCACAGTTCAGGATGTTCTTTAAACTATAAAACTTAGCATCATCTGATAACATGCTTTTCCTGATAAACGTGAGAAGCCAGTGAGCTCCAGCTTCTTTTTTATATGAAGCAACAAAATAATGGCTCATTATCTATTGCAGAAAAAACCCGCTCTGCTGCTTTTCACATTAACCCCAACAGACATCAGTGAGTCAAGCCTGGGGCGTACACCTACTTCATATGGCTGAAAATACAATACAACTTTGAAATGACAGTCCAAAGTTCTTCAGGGTTGTTCATACTTATCCAAAAGCCCAACTGCTTAGCTGTACAGTTACAGAATACTAAATTGGTTAAACAATAAACAATGTAGTTCACAGTTAACTAAATGGTTAACTTCAATCTGGCTGAGGAAGTCAAGTTTAATCAATTATATGCTTGTTATGCATGTTTAACTTCTTGTCATTACCTTGAATGCAAAGTAAGCAGAATATGATTTGACCATTTATGAAATGACCACGATGTTACAGGATAAGTGCTTTACTGAGTCAGATACTCACAAGGAAAAATTAAAAATCTTAGTGAACTACAGAAAAAAACATTGAAAATGCTTTACAACATGGGTTTTCAAAGTGTTGACAACTGTTAGTTAAGAGATGCACAAAGCAAACACATTTAGCAAATAGTGGTTTGTGTTAGTAATTGCCTTTTCCCATTTATGGCTTTTTAATTATTAGTTAAGTGGCTTTTACACTTCTTGACACCAGCTGTATTTGTTAATATTCAGATGGTTTAGTCTGCTTTCATGGCTACAACAAAATAGTCTGAAACTGATGACTATGGATGAAATGTACAGAAGTGCCTTATTTTCGTGATTGCAGGGAGCATATAACGTTCCCATGGGCCACCACTGTCCAGCAGACTGCACTTTGAGGTTTTAAGTGATTTATATCAACAGCAGGATGAAAAGATGAAATTGAAGAGATGATTGGATCATTTGCTATCATAGAACAAGCTATGGCAAGCTGAGAATGTGCTTGCATGTCAACCTTTGATGTCCACTCTTCTTTCTTCTGAAAATTTTGCTTTAATTGTTTAGTGACAGAGACAACAACAAGGAGAATAGCTGTTAGTCAAATGCAAAGCCTCTAACTGAGCAGACATCCACTGTCCAGGCTCATCAACTTTACTCTTTATCCCATTTAGCTTTTGAGACCTTTTATACACATTTCTTCATTGCTCTCCCACCCAAATTCATTTCTTAACAACTGTAAGCAGTTGTTAAGCAATAGCTGAGAACACATTCTCCAACACCACCACCTAAAAAAAGTTGACTGTGCATCACAAAATCGGAGGCTGTCTCCTGAGGAAGTATAATCAGGTCAGATGTAAAGAATACATTGTTATTAAGTCTGAAAATAAGGTGACGTCTGAGACAGGGATATTCCTGACAACTCTAATAGCAAACATGGACTGATAACAACAATTCATTCATTTATTACGGCTTAGGACAGACATGCTTTTTATCATCCTGATAAATATGTCTGCAGGACAAAGATAGATAAAATGACGTGTACTTCCACCATAACATTGCCGATTTAGAGCTTTGCTTTCCCTTTCCCATGCTTTTTATGCCGTGAAGATGAGATTTATTCATGCACTGACAATAAACCCATTCAATATGAATTTTTTTCTTTTAAATAACTGTCAAAACCTCATTCCTGACCCCTGTATGAATAAAATACAGACATTCATTAACTGTAGATCGAGTGAATTTTGTCAAATCTGTGTTACCATTATATTTTCACCCCAGTGAACGCTATAGCATGGACATAACCGTTTAAAAAGCAAGGCAGTATGTAGTCTATAACCCTGTAAATAACATACACATGATTGGGAAAGTAGATTGGCATCCTGTGTCGTTCACTGCCTCTTTACACTTTCTAACCGTTATTTGCAAGTCGCTGCTTCAATGTGGAGCACTAAACCAACGTGGACATCAAATTACTCTGACTACATGCAGATGATAAATCGCAGCCAACTAACCTTTGCTGTGGTTGTGAGCAGTAACGTTGCAACAATACAGCTGGGCTAACTGGCTAACACTAACCCGAACCTGACACTTACCTTGACAAATGTTTCAGGATTTGCTTTTTAATAATCCCAGCCATTTCTGCGAGCGTTAGTGTCGAAAGGTGTCGGCAGTTTTCCTACATATTTAAACATATGTTAGCTCGCAGGCACCTCTATATTGTACACAGCACTAGCTGTGTGCATCTTCTTAGCCGCTGCTGGCACAGCACGACACAGCACAGGCTAGCCGCTAAACACCGCACAGAAGCTAACCTCCTTTTCTCTCACACGCACGCGCACTAAAAACAACTTTAACGAGAAATCGCAACCTGCGCCAAAGACACAATGCTGCCCTCTGCTGGATATTCAAGGGAAGTGGGAAGACAAGTGGCTTTGAACTGAGGCTGAACGATCCCACAAAATATTGAATTAAACTAGAAATAAATATCACAGTGAGCGACTGGTATTGCTTTGACGTTATGTGTTACTTGTTAACACATAAGCTTACATTTTATATGTATTCATATATATTTAAAACCTTTAAACACAGATTTTGAAGTTTAAAAAAATCATTTAAAAATATGGCATTATAGTAACTGCATATATATTTTAAAACAAAACTTCAACTAGGCAGAATGTTAATACTGAAGGATATGACCTCGTACAACTATTACAGTGGATATTGCATTTTTATCTTGTACCTAAACAATGGCTCTCTTTCCTTTCAACAAGACCACTGTGATAACAGTGCTTTTCTACTGGGAAATGTCATAATGTTTTTCCTGACAGCTTACTGATATGCACAAATAAGGCAAAGTAATACAAGGCACATTGGGTGTTAGGTAATATGAGGACTGGTCCCCGACTTCCTCATTTCACTGTCAAATTTAATTTAGTCATTTCTTTGTCCTCTTGTCTTCTAAAACAGTTGTATGGCACCACCCACGGCACCATCAGATATGTATCCATCCCCTTGCGTTCAACATTAGCCCCAGTGGAACTTTGGGAAACACTCGTTTAAAATTGTGTTATATTTGTAAAAGACTATTTACATGGAAATTGGAGCTGGGTTATATTTCAATATTGACATTGTTCCTTTGTACAAAATACGATCTACAGTGTGCTGTTTGCTTGCGGGGCGGGGGGGTGTTTTGGTTTTTTTGTTTTTGTCTACAGGTGTTTATTTTACAGTCTAACTGCATAGTCCCACTGCTAGTACTTCAAGTATCACCAAGAATATCGTTTTGCTTAAAACTATGACCTTTTCTAGGATAAATAAACGATACATTGTTATATATACTTTAAGTGATATTCCTTGGGTTGTTCTTTTCTTCTTCTTCTTATCATTATTATTAGTGAATAATTTATTATTTATTTGTGAATTATTATTATTATTGGTATTTTAATTAATCTGCCAGTTAATTACTGTTGTATACGCGTAGAAGATGTTTTAATTAGCGTCCACATTTTTCAGTCACGGAGGCTCAGGATGCAATCAGGTGACATGCGCACTCGACCCTGTTACCGAGTTTGTTATGATAAGTCGAGGCCTCGGACTAAATTAGGAGCCAACCCCCCGTGTTTATCCGGGCGAATCCCGTAATGGAGGGCATGGACCTGGACCAGGAGCTCATGCAGAAATTCAGCTGCATGGGTACAACAGACAAAGATATCCTCATATCAGAATTTCAGAGACTTCTTGGGTTTCAGCTAAACCCCGCAGGATGCGCCTTCTTTCTGGACATGACCAACTGGTGAGCTCGGGGACTCGTATGGCCTGCTGTTTGGTTAATGTTAGATAATATATAATGTGTACCAGCTAGCTTTCTGTGTAGCAGCATTTTTTGTACAAAGATAGTCTGCCTGAAAAACAAACAAACAGAAAATATCTCTGAAAGTTTTGTCCTCGCAGAACAAAAGCGTTTACGTTGGCCATAGAAGCGTCGGCTCAGTGACGGCTAACGACGTTGAAGAAGCGTAACTAGCTGAGTCAGTGTGACTCCGACTTTTGATTGCCTGTAACAGACACAGTGAAGGGTCGCAAGATTTGCATACCGGTGGAAAATTCCGTTGAAACAAATACTTTTTCGTTTAGGCACAACATAGCACCGAAGCGGATGCTGTATTTGACAAAAAACATGTTCACGTGTGTTAGCCTGTTGTTAGTCACCACTTTTATTCTGAAAAGCTAGGACGTACAGGATAGCTAGCTAACTTAAACTGAACTAAACGGATAGTTAGGATTTATTTCAGTCTTTTAACTTGTTATTCAGTGAGTTACATGAGTACCCTTTAAGATACCCGTTACCTTTATTGTCGATACAACTACAGTACATTGTGTCTATACTTTATTACGTAACCCATCTACATTGAAGTTGCAGAGACGGAGCTCAAAGATCACTGAAGCTCAGATATCTGGTTGCGCAAACCAGATCAATCTTAGCCGGACAGAATGTATTTCAGTTTTTTCACGTACGGAGGGTACTTGACAAGTCTTGTTTTTTAGGAAAAATGTGACTTCCGGTGGCATGTTTTAACCGTGAAACAATTCGCGGTGCCATTGCAGTGTACGGAAGCGAAAATGAATGTGCTGCTGAGGGGAAAGGCCATTTTGAAGTCATCCCAAAAATAGATTTCTCTGCGCATATGCGGCGCTGAGCCAGCTAATGCGGGTCTGTGGAAGATCAACTGTTCCAGCAGTGCGTTCACTGGGAGTGGGGCTGTTGTAGTATCACGTGATCTCGCTGCTCTGCAACGGGGTTTCTAAAAATAAAAACTGCTGGTTTATGGATGACCTGGTGTCACGGGAAGAACCCATCCTCAATGTGTCATACAGAAGCGTGATCTGTCTCCTTGTGATGCCTGATGATGGGGATGATTTTTGTCAGTGTACAATTACTAACTTTAAATGAAGCATGGAAAAAAAAGCAAAAAAACAAACAAACCAAATGGCTGAATTTAACCTTCACATGTGTGGAACGGCTATAGCCTGTAGAATCATTTATCAACCAGCTGTAAAAACTGAGGCGTTACTTCTGCAACTGTATTATAAGTGAATATTTAGATTTACTCAAATTTCTGTTTTTTCATTCTTAGGAATTTACAGGCAGCCATTGGAGCCTATTATGACTTCGAAAGTCCCAACATCAGTGCACCCTGCATGTCCTTTGTAAAGGATGTGACGATTGGTGAGGGTGAATCCGTTCCACCTGACACACCTTTCACAAAGACCTGGAGGATACAGAACACCGGTAAGTCAGCTAGAATAAGAATATCACTTGTGTTGGAAAATAAAATAGTAACAGTATTTCCCAATGGTTGACTGCTTTGATGGGATGGGTTGTCTGCAATGGAGACTAATGTTGGTCTGTCCAGTTTTGGCTTTAGATGAGTAGCACTTGTTGGGAGCTATTATTTTACCTTTAGTTGGCTAGAGAGTTGTTGTCAAGTGGAGTATAACTGTGTTTTCATCAGCATCACTCAGACATGCACATAAACACAGTGACAGCCATAGACTGAAGTCTGTTGACCGCAGATATACTAAAGTGTCATTATAAGTGACTGCAAAATGCATGCACCGCTGTGCTCTCAAACCCATTGATTTCATTGGCAAAACAATTTGTTACTGGACAAACCGCAGCACTCAACCTGGGAGTGCTTAAAGACACTGTGGTCATATTTTAACAGATATGAACTTGGGCTAAAACACTGTAATGACTGCCTGAAATTCTTTCTTCTTGTTGGCTGACCTGTGTGTAAGGCCAGTTTACATTTCTTATATCATCCTCCTAATAGCTTTACAGCTGTATTAAACCTGTGGAGGTACATAGGAAAAGACATGCAGATATTGCACAAGAAGTTTTGAAAAGTCCCTATTTTGCTCTGTCCTTCAGCGCTCCCAACAAACAGCATATTGAATCCAACTGCAAGCACCGTGCACGTGGCATCCTGTGCAAAGGCCCTATTGTGTATTCAACAAATCTCATTTTATTTAAATAAGGTGGCATTACGTGTTACATAACTGAACTGTGGCTCTTTTGATTCGCTTTTCTTGTGTCAAAAATGTTAGGAAAAAAAATGTAACTTTTCAAGCAACAGCAAATCACTTGTTTATTTAAATGCTGCAGCTCTGCCTCTAGCCAACCAAGGCACATTATATAAAAATATTCCAAAAGAATGAGGTAGTTGGTTGAGCAGCCTGCCATTCAATACTGATCTAAAATAGAAGCTGATCATTGGTTAGTAATCACTATATCGTACATGAGTACAGTTCGTAACAAGAAAAATTGTCTGTTTGTCTTCCAGGTGCAGAGTCATGGCCTCCAGGAGTTTCTCTGAAGTATGTTGGAGGAGATCAGTTCGGCCACATAAACATGGTGATGGTGCGTTCTCTAGACCCGCAGGAAATGACTGATGTCAGTGTGCAGATGCATAGTCCTGTATCTCCGGGTATGTACCAGGGCCAGTGGAGAATGTGCACAGCTACCGGACTTTTCTATGGAGGTGAGAACTACAACTTTACTTAAAAAATGTTAAATGGAGTTACTTATCGTGATGATAATAACTCCATTTTTATGATAAGTAACTCCATTTATTTATTTATTTATTAACTTCTTTTTTGTTTTGTTTTTTTAAATGTTTTTGCTATAAGACAGCCAAAATGTGTTTCCTGGTTGATTCTGATGGCATAGGATTATGGGGATTTCCTTCAGAGCTAAACAAGGGGTTGGAGCCATAAGTAATATATCAGCTGCTAGGGCTGTTCGATATAACGATATATATCGGATGACGATATAAAAACATTTATCGTTTCATTTTACGCTATCGTTTGTTTCGTGGTGTCGCAAAATAAACTGTTTACGGCAATATTTTTTCATCTTTTTGATGGTCACTGTAGTGGTTATATTAATTTCTTAAAGTTCTCTCTTTCTCATAACCACACTATGGATGGACAAGCGCCTGTTTTTATGCGTTGTCATTACCAACAACGATCGCGTGTCCGCTTGTTTATTTTCCACATAAACCTTTCACAATAAAGCTCAAGATCCTGTTGAGACTTTTCAAAATAAACTGAATCACGTGAAAGAGTATGCAGAGTATTTACGGATGAGAAGCAAAAAAGAGCCGTCAGGTGCTAAAAAATAAACCTTAGACTCAAACGTTAGAACAGGCTTTTCCCTGCAGCACGCTGTGTAATAAATACTCACGAAGAAAACGGCGGCCGTTACAACTTATGTCAAAAAATGTATTGTTTCATGCATCGGTTAAAACACTCGACTCCAGGTACATGACGCCCAGCTGGAAACACTTCACGCAAGACGAGCTGCCCGAGATTCACAGAATTTACAGAAAATGTTAAATTTTTGTGATTTATATCGTTATCAGGACGATAGATGTCTTATATTGGGATATGAGATTTTGGTCATATTGCACAGCCCTATCAGCTGGTACAAAAAAGAGAGAAAACTAGAAATATTGTGTAGGAAGACATTAATAGACCTACAGCTGGGGGATAACTTACCTAAGGTGCAAGTAAGTTATCTTCAATAAATGGAATTTCTTGAATAAAAAGACAAAGTGACTCTAATGAAGTAATGTCATCTTTTTGTCATGCTAACTTACTGTTCAAGGTTTAAATTCTATTGTGGAAGCACTGTGGTTGAAGCACTGCTACGCAGATGGTTATTCTTCAGAGCTTTGTTGGAATCTTATTTGGTCTTGGACTTTTAGACAGATAAGTCAAGCTATTTGTAGAGTGCCTTTGTTTGGGGTTTTTGGGCTTTGTTATGTATACACAGAAAAAAATGTTCAAATCAAGTAAATCTTATTTATATACCTTGATATCACATTACAGTTTTGCCTCAAGGGGCTTTACACGGCACACAACAACCCTGTCATTAGACAGTTAATTAAATTAGTCACATTTTGTTTGTGATTCATGGCTTACGTAAGCTGCTGACGCTGAATTATACATGTCGTCCAGGCTTACTTTGTGTTGACTCTACAAAACCTAAAACCATAGTCAGAGATAATGGTGTTTCGACAGTGGTTATCAGCTTTCTTTGTTATCTCAGGCCTTTTGCTGATGGAAACGCTGTATATAACCTACTCCAGACAAGACTAGACTATGCATTTACCATTAGTTACCATGGTGATCTAGGCAGGTAAAGCGAGACCCACTGTTGGGATGCTAACAGCTCGGACATTAGGATCACCATACATTGCTAACCCATTAATTTTGCTACACTGTACAATGTGCCGTGCCGCAGTAACAGGGAATTATTAGCACTTCATCTTCATTAATGAAGATGAAGTGCTAGATCATTTTGTATGGATGTGCTGCAATAAAACTATTAATTATTTATCATTAAATTAATTGATTTATGTCCTATCAGGATGTCTCTAAAGACTTCTCTACTTACAAATTAAGCTGGAGAGGGATGTTGAATTTAAACACCGGGCTTTAATATTTCATCCACTTGTTCATCACAATTATTTCCCACCTAAAATAGTTTCATGCTGACTTAAGGAGTAAGAAGAGGGCTGCAGATCAGAATCACATTAAGTCTTTGAGGATACAAGGTGTGAAGTGTAGTCCAGCCTAATTATTATACAGTAAATATTTTGTAACCGTTTGATTTATGGGTATTGGGTAATATCCTGCATATAGACACAGGTTTAGTTACATGTTATCAACTCTATGATTATGTTTAAGCACACAATTGTCTATTTACAGATGTAATTTGGGTGATCCTGAGTGTGGAGGTTGGAGGCCTCCTTGGTGTCACACAGCAGCTTTCCTCTTTTCAAGCTGAGTTCAACACCCAGCCTCATCGTAACCTGGAAGGAGATTATAACCCCTTCGCCTCACCAGAGAAAAACAAGTGCCCTAACAGCAACAACAACAGCCTTCACGATGACAGCAACCATAGAGTTGCAGAGGAACATTGGGAGGGAAGCCCAAACCAGCTGCAGCAAGACCAGAATGGACTTTCACAAAACTCTGTGGATATATTAGCAAACAGTCTACAAAGCAATCTATCAGTAGTCTCTTGCAACCAGGTGAGACATATCACAGAGCCACAACATTGTCTGTGCATGTTAATGAGGGTTGAATCACACTGAATCTTCTGTGGACAAAATTAAAAAGTCAACATTTGCCTTTAATAGATTATCCTGAGTGGTGGTGTGCTCAGAGCACGTATTAGAACTAAATGCAAAGTTTACCAGATGTAATTTTGCAGTGTTGGCCAGGACAGCTCCATGCTGTTGTTGGTATGGCACAGACTAATGTAGCTATACTGAAAAATATAGACTTTAGACACCGAAAATCTGTAAAGCTGCTGTTTAGCAAGTTCAATAGTTTGGACTTTTTCTGCTCATGTCAGCACCTTTTAAAATCTACTTTTAATGTTTGCAGTTGCTAAACAGGAAATACCCTACGCCCCTAGTCACACAGGCGTAGAGATTAGTTGGTGATGCCCTTGCTGAGTGGGTGCTGGAAGTTGCTAACAATCACTGAATTAGTTGCAGTGACTGTAAACTGTGAAGCTATGTTTTCTGTCTGTTGTTGGTCTACTACTACTACTTTTTTTTTTTTTTTTTTTTTTTTAATCCTTTCTCTTTGTTGCAGGGTATACAGGAGCCCTATCCATTTGGGCACTCTTAAATCATGGGACTTGTGAAGGAGTGAAGCAGCACTAAAATCATACCTCTGGAGTCTGTCACACCAACAAAAGAAAGAAGAGGTTCGTCAGTAGAGAGTGGAGAGTGTGGAGATTCAAAAACACTTTATGCAAAGTCCAGTTAGACTGAATATCCGGAGGCCAACGCTCCTGACATGCAGCTCAACCAACATCCTGCACCCACTGTATGCACGTGTGAATGCTAAGTTAAAAATGAGTGCTATGAGTCTTTTGAGTGATAACTTTTTTTCTTTTATTTTTCAAAAAAAAATAATTTTTTTAGCAGTCAGAGTACCCATTAAACAGATGACAGGAGTGTGTGAATGTTTGTGTATTTGTGTGTGGATTGTGCAACATGAAAAAAGAGAATTTGGAGGAAAAGCCATTCACTTTGCCAACTGATTCTCCGGTTTCTACTCTGATTTATTGGTATGTTGATTAGGTTTGTGGACTCTTTGTTGTCTAGACTACTAAATTCCTGAAACATAATTTATGCATTTTTAAAGAAACAATATTTTCCAAAAGCTTATTTGAAGGTTAGATAAGTCTAAACTGTGTTTTTCATGCCACATACAGTATGACCAGTATTTTATAAGCCGTTAGCTGGAAGTTTAGAAACAGTGCAGCTTATTTAAACAAGAGGGAATCGGCCAAATTGAAGCTAAGATCAGAGAAACAGAAGTCTCGTACATTAATTACAAATATTTTCTGACATAAATTATTTTGTATTATTGGTAAATGTTCCTGACTTCATAGTTGGGTCATTAATTCATACATTAATTCATAAAAAGTTTTAAAAAACTAGATTCCTGCAAAGTATAAGATGCGTAATTCAAGTCATATAAACAGAAGTAAAGACATAATTTCTCATTATGAATCCGTTTGGTTGTTTGTTTACTGCTTCAAATTCAACTTAAAGCTGTCTTGGAAATGTTTTTAACATATTAAGTTGAATGTAAATGATGAATGTAGAAGGGGAAAATTCTTTTGGAAACATATAAATTTACCCAAAGATTCTTAATGGGATATTTTCATTCAACTGTCAGTTTTATTCATGTTATTGTTGGTTTTCATCTCGTTAAATTTATGTTTGAGAAGTTCCATTTAAAAGACTACAAACGGTCTCATTGATATTTCTCATTTAATCACACGCTTGATTTTTTTTTTTGATTTTTTTATCACCAATCAAATAACTGATTCATATCTTCTTTTTTTTTTAAGTAATGTTATTCAGCATTTACTTACTTGCTAATCTATGCACTGAGTAATGAACCCCAATGGCAAGGCCTCAGTGTACCTTTTCTCCTTGGTAAGAAGGTGTGTTGTTTTTTTTTATGCTGTGTGTTAGATCCCTGTCATATCCTTTTATGTTGAGGCCTGTAACCTGATGAGAGTTGACGTGAGAACACCGTTCAGCTGACACTTGAGGATCCATGAGATCTAAATGTTGCTTAGAACAATGTGCATTTCCTGTTAATAAAGAGAGAGATTAATGTTTATCTTGCTATCAGAGGTAGTTATTGTCAATTTAATGTAATATTGCAAAGTTTCCACTGGCCAAAATGAATTGCAGAATGAATCAGTTGGCATTAGACTCAAACAGCAGCACATTTAGGTGAGTGAGAAGCAAACAGATGAAAGCTTATTTCTGGTATGTTTGATGAATGTTTGTATGATTAAATTATCAGTGAAAATGAAAGCCTGTGTGGTCATGCTTTTCATGGTTTTATGAAGCGACTCACTAGCAGATTCCAAGAAAGAAAATTAAACCTTTAAATAATGGCTGTTATGATGGTGGCTGTATGTTTTACTATGAGAAAGTGTAAAGATAAAAAAAAAACAACCCTCAGGAATATTTCCAGCACCTTGTTGAATCTATGACATGACAAATTAAGGCAGCTCTGAAGGCAAAAGTTTGTCCAACCCAGTGCTAGCAAGGTGTAACTAGTGAACGTATGTACAAGGAACGAAAATGTGTCTAATACTTGGTGATTTCATCATTAATCTTAAAAGGGCTTTTCCACCTGTGACAGATTTTTAAATGCTGCTTATTAACTGAAAAAAAAGAAAACGGCAGCAAATTCTTCAGCCTATATAACAGTCTATATTTATATATAACGCATATATAAATATAACTTTCTTTAAAGTCTTGGTGTTTCGTGAACATATGTGACATAGGTTGGATGATACTACTGATGACATTCAGAAATTCTCTGAATTGTCACTTTTAAAGTTAAAATAGTCGCTGCAGTGAGTTTATTTATAAAGGACCAATGAGAAGAAAAGGAGAAAAGTTTAAAATGCTTGTTTGGAGTCCAAGAATTAAAAAGATGTGCTTGAAAATCAGCATAACACATCCACAAAAGATCCACCTGAGTGTTGGACAGTCAGAGCGGCATTACTGCTCAGCTTCAGTGTAGCAGTATCAGGTCTCCTTTTCATGTATAGCATAACCAGGGCATGGCACACCTGTCTCAGGTAGATCCGGTGATCTCTCTAACGTTCCCCTAACTTCCATTCCGGGAAGTTCCCCATTAAGGTGATGAATGCAGCAATGAAGTCATTTGTCTTTAAAACATAACACTAATCTCCTTTATAATGTATCATTCTTTAATTTAAGACCTTTAGAAAAGATGAACTAAATAAATAGTTCAGTTTATTAAAAGTGGAACTTAGTGATCTTTGAAGGTAGATGCTTTCTGTTTTTCCAAGGTTCGATGTAAAAAGTGCCTAGTGGACTAAAAAAAGAACCAGTCAGTGGCTCTTTCTTTGGCCTTGGCTCTTCAAGTGCCCCTCTAGTTTTAGAATTGCGTTTTCTAATATTCCCATCCAGGTATATTTAATTCAAAGTTAGGAAATGTTTTATTATTAAACCAGTCTTGATAAATAGCACTTTTTATGTGTCAGTGATATGGCATGGTTTATTCCCATGCTCTACAATAAAAATAAATAAATTGGTAGCACGTTATAATAATGTTGCACTATTAAGCATTAGTAAGGTATTAGCAAGTGCTTCATTCATCATCATATAGCATTACTCCTCCTTAGTATGCCATTTATAAAGACAGATATAATATTATGACTACGACGATGATTCTGATTATTACTACCAGTGATGTCGTAGCAGTGGTAGCTGTAAATGATGTAACAGTAACAGATGGATAAACATATATGTATTTATAGATAGCATAATAAAGCGGAGTAATGATAAATGATGAATTAAGAACTTGCTAATACCTTGCTAATTTCTTGTAGCGTGACATTATTATAAAGTGCCACTAAATTTAATTAATGGTTTAATAACGAATAACTCCAAATCATGCTGTCTATAGACAAAAAAAACACACAGAGGCTACTTTTTTGTCAACAAACTTGTTTCCCTTTCAAACCAATATCGCAATATTGACACCATCACAACAAATTTGATTTGGGTTTTTCATCACTATCGTCATTATCTGTGATCATAATCATCTTTATGCATATTTAAATGAACTTGTTACATCAAGATGAACAGGCACTACACCAGTTAGGAGATAAAAGTACATCACTAACTATGAACATACATCTTCTAGACCGCTAATAAAGGGTTTCCACAACATGAGCTGCTGTCCCCTGTGTGCATAAGGAAGAGATCAACATAAAAAAGCATTTTACATGTACACCTTTTTACTGCCTCAACATGGTTAGGTCTCATTTTCAACTCAACACAGTTGTACAGTTACAATAGAATATAATCTTTAAATTACATCATCATATACAAATCTGACAGCGTGGGGTAACGTCACGCTTTTATTATACACTGACAATTCCATTGCAATAAAATTCATACAATATGGTACCTATTACTTAATATGTTTTCCATTGCTGTTATTTAATGAAACACATTTACATGTATAACACTACATTTTGTCTTAATAGTCAATCACTTGCATTTTTTTTGTGGTTTTTTTGTTACATTTACACAACTCATACACACTGGGTGATGGAGATGTTTTCCCTCAGAATATTAACCTGATAATGTTGATTATGCATTTGAACCTGTGTGTATTGTGTATGTATATCCTGCTTAATGCATGTGTGTTTGCACGTGTGTGGAAGTGTGTGCGCATGTGCATCGAGGATGTATGACATTTTTATGACAGGAGTCCTTTTTGCTATGCTGGACAGCTTTACTCTAAGACACAACTTGTGAGCTGGTGATGTGTTTCTCCTCATGTGTGAGACCCAAAACCTGTCAAATCCTGTTCCAGACACAAAGCTAAACACATCTGACTGCTGTTAGTCTGGTGACATTTAAACTAAGTTATAAATAGCAATCTCCAATCTAATCAGATTTAGGTGCAACTGGTAGCAAGATAACTCACTAATCCACCTTTGATAAATGCAATTCCTGCTATGATTTTAATTTAAATGGTGCAAGATTTCAAAAATAACCATGTAATGCACCCTGTAAGTCATCCTGCATGCAGTGCAGTACTTGTCATATGTATCCCCAGTATTTTGTAACATGTTTGGGTTTTTTGACAACTGAATTTTGATGGACTGTGAAGCAACTATAAGTTGATCTTCAGTGAAGCTGCTTCACACTGATATGGTAAATTATTGCACGGAGTGAAAACAGATAGTTGATGGTATTGGGTCGTTCTTTGGCTCAGCATTAAAACGGGCCACATAACTAGTGCTTTTTGCTAGGCAAGGCTTTAAATGACAGTGGAGAACAATGCTTATATGACACGCCCTCTTTCAAGCCCAAACACTAGTACATTCATGTCCTGTTGGAGAGGCTTCAATCTTCAGACAACAGTCTGTAGCACAGTAACACACTGAGATGCCTCCACTGGCCCTTCACTCTGGAAGAAAAGTCCCCAGCATATGCACTGTTCAAAACCCTCCTCTCAAACTGCAGTGGAAACCTCATGATGACTTGATCCGCCTTCACTCTGAGGGAATGCATCGCAGGTCTTTCTCGTTATCAGTAGCGGGATATAGTAAGGAATTACTGAACCAAGGATGAGAGCTTCTGTGAAAAACTGTAAATCCTTTCCATGATTTGCATGAAGATGGTTTTCTCAAAGGATTTGTGACGCTAAGAAAAACAGATGTTGAAAGCAAAACAAACCAACATAAAATCAGTTCATCAACAAGCTTTCTCTTGTGAAATTAGAAGCATGTGCATGTCCAGAAGCTTGTGATGCTAAGAAGTAATCTCTGCATTTGTAGTTGAAGTGTTGCATCAGGTTGGAGCCTAAACAAGGCTGCAGGATTCAGGGAATGCACGTCGTTGCATAGCACATGCTGCTATGCAAGTTCAGAAACAGTTAACACACGTAGCACTGCACACACTGGAAAAGAGGTTGGACCAAATCACAAAGAAAAAACAAACAAACAAACAAACAAAAAACCAAAAAGAGGATACTGTCAGTGGTACTTTTAAAACTACACAGCATTCCTGATGTGAGAATGATGGCTGACCGTACACAGCATTAAAAATGCTACACAAAATGGCATCACACTGTATATACACAATGCAGGTTAGAGAAGCTCATCTTTGTCAAATGGGTACAACTGATTATATTATCTTCCCATTTTCACAAGTGAACTCACTGCAGTTTAAATAAGCTGCATTATATTGTTAAATACAGCTACACAGACAAGCAATGTGTTCCTGCACTGTCTTGATGTTATAGTTGAGTGTGTATATACTGGAATAACTGCTGCTCCTGTTTTTAAATGTGTAAGTTCGCCCACCCCAAATGCTGGATAAAATATATTATACTGATATATTGTCTTTTAGGTTACTAAGTTTTATTTAGGCAAAACTGCTTGGCGCATCTGTTGGGCAAGGGATGTGTTGCTCTTAAGTCTCTGGCTATGTGCGGTGCAATTGGACGGGACAGTTCAAGCTGCCTCCAATGGCATATCCTTGTCCAGTAATGTGACTAGACTGGCTCGACATAATTGGCTGGGTACAGTCCCTCTCTGCCGTTGTCCAAACGACCTCTACACCAGCCTTGCTCGTCTTCATCCTCAGTCTTAGTCAGTTCATCGCCTGCAAAAGACAAATGATTCCTTAATCAGCACACTCGTACGTTTCACTTAAATCTAAAGCAGAGCTATTCATCAGAATATTTCCACATTTTCTCTTTTATTATGTATTTTGATAATAAATCACCGGAAAGAAAGAAAAAATCCTCACTCTAGTAAACATACAGTTGCAAGGTAGAACCACCCAAAAGCTCCTTTATTCTAGTTTTTTTTTTTTTTTTGCAGTTACAGTAAGCATAGTTTGTAAAATAACATTATGTTGTATAAATGAGACTTTTGAACTTTCCACCAAAACTATAAAATAGATTAAACTAAATAGGCCAGCAGCAGGTTAACTTAGCGTAGCACAACCACCAGAAACATGAATAAACAGCTAGAGTGACATCAAATGTGTGCTGTGTTGGTAACACTGGTTAGTTGTGTATTTGTGCTTTAAGGTTGTTAGGGGAAAAAAGCAAAACTGTCCGATAGATAATATGTCAAAAACCCACAACTTGTCTGTTTTTCACTTTCTTGTACAAGAATAACTTACACAGAATTTACAGCATTTATAGCATCATTTTATTTGTATATCCTCAGAGAATAAAGTACTCCTCTAGATCAAGGATGTCAAACTCATTTGACATTGTGGGCCACATGCTGCTCACCCTGATTTTAAGTCGGCTGGATCAGTGAAGCTTCCCTTTCTCTCAGTGTAACAAAGTTTAACAACACATTTAATCACTAAGATCTCTTAATATAAGAAAAGGAAATGCAGTTTCACTGTGTGTCTCAGGTTTTCTACATATTAAAGACATGTTGCTCTTGTAAATACAAGAAAACTGTCTCTTTAGGCTTAACTTGTAAGAAATAAATGTGTAAAATAAAGGGAAACATTCTGATTGCCCACCCTGTCCTGTCACAATAAAAGAGAAATGTTTTGTTTATTCAGTCACTGTAAAAACAAGCAAACTAAACTAAACTAAAACTAAATCAAGGCATAAATTACTATAGTAGTTCCCTATGGTGATTTGTTTGTCTGTTACTTAATTTCATTGGTGTAGTATGAGTAACCATAGGGACGGTCTTTATCAGTAGGAAAAGCTGTTAAAGTAATAAAAAAGGAGTTAAGATTCCGATATTTATGCCTACATTTTCCAAAACCAACCAGTGGGCCTGACTGGAGTCAGAAAAAGGTTTCAAAGATGAGTGGTTGATGTCATGTTGTTCAACTTCTGTGAACAACATGACATCAACCACTCATCTCTGAAACCTTTTTCAGGCCTAAAGAGTGTTCAACTTCTGTGAACACTCTTTGGGCCGCACAATCCAGTTTGATCCCCAAACAAATGTCAAACATCTTAAAATTATCCAGGGCAGTTTTTCTTTCTGGCAGTAAAGTGCAAAGAAAAGCAGTAACATACCATTAAAAGGTAAGGAATTTCACTGATGTCAGGTAAACAAATACTAGCAAAGAAGAAGTGTGATTCATTTTGTTTGCCTCTAAGGAAGCGACAGGAGGTGCTTTCAATGGTTTTTAAACAGAATACATACAACAGCTTGCAGGTGAACAACACAAAGAAAGTTTCTGTGCCTGAAGAGTTTGGGCAGGGGGTGGGGTGTCGCTTTGTTTGTTTCATGTCTTTATCAGGCGACAACTTGATGAACAAAGACCTTCACTCACAGTGTGGTTAAAATATGGATGCAGAGGGAGGAACAAGACAAAGATACACAGCTGTTGCGTCTTCAGTAGCTATTCTTCTGTTTATGGTTTGCCTTTAAATTGTTAGTCATGTCACTGTGAGGGCTCTAGAGCACTGTTTTGGACTAGCTTTGGAGCTTCTGTTAAGTGTTAGCAAGTCCCTGTAATTTGTTGTCCATGTGGCTATTATTGACTCATCATTGCTATTTTCTACAGAGGAAGGAACTTGAAAATACATATTAAGTCAAGCTGCTTTTGAACACCTGCATCAAGCTACAGCTTGTCATCTTATCTGAAATCTACAGCCTCAATAACATAAAATAAAAATTTAACTGCATTTTTGTTGTAGTTATTGGTACGCTTGAGCTGAATGGCATGATTATTGACAAAATCCCCAAACTATGTCACCCGGTCATGCACATGTACCTGCTTTAAAGGAGAGCTCATCCTGCTCCTGGCCTTCGTAGTCATAGAGAGCACGCACCCTTACCCCTCTCCCAGTGCTGGAATCATCTTCAAATGAATTGCCGTTCCCACCGTTCTCATTGCCTGAGTATGCAGCGGGCTGCTCATCATCAGACCACTCAGTCGAATAAGCTTGGTTCTTCTCATAGCTGCTCACACTGGAAGAGAGAGAAAAGGGAGGCTGACATTAGGATGCTTCCAAAACAAAAGACTGAAATTTAAAGGTTTTGAACAGGTCAAAACCATTAACAAACTAATTCTGCTAGCCAGTGTCAGAAATGAGCTGCTTGCCACAGACCTTCGTGACTGTCTAAAAACTATTCTGGTGTTAAGGAAAGGTGTTATGAAAAGAGTTATTGTGCATTCACAGAAAACACTGGGAACATGCATCAGGGGAGTCTAGAGAAGCTAAAACATGACACCTGACACTTGTAGCTCCATGATGGCATGCGCTATGAAAGAGTTTTGCTGGCTTTACTTTGTAGTAACGCTGTGACAATATATTGTGTATAATTAAATTTGGACTTCAGTATAAACAGTTTAAACACAGTCTTCTTCCTGAAAGGCTCAGGTGGGACGATTTAAAGTGACAGACTCTTAAACCACAGGTACACAAAACATCTTTGTGGTACTTTAGGCTGAAAACTGAAACACATACTTTATCAACATGTGAGATTAAAATTAATATGTGTTATAGTGGAAGATTATGAAGTCTAAAAATGTAAAAATCTTGAAACAGGCTGGTTTTAGCTTCCCCAATGAGATTTGTTCACAAAACATAAACATTTAAAATAAAATTAAACTGAATAAAAATAATTATTAGTCATCTTGTAATTTTATTGCTAGATTTGACTCAAAAATATGTGACCGTAAAATACACTAGCAGATCTCTTGAACTAACCTGCTACGGTCACCAGGTGGAGCCACATGGTCAGTGCTAGGAGTGGGTGGGGCTCCGTCTGGTTTCTTTTTCTTTGGAGGAGCTGAAGCCTGGTCTGGGTTGTACTCCTGGTGAGGAGAGAGAAGAGAAGCACATAAAGTAATGTAGAAAATAAAGGGGAGAGGTGTCGTACACGTTTTTTTGGTGATGGCTTGGCATTGCACCTCAAATATGGGCCAGTTCATGTGCATTCCTGGGCCGTGGTTGTTGCTGAACCACTTGAGATCCTCCTGCGTGTTTGCAGCCAAGATCGTGCGCTCCAGTTCTCTGTATATTGTGGCATAGCTGAAGAGAGGAAAATGAAACAAATAGTGACAATAAAAGTGCCAGAAGGGACCTGTGGGTTCTGCCAATTTGGCAACAGAATCACCAGTGTAGTTCAAATTCTAGGTTGAAAGAGATCTAGTGTTGGGTGACGACAGGACTAAAGTGTCTCCCTGAATTTTCTGGTAAAGCTGGGGTTCTCAACAGTGGACATATTTACTCTGAATGGCCCTGTTTTGTACCACGATGTTGGTATTTATGTTGCCACTGTTTACCCAAACCATGGCAATGTGTAATGGATTAAAAAGAGAACAATGATCCTGCAGTTTTCTTCCTCTAATTACAGGCTAAACCAGTATGTCTGGGGTCCTATTTTAACACCTGTGGATAACAAAACTACTGTGAAGACATGCATAGTTTATAATATTATTACTATCTTTTTGGGCATTTTTGTCTTTAATGCATAGTAAAGTAGTGAAGAAACACAGGGAAGCAGTGGGAGAGAGAGGGAGAAGGCATGCAGGAAAAGGCCTCGAACCAGGGCTACTGCACTCCAGCCATGTGGCACGTGGTCACCTGCTTTCCCGCTCAGCTAAAATGACACCCTATAGATTATGATAGGTTATTAACATCAGCAATTTAAACCTACTGTTAAAAAAATTGTAGATGTCTTAATTTTAAAATAAATCTTTTCACTTGTAGGCTACCGTTGTGTTTATGTCAGAATTCACTAATAAAGGCTATATTATCTTATCTTATGACATGACCGGTCTTGGACCCTAACATAACCTAACACAAAGAGGACAATGTACCAAACATAACTCAAAACATCACCCATAATAGTAAAGGTGATCAGAGAGTGCATGCACAGCCACTCTTCCTCTGTGCTATCCTCATCAGCTATCTGAGGTAAGCTTATGTTTTATTTCTAACTATTGCTTTCTGATTTCAGTAATTAGGATTGACTCCTCTTCTTAATTCCAGTTCATTTCATCTTCACACGTGTAAGTATCTGCTGGCCACTGTACAGCTGCATCCAACATGACTGTATCCATCTGAGCAGTTAGATGGAGAAGACTGAATGTTTACAGATTGCTGAGTTGACTGAAGTGGCAAATTGTCACTTCTGTCACCATCAGGGTCGACTGCTGGCTTGTAATCAGAGCAAAGGGTTTACAGCGCACCTGCAGAGAAACTAATGCTTCCCATTGTCCTTAAAGTGACTTTAACTTGCTATTTGAAAGTGTTTGGAGAAACTCATGGGCTCATATTGAATTTGAGTTGTCACTTTTGACCTCTTCTAGTCGATTAAACGCATTTAGAGAGAAGCACTGAGAACACAACCACAAGTCTCTTGGAAGCTGTCTTCATCCACAAGCATTTCCTGGCTCCTTTCTCCTCTTCTTATTGTTAACTGTCAAGACTGATAACACTTTTTGTGTTGTTCTTACTGGAAATTGCAAGTGAAAACAGTGCAGTGTGGCATTTTTTCATAAGAACAAGTGGAATTGAATGAATGACTTCATTGCAAAGTAATGGTCATAATATCTATTACATGGCAATATTTTTTTTTAAGTAAAAAAGTTCCTAATAGCTTGCTTTAGTTGGAGAGGGATTTTGTTTTTAGCATTATAGCACTGAAATAGTTGGGTTTATTTTAATTAAATAGACACTGCTCAGTGATAGACTGTAGGGCGTACTCTGTCTCTCACCCAACGACAGCTGGAGTCGGCTTTACAGCTGGGAAAGGAGTGAAAATGTTAGAATAAATCAAATCAAAGGTGAACGATTAAACCTGAAAATCACTTTTCCGTGGCTCGTGGCTTTGTTTGCTAAATGCAGAACAACAAAAAAGAAAATCTAGAATATGACAAGCATTCACTCTGGACTAAATTCAGTTTGTCAGAAATGCCACTGACTGAATCATCGGTTAATTAGCACCGAGAGTCTCAAAACTAATGAGAAACACATGCCTGGTTTGGGTGTCTGTTGAAATTAATCAGACTGCAGTGAACTGTGTCAAATGTGACACAAGACGAATCAGACTAATCGAATTTTAATTTGTATTCAGTGTGACTACTTTTGATTAAAAGTACAATTAAGTAACTATATTCTAAGCCTACTTCACATGTGCCCACACAGAATGATAGTCTATACAATGGTATACATTTCCTGCCAAACTGCACAGGTGCTTAATGTGCAACCCAACCTTCATTCTGACTAACCTTTGGTTCTCAGTGAGGTTAAGATGGCGTTTGATATCCAGCAAGGCTTCCTTAAGGAAGGTCAGCCTTTTGACTTCATGCTGCTGGCATTGGTCAAACACCTGCTCCATGCACTCCATGTACTGAGGAGTGCACTTGCTTAGCTCCTCCAGAGACTTCTCATACTTTTCTTTAGCCTGGAACAGAAACAAGAAAACACGGTGAGTCATCTACAGACAATAAACAGTGGAGAATAATCTCATATTGGGCCTTGGAGCAGCCCTGTCTGTAACTTCCTTCTGATAGACTGCCCCTTGCAAAGAGAACATTTGAACAGCAGTAGCATGGGGCTGCTCACAGAGCCAGAACTCCCCTCTTTTTGACATCAGACAGATCCAAGAATAGAAGCGAACTGTCTAAAACAGCAGTTTGAAGCCTGGCTCATAGGGATTACTTGCACACTCGTTGACCTAATTACTGGAAACCTTTGGTCAGAAAAATCAGGAAAAGCACAACAGGCCCACTTTAAGGTTATTACCTTCTGCGTATCCTGTTTGCATTTGTCCACTTTCTCGTGGAGTTTCTTCTGCTGGTCTGGTGTGACAGAAGCTTCAGTCTTGCCATTGGCCTCTCGGGCTGCAGCCAGCTTCTCCTCCTTGCAGGCCATGTGGTATGTTTTCTTAGCTGCCTCCATCTGTAGATTCAAACACGGACATTGCTAGTATCACAGATACAGAACATGATCTGATGGTTTGATTAAAGGAACACAAGAATAGAAACTATACAGTATAAAATAAAATAGGTAACTAATTTAATGTATTTGGTTAATTCTTCTATTTAGGACACTTCAAATCAGTAGTGAATGATATGTGCAATTTTCTCCAGCATGAACGCACGACCACTATTTGCTCTTCTTCATTGATTAGGAGCTCGCCTTAGGTTGTTGGTCTGGTACTTGTGCCAGGAACTGATATCAGTATACAAAGTTTCTCCCTAAGCAGGAAATCAAGACTTCATCCAGTGACGCATAGTTAATTAACTCACATAATGTTTATCCTCCTGAGACCCAGCCTATTCATTTATGTCCTCTGTAGTGGACACACAAATCATAGAAAGGTTAAACCAAAAGATACGTTTTTTCCCTCAGTTCCAGGAGGTTACTTGAAATGCTGCATGGGAATGAAAGTCATGCACAGTAGTTGAAGATTTAAAGAAAGAAATGTGCTAATATAACTACCATATATATGTCGTGTGCCACCATTTAATAAAGCAACTCTAGGACATGGTCTTCACAGATATCGTTTGGTTACCGTGACCACAACAACACATTAACACCTTTCAACCAGCGTCTGGCTAACCAGTGGATAAAAGTCCAGCATTCACTCTCTTTGATCATTTTAGCCTCCACCTATTTCTGAAGGTAATATCTGGCCCTTAACTCGCTAATGCTCTACTGCGTTCAGCATTTATTAACTTGCTCTATCTGCTATTTGAGCCTTTTCACTGATTTAAAAAAAAACTTTATTCAAACTACTAGAATAATAATGTTCCAACATCAGCTGCTGAAACTAATAGCTAAGGCTATTTTAGATTAAAGTGATCTCTTTCACTCATCTTTTATCATCGTCATGTATATTTTGTGAATATATTTATTACTTTCTGTAATCCTGTTCCATTTTATAGAAAAGGGGTTAAATAATAACTTAGTCAATAGCAAATGGTCATAAAATCCTGCTTCAATGGCTAGCAATGTCTTGCTTCCGTATTGCTATCCCCATTATGATTACCATTTAAAGTTTAATAAAAGTGTGATGGATGGGCAGACGGTCCTGTAACCTTACAGAAAAATAATTTGCCCTCATCTTCCTCACCTCCTTGAGCTTTTTGGCCCATGGTTTCTGAGCCTTCTTGAACCCTTCCTCTGCCTCCTTGGCCTCTTTGAAGCCTCCAATCATTTGCTTATGATACGCTTCTTTCTGCCAGTTCTTCACTTTTTCAACATCTTCGTTAACGAGGTTGTTCTTCACCTCTTGGTGCAGCTCACTCACTCTCTCCGCCTCTGTCATCACAGCCAGCCATGCCCTTTCCACAGAGCCATACTGTGGACCTGCGAGTTGGATTTTTTTGTGATTCCAAGTAAAATTTCAGGGTAATATTACTCAGTGGAATAGTGAAAAACACATTGATCGCGGTACATTTGCACCTTCTTATCTTGTTGACACTTTAACAAAAGCTGACCTTTCTCAATGAGCTGTCTCCATCTCTTGGACCAGGCAGTTAGCTGATCACCATAGGCTTTCTCTATCTTGGCACGTTCCTGCAAGCAACCCATAAGGTCATTGCAGAGCCGATGGCCGTCATCGAATCTCTTGACAGCACGTTTGTAGTTCCCCACCTGAGGACAGAGAGCAACAAATGAAAGGACTTGTAACCAATATGCAGTACATATATAACAACCATAGAAATATACAGAGCTCGGACATTTTTCCCCCTGAGAATAACTGAAGTGAAGACAGTTTGATATCTCTCTTGTAAATTTACTGAAAAATACAAAGAGTTTGAGAGACTGCAGTATGACTGAATACCCAAACCAAGCAGCAGCATTCGGGGTGCAAAGGAGTTGCAAATGCAGTCCCTCAAATGGCCACTGTAAGCTAGCTCCAAAAAGTATGTAAATCCTAATGGACTCAAAGGTAAAGTGCCCAACTTTACAGCAGAAATAAACGCTATTACATTGTCTTTATGTCAACTGTGCATAATTTTGTAATATTTTGTAATATTTGCCAGGTTAAATTGTATTAAAGCTTATTATGTTTGTATAATTTCACAACTGGCAGCTAGTATAAATAGCACTAATTCACATTGTTGAACCTGACCACTGTAACACCCTGTTGTCCATAGATGATCGCTTCTAGCTTGTACAACCAATCAGTGTTGACATAGTAGCTACATCCATCTTTTATGTACTGTTTACACATTCAACACAACATACATCAAAATGTGTCAGCAGCATTACAGAAACTACAGCAAATCCAAACAGCATTTAGGGATGCCCTTTAATCTGGAGAGTTGATAAAAAGTCTTCAAAAGAAAACATGCTTTAATACACAGTTTCACTAATAAACTGACAATTGAGTGTATGTTTCATTTATTGCATTATACAATATGCTACTCCATCCAAGCAGAAAGCTCCGGCCAACTTCATTATTTAATTAAAAATATCAAAGCTGTTATGCTACCTCGATGTTTATTTTATTGCATTTTCTTTTACATCCCACCCCCTTAACTTGGACTACCTTAAAAAAGCAGTGCCAGGCTGAGCGGCTCCGCCTCTTTTGTGCCTGCAGGGGGGTGTGCTCATGGTGCATGATGAAGGGAGAGGGGTTTACCAGTGCCTGTGCATGTGTAGTTATGCAATGACACGGGCTTGAGTTTGTGTGTGTGGATGAATGTGTTTTAGTGAGTGTATGTGTGTGGGTAGCTGCTTTAATCCTCTTGAGAGGCGTAATGCAGTCAGATACTCAGGGATAGATGACAAAGTAAAGACAGAAATATGACAGACTGTGTGTGGAATAGGTATAAATACATAGTCATATACAGCATAATACAAACACAGATCATGGAGTGCGTCTCTGATATGCTCGCTGGCTGTAAAGCTGCACTCTGATTGGTCCTGACGTGAGCACGCATGTTTGGTTACTGTTTGAGATGGTAGCTGCAGGGAGGCCATGAGACAGGTGTTTAACGGTATGAGTTTTGTCCTATGTGACAGTTTGCCAAGTCACACCAACAACAACAACACGTTGGTGTACTGGTTGTACACATGAAAACACACCTGAGCCCCTCTGTTTGAGCCGCAAAACCATTCTGTGTGGATAAAACACAAGCCTTCCTGATGACAAAACATGAGGATACAGCATTTTTTATAGCATTGATAAACCATAAACTGACTCTAGCTGTGCTGCTAGTATTGAGACGATATAGGCAGGTGCATGTGGTGAAAGGCTGCCTCAGAGAGGCTGATGACTGAGGCTCTTTGTCTGAGTCTCTGTGGCTAAGAGCCACAACACAAAGAAGACTCTGTACTGAGGGAATTCATTATCACTAAGTTGGGGGGGTTAAAGTGCAAACACACACACACACACACACACACACACACACACACACAGTTGTGTTTCCACCAGGGGACAAAATTACTACTTGGCTAACTGTAACCCTTAACACAGTTTGTATGATCTAAAGCAAATTTGATTAACAGTGCATTCACTATTATAGAGAAATAACAAAACAAAAAATGCTGAGGAAGTGTCTCTACCAGATTTATATTAAACTCTTAGATTTTCAGCAAAGAAATAGTTATTATGAAACTGGCCACAAGGAAATATGCTAATGTCCTTAACATTTATCTACTGACTTTATCCTCAGTATTAAAATTTGATCTTATGATAATGCTATTTAAAAATGTTTTTCTGTTCATAAAGAGGAAACTTTTATGATGCCCTTTGGAGCAAAAGAAACACACCGTGCTAAAATGCAAATTAGCCTCCTATATTACTTTGCTCTCTGGTTTACAGCTTGTCTTAATGCATTACGTTTTGCCTTAAGCATGCCAGTTTGAATTCCCTTGCTGGTGAAAGGTTCATAAACAAACCTGCCTTACTTTTCCTCATACTTCATAATTTGTGTGTAATAAATTTGCTTATTTATTTTGAGTACTTTGAGCGCTCTGACTGCTGTACTTCCATCATATTAGACGAAGGCGTTTTGAAGCAGTCATCAAACTACTGCTCAAAATGACCCCTCTTTTGCAGGGTTTGAAGTCCATACTGAAGTCATCAGTATTTTTCCACTATACGAAGATGATGAAGTGTATATAATGGGTAGATATAAGAGAGTCTAATTTAACTTTTGGCACTAAAGCAAAAAGCATCAAACCCTTCTTTAAAATGGACATCACAAGTGGCCCTCTGGCTAGAAACTCAATGGGGATGGATATCAAACAGCCTCATTAAGATGTGTGTGACGCATTTACTTCTAAGAACAGTTTCATGATTTCACTGATAGCATTGCTTGATTTCAGAAGCCAAATCAATAGAAATGGAGGGTGAGAGGTTTTGGTACAATTTGAAAATCCATGAGAACAGATATGACGGTGGCTTTACCTCCCAGAAGCTGTCCATGGTGTCGTCACCACCTGCACATTCATCGTAGGAGCCAGACATTTTCCTGGATGAAGCGAAGCACTCTAATGACTAAACCTGTCCTCTGCAGAAGAGCTGGGTTCCTCATGCACTGAAGAAGGCAAAAGAGAACAACAATAATGAGAGACAGCGACACCACAAGAAAGCAAAAACTTTAGTTAAAAACATGGCCGAGCTGGACTTAGTGTAACAAAACTATGACAATTTATTTTCCTGGTAACTCAAAAGAATCTTTCAAGGTAGGGTGTCTATCTGAGACGTTTATAATAATGAGGTAAAAATAGTCTTCTCCGCCATGCATGCAGCACTGTGCCCTGAGGAATGAGAAGGGGGTTCTTAGATTGGTGTGTCCTAGAAAAGACATCACAGTGAGTGGAGCGTCACACACCTCGATTCTTCCACAGTGAAAACCCCCATTCCTTTGACACATTAAATCTGAGAATTAGCTGTCACACATACACACTACACATAGTTACACAGTTTAGCTGCCTGGAAATGCACCTTGTGTGTAAATATAGAATCATGTAATTAACGCCCTAAAATAGAATGGAAACAAGATCAACACTCCTATTTATACATCTGAATGCATTCTTTAATTAAGTTGTTTGATTGCTGATTGCATAGTAAGGTGTACATAACACAGTTCCTCAAGTATTTAAGGTGATTGATATTTATTTGTTTGACATTCACTCAATACCCTACCACAGAGGTGCAAGCAGAAGAAACTGCTGGCCATTATATTGGTATTGAACTCTGTTTGAAACCTAATCTATTTTGTCCTCATGACTAATGTCTTTCCTTTGACAGAGAGCTCTTCATAGCGCTGCAACAGCCGGTATGACAATGAAATTTATAGCCTCCCCTGCCACGGTTTCTTGGGTCTTTATAATTACAGTGGATTTAATTATTATCTAATTCTGTATGTGGCCCAACAGAGCAAAACACAACTTTTAACACTACTAACACTTTTAATTAAAATGATAAAGAGTTTTGTAAATTATTATTAAGGAAGGGTGTGATTAATTGATTCTTAGTCTGCACAGTCCAACCTGAGAGAGGCAAAGCATGAATTGGACATGGTGGTACACGTGATACACGCTTTATTGTGATATCGGGTTGGATGGTTAGGTATGCTAACTATAGGTCAGAGCAGATGAAGGATGAGTTGTGGCCATTTCAGAGAATAAACTGACTCAGCGCTCTGCAGCTGGCTGCATCACAAGGAGTATTATGTTCAAACAGTAGCCTAGCCCTTCATGCTTCATCCTTCAACCTCCATCTGCTGTCAAGAACAAATTAATTCCTGCAACAACCTTCATCCTTGGAATGAGTCATAAAAAACAGCTTTCTGTATTTGGCTCGACTTGAACTGGCCTGACCTCACTTTCTATATTAACAACATAAACAACGTAATTTTCCCTGTGAGAGGAATAATAGGCTTCAAACCACAAGATCAAGTCATACAAGGAAAGGATTGTCAGTAGTAACTTTTTTTTTTCACAGAAAGTCTGGACATGAACACATTATCAGGGAGTTCAACAACACATTTGCACCCTGCGTGACTGAGTCTGCTGCCAGTTCAGTCAGTGTTTCTACAGACGACAGATAACTGATTTAGCCAAGCTGTATTCATCAAAGCCCTTGGTTACTATCACCAGGCTTACGCCAGTCTTTGAGGCTCTTCTGCAGTCAAGGCTTTCATTCATTGACTATTATCAAGAGTGCACTCTCTGCTGGTTGCAAAACAACAGAGCTATTCTAGGAGTTAGCAATTTTACTGTCACAGACTGGATTGAAGACAACTTGAGCCTTTCAGATGCAGCGAACAGTTCCAGGGGAAAAAAAGGTGCAATGTCTTCTTTCTGAGTGAGTGACACATTTCACAACTGCACATATATATACACAGGAATACTGAGCTTTTTTTTGTTGTTGTTTTATGAATTTAAATACTTACAGAACTACTGAATGTTGTTAAACCTGTGCAGTGGTTCAAGATAGACATGACATTATACTTCATGTTTTCCCATCCAAGGCCAAGAAAAAAAAAGTACTGCCTAAGCACTACCACCAATAAGTTTGTTCAGTCAGTGCCGCTTGTATTCCTTAAAATAGGGGATAAACTTTGTGAAATAAGACACACAAAGCTTTTAATGCATTGACATGCAAAGTGTGTTTGCCAAAACGTAGAAGACGAATGGTAAAAAATGCAGACTTGACTTACCACCCTCATAATAAAGATATTGAAGAAAGAAAAATATTACATTAGCATGATTGTCATTTTGAGTATGAATCAGCTTTATTACAGCTAATGACTTAAACTGGTTGGGAAAACAGATGCCTTAGAGCAGGGGTGTCGAACTCCAGGCATCGAGGGCCGGTGTCCTGCAGGTTTTAGATCTCACCCTGTTTTAACACACCTGAATCAAATGATTAGTTAGGCTTCTGGAGAACTTTAAGTCATGTTGAAGAGGTAATTTAGCCATTTAAATCAGCTGTGTTAGATCAAAGACACATCTAAAACCTGCAGGACACCGGCCCTCGAGGCCTGGAGTTCGACACCTGTGCCGTAGAGGAATATGAGACAGGAGTGTAAAGTTCCACCAGCGATTTTCCCATATATGCAGTATGTTATGTGATATTGTACAGCTTGCAGTACTTTCTGTGAAAAGTGTGATCAGCAGGGGAACACCCACAGTAACCCACTTCTCAAAACTGAGGACAGCTTCCATTTCTGTCAGTCCATGTGACACAGAGAAAATATGTCAGCCACGCTCACCACTTGCCCAACAAATACAAGGACTTTTAGTATTTTACAATAGATGCCAGCCACACCCAGCATAACTGAATGCTGTCCATGACAACGAAAAGACTCCAATTACCCCTCTGTCCTTGTCACAAACAAGGAACTCAATCTCTGACAAGATCCCCTTTCTTTATGTTTGGAAATTGTGAGCACTTTCGTTGACATGTGAGAATACTGATTATATTCTGATGTCCGCACATGAACCATTACCTCATGCCCTTAGCTTAACTGTCATTAGCTTATGGTAAATGGGAGGGTTGGCCTAACTGAGAACAGCTAGGTAAGAGGTAGCTTCACTGTTAGATAACAAATTCCAGATATCAGCACATTTAATGCTCAACTAAGGCTTGACACTTTTAACTTTTTAAAAATGTGCTAAATTCCAAGTTTAGAATTGACATGTAATCATTTTAGTCCTTTTCAGCGAACCATCTTCATGCTATGCATGCATGCATACAGTGCTGTGAAAAGGCATTTGTTCACTTCCTTGTTTGTTAGTTTTTTTTTCCATATTTTTCACACTTTTATGTTTTAGATCAGACAAATTTTAATATTAGACAAAGATAATCTGGATGCATAAGAACAATTTCACTGATTACGGGGAAAAAGGTATACAAACCTACCTGGACCTATGTGTACTTTTTTAGTTCCACATCTCGATCTGATTACTATTAGACTTGTTGAATCAAGAAATTACTTAAATAGAACCTGTCTGACAAAGTTAAGTAGGCTAAAAGGTCTCAAAAAGCAGCACATCAGACCAAGATCTCAAACAGCTGAGTCACATCTATCAGTCTGGAAAGAGTTATAAAGACATTTTTACGTCTTTGTGAATCAAGTGAACCAGGATGAAAGCCATTATCCACAAAGAGAGAAAACTTAAAACAGAACTGAATCTTCCTAGGATTGGTCAGCCTACCAAAATTACTCCAAAAGAACATTGACGACTCATCTAGGAGGTCACAAAAGAGCCCAACACAGCATTTCATTAAAAGAGCACCATAACAACAGTCAAACATGGTGGTGGAACTGTGATGGTCTGGGGCTGCTTTGCTGCTTCGAGAGCTGACCGACTTATTGTAATTGATGGAATCAACGATTCTGTTTTCTACCTAAAAATCCAGAAGGACAATGTCCAGCTGTCACTTCATGTCGTGAAGCTCAAGCACACTCAGGTTATGCTGCAGGACAATGATCCGAAACACACCAACAATTCCACCTCTGAATGGCTCAGAGAAATAACAACATGACGGTTTTGAAGGGACCTAGTCAAATTCTAGATTTTAAACCTGATTGAGATACTATAGCATGACGTAAACAGGTCATTCATGCACAAAAACGTTTCAGCATGGCTGAATTACAACATCCTGCAAAGTGAGTCAAAATTCCTCCACACCAACGTGAAAGACTTGCAAGGTATTGCAAATGCTTGACTGCAATTCTTGTTGTCAAGGGTGAGACAGCCAGTTACTTTTTCACACAGGGTAAGTTAGGTTTGGACAGAGTTGATAAATTGAATTATTATTTAAAAACTGCATTTTGTATTTACTCAAGTTACCTCTGTCTGTTACTAACATTTTTTGATGATTTGAATCGTGTGAGAGGGAAATTCCTTTTCCATAGCACTGTATATGAACACAAGAAGAGCAAAAGGGCAGACTTCACTTTCTAAATCAACATGCAAACGTGCATTTATGTTTAATGAAGTTAAATCCATACACTGTAAACAGTCAACTTTATGATGCAAGACAACCTCATGCAGCTCAAAATTTAAGTAGCCCTAAAGTAGCAGTTCTTAATCCTAGCAGCCAAGAAAGGCCATTGGTCCAGCACCCTGTCCCACAGCCAAGTCACCCAATAAGCTTTGGCATCAGTGACTACAATACCTAGTGACATCAAAGCCAGTTAAGCTCTGGCACAATACCAGTGTCCCACCTCATAGCCAAACATGGAACACTAATTCAATATTACACAATGTTAATGATTAGAAAGTATTAGAGGTAATTCCACAAGCATGTTCACAAATTCCTTCAGACATCCAGGAGCGTCGCTGTAGTCAAAAATGTCTGAGGCATTGTTTTTAGTATTTATGACAGGCAAGAACTTTGAAGTGAGTTTAATTATTAAACAAAACACATAAAGAAAGTAATAAAATGATATTGGTGAACATTTTATGCCCAAGAACTCAAACGTCATCAGCGTAAACTTAGAAGGTCCAGCAGCACAAAGAGAATACATGACAGAAAATTCACAGTTTTGGTCCACTGTGAGAGTGCTCTGTGTCCCAAGAGACAGAGGGGCTTATACTCCAGTTATTGAGGTTAATCCACCTGAGTGGCTGTGAACACACCTCTCATTCCCTTGTGATTTAACTGGGAGGAATGTTACAGAAAAAAACTAAACTGTAGCATCATGGTAAGCTTGGTACAGATGGTGCTAAATGAAGGCTTGTATAATAACTTAACACCCAAAGCATAGCAACACACACAAAGAAATATGACAACAATAATAGCTGTTTTGTGCAAATCCATTTGAATGTGTCTTGCAAATTGAAAATCACAAACAACCCACACACTGAAAAAAACAACAAAAAACCCCGCTGACAAAGCAATCCATTTTGTAATCTTAATGTTTTTGAAACCTGTTTTGATTGTGGACAAAAAAAGGACATAACTGAGTGCTACAATCCAGCCTTCTGCATATTCACGTACCATGTTTGACTCCATCACTGCAAAAGAAAAAAGAAAACCAATATCCAAATTTGAAAACACAGCGCAGCTCCTTAAAACAGCAAACTCCTTAAACTGTAGTCCAAATATGTCCTTTACATCAGCTCTTAAAACAATAAACGATATGTTGCAAATTTTATTTCTGCAGCTTTGACCTCTGTGGCCAAAGTAAACCCAGAGAGGACGATAAGTCTGACCAAACCAGCGTGTCTCAGAGGCTGAGGGATAATCCCGCAGTGTGCCATTTGAATAGCTTTAGAGGGGGAGGGAGTTCACGAGCAAGAAGAGCAAAGAGGCGGGTAGGACAAGTGAGACAGAAAGACGAGAAGTGTGAAGAGGAATTTATTGTTGATGAAACATATATTGTACACCAACAGGACAGCGCTATTGTGAGACTCCACATTTGTCAGTTTTGTTTTGTTTTTTCCCAAGGAGTTAACTTTTACCAGCATTACAAATGCATTGCTGACACACCATGGCTCAGCACTCCTGTTTACAGTAACATAACACACGTGAAACCAGCCTGTACCTCATGAGCAGAAACTGCTTCCAAGAGAATTAAAGAAAACTGCTGATCCAAGTGTCACAAATGTTCTTAATGCAGTCAGAAGGCCCAGTGTTGACAAGCCTTTTAAAGCACTGAATGGGAACCACAGCAAACATGTAAGCTTGTTACAGTAAGAAGATTTCAGCGAGATGAACTAACTTTACTCCAGCACATTACCAAGCCATCTCTTTCCACTCTGAATATAGACAATGGCATTTCAGAAAGGCAAAGTTGGTTACCCGAAATGAATTCAGTAACAGTTTCGCGCTCTACAGTAATAAAAACGACTAATATCTTAAATCGAAGAAACTAATAAAAGCAGCAGCTTGTGTTTTCATATGCAGTTGGTTTTTGTTAAACTATGGTTGTTGACTGTGTTTGATTGAGCTCAGCATGCCATCCCCTTCTACTGACTGAGTAAAAGAGGACGCATGAGAAGAAAGGGAGGCCTTTCACTGAGAGAGAGAGTGACGTGGACTGAGAATGAGGAGAAGAGAAGAGGAGGAGATGGAGCTCCAGATGGAGATAGGGAGGGATGTGTTAGGAGAAATGAGGAGGGACAAAGGCTGGGAGAAAGTACAGCACGGTCAGGACAAAGTGAGGGGCTGGTCAAGCAGCTAGGCTGTTCTCGAGCGAAATAGAGAGAGAGCCACGGAGCCAGAACGGCAGCTGACGGTACAAAGATGTGATTCATCTCACGGTGCAGCACAGCATAAGCAGGCTGGTGGATGTTGCCAGGAGACAGAGCTGCCTAGTGCAGACTTCACACACGTCGTAACAGCCGAGGCTGTCGTTATAAGCCAGCCATGTGACCGATGCTTTAGACAAAAGCAAGAAGGCTGGTTCAGTGACGCTCTGTCAGCTGTCCATCCAATAGCCAAGTTGTAGGAAGTCCCTGAGTGTTAGCGCCAGTGTACACAAGAGGGTAACTCGAGGAGACCAGTGGTGCACTGAACTGAAATGGAGAGAAGAGACCTTAAAGAAACAGCACGCAAAACAAGGCAGAGCAATAGACTGAAAGACAAACAGGAAGGGAGGAAAAACCAGCGAGGATGGAAGGTGAGGAGAGTCTTATTTCGTATTCATCAGCTGAACATAAAATGCTGTGAGCCCTAGCAGCGCTCGCTGAAGCATGGAATAGGAGAGTCAAATGTAAACTGACATGTTGATCCAAATGGGGAGTGTGCAGCAGTATTTGGGGATGAAACACCCTTCATGTTCCACTGTTTTGGCTAACGGCTAACATGGCCACTGGAAAAAAAAGCAGCTGAAACTGCAAAATATTAACAGAATTTTCCTTCTGACGAAAAGGAGGAAAATTATGACAGAGATGAGCTACACAAACATTTTTTTATGTACAAATTCTTGTTCTTATGTACGTAAACATCACTCAGACATGTGCTACTGCATTGCTGATGTCTTTGCAAAACTGGAGCTTTGTCTGAAAATGCATATCTTAAGCTTAAGTATGTAGACACTGACAAGTATGGCTTAGAAGGTACATTGGAATACGTGGGCTGTGTACTCACAGTGCTCAAAATGTTGGCAATGGCACACTATACTTATATAGTGTATCCATCCTGGGGCTATATGATAAATGGAAAGAGCACTGAAAAAGATTCAGCTATGTGTCACTGACAGTGCCAATGCTAGATAGCTAAAGTGGCAGATTTTTCCAGGAATAAAGTCAGATGTGATGTGGAATTACTGGTGTTTATTTTTTGCTAAACTGACTTTTTTACTGTAACAGAATTTAGTATTAGTAAACCTAGTGTACCGTGTGAAACTATGTACTATTTTGTCAAGCTTTTGGAAGCTGCTAATCTCTGGAACTGTGGTTGAACAGGTTATTGTGTTATTTAATGTATATAGTATAAGTGTATTTAGCATGACTTTTTAAGAACACCTTTATGTTTTATTGTAAAGCACTTTGGTTTTACATGTGCTATAGAAAGACAATTACTTATTTATTTACATTGTGGAATTTTAGAGCTAACTTTCTGTCATTTACAAGGATAACGGGCATTATTCACGAGTCGGAGATCTAACTTTATCGCACCGATTCTTCTCATTTCACACAACTAACTAAAACTGCAATCAAATCGAGTGTTTAGTAAGCCTTGTAAATATATTATTTAATTAATTATATTTATATATTGTTTAATTTAGTTCAGTCTGTTACTGTTCTTATTGTCTTGTAGCAACTCTAACCACACAATTAGTAAAGGATTCTGATTCTCATAACCAATCAAATTGAACTGACTAGACTTGAACTACAATTGAATTAACAGCTATCAGCATATTTTTCAAAATAAAATAAAGCACAAGTATCAACTTTATTATGGTACAAGATAAACTCTTTAGGAGTACTCTTCTAGAAACAACAATTTTTCAGCCTGGAAGAAACATAGTCTTAGCCAGCCAACTTAGCCAGTGTCAAATCACAATGTCATTTACCTTTCCTGTCGGGCACAACAACAACGCATGCCCCCCAATGATTATTTAATACCTAAAAAGGAGCTACTTCAACAACCTTCACCAAAAGCCAATATTTGGCAAAAAATATGCAAGAATACTGTTTCTGCTACACTTGGTACCAACAAACTTGCTTCTCTACTTCAAGCACAACTGGGCTATTAAGGAGGCAATTCTAGTGATGCACAACCCCAATGTAAACAATGACTCCACCGAGCATTGCTGGAACACTTGCTAAATGCACTACATGTGACATAAAGAAGAAACAGTGGATGAAGTTACATGGTGGTAAAGGAGTGCTTTAAGCCACCGGGTAAAGCACTCAAGCCAAGATAGAATATCCCAGGTAGAAAATATTTTTCAGGTTTTAATTTTATTAGATGACAATATTTTTCAGGATCCTGAAGAGTTACAAAGGAAACTAAACAATTCTTTTCTACTTCACATTTCAACTGAAAAACACCACCTAGGTTACTTTTGTACTTACATTTGACTTATACTGAGCCACTGTATATAATGCTTGGTCATTACTATTGCACTATAATGCTGCTGCTGGCACCTTGAGGCAATAGATTCACACTTCGAATGAGGTAGTCTGCCATCAATGAGAGTCGCTAATTGGAAAAGAAGGACAGAAATGCCCTTCATGTTGTTTGCACTAATTAATGCTGCTGCCTTTGAGCTGCAGTCAAAGATAAAACATTTCATAGTATTTCATAATATCATCATTGCAAAGGTCCTTGAATTACTCCAATAAAATTTTGAGGTTATATCGACCCTATCGTGTTCTTATTGTGGCTAAACACCAGCAATGTTTCATTCATAGTTTCATCAGAAAGTATAAAATCAGAAAGCAAAATATCTCTTGTCTATTGGGGACAAAATAACTACCAGAAAGTAATGAAGGAAGGAATCTGCTTCATCCTAACCTATTGTGATGAGGGCAGACCTGACTCTTATACCCTGAAGCAACAGAATGCTGCTTTCAATCTGTCACCAGCATCAAACTCATCAAATATTCTTCCAATTAATTTGTGTTCATAACCGCAGAGCAGTTACTTATCACCAGCTTCAGATTTCTTTATCTGATCCCAGAAGCTACATACTATGAAGTAAAATCTAAGTCCCTGCTGGCCTTTGCTTGTGCAGAGTAGCTGCACGGGTCATCAAACATGCACGGGATGACTCAGCTATCTGATGTGCTCTGTGCTATTGCACAAGAATACAGTTTCTGCATAACTTCTGGATGGATTATATGATTTTAAATCAATATCTATTGTGTGCATAATAGTGTGAATCAGCCAGATTTTTTATTGTTCAGCTACCGGAACAGAAGCTCACACAGTAGTTCCTAAGCAGTGAAATGTGACTAATGCAAAAGAATTATTACAATTTTACAGTGATTTTATATGGAATTTTTCTCTCTCTTCCCCCACCCACAGGGAGGGCAGAGGTTATTGCCATCTACAGGTCACATGGAGCTGTTAGGGACTGAGAGGGGTAGATGCTGACATACCAATGCTGCCTGTTATATGACAGCCAACTGTGTGTCAGTTTCAAACAGTTTAAAACAGGATTCGGGTTCAATCGTTTGCACGTAGTTTCAATATCACCACAGAGAGAAGGTAATGGCCTCTCTCAGTGAGACTAATTTGCAAAGCACAAAAGAAACAAAAGCTATTAACAATATTTTTAGCAAAGAAAAATATCTGTTTCAAAAAGGGAATTAATCAACCACTAACCAAGCACTTAAATACTAAACAATGATTAAACACTGACAGTCAGATGTCCACGGTTGTCGTGGTGATGCAGTGGTTATTCACGGTTCTCCAAGTTGGTTGGATTTTGATCTTGGGTTTGTGCCTGGTGTCTGCATTCGAGTCCTCTCCTCTGTGTTGCGACATCACTGTCTAACTAGTTGATCCTAAAACCACCATAGATGCTCAATTGAGTTGAGGTCCAGTGATTGCTGAGGCCTTAGCAACGATTCATTCATTTTTATCCTCCGCAAGCCATTCAGTGAGTGCTAGTGGGGGGCATTGTCCTGATAGAGACTACTCCCATAGAATGGAGAAAAGCTTTATTTATTTTTAGTAACCCTTCCTGGTTAAGCAGACCCAAACCATGACCGCAAACTGCACACAGCCACTGGAGGATCTCCTCACTGTAGGGGTCAAGTATTCATTATTTTCTCTCTAATTCATCATCGTCTGCAGATCGGAAGGGACAACTGAATGAAGGTCTCCCAGAGGTCTCCAGTGTTCAAATGCTTTTTTGGCAGAAGGATTCATTTCACACTCGTCAGCCCATATAGAAATACACACAAATACAAGCACACATTTGCTACAAGCATTGTGATTTATCACAGTGTCCGGAGCACTGCTGCAGTGGTTATGTAACTATCAAGCCTCTTGCCACAAGCCTCCTGGTGACAGTGGTGAATAAGAGGGAAAACGACAAGGGGAGGGCGAAGAGAGATGGACAGGAGAAGCAGAACAGAGTCGAGGAGGGGGAGACAGACATGTTGTCATGGGGTGTGATGAAGAAATGAACTGCAGACATGCAGCAGTGCCTGAATGTTGCATTAGAGAGGATGAAGGCCTCTGGTTCCAGTCCAGTTTCTGCTAATGTCCAGGCAGTTAGAAGAAACAGAGGAAGGCAGTGAATAAATAAGCATGGCAATAATCAATCTGGGAATGTAGCTCTTTAAACCTACCAGCTTTCCGCCTTCTTATCATTTAGTTGCCAGATGCTGCTCTGAATACTGATGGGCTGCCTTTCAAACCAATGTCTGTATGTGTCTATGTGCATTTGTGAGAAGAGGGAGTGGGAGGTGCAGTTATTACAGAGAGGGTGAGTGTGCTGCAGATTATTTTAAATTCGATACTTCAAGTTTGATAAACCATATCTATCTATATATATGTATAGTGAGAGAGAGAGAGAGAGAGAGAAAGATACAGATGGGCATACTGTAGATGGCTAAACAATGGGGCATAGTGATGGTGCAGAAGCAGAGGAAGACAGAGGAAGATGTATACCAAATGATACCAACATTAAGAAGAAGGAACATGGGGATCCTTGAAAAATACTCAAGGCTGAGAGAGGAGCTAGAGATGGTGTGGAAGACAAGGGCAACAGTTGGTAATCGGAGCACTCGATGCAGTGACCCCTACAACTGCAGTGACCCCTACAATTTGAATGGCTGAGACACACTCTGAATGGCTAACTGAAGGTTGGACAGTCCTAATCCCTATAGAATCTCCAGAAGGGACTGGTCCCATCCAACTACTGGCCAATAACGTGCCCCAGAACAACATGGAAGCTTCTGTCAGACATCCTACCAGCTAAGATGAACAGGCACATGGCTCAATACATGAACAGGGCCCAGAAAGGAACACCAGAACAGAATCACCAGAAGTGCAAAACCCCAGCTCCTAGTAGATAGGGCAGTCACTCAAGACTGCAAGACTAGATTAACCTTTGCACTGCCTGAATTGAGTGATGTAAATTTGATGTGTATGCTATATGTTAGCAGGAGAAATTTGTTTCCTTGATATTTTGATGTTATGGTAGTAATATTGTTGGTTTTGTTTTGCTCCTAGCTCTTACGGTGTCTTCACTGAACGTTTCAATGAAAACTTTTCCAATAAAACCTCTGTGAAGCATCAGTATAAGAGACCATCATTCAGCCAGGGATGCTACACTGGGGGCTACCACACCAGGGAAAACCCCAAGTACAGACTGTGCAAATATGCCCCTGAGACAATCCAGCACATAACAGCAGGGTGTAATATACTAGCAGGCAGGGCATACATGGGACCCCAGAACCCAGTGGCTGGAATAATATGCAGGACGATGCATACTACACCAAGCTACATATGCACATAACATAGCTATACCAAGTGATAGCAAGATCAGTAAGAAGGAACATGAGAAGCTTGAGAAAAACCAAGGGCTCACAGAGGGGCTAGAGAAGGTATGGAGGGTGAAAACAACAGTTTCTGGCCCCCAAAGTGCACAGATGTGTTTCACTACGGGTAACTGAGTAAAAGGATTTGCTTCTCGAAAGACTTTGAATTTAATTTAAAGTTTTAAAATGCATCTGTAGTCAGAGACAGTGCAACTGAAACGACCTTTCCTATAATCATATCAGCAGGAAACTGACAGGAGAAAATAAGCAACACTAGTTTATCCAGAGATGTGTCACTGTCCACTGTGTAATCACTTTACATTCCTATTTATACACACTCACAAATCTCCCCATGTGTCCAGTCAGAGAGCTGGGGACTGAAGATCTGATACACAAACCAGACCTGAGTTGCAAAAATTTAGACCACGACTTGGTGGATCAGAGTCAGCTCATTTCCTGTTTGACTACTTAAAAATGTGATTTGTCAAGTGAAACGAAAATGTAATTAATCTAACTAATTGATCAGATTTCACAATTTCAGACCATGGCAAACAGCAGCTGTGGTTTGAAATATGATTGCTTAAAGTTGGCACATAGCACTGTCTTCTGTTAATGTTTATCAAAAGTATTGACAACAAGCATTGCCAGTTTGGCTCACAAAGTGCTTCATGTTTATGTCTGATTATGAGCCAAGGCAAAACTGGTGGTTGCTAAATGTGGAAGAAAGAAAAATATGAATCCTGGTGGTAGCTGCCACCAGCAGGAAACAGTGATCAAGTGTAAATTTAAATCTGAAATTAGGAGAGGTTTACAGGCATTGCTAAAGGGTGTGGCTGAGATCAGACAATACAATGAATAAAGAAGATTAGGGCTTTAATGCTAGTGGTTTACACATTCACCTAACAAGCAAAAGATCCCACCTTGATATCAGGAGGAGACACAAATCCCTTTGGGGTTGTGTCAGGAGGGGCATCTGGTGTAAAAATCTGCCAAATCAAACATGTGGAGGTACCTGCTGTGGTGACCCCTTGTGAATAAGGAAGCAGCAGGTGAGTAACATGAATCCATTTTGCCCATACAGACAGAATAATGACTGGATACAGACTGGATAGAGTTTTATAAAAGTCTTCTATGGTGTAGGTCACTTCCTGATTATGAAATACTGAACAAAATAGGGACATTTTAATTTAAGGCAGTTAATTAAATAGAAATCATATAAGAAGAATTGACACAAAGCAAAAATGTAGCTTGACGGTAGTAACACTGAAAAAGAGAGCGTGGTTTAAATGGGAAAAAGTAGAAAAGCTAACAGGTATAATGAAAGAATGAGAAAAAAATGTGTCAATGATCTTCTATGTGTGCTACATATTCCAGGATACTTTGTTTACTAATAAAAACAATCTATATAGGTTCTTCTGACCCAGCTTTGACTTAGTCCAAACTGCACAACATCCCTGGAGAAGCCTTTCTGAGCTGGGCCATCATGTTCCGATGAGCCTTCTTGCATATACAAACACCAGACTGTGCTCATCAAACAGATGCTTAACCTCCCCGGCGCAGTGAAATTCTGTCCCAATGCCCACAGAACAAAGAGATCAAACAAGGAAAATCAATAGCTCCTCCTGGGTAATCAGTCTTTCCTGTGAGACGGGGAAATCTACTCCTAGTGAGATAATAAAAATAAAATCTGAGATAATCTCTTCTAAGAAAAGAACACGAGAATATGTTGAGTCAAAACATTAATGCTACCATAGAGAGTACAAGTCAGTCAGTTTGATTGTTGGAGTAGCTAGGAAACGGAAATCCAACCCTTTAATTGCATTGTAATCCTACATCTAATCATGCAGTACACGACACAAAGTGCACCACTTACGGAATAATACAATTTAAAAGTCTCCAATAAGCAACAAAGATGACCTGACCTTCAGTTTGCCCATAAAAAGGCTGCGACAGTCTCATCAAATATTAACACCAGTGTCAAAGAGCTATTAATTAACTCAAGTGGTGCATTTAGCATTATACATAAAAAAAAACTGTTCAGATCTGTGGGTCTGTGCTCGGCATCGTCCCTTTGACATCCATCCGCATCTTCAGATTAAACTTAGCTTCCAGCACACAGGACAATTGGCACAAACACGAACAACTCACCTTCTCCACCAATGGGAGGTCAGATTTCCATAAACCTAAGAGAGAGATAGTTGTCGGTCCCCTGCAGGAAAACAAAGCATGAGTTTTTTTCTTTTTCTTTTTTAACAGGAAGCTGGTTAAAGTGCTGCTACTTCACCTAATTGGAATATAAATGAAAATCAACCCCAGGTGTGTCAAAACAGAAGTCACCTTTATGGCAGAAGGTTATTAAGAAATTATCTGGGTTTCAGTTTAAACTATCACAGTTATGGAGAGATTATAAAACTCTGCATAGAGCAATGGGGTATATTTAATAATACCAGTTTCTTTTGTACACTTTAACCACTAATGCACCACCTGCTGAATATAATTAATGCTGGGATGATTAGAATCTAGTCAAATATAGTAAACTGTGATGAAAATGGTGTGTGGAAAAATGACTAATTTTGGTGTGAAATCTGCAATATGGTTTGGATCGGTTGATGCAAATGATCATTTATATGTTCAGCTTTGTTTTTTTTACAGATTGAAGTCTTTCTGCTGTCACTGACACGTGTGACTGCCTCAGGCCCACACAGAACACAAAATTCAACAATAATGCTGAGTCTTAGAAAAAAACAATGCTGAGCACCAATTTAGCCGAGTTGGTTTCCCAGGTTACATCAGTGTCTAATTAACTCATATTATTTTGAAATTTAAGTTTCAAGCTTAAAAAAGTGCTGTTTTCCATGTATGCCTGTTTAACTTTATAGAAAAAGGTTAACAAAGTTTACTGTTACAACAATGTATAACGTAAGCGAGATTGTGTTAAAACCTTTTTTCAACTATATTTTTCACGAAGCAGGAACTCCAGCAACACTTGAGGGAAGATGAACATCTTTAATAATAGACCAACGCGTTTCGGCTTGTGGCCTTCATCAGGGTCAACCATATTTTTGACATGTTTCATTCAGTAGATCATTTTATTCCATGCACAAATTATTCCTTTGGCATTTGCCGGTATTTTTTTTTCCAGGTATAAATATAAAAAAAGCAAATTACTACCCAGTGTGAAACCTTAATAATTAAAAACAGAAGTGAAGCTTCAGCTAATGCAGGCACAGTCAATATTTCCACAGAGAGGAAATTAATGGACAACATTTGACCATTTATCAAGCAAAATATTGAAAGTCCACCGGTTCTAACTTGAAATGTGATAATTTGGTGCTTTCAATCATTTAATAAATTCTGGTGTAAGGAAATATCACAGAGTTTGAGGATGTGACTTTAGCCTTTTGAAATGTCTGAACACCATAGCTGACAGATCTAATTATTTAGTAATTAAAATAACAGTAAGCTTGGCTCCAGCATCATGCTATCGTGCTTATATCGTACAGCCACCTTGTCTTTAATACCAAAATATTCAATGCTCAATGTCAATGACGCTATAAGTAGTTCAATTCAGCTTTACTTTTCTTCAAAAATGTGATTGCTTTTGGAAATCATCTGTGCTTCACAGTGTGCTTGAATCTTTCTCTGTGTGTACCCCTCACTGTGTGCTCAGCTGAGCTGCTGCATCCCATGACCATGATAAGCAGTTTAGGTAATGGACGGGTCGACTGAATTCAGGCAGAGAAGTGATGAAGCAACCCACACATCAAATGAAACAGCCTGAGAAATGCCAGCTCTATTCGATGCCTAACAGCAAGCAGTCTGCTGGTTATGCTTCAAATTCTTATAAAATGCTGATTCATGGTCACTTCACTGTGACCACTGGTGCTTTTCAACTGAGTATTTATATTTCTCAAGTTCCAAAGTCTTCTAATTGAAAAATTATTATTATTGGCACACTTTATGCCCTATTGGTAATGTTCCTCCCTTTATGACCACAGTGTACCTGTCTTCTGATGGCAGCTTCCAGCAGGACAACACACCATGCTACAAAACTTCGACTATCTCAAACTAGTTTCTTGAACATGTTAACAGTGAGTTAACTCTACACAATTGGTCTCCACAGTCACCAGATCTCAATGGAATGTGGTGGACACTCATCATGGATTTGCAGCTGACAAATCTACAGCAACCGTGTGATGCTATCATGTCAACATGGACCAAAGTCTCTGAGGAATCTTTCCAGCACTTTGTTGAATATTTGCCTTAAAGAGTTAGAGCAGTTCTCAAGGCCAAAGGATGGGCCAGTATAAGAAAGGTGTACCTAACCAAGTGGCTAGTGAGTGTAAAACAGGCAACTGCTCTCGGAAAACATAGTATCAAGTTAAGATGACCAACAGAAAAACATGTGGCTCTCCTATTCTCTCTCTCTGTGTGATTATGTTTATGAGGAAGACACCCACTAGTGTTCAGCCCTCTCACCCGACCTTCTGCATCCATGCACTTATTAATCAAAACATCAACAGACCCACTGATCTAGAAACCATTCATACCAGAACTGATAAAACTCCAGGGATTCGTGCGCTGGAGGTGCACACCAGGACTCCATTTTGAAATGCCCAAAAGATCACGACACAAACTGGGGCCTATGCTCTGCCTCAGGGTGAGCCACGGCTTCAAGATGATGACTCAGAGGAGGCAAACGCCGACATGTTGTGATGACGCTGCATGAACAACTCCGGGTAACATCGATGTAATTCATTAGGGTCCACCACAGGATAAACAAGAATAATGTTACCTAGTGATATGTGCGTAGTGTTTCTCATCCTGTTCACATGTACACGTGTGATAAAATTGTTTCCTCCTAATTTTTCTTTAACTAAAATCAACTCCACTATGATGGCATCTCGCTTTTCTTAATATCTCTGGATTTGAGCAAAAATCATAGTCATGGAAAGAGCTTCAGAAAAACAAAATGAGAATCCTTGTGTGGTGTGAAAAGCACCGCAGATGTTTTTGATAATCTCTAATGTCATAAATCTTGTGCCAAGGACAGGAGTCTTCCCGGTGTGTGTCCTCCTCTGCACGGAGAGAAATGAGACACTCCGGCTGCCCTTCAGACTCTCTGTTCTTACATTGGCTCTTTTTTCACACCTTGTCAGACAGCACTATCTCTTCTTTTCACAGAGGAACAACAGCCCTTAACCCTTTCATCAGCAAACACATTAGAGAAGGCCCCACTATTTCACACGTTGTCCTGTTTCCCACACCTACGTTGTTCCAGAAACACCGGAGACTAACAACAACAAAAAGGTCACCAACAACATCTCTTTGTGAGACATTTAAACAGACAGAAACAGATCCGACAGAACAGCGTTTCAGACTATTTGAATGCATCAGTGTTCGGCACCCATTCCTGCATTAGCCTACAAATTGTCATGATTTTGTAATAAAAGATCAAAAACAAACTGACTGAAATAAAAGCTCATCTGAAAACAAATTGCTTTGTTTTAAGTAAAACGAATTCCCTTTAATTGGCATGGAATGCATTCAGCAGTACTCTGTATTGATCCTCCCCTTCCATTTAGCAAAGCAAACCTCCATTGGGAGCGGTAGAGCCCATATGTCAGATATTCCACATTAAACAGAGGAACAAACAATCAAATGACAATAGCTTTAACTGCAATGCAACTCATAAATCCCACGCTCGTGTTAATCCTTTCCCAGTCATTGCAGACAAGGCCAAAAGTTGGATTAAAAACAATCTAAAAACAACTTCCTAAAACTGTTAGTTAAGCTTGCACGGGCATTCCTGATAAAATGTTCACATAACAACTATTCTGTTAATGGTTAAAGAAAACCACCCATCAAGCCACTGATTACATGATTGCAAATCATAATTAAACTCAAACACATAGTTCCTGAGCAGGAGGATGTTTGCCACAATCAAAAACAAAACAAGCCAAGCATGAAAACAGAAGGTGAACAGTAATGCAGACACACTGTAAACACTATGGGAAGTGAGCGCGGGCAAACATTTCTAGAAATTCAACATGACACGGAATAATCTCTGAATTAACAGCTCACATATATAGAAAGAAAGCAGCTTGATTTAAAGAGTGGAATTACTCTGCTTGTAAGCTTGTCTTTTTATTTATTTTTATCATAGCTCGCAATGTGTCATCATATTTTCATCATCATATCATTTTGTCAATATTTAACTCTCAGAACTAAAATGTACAGTGTTGAATATACACAGCAAACAACAACAGAATGAGCCTGTTCAAACAAGATTGTCTACCACACATATATATGAGTATTTCAAAAATTCCTATTGGAGAGAACATCATCACACACATCACAAATTGTGGATATCATTCTAACGCAGACTTTTCCTTCTAATTAAGTTGATTTGCATTTGGTGCATGTCGTCATACCTGGGCAATATCTCGCTAAAAGTTGAATGAAAATGGTTTTTCTCCTCTCATATTCAAGCCTTAATATGTGTGAAACCATTCAAATGATTTGGACTGTTTTAAAATAATATTTTGTGCCTTATATATGACATGCTATAGATAAACTATAGGTTTCTTACCTGCAAACATATGGATTTTACAGGCCCTTAAATGGATTTAAAGCATCCATCATTCTTTGTTAACTGAGTTTGATAGATAGATAGATAGATAGATAGATAGATAGATAGATAGATAGATAGATAGATAGATAGATAGATAGATAGATAGATAGATAGATAGATAGATAGATAGATAGATAGATAGATAGATAGATAGATAGTTTGCTGAAGTACACAAGAGTTCCAAGCAATACACTTTCAACTTGTCTCGACAGTGAAAGCTTAAGAGTCTGCTAATAAATAGCAGGTACTCTTTAACTCTCCTTTCTGCAGTACAATTGCATTAACCCCCCTGAGAGTATCATCATCTCGTCTCTGCAGCCTAGTGTCGAGCTCTCTTGGGGGCACCTTGGATGCTGACAGAAATGCACTCCAGCAAACAATAAATTCAGCACCAGGGACAGCTCCAAAACAGGCAAGGGGACACAAGTGACCTGTCTGTCATCTGCTACTCCACCGTAAGAATTTAACTCTAGAGGATTTCATTTAAATGAACACCCTCACCACCACCACAAACAACAACAACAACAAAACACAAGTTAGCCGTTTAATCAATCATGCAGTCTCACAGAAAAGCTAGCTGTATGGTTTTAGGCAGGAATGGATGCTTTGGTTGAAGAGAGGGGGGAACAGGAGCTACACGATTTGGGAATGTGATGCCCCAGCTTCCATTAACCAGTCCCTGCAACATATCATCATCCTCCTCATCATCATCATCATCGGCACATCTCAGCACAAGATAACATGCCTTTTGCTAAACGCATAACTATGAGACGCTTTAGTCAGCTGTAAGCCTGGATGCATTTCAGCGGGAGCAGATTTGATGAATGATTAAAAGACCACATGCACCTAATCCCATGTAGAAAACAGGATGCTCCTCCTCTGTGGTGCTGTTGGTTTGTGAGAGAAAAACAATGACGCTAGAGATGGCTCCTCGCTGTGCTGTGACAACCAATTACATAACGCCAGAGCGGAGTGTTCTCATGAGCATTTGCGTCCATTTCGCCAAGAAACCATAAAATACAGAACGAGGCGATTTTTGATTACTATGCAACTTATAAGCACACATCAAAGCACCCTTCATATAGATAGAACACTTAATTATACGACTTCTTTGATCGACGCAGTTTAGATTCCTGGTCTTGTTTACCAATTTGGCGCACGGAAAATAAACATAAAATGGCAATCCTGTCTTAGTCTTGGCTACTGTCTTCATCCGCAATAGTGTACTTGGCATGGAAACCGTATTAATGTCTTGTAGAATATTTAAGCAAACCGTATTGCATTGCTGATACAATTGGCACGCTGGGGTCAATTTTGCTCAGCCCGCCAGTGGGGCAATAGGAAGAGCTGCAGAGTGGAAAAAAACAGCCTGCACCATCCTCTAATTTGAAGGGAATGGTGCACATTAGCTTGACGGTGCAAAACCATAATATACGACTCTATGATACAGTTTCGCTTGTGGGTAACGCGTGCAATAGTAATTCTAGGTGATGCAAGATGGTCATCTTCACCCTTGGTGTTCCCAAACAACGGCACATCGTGTAACATGACGCATGCATAGCTAAAAATTTGTTACTGAATCTGTAATACTTGGCAAGTGTCGCAGCAGAAGGGGGATCAGAGTTAATCCAGATGACAGGAGAGGATGCGAGACTCCTTTATCTCTGCGTCGCCCTTCGCGAAAAGGATGCTCAGCTTCTCTTTCGAGTGCAGCAATGTGGCATCAACAGAGAGCAAAACACACCAACTGACTTACCAGAGATGCTGCTCCTGCTGCTGCCGCTGAGGTGCACTACTGCCCGATAGCCTCTACTGCAAGTTATTCAGTATTTCCCCTTGCAGTGACAGAAGGTGACCCTGCGTTCTCTGCAAGACGCTGCATCCACGAGATCACGATGCACGCAGCAAGGGGGAGCTCCACAGCACAGGCATGCGTCGAGGGGGATGGCCCAGCTTTTCCTTTCAATGGACGACAGGAATAGACAGAAGGGAAACGAATGAGAAAATGTAAGATGGAAAAGACGGCTTTTAAATTCCATCTCCCAACACTGGCCACGTGGGCTTACGAGAATTTACACTAGATATACACCCTCGAATCATTTTTATTGATATATTTTTATTATTTCATTTTTAAAATCAGAATTAAACCATTACCTATGGAATTATTAGCCAGTAGTAAGTTATTCTAATACGCATAATATCACATTTATAAATTATAAGCTTTTAAGAAATGAGGAGACCCCCCCAAATGTAACTTCCATTTCCCAACCAATAGGGAAAGCACGTGGTATGACATGGCATCACCGCCTTCCATTTAAACCACGCCCACGTTGCACTACGCTGCAAGGGAGGGGGATGGAGTGTTTTTGTGCTTTGGCTTCCTGACAAGCCCACTGACTCATCCACTGTTTCAAGTACACAAGAAAAATCTATTCACCTGCTGATTTATATGAGTGCACACACACACAAAAAAATTCCCAAAACAAAACACTGTTTCCTTAATGACGTCATATGATAACAAAATGACCAAAGTCATAGTAAATATAGTAATGAAAACCAGTGACTGATCCACAGACAGGTAATATTGGACACCTTTTTTAGAGAATGTGGTGAAGTCTACTAGGAAAATACTTAAGCTGGTTCATCATTAGTGACAATCACAAATAAAAATTACAAACAAAAAGTTTCAATCAATCATTACCTGAAGAACTTCCTTGTTTTTGTTTTGTTAATTATTTGAGGTCCTGTATATATAACCATTACTCTCTCACAATCCATTACATCCTCACAGTGCAGACTCTTTCCATTACAACTGCACTCTGAGTTAATGGATTCCATGAGACACGGCACCAGCTGCCTTCAGCCTCTTATGGACAAGAGTGTAACAGATGAAACTAACTGACCAGTTTCTTACAGAAACAAATGGAAACACAACAATTAGATATCAGCAAAAATCTCTGTTGAATCAAGGATCTATTTGTTAACTTTCTTTTCTTTGCTTGTTTGTCGTACTATTCTTTTCAAGGCTGGGTGTAGCAAAATTCCCTCAAGATACCCAAAACCAAACAGGGTGAAGAGACAATCCCTTTGCTTCAATGGAGATGATGTGGCCGGAGAAGCAAACACCTTCATGCAGATTAATCGGATGCTGTTTGTTCTGACTCTAATGAGAAATGATTTCATACTGAGGATGTAATTAAATTGCAGCTAGTACAGACTGTCTATTTCATCACTCCACTCACATGCTCCTGCCCTAGTTTTAATGATCAGAGTCTGAACAGTGAAATAAAAAGGCTCAAAAGCTGCAATGTTTGATGCCAAACCTTAAATCGTAGCCTACACAACACATTAACAGTGCACCCTCCATTCGCCATTTTCTTAAATCATATTTACTTACTGACATCTAGTGGCAATTTACTGACAGTGCAAAATTTGTAACAACATGATATACATGCTTGAAGGACAGTGTGAGAGGCTGCTTCTGTCCTGTGTCACATCATCAATAAACACCAGTGTCCCAGTGCCAGTGGAAGCCATGCACACAAGCCATCACACTGCCTCCACCGTGTTTTACAGATGATGTGGTATGCTTTGGATCATGAGCTGTTCCATATCTTCTCCATTATTCTGGTAGAGGTTGATTTTGTTTTTTGTCTGTTCAAAGAATGTTTTTTTCAGAACTGTGCTTGGCTTTTTATTTAGATGTTCGTTGTTGTTGTTTTGCTTTTTTGCTTTTTTTTTTTCTATTCTTGAGGCCTATGAATGGCTTGGATCTTGCAATGAACCCTCTGTATTTACTTTCATGCAGTTTTCTTTTTATGGTAGACTTGGAAATCGATACGTGTACCTCCTGGAGAGTGTTGTTTGCTTGGCTGGGTGTTGTGAAGGGTTTCTCTTCACCACGGAAATGATTCTGTGATCATCCACCACTGTTGTCTTCCATGGACGTCCAGGTTTTTTTTGTGTTGCTGATTTCACCAGTACTATCTTTCTTTCTCAGGATGTACCAAACTGCAGATTTTGCCACTCCAAATATTGTAGCAATTTCTTGGTTGACTTTTTTCTGTTTACGGAACTTAAAGATGGTTTGTTTCACCTGCACGGAGAGCTCCTTTGACCACATGTTGTCTATCCACAGCAAAATTTACCAAATGACAGCACCACACCTCAAATCAACTCCAGGCCTTTTATCTATCTATCTATCTATCTATCTATCTATCTATCTATCTATCTATCTATCTATCTATCTATCTATCTATCTATCTATCTATCTATCTATCTATCTATCTATCTATCTATCTATCTATCTATCTATCTATCTATCTATCTATCTATCTATCTATCTATCTGCATATAGATATATAGAGATATAATTTATTTATTTATAAAGCTATAACACATAACGCATAACACAAAAGCTACGTAGACTCTCACTGTTTCCATGGAAATTAAGAGGTCAAAAAGCATCCAGGTCACACCAGATGCACTTGATCCTCGGCATGTGTGAGTATTCCTATGAAAAAAAGAAGTGTTCAGGTGTTTTCAACACAACACCAATGAGGAAAGATAACACCAATATTCTTAAAGAAACAATTGTTGATGCATTTCCGTTTGGACAGGGTCATGAGGCCATTTGGAAACATCTGAAGTCCATCATTGTACAGTGAGAAACAAGAGGAAAAAACTGAACAGTTTCAAGTCAGCACAGCTTCGTTTTGTTGTATTTGAACAAACCACAAGACTTCTGGCACAGCATCCTTTTAACAGACGAAGCCAAAGTGGAGATGTTTGGCCATAATGCATTGTGCCATAATTGGCAAAAAGCTGAATATTAACAACATATTGTACCAACTGTCAAGCACAGCAGTGGAGGGGTGATGATTTGGGCTGTTTTTGTACTCAGAAAACATGAACTCCTATGTTTACCAAAATATTCTAGAGTTAAATGTGAAGCTAACTGTCTGATAGCTAAAGTTTGGCCTCATATGGGTCATGTAAGAGGACAATGATCCCAAGCTGAAAAGGAAATCTGCTGAAAAAGAAAAAAAGAGTCAAGGTGCAATGGTCCAGTCAAAGTCCAGATCTCAACCCGACTGAAATGCTGTGGCAGAATCTCAATAGAGCTGTGCATAAACAAATGCCTGAAAACATCAATGAAATGAAGCAATGTTTCAAAGAAGAATGGGCCAAAATTCTTCCCCACACAGCTTCTGCATTTTGGCCTAAAGAATGACATGATGTAATGTGTTAAATTTATTTGTTGTTTTTCATTTTGAGGTTCTATTTAATTGTAATAATAATTGTAGAAACTGTTAAATGATAAATAATAGTTAATCTATATGATGCACATTATCTTTAAAAACACTGATAAGTTTGTGGATTTTGATTTAGACCAGTCCAAAGTTTCTCCAGGTAATAAAGCAGCAAACATGGCAATGTTAAATAGAGGTACAGATGAAATTCCCAATTTAGAATTGTTGTGCTTTTGAAATCAAATGCATAATTTATTTAGGAAGTGCTCAGTGTTTACCCTTGACTGAATGAGGGTACATTTAAAGCTTTTAAGGACATTCAGGGATTCACCATATTACCGCAAAAGTACCTCCTTATTACACAGGATATATTCATCATATCGCATCATAGCACAATCTCTTTTACTTTACTGCTTTAACACAAATCAAACATTTATCCAAAGTTATTCGAAATATTACAGAATTAAATCTGATAAACAGATACCTCCGTAGATTCTGTTCTCTTTTAGAAACCAATGGAGTTCTAGTGTGAAAAGGGTATTGAGCCATAGATGAGGTACTGTCATTTTTCCCTATTAGGGAGAGAAAACAAGAGGCTGTCAAATATGTTAGCTTGCCAGAAAGCTACTTACTTACTTAGTGCTTGTTATTTTAAATGATGTCACTTGAATCCTTGTTTTTTCCTCAAAATGAAGCTGATCAAGAAAGCTCCACAGAGGCTGCTGATTGGAATGCCTGTGAAAAGCTGATGAAGGAAATGCTTTAAGAAGAGGATTATCCCAAATGAAATCCTAGCCTGTTCATTCATTACAGGGTGCCATATAAAGCCCATCAACAATTCTACAATCAAACGTGCCTGTATGAGTAACATGTTTAAGACTGCATATCAGACCTTCGTGGAATATAGGCAGACAGCAGTCAGTATTGCACTGGCTTGTGTCATGTGTCATGGTTGTCTAAATGTAAACATGAAAGTGTATATTTATCCTCTGTAAACAATGAAACTGCAGCCTCAGAGCACAGGACGAATCACAGTGCAGACACCAAGGCTTACAGCTGCTAGTGTAGGTGATGCTTTATGGGCTTCCTTCCTTCTTGTTTGTGCATCATTCTGACTCTGAGGGGAAACACTGAGTATATTTGAACAACATTATTTATAGGGCACTGCTTAATCGTATGCATCTTTAAATGCACCAAGGCTTCACAATGTGTCAGCCTGCTGAGAAGGACATGTAAAGAGGAGAAGCCACCAAACAGAGCAGTATCATTGCATAAGATAATTTACTGCGGTACTGCCACTAATCCCACAGGCGAGGGTCAAAGAAAAGGCACTTCCTGTTACGCAATATGAAATGTTACACAAAAGTACACAAAGCTAATATATAATATCCCTGCACACAAAATGTATCATATCACTCATTAGTAATCAGTGTAAGGTAACACTGATGTAGATAAATCCATTTCTTAAACCAGCTTTAGTGGTCTAGAATGAAGAATGATAAGACTTCATCTACTAAATTTGAAAGGTTTCACTCATTTTATGCAGCTATAGTTTTATAATTAGCTTACTGCCACACATATATATTATGTGTGGAGCATAATGGCTCATTAAGTAATATAGTGCTAATACTAATACTGTGTTGCAACAGACTGGCGATCTGTCCAGGGTGCACCCTGACTCTAGTCCTGTGGTAGCTTGGATATGTTCCTGCCCCCCATGACCCTGATAAGGATAAGTGGAAGAGAATGGATGGATGGATAGAAGTAATACATCCATCTTGCCTCTCCTCTTGCTCATGAGGAGAGTCCATATGAGTGCACAGTTTTAAAACGGTTACAAGCTTTAAAGTAAAAAACAAAAATCACTTACATCCTGCAGTACTCACTGGCAAAACAATAGCAATCTTGCACAGGCAATAATTTCTTGTTGATGCCAGAGGTCAGAGGAGAACCACTCAAATAACTGCTTTTTACAGCCAGGGCATACAAAAGAGCATCTCTGACTAACTGAACAGAAGACCACAGTAGGTGCCAGTTCTGTCAGCTAAGAAAAGGAAACCAAGGCTCACAAAATTGGAAGAATAAAACAATTGTTGTTTGGTCCTGATGAGTCTCAGTATCAGCTTTGACATTCAAGTGGTTGGATCTAAATTTGGTGTAAAATGACTTAAAAGAATTAAAGCAGTCTTGTGGGTGATATACTGCATAAGTGACTACTGTTGCCTAACACGTCCATCCTTTTAAGTGGACAGCGTACCCAACTTCAGATGCCTAGTTCCAGCAGGAAAACACATGATGGCACAAGGCTAATTTTATCTTAAACTGGTTTCTTGAACATGACAGTGAGTTCAGTGCACTCAAATGGCCTCCACAGTCATCAGATCTCAATCCAATAGAGCAGCTTTGGGATGTGGTTGAACCAGAGATTCATATCATCTATGTGAACCAAACTCTATGAGGAATGTTTCCAGCAACTAGCTGACACTCTACCAAGAAGGAAAAAAAAACGAAATAAATTTTAAAAAACAAAACAAAAAACGGATTTTAAAAAAGCTGATAATGAGGAACATTTTTGAGACGTGATTTCTGACGTCATCAATACGCTTTTATTGTGAAGGATTCTGCCTGCCTGGACCTGCTGCGGCTAGCGGAAGTGAAGCTTCTGCTAAGCACAACACAGCATTAACTGAAAAGAGAGGCTATGCACAACACACAGTGAGTACGGTTTATTCGATTATGTCAGAATTTTAAAAAATATAGCTTTGGCGTGTAAGAAATCAGCCTAGTCTCGTTTGTATCGCTGTACAGCCTATAGTGTAACGGTGCAGCTAACGGTAGGTACCTTCGGCTGGGTCTCTAACAGCTCCATAGAAGCGGGAAGTTAATTAAACGAGTGTTAAATTATATTTTAGCCTGATTTACTAGAACAGGGAACACTGCCTGCCTTAGTTAATTGGCACTTTGGCAAACGCACAGAATACTGAGCAGGGGAATAGTGGCTTGCTAACAAGACATTCAGTGTTTATGTTGTGTGTAATTGGCCCACTGAGTGTTTGAAACGTCTATTTCATTTACCACAACGAGTTTACTGCATGTTTTTTTGTTTTTCCAACCAAGTAACTCATCTGCCATTGTATGAACTCACAGTTTCTTTGGCTAACCGTGCAAATTCTTTCCTTTCCCCGTGTCCTCAGATTTGTAGCTGATTAGGGAGGTCAGTGATACCATGTGGAAGTCACATGAGCGACGAGGATGAGGCAGAAACAACAAGGGGGCAGCTTGAGGAGTGATCCGCTGCACAGTGACTGCAACAGGGAGGGTGTCTGCTGCTCGTAAAGGCCTTGCACAAGCAGCCCCCTGTGTCCCCTTATCGCTTAACATTTACAATGAACAGTACTACTCAGTCCCCTGCCACCATAGATGGGAATGTGGCTGTCAGCTATGTGCTGGTGCCATTTTTCCTCATAACCTTTGCTGGGATAATTGCCGCTGTGGTAAGTGGTTTGAACACATGGCATAGGATGATCTATGTCAAGTTGAGCCATTGTGTTATGAAGCAGTCCTACATCTTACTAACTTAAAAGTCAAGTGTGAATTGAGATCCAAGCGTACACACAGCGGATGTAACATCTTTCATTTTGTCCATTTCAGATAATGTATATTCGCAGGAAAAGGAGGTAGGATTAAAATTTATCCATCAACATCATTGAACAGTTTTTTTTTCTTGTTTTTTCTTTTTTTTACCTTTATACCTTCACTGAATCAATGTTTTTTTTCTTGGTCCCTCAGAGTTGACAGACTGCGTCATCAGCTATTACCAGTGTACACGTACGATCCTTCAGAGGAGATTAATGAAGCCGAACAAGAAATGTTGTGGAAAGAAGAGGACACAAGGGTAAGGCACATCAGTTTTTACAGTTTTGGATTCTTTACTTGGAAGTGCAAGTGGTAAAGCTTGTCGTTTTTATGTGACTCTTTCAGTATTGCTCCCATTGGAATACATGGATTCTTGTGCCAAGCATGTTTAAAAGTTGCACAACCACGTTTTCTAAGAAAGGCAGAGTGAAAACATTCTCTTAATACTGTTTGGTATACTGTCTAATTATATTGGTTGTGAAATTTTCTTTAGCGTGCACCAGTTCCTCTACTGATTGGTCAGTTCCTCTATTGCATTCAGTTATAGATAGAAGTAGAGTAGAAAGGATGATAGTATTAGTAGTAGAACGAGTTTAGCCAGTTGTAATTTTATGGGAATATGGTCGTCAAATGACTCATAGTTATTAATATCTGACCTGAAATCTGCTCCATATAAATGAAACAATCTGCCTTTCTGGTTTAGTAATATCTGAAAAATAATTTTATAGTGTTTTTTTTCCCTTGACAAGTATGCATGTCTTTTCCCAACACAGAATTTTAACATCAGCTTATTTTTCAGAAAATAAAATGACAATCCTTCTCATTTTTCTCAGTCTGCCAGTAAAAAGCACTTTATTTTGAGCCGAGTCGTGCACTGAATCCTGAGGCTCACTAGATGGCGATGTTCACTTTGTCCAAAAAGTTTGTCAAAAAGTTTTACTTCTTATTTGTCAAGTCAAGGTGGGGTTGTATAGATGGGAAAGGGACAAATGTGAGCAGTGCTTGAAAAAGCCCTTAATGGGTCAGTTTGCCCAAATTACCAAAAAAAAAAAGTCACATACTCCTAATGATAAGTAGCCATGGAAAAAGTTCAGGTTTTGTCTGCCTGCGTTTTAGTGATAAATGTGTCCTTGTTGTCTTTAATCCAATACAGCGAGAGCAAATTAAATTTCAGTTAACCCTGAAAGTCCTGTTATGGAAGATATTCCACGGTTGTGCGGTTTCGGAAAGACATCGGGCTTTTACTGCATGAATCGAGCTTGGTTTACCTCTGCTGTGGAAGTTTGACATGCAGGAATTTTATAATCTCGTTATATGAAACTGAGACTACTGTCAAATCATCATAGCTTGGTATAATTTGGTTTGAGTGCGAAAGTATTGTTTAGTTCGAAGCAGGTTTTCAGGTCCTCTCATGAGAAGAGATTTCACACTTGAGTAAATGTTTTTGCTCTTTCAAATAACTTTATTAAGCTGTATGCTTTTCTCTCTCTTTTTTTTATTTTTTCCTTTAGATTGTACAAAGTTGGGCGTCAAGTTATCAACAGCAACACCCTCTTCTGACCAAAGACGTCAATGCATGATGTTGGTAAACCCTGACATTGAGCACTGTGGGGTGTGACGACAAACCTGCAACCACAGAGATCAGTAATTTTTATCGTGATGTACAAACAATCGTGTACAATACTTCTTAGCTTTTATTTGCTTCCTTTTACTGTCGTCTCTGAGCACATCGGTGACGATGAGCATTTTCCTGTTCTCTTTTATGTACACTTTGACGTTGAACTTCTGATGCCGATCCTGTGTGCCTAACAGTCTCAGTACCTTAAGATTATTTATTTGAAATTATTTATTTAAACCTGTTTTTATTGAAAAATTCAGTGACATGACTCAAAGTTTCAAAGGTACAGCTAGCTACCTGTAGATTTTTAATTTGTTGTTTACATTTGCTATGTTGTTGTGGGCGACGTGTGGCAAGCTGTTATGTTCCTGTGGGTTGCAGTGAGCATTCGTACTAGCTGTGCTCTTCGTGGCATGAATGTGCTGTACCCTTTAAAAATCAGCAGTCCTGCTGCGAGAGGAATTGTGATCATTGCCTGCGCTGGTGATTTTAAACGAGTTGTGTGCAATGCATTAGAAAAACAAATCATCCTCTGATAAAATGACTAGTGTAGCGTTCAACAGTTACATTGTTGCAAAACTCTCAGAAAACCTCATATTGCTGAAAAATAAAATTAGCAGCTAAGATCAAGCTGCTAAATTTGATTTCAGTTTCATTTTCAGTGAAATGATTGAACAGCTCGCTTTAGTTTTACTTTGCTTAAAGAATCTAAGTCATGCCTGGAGCTTCACGTCTTTTTGTGGTTTAGCCAAATCCTGTGACTCTTATCAATGGCATGAAAAGCCAGATAGTGGAAGTAAATAACACCAAACTCTCATCCCTAAAATGAGCTCTGACTAGCTCTCAAAATATGTCCTGTCTACAAGGCATGGCACCAACAAATTTGCCTCCAGCTGAAGAATCTGTTCAGATGAATGCCATAAGTCTGACTGTTTTAAGCACTCAGGAAGTCTTGCTCTTTTTTTCTTTACAAGTCATAACCTCCCCCGTTCCTTTTTTGCCTTGCATTTGTGAATGTAAACTAAGAACAATTGAACTGTTTAACTGCCCTCAGATGGGGGAAGCATTACTCAGTCCAACAGCTAATGTATTGTACTGAGCATGTAATGCTCAAACATGTCATGTTATCAGTTATGACATCTAAAAGTGTGGGCGGCATGGTGGTGCATAACAAGCAAGAAAGTTCTGGGTTTAAACCTTTCTGTGTGGCATTTGTTTTCCCACTGTGCTTTATCCACAGTGTCAGAAGAAAATCCACACTCCAGGGCTGGCTCTGGGTGTGACTGCTGCTGGTTGTCTCAGCGCTAGTCCTTGCTTCCACCTGTCCAGGGAGTGCCCTACCTGTGGGTTGGGCTCCAGCCCCACCCTGACCCTCTACAGCTGTGGTTCTCAAAGTTTGGCTTACCATTTGGTCTGTCATAGCGGTGCACAAAAAGATGTGGGAGCATTTCTATTAAATTGCAACACATTTAGCTGTAGTTGTCATAGATGAATGAATCTTATTAACACTGACAAATAGACACCTCAGTAATTGTTAAAGCCTAGAAAAACACACACACACACACAATAAAGCAAATGCCAACATGAACCACTATTTGCTGAACAGGCACTTTAAAGTGTGGATTTTTCCTGGGTAGTCCACTTACATTGGCTCCCTAAACTTTGAGAACCCAGCTCTGCAAACTTGGGATGGCCAACTAGTTATTATACCCAGAGGTGCTTAAGTATCAGCCTAATTGTGTTTCTATTCTATGCATTATCTAGTTTTTCATCTTTTGTGAAGAATTTTATGAAATGAGCCATTCATCTTTAAAATTGTATCCACTGTTGACTTAGGAGATTTGCACAGGTAACACACCAGAGGGGTTCAACTATGAAGTTCAACATTGCAACGCTTTCTTGACAAAACCTAAACCCCCTGTCAGATAAAATGGGTAATGGTGTCTTTCAACTGTTCAGGCAGGTTTTCTGCTTCAGCTTCTGCGAGTGCTCACATAAGAGGCGTTTCATCATGTGATTGGTCCCTATGAGCCCAGCAGCTCTAGATGTTATCAAGCAGTGGTGCACTCTCAGTGCGATTGCTTATTCCTAACATGTAGTACACCCCTCTGGTAAACTTTGCATGAAAGGCTGTGCATTCAGGTGATGTTTGAGGAGATGGACTGATGCAAATGTAATTTTGGGAACATTGTTACAATCTTTCTCTTTTCAGACTGTACATCCATTGGTTCAAGAGACTTGGTAAGGTAGTTGAAACGCTGGAAATATAATTTACTTTTGTACATAGTTGCAATGCATCATTGTAGCCTGCATGAGCTGCACAGCAGAGTGCAATAATATGAACAAGTGACAAAGAAAATTCTCTTTATTGACCATTTTCTGATACAAATTGTTGTAGGGCACCATAGAAATATAGACATTGTACATTTATATACGTGTACATTAAAAAGAATGATCCATCCTATTGAGTTTACAGTATATAAATCAACGGATGACTGACGTTACTATGTAAAATGACATGATATCGAGACTAGGAAGTTGATAGAGGACATGAAATGACCGTTGTACGAGTACGGTGAGGATGGCTACGTGTGGCAGTGGTAGACACACGGTGGCCAACGGAACATGGAAAAAGCGCCCAGTCCATCACAAACATTTGTCCATGAAAATCTGAACTAACATTTCAGTGCACCAGAAGTTTTTTTCTTAAAAGGGTAAAAACACACTTGCTAATCTACCACAGTCAGCGAACACAGTCGTCAAGCTGACAGGTCTCCCTGACTTGCTTCACACATTTACAAAAAAAAACAAACCAAAAACCTGTCTGCCAGCTCCGGTTATGAATGAGCCAAGAAGTGTTTGTGTTGTCACACAATCACATACTCGACCCCTTGGATCTCTCATTACAGTCAGGAGAGGAAAAATAAAATAAAATATACAAACATTGTCAACTCATGCCAGAGGTTACATTTAAAAAACCCAGTTGCAATAAATGGTAAAATAAGCCGTTTGAGTGAGGTATGAAATTCCAGGCATTGTCTTGCCTGTTTGCAGTTTTCCGGGTTTCGTAACTGAGGTTGTAGCAGCTTAGGTGTGTGGAAAAACCCAGTTAAGTGGACTGTGACTGTGGGTTCCCTGACACTTAGAAATACACAAAAGTTTTCTTTAACCATAGCAGACGGCATACAACACACATCTTCAAAGGACTAAGGAAAAAGTTTCTTTTTATTATTACCATACTAAGTGATGAGAGGAGGACCAAGCTAGGCGAAGCAGTGAGATCTAGATGGAATGAGGGAAAAAAAATAAAAATAAAATAATAATACAGCCCTGTTGGATAGTAGTGCCACCAACTATCCTGTGTTACAATCAAACTCCTTGTCCGATCAATTGCAGTTTGCCTTATAAGTGATTGAGAGTGAGGGCTTGGAAAACTGAGGACCATGTGAGGACAAAGACGCCAATGTAACAGCATTTGTAAAAGCTCCCTGAAGAAACGACACTGATGACTTTAAGCCTAGAACTCTGCCAACCTTAAAAAACACATACGAAAGAGTTTTATTATAACATGAAAAGCAGCACACGTGTTTTAAAATGTATGTAACCCAAAGGAACAAAAACAAAACAGTAAGTCAGATCGAGTCTAATGATACACTTTTACATCTCTCCACTATACGCAGTGAACTGAGAAGGAAGTCTGAGAAGCATCACTAAAATCTAAACTGTCCTACAGGAAGAGGGCAAAAGATGGTTCTCCTCTAATCGGGTGGGTGAAGTCAGTTATGCAGATTAGGAAAAGATACTTCTACCATCAGTTACCTATTCTCATCCTAAATGCTGAAGCTCAACTCCATCTAGAATACAATGCAAAGGATAGGTTAACCACTTCACACAAACACTCAAAACCAAAAAAGAAAAACTTTTGAAAAAAAAAAGAAAAAGAAAAAAAAGAAGTATAGGTAAAATTCACCTTTGTCCAGTACAAAACACGGAGAAAAATCTATATGCCCTACCATCTCAGATGCGGGTACAACAAATAAGTAACATTAAGCAGAGAAAACATCCTACAAACCACCTTTAGGGGAGAGGAAAAAATAAAAATAAAAAAAAGAGAAAAATGGAGGAAATGTCCAGGCTCCTTGGAGAACACCTTTTTGTCCAGTATAAAAGACTTGTAATAACATGACATGTAGAGAAACGGGCTGTTACCTTTCATGTAATTCTTAGATCTATGCTTGAGCAAGTCCATCGTTCTATCCAGTGCTGTTGCATGATATATGTACTGTGTTAACCCTCCTTTGGCAAAAGGGGGCTTTGTCGTGAACAGTGGTCATGTGGTGGCACTGGCATTGGAGATACAGCCCAGTTCTGGTTAACAGTAAGTCAGTATGTTGAGTGAGGTAGCATGCGTTGTGAATTACTGGTCCTCCTCCTCTTCCTCCTCAGATGATTCCTGGGATGCTTTTTCTTCCTTTTCCTGCAGGGGAGGAAAAAAACAAAAAAAGGAAGGGGGGCTGTTAAGTTATGCCTTGACCACACCCACAAGGAAAATGCCCAAAGCACCATCAGTGTTCAACAACAATAGCTGCCTGTGATTCATGCCTCAACGCGACTGTTTTTACTTTAATAACCCCCAAGCACCAACAAGAAAGAGACTAAATGTTATTATAAAATCTCTGATAAACCACTGTGGCATGAAGAACACCCAAGGGAAGAGTGAGCCATCTGTAGTGAAAAATGATTCATACACACAGCAGTGAGTCACAATGAGGCATCCTGCTTTTTGCCCTCTTGCCTTTCCTGCTCACACTTACTGCTGCCCAAGATGTCCATTCATAAAAATGAGGAGCCTAGTTAGGAGGGTAACTGTGGGTCATTCCTTTCTGTGACTAATGCAATTCAGACGAGTACGCCCTAACCACTCATGCACATGACACAATGTTACTACAAGACCGCAGTTTCTCCTAGATTAAAACATGCTGCTTTGACCGGCTGTATGTAGTTGGGCGACTCATTTTGAAGCTCCTAAAAGTAAATATCCTGCTGTCAACATCTGGTTAAAAAACAAAAAAACAAAACAAAACAGAAAACCTTTAAAGACATTTGCCATTTTAAAACTACTCAATAAAGAGTGGTTGACCATGCAACTCTGAATGAACACAAGACCCCAAAATAGCCAATGAGTAAAAAAAAAAAAAAAAGACAAAAAAAAAAAAAGACCAAGGAACAAGGCAGGCAAGGGAATTAGGAAAATGCAATTTCACCCTGCAGGCACTCATACCGAGCATAATTCAATTGGGAGAGGAACAGCTTAACTGATGTGAACACTTGTTTGTCCATGGGATCTTACCTCCTTCTTAGGTCTTCCCCTGCGTTTTCCCCCTGCAGATGGGGCTGCCGTTGCCTTCTGTGAGAGAAAACGGAAAAAGGTCAAGAGAGCTCCAAGTGGGCTCTAACATTTTGTTGTGATCCTCAAGGTCACTGACCTGCTGATCTGCTAAAACTTCTGAGTTTTTTTTTGTTTTTGGGGGGGGGGGCACAAAAAGCAATGGTGTAAACAATATTTCCTAGAGCTCTGCATCTAGCTGCCTGTAGATGGCGGTAAGGCCTCTAAAATGAGACAGATGGAAAGGGGGCATTGGGTTCATTGGCTATTATCTGGAAGGCCGACAGGAACTGCACACAGGGCACTCCAGTTCGCTGGCCACCTGGTCTGAGGCTCAGAGACAGCTGGTGAAACTGAGCGGAGACACAAACCCTCTGCAGCTCGGCCCTCGCTGCTAAACCTATATCAAAACATGTATGCGCGACTTCCTCTCCCTCCGCCTTTCCCATACATAGCAGTGAAGACCGAGCGCAGGGAGAACCGGAGGGTTGGGGCGGGGGAGAAAAATCAGTTGTTGCTATGGTAACGACAGGCAGAGAAGAACTAGGGCTGTGTGCTGGGTGGGGGCGGAGGGGTGCTTAGTGTCAGCTTGGAAACAGTCTTGCGGCCTCTGCACCTGCACCACACTTTGCATGACAAGCTGCAGGAAGCTGGAGGACAGGAAGTAGAGGGTGAGCATCACCAACAAGAAAAAAAGAAAAAGAAAGTGTGAGGCAGTAAACCAAGGTCTTTACAATGGGGAACCCTAGCCAAGCTATTTCTGACACCACGAGGGGGAAGCAGCCAGATTACAGCCAACAAATATATCTCAAGTAACAGCAGGACATCCTTTTACAAGGAGGTGGTTAGCTACCGTTAAAATGTTCATCAACCAAAAGGAATCCGGGGTTTGGAGAAAAAGACAAAGCACTTGCAAGAAACAAATTTACAACAAATGCCACACTAACGCCGACTGCCCATCTTGGAATTGCAGCTATTCCGGATCAGGATGTGTGCTCGTTGCTGCTGAACTCACTATCTGTCACTATGTGAAAACACGTCTGCAGACTGCATTGACTTACTTTGCCCTTGCCGGTTGTCTTGTTTTTGCTGCCCTTCGGCCGTCCTCTGGGCCTCTTTGGAGTAGGGGACCCACTTGGTTCCTGGCAATCACAATCAAGACAAAGTTAGGGTAGTATAAAACATCTGGACAATATTTTAGGAACATAAGCTCTTAAAAATCTGGCTTATATTGCAAGATCAAGGTTTTCAAATCAAAATATAGACATACAAAAAAACAAAACAAAGCTCTCTGAGGTAAAGACAGTGCAACTTATGTGCATTAAATGCTAAAAAGGTTGCCATGGTCCAGCAGATACAAGTTCACAAATAACAGATGTGTCATTAAGGGAAATATGCAACAGTAAGCACTTAGGGGATTACCGTCACATGCAAAAAAGCAAGGTACATTCAGCTCGAGGTGAGTTATCTTATTCATGTGTGGTTGTAAGCTTCGTCATGGCTGACGCGCCTCCTGTTGCATTTCTGCTGTGTTTACAACCGCAGCTCATAGCAACAGAGCAATTCAATAGTAAAAACACAGCAGGCTGAGTGACAGGTATATGAGCCACTGTGCGCTTTGACTCTGCTATGTCATCCATTACATGGGGAGCAGAGGTGGGTCGTAGGGGGTTAAATCTGGTTTAAAGGCTTTAGGTTACAGGTTGCTTACAAACCAGTGAGACATGTGGCAAGTTTGTTGTTCTTCCCTTACACTGATAAGGAAGGGGCAAATGGTCACAAGGGCATGCTGCAGCCATTTCAGGAGTCTTAATTTCATTGAGGGATATGCATGAGAAGCTCAGCTGCAATAATATCTACCTGAGCATCAGCTGCAGCAGACCTGAGTTAAAGGGTTTAAAAAAAATCTGCTCCCATCTTTTTAATAATATTAAATACATCCTTATTGTAATTTCTGGGATACAATAATAATAAAAAAATACAACAGCACACTTTCTCCAATAAATAGAAGAACAGAATGGGACTACTTACGTCAGAGGTTTTTACCTGCGGCTGCTTACGGGGTCTTCCACGCCCTCTCTTCTCTGTGGCTTCCTTCTCTTTCGGTGAGACTGTCCCCTTGTCGCTCATGTTTGCGTAGCTTTTCAGACCCAAAGACATAAATCACACCGGTCACTCTTGCAGCAAGGGGAGGCGTCGAGTTCACACACAGAAAAATACACGGGCTATTAAACTCAGTGACCGCAACAGCAAACAAAAAAAAAGGAGAAAAAAAAGGGGGCGGCCTACCCACACACCGGTAACGCGTTTAACTCAATTAATCCGCGCTTATTTCCAGGTCTATTTCTGTCACAACCGTGCTCCATTACACAGACGACGGTGCCACACAAACACTGGATTGGGATCAAACTGGCTTGCAGGGTACAGCCGGGACTCAGTAAGCGATCGGAGGCCGAGCAAACCTGCAAAATACTACTGAACCCGGCGCTCCCCTGCCTCCACGACCATGTTTAGAGGCCCGTTTGCTGTAGTTGTTGTAGCCAACAATCGGGCCTGCGCATGACACTCGCAGCATGTCTGCACGCCGGGGCGACGAAGAGATATCCCCCCCCCCTCCTCCTCCGCCGCCGACACACATGCACATACACACAATGGCTAGTGTGTGCTCGTCTGGATTTGCAGGGTAAAGCCCTAGCCTGCATGGCGGCACCCATTTTTCTGAGTGCTATAGAAAATGCAAGCAGAGCTCATTTGCGGGAACCAGAGCCCGGGCCGGAGCAACAAAAGACGGCTTCACATCTAAAGCATGCAGCGTCCTCTCGCCAGAGATGCCTCTCTGTAAAAATGCATTTAGGCGGTTGTAGCTTGCAAACTTTAGCTTGCCTTTCGACGTCCTTTTCTTGTGCACTCACCTTTATCGCTCGGTAGCAACCTCTGCTCTATTTAAGACGAAATGTTTCCTTTAAGCCTAGCTGGTTGTACCCGGTTAAAAAGCCTCGCTCTGATCTATAGGCTACAGCTTTTACTCGTCAGACAACACACAGCCCGCCCCTTTAAAATCCCAGCTCATGCCGCTTTAAAAACAGTTATGAATTAAAATGAGAGCGGGTCAATATATATACTTTTTTTTTTTTAAAAAAAATTTATTTTTAAATAATAAAAATTACCAGCAGGATGAGAAGTTTACTCCAACGACGTCCTATAAATAGCGCACGTGCTCGTCTTGTCTCCTACAGATAAAGGAAAAAGGCGCCAGCCAGGAGGAGTTTTGGGGCAATTTAAAGAGCCGCCCTCATGGGAGCTGGAACATTGGAGGGCGGAGATATAAGTGGGCCACCAACAGTACTACTAGCAGCCCAACCCCCCACCCACTTACGGATCCCTTTAATTCTCCAGGTTCAATCACAAAATATAAAAACATATTTTTAAGTGGCGGGATATACTTTTAGGAACCAAGGAAAGAATGACTACTAACTGTATTTATATTGTCTCATACTACATTAACTTAACCAACACATACCACTGTCTCCACAATAAAATTGTGAATGAACTATGACCTTCTCCAATGTAAACACAAGCTGCCTTTGAGCTCGGGAATGATTTACATCCTTTGCTCAGGTAAAACACGACTCCAGTAATGCATTAAAATGAAAAGTTAAATATTTACTAAATGAATAACACAGTAATGCGTTTGTTTAACAACAAAATGAATATCATCATAATATAGTGGGAAAAAATGTACAAAATTGTCTCTGTATTGCAGAATATAATATAAAATAATTCAGTTCTGGTTTTAGATCTTAGGTACAGTACTACGCTGATCTTCTATGTGTTTTAAGGTTTGTAATATCAATGTGATGCATGTAAATAGTTCACCTGCATAAACCTCTGTGCAAATAACATTGTAAAACATGGATGTGATGCTGTGATCCCGGTACAGTTTCTTATGTTTCAGAAATGCCTCTATCTGTTGAGACAACATTTTATGTTAAAATAAAGAGATTAATAAATTAAAATTTAAATATTCTCTTTGTTGTATCATATTTAAATTTATTAATCTCTTTATATTTTCTTTTTAACTGCGTCCATTCTTTAGTCTTTCCAAGCTATTTCCCCTTGTTATCTGTTTTTACTTTGTTGAGCTGAGTTTTTTATTAGCTAATTTCCATATTTTTAAATTTAAATAAAAGTATGTCTTTGTCTTAATTTTTTCCTTCATCTTAAATATTTAATGGTTAATAATATAGTATAGGGTTGTGTTATGTGCCATTTACCATGACAAAAAACACCCCACTAAAACGACTTTTAATTTTATTAAGCATTTGGGGTTTATTTGTATTTTATTTTTTCAAAAAAAAATTCCAACATTTGGATATTATTTTTAATATTTCACTGATGGCTTTATCTTAATGATAAAAAATAATATTAGCCACATTTAAAACCCCCCCACAAAATATTGCTTTTATGTTATTCACTCATTTTTCCAATGATATCACTGTAGCGTTGCGTTGTACCTGTTGAGAACAGGCAGTAGCTGTCGCTGTATTTCAGAAAACGTTAATCTGAGTTCAAGGCCACTCAGTTATCCCATCCTGACAATATGCCACCCATAGAGGAGTTCCATGAGTAAGCGCATGCAAGAGCCATAAAACTCCCTTACTGCTACTGCTCTTTTATTCTTATAGTTAAATATGTCGACCTTTCATGTTGCTCCCGTGAAATGGACAAACGTCTGATGTTGATTGCATGGGTGTGGAGAATGCGGATAAAACAACCTAGGCTTCCAGTAGGTAGTAGGCAACAGTAGCCCACTTTCGCACAGGGGGTTCTCCTGTAAATGAGCTACCCATGTGGAGTTGATGGGTCTGCTACTATCCAATTGAAAACAGATTTCTGAAAATGCAGTGGGACCTTAAAGTGCTGGTAAGGGGACCTTTCGCCGCCTTCTGTGTGTATTCTACCTCTCTGTTTGTTAGGTCATGGCAGATCTCAAGTAACTTACAGCAAACGCACATATCAAATGACTCAGACTCCAAAGGCTTTGTTATCAGCGGAGAGCACATGCATGTCAATATACTGTACATATATGACAAGGAGAGTGGGAGTTTGGTGAATAGGGCACTGGATAGAGCATGAATGGAGAGCGCTTTTCTCAATGAGTCCAATGTTCTGCTCAGCATGTGCTTGCCTTGCATGCCACCCCCTTCCCTCTCAATTTCTCAGTCTATTCACTTCCTTCGTATCTACTTCAGGCCCATCCCCCACAAATCTCTGGCATACCCACCCTTCAGTATGTGGATGGAGACAGGTTCTCTCTCTCTCCCTCTCTCTCTGCGTGTGTGTGTGTGTGTGTGTGTGTGTGTGTGTGTGTGTGTGTAGAATGCTGTCACTCTCACCACTGGCACCACCTGGAGACCGATTTAGGGAGTGGATATTGTGACTGATTAGTAATGGTGAAAAGCAAATGATTGCTTTATCTTTATATTTAGCTGAGATGTAAAATAGTTGGATTTTAAAACGGGGGGGGGGGGACTAACAAAACAAAAAAACAAAACAAAGCATGTGCGCCTTTGCAACTTTGGTTTTACTTTTGCCTGTAAAGACAAAATTAAAAAGGGTGTGATAGCATCAACCTGCCAGGTATCCTCTATGTCTTTGGTGCACCTTTACTGACCCGTCTCATGATAATTTAAACCCTCTTAAACATAAACATCTATCCATCCATCCATCCATCCATCCATCCATCCAATCCATCGGAAATCTGTTTGTTAAGCCACTTAACGCTCACCTATAAATCATTCAAGCATAAAAGCATCATCTAACTCAAGGGATGAACCAATTTTAAATTGTATCTTCATACACTTTATTGTAGCATCCTATTGCAAATGCTAAAAATAACATGTTAAAAATACCAATAATAGCATTTTTACACCAACAAGGTGCTACTAGATAAACACCTGACGTTTCGCAACATAAACCTCAAAGAAATTGAGTAAACTGCACAAGTAGAGGATAAAACAAGTACCAGGTCTACAAAACTGTCTACAGCAGATGAACAGTATCCAAAAGTCATTTCCATAAGAAATAAGAAAATAAATCCTGCAGAATGGCTGTCAAGAGGTTATTCTTAAGGAAGGGAAATGGGAATCAACCAGCCTAAAAATTAGCGGTAACAGGACTCATGGCACGATGAACCTAAGTTTGAAAAGTCTGATTCAAATAATTATCAATATTTAGAGAGGACGACAGGAGAGATGTACAATAGTGACTGCTTACAGTGATTTTTAAAACATGGTAGAGGCTTTGTCATGGTTTGCGCTGCACTTAAACCTATGGTGTTTTACATCTTGTCAAAATTGGTGGAATTATAAATGTAGAAAAATGTCATTATATCTTTCATCCACCATCCAATAGAGCTTCCTTTTTCAGCATGACATTGATCCCAAACACACTGTCAATGCAGTAAAAGCATATCTAGCTAGAAAAACACACAGCTGAACCCTATCAGTTATGTGGCGATCGTGGCTCAAGAGTTGGCCTCGTAATCGGAAGGTTGCCGGTTTGAGCCCCGGCTTGGACAGTCTCGGTCGTTGTGTCCTTGGGCAAGACACTTCACCCGTTGCCTACTGGTGGTGGTCAGAGGGCCATCACCAGTGTGTGAATGTGTGTATGAATGGGTGGATGACTGGATATGTAAAGCGCTTTGGGGTCCTTAGGGACTAGTAAAGCGTTATATAAATACAGGCCATTTACCATGGACTGACCTCCCCGGAGGCCTGAATTACTGAAGCAGTCTGGGATCATCTTGACAGAGAACAGAACAAAAGGCAGGCAACATCCAAAGAAGAGCTTTGAATGTCCTTCAGGAAGCTGGGAGAACTATGGCTGAAGACTACTTAAAGAAATTACAAAAAGGCTTGTCAGGCTCTATTGAATGATAAAAGTGGTCATACCAAATATTGACACTCGCACTCATACAAACTACGTTTTTGCCTAATAAATTCTGATGTATTCCCATTTACGTTTGCATGTTTAAATGAAGTGCTGCACGTGTTTAATATTTTCCCAAAAAATATAATAAATGAGGGGCACTTAAGACTTTGCATAACATTTTCTATTAATTAAATACGTTATGATGTGCATCTGAAAAAAAGACCATGTAAAAATTTCTCCAATGTGTTTATTCATTAAAAACTAGTATTTCCAGGCATTAATACAACTTTATCTATCTATTTGGGTTTTTTTTTTTTTGTTTTTGTTTTTTTTTTAAATTTGCGTGCATGCAGGGATTCCCTGGATGAATAAATAAATAGTCAGGGCAAAGCTGTAATAAGAATTCATCTTTCCACAAAACTATCATCTTAGCAAATCTAATTTGTTTCCTTGTGTATTTTTAGGAATTAAACAGGTTTAAACCATATTTCAGTGTCAGCACATCGCATAAACGTGGAGCATAAGTGTATCTGATGATCCCCAGAAGCCAGAATGACTAGAAAGAGAGCACAAAACAAACTTGGAGCCAGCTTGAATATCAGCACTAATTGAATCTTGGAAGAGACAAACACTTCCACATCAGACGCCCTCTTCAGAGACGTCTGCTTGCTTGTGAACTCTGCAGCAGAGTTTGAGTAGACAGAATCCTATTGACCCTTGGAGGGTGGGGGTTGGGGGTCTTGGCCCACTTTGGCATGCTCACCCCGCCCCCACCCCATGTCCTCCTGCCCCCGCACCCCCTTTTTGCTCATCTGTCTTCCCCTTCGGCACGCTCTCTAGCTCATTCTAGCAATCCATTTTTAGGCGCTTTGTAAACCACAAGTGATCCAGCCAAACCAACTAACAGATGTGGACAAAACATCCTATTCCTGCCTGTGCCTGGGTTTCCCCCGCTTGTGCTGCTGTTGGCCCTGGATGAGCCTGAACATGACTAACACACATACACACACGCCACTCACATCCTCCCTCTCATTCCCCAAAGAAGAGATGAAGGGGGCAAAAAAAAAAAAGCAGGAGAGAGAAAATCCACCGGGAGGGGAAAAGGAAAAGGCTAGGTGGGCGGAGAATATGTGTGTGGGTGTGTTTCTACGAGGGAGCGGATGGAGGTTAGTGGGCGGAGGGTCGGGGGCCGCTCAGTCCGCTCATGAGTAGTATCTGACTCACACAAACAGACGGAAGTAGTGCGTGCTGCTTGTTTAGTGAACACAGCTCTGTATTAATGTGATACTCCTATATGGAAATCATAATAGGAGTTCTTACAATACCTTATTTCAACTCCTTAAGTTGGTCACTGACTCAGCGCTCCACTTTCTCTTTCAAATGGTTTCAACTCCACATCCTGAGATGGACACGGGCGGATCAGTCATACTGTGACTCAAACGTTTGACATTTTTTAATGCCATATTTGAAACTTCCTTTGGCAGCCTTGGTACGTTTATAAGTCACTTTTTTATGCGGTATATTTATTTTTTATTTGTCATTCCATGGGAATCAACAGCTTGGAAAAAACCTGCAAATCCGCCCGGTTTTTCTTTTTAAAGTTCCTGAAGTGGGTTGACTCACACCCAGTCCACCTAATCATAGCATATAAATACATACTATACCTAAAGCGGACCATACAAAACACTCAAAGCAAGCATTAACTGGGTTTTATTATTTTAACTTAAAAATGTATTCAACCCTAAAGGCAGTTTTTTTTTAATCTCCCGGAGCCAGAGTGAGGCAAGAGGACAGGGTCAGCTTCAGAGCAGCCCCCTGACAGCTACCAGCAGTTATGTGCTGAGAGATTTTTTAAAACATAATAATAAGGTGAGTGCTTTTAAATCTAGACTATATCTGCACCACCCTTCCATAGTTCGTTATTGAGTCCCCTCATATGAAAGACATGAGTGTTTTTGAGCATCTGCAATATGAGTCACCAATATATGTCGCCAACAGGGGGCAGATTTTTTTGGTTTACAAACTGAGGCAACAACGTGTGACATCCTTGAGAACTGCCACCATCTTGTGGTGATACTTATACATTATGTGCGCTTTTATGTTCAATATTAAAACTTTTTTTTTATTTAAAATGCGTCTCACTGTGTAAGATTAAATGTTTATTAGAAAATGCCCAACCCCTCCTCCCCTTCACCTTTTTTCCCCACAACTATTCACCACGAAGGAGAGTGTTGCTGTGTTGTTAATACACTCCCAAGACTTCTCAGTGATAAAACACTCTGCTTTTCATGACAAGTCTCCCGGTAGCCGAGCACTTTAGTTATCATGTCCAGCAGGGGGTAGTCTTACCCTGAAAAATACTTTAGCCTTGACTTCATTGATTCCTCTCCTGAATCTAATAGGTAGCAGGTTTGTTGCCACTAAGGAATTAACAAGCTGCAGCAAACCTGCATCTGTCTGGAATTTATTCAGACAATATGTTCCCTAGATTGTCCTCCACATCAGCAGCTGCAGACATTTGCTGAAAACTGAAGGGGCTGGCAATATTAAAGCAGTTTTGCAGGTTGCTCCCATTTCTTCATCAAGTTTTGTGAAATAATGAATCCACGGTTTGGATTGTGGTTCAAAGCCTGCCCTCTAGACATGACAATCAGGTGCAGCAGAATGAGGTTACTGCTTAATTCAGCTGACCCTCATCAGGTTTAAATTCAACTAGAGTAGAGAAGGCAAAGGAGGTCTGTCACTCTGACAGATGAGCATATGTTCAGAGAGGTTGGAAGGAGTAATAGATGAGAGTCACCTTGGTGATGGTGCATCTGGATTTTCAGAATTCACGCTACCCCTCTCTGTCTTACCTGATTGATCAAAAGGGAAAAGAGCCCGCCTGCCCATTTTCGTGCCTGTCACATCCCTGCATGGTAGCTGCAGTCCCCAGAGAAAGCATCTGGCTCAGGCTACATCTTTGCTGGTTACTTATAGAAGCGATCTGTGCCGAGTTTTATCGCCGTTTTTTTTTATTTCCACAGGGAAAAGAGAGCAGATTCTCTTGGCAGAGTGCTGATGTGATGACCGCAACAACAAATAAGCGCCAAGCTTTACAGTCGAGGATAAAAGGTTTACAAACTCCTCTGTAAAACAGGTGGTAGGCTCAGCTGCAGAGCTGAGTCACTTTAACATTTGTCTTATTGATTGCTTTTTGACTGACATTCCCACAGCAGGTAAATTAGAACGTGGGTATTTTTTCTGTCAAGTAGATTAAACAGAATTAGTATGTGCAAACACTGGCCAGACAGTGACATTTTAAAAATATCACCAACGTATCTAGAGGAAAAGAATTTTTTAGACTTTTCTTGTTTTTAACACAGTCTACACACTATAATTACATTAAGATTGGTAGCCCAGATATTACTTTTTTTTCCATTTCAATTACTTAAAAGAAACAAAAACTCAAAATTAAGGCAGCAGTGAAGTGAGATAAACTCCAAAAACTCACTACACTTTCCATCATTCCATCAATGAAAGCATTAGAGCTGATTTTTTTTTCCAGTACCACAGAATAAAACTGTACAAATAAATCAAATTTCATGTATAAAATAAGCCCTCCTTTAAATATCACCCCTGTAACAAAGTTGAACTCTTTAAAAAAGAATAAATGTCAGTGTAGCATTTTTTGACATTAACTTGACGCCCACAAGCCCCGCAGACCAGTTACTAACACCGGTCAGTAATTCCATTGTGTTGGTGGCAGCTCACCAACCCTCAAGCTTCTAGCCTTAAGCATAAATAAGAAGAAGGCTACAAAGGTCTGGTAAACTCACATCTTTCCAACGCCGCACGCTCTAACTTTAGCTTTCAGTCTGAACTGTGATCCTCTGGAGCGCCCACAAAAGACAAACATTTTCACATACCCAGTAATAGTCACCCCAAACCTGTGAATAGACTTTGACGTCTTAAATACCCCTTTAACTATACGATGCATTCATTTGGTAAATAACACATCAGTTTCTTTGTTCTTGCTCTGTGTCTAGACAGGTTAGAAAAAAGACGGGCTAGGTAAGCCGATTGTGCTTGGAGCCTGCAATCCAGCTGTTGTAGCTGGGAAGTCCCATAGTGGTGTCTGGAGTAATATCAGTTGACAGATCCCCTCACTGACACCAGGATGTCCGTCTATGGCCCTGACCACATCACAGTGTTCAGTATCCTGTGTAAGCAGGTGTCAGATTGCTGCCTATTGATGAATGATTTGAGTTGCTGAAGATGGACTGTGGTGCTGCCACCCGCAGGGGTCTAGGCGAGACGGATGGGTCCATTTGTAATGCAGAGGGGGCCCCACAGCTGCATTAACTATTAAAGTGTGGTTATCTCAGGGTAATGGTACGCCAACAGCACTGAAACAAACTATAGCGAGAGAAAGTATAATTCTAATGTTGATATATGAGCCCTTGCTTCTTTATTATGTGCTCTATTCTCTAGTCTGCAGTCTAGATTGGGACGATATGAATGAAACAGCAATAGCCTGCCATTTAATGAACGTCTGGTTAATATACGCTTGATACCATAAGAAAAGTAATTGTATATTAACCCTCTCAGGCTCAAATTAAGTTTTTGTTGCTAATGCACAAAAGAATACCTACAGAGGTACTTCTGAGTAAAAAAACCTCATAAAATATGTATGTGGGGTAATCAGGTTGTTAGCTTTTAACTGTTGCAAATCTGCAACGCCTGCCTTGAGAGGGTTAAATGTTCATCTAAGGTAATGTTCAAACTTTAAATTCTAAATTGGGTTAAAATAAATTTAATCCACACTGTTTTTATTTATTAATCGACTTGTAAGGACAGCTTTGTCTTAGCCACACACTCACTTTGCCCTGTGACATTAAAGGACCTCAGACAAAATAGTGTAAAACAACCTTAGCACAGTTGCTTGGCATCACAACAAGCCTGAAATGATGTAGTTACCACTGGTCTGCCACACAGCACGGCCAGTAAATGAAAGAAAGACCCATGAAGCAGAGAGGCCAAATGACTTCACCTTTAGCTGCCTCTGGTGTTTGTCTTTACTTGTAAACAGGCACTGGGAGGAAGTTCACTCGTTAAACTTTCTACAGATGGTCAATATCTTTATCTGTTTCCTGCTCCAGCTGGTAGAAGTCTTGAATAGCAGTAAAGAGGGAGAAATTGATTCCACTGTACCTTTCCTCCTCTCATTTTGTCAACCTGAAGTCCATCTTGTGAATGTGCCCTCAGAGTCGATTGGCCTAAGGGATGGAGGAGCACTGGGAGTAGCTGGGTAAAGGAGTGAGCCATCTATCCTTGGTACCGAGAAGGGGGAGGAGGGGACATGGTGTCGTTCCACCTGCCTGCTGAATAAATCATCGCTTAGGCCATTCTGCAGCTGCAGTCCAATTAACCAAAGGGGACCCTGTGAATGCAGTTAGGTGGTATGATTAATTACACAGTACTGACAATACATACCATAGTTCACAATATCCCAAAGGGCAAACACTGAAGATGGCTTTACTTTGCAGATTTTAGCATGCCTTTGAAGCATTGCTCCCTTTGGATGTACACTAACATTATTGGAAGTTTTTTTTTTTATCATACCTACAGTAACTAATTATGCCTCTATCTGGTACCTTTGAAAGTGGAAACAAACAGGCAAACACATGTACACAATCATAAAACTGAAGCCACTCCAGTAATCTTAAACCAGCTTCAAAGCCAAGCAAACAAGCAAGCAAACATTTTCCCCTGTTAGAAGGCAAGGCTTTCTGGCATACTAATTTAAGGTGCCATTAGTTCCTTTTACATGGCTTATGACACAGCTCCAGTTCTTACTACTTCAGCTCATTTAAATGGTGCCTTTAATTTAACATAAAAAGTCAAAGAAGAAGGTGGAAGAGAAAGGTTAATGGGACTGACACAAAGGGCAGACAGCAGAAGAAGTCTAGCCTTAAGTGTCACATCCTGCTTGCATCACAGCCCATACAAGGAACCAATTAGGCCTGGTCAGTAATTAAGAGAAGTCCAGTAGCATGGCTCTGGTTATAGCTTTCTGGAGGATTAAAGCCTTCTCCAAGACAACTACTGGTAATGGCCTCGATCCTTCTATCAATGATCCGCTCACACGCTGACGTTTGACTGCTGCCACATCAAACAGAAAGGTCACAGAGGATGTAACAAATGAAAACAGAGGAAAGACGAGACAAGGACGTAATTGCAGGAGACTTTGGTCAATGGGAGAAAGACCGCTCAGCCATTGTTTACTTTTAACAAAGCTGATGTTGCAGCACAAGCACACACCATCCCGCTCTTTCTATTTCCAGCGTGCGTGGCTTGTTTCAGCAGAGCAAAAGAAAGAAGTTAAACATGGACTTGACATTTACAGCCAACGTCTGTTTAAAGGTTACATTCAGTTTCAATGAAAACTTATGCAAGATCTCTGCTTACTGAGTATATTAGAAATGCAGCATTTGTATGTGGGTTTGAATAAGTTCTGTTATTGAATAAATAACTTAGTATTCTATATTAACTGTGGATCAAAATATCTTAAAGCTGTCATTAGTGATGACAAACTGGCAACTGCGCCACACCTTAGCTTCTTTTAGCCCGTTCTTTTCAATTTAAAACGCAGTTCTTCAGTTCATTCTCACCACTCTCATCTAAAACCATTTCCAACATCAACATGTGGCTGCTCCCAGCAGCCCAGTATTCAGCAGCTAAAGTTCAGCAGTGAATAATGAAATAATTAAAAAACTAGCATCACCTGGCTTTAAAAGCATTTATCAGTCAATTGTCCAATTAGTTTTGAGCCTGTAAAAATGGGGGGCTATGTATAAAAATGTCTGTAATTCCTGAACCAGTAATGTAAGACTTTTATTAGAGCATCTGGATTAAAGCTGAAAATATGCACTTTGTGGTGGCGAATAGAGGCAAAAACTACCAAACTGTGTCACTGTCCAAAAACGTGTGGATGTAACTGCACAATATAGTGGCAGCAAAATCTCTTTAGAGACTAGTAGTTCTGTTCAGGATCTAGACAAACCCAAACAATGTATTTATTTTCAAAGTATACTGAGTGGAGCACTTTGATAAAAGAACGGTCTGTTGGCTATCTGAATTTTTAACTTGTTGTAGATGATTTGTTTTAAAAACTGTAAATGGTAAGAAACTCTGTTCAGTGTTTCAAGAAAAGAGTATATTGAGCAGCTAAAAGCCAGCTACACTGAAACATATCATGAATGCACGATTGAAATCTGCTGTGAATACATATTAACTGGATGGTGCTGAAGCTGGATTTATTTTTTAGCGTTTGCTTTTATTGCCGAAGACAAGCTGGAGAACACTGTAATGTATCCCAGCTTGTATTTCCACCACACAAAAGAACAGATGCACTAATTAGCGTTTGAAATCACACACTTGCCTGAAAAACAAACACACACACACACACACACACACACACACACACACACACACACAGTCCATCAATAAAATTTATCAAAAATATCAAGGCTTATGTTGATCTGAGAGTCTTATGAAGCATTTTATAGAAAAACAAAAGGGGCCTAACAAATTAATTAATTTTTAAATGCGACCAAATTGTAAACAAATAGATACGTTAACATTCAAGTCTTTTACTAATTAATTTTCATGAATAAAGAACACCACAATCACCATTGCCTTGCTATTATAAAATTAATAGATACATTTTTATATTCTGTATTTAAGACTGTTTGAGATGGCAGTACATTGGAAATGGAAACAACAACAACATAAAAAGCACTTGCACATGTTCAAAGAGTAGTTTTTGTGCTTCCACTATTTCATACATCTTGGAAAGACACACACCTGATCTCAGACGATAGTTGATCTGCAGTCAGATTCCTTTTCTGTTGATACTGGCTTTTAGTTATGCATAGGAATAAATATTTTCATGTGTAAATATCTTACAGGTGCACCTCTTTGGTCTCACAGTTTGAAGATTTATTTCCAGTACACAAACACATTTCTAGCTGTTTTAATCCTCACAGAAGCTGCTGAGGTAACAACACAAACTGAGTTATCCTCAACACTGCAACACTAAAGGCGGTTTAGTTTTGATGGACTGGTGAGGCAAATCAGTAGCAAAAGCAATTAAGATAAGCTGGAACGCTCACTGTACTTTTTGAGTGTTCAAACCAAGCCATAACTCCATTTAATTTTTTTCTTTGTGACCACGAGGGTCCGTCTTTACGGGATAGTCCACGCAAATGCTACTGCACTTAAATTTGCATTCCGACAGTAGCTAAATCTTCGTGTATTTTGCTAATATAACCTCAAAGGCTTGTTTTCTCTCTTCTCTAGCTGGCTATTGATAATCCTGTTGAATAAACATCATTTCCACGTGTACATATTTTTGTGGCTTCATCTTAACAATTCCACTCCCACACAATATAGGTTCATCTGCAATAAAATGCATTGTACTTGTGCTCTGACTGCAGCTGCTTCTGGGGATTAAAAACAAACATGACTTATCCTGCACACTGTGATTGTACAGGCTGTTTGGTGGCTTTTTCCAGATAGCGTGTCTCAACGTATAACAATGACTCTTGGCTGCAGCTGCAAACATTTCTCTGAATTGGATTACATTCTCACAATACATGGTAGGCCACATTCTCATCCTAGATAAACTGTGGCAATGGATAGAGGAGGGGATGGAAAAAGCACATCTCCGAGGGCAGAAGTAATTCATTTTAGCATAAAATGGAAAGTTCAGGAAATCACACTTTATGATTTTATGTTAAAAACAGAGTATAGAATGAATTAACTAAAGAACTAGTTTGATATTTACCACCCATGGCAGTGTGGATGGTATTTTTTTTTCACCTTGTAAGTGTGTGTGTGTGTGTGTGTGTGTGTGTGTGTGTGTGTGTGTGTGTGTGTGTGTGTGTGTAGGTGTGTGTGTATGTAGTCATGGTAAGTGACAATTGTGAATTTGACTTCTTTGGCTGGTGTTCATGTGTGTGTCTGTCTATAGATCTCCAAAGATTGATTCTGTTCATCTGGACGTAGCGTTTTCAGTGGGAGAAACGTTTCGTCACTCATCCAAGTGTCTTCTTCTGTCTCAGCTGACTGTGGTTTTCCCAGCCTTATAAACAGTACATTTGCATAATGACTGAAACCAACCCACTGATGGGACGATGGGCTGGGAGGTCAGTTCCTTCATCATGATTATACAAATTCTCATGACAACTGATCATTGATACTGTTAAGATTGGGGAAACTTGCAGTCAGCTGAGACTGAAGAAGTCACTTGGATGAGAGACGAAACGTTTCGCCCACTGAAAACGCTACGTCCAGATGAACAGAATCAACCTTTGGAGATTTACTTACCTGGATGATTGAGAATGCATCAAGGCGTCTGTCTATAGACTGACACAAGATGGTGTTTAGTTTGAGATTTAGATGATTGCATTCTTGCCAGTGTCATGTTTGGCGTATCTCAACCAATTCTGCCAAGACGACTGGTGAAATAAGATGAGTGGTCAAATATCCAGCCAGAATTATGCCAGAAGCTTGTTGATGGCTACCAAAAGCATCTGAGGTGCAACTTAACCAAATCTTGATGAGTATGTATGGATATATTTGAACCTGTGTGTATACTTGTGACCCTATATGGATTAGAGAAAAATCCAAAATAACACTTGTTCACCCAAAGTTATTAAATGTATGTTGCACAATAATTGGAAAAAGAACAGTTACGAAAAACATTATAAAAGCCCCAAATTGATGAGTGTACGTAAACTTTCTTTCACAGTTGTACAACCAGTGATTACCTCTTTGGTTGTAGAAGAAAACAGGAAGCCAAAATATTGCAGACTTCGTCCAAAAAAAATCTTTTGAAGCCTTCTATAATTTGGGACTGTCTGAGCTCCTGCACTGATATATCATTGAAAGGCAAAGTATTTAAATGGACTGAGTGCAATGGGTCAAATAAAAGAGTTTGGTTGTAGTGTCCAATCTGTCAGACTGGGTATAAGAAATTTCGGGAAATGTCAGAGAGTGCCATCATTGTCTTTACAGCAGCAGTGTTAATAGCAGTGTGACAAAGCATACTACAACAAACATATTGTCGTTACAGCGTTGGCCTTTTGCAGGTCTTGAAAACCCCCTAAAGAGGAGAAGAAACCGAAGCCAGTAATAACCAGGGAAAACAGGGCAAACAGAAACTGAGCATAGCATTCGTTCTGGCAGGCTACAGAGACAAGCTAAACCAGCAATCCCTGCAGATTTCAAAGCAGTCCACATCAGCTGATGTCTCAGCTGATTCCCTTTTGTGCATCCTTTTGGCATGCTATTTAATCTACTTTACCCTGCATACACTTACAACCCACCTCCAACTCAGCTCCTCCATCTCATGCTATTCATGCTCACTTAATTAGCATCACGTTAGTTGTCATTGATGCCTGCTCTGAACTGTGAGGGGGTCTGCTGCTTCTCAGCCTCCCTTTACACTGTAAAAGAAAATCCTAAAAAAATAGTAATATTCCGGCAGCTGGGGCGCCAAAATAATACCAGAAAATACCAGAAAATAACTTTCTCATAAAAATACGGTTATTTTCAGAAATGACAATACAGTTTGTTGCCCTAATTTTACATGGGATTTTACCCCTTTCAAGTGCTTAAATTAGGAACATTTTAATGTGATTAAACGATGAAATTACCTATAAACAATTCAATGAATGCGGCATGAATAATACTACTTGTACAGAAATATACAGTTAACAGTTGGTTTAAATAATAATGGATTGCATTTATATAGCGCTTTTTGGGGCCCTCCACTATTCTTTCACTCTCACATTCACACACTGGTGGAGGCAAGCTACAGTTGTAGCCACAGCTGCCCTGGGGCAGACTGACAGCAGGTGGTAGGGGAAGTGTCTTGCCCAAGGACACAACGACTGAGCGTGTTCGAGCAGGGCTCGGACCGGCAACCTTCTGATTACAAGACGAACTGTCAACTCTTGAGCCACGATCGCCCTAAATAATATTAATTGATGTAAAAAAAAGTTTATAAGAATCATTTTATATATTTTTCCATAGTATTACATTTGAATTTAACAGTTCAATCTTTCAAATAACGGACAAATATCTGTGAAATTATGATACATTTGTGAATGTATTTTAACAATCTAAATATGCATATGTACAGACAAATATATTTAAAAAACAAGAAAATTATGTTTTATTACATTTACAGTGATTTTATGTTATTTTACATTTGAAATGTAAAATCACAGTCTATTTATGTAAATTTAATGATATTCTAGAAAAACAGTACAAAACTGTAAAATACACAGTAAAATACTTTTATATTACTTTTTTTTTTTTTTTTACAGTGTATAGGCTTTTCATATTTGAACATGGAAAGGACAGAACAGAGCCATGATAGTATAATAAGCCTATTTTTTAAACTAAAGTGGTCCTATTAGAGATGCAGATGTTGAAAGTGCACTATAAATAAATTCATTCATTTATCCATTCATTTAATTTTAGCATGGGTGTTATGCTTGTTTTCCATTGTCCATCCTTTGTCATGTTTTATTTGTTTATTTTGTAAGCGCAGTCAGATTAAAGGTTTTTGGTCATATATTTTTAAATGAAAATAAATAAATAAATTAGCCATGTCCAGTTTTTAGTCACCAAAATTCTAAATTAGGCATTGTACTACTCTGTTTTTGAAGACCAGAATAAATGTGACACCTGATAAAAAAAAGAAAAACAAAGTTTTACAAATATATTTCAGATTGCCTTAATGTAAAATCCAAGTTATTATATTTCAATTACTGAAGTACACAGTGCTTTTTCTCACCAGCAGGTGGCAGAATAAACTGTCAAGCAGTTAAAATGACAAGGAAATTAAGGGGCATCTGCTTATTCATGAAGTGCTCCCAGCTTTTAAGCCTGAAGAAATATCATGATGTTTTTTTTGTTATTCTAAAACACTAATGCCACTGCAGACTGGATAGTCTTTCTTTTTCTTTTAGTCATATTCTCATGCATTAAAACCTTTTTCACAAACTCTTTCAGTGTTCATATGGGCATCTGACTATTGTTTCAAGGCAAACCTGGCAAACTGCAAAGCTGATCCTTCGAGTGCTGTTTACTGCCAGCTTTACATATCAATCATGGCCATGTACACCTGAAATCAGTCACGGTGAGACTATATTACTGGGAAGGCTGAACTGCTTTCTGCACATAAATTATTACTGAATTTTGTTTATACTGCATAAAAGTGTAATAATAACAGAAAATGTCAGTAGTTCATGCTGAGGGCAATAAACAATATAAAAACCTTTGTGGTAGCAGGAAGCACAGAAACTGACAAACACACGCGCCAGTAGTAATAAAAGTCTGCATCAAAGAAAACAGGGGTTACCATGCTATTAAGCAATGCTCGACGCTGTGAAGTGCACCTACAGTTACATTTACATCTGTGGAAAACTGTGGTGTTGCCAGGCATTACAATGGGCCAGACAGATCTATGGCCTGATGCCCAGAACTCTGCTACTCAGAGTCCCAAGGCTCAAACTGCAACTCCCAGTCTAGCTGCTAATGTAACCTCTCCATCCCCTCTTCCCACAGTACACATGACTGAAGGTGTGTGAGGGTGAGTGAGAGGCGAAGGTACAGAAAAACTGCAACACAATCAGTCGCTGTTCTAACGTTTCATAGCCGTGGCATCTCATTAATTGACTGTTGATGTTTTGGTTATGTAACGAGCCGCACATTCCTGATCCATCTGTGACTACAGTAAGGTGCAGTCACAGATGGATACTTTCATCTGCTGGTAGCACAACGTTGCCCAACCACCATGTGTGTTTACAGTGTGAGTAATTGGATTTAAGGTTTTTGCTGTCTTAAATGTGTAATTTTCACCCTTCTCTGCTTTGACAATATGTGTAAAAACATGTCTAAAGATAATAAAGACGATCACTGATTAAATAAACTGGGACAACTAACAATGATGAGCAGTGACAATTTATGTGAAACGGTACGTTTTGACTCATGAGGTTATGCGACCTGTTTCAGGCTTTCATCTGTCAGGCTCTCTCTCTCTCCTAGAACCATGAAATGCTATGAATTTTTTCAAGAAGCTTAAAATGCTCTGTTTGTTGTGCTATGCTGAGTTGCAGCTCTCTCTGTGCTTTCATTAGAAGACTTGCTGGCCTCTCCTTTAGCCTGCACTGAATCACAACTCTGGCAGGGCACAGATAGTTGCAAATGTGAGCAGGAATACCAAATATCACATACCAGCACCCGTCATCTGCTAAGTAAGGGTTTCATTCAACTGCAAGCAACACCGGACCCAGTAATTACCAGTCTTATTCTAAAGGTATGCAATTCATTATGATTTACTTCGTATTTGGCTTTTAAGCCCAGGTGTGATTCTACTTTTGCTCAGACTGAATCACTCTCTGAATCCCAAAGTCTGTCACTGGGGTGCAAAAGCAGAGCTAATCAAATCCTGGTGCCCACCCAATTGAGATGGATCACAGTTAGGGGAGAACAGAATAATTCATGGACCCCCCAAGCTCAAGTGACTGGCCAAGGTGAAAATCAGTAGACTTTTATTGCAACCATGATTATTTATTAATGCCGCCTTGCACAGTAAATTTCCCAGTGTTAAATCAGCAGTGTTAAAGTGTATTTACTCTAATAGAGTCATTATAACAACAGCTGGAGCAAAACGCCCCCCAGTGTGGGTGATGATTCCTGGAGTTAAAAGAGACAGTGTCAACGTTACTCTAGAAAGCTCCTCCCACCACAGACTGGTTTTCAAACCAAGAGGATTTTTCACGACGCCATTTTCTTCACATCAGTTGCAGGGTAAGTTGTTCATATTTACTTATTAAACCAACAATTCGACATTATAAGCACAGGTAGCACGTTAAAATAAGGTTACATTCCTTTTGTCCATGTTTATTATATATTTCATTTTGTACCAGAAGCAAATGTGACACTATCTGTATGCTAATGTGAGGTTGTTAATTAGCTAAAAAAGTTGACTGATATCAGTGTTGGACTGTAAGGCTTGTTATCAAATTTTATTTCAGTGTGTAGTGGTGATTGTGTTGTGTTCTAGCATGTTCGAAATTCCATTAAATGAAACCCTCCATGTGTTGGGATCTATATATTAACATTAGCTAGCTAACTAGCATTTTGGCTAACCTCAGTGCGCGGGCAATTCGCTAGTTAGCGTTAAATTTTAAATTACCTAACTCAAGCATTAACTAATTAAAATTGTACACTAAATGTTACATCTTTCTTTTTTTCTTTTTTTGATACCTAGGTACCAGATATAGAGGTCGTTTTTAGTAAGGTTATTGTCTTATTTTAACTCGGCTGTCTTCAGCGATTTTACAGTTACAGGATTACAACCAGCAGGTGTTATAAGCTTGATAAAATATCCAAAATGTCCAGGATTCAGTTTTTAATGCATTTTTTTAGTAGTTTGAATTTAAGATGACAGCGTTTGTATTTATTGTGAGTTGATGGTATTGACAAAAGTTACCCTGCTGCTTTTTCCATTTTGGTTACCAGACTGTTCAGTATGTTAAACTAAAGATGAACAAAATACTGGCTCCCTAGTGCTAAGTTAGGTCAGACAAATGGTAAAAAGTAGTAGTTATTATTTTAGTTTTGTATTGAGGATTATATCTTGACACCTTGTTACACTGACATAAAAGTAACATACAGTGTAAGAAATCACATTGCAAGGCTGTTTATGGGACTGTTTTAATATTCACATTTTCTGTTTACTGTAGTTCAATGAAGAGCACTGACTATAAGAAATTACTGTCTACAGGAAGCATGCTGCTTAAAGCAAAACTTGGAGGTGTGCAGAAATTTGTTAAGAGTATCTGAGCCAAGCCTTAAGGAGTTTTTGATTGCCGGTAAGAAACCAACATTGTATTAAAAAGGTGTACAAGAGGCTTTAAGTTCTTTTTGTTATTTAGTCTCTTCAAACTGCATTTTATGATTAATTGAAAATGATCTGTGTTTTGGAAGCATCTTAGTTATGAATGTATATTTAGTGGGGGGAAAAACTGCATAATGTGAGTGTCACTCCTTTTAATCTACCACTTATCAAGCATGTTAGAGGCGCTTAATAATTTAGGCTTTGTTTATCTGACTCATTTTTGAAAGAGTATCTTGAAATGATCTTCATTTTAAGCTACAAAACATTAAATGTCATGTCTTTTTGTTTACACAAACTTGTGTGCTTGTCTCCAGCATTTGCAAAGTTTGGTGCGCCAGCCGTAACAGAAGGAGTGAAAGTTTTTGATAGTTCAGGGACTGAGTTGGATGAGGATGTTTTTGAGGATATAGTAACAGATCCCTCAACCGGGGTACTAACCATCAAATATGAAACAGGTTTGTTTGAGTGATTTGTGTTTCATTGGATGTCTTTTTTTTTTTTTGGTGTCATTATTACATTGTTTAATCAAAGAGTGTATAAAATGAGTCTATGGAGGGACCATGTAAACTGATTTGTTTTGCTCCTATTTTTAAGGTCTGGAAACATCTGTTGCAGAAGTGTCTCCTGAGCAGTTCCAGTTATCATCGCCACATTCATCAGATTCACAGCCCTTTGAGGAAACGTCAGAAGCTGGATGCAGAAGCTAAGCAAGTAAGAGTTAACAGATTTCCACATTCTTCTAATAGTGTCTTTTTTGTTTGTAGTTTAAGTGTTCTGAACTGTAGTGGTTATATCAACATGTAGAATGTTTTTATTGTGTTTTCCAGTTGGTGGAATCCATTCTCACAAGCAAACCTGGTGGAGAACGTATAATAAATGAGTACAATCGGACCAAGTCCCTGGTGGATGAAACCAGAAGAAAAATGGTCAACATACTGGTAGCTGACATGACAGAAAAAAATGGGTAATTTATTTCTGGCCCTGTGATTTTTACTATCATTTTCAAATTATTTTAAATCTCTATTAATTCCAGCGAAGCTGACTAGTTCTTTTCCTTTTGATCTTGCAGTACATCACCACCACGGCAGGTAAAAGAAATGTATGCCAGAGGAATTGTAACCTTTTTCCCTTACCTCAGTGACCCGTACTCAAAAAATGGCTATGTAAGTAGCTAACAGCAATAACTGATACAACTAAAATCAAAATTTTAAATCCTGCCAAAATGTATGTCCTTATCAACTGTTCATGGTCACATAACTTACTGATAAATTAATAAACAAAATGTCTGTATATGTCACTCTCCAAGGAACATTATTATGATGGCGAGAGTGGCACTGGGTACTTGGCCTGGAGGATTAAAACCATACAGAGATGCACTGCTAAAGAGAGGCGATTAACATCTGGAGGTAACACTTATAATTCAGTGGAAACGTATAATACAGTTCCAAATTGTGGTTCTGTATTAATAATGGTTATCAAATGTTATTATTAGTTTTGATAAAGTTGTATTTCATATTGTCTAGCACCAGGAGATGGATCATCGGGTGAAGACCAGTGTGGTGGACCAACTGTCAGACGAGAGTTGCAGTTTGTTACAGAGAACGTGCTGAGTGAGGATGAGTGCAAGGAAGCAATCTCTCTGATGAAACATTTAGCTGATGAAGACACAGTCAAGAAGAAGATGAAGTTGACATTTGTTTATCGACACAACATGGTCCTTGACCCCCTGCTGTCAAGCAACATACTGTCTGTGTTTCCACGTTTCAAAGATATCAAAGGCTTGGTGAATATTTTTCATTACGTTGACAATGTAAACACATTTTATTTTTTGCAGATAGCAGATATAATTCTCTGTTCTCTATCCCTGTTACAGATCGAACAGGATTTTGTACTGATGTTTGGTGAGGATGTATCAGGCAGGTTGCTGGAGAGGTGGCCAACAACATTCAAAAGAAAGATTATCCAACAAGGCAGAAAGCTTCCTTCTACCAGTGACCTGGAAGAACTCTTGCTGGCAGCTGACTCTCCTGAGGATGCCACTGAAGTTAATGCTGACATTGGTGAGCTGTTATTTCTTTAATTAGAACATTCACAGGATATATAATGTTTGTCACAGAACAGCTGTCCTTTTGTATTTTGGGTCTACTCAAACATTTTGTCAATGCAGATGCATTGAAATTTGTTATTGATGAGGATGATTCAACTTTATTATAAAAAAATTTTTTTTTCAGGCTGGGACAGTGACCTCTCAGCGATTCTATTGCTATTACATTTGATTCCACCATCTGGTCAGGGTCGGAAGAGACCAGGAAAGGTGTCAGCTTCTCAAGCAGAAAGGCATCTTGTGGTCTTCAATAGGGTTTGTTTCTTTTCTATTTTTATGGTATGAATTACCAGTTTAAGAAACACTTGATTCTTATTGCCTGTCTGTATTTGTCTTTTCAGACTGGAACAAATATCCAAGAGCACCTTGATGCCATCACTACCAGCACTCAACCCTACCTCCTGGCTGTTGGGGTGAAAAAGCATGACATCCACCAGTTCTTCATTATTCTTGACAAGAATGCCATACCATGCAAGTCTACCTCTTCACTTGGTGCTTTTGATGAACTGTTTAAAGCACATTTTGTGTTTGGCACATCTTACAACACCATGCTTCACAACATGTACACATTCATCCAAACCACTGTGTACAATATAGATGTTGGCAAAATCAAAGAAAGTCCCAGAGTTGCTGAAATAAGGACAAGGTTGCTTCGTTAGGGCTTGAAGGTTAATTCTCCATCATGAAGTGTTTTGTCTGTCAGGCTGAGTTTACTGGTTCAAACATGCTTGTTAGGCATTTACGGTTAGTCCATGGTTACTTACCCGGAAGAAATCTTCGCCTTAAATGTGCCCAGCGTGACTGTGGCTGTGTGTTTGGCACTTTTTCAGGTTTTAGAAAACATTTAAATACCAAACACCTTAACTATTTCGACCAACAGGCTGACACTGATGTTAATTTACAGCCTGATGTGGCAATTAAAGAAGTTATCACTACAGGGCAGGTGGTGTCAACTAATGTAGAAGAAACACCCACAACATCTGAAATGTTGAAAAGTTCAAATAAGAGCACTTTGGATATGTGTGCCTCTACTGTTGCACAGCTCAGGGCAGCTGGATTAAGCCAATCTACTGTGAATAGTTTTGTCTCCTCAATGGAGGAAGTGTTTTTTGAGATTCATACTCAGGCTAAAGATGCAGCTTTACAGAGCTTACCTTCACAGGACACTTCAAGTAAAAAGAAATTAGAGCAGTCATTCAAAAACTTTGAAAACCCATTCACACTGTTAAATTCAGAAGCTAAACGAAATAGGCACTTTAAACAAAAATGGGCAACTGTTGAACCTGTTGAAATGGTGCTTGGCACAAGATTTGACAGTAGAAGAAACAAGATCACAGGGACTTTTGATCAAGTCATTGTAACCGATAGGTTTGCATATGTTCCTATTTTGGAAACACTGAAAACTACACTGTAAAAAAAAACATGCTGTTTTTACAGGAAAACCCTGGCAGCTGGGGTTACCAGGGACTTCCTGTAAAAACGCTTTACAGATGCAACTTGTAAATTGATTTACAGTGAATGAATCTCAGATTAAAACTGTTAAATCTACAGGAAAAAGAAGTTAATTTCACACATAGATGTAAAAGATACAGGAAATAGTGTATTTATATATCACAAGTAATAAATGCTTTTTGTGGATCCATAAACTGCAAAATTAACAGGGAAATATCGTACAAAGAACTAATTTAAAATGGTAGAACTACAGTGAAACTGTGCATATTAAATGGAGCTGCTCTGTAAATTATACATAAAATCTATGCTGAATATTATATGTTTTAATGTAAAATTTTAACCATAACCCAGCAAATTTCTTACTGCTACGCCTACACCCAAACATGCAAAAATACATCTTGAGAAAACACAAGAGAGGAAAATATCACTTTTGGGAAATTTATTTTGCAGCCACATTAGCAAAATGACAGCAAATGGATCCATTTTTCCAACTAACACAATATGCAAGGCACACAGCAACTACACAATTCAATCAAAATATAGGCTATAAAAGCTGTGGAACATTCCTGCAAAGCAAGAACCATGTTCATGAAACAAGCATTTGTTAGACCCTCCACCAGAAAAAGTTAACTAACCTGTTAAGACTTTAAAACAAAAAACACATATTGTGTCAAAAATGATCATAATCACCGTGCAACGCAACACGCACCCTGCTGTCACCACAACCATGGCCCTGGTCAGAAAACATCAGCAAAACCACGTGGTGAAACAAACCTACACATGTGGTCTAGAAACACTGCAGTAGCAGCATGTTGTTTTTTTCTTTTCTTATGTAAATAAAGAACATTCCTACAAAGAAAGAACATCTTCATGAATTGGCTTCATGCATTCGACCAGTAAAAGGTTCCAGTACACATTATGGAACAAAATTAACAAAGTAAAACTAACAGTCCACAGAGAGTCAAGATTTAGGCTTAGCGCCACTCGTGGTCGGCGAGATCCTGAATCAGGGTGAGGACTCGAGGGTTCACACTGAGACGACGCTTTGAGTTTTTGTTCTCTACTTTGGTTCCTTTTTCTGGGTTTATGGAGAAGAAACACCTGTAGAATAACAATCATATAAAAGTTTATTAAGCATTTTTATAATTGATCAGTTAAAATACACGTACAAAGTAAGTAAAAATTAAGTATATACATATATATACACAGTCATGGCCATGACCACGTTCAAGACAAAGTATAACCAAAATGCTGTGGGGAAGTGAACAATGCATGGTCAAAAGTATTGGCACCCTTCACGAGTGTCTTCTGCAGTGATATGTCACACTTTAGCATTGTTAAAATCCAAAGCAAAGGTTATAGGTAGTCAGACGTCAGTTGACGCTTGGTCTAGCCCTGAGTCTCGGCCAGGCTTGGACCCGGATTCAGACTGTTAATGTATTTAAAAAAAACAAACAAACAAAAAAAAACAACAACAAAAAACAGAAAAAAAACAACTGAAACCGGCTCCAAAGCCGACCGAGACTCAGAGCCAGACCTGGACTCGAACCACATCAAAGCCAGACTCCAGATCCCAGAGTCTCAGTTATGAGAAATAACAAAGCCATATTTGTTCACCTCTGAAGAAACTCTAAAGTGGAAGCCAGCTCAGATGGATAATGGATGTTGAAATTGTAGTAGCTCCCGAACATGAGGCACAGTGCAGAAATGAAGGAGGATATGTTTGTGCTGACGAGGTTCCGATCAACACTCAGCATGTATCTTCTTGAGGAATAGCAGGACTGTCCTGTGAACAAATTATTTAACAGGTTATATCAATAAACACGGCAGTCACATGACATTCTATAAAAAGTGCACTTAAAAAAAAAAAAAGAGAGAGCTATGAAACAGACTTACCACACACGATAATAGTGGGTGTCAGAGGCACTTGCTCCAGTTGTACCTCATCTGCCAGACATGTATCTTCAACACAGAGAAGCATGGACGACTCCTTCTCTTCAAAGTAGCTGAGCAGAAGCAGGACCATCTCTTTCACATCATCTGAGCAGCCACTCTGCGGTCCCCGCATCCTCTGAAGCCTTGCATAAGTCTGAAGGAACACCTTGCTTTTGCTGACAGCAACTGTGGTCAAGTAGTCCAGTAGCCTTTTCCCCTTCAAATCCAAATTACGTGTGAATGTCTCTTTGAGGTCAATCCCAGTAAGTTCCTTGAAGTGGACAGACATGCCAAGTTCATCAAACCAAAACGGCCACTCCTCCCTAAGGCATTTGATACTTTTCCCCTGATTGACATGCAGACGTTGTGTGTAGTAAGTGGACTTCATTAGACTTTTTACCTCTTCTGGATTGGTGTCAGCTTGCTGGAACATCACCTTGAGTTTTTCCATCTTTTGCTGTTGGCTCTCTGGAGTTTCTTCAAGAGGCAGAAATTCTACATTCCATTTAATGCACCCGTATGTATCCTGCATGGCTGCTCTTTCTTCTAAAGGGATCTCGTCTGTGTGGTCTGAGTCAGTCTGATGTTTTCTTTTTCTTATTTTGGGTGTTGAAGTGCGCCTTACATTTTCAATTCTGTTCTGCAACTGTTTGACAAGTGAAAGGTAGCCTGCGCCAACAATCTCACCCTCTATTAAATCTTGCAGAGAATTGGGATATTTTGCCACCATTTTTCTTGCAACGTCAATTGAATGTTTTCTACCTACATGAGGGCATTTTTCCATCATCTCAGTCACAACAATCCGGACCATTTGCCTCCTCAGTTTTGGGCGAGGCCTTTTCCCCCTCTCAAGAAAATGCATCACTTCTGCAGGAAGTTTACTCCATGGAATTTCAAAGTTGTCATCCCATTGTGTGTCACATCCTGGGCTGCTGGAAGAGGTCGACGATAGACTTTGGGGTGAAAGTGAGAGCAATGACAGCGACTGGGTTGATGAGGCTTCCACAGATGATAGCGAGCTGTTCTCTGGAGTTTGGTCTTTAAATTACAAAACAAATACAATTATGATTCACACTGTATGTCTGTTCATGACCATCTCTGCTTTTGAGTTTGAATAGTTGTTTGTTGTTTTTACTTACATTTCTGTTTCCAAGCAGAAAGAAGCTTTCTTGCTTGTACAGGTCTTAATGCTGTCATCAAATCTGCCTCCGTTACGAAGCGTAGATCATCACTTGTCTCAACTCCAATGGACTGCAAGTGCTCCTCCAGGATGTTTTTGTTCACAGCTTGAAGTTCTGGTAGGACTTCCGTGATGGCGACATCTAGGAAGGTTCGCTCTGAGTCACTCATACTTGCACTGAAGAAGAAATGCCACATCCAAACAAAATAGAAAATCACATACAGTTCATACACTTGATGGAGCAGGGTGTGGATTACGTGACACTTATATTAATGTTAAACTATTTACAGTGAGAAGTGAGCTATTAGTTGGACATTATTTTGCCACAATACTATGCTTTAGTGGAATGACTCTGTATTCTTGAAGAATGTATGATACCAAAGGATAGAAATCAGGCAGGTCATTAATGTTGATACACTGTAACCCAAGACTGTCCTTTGTCACAGAATACAGATGGTATTCTGAGAGGAAGATGCCTTTGTGGATATCCATTAGAACATACACAGATGTGTCATTTTGAATCAAGATGAGTAGAAGTTCACCAAACTCCATACACTCGTCATTTCTGTACACAAGAAACTGTCCCTTTTTATATGCAGTGCCCTTGTACTGAATGTCTGTGGTAACTGTGGTATTGCTTTCTGAAAAAGCTAACTCCCTGACCGCATGCTGAATAGTGTCACTGTAGAGGTTGGGATAAAACGCACAGCTCTCCTTGACTTGCAGCAGTTCACGGCATTCTTGCCCTGCTAAAAGATAAGCCTGATACATCTGATGACGTGTTGACAAAGTTTGACAAATATATTTGAAGCTTTTCAAGTGTCTGGCACATCTTTTGAAGTAACTGTGTTTACATTCAAACCTAAGCGTTCATAACCTCATCAATGGACCAAATTTCAACAACAGTGCTGAATAATGGCGCAAATTTGGTTTTAGTTTAATTCCAGGAAACAACATCTCTCTCATCTCCAAATATTCTTGGATCAAAATGTCAGCGAATGCTATCTGGGACAAGGAAATGCTCTGAGCACAAATAAGATCCACAATGTCTTTCAACTGGAGAGCTAACTGCCATACTTCATCCTCATGGTTTTGTACTTTGTCACCAATCAAAACTGGCAGCAATCTCAAAAGGTTCCAGTTTTGAACGGCTTGCCCTGATAATTTGGATCCGTCAGGTTTGACAGTACATGGCTTTGTAAGTGCTTCGGATCCTTTATATTTAAACTGTTTAATGCGTCTGTTTAAAAGGGAGTATGTGAACCATTTTTTATTTTTTATAATGTTCTTCAGGTACAGTGCTAGATCATATGACACAACTCCTTCAAAGAGGTCATGACCTAGACAAGGTGGGAGACCAGGCTGGGATACGTGAAAAGACTGAAGGGTATTGAAGATGGAGTTTACCTTTATTCCTCTGACGTCTTGGATAGTTTCAGACTGGAGATCAGCAACAGCCGCGTCATATGTCTCTGGAGTGCGTGGAGGACCACAGGCATTCGGATCAGCATAAAACTCACTTCGTGTTACTTCACAGTACCTGCAAAAATATTGAGAGCAGCTGAAGTTTTCTGTAAACCCTCCTATGCAATGAGAACCCAAGTTGTCCCCAGCAATACAGTAAAGACCCCCTTTTACAGTTTCTCCATCTACATCTATTCCATCTGTCTCCAAAGATTTCAGATCTGCCAACAACTCTGAGAAAACTTTGGCTACGTTCACACTGCAGGTCTTAATGCTCAATTCCGATTTTTTGATCAAATCCGAATTTTTTGTCTGCTCGTTCACACTACAAATAAAATGCGACAGCAAACGAGCTCTAGTGTGAACGCTCAAAGCGGCCCGCATGTGCAAAAGAAGATGTCACACAACGCGCTCTGTTTAGACACAGAGCAAACAATATTGTTTGACTGATGGCCCTTAATATAAAGACTTCGGACTTCACGTTTCCCAATTTTTGCTTTAAGTTATTTTGTTATTTACATAATAATGTAGATAACCTAATAATTATCCTTATTGCTGTTTTAGAGAGGAGCGGTGCTTCAAAGGATAGTTGCAGATTTCTGTCAGAATCTGCAGATTATGCAGTACAAATAAAATGTTCACGTTTCTCCAACGTTGTCTTCCCAGCAGTTTCACCGGGTGGCCAGGAAGCGTTCGCGATGTCTTATCGGGCGCTTCTCCGGTGCTGATAATTGGCGTCTGTCTTGTGTCAGTGACGTAAAAGACGGATTTAATGCGACTTGACCGTTCACACAGCAGTCGCTTTCTGAAACATCGGATATGTATCGGATTCAGGACCACATACGAAAGTGACCCAGATCGGATTTGAAAATATCAGATTTGTGCCGTTCACACTGTCATACCATGATCGGATATGGGTCGCATAGGGTCAAAAAAATCCGATTTGATGCGCTTTTGCCTGCAGTGTGAACGTAGCCTTTGGCTATTCCAAAACGCTTGAAGTCATTCTCAACACACAACAAGACTAAAAACATGTTATCTGTATTTGAACGCAAATGAATGGGTAAATTTGCTAATGACAGATAGACTGCAAGAAGTTTGTGCGTCTTTTTAGCAGAACCCAGGGGATTCACTACCTCAAATGAATCTTGGTACAAAATCAGTTTGAGGCTTTCAGGGTTTTCATTAAAGAACTGGTGACATTTGAAAATTTTGCCATCATATAAATCCTTAAAAATTTCTACATCAGGACCCCCAAACTGTTGTGACTGTGTATTCCTCCATAACTGTGACTCTAAAAAGCTCTTCAGGGTTTCTCCAACTGGTATGTAGTAAGCACATTTTTCTGTCATGTTTTCATCCATTCCCAATGGCACTTTCTTGGGTTCTGTGTATTTAAACATTTTTTTGAATGTTTGATTTCTGGTGTGTGTTGTTCCTAGTTGTCCCTGATGGCAAGCAGAGAACAAATCTGACTCTTTAATGCAGTCACAGATTTTAGTGACTGCTTCATCTGATAGGTTCATTTCATTTTTTAGTAAACAACTTACCTTATTAATTGTGTAGGCTTGACCCAATTCGTGCACATTCTGCATTTCCTCAGCAATACTCTGTATAGTAGAGGCAGGAATTAGCAGCTGTCCTTGCAGTTTAAGGTAAAAGAGACACATGTTTCTGAGATAAGAATGACTATCCTTCTCTGGCATATCCCTGGCTGAACTAGCAGATGCCATGGTTTCATGTGTGTTTTCTGAATATTCTGTACTGTCATTTGGGGGCTGAGGACGAGATTCCTTGTACATGTCATCAATACCATCTGGAGAACAAGCTTTATGCTTCCTACACATGTGAGAAGTAAATGATGACTTTTTTGTAAACATATGCTTACAACCACTTACTGGACATGACACAGACCTGCCCTCTGCAATATGATCGTTTAAGTGAGACACTAGCTCTTTCACTGTTTGAAAATGGCGGGCACATAATGAAACCGCACATTTTAAATCTGCAACAAGAGCTTTAGGAGTAGCTTGAAGTGCAGGTGCATTGTGCACACAATAAAAATGCCCCTTGAAAGCAGAGTACGTGGTGAATGTTTGGCTGCAATTGGCGCCAACACATTTAAAAATACAACAAGGCTCATTCTTATGCACTCTGCAATGTAGTACATAGCCTCTTAATGTGACCAATACCTTTTTACAAAAGACGCAGATGATCATTTTTAGTATTTCAAAAGTTTGCCTGTGCTTTTCAGCTGAACTAGCATGCTAGCGCTAGGTTATGAGCATTGGTCTAAATATCAACTGGTGCTTTTATCTCGAAAAAACGTCGCCAAGATATTGAACTTACCGTGCAGACTTTCTGACGAACAAACACAGATCCTCAAAAAACACTTGAAATCGTATGTTTGTAATTTGTCCTAACAACGTAGTTGCTGAAAGTTCGACGTTTTCTTCTCTAGTGCTGGCTCGTTAGCTAAGTTCGTGAACTAGGCGCTCTTCTCCTCCCGCCCTCACGTCATTATCCAATCAGAGACGAGCTTCAGATGCACATTCAAAATTAGGCGCGCTCAGTGCAACGTGAGTGGCCTGAAGTAGCTTACAGCTCTGTGGAGATGAGGCACCATAGAGATCCTATGGGAGGCACTGTAAGTTTGTTTAGCCTGTAATAATGAGACATTGCTGACCTAACCCAAAAAAGTATTCTAGTCTAAGTATCACATTGCAATTAAAAGAAACATAAAGAATACAAGCATTATGACAGAAGCATTACTTAGTCGTTAAATAATAATTTCTTATTGGTTACCCTACAATAGGCTGCAAATAGCCCGAATGATTTAAGAAAAAAACATGATGTAAACAATTTTAATTGTATATTTTTATATAGCCTATAAATGGAGAGGCAACCTCTCAGGTTCACAATGACATCTTCTGTGAAAACATTTTTATTAGTCCTATCCATGACTTTGCATCATTTCATGAATCATGTTAAAAGTAGGCCCAGTACATCCATGCAGTTGTAAAGTGACTTATAGGTCATGTGTTTTTAAGAAAAACTGACTAAAACTGTGATTTTTACAGTATTTGCATGTCAAATTAACATGATTGTTTGGTTATGAGTATTACGGTGTTTCACTGTTTTTATTCACAGTATTTGTAGTTTTAACCAATAAATTTGATTATAATCACACATTCATGTTGTAAATATAACAGGAACATTCTGTTTAAAGGTTTACAATAATTCACTGTGATCGAAACAGGAAAGTTGTGTTTTGGGGTTTACTATACATTTCTGTAGGGGTTTTACATGGTTTTTATGTCAATTTCACTGCCCTTTTTTACAGTGTATCTTTCAAAACCACCATGTTGTCGACATGTTCAAGTCGAGGAATGTGTCCAGAGAAGGTGTGTATGCAGACTTAATCGATGCTGCCTATGTTAAAAGATGTCCCCTATTTTCTGCAGAAAAAGATGCCTTACAAATTCAACTGTTTTATGATGACTTTGAAACTGCAAATCCCCTGGGCTCTAAAAAGGGTGTACATAAATTAGGTGCAATATACTTTACACTAAGGAATTTTCCTCCAATCTTTAATTCGTTGTTGGTCAATATTCATTTGTGTGCTCTTTTTCATGCACAAGACTCAAAGCGTTATGGCTTTAATTCAATCCTTGAGCCACTTGTCAATGATTTGAAAGTTCTTGAGACAGAGGGACTGAAACTTCCCATGTTTAAACACTTGGTTCATGGCACTGTAATCCAGGTCACTGGGGACAATCTTGGCTTGCATAGTCTGTTTGGGTTCGTGGAGTCATTTGCAGCTCGATATTGTTGTCGTTTTTGTCTGCTTGAGAAGGATTGTTTTCAAAGTGTGTTCTGTGAAGATGATTCTGGTGTTGCACTAAGAACTCTTGATATGCATAAGCAGCACTGTGAAAGTGTACAAAGAGATCCTACGCTACCTCATGTATGTGGTGTGAAACGCACTTGTCTCTTGAATTCACTTAAATATTTCAACACAGCCAACAATTTTTCTGTAGATATCATGCATGACATTTTGGAGGGAGTTGCTCAGTTAGAGGTGAAACTTGTGCTGCAGTACATTCAGGAGAACTTCCTAAGTGCTGAACAACTTGCTGGTAGAATACATGCCTTTGACTATGGCTTCAATCAGCAGCGAAATCGCCCACCAAGGGTAAAGTTGTTTGATGGCAGTAATGATTTAGGACTAAATGCAATTCAATCTTGGTGCTTATTGCGTAATGTACCTTTGATGTTTGGCGATTTGGTACAGGTGGGTGATAGCTACTGGCATCTTCTACTTCTGCTTCTACAAATTGTCAATATTGTGTTTTCACCAGTGCTGTCAGAAGGTATGACCATCTACCTCAAACATTTAATTATTGATCATCATCAGCTCTTTAAGCAGTTATTTCCTACACTCAGTCTCCTACCAAAGCATCACTTCATGATACATTACCCTCGCAGTATACGAAATATTGGCCCAATTCTGCACATGTGGTGCATGCGTTACGAAGCCAAACATAACTTCTTTAAGAAGCAATTAAAAAGCTTTAAAAACATTACAATGACATTGGCCAAGAAACACCAAAGTTGTATGGCCATGTATTGGGAGTCTTTTAGCCTCGAAAGATTAGCTTTAGGACCAGGAAAGATGGTGACACTTGGAGAGCTGAAAGAAGGTCCAGAAATTGCTTTAAAATTTGGAGCTGCGTTGTCTACCAGTGTTTTTTCAGCTAAGTGGATAAAACATCATGGTACAGAGTACCGCCCTGACTTTATCATCTGTACAGAGGTAGTGTCTGAGATTCCAGTGTTTTATAAGATCAAAAGTATTGTTGTGAAAGATGACATTGCATTGCTCTGTGGAAAACTGATGGAAACCCTGTGTTTTGATGACCATTATCATGCATTTAAGGTCAGAATGCACCCCAATATGGTGCTGAAGGTGTTGAACATAAAAGAGCTGTGTTACTTCAAACCATTTGATCTTCAAATGAAGTATGGCACTTCTGATTCCTCCCTGTATGTGGTTCCATATTGTCATTTTATGCCGAACTAAATTCATTGTTTTAAAGTGTTTTATGACTGTTTTTGTGTGTGTAGTGTTTTATGTACACTACATGAGATGTTTTAATATTTTGAGCCTGACATCAAAATAAAGCCGTTAAACGTATTATCTAGTTGTGGTTTTTGCTTACTTGTTTTATATTTTAAAGCATTATTAGAAACCAGGTTTTCATGCTGGAAGAGGAAGAGTTTTAGTAACACTACTTGGTGTAAAATTAATTTAAAATTTTACTCTATGAGAGCTAATTTTTCACAAGAAAAAGTGTATGAATAACACAGTATAGAGTAACATCAACTCTCATCAGAGTTATTTGAACCCCCAGTGTTAACTTGAAATAACTCAATTCAGTGTTAGAAATCAGTGGAATTTTACTCAAATAGAGTTAATTTATCACTATGTTAGAGTAAATAATATGACACTACTAGTAGTGTTAGGTTCATTTAACACTCTGCGGTGTTACTCAGTGTTAAATTTTTACTCTATTTAGAGTTAATTTTACTCTAAAATTTTAACACTATAGAAAGAGTTGATTTAACACCAATTCCGAATGGGACCAAATAGACTCGGGACCAGTGTTAAATTTAACTCTTTAAGTGTTATTTTAACACTCCGAATTTTACTGTGTGGCCTTCATCAATTCAATAATTAAGACTATGCAGCACTATAGTTAGTTTTACATTTTACACTTCAAAATTTATAAAACTTCTGCGAACACTGTTATGCCTTCCAGACTTAATGTGTCATTGTGTTAGACACTATTTTTCAAAGTGAGAATGCGCTTATTTGGGAAAGAAAATGTATTTAGTCTATAACTGTTGTAGTCAAGAGGTGAGAAAGATCTATAGCTGGAGCTCAAATGTAAAAGCTTACATAAAGAAAAGAATCCCTGTGCATTTCTTCCAACCAGTATTTTATAACTGTCTTATAACTCTGGGTTCTCTGTGTTCCTCTCAGAGTCTAAAGACATGCAAGTTAGGTTAGCTGTTGATTCTAAACTGACTGTAGGTGTGAATGTGAGCGTGAATGGTTGCCTGTCTCTCTGTGTTAGGTCTGTGATACAGCAGTGACCTATGCAGGGTGTACGCTTCCTCTCGCCCTATGACAGCAGAGACTGGCTCAAGGCCCCTCGTGACCCTAAATTGGTGGTAAAAAAAGTGGTAAAAGTGGTAAAAAAAAAAAAAAGGATGGATGGAGGGTGAAGCATCCATATAACCACCAATAATGACTTTAGGTAAGTTTGATGCCATTCTCTAATAAACCACACCTAAGAAGGAGCTTATAGCGTGCAGTTGATGGGCCCTTTCATAGACTAATTATTTGATTCAGTCAGTAATAAAAAAAACAACAAAATAAAAATAAAACGTTGGATTTCCAGGCTGTGCAGAATCTTCCACTAGTCTGCTGCTTTTTTTGTTCAGCTTGCTCTTCAAAATATTATGAAGAACTCTCAAATGCTTCTTGAACAGGGCTGCATGACATCTGAACTAAAATCCATTTATAGATTTTCTAACTTCAATGGTTACGACTGCTTTCTTGGTTTTAGTGTCCTTAACAGCCTGCTCATTTATCGAGATGCTTAGGCCAAGGACGAATGAAAGTCAAAAGCTTCATTGTTCTTAAATTATTAAAATTGTAAAAACAAAACAAAAACAAAACACATTTACTTGATGATCTATTTTGGTCAATAAAAGATTTACTAAGTGCAAAAATCCTGACAGGTGCTTTGATTGTTTCTGCTCAGATCCTCTCATGCAAAGAGTTTGTATAGGTGTACGAATGCTGCTAATCATTATTTTTGAAAGAAAAAAAAGTTAAGGAGGAGGAGGAGGAGGAGGAGGAGATTCTCCATCAATTATTCAGTTGTTTGGTAAAATATTAGAAGGTTGTGATCAATGCTGGTTGTATTTTTACAGACCCTCAGGCAATGTCTTCATTACTCACTTCCCAAAACTAATAGAGCAACACTTGAAAACTCGCAATGATATAAAAAATAATAAAGCAGATTAAAGTCTTCAGATGTGAAAAGGTTTACTTAAAGCCCAAATTCATTGTCTACCTTTGACAACAGCTGTTTGACACTTCATGTGAAGATGACACTTTGTAAAAGGTGAAATGCTGACTGTTGTTTCATCATATAAAGTTAAAAAATTATAAATACAATTAAAGAACAAGAAATAAGAAAGGTTTCACTGTAATTTACGGCTTTAATAATGGCCCACAGCTTCCCTTCTGTCACTTGTCTTCAGTTATGTTATTAAATTATTAAGCTAAAGGGTTCTTAGACTAATCTATCAAGCCTGCATTTGTGAATATTAACAAGTAGTTCACAAATGGATTTTAGGGCTAATGACTGAAAAGTCCATTAAATGAATGGAAACAATCAGCCACCCAGTACACTGCTGTGAATGTTAGTAGGTCATTTAGTAGTCAAAATAAACTATCAATTATTAATAAATTCTTGAATAACCCTCCTCATAGGCTCGCACTTATTATTAGCCTTTCTGTGCATTTCAGTATAGACTAAAAAATTCAGACCAGCTGACCATTTCAAGTTTTGAAACAGGATTTTCCTCATTGATTCATTATTGAATATTAAGCTTAACGTACACGTGGATATTTACTCGTGCAAAGCGGGCAATTCATGTTTTTAAGCTCACGACCCCTAAAAAGGATACTCTGACAGGCACAACAAACCGAACCAAAATGAAAGTCCAGTTTGTGACTGAAGCAGCTCGATCGGCTCTGTTCTTTCACTTATGAGAGAGAGAGAACGGTGCAGCTGATTAGACTGATGAATCAATAACTGCACGGTAATGACAAAACTTATAAAGAAAAGCGATTCCAACAAGCAAAATGATCCTTCCCAGGGGAGGGTCCGAGGTAATCGCTGAACATAAAAGTCCAGAACATGGCGTGTGTGCACAAGATTGCGTGCTTGTGCGTGTGGTGGGATGGCAGCATAAAAAAAATGGAGACTGTGATTAAGAACTTCCTCAAGTGCTCAAAAAGACAAACGAACAGCGCCAAGGAGCGACGGCAGTGGAGCTTAATATGCGCTAGTCGGCGCCTTAAGAATGAAATTTAATGCCTGCGTGTTGCATGTGAATTCAGGCAACAGTGCACTCAGAGGAAGACGGAGAGACTTAAACCTGGAAGGGAGCCCACCCTGCACGGGTTTGCTTAACGTGGTGTATCCACGAGCAACAATCATGTCCACAGAGAGTCTGAAATGGCGATAACGCACACAAATATGCTTCCACAGCTGCAAGCATCGCGCATATTTTTGTTGTATGGTGTGTATGCGTGTGTGTGTGTGTGTGTGTGTGTGAGGATGAGATGCGTCACTGCCTTACAGTAAATAATCTCACCCTAACAGACGCCAGCAGCAGGGAGAGCCAGCGGGGCTTCCAGTGAGGAAAGTGTGATGCAAATACACGAGAGCGCAGTTACAGTTTTACGCCTAAATCTTTGCAACAGGAGACTGACAGCAGGGATGGAGACAGATCTTTTTAAATCACCTGCTCATGCATCATCCAGGTGCATTTGAGAAACGGCACAACTCTTGACATAAGTTGTCAGCTGCTTAAATCGAGCGCACAAGGACTCTTTTCAACCTGAAATCCTCCTCCTCTTTTCTCTGCTCAAATTAAGTGTCCACCTCGGGGGCTTGACTTATTGATCCGTTTTTCTTTAAATGCAGCTGATTTCAGTTCAATTGATCAAGCAACGGTTTCACTCACTCACTCAGTCCCTGTCCCTCCCCCACCACTTCTTTCCCCCTGTCGCTTTTTGCGTTGCCAATAGTGTCAGTGCTTGACAACGTTTTGTTGAAGCGCTTAAAAAAAGATAGAGGAGAGATAATTTCAGTCGTGCGCGGTGGGAGGGAAGATTTGTGCAGTCAAACAGAAGAATCAGTAGACGAAGAGGAGGGGGAAAAAAGTAGGAAATCTCTGCAACCGCTGGAGTCTCATTCAGCACCGCTCGCTCCTGGACAGCGTCTGAGCGGCGGAGTTGATCGAGAAACAGGGGATTTGTTCAAACATCCAATCTGGGAGTAACACTGAATTTAAACGGGGCGCTTAATTTTCTTCACGACTTACAATCCACATTGGTATGTTCACTTCCCACACCTGTCATGCTCTTCTTTTGAATTGAATCTGTGCGGCAAGCAGCGTTTCAACAGCGAGGGAGTCCAGAACTGACTGGAGCTGGTGCCGCCAAACAAAGACGCTGGAAGAAAAAAGAAACCTGGACGGCATCGCAGCTCGCAGAAGTTCTTCTCCTCCACTTTGGGCTCACTTGTATCAGGAAGATTTAAAGGTAACCGGTATTCTTTTCTTTTACACTCTTATACTGGCGTCAGCGAGCTTTAGGAGTGGTATGACAGCCAAGCATCCCAGAGTTACGCAGCTGTGTTGTGGTTTCTGCCTGTGAGAGTATGCTGCACAAACAGTCTAACCTATTAAGCTACTTAATTGGCATCTTGGTGTGCTTTGGAAGCAGTAGTCCATTATATTAAGAACACACACCAACAATTAAGGCAGTCGTATCTTGTTTCATTGCCTTTTGACTAAACCCAATATCAAATAGTGACTTTACAAATCTCCTGGTGTGTATGCGTGCACTGCAAGATTTAGTCCTGTTTTGGGGAGGCCGTGGTCTTTGTCCGGTCACATACTCAACAGATGAATCACATTTGCTGAAAGGCTTTTGGAGGAAGAACGAAGCTGGTGGTAATCGTGGAGCTGATTGGAGGGGGGGCTTGGCAGTACAATGAAGCCCTTCATCAGCTGTATCTATAGGAGCTCCCGCTGCAAACCCCTCTCTTTTTTTTTTCGCTCCACTTGGCTAGATCCTTGCAGAAGCAAATCGGGGAAGTCTATAGGAGTAATCAGTGAACACACACGGTAATCCTAAAGTAATGTATTCATTTAAGATAGATATGAAGATGCTGCTAATGACGAATATGCCAGCTTTTACATGGTTGTCTGGAAGAATAGGTGCCAATCCATCTTTGCATTTAATTATTTTCAAGTGAGACTTGACGCTCTGGCGGGTGATGGTGACGCCTCTCTGATAGGCTAATGCACCTCTGTTGGAGAATGCATTGATTAGAGCTCACGTTTCTGCTACTCGCAGGTTATACATGATGGTTGTTTCATTATGTCAAAACAAAGTATACACTGATTTCTTAAAGATTTTCTTAAATTTAAGTGATAAGAAGTGCAATTTCCCTCTAGATTTATAAAGAAATAAGAAGAAAATCTGCTTAAACACTGTTCTGATATGAAGGGTATTATTTTATCCTTTTTTTTGTTCCACACAGAGGTTTTAATGGATATGCTCTGTTTCCACTTTCTTTTTAATTTTTATGACAGTCTGGCTTTTGCAGGTTTGTTAGGTTCCACTCTAAATCTCTCCAGAGCCTAACCTCCTCATCTACTTCAAATGCCTCACTGGATTTCAATTAGTGAGAATGATTTAATTTGAGCTGATACTCTTCAAAACTCACACAAAATGTGAAAGGCATGTGGTAGCAAATGACAACAATAAAAATGACTTGGTATTTGCACACGGTGGGTCTTTAAAGACCAATTAGATGCTCCTTAAGCACTTCTTGAATCGACTGGAAACATGCAGACATGTTCCACCGAGCCAATAAAATTGAAACTGAAGCATTTAATGTATTTTTTATATTTTTTTTAAAGGCATATGGGTCTTTTGAAATCCCCAAACAACCACTTTTAAATACCCATCAGAACCATTAACAGCAACAACTCTTTCCCTTTTTTAAAATTTAATTTTAGATTTATTATAGTATAAACAAAAACAGAAATGGTGAATTTTTGGGAAAGATCAAGTCTTACCGACAAACGCACCAGAGTATTTGCCCAACAGGAGTTTTTAATGTGCTAATCTTAAATCCCAACAAGTCCCACTAAGATCCACAAGTGGGGACAAAGATTTTTGACCTCCCCTTTTTGTTTTCATGTGTTTGTGGCCTTAATCAGAACATAAAGTATTAAAGAGTCATCCTGGCTTTCTGAATGTTTGACCGGTATTATCAACTGTGTTGCAGTTACCATTTGGCTTTGCTATTTTTAAAGACAATAATATCAAATTGTCTTTATCATAACAAAGATAATAGGATTTAAATAAAGTGCACTTCTTCAAACACGTCTCATAATTTTCCCAAAGACCCGAGCCCAGAATGTGTAAAGATGACATTTACTGACCCTGAACTGAACCCTGTGAAGCTGTGCAGCACCCCTAATAAGACCTACTGATTAAAGGTTTACATTAGTTCAGAATTCACTGTTCAAGTTAGGGGTTACCAATCAGATGTGAAATTTTAATGCAACCGAAGACGTGCCGTGCCAGAAGCCAACCCCAGCGAAAGAACAATTCCTTCACACATTTGGCAGTTTAAAAAAGCTTGCTTTCCAAAGAAAAAAAAAATCTAAAAACATCGATATTTTTTTACACTTCACTTTCAGAGTATACATGTTTAATGGTGCGAGACAACATCCAGTATTTCCACTCATTAACACACAGAAACCCCTCTAATTTAGATCGAAATCACAGAGAAACTCGACTAAAAAGCTCACTGCTTATATAAAACCTGTTAGTTTTAAACTTTACATCCAAATGGGCTTTCTTGTACTTTAAGTGTTTCAGATCGGATAATGTTGCCTTTATACCCAGACAATCATCCAGGACATGTTTACTGTCATTTCCCTCATCTTATGTAATTAATTTTTCATGCTGCTAGGAGTTAGCATGACATTAGAGGAACGGGGCAGAGAAAATCATTTTCCTCACTGGCTTCTCTTCCTTTTTAACACTGTGCTGAAAGCAAGAGCATACGTCAGCGCTGAAATTCACATCCAGCAGTGCATAGAGACCGACAGACAAGATGAGGCAGGCAGACAACGCTTCTCTCTGCCTGTTGGAAGACTTTTAGATATCCATTTCACTGTTGTTCCTTATCACTGCTTCTTGATCACGGAGTGTCTACATTCTGGATCACCTCCTCTGCTTTTCCTCCTGGCTGTCCATCTGTTCATCGGGGGGCCGTCTGTGTGGCCTCGCTGTGCTGACCACAGTCTGATGATCTCTAAAACAACAGCAGAGCCATTCCTCACACATTCCTATTTTCTAAACTGCTGCTTCTTCTTCTCTACGATCCTTTAACAAGCTTTCTGGTTTTCGTCTCATTTCTTCCACGTGTGTCTTGTCTGGTAAAAAATAGTTTTGTCGCAAGCTTTGCGTACTTTTCTTGATGATATTTTATAGTCCAGGTGCTCTTGTGTAAAACTACCATGCTATAAGTAAACTGTCTTATCAAAGAATGTGTGCGTAAGAGCTATAACCCGCCTACAGTTGGAACATCTTCATTAGAAGCCTGTTGACACTAATCAGAGATGACAGCCACTGACACTCTGGTTAATTTACAAGATTTACAACACAAACAATAAAGGAAATAATCTTTCCATTCCAGCAAGCGTGTTGTTCATAATGGAGACGTATTTGACAAGGCGTCGAATTAATCTTTGTTCTTATCAAATGTTGTAATGCCACTTGCTGGCCTCAGCAAAACTGGCATCAAACTGCAGTTTAAACTGATGCTTAAATTTGTTCCCCTTGACAGGAGGAACTCATTCGAATAAGTCAAGAGCATAATGGATCCATATCACAACGCACTTGTTACGACTCAGACAACAGGGTTTCGATTTAGCCTTCAGAGTCATAAGATGAAGAATTGCTCATGATCCAACTTAAACGTAGAGTCATCAAGGCCTTTAAAAAGAAAAAAAAAACTCAGTTAAGTTGATTAAAGTTGCAAGAAAACATTCACAAACTCTTTGGACTGATCATCAATTCAGCACTAATTATTCTGAAAATGTGTTGTGATCCTTATGTCACCATTATTGCTGAACAAAGCGTAAAAACACACAAACAGTGGTACCTTTCATGTCTTTGTGGAACACTGTGAATAACAATTAATAGTATAATACATGTGTTTTAATAACACTCTTTTAATAAATTGATAAGTAATTCTCAACAATGATGGCTGGTTTTGTTTTTTAGTTTAAAAATAACTGCTCACTTTGAATTTAATGAATGTTGGAACGGAGGTGTGTTTCCTCTGCGTGGTATCACCTTCTTTTCCAAGACTCTGTGGAGACCAATTATTGTAGTTCTGAAACCAAAAATGTTTTTTTTTTGCTTAAAGTGGGATTTTAACTTCTCGAAACTTTTGGACTCCTCTCTCATATTTTTCTTTCTCCCTCCCTTGTATTCCTTTTTAGCCTATATTTTATGCAACTTCTATGAAACTAGGGCTGCAAATGGTTTCGTCACACTCATGTTTTCCAAGTAGGACATGGTGCTCTTCCTTGGGCATCGGTTATGATGTATAATTGACAGATTTGTTGATTAGTGTTGGATTAAAGTGTAATTTCACGGGGGAAGATTTGGCTGAGTTTTTCACAGCATATTCCAAACACCTAAATCCAAATCACAGAAATAAAGGACAGACAAAGATTAGGACACGCTCTAAACTGAAAGTAAAAAGAAGCTACTTTTGGCTGCTCACTTATTCAAGAGGGGTCATTACAGCAGGTAGCTGTGCATGTTTGATTTGGCAGAGTGTTCTGCAGGATGCCCTTCCTGAGGTGTCTCCTCCTGGGATCGAACTGGGCATCTTTCACTTGTTAGGCAAACTGTAAGTGATAGCGTTAAATTAACCAAGCGAGGTTGGCAAGATGGCGTCGTAGCGCGAACACCCGTCTCGCTGTGCTCCGGTGAGGTCCCCCGATTATCCGTCTAAAATACGTGTTCACCTGGTGAAACGTTACAAATGTGCGTGGGAGTAACTCTATAATGAGTCTGGACGACTATTTTTCTAAAATGCCTAACGTCAGGTCTAAGAAAAAGACAGCTCCGGTTGTGCAAGCTAGCGACATTGTGGGTCCTATGGCGGCTGAGCCTGAAGAAGCTAACGCCAGCGACACAGAAATCTCCGCTGACGCTGAGGAAACTGGGAGTGATATCGACCCGAATATCCTTGCGGCTCTGAGTAAGATAACTGACAGCATTACAACTTTATTGGATGTTAAAGTTGATACTGTGCTGGCCGCAATCCGTGAACAGACGTCTCGGATACAGGCTCTGGCGACACGGGTGGGAGACGCCGAGATACGGATTTCAGGCGTGGAAGACACGGCAGGTGTATTGCAGGCGAAAGTGGCTCGACTCGAAAAACAAGTAACTGACATGGCAGACCACATGGACGATTTAGAGAACCGCAGCCGCAGATGTAACCTTCGCCTGGTCGGGCTTCCCGAGGGCACGGAGGGAAATGATGTTGTCGCCTTCATGGAGTCATGGCTCCCCTCCTATCTCGAGCTCACAACTAAAAATGGGAAGATCAAACTAGACCGCGCTCACTGCTCTCTAGCACCGAGGCCGGGCCCCAGCCAGCGCGCCAGACCCATCATTATGAAGCTTCACAACTTTGCTGATAAACAACGTGTGATGGCCGCAGCTCGGCGCCTGGCTACGCAGCCGAACCAACCAACAAGTCGGATCAAAGTCTCCTTCTTTAATGATTATTCAGCGGCGGTAGCCAAGAAACGCAAGGCTTTCGACGAGGTGAAAAGCTGCCTGAGGAAGAAGAATGTGGATTATGCGCTTCTCTACCCCGCCACACTGAGGCTGTTTGCCAACGGCAAGGAGAAGAGATTTAACACACCGGAGGCAGCTGCGTCCTACGCGGACTCGCTGCCCTGAATCCCCGTAACCACCGGAGTACTCCTTTTCTTCACACTATGCCTTAATTAACCGGTGTGAGTACTTGCCGAATCTAGGCGTATATGACTCTTTTTTTTCGTCCTCGCTGCTTATAAGCGACCAGGTGAAATCTTCCACCCCATCGGGCACCGGACAGACTGTGTTTTCGTCTATGGGTAGGCGTGAGTTACGCGCGTGCAATGCCCTTCGGCTTTCCCGACGGGCAGGAGGAGATTGGTTTTTCCCTACATGTTTAGTAGGGCTGTTGCCAAATCACTGTTCTTTGAATGTTCCGTCACACAGCTCTTTCATGCCTTTTTTATTTTTATTTTATTTATTTATTTTTTCAACCAGGGTGTGGTGAACCCTTTGGCTCAATATGCTTTGTGTGATACATGAATAAGTCTAATAATGAGTAGGCTGCGAATATGCACCTGGAATGTACGAGGGGTTCACAGCCCTATTAAGAGGAGGAAGATATTTACTTGTCTAAGAAAGGACGGTGTAGATGTTGCTATGTTACAAGAGACACATCTTGATAATAATGAACACTTGAAGTTGCAACAAGGATTATATGGACAAGTGTTTTTTTCATCCTTCACTACAAGAAGTAGAGGAGTGGCAGTGTTGATTAGGAAAAATGTACCTTTTGTAGTAACTGATTGCGTTAAGGATCTGAAGGGCCGCTACGTGATAGTCAAAGGGATTTTGCAAGGCCAAAATATCTTATTACTGAATGTTTATTTTCCACCTGCCCACCCAACTACCTTTCTTACCAAAATGTTTCTGGAATTAGCCCCATTTCTTCCTAACTCTACCGTTATTATTGGTGGTGATTTCAACTTAATGTTAAATCCGCTTATGGACAGATTTCCACACAGCATTGCAACTCCTTCTCCTCAGGCTAAAGCGCTTCATGCTCTATGCGACGAGTTTGGACTTGTGGATGCTTGGAGATATACTCACCCCTCCGATAAGCAATACACATTTTTTTCGGCTCCGCATAGGTCCCAAACTAGAATTGATTACTTTTTTCTCCCGAAAACTGACTTAGGTTCAGTAGTATCGTGCGACATAACAAGTATAATCATCTCAGATCACGCTAGGGTAATCATGGATCTCGATCTTAAAGCTGCGCTTCATAGGTCCCGCCACTGGAGGCTTAATACCATTATTCTTAAGGATGAGGAATTTACCTCTCACTTCTCTGCAGAATTTAAAGCGTTTTTGGATATCAACACCCCCTCAGCTACTACTGCCTCTGTTTTGTGGGAAACATGCAAAGCTTATGCGAGGGGCCTAATTATTTCGTATTCTGCGAAAAAGAGGCGACAACGGATGGAGGAACAAAAATCTTATATTATATATCTTATAATCTTATATATTGCCTCCCCATCACCACCATTATGGCAAGAAATAACCGCACTCAGGTCAGCGCTGAATTGCCTTCTTACCAGAGATGCAGAGAAGAAACTTAAATACACCAGACAGAGGTTCTACGAGCATGGAGATAAGGCCGGTAAATGTCTGGCGTACTATGTTAAGAAGCGCGCAGAATCGAATACCATTGCAGCGATATCTGATGAAGGTGGCCACAAGATATATGAAAACAAACTGATAAATGACTGTGTTAAGAAGTTCTACGAAGCCTTGTACTCTTCTCAACAAGTCCCGGAGGGGGTGCAGCTGATGCATAATTTCTTCACCCAATTCGACTTACCAAATTTGTCAGAGGAACAGAAGACTGCCCTTAACAGCCCTATAACTAAGACCGAAGTGTTTAAGGCTATTAAATCACTGCGAAGTGGAAAGTCGCCAGGGCCTGATGGCTTCTGTTGTGAATTTTATAAACAGTTTCGGGATATTATTGTGGAACCGCTTCTTGATATGTTCAACCACTCCTTCATTACGGGTGAATTCCCGCAGACACTGAAGGAAGCCAACATTTCCCTAATTCTAAAGAAAGGGAAGTGTCCTGATTTGTGCGGATCCTATAGACCTATAGCCCTCTTGAATGTAGATAGGAAACTGCTTTCTAAAATTCTGGCCACCCGCTTAGAAAATTTTTTACCTGTGCTGATAAGGGAGGACCAGACAGGCTTTATAAAAGGTCGAAACTCAGCCACCAATGTTAGACGCTTACTGAACGCTATTGTAGCTTTCAAGCAAAAATCTATTGACGGCCTGGTGCTTTCTCTCGATGCGGAGAAAGCATTTGACAGAATTGAGTGGTCTTATTTGTTGTATACTCTGGGCAAATTCGGCTTAGGGGAGAATTTTATAAAATGGGTCAAAGTTATCTACAATAATCCACAGGCAGCAGTCCTGACTAATGGACTTAGGTCTGATTACTTCAACACTCATAGGGGAGTTATGCAGGCTGCCCCTTATCGCCCCTTCTATTCGCTCTGGCCATAGAGCCTCTTGCTGAGGCCATAAGGGCGACGCCCACAATACGTAGTTTAGAGATTGGACAGCTGTGTCATAAAATAACCTTATACGCGGACGACATCTTGATTCTTTTGACTAACCCTGTAACATCCGTACCCAGTCTCATTGAGGTGATTGACAGGTTTAGCCATTTCTCTGGCTATAGAATCAATTTGGCTAAGTCAGAGGCCATGCCTCTCGGTACTCTTTTCACAATGCCGGCTACTGTTCCTTCCTTTCCTTTTAAATGGTCTCCTAATGGATTTGTGTATTTGGGGATCTTTATTACCCCGTCTCTCGACCAATTGTACAAAGCCAACTTCACACCCTTATTTGGCAAACTCAAACAGGACCTAGAGCGGTGGGCGTCACTTCCTGTCTCCTGGCTAGGACGCATTGCCCTGATCAAAATGAATGTGCTGCCCAGGCTATTGTATCCTATCCAAATGATCCCCGTCTTGTTCTCTAAGAGAGTACTGAAGGACATAAATGGTTGGCTCACCTCTTTCATCTGGAACAAGCGCAGACCCAGACTCAAGATGGCAGTGTTGCATCTGCCAAGCTCCAGGGGCGGCTTAGATCTACCTAATATTAGATTGTATCAGCTTTCTGCCCATTTAAGATTTGTGAGCGACTGGGTTAGGGGTAAAACCTCAATCTGGTCGGATATTGAGACAGCTCTGTCACAATGCAAACTGAGCGATCTATTATTTTGTAATGATTTTAACGGAATTAAGGCCCTTTGTACAAATCCTGTAACAATCAACACCCTAAAAGCGTGGCGAATTGTCCGCCGTCTTGAGGGAAGATCGAGAATAACATCAACCTTTACCCCTATAATGAATAACCCTGCTTTCCCTCCGGGTTCTTTGGACCCCGGCTTTCAACGATGGTCTGATAAGAATATTAAGTCTCTTGGTGACCTTTTCTCGGGTGGTGAACTCATGTCGTTTGAACAACTTACCAACAGTTACGGCTTGCCTAGACAGGATTTCTTTCGTTTTTTGCAAATACGACACTATATCACTCACAATACAACCCTTGCTGAGCACCCTGAAGTATCTGATGTTGAGAGGGTTTTGTTTGGGCAACAGCTGACGGTGTCTCTGAGTTCATTTTACCATGTGCTTAATGCTTTGACTACCACTGATGCGCAGGGGATTAGAGGTGTGTGGGAGAGGGAACTGTCGGTAACCATAGATGAAGATAAGTGGGATACCGTTTGGTCTCTCGCAAAAAGGATTTCAATTTGTACTCGGACAAGAGCAATCCAATTTAAGATTTTACACAGATTACACGTATCCCCTCACCGCAGACACCTCTTCAGCCGCTCTCTTTCCCCTGTGTGTCTTAAGTGCAAAACTGATGTAGGGACTTTAACTCACTGTTTTTGGTCCTGTTATAAGCTTCAAGAATACTGGGCTGACATTACAGGTGAACTGGGGAAAATCTTCCACGTTGATATAGAGATGGACCCTTTGTCCCTGATTCTAGGTCTTCCAAGTGACCGCCTAAAAGCGGCGGCCAACAAAAGATTGTATAACACTCTAACATTTGCAGCCAGGAAAAATATCCTCTTACAATGGATCAACGATAGGACTCCCACTGTCTGTGGCTGGCGCAAAATAGTTTTTGAACTGATTCCTCTGGAATACCTCACACACGTTATACACCACAGTGTGGGTCAGTTCTATGGGATGTGGCACCCCTTTTTGGACTATATTGGACCGGACCTTTCCGCTATCTTATTCAAAGGACTACTACACACGTGATCACCACCCGGGCGCTGTAAGACTGACTCACCAGTGGCACAGCTGCCCCTCTGTTGGTCTTCCTTGGTCTCTTGTGTTCTGGGGGCCTCTGGATGTCTGGAGTTTTGATCTACTCCATACCTGCTTCATGCCCTGGAGGACGGGGCTGTGGCCCCCCCACACCCTCTAGCAGATTATTACATGAAGGAACCTTTTAAAAAAACAAAAAACAAGCGCGTCCATGCTCACAGGTGTACACACTGGTGATCACACCCACAAACTACACCCTTTTTGGCTCCTACCTCAAAGCACACTGTGTTCTGTTGATCTTATGTGCTGCACAATAATGTTTAACATTTAGTATTTACTGTCATATTCCCATATATCATTGTGATGTTGTTTATTCTATTACTCTTGTTCTCTTCTGCTTGCTTTCTTTTTTCTTTCTCAGCAGGTGATCCAGGTGATCGATATATGCATTTTTTTTTCTCTGCCCGTTCTGTTGGTTTTTGTCTTTTGCCCTTCTCCCCCGTCCCTCTTCTCAGCTGTTTCTCTTTCCCTCTTTCTTTCTCCCCTTCTTTCCCCCAGTCAAGTCTGTCCCGTATTCAGTAAGTGAAAATAAAATAAACAATAAAAGGTGAATCAAATGGACCATTACGGCAAGGCTGGGATGGTCAGTTTGGTAAAGTAAATCCGTTGGGCATCTTTCTTTGCCTTTAGACAACAATTCTGATGGCAAAAGAGCCAAACGGGACAGGCCAAAAAAAAAAAAAAAAAAAAGACTGACTCACCACCTCTTGTATGTTATATTTTGTATTTTGTATCTTGTATTATGCCTTATTTAAGAGCTGTTGTGTACGTTTTGTGTTTGTACTGTTTTGTTGTTCTGTGTCTACTGTCGAGACACTGTCGTGTTAAAGGAAAATCTGCAATAAAAACAATGATGAAAAGAGAAAAAAAAAAAAAAAAATTAACCAAGCATCTAGAACATCTCATATTTAGCTGTTATGACTACAGATTTAGGTGGATGCTATAATTAATCAGGTTGTTGACACCGAAAAATAAATATGTCTATTTCCTCATTTTAGCCACACACACACAATCTACAGTTAGCGCTTATAACATGCAACTGTTCCGATGTGTCGTCAGGACATCATTTGTCCTGTCCTTACAATTCACTGTTTAGGAAATGGCCCTTCACTGTAAAGAAATAAATCTGTTTAAGTAACTGACACCAACTCACATGCACATGGAAATCATTCTGACAAAGATTTGCAGTCTCGCGTTTACATGCACTGACACACATAATTGGGACAGTGTGATGCGCACAAACGATGTGCAGATCCTGCATTTGTTTAACCTTAAAGGCTATCTTGTCTCGTCTTCATCATTTTATTTGTGTAGCTGCTGTTATTATTCATCCATACATTTTCTTAGCTGTTCGAGTCAGAGTCGTGGAAGGGCTGGAGTCAGTCCCATGACTTGCTGATATGGTGCACGAAGCAGGGTACAGTGTAGAAATGTAACATGCCTCACACAGGCAGGATTTCACACATACATAATGAACCACTCCTTGGCAAATATAAGTAGCTCTACTTTGTGACAAATAAACAATGAAGCACTAATCACCTACCTCTTCTGAGTGTATCCTATCTCGTGGTTAGACACCTGCTCCCCCATGTTGGAGAGAGTTATGTTCATGGTGATAATAATTATGTTCAGCAGCCCCAGTAAACTCGATGCAGCAGATGAGCTGCTTCTTCACTAGGTGCAGGTTCCGGCTAAAATGGTATTCCAGCTCACATCAGATCTTTAAAGCAGCAGACCTACTGTCACCAAGTGCCATCCAAGATGGTTTATTTGGAATTCTTCTGACCGAGGGGTGAGAGACTCTTTGGAGTGCCACAACGATCGAGCTTGTTGGAGGGTAAATATGAGAAAGAAAGCGTCAGCTTCATAGTGAGAGTGAGAGGATTGTCCACTAGTAAACCAATCACAAAAAAAAAAGATTTATATTCATACTTAAGGGGGCATTAATATAACTGGGTGGTACCCCCAGTTAAAATCATGTTTGGCTATGTAAGCCTAGCTATAAAGGTTTTGTGACTTATAAGACCCCATCAGTAAGAAAACATGGATGTTTGCATTGATATTTACAAAAGTCTCTTCTGTAATCTGTCCAACTACACAGGAGCTTATTGCTGTAGTTTGAATACCAAAACGTTGTCAGCTGGGTTTTTGGGGGTCGTGGAATGAGCACCAGTCACAAAAGTAGTAAAAGCTACACGTTTTAAAAGGAAAACGTATTTATGTGTTTGTACCCTTAACGTGTGAGCGGAGTGGAAGATAAACAGGTATACTCGAGCTCGCAGGCAGTGACCAATTTGCATATTTATAGATCTGTGCATACTAAAAGAGGGAAAGGCGTGGCATTACATCTAAGCCATTTGAAAGCATCAAGGGATAATTTTGATTGAAATAAAAAAACCTTCTAAATATGTATTTCTGATGAACAGAGATGAGTTTTCAGGGACTTAATCAGTACCAGGAGAGGAGATTTAGGACCTTAGCCATCTGGGTAATAAAACGCTTGTTTTTAGCTTTGGTAAGATTACATAAAAACCTATGTCAAATGTCAGTGCAAAAAGGAAAACAAACATAATCTAGGGTGCTTAAATTCAGCGTTTTGTTGTCCTGTCTATCCGACTTCCTCCTCTGCAGCCTTTGTGGCTTTAGAGAAATAACCCAGTATTATCGTCCTTGCCTTAGACACGAGCAACAGGAAACTATGTCACTAGAATCTAAACAAATGTTATTTTGCTGAGTGAGTGCTAATGTTGTTTTTCTTGGAAGGACAGTGTCAGTAATCAGCTTGTTGTTTGGTGTGAGTAACATTGACAAACCATGTTTTTATTCATGCTCTCCCAGCAGTCAGCATGAACTAAACAAACTTTTAATTGGTTACCTGTTCAGCTGCGTGCGGTGAAGCTGCGCTGTTTTTCAATTTTCAATTTTAATTTCAATCACAGAGTCCATGGGAATTATTTCATCTTTTCTTTTAGTAGCCTTAGTCAGCACTTAACCTGTTGTTTGGTATGATGTCTTCAGGTCATTTGAATCTTCTTGACTTTATTTGCTTAGAGCAGAAATATCAGCTTTAATGGTATTTTGGTTAGGAGTTTTTGTAACACTGGACATGCCGCTTCCTTTTCCACAGTCCCTATTTAATTGTATTAATTCTAACATGCAAGCATAATAGAGGTAAGAGGCTAGTTCACAATCTGTAAAACTTTGACATGGGGGCCAGAGGTTGTGATGCTGCTTCGAGGGCAATTATAACAAGGCTTTTTTCCTTATATGGTTTCATAATCTTTGTTGCATTCACGACATTAACCCTCTGCTGTGTCCTGTTCTTATGCTCTTAAAAAGGCACACAAGGCTTGTGTTTAATAAGGAGGGCTGCTTCTGCATTTTTCATTGATATTCACAATGCGTGAGTTGAGGAATTTTCCCGCTTTCTTTGTTAGTCTGTCGAAGCCTGCCCACTACTCATGAATATGTATGAGCATATTTTAGACTAAAGACTTTTAGTCTACAAACTCCCCCATGAGCCTTAAAAACTAAATTCTTTTGCACAGTCAAACTGATCTTAAACCAAACAATAAAATTAATAAAATCCAAACATAAATGTATTCAGTATAAATGTTCTAGATACAATAAGTCTACAGCAGATGATTGAAGAAATGAGTGGGAAAAATGATCCCCACTCTTTCCATAATACATGACTTCAGGGCCAGTTCCTTTTAGCTGCAACAGACCACTACAGATTAGTCCTTGTTCTGCACACCAGCGCCAGCTAGAAATCTCTTGCCAGCAGCAGTGGGAAGGCTCAGATGAGTTCCTAAATCCTGCAGTCAACAGCCACCCATCTCTATGTGAACTATTCCTGGCCTTGATTACAATTTGTGTGCCACAGTGACTGGCTCCAAAGAAAGAACCACAAGGAGATATTCAATTATGTGCCTAGCGGGGTGGGATGGATGAGCCTTTTGCAGCGACTGAGAAAATTCTAAATTCATTTAATGTCAAAAAAGATTTTTAAAAATAGTTCTGATTTTGGCCAGTTTTCATGACGTGACAAGTTGTTAAGTCATAGCGAATCTTGCAAAAAGATTTCAAACCAAGCACTAATTCCTTTTGCTCCTGTTCTGTTCTACAGGGAATGCTTATAGATCCACCATTTAGATCAAATTTTCTAATTAGCCTGAAAATGCCTCATAGGAAGCGCTCATCCTATACCCTACGCTCCTTCAAAGACCAACATAGGTATAATGATAGCAGACAGTGGAAATGATTTATTTGCAATCCCCCACTCTGCTTGTTTTGCCTAAGTCAAATCTCCACAATCTAATATAAACGAAGCAAGACAGGAAGCTTAGGATAAGTATGAGGCAGCACAGTAGTATTGCTTCTGAGCAAAATGCATTAACATATTGACTTTGCAGAAGTGCATGCAAGCTACCTCAGCTCACAGTTGATTGGCTGGTGCAAATGAGCTCAAGTAAAACATGCAAGCAATCAAAAAAACAAACATGTTGGATGATGTTTTATTCAACGTCTCCCGCACTCTTTGTCAACAGTTCAGCGCAGCAATCATATTGCACTCTCCAACAACATCCACGGAGCTGTGTTTAACAACATTAAACTGTAAAGGGAGGCTGCCATTAGAGGCTTTAGTTGTTTCACTTGTTGTGTTTTGCTTCATAATGGGTCTGTAGGGCTACTATGTGCGCTGCAGGTCAAGTTAATGGTGTTTTGATCTTTTAGAAGCCATTAGTCAGAGAATCCTTGTCATTGCCCCTGCCCTTCCTGAATATGACACTTCAGTTCACTGGTAATGAGATGTCTGTATCTACACCAAGTCCTGATTACTAAAGCAGAAGCAACACAAGGGATACAATGTCAACTAGTCCCAGCTTTCATGTATAATATCTATGTGTTGGGTAAATAAATTTTTAAAACACACACAAAGAATTGGACCTCCTGATTTTATCTCCTGAAAATAAGAAAAAGAAGAAAGGAATAAGTAAGTAATTTCATTCATGTCTTCTACAGACGATGGTTGGAGATTCAGGCCAGGAGTGTATTCCCTTGCGGACAGCTTCAACATCAGGTAGGCCCAGTTGTTCCTTTTGCTCTACTTCCTAGTCCATTTGGAGGAAGCATGTGCAGCTGGTGCCTTTGTTAACTAGCTGCCCTAATAAGTCTGTGCGGTCATAGCAATGGTGTGCTTGAGTGTGCTCCATTCAGTGACTCCATCATGCTACTGGGAGACTTCAATGCTCATGTGATCAATGGCACTGAACCTGAATGGTATATTGTTATTGGACTTCTCTACAAACCACAGTTCGTCCAAACACTGTGTTCAAACATAAGCATCTCCATAAGTGCACGTGGGACCAAGACACCCAACATTGCGGGTCAATGATTGATTTTCCAATCGTTCTGGACAACTGAGTAAGAGAGAGAGAAGCTGAGCTGTTAACTGATCACCACCTGGTGGTGAGTTGGATCAGGTGATGGGGAAGGATGCTGGAAAGACCTGGCACACCCAAACCTATAATGAAGGTGTGCTGGGAACGTCTGGCGGAGGTTCTGATCTGTTTGTCCTTTAAGTATCTTGGGTCTTGTTCATGAGTTAGGGGAGCAAGAGATTAACAGACGGATTGAGGTTGCGGTTGCAGTGATGCAGACACTGTACTGGTCAGTTGTGGTGAAGAGTGAGCTGAGCACAAAAGCAAACTGTCGATTTAGCAGTCAATCTACGTCCCTACCCTTACCTATGGTCACGAGCTCTGGGTAGTGATTGCAGAAAACGGCTTGGAGATACAAGCGGCAGAAATGATCTTTCTCCAAAGGGTGGCTGGCCTCTCCCTTAGAGATATGGTGAGGAGTTCAGTGATTCAAGAGGGCCTTGGAGTAGAGCTGCTCTCTATGTCAAAAGCAGCCACTTTACTTGGTTCGAGCATTTAATTAAGATGCCTAATTGCCTAACATCCCATGTAAATATAACGGAAATATGACATATTTACTTACACTGTAATAACAGTGCTTACATGTTTTAAAAAGATGCCCATCTACTGTTTATTTTAGGAAACTCCTTGCTTACTACAAGAAGGTCTACAGATTTGTACACAGGTGTGTGTTGCATTTTCAGTGGGCAGTTTCATGATTCAAGATACCTGAAATTCATCTGACTTTGTTTACAACTTTTTAATGGGGGCACTGTAGACTCTCCTCAGTCAATACAAACACTATTCCAGACCCCAGCTGCTTCACAACTCAGCAGCATGAAGCCGACCAATGCACGTACACAGCTGTGTGTTTGTTACCTCTTAAGACATTGCACTGATGTATGATGGAGACTTAGTCTAACTTTAGCCCTAACTACTGATAACTTAACGTAACCTTAGCCTAATATTACCCCAGTGGGCATGGCTTCACATTAAAGTTTAATTATCTACACTACTTGCTTTCTTGTTCCTATTATCTGACTGTGCAAACAGATTTAGGTCCCCATAATATGAGCAATACTCGAAACACACGCACACATTCAGTGGTACTGTTAGAATGCCTTAGGCTTTTCTTTTCTGGATGTCTTACCCATGTAGAGAAATATCGGTGCGTGGCATGCAGTGCATTTGATATATTTGGGTGTTCCGCTAGATTAAGTACTACTGGTTCCACCAACATACTCGATTGTAAGAATAAAAATATACATCGTCTCTCTGAAAAAACAAACAAGCATAAAAAGGCACATAAAAGGCAAATTCTGTACAAGTTGCTCTAGTTTTGTTTTGGAGGACATACGGTACTGTGCAAAAGTCTTGAGCCACCTTTTTTTCTTTATAATTCTTCTTTTTTATTCCTTTATAATTTGCATCTAAAGACACAGACTTGTAATTTTTAAAGCAGTCTTGAGCATTAGTTTTGAAGGTCTTTCAAAGTATTTCTTTCAGCATTGGCTGCTTTGTCCATAATTTTCAGTCCAGTCTTTGTACCTGACCATTTTCAGAAGAATGTTTCTTTTTATCTGTTGAACCACTGATGCTGATCTTTCATTAAAGCATAAAAATTTCACCCATCTCAGGGATGTTATCAGTGTTGTGTCTACACATAACAGACAACCTGGCAAAGTACCCATTTAAACAGTATCTTTAGACACTTTATTCTTAGTAGCCTTTGGGAAAAACATATAATTTGCTCTCATTTCGTTCATTGGATCTATGAAAAATGCCAAACATAACACAGTTTGACAGGCATAAAATAGGATTTTTGCACCAACAAGATGATTCCTAAAGAGCTGTTAGCCAAAACCTTGGCATATCTTGGAATGGCATGCCATTAAAATTTTTAGAGAAACCAAAGAAGTAGGTGACAAAAGCAAAAGTGTCAGGCCTAACAAAGTAAAGACCTCACACAGGACCTGGGAGATGCATCTGGCCCTTCAGTTGATCCAGCTATTGTTCGCCGAAGCCTCATCGGAAATGGTTTGAGTGGACGGGTGGCTGAGGTGTGCCAAATTACACAACAACAAAGTGGCTACAGGTCTTATTGAATTTTAAGTGTTTGGTTCAAAATAATGTCAATATGTATGAAGGAGTATGAGTATCTACAGTCGTCTGCATAACATGCTGCCAGTAGAGTAAAAGCACGCTTAGATAGAATTTATATAGAACCTTTTCTTCACAAAGCATCAAGAACTATTTCGAAAAGAAATTACTTATTAAAGAAATTGAAACAAGAAATTGTTTTTGCAGTTTCATGACTTTTTGGTAACCAAAAAAAAATAAACCCCCCAAACACACATGAAACCAGTCTTCTCTTTGAATTAAAATGTTCAGTTTCTAAAACCCATGTATAAGAAGGTAGGGGAGTCATTATAACATATTTTATATAATCTGAACCAATAATGCACTAAGGTCAGCTCTCATAATTGTCAGTTAGGCTTTTACTTGCATATCAATAGTAACCAAGTTCCTGCACAGTACAGAAGAGAAATGCTTTTAGCCAAAGTGACATGACTTCTGTTCCTATATGAATCCGTTTTGTGCTGTTTTCACTTGCAGATCTTCAGCTGCCTTTTCCTTGGTGTCTCCACTTGAGTCCACAGTCAGTTCCTCATACCTGAACTGAATTAGATATTTAAATGAATGGCTGTACTGGTATTTTGTATATCTCTGCATACTAAGAACAATAGTAGACAACAATGGATTATATTAGAATTTTGAACACTAGGAACAAGTCTGGCTATTTTCCCCCCCAAATTTAAATAATATGCAAAATAGTGCTGACTCTAAGGAACTCTAATTGTGTGAACCAAAGGCCATCTTCCAGGTGTACTGTGTAGGCACTCTTAACTTCCAGTCTTCCATCAAAGCGTTGCACTAAACCCACCTGTGCAGACTTGATTCAGACCTTTCTAATGAAATGCTCCATCTCTGTCATCAGACTGCTCCTTTCACAATCTATTACACCTTATACATTCATTGCTCTGGTATACATTATATGCCACTGATTTCTGCTATCCTGCTGCATTGTTTTAATTATGAGGAGGAAGGGGGTTACTGCTGAAAGTTCACCAGAAAGTCATTTCATTATTTTCCATTTTATGGATTTTTTTTCCCCATGGAGTTCAGCATGTTTTCCTGGGTAATTTCACCACCTTGTTTGGTGGCCTTCTCTCTGTAGCAGCAATGATAACTAAAGATCAGTGGCTAATGTTTAATGCATATATATTGGTGAGTTTAGTTTTCTTTGATGTTAATGTGTTTGCAGGGTTTAGCATCCACCAGTCCAATGCACAACACATTTCCTCTAAAGTTGCACCCTTCATAAATGACCACAGGGTTGAATTCTGGAATAATCTCCACCGACAGATTGGTGGTGCTGCATGTAATGGAATAGCTTAGATGTTTATTGGAATTTAGACCAGTGTATTTGCCTACAAGGTACAACATAAATTGCAACTTTAGAGCTACTTGGGCCATCCAATGTGACAACATGGAGAACCAAAAATATTAGCTTGCAAACCTCAACATACAAGTTAATGAGTAATACATTTTAGTAACCGTAAATCTCCTTATTAGTACCAACTTTTCTCCAAAGCATATACAAAACTACATGTATGTATAACTTTTGGGTTACTTTAGTATCTCTTTTTAATTCCAATCCATGCTGGTAGTCTGCACTTAACACCTCTATAGATTTCTTTTCAGATCAAAAAGTTTTATATGAAAAAACACAAATACGACAACTGGGCATATATCTATAAATTTTGGATTCTGGTCTTACTGGCTTGTAACACCTTAGAAGGGTCCCTTGTCATATTTTGGATGTCCAGGTTTTCAGGGCACTTCAACCAAAAATATATTTCCTCTTAATTTTCTCAGATTCCACATTTTGATGTTTAAGGTGTAAATGGGTATGTTTTACTTCTGTCTTACTCTTAATTTTCTTGCAGTACACTTCAGAGTAATCTTGTGACAGCTTTTAATCCACAGGTTAAGAGTCTGAAGAAATCACATCTGTTTCATCAGATTTCTCTGAGGCTGATAGCGTTGACATTGTCAGACCAATCTGATAATGATTTTTACAGGACTGTTTGAGTCCAAATTTTTGAGGACTTTGAGCACACCATCAGATTTGTTTCGAAAATAGATTCTGCCAACACAAATACAGTTGTCTGTGGAAACAGACTTAGATTATTTTAGACAAACTTACATTTTTATTAGATATTTTTAAACAAGAACGTTTGATCTTATGGTATCACAGCACCCATAATGGAACAGCGACAAGGTGATAGGCTCAGCACAATGTCTGGATGTCTGGATACAATTCAATGGAATGACCAAAAAATTTGCAAAGCTGAGTACAAATCACAAACAAACTGCAACATTACTAACGACTACCAGATTAGTCATCTAGTATAATTTGTTTGTTTTACAGTGAAGATACTTGTTAGACAAAGATTTATCTAAAAACCTGCTGTACTTAATTATTATTTGCAGTACTGGTTAACAAACTCATTAAACCAGAGTGTCTGTGACAGAGAGCTGCCCGTTCCCCCGAGCCTCGAGTGGGATGCACAGGATCATTAGAGGCTAATGTAAGTCTAGTTGAGGTCAGTTGCTGCAGTAATGGAAAAATACAACCTTAAAGCACAACATGCCAAGCTTTAGATAACTTGTGTAGGATTTTATCTATATTTGTGCTGTTATATGTTTTTCTATCTACCACCTACACAAAAATATACAGTCCGTAGGAAATGTTATTAGATGACTGATCTCAGTATTTTCTCATCTTATTTAAAAAAACAAACAAACCCAAAACAGTTCTGAAAGTGTTTGCAGGACACCAGGAAAACTAATCGACACCTATTTAAAAATAAGAATAATAATTTATTCAAAGTTGAAGAAGAATATGCTGCCCACTTCCTCATTCTACCCTCAAAAAAGATGTGCTAGATATTTTAATGTGAGGCTAATGTGGCGTCAGTCATGATGATAATTGTAACTTTTCACCTCTACAATTCTCTCAACTGAGCCACACTAAACTGAACTTCTCCAAGAACATCTACAACTCTCTGATTACATTTACAATCTCTTATGACAGCCCTCGTAATTGTAAAGCGATCAAGCAAACTCTTAGCCAAGCTATGTTGTTGCTTAAATTATGAAGCCTTGTGAAATCCCTTTATGAATTATTTTTCCTACACCCCCCACCGCCCACCCCCACCCTTCTCTCTTTGGTTGTCGCATAGAACATGTCTAATCTACTTAAAACAAGTTGAAAGACTAGTAATATAAATGAGACTGCTTGGCCATCTGAGGATCTGTCTTCATTAGAAGTGGATCTGGACAGAGTTTCTATTAGCTCAATATCAAGATGGGGAGACTGTGAGGAGGAAATTACACAAGACAAAGTGCGCGCGGCCCAGAGCTTAGCCCAATGGAGGATGAAAAGCCTTAATCAATGACAAGGACTACCGGTGACAGGGCACCATGATCTCCCCATGCGTCACAATGTAGAAGATTATATCCAGCCTCTGACAGATTGACACTTCCTCTGTGAGTTCCTGGCTGAAAACAGAGAAGGATTGCACTGCTTCTCTCTTCTCTGCTCCTTTTCCTTCCTTTGTTCTTTACAATCAAAGGTCTTCCCCAGATTTGGGTCATTACATTTTTTTTTACCTCATCTGCAACAGTAACAACACTTAATATTCTTTTAAAGATAACAGCACTAGAACGCACCCCAGGAGGACCATGTGCGTATCTTGCCAACACTGACAGTAAATTAGAGTTATAATGGAACTGAAAAGTTCAAAATATCACGATGTTGTCATGTGGAGTATTCAATTTAAAGGTCATGAGCCCTCTGAAAGAAAATTCTCGTTGTTATGTTTTTCTTATCTGTTTCTCGTTTCTCTTTTTTGTCCTTGTCACATTAATCTTATGAATCAGCCAGTCAGCACCGCTCATAAAAACACTCTTCTGTTCATTTCAGGCATCCGTGTAGAGTATTTGAATTAGTCATATGCCATTATCACACCTGCACTATAAAGTGTTTTTTTTTTTTTTTTTTTTTTTAACTCATCTGCAGCTAAAAATGGTTCTCTGGGGGAAAGCAATGGCTTTTCAAAAAGAAAGAAGGGCTCATTACTTTCGCCTGACCTTATTAAATTACACACAAGATACATTTTTGAGCTACACTTCTGCAGACAGGATGCTGAATTTAAAGACGAATACACAGGTATGACATCATTAAAGGAAAAAAACCTGCCTGTTGACCACAACTGGCTGCTTCATCCATTGCCAAGGTTACTGGCCACAAGTTCCTTTGTCATTCCTCTTCGTCATGGGGCACTGTCTGATAATTATCTTGATTTAATAGCTCTGTTCCTCTGAGGCAACTGTCCTAATTAACAAACAAGGAGCCAATATTTTGATCTTGCCACCAAATCAAAAGGGTGCTAATTGTGCATATCATAGCCTAAAGCTAAGACTGTTGTCTGAATGCTGTAACTGCACCAGCGGTCAAACTTCGTTGTTGTATTTTGTGCATTTTTTTTCATCTATATCATCATATCATCAATGCTACTCGAGAGATTTAATATATCCGATTACTCTTTTATTGAACTCAATATTTAAGCAAACTGCAAAAAGGTATAAATAACAGCACAAAAAAAGTGTGTAACTCCAGCAGAGGATTTCTCTAAAGTCTGCTGGCTGCATGAATCAGGAATCAGCAGTTATATCCACAGGCTGACAAGATAACAAGTACTGAATCTATCACCTAACTTTGGTACAGTAACAAAACTGATAAACCCTTATGCCTCAGAGCGTCAGAGAGTCTGTTCTGCATTTCTGGCTTAAAGGGGATGGGAAAACATGATTCAGTTATTCACTACCTGCAATATTTAAGCAAGCAAAAATCTGGCACGCAATACATAAGTGTGCCTGCAAAGAATGTGTATGCTTACTTACATGGCTGGTAGCTAGTTTAGTAACATAAAAGCAGCTTTTGTATTGCATGCATGCAGCTATTTCCCAGAGTTTTGCTTAATTTAGTTTATTCACACTCCCAGATTTCTGCAGGCACAAACTTGTAGTCTTCTGCCAGAGCTAAAGTGGACTGTGTATAAAAAAATGGACCAAGCCACCATCATGTCACCCGGTGGTTTGCGCAATCTTTAAACCAAAACTATGTTTTCTGCTTGGCTGTAAACACGGTATATCTGCAGCATAGCTGGACCTTTTAACAAAGGTATGTAAGCCACTTGGGGTTGGCTTTTTGAAGAAATTCAAGGAACTGTAGGTTTTGATATTTCCACACTGGTTTAGTTTTCTAACTCTGCAAGTTGCTGCTTGGTTCAACTGATGCTGACTCGCATTACTCAGACATTTAAGGGATTATCACTGGATCCTCTTTTTGTTCCAACCGTAACAAAAAGAGGAGGACTGAAAGGATGAACTTGATGCAGTGGGTTGAAGTGAGGACATTAGCTGCAATAGTACTATCACTGAGCTGCCTATGGTGCAGAGAAAACTGAACAAAAGGAAGAATATTAGGCTAAAGTGGGCATTTAATTATTTAGGCCATTAGTATAACTAACTGTCTGTACCTTCAATAGCCATAAACAATGTGATATAGATGAGAATGTAGTTAAAAGACACATTTCAACTGACTTTAAAAAGGATCAAGACAAAAAGGAAAACAACAACATCAAAGCATTAATCAAAAAAATAATGTCACAACTACAAAATCTAATATGAATCCAATGATACACAAAATCACAGAAACATTATATCACATGTCTGACATATCAAAGGCCATTTTCACTGCAGCATATTTGCCTCTCTCCTATTGCTGCATATTTTACTTTTTGCCAGTGGTTATGTAATGAGGCTTGTCACCAGAGGTTTGGCCAACACAAGAGACCCTCCTCTCTTCCTCTGAGTAAGTGCCAAGAAAGAAAACCTGGGGTTACAAGGAAAAGGCTTAGAATGAAAATCACTTACACAAGATTTAATGACCAGGATCGCAAACAACGGTCTGACAAAAGCAAGAGATGCTGCAGATGCAGCTCTTTTGTACAAAAAGCCAGAGTATCCACAGGTTTCTGTAAGAGCGTACGTAGGCTGCCATGACAGACCACTACTTCCGTTGTCCGGTTTTATACTTCCGGTTACTCAAAGCGAGACCCAGCGTTCAGTCGTTGCTAACAACAAAATCAGTTACTTTGTGCGGTAATAAGTGGCTTTACCTGTTCGAAGATGAGCTCGGGTTCAACGTGTGCTGTCGTCGGCTGCCACAATAATTCAAGAAAACTGAAAAACGCATTAGAAACATTTTGCCTTGAGCATCAACAACTTAGAAAGGCCTGTCCGTGCCCACCGCCCTACGCACTGCACTCTATGCCGTGGAAGGAGGATCGGAAACTGGCGTGGCTGGCAGCTTTAAGACTCAAACACCCTCCAAAGAGAGTTTATGTTTGCTCCTTTCATTTTATCGATAAAAAGCCCACAGAGCTACACCCCGACCCGGAGCTTTATCTGGGCTATGACCGACCCCCACCGAAGAAAAGAAGAAGGCTCACTCGGACCACTTTGAGTGTGACAGCTTCCAGTAATACGAACAAAAACACAGAATCTGTACCCGGTAAGTGAAAGTGTAAATGTGGTTTGCCACCGTTTCGCATTTTAAACACGCAATTCTTTACTTTTACTAAATAATAGCCTATGGTGAATGGCGTTAGTATCAGCACTAGCTGGTTATTAGCAGCAAAGTCTAAATTTTAACGAAAGTTTATAATAATAATAATAATGCCAAAAGATTAGCTCCAAGGGCTGTAAAAGTCTTAGGTTTGTGTTTATAAAGAACATGTTTTTTCAAGTCGAGAAAACTCAAGTAAAAAAGTTAAAGGCAACCTTTGCAAAAATACCAACAGTTGTGACTTTTTTTAGAATGTAAAATAAAATCTAATCACATTAATTGAATAAAATTGTGACAAATTTTTAGGGGACTTAGGAACATTTTATGTTGACATTTATGATTTTGCATTTGTGTGAAAAAATGTAGAATGAGAAATTTCACTCAAATATAATAAGCTAAGTGACACTTTACAGTTTCTCTTATGCTAACAGTTTGACTGTACATCTGATCATATTTTTGTCTTATTCAGACTCCACAGTGTTACGTTCAGTGGAATTAGACCAGGCCAGCATCTCCACACAACCCCCTGAGCCACATCTGCACTCAGTCCACACACAGTGGGAGGATCCTTCGCAACAAGACCATCAATACTGCAACAGGTCTCGCAGAAAAGATGTGCAGGATAAGATGACTCAGTGTGATGAAGTTGCATATTTCATTCTTCAAAATGATGCAGACGCTTTGCTGTACACTGGGATAGCCTTAGAAACATTTAACACACTTGTGTCGACACTGGAAGGATATGACAACAATGAATTTACCATGCCTGTCCGAGATCAAGTCCTCATGACACTTATGAAATTAAAGAGTAACCGTGTAATAGGTGACCTAAGCCGCCAGTTTCATATATCACAAAGCATGGCCAGCAAGATCATCTCACACTGGTTAGACAAGCTGGAGGAAGTTCTCCGACCATTAATTCCATGGCTGCCAAAAGAAACTATTCAAGCAACTATGCCTGAAGCCTTCAAGAAGAACTTTCCAAATAGTACATGCATTATAGACTGCAGTGAGACCCTTTTACAGAAACCCAGAAATCTGGGCTCAAGAGGGGAATCATACAGCCATTATTATTCACACAACACAGTCAAATATTTGGTTGCTGTTGCACCATGTGGACTAATCATGTTTGTGTCTGCGGCATATGGCGGCCGATGTAGTGACAAATTTATCACAATGGACTCTGGAATATTAACATACCTAAAACCTGGTGATGAAGTCATGGCAGATAGAGGTTTTACAATTAAAGACTTACTCTTTGAGAGAAAAGTTAGATTAGTAATACCCGCTTTCACAAAAAAACGTAGACCGCTAACTGAGGAACAGGTAACATACACACGTCGGATTGCAAATGTAAGAATCCATGTTGAAAGAGCAATCAGACGCTTGAAAGTCTACAAAATACTTTCACAAATTGTTCCTATAAGCATGGCTCCTAAAGTAGACAAGATACTGAGAATATGTGCTGCTCTAGTGAACTTAAGAGAGGATCTCATTCGTGATACACAATAATTGTGTATGTTATGAACAATTGTGGACTCGGGGATATTAAGATGGTTACTCAGGACATAAAGTTGCGTAGTGTAATGTAATTATTTTAAAATTTGATGTACATATATGTAGAGAGTAAATAATTCCAGGTCTCACTTTTTTATCTTGTGTTCTAGATGAAAGGTTATGTGATACAGTGTGTGTGTGCGTATGTATGTATGTATGTATGTATGTGTATATATAAAACAATTGCAATCAATCAATTGAACGATTATTACTTTTTTATTCAACCACAATGTGATAAATTTCTTAAATGAAAAAAAAAAGTTTTCTCAAATCTACAATAATTAGTTGTGCATTCTTGACATTTTTTTTGTGTTGGAAGATTACAGAAATACAGAACTATTCACAACATTTAATGTTGTCAGTTTGTCATTCATTTCCCACCATATGTTACAACTACGTACATTTTAGTTGTATTGAAATATTTAACAGATTTCATATTGAATGTCTCCTTTCATTCACAAGACAGAGACCAAACTCTGCAGACATGTTGGTGTCTGACTGTCCCATTTATAGTTGTAACATGTATTAAAGCTTGCCCATTATCTTCAAGTATCTCTCATTTAACTGAAACCGTCCTGCTGCATACTCCTCTACAAGTCGAGGTAAGAAATATGAGAAGTAAAACCCTCTCAAGCGTTTTACTTGTTCCTTTACAAATGCTTCATCATATTGCACTGTAAATGAAACATGCTCAGTAGGTGTCCAGATCACAAGTGTGGCAGTCTTGAGCCCTGTGCAAAACATTGTAAGTTGCACTTGCATGTAATAGCCTCTGCTGCCAGTTTTCTGCAGCTGCAGTTCTCCATCTACCAGTTTGATATCGCTGCATTTCTGGGTAAGCTGCTCCGTGAGTGAAGGATAAGTCTGCACAGGACATTTTATTTCTAGAAGCACATCTGAGTCAATGACCCCGTCAGGACTCGCAGAGAGCCATGGCTCCTGGATGCTGATAACACTACCCATGTGAAGGATGTTCATACCTTGTTCTTTCAGCTGATGACAAGCTTTAACTTCATTTTCTTTACCATAGTTTGTTTCATAATTCCCACGAAAGGAAGGGTACATGTGCTCAGATAAAAATTTGTCATTTTTTGTGGTGGCACGTACTGGAACTTTTTTAGCAGAGCTTGCTGTAAGTCTGATTTTCCTGCAGTTGTGCCACAAATCAGATGCACTTTGCTCTTTTGTTTCTTCTTGTAATTGTTCTGCTTGCTCTTCAGAAACTTGAATGTATGCCTGGTAGAATGCCCTGCATGGATTACAGCTTAGTTTGTAACTGTGTGCTTGGTGTGGCTGAAAAAATTGCTCATCAACTTTACTGTTGCGGTGAGGACCTGCAGATGGCGAGGCATTGTAACACTTTCCAATTAATGTGTTCTTGAGGAGGAAAAGTGGCTTCACTGGTGCTTTGCTAACACTGTCAATAAAGTCTTGATGTGTAAGGTGATAGGGTGTGTTAGGGAGAGATTGTGTCACTGCAGTCCGGGAGTTCACATCGTACTGCTGCTCTGCCCTGTGATGTCTGAAGTTTATCTGGCTTAGACGTTTAGGTTCAAGGTTCTTTGCTGTCCCTGCATTCCACCTGCGCTGCTCGTCTGTACACGCAAGCCATGTCTTTCCACTGATCGCAGCATTCTGCACCTGTAACAAACATTAATAGTTTTTTCTCACTGTCAATACTCAAGATTTAACATAACGAGGAAGTTTACACTAACAAAAGCAGTACACGGTTGGTGTCCTGCATGTTATAGATATGACCCTGGGTCAATACACCTGAATCATATCCAAAACAGATATAAACACTGGCAAAGTCACCCATATTATCCATTTCATGTATTATACTACTCTGTGTCACTTCTTATAACTATAGTTTTTCTTGTCTTGTAAATTTGACCTTAATGTTCAGTCTTTTATTTTTTTTATATTTTATCTTCATGTGATTGTACAGCATACAGCCCACACAAAGTTAACGAGTGGCTTTCACATGTAAACAGTGCTCCACGTAATACTTGGCTAGATGGCAGTAGCGTGACTCCTTAATCACAGCCTTTGACCAGTCCAGTGTTTCTGTTTCAGTGATTTAAACATTGTGATATCCAGATAAGTGATATACCTTCCACAGAATAGCAGCCGCATGGCTACATGATCTCCCTAATCCGGCGATACAGGAACAGCCGACTGTCTCCACTACTCCACTTTCTCTTAGCATTGCCCATGCTAAGTGTTTCGCTTGATTAATACTCTGGCTCGGCTCTACAGCTGCTTTAAGAAAAATAAAGTCGCCTTGTTTGTTGAGCAGTACTTTATCAATTTTGTTGCTGTGCAGGTAATTATACGCCTCGGTGCTCTTGTAATTACGTAATTCCTCGCCATCAACGCCTTCGGAAAATACAAGGTAATTAATAATGTCGATGTAGCTAACATCGGGCCATAGTTTCATGTCATCTACCCACTCCGTGAGAAGTGACGGGTGAGGCACTGCAACTGAACTGTCCTCGCTGCTTTTTAAAACATCTTTACTGTGTATCCACCTTTCGATGTGTTGCCATTTACTCCAGGTAAAACAAACTGCAGTGAGAGAAATCTTTATCAACAGTGAAGGTGTAACCCCGCAACTGTCAACAACAGCGCAAGCGGAAGTAAAAAACCGGCTTCCGCTATGAATCGGGGTAATGGCGCGAAATCAGAAATACTGTGGATACTGCAACACAGGTCAAAGAGGTACTTAAGGGATAAGAAGGTGTGATAGTCTCTTCTGTGTCTTTACTCATCTTTACAATAAAGAACTTGATAAAATAACCAAATTGGACAATATTCCCTGTAGGCGGTCAAGGCTGTTGTTTTTGGGGAAAAGAGATCAGTATGGTGCAGTGACACTTGTCATCTTGAATGGCTGGCCGGGAGCAGTGAGAGTGCACCCTGAGTCCATGGTAGTCTGTCACCTCTCTCTACCCAGCCACCTACAGTGAGTAAAAATGGCAAGACAGCTAAACCCTCAACCAGAACCACTCTTGAGGGTATAATGTCATGTTCACTTGTAGGCAGATGTCGATTTTTTTTTTTTTTTTAATTTTTAAAAAAAATGCTGCTTCCTCTCCCTCACACAGTCTTCATAACAGCCAGAGTTGCAAATTAACACTGAGAGATCTGACACTAATGAAGCGATTATGCCTATCCAAGGGACGGATTGTGCCGTTATCATGTAATAACAGAGCTTCTCTGTGGACTGATTCTTTGTGCTCTTTATTGTTTTACACTCTAATTAAATTAGTGGAGTGATTTCCTGAATGCGCACAGTGTGAGTCTCGTATTATTTGTATTTGGAGGATCCAGCGTCTTCAACTTACTCGAAGTCTTTAAGGATAAGCACCAGCTCTTCACTTCAGGCATGGGATCTGAGCCATGAGGGAGCATCAGGATATATCGTTTGCTTTGAAGCTCTGAAGGGCTGTGCAGAGTTCACCAAACTGCCAGTTTAATGGATTGAGTCTAGCTTTTCAGAGGTGCCACGGAGACAGAGCTATTTGCTACGCTGGTTAAAAGTCGAAAGACATTGCCTGCCTTGCTCTCTCTCTACTCTGCCATAATCTGTTTGCTCCATTTATAGTCGGCAGATACATTCATTTATTCACTGTGGAACTGTGAAACAAGCAAGTAAAAAGTTTGAAAACACTGTATTTGTTAGCCCCATTCACAGCATATAGTCGCTTATTGTTCCAAAATGTTATTTTTATTTGATGTTAGATTTAAGGATTTTTGTCTTTTCAGAGGATAGACTTTAAAGTTCTGATGCTGGCCTATAAAGCTCTGAATGGTTTAGGACCAAAATACATCAATGACCTCCTGACCCAGTATGAACCTTCCAGATCCCTCAGGTCATCTGGATCCGGTCTTTTATCAGTTCCCAGAGTCAGAACCAGACACGGAGAAGCTGCATTCAGCTTTTATGCTCCTTATATCTGGAACAAACTCCCAGAAAGCCTCAGATCAGCTGAAACACTCAGTTTATTTAAATCCAGGTTGAAGACTCACCTGTTCTCAGCTGCATTTGAATAAAGCACCAAATCCACACTTTAAGCTTAAATTTCAAAACTTACATTTAACTACTGATTTTATCTACTGTTCTGATTTTATCTGTTTTGATTTTATATACTGTTTTGTTTGTTTGTTTGTTTGTTTGTTAATTAGTTAGTTAGTTTATTTGCTTGTTTTAATCAATTTTAAATCATGCTTTTTATTTGTTCTTGTTTCTAATGTCTCTGTAAAGCACTTTGAATCACCTTGTTGTTGAATTGTGCTATACAAATAAACTTGCCTTGCCTTGCCTTGCCTTTTCAAAGGCATTTCCATTTTAATACAATAAGAAGTTTCAGCAAGGGATATTTACTGTGTGAAAGCACTATCGTTTCTCCTAACTAAAGGGCTTATATTAAAGCATATTGCATTAGAAGTGTTTGAGAGATTAACATTTAATTATGCTGCATCTGGTCGCCAGCAGAATAGGGAGGGTGAAATAACGTCAGATGAGAAATGTTTTGACTTTTAAACTAAATAAATCCTCTACCCTGACTTATAGATGAGTCCAATTAAAGTGGCGGCAGGCAACTTTTCAACATTTTTAGTCGTTACTTGTTTGTTTGAAGAGCTCTGGTGTCTGCAGCAAATGCACTTCAGCTGTGCCATAGATCACAAGTATTTATGTTCCTGGGATATCTCATATCTGGTGATACAACTGCACAGTGAAAGTGCAGATCCAGTGAAAATCATTAGTGAAAGTAAAAAAAGAAAGTGTTTCCATCTTAAGGTGAGTGGTTGAAACAGCTGTTTCAGTTTCTGGTGCTGAAAACATTCCTCAGAGATTTTAGTCCATATTGACACAACACCATCACACGGTGCCTGCAGATTTGTTGCCTGTACATCCATGTAGTGAGTCTCCTGCTTCACCACATCCCAAAGGCACTCTATTGGATTCAGATCTGATGACTGTGGAGGATATTTGAGTAAAGGAGGCTAAAGTACCCAGGGAGAATCCACATAGACGGGGGGAGAACATGCAAACTCCCCACAGAAGGGTCCCAGTCAGCCTTTAAATCTGAATTCAGCACCTTCTTGCTGTGAGACCACAGTGCTAACCAACGCACAACTGTGCAGGTGGAATATATTTTGATCAAAGTATGTTTTCCTGTTGAGTTGGCTGCTCATTTCCACCAACACTTTTGATTCATCTCTTAATTAACAGATATTGATAAAGACAGTGATTGTGCAGCAATAATATGAAGGCTTGGGAGATGACACCCTGCAAGTTTGGAGTAATTACTGTATTGACATAATCTGACTTTAATTCAGGTTTAAGAGGCATCCTGTTCACTGGAACCATGCGTTAGGATGAACTATATGGGCAGCAACTTATACGCCAGTTTCCAACAGATAAATTTCCAAAATATCACTCCATCCACACTGAAACAATTGATTTAACTCTAATAAATTGTGTCTGTGAAGGCTCTCAGTCACTGAACAGAGGCGGTGGTTTACGACACCAACTGTCTGCCATCTATAATCCAGTTTTGAGATCCCTCCCCAGACGCCTTAACGCCCACTCACATCCTGGGCCATCTGATCTCAGGAATTTGCATGATAAAGTGGGGCCAGGTTTCACAATGAGCTCACCCGAAACCCTGGCTGATTGGGACCCACACCCAGTTTCACACCTTGGCTCAGGCGATTAGAGGATCATCAGGGGGTCCTTTTGTCCCTCTGTGGGGGGATACTCCCAATAGGTTTAAATCTGGGACTCCCCACCATTTGACCTTAGAACTGAAGAAGCTTCTCGGATGAGAGGTGAAACGTCTTCAAGCAATTTAAAGAAGTCCAGACGCTTTTCTTTGCAAGCTACTTTGACTCTAATAAAGTGTGTCTAAAGGGCAGCTCTACATCTACAGATCTAAATAAAACTAACACTGTGGCATGGTTGCATCAGCTGATCAGGAAAATGAAGGGTTAAACATGAATAAACTTAATAACTTAAAAGGAGTCATAACATTTAGTTAAAAAAATTGCAGAAACGGCAGGACAGCCCATAACCTGTCCGCCAAACAACACAGAATTTAAACAGCACCTGTTTGTTACACTATGAACAAAAACTGAACAGAAATTGCAACATACTATAAACACGAGTTACTCAAAGTTGGTTCCAACCAAATGGCAGCGATTTAAAAACTGCTTTGCAATCACTGAATGTGAATGCGTGTATGAAACGAAACATCTGGATCATTTAACAGTAGGAACAAAAAGCTACTGCACAGGGTTTAGAGTTACAAGAAGAAAAATGATTTGAAACCATAATATGCAGAAAGTTAAAAACAGCGCTGGATCTATGATGGGCAGCCGTTTAGTCAGACTGGCTGTTTAGCTTAGTGACATAGTACAAGCCAAAGATGATTAGGCATTTTTACAACAGCAAGCAGAAGTAGTCCTAGACACATTCTTTGCTCATAATGTTCATGTCGCCTAAGAAAATGTCACCATTCACACTACAAAGCAAATTCTGCAGTACCTTCACAAACACCAAGATGAAGTGAAACGGCTCTTGTGAACTCCACAACCGCATGAAACCTTTATGAGATGTTCTTGAGTGCAGAGTGTAAAGCAGAGACCCACCTACTTCATTCTGCAAACAGCTGGAAGCTTTCTTTCTCTAAGGAAGGTCAAACATCTCACTACACATGGCACACACACTTCTGCAGAACTTGGCATTCAGAGGACTGAAGTAAAATGTCAGTTCAGTTCCTTACCAGGTAATCGATATATTTTAGTTGGAGAGCGGTGATGCAAATTTTAAACTCTACAAAATAAATAATTAATTAAGAAAAATCATAGCATAGACACAGCAGCATAATAAGGCAGAGCCGCTTATTAGACATGCACTAATTGCATAAATGTACTGGCAAACAAATCTGATTAACATAAAAGAGACTGGAGCAAAATGTAGATAAATTAAGGTCATGCGTTGTTTGCATGACTAGGTTAACAAATGTCTCGGTAACACCTTATGATCACGAATAATCATTAATGATCATTATCATTTATAAATACTAAACTGAACACACAAAACTGAACTTAAAATCCTATAAGTGGCTACTATAATAAAACAAAAAATATATATTTATGACCGTCAACCTGTTATATTTGGTATTTTTGGATTTTGGAACAACTTGCTTGAATGATACAAAAAAATGCTTGAATACAAACACAAAAGCTTCATATGGAAATGGTAAAGTACAAGGACTGGACTGCAAATGAGTGAAAAAGGAGCCAAAGAAAAAACTTCAGATAGTCTGAAAAAGTGCTCGAGACCACTTTAAAATAAATAGAAATTTTGGCTTAATATATAGATATAAAATAAAATAAAAAGGTTCAAGACTTTGGCATAGTACCGCATATTTACATTTTTATTCGTGTGAACTGCATTAAAAAGTGAATATGTAAAAAAACAAATTGGAATTCATCACTTGTCAGTCCTTAGGGCACTGTAAACACAGGCAGCAGTGTTCTATAGGAAGTGAGGTAACTGATGCAAAAACATATAAAAGCTGCTATAAGAGGTGGGTGTGTGTGCCTTATTCCCACAATGGTAATTTTTCAACTTGTAAATCCATCAGTTATACAACCTGTGTGAGGACTTGTAAGAATATCCTACTCTTTACTCCCCGCTGTTCTGTACAATTGCCTGCCAGATGTCAAACACCGTGTGAGCACGTCGTTCCTTTAATATATACTCGGGAACTCCTATAAGCAGTTAGTATACTTCTTTAGAATTGCTTGTTGGATGATTGAATACCGTCGGAATCACCTTCTCTCAAAACTTCAGGACTGCGGCACAATAATTCCTTTACTTTTAGTTACAATCACTCCCACTAGTTCACACCAACGTACTGCCTCTGCAAGGGGGCAGACAGGGAACAGAGTTTGAGCTGTTTTTGTCAATTTCCATCTCAAAAACTCAGTTCAACATTATGAATATCCTCCCAGAGAACTATTTGAAATGGCTGGTGTTATGTTTAAATTATGTTATATATTTATAAAAAAACTTTGATTACATATCAACAAGCCTTACTAAGAGATGTGTAATGTGCATTTTTCCATGTCTGAATAAGGCCTACTTTATTACTTTATCTACTTCAGAAGAAGGGGGAGAACATGCAGACACCTCACAGAAAAGACGAGTGATTTTAACTCATGTATTGCTGTGAGACAGTCCAAATCACTGCGCCACCGTGCCCCTCATTCAAACAATCATCAGTAGACCTTTTTCAATGGGAAAACCAGTTTCATTCAGACATACTTTTGTCGATTTAACTGAATTATTTTCATAGCTTTGAAAGCCCTCATCCTATATAAATAGCCCTGCCAAATTTCAGCTAATTTGGAAATTTGCACTTTTCAGCAAACACTAGCGGGTCATAGAACTCTATTACTGTGTGTTTTTTAGGAGATGAACCATCAATATGCGCAAACTAACACTCATGCAGAAGGCAGAAGAACTTCTACATGGGTCCTTAAGTTTATGTGTCAAAGGCAGTGTGTTTTTGTTTCAGTAAGGATGATCAGCGTGACCAACCGGATTGAAAAAGACTACATTTTGCTGAAAGCCTTATAGTGAAAATCAAAAAGTGATAATCATGGGCCTAACAGCTTTAATTAGCTGTCAGTATGGGGTCTGAGGTTGTGAATCCTCCCCCCACTCTTTAGACACAACTCACTCTCTTCCCTAGTTTCTGCCTCTCCTTTTTCTCAGTTTTAATACAGGCGGTCTTTACTATAATCTCTTTCTGCCTCCACAGTTTCAGCCTACTTTCTCTCACTGATACGCTCCATGTGTAAATTGAGGGAGGCATTTCAAGGTTGTCTCCATCTTTGATCATCACACAATGGACCCCATAGGAAATATCAAATATTAAACTAACAGAGCTCCTCCGCAGCACACACTTTGAGACATCATAGCATGCTATGAGAATGCATAGCGTGATGTGGAAATGCAAAGTAACAATGCCTCAGACTTCCTAAAGCATTTCCCAGGAGAACTTCTTTCCACTTCTTCTTTCCACGCGAACACTGCTGCAGCTAAAAAAACAACAACAACAGACTAAAAAACTAGACTACAGAGTCCAAGACATATCACATAATGTACCATGAAGGGCAGGGAGTTTTCAGATTATACCTGGTGATTGTACTGAAAGGATGAGTGGATGAAGAGAGAGGAGGGAGCAACGAATGAGTCATTTGGAAGGGAATTCACAAACAATTGGAATAATTTCATAGAGACCTTGGCATAAAAAACTCTACCAATAGTCACTGCTAAGAGATTATTTAGGACATTAACTTTTATACTTTTATTTTAGTTTATATATATATATATATATATATATATATATATATATTAGTGCTGTCAGCGTTAACCAGCCATAACCACATTAACACTTCAAATCTCTGTTAGCGAATTAACGTGGATCACCCCATCCGTGGGGCTGGACGCACTACTGCGTCAAAGACCTAACCATGCTAACGCGTTGACGCCGTTAGCGTCGTCAGTGTAGTTGCATAATAGCAAACAAGCCTTAATCAGCTTACCTTGGGAAATTCATGCATTCAAAAAGAATAACTAACTTAAAAATATACCCAATTTTCATATAAGACCCCATTTACACTGGATTGCAACCTTACATTCAAAAATTGTAAATGCATCCAAATAAAAAATTGCCTTTACTTGTAGTCCACAAATACATCTTTATGTTTCTGTTTAACAGTAGTTGTAAGCAAGTTACTTTGTCAATGAAAACTGCTTTAGTTACTCATCCAAGGCTGATGCTGTATGAAAAAAGCGATCTGTGACACGGTCAAGGGAAAGTGCAAGCATAATGAATATTTTTTTTATACAAAATATGAACAAAAACCTCTCTATTCAGACACAATAAACATTATATTAAATGCTTAAAATACAAACCTACACTCTTTAGTTGAATAGTATCTCTAGTTTGTTGCTAGTACAAATCTGTTCATTCCAGTACTAATGGTAGCCTTTATGAGCTCTGGACATTGGGTGAAGAGCTCAACAGCCTGTTATTTACAACAAACTTAACGGATTCTGATAAGTGTTTAACGAGGAAGTATATGTTTCATAGGCTCAGTTGCCATTGAGTGTGCTCCATTGCAAAAAGCTGATTCAGTTAGACAAAGGTGAAGCTGTGTAGTCACTTTATTAGTTTGTCAAGATGATCAATCCAGATTATTTTCTTCACAAAAAGAAACTGCACATAAGACCCTTTTGCAAGTATCTCAAACCTGCAGCGCACACAGGATGATATGGTCTCTGTGGTTCTGATAGATATATAATTATAGTTCTTATGTAAGAAGGTAAGAAAGAAGGTCAAAAGTTTACCCGTATTAAATGTTTTATTGCCTGTAAATGGCAAGCTACTATAAATATGTTCATCATCTAATGATGCAGACGTATATCCGATCAATGATTTTTGCAACACTTGAGAAGTCTGTTATACCCATTAATGGAGCTTCATTCACTTGCAAGATGGATAAATTGTCTAGTAATGAAATTAATTGAAGCTTTAGAACAGTGTTAATGGTGTAACGATATTGATTTATTGAGTGAGAAATCCAAACTCATCTCTAATGAGATGAAGTTCAAACTTGCTTCTCAGGGTTTGATGCAGTTTTCTGTGGTCAGCCAGTTTCTCCTATCTTTACAAAGATCTACAGATTAAAAAAAGTCCTCTTAACGACTCCTGAAAGTTGCTTGCATTGTAAGAAGTCTTAAGGCCTGCACTGTTATCTCAATAGGACTTTCATATTCAGTAGGAGCTGATCTCCATTTAAGATGATTTTTCTCTGGATTTCACTACTCACACAATGCTGTGTGAATACTAGCCATGGTGCAGTGGCGGTGGAAGTAAAGTCAGCACCCTCTTGGCCTTCCAGAGCACACGATTTGTCACCTCTGTTGAGAACTGTGAGGTCACACAAAGATAGTGACAGTGCTCTTACAGGGATGTGGATATTTCATTTTCTGGGTCAAAAGCTTCTAGTCTTGCTGATTCCTTGGCAAAACTCAAAAAATAGCAGATGAGTTGTTGAGAATTACCTAATCAAATCGTGTTTTTTTTGTTGCTATAGAGACAGTTTTTGTGCACAAAACACTACATTTTTGTCCCTTCGACAGAAGTCACAAATCCTTTGAAAGCTGTCCAGTAAAACAGTAGCTCCCTAACACAAAGACCCAGAGAATCGTTTTTGTGTTTGCCTATTTCAATCATCCCGTGTCTCTGAGACAGATAAGGAGAGAAGTGACCTGACCCTCACTTTAGCAGCACTCTCAGAGATGAGAAAAGCTAAAGGGGATAGGAGAATTCATCTGACAGGTCCACCGGGAAATGTTACTGTGAGCACATTAGCTCTCTGCTCTTCTCACTACTACTGTCAAATGTCAGTATGCTAATAACCAGGAATCCGTGTAAATAACATTCTCCATGTTATAGCATGCCAAGCTAGGCTTCTGGTACTTATTGATGTATTTTAAGAGCGCGTCTGTCCTCCGCAGTATCCCCATGAGCGCGTGGCTTCTCCCAGAACATGCTAAGATAGATAGAATCTGATGAAACGCTGAAGTTTCAGCGAGTGCTTCAAGTCTCTGTGGAGAGCGGGCTAATGCTAAATGTATGATCCATGATTTGAACCTCATTTTTAAACCCCGCGAGCGCTAAGTGTGTAATTTTTGAAACTAGAAGATACAGTTCCTCTGTGGATAGGGAGAATACATGTCACATTTTATTGCTTTACCTATATTTGTATCCTGCATTATTGTATTTACCCATAGACCCAGTTATTCCTTGATGTAACAGGGGCACTTGTACATTGATGTGAAATCTTTATAGTCTTGAGAAATTTTTTTTTTGATAATCTGACTACAGTGAAAGCAATTAATCCAACGCTAATTAGTAAAGTAACATTTTTGAATAACAGTAAAGCTTAGACCCACCAACGTTAAGCCCTTTTTCAACACAGCAAAAATATGAAAGCATGCAGGCATATTAAGGAATAAAGTTCTGTGGCTCACGCTGTCCATGCTATGGCAATGTCTGAATGAAGTCATAAGGAACATTAAAGTGAGAGTGACTCATGTCTGAATGATAGGATGTTATGACTTTGACAGATTTATAAACCCAGAGGAGAGCACTTGATCATCACAATAGTCATTTAAACTTACGGCATATCAATCTGTGCAGTTAAGAAACATAAGTGATTCTGAACCAGTTTCATCTGCTTTGGCACAAATGAAAGTGACTACAGGCGCAAAGGAGAAACAGCAACAAGACAACCCCAGAAGGGAATTTTTGGGGTGCTCCTAGCAAAAGAAGGGGGCAACTGCACCATTTCAGGCCAGACAAGTAGTCCAGCTCTTTTAGAACTGCACAACTATTTGTGTAAGAAGGTATGCTGTCTCTCCCAGCACAGTCTCAAGAGTGTTGAAGAGGAGCCAGGAGATTGGCCTTTACATGAGGAGACCTGGAGAGAGCTGCAGAAGGGTGTAAATCCAGCACCTGAACTGCTATCTGCTCCTTTGTGCGAAGCGCGACAGGAGAAGCGCTGCCAGAGCGGCTGCTCGTGTGCGTGTTTCTGACCAAACTATCAGAATCAGACTTCATGACGGTGGCACAAAGGCCAACGTCGCTCTGTGGGACCTGTGCTCACAGACCAGTGCTGTGCAGATCGCCAGACATTTGCCAGAGAACACTCGAACTGGGAGTTTTGTCACTGGCACCGCACTCGCTTCACAGATGAGAGCAGGTTCACACTGAGTACATGTGACAGGCATGAGAGAGTCTGGAGATGCTGCGGTGCACCTTATGCTGCCTGCAACATCATTCGGCATAACCAATTTGGCAGCAAGTCAGTGATAGAATGGGGAGGCATATCCTTGGAGAGTCACACAGAGCGCCACGTATAAGCCAACAGGAACATGAACGCTGCAAGGTATCGTGCTGGAAGTCCTCAAACCTATTGCATAAATTTATGATACAGTGGGCACTGGATTCTTCCTGGTGCAGGAAAATGCTTGGCCTGATATGGCCAAAGTGTCTAGGCAACTTCTTGATGATGAAGGCACTGGTGCCACTTACTGGCACTCATGTTCCCCGGACCTGAATCCGATTAAAAACCTCTGGAACATTTTGTTTCAGTGCATCTCATTCTGCCAAACAGTGTCACGGACTCACCAGTGGCACACTGATGCCCTGATCAAAATCTAGGGGAGATCCCCCAGGACAACATCAACCATCTCATCAGGAGAATACCCATAAGTTATTTTGAATGCATAAAACCAGTAGGCAGTAAAGGGTTTCAGCTTGAATATTTTGTTCATTAAGATCTGATGTATGATTTAATGATCTTTTATTTTTGAGTAAAGATTATTTTCACTGAAAATATCCAAAATACTTTAGTCAGAAAAATGACTAAAGACATTTATTAATTCAATAGCAATACAGAACCCAAGAAAGATATGAAATTAAAAATAAAAATCCATTTGCAAAAAAAAAAAAAGAATCTTTCCAAATAACTTTATCTCCAGTGTTTTTACCATGTGCATGCTGGTTAGTGTGTGTACCCGGCTCCCCTTGTCCTAGCTCACTTCGTTCTCTAATTACACACCTGCTTCAAGTCCCATCCTGAGATAAATTGTCTGGACAACTGTGTAAAAGGCTGCCTGAAAATTGTAGGTTGCATTAGAGGTCTTCAAAACAGGGGCTCCTTTCACCAGAGATGCAACATGACAGCTGATTTTCAACACAGGAAACTTTTCCCACTTATCCACTGTGATTTTTGACCCTCAAACATAACATAAATGGAAAGTTTACTTCATCACCTCAAGTTTATAGATATTACCAGTTGATACTATATACTGTATATCATGCCAGTGCAGCGGTTATCACTGTCCACTCACAGCTCAAGATTCTCAGGTTTGACCCTGTTTAGCGGTTTTTACATGTTCCCTTTGCAAGTTTAAACCCCACAGTCCAGGTACATGCTTTTTATGTTAATAGATGATATTGGTAGTAGATGTGGATGTGAGATCATGTCGTCTCAGCTGGGAAACTTCACCCTCTGTCACCTGTTGTAGGCTTCAGCTCCTACTAAGCTGGATAAATGATTAAGAATATCAGTGCTCAGATAACACTCAATTTAGTACATTTCAATTTCTTTGCTGTAGTTGCAATCTGGCACTATAAGAATGTCTATTATGTTGTTATTCTGTGGAAGATTTTGGAAGATATAAAAATTAACTATTAATGGATTCTGTTTCCAGAGGCAAGATATAAACACAAGACAAGTAACACTAACATTACCAGTTAATGCATCCCTCCAACAGGCCTTTATTGTTGCACTTCCCTGCTGAAGGCAAAACTGTCACTGAAAAACAGCAGTTTTTCCACTGGCACGCACATTTAGAGTGTTACTGAAAATACCACATCTGTGCTGATAAACTAAAAAGTACTCGTTGTGCTCATTGTGCTGCACAAGGACCATCGCTTATTCTAATCAAACTATTTATGCTTCAAAATTGAAACATGTTAATATGATGTAACATACTGCTTAATCTGTGGTAATATTACAATTTAGTATCATGTATATATGCGGTTGTGTCTTTTATCACTGATAGTTTACACTTTGTCCTGTCATCGAGCTTTATTTATCAGTCATTTTCTAATTTAGGTTCGAAGTAAAAAAACGAAACAAAACACCAAAAATTAACATTGTCTGAGTGAATTGTTTATTATTAAAAGGTAAAAAAACAATCCTTATTTGTGTGTGTATTGCTGTTGCACAGCATTATATTAGGCATATGTACCCACTGCTACATATACTGCGTGTATGGATTTTTCCAAAAGGCAGAGATACATATCACAAGCAAATGCATACACAGGCACATACACGCTGACAGATTTGAGGTCTGCTAGTTGACTGGGGAAGCATTTTGGTTTTTCATTGTGTCTGGCACAGATTGGTTGATCCATCTGCTGTAATCACTGAGTCTGACAGTATGATTCAAGTGTCCAGTGAAAAGTGACAAAAGAGAAAAACATTGCTGTGGCCCATATGCTTAAGGACAAGAGAACCCATTAAGAGCTGAGAATCGCTAACAACCTCACTTCAAAGAGATGGACAATGACGCTTGGAGCTCTTTTGTCACTTTTGCCACCGTGCCCGCCTCGTTCAGATTTTCAGCATCATCAGTGGGCCATTAATAAAGCCCCAGAGAACAATACCGGGTGAGTTTGTTGCTGAATTCAGATTTTTAACACAACTCAGACTGTATTCATCAAAGAAAACTATTGTAATTATTACATTGTCAGTAACAAAGAATTACTTGACACAGGGAGAGGTCTTGTTCCTCCCTAACCTTGTTACATGAAAACTAGAGAGAGCTCTGATTATGCTGATTATTAACAGAAATTAAAGTTATTACTGTGATGTGAAAACCTTTCTAGCCCTCACAGCAGTTACGACAGTGTGTACCTTCGATGGGAGCGCCACAGATAGAACAGGTTCATTCTCTGTGGTAATTAGAGCTATTCAGAAATGTACCCTAGTCTTTAAGGAGAATGTTTCTTAATTGCTACCTTTGTTGCAACATTGCTGCTGTTTGAAAGGATAATAACAGCCGGTCAAAGTAATTGTTGCTTTATGAATTCATTTGTTGAGTTGTACTGGAACGTTCCCCCTAGAAACTGCTCATTGTTCTGCACTCAAAGCTTTTGCATTGTTGCACAGATGCTGCCAAATTATGTTGCGTGACAAAAAATATGCTAATCTTCTCCAGAAAGAAATTCTGATCATTTCAAGCGAAGGAGTAATTTGCATGAAGTCTATGGATTTTGGGTTTCAGAAGAAATAGCAGCAGAATGCAATTTGTTCACTACCAAGTATACCTTTAAGCCTTTCTTGTGAAAAGCTAGTAGCGACCTGCATCTTGCCTTGTGAAATTGATATTGCTGGTCAATGACAGTGATTACCATGCCTGTGGGTCTCCCTCCCACGCCGTTCCTGTCAGAGCCTCAGAGATAATGAGATGGCACACATTATCTGGCCTTGCTGGAATCATGTTTTACTAACCTTACAGAAGCAAAGCCAACCAAGTTAAATCAATCGTCTGGCACCATCAGAAAAATATTATAAACCAGCTATGCAGCCGTGCTGTATCACCACAAATACATCATCATATAAAGACTAAGTGACAGCAGAGGAAGAAAAATCGATCTTATTTTAATCATTGGAAAATGGATTGCTACAGATTTGGAAATTACACAAGGACCGCACAGTTTTTTTCTATTAACGCCGACAAATCACTAATATTTACTGAGTGTCAAATAAATGTGTGGAAGATGTTCTCAACTTTCTAGGAGTCCATTAAAAAGAGATATTTGCCTTTTCAGCTATATTTGTTAAGGTTCAGTTCTTAGATGGACCCAAATATAGAAGATGTGAGTAAAACAAAAGACAAGCTTTCATTAAAAGTGATAATAAAAGTCTAATAAAGGAATGGATTCAAAGGGTACAAAAGCTCACCTCAGAGGGAACTTGCAGTATAGAAAACAGGTGTTACAACAGACCGGATAAATAGAAATAATGGGACCAATTATACAGAGAAGGCTGACTGAACAGAAGGTGAATGAGACACAGGTGAAAATAATCAAAACCATTTTTTGACACATTCAAAAAAGATCCATTATTTAAGAAATCAGAAAAGTCCTCTGAACATGAAGACAGAGACAGGGGAATACCAAAAGGATAAAAAGCAAAAGGATGGAAAAACAGAGGAGACTGAGGATGGGGCAGGCAGATAGTGAAACACTAAGGGAACTAAACACATAAAAATAACAAACTCGGAATAGAAACTGAAGCTAAATAAAGACCAAAGAGCCCAAAGATTGAAACGAACAAAAGAGACCAAAACTAGGACTTGATACAAAACACTCGAGTATTACTCAGAATACTAGAAAAATGATGATGAAATCAAAGAAGGGAATTTAAAGCCTAACAATATTCAAAAACTCACCAGAAGGGCAGTGAAACCACAGAGAACACTTAATAAAAGATAAGAATCCCAAACCTCCAAACTAACTCAAACACTGTGACCAAAACCAGTTGTATGATATGTACAGACAAAATAAAACATGTTCCTGTTGTGAAACAAACCTAATTGAGTCAGCCTTGATTACACCAAGCTTAACTATCATATGAAAATGCATATTATAAGCCCACACAATCATTAGCTACACTGAGACAAAAGTTAATTGGAAATCCTGTGACCTAGCTAAAGATGCTGCATATATAGAGTATATTTATATATCTATAATCTATTATAACTGCAGAGTTAAACTGCTGAGTTTTTGTTTCCCCCTAAAAATGTACATAGATTCAGAAGCCTGAGCCTTTACACCAATCGCATGCCTAATCAACATCCACTGAGAGAGTTCAGGCTCATTAAACAGGCTCTTTGTGCTGGCATTAATAATGCAGGGGCAATGCAAGAGCCACGATGTGCTCAAAGACCTGCCATCTCGTTAATGCACCATTAATTACACAGGTTAAGACAACAGCCTCGGGGGCAGTTGACCCCCCCTCTGTTTAGGGGATGGGGTCAGAAAACCGGTCACTTGTTCTTCTTGTCCCAGGCACTTATCGAATCCACCTGGAGCATTAAAACGCTGTCAAGTATGAAGATTATGATTCTGTTTTATATTTTTTCTCTAAACTCTCAACAATTCCTGTCCATTTTTACCTTTTAACTACCAAGTGGGAGGAGGAAGCAGGGGGTCTCTTGCATGCAAGCAGAGAAAGGTGTTTATGAAAGTAGCTCTGGGTCTGAAAGTTAATTCTTTTTAAATATGTATAGCTTTGTAATCCTTATTACAGCATGATTTCGATTTTGATACTCCCACATGAAAATAAGGATTCCAGTAGAAGCCAAATCCTTTCTGTATCCTGTAAACAGCAAACATTTTCTACAAATCTACCAAAATTATTCAACACTAAAAACAGCTTTACAGCTGCTCCCCCTGACTTCAAACTGCAAGGTTAATGAAAGAAAAAAAGAGGTAGAAGTAAGTGAACTAAAATCATTTTAACTGCAGGTCTTTTTTCCCGAACCCACACATGAATTGCCATACTTTGTGTATTTCCCTCAACTGGGGTTAGGCTGCTATTTTAAAGGCCTTCAGAATCACTCCCTTCCCCTTTCCTCTCACCTGCTTCTTCAGCTGAAATCAATGTTCCAGCCCTTTCATCCTCTCTGCAGATTGCCTCAACCAGGGCAGAGTCTATCAGGCATCACTAGACTGACATTTCCCTGTAGCTACTGCACCTATGGGCGACTCCATAACTGACTCAGTCCCCCAAGGGATGGATAATCCCAGGCTAAAACCCCAAGATTGTGTGATTAATGATATGTCGAGTGGTTGTGACCCTTGTTCTCCTGCTGTGATGCCTCATGTTGAGCCAAGGGAGCTTTGGAGAGTTGACAAGGGAGACCTGTACAATTATGCACTGGCACAGCAAAGCAGCCCCCTGGCAAACATAGAGCTTGACAGGACTTTTATTAGCAATGAAACTTATACAGTACCGTATATTAAGAGACAAAGCCAGAGTGCAGCCAAACTCATTTCCACACTCTGTGACTGGTTTTCAGCATTCACAAATGGGGCTAATTTATTCAAAATGTGAACTCGTGTGTGTTAAAATTCTCTGCTGAATTACACACATGCTTTTCTGTACATTGTGGCCTACATTTAAAAGACTCCTACGAGTTGTGATTTGCTCCTCATCAAAAGCAAATTATTACATTATAATAGTATTGGCTTTATTGCAACGTGCTTAATAATAATAATGAAGACAAGACAGCATTGGTAAATAAAGTGTGTGAGAACAAAGTAAAAATGATATAAACTACCAAATAATATTAATAAAAAGCCATATAACTAAGAAAATAAGTGATATCAAAGAATAAAAAAAAAAGTTTATAACTTAAGCCTTAAAAAATGTGTTTTGATGTGTTATTTAAATTGATCTGTTGAACTGGATACTAATCCCTTTTGCCTATAACAGAGATGAGGACCAATAATAGAGCATATGCTCATTTGCCAATATGTTTTAGTTCTATACAGGGAAGCTTTAAGAGACTAATTTTAGCAGATTTTTGTGATGTAAAATGAGCGTACTATATCAGCCAATCAGACAGAGAGTCAGGACCCCGAGCAAAATCTTTCCTTCTCTCAATTTAGCTTTCATGGGAAGATGTGTTGCTGTATTTTGGATCCTCTGAAGTTTTTTAATGATGCATCGGTGCAGTTATAAAGTCTGCTAACATTAAAAGTATGAATAAGCCTTTCTGTGTTGTCCTCAGAAAACAATTGTTACACGTGGGCAAAATTTATAATTGTAAAATGCAGTTCTAGTTATATTTCTAACCTGAGAGTAAAAGCTTACATTATACCCCAGAGGTCCAACAAATACACTGAATATATTTCCTAATTCTAAAACATTTACCATGAGCTTTGGCTGTTTTGTGTTTAATTACCTTCTGCAACTGGAGGGCTAGGTTTTGCTGTTGCCTTTGGTGTATCTATCTACTATCATCAGTACATCAACTGCATATTTGAGGAACTAACCGCTGAAATCAAGAAAAAAATAAAGTATATTGCTCTAACAGCTTGCCTGGGCAAAGATGTGCATCATCACCCTGTGATCAATATCCTGTCGGGTAAACCTATATTTACCTTTCATGAGCTATGGACTTGTTGTGGTGTTGTTTTATTGCACCAGTTCACAACAGCAATTATGTCAAGGCATTTATATTTAAGGGAACAACTGCAAAGCGACAACGGTATTAAAGAGAGAATCTGATGATCTTTAAGAGCGAGGTTCTTAAGAGGTTGAGTCAAGGCGGGAAGGTAGAATTCCTATTAACAGGAAGACACCTCTGGCAGAACCATGCTCAGGGAGGACCGGCCTGTTGAAGTTGAGGAGAATGAGAAGATAGAAAAGAAGCATTGAGAGAGAAAACGAATAACAGACAAAGAAAACCAACAACTACAGGAGACAAGTAAACACTTAATGACATGCATTAATATCCCCTGGGAGCTTCAGTGTCTGGTTCAGCGTCACCTCATTTAGCTGGAACTATAAGCTTAATCAAAAATGAAGCCATCGGCTTTAGTTTTTGAAGCTACCTTTGTATGCTGACATCGCAAAGACATGCAGATTAGGTGAGCTGGAAAGTCAAAGCTGCCTGTAGGTTTGAATCTCACTCTGTTTGTGTCCAAGTGCCCACTGAACTCCATACCTACTGCATGCTAGAATGCACCTTAGTATAGAACCAAAAGTGATTGCAATGACTGCTTTACATTTAGATGCAATAAGGTTTGCATTTGTTAGAAATCTTGCCATTCTGCAAAATACCCGATGACAACAGCAACCCTGTGAAAAAGCTACATGGAATTTTCTGTGTTAAGTTGTTTTACTTTCAAGATTTCACTTTCAAATGTAATAGGAGCAAGAGCTACGGTGCCAGTGAGGCCGCCCGGTGACCAATAGATAAAACTCTGAGTGTACCGAGCAGAATCCAGCTGTCACTGTGTGCAAGTGTGAGAGTGTGCTGCAGCATAGCTAAAAAAAAAAAAAAAAAAAGCATACATACTCATCTAACCTGCAAACTGAGAAAATAGAGGTACATGTGCAGTAAAATGTGATACTGAAATCTTTTTTTCATTATAAAAACATGCTGTGGGTGCTGATAGACTTCAAGTCCAAATGTGTAGCACATCAGACTGAAAGTGAAGTAAAGTTAGATTTGTGCTCAGCTTTTAAGACTGTGATTAGGTTTCTGGAGTACCTACTTGTTTATTTAACTTTATAAAGCAATACATCCATAACTCAGTACACTACTTAATTTGATATTTTAGCCAAGCCACCCTTTCCTCAGTCTCGACTTAGGGTACGTGATTACTATGAATACAAATCATCTTCATAATCCAACAGGGATAAAAACATAATTGTTATTGTCTTCTTCATATTTAATTAGAGGAACACTTTAATTGTTCCTCGGTGAGATACTCAGAAAAACAGCTTTTAAAAAGACCTAATGAAAAAACGTGGACAAGATTTGGTAAATGTTTGAGAGCAAAGTCAGAAAAAGTGCTTCTTAAATCCTGCATTAATTTGAATACTCGTCTCTTCCAATGTGAAAAAATGAAAGTACTTGTTTCAAGTGTCATCATTCCACTCTCGAACAGCTTATCTCCTGAATAAGTCGACTGCAACATTAGACCAATAAGCAGCTGTGTAATGAATCTATTTAAAACCACCTGAGATTAGCCCTTAGGCAGCACCTGATGGGTTTAGTGATCAGCTTTTGTTTCCTCATCAAGAGCCAAAAGATCAGTGCATCACAAGGAGACAAATAGTGCTCCCGTGCTAATCGTCACTCCTGTTTCACATCCAGTATTCAGCTGTCCCATATTCCACAGAGATACTCAGACAAATCTTTTGCATGATTACTTTATGGATCAAAGTCTATCTCAAAGGTTTCTTCAGAGAAAATCCCAATTGCACAATCAGACACCTATTTCCGTCGAGGAGCCTAAAGTTAATGACCGTTTCTCATCTGGGCATCTCCCTGTTTTCCTCTGGCATTGAGGGTGAATGCTTAATCTTCAGTGGAAGCTGTCAGAACATGATGAATGCCAGCACTAGACCGGCTCTCAAAACTTGCATTAATTTTTAACCACAGTTACTGGAACAAAAAAAATTAAATCAGCTATGTAAGATCACTGCAGAGGTGCACACGAGGCCTGGAAACCTGCACAGGTTTTTGTTGAAACTGTGTTTTGGCGCTTTTGTGCACAGCAGGGTGATTTTTTGGGGACTGTTAACATCTATCGCAAAAAATATTTTGCTTTGATCTCCAAGCAGAGATGGCAGTGATGTGGGGTTGCTCTCCTGCCCAACTCTGGTTCGCAATCAGTGATCAACTACTTTGTTTAAAAAAAATAACAAGACACATGAAAAGAACAATTATGAGGTCCCACGCTTCACTTAAAGCACGGTCTTAAAACAAAGTGAGCTTGGTTTGTACTAAGCTTTGCTACAAAGAGCGGTTCATATTCTCCAACTATCTACTGATAGTTCAGCGAAAGAGACTGAAGGGAGGGATAAAGACGAGTAAAGACAGAACAGGGAAGGGTGAATTATTAATTACTTGTATTCAATAAAAAACCCCAGGATGCACAGAGGATGCCTGTAAATACAGATGCTGCATAGAGAGAGAGAGGGGTTGGGGGGGAAGAAGAATCACAGCATTTCAAAATTTAAGTCTGTCAAATTTTCAGGTGGCTTCTTTTATCCTTGGGAAAATGATGTTTGTGAGAGAAAGACCTTGAAGTTCAGACATGTGGATTTAACTGTGTCGAGACTATACAGGAAGAATATGTTTCCTGCTGAAAGCTACAGAGGAGGCACAAGGCCGTGCCTAGGGTGCTGTAGTGGTACTGTGTATTGACATGGAAGACATACTTACTATTCTATTGCAGTCAGTGGGGGAGTACAGTGAGTCATCTCATTTCAGGCTTTGTTATGGAAAATGACTCTGACAAACTAGAGCAGGCACATAAAGAACATCTTGGAATGTTTGTTAGTGACTTTCTTGTACTTTTAATTTAAAGAAAAGTGAAATCCTGAGATCTGCACACTTAGCTACTGGCCTAAAACCACAATTATTTGTAAGATGTTAAAATATGCACAGTAGTAACAACAAATAGTGATTTGCATTGCTTATGCACCTGTTAAATAATTTCTTGATTCACTGTTGCTTGAACATTTAATTTGCTATTATAATCTTAAAATATGGGCAAATGTTTACATTTCAAATTTACCATTTAATAATTAATGGCAAACACCTGCCCTGTGGGCAATTTTTGCCAAGCCATGTTTTAAAACATAGATTTATGTTGATCATATTATTATTTTTACATTTAAATACATTAATTATACATTATATTTGAATTATATCACTATTTATTATATATTTACTATTTAGTATACAGTGATATAAAAAATTCCTCTTCACCCCTGCGGTCGGTCTGTTCTTCCACCTGAGGGTCCTGCGCAGTGTCTTTGCTGTTCCAAAGACTGCGCTCTTCTAGACAGAGATCTCGGATGTTGTTGCTGGGATCTGCTGGAGCCACTCACCTCGCTTGGGAGACACTGCACCTAGCGCTCCGATTACCTCTGGGACCACTTCACCCTCCACAACTTCTCGTGTTCCTTCTTCCTGATGTTGCTGTCATTCCGTATCGCTTGTCTATCACTACAGCCATCTTCATCTGCTTGTCCACCACTACCATGTTCCGTTGGTTAGCCATGACCAGTTTGTCCGTCTGTATCTGGAAGTCCTACAGGATCTTAGCACGATCATTCTGGACCAGCCTAGGGGGCATCTCCCATTTTGACCTGGAGACTTCCAGGCCATATTCAGCACAGATGTTCCTGCATACTATGCTGGACCACTTGGTTATGGCGTTCCACGTATGTCCTACCTGGTAGCATCTTGCACTTTGCTGTTATGTGCTGGGGCTTCTTTACACAGCTTACATCTCGGGTCTTGCCTGGTTTGGTAGATCCCAGCTTCTATGGATCTTGTGCTCAGAGCTTGTTCCTCTTTCTGTGTTCCTGTGCTGCCATGATTAGATTATGATATGTGTGTGTGTGTTTCTTTGTCTTCTTAGCATTACACTAAAAAGTGTGCAGCAAAGTTTGGGTTTTTTTTACAAAGAAAAATGTACATATACTTGTAAAGTACTCATCATGTCAGGTAAAAGCTCTGTTTCAGTAAAAATTTATCAAAATTGTTATCTTAAGATATTTGTTGTCATACATCTTAAGTCATTTTAGTGTTATATTCAGCAGTCTCACTGCAAAACTGCAAGGCTTAGTTTACTCTAAGTGTGGATTTAATGTTCGATTTGTTGCTGGATAAACCATTTGCTGCGTTTCATTGCCCTTCTCTTTTACCATATTTCATATCTTTTTCCACTCTATTAGCATAAAAAAGGCAGAAAATGGCAAAACAAAAAGAAACACACACTGCCTACTAATTAATACTGGTATTCAGCACTTGGAACTTGTGTGATTGATGGACAGCTGGACAGGCCATCATCATCTCATTTGGAGTTTAACACATCCAGTCCTTGTACCTCACTACTAATTCTTAGCTTACTGTAAGAAGGTCCCCACCCCCAAATAGTCAGAGCCACTACTTTTCAGTCCTCAAACAGCCCCAGTAGGAGAACAGGTCAGAGGCTTCTAAAGGCAGCAGGATCACAGTGGACAGGCCCTGTAGCAAAGCTTGGGGCAACTGTCACAAAGCCATGTGTTAGACCAGCTCTAAGAGATATATGTATGCATTATGACTGACTTCAGTTCTCCTTGAATTTAAAAGCAGCTGTAAGGTCAAATTTTAGGTTTTGAGTTCACAGCTAAGGCAAGTCAAGGCAAATCTCCAGTCCTGTTTCATGAAAATTGGGAATCTCTCTACAGTAACTGCAAAAAAAATGTAATGCACTGATTTCGAAATAATGTATCTAATTTAAATAGTACAAGAACAAGAGTTTAATGCTTAAACTGAGATATATATATACCCCTTTAGAAGCATTGAATACTGCTTTCAAACAAATCACTTAAGATTTAAAAAAGGGAAGAGAAAATTGTCATAGGTATACCAGCACAGATTAAGCAATTACAGAATGTTAAAATTTCTCTTAGTCCTTTGTTAGTTTGTTTGTGTCTCTGTTGGGTGATACACAAATACTTTCTTCAAGCTACTGAAATATTCATTTGCCTGTATCTGAGCTTGGCTATACCTAGTTACTGGTTTGCAAGACACCATCTGTTAAATATCACAGAAAACTGCTTGGAACAGGGGAAAAAGTGTCAGATTTTAATAAATTGCTCTGCCAACCCAATTACCAATGATGCAAAGCTTACAACCTAATACCCTTTGATTCGCTGTTTGTGTTCCTGTATTCTATCCTCAATCCCGCTCCTCTTGGCAGTGTCATAACACGCTCTTTCAGCCACACTCCAGCTGCCCAGCATGCACATCTGACAAGGAGATGGGTAAAAAAAAATCACTTTTATAAAATCTTTAGTCTGGGGATTAAATCCGTGTCATCAGACCAAAGGCTGACGGGATACCCTTTGAAGCTGGATAGATCCCTCTAAGAAGAGATGAATGGTAAAATAGAAGAGATTTCAGTGTTGGCAAATAGCATTAAACAAACTGGGCTTTGCTTCTTCTTCTTCTTTTTTTTTTTAGTAATAATGCCACTAAAAAGTAAAAATGACAGCGTGAGGAAGAGAGTGTACCTAAGAGGGTATATGGTTTTTAATGATAGGGACCCTTCAGGAGTGCCAACAAGTATGTAGCCTGATGTGCCAAAAGTCCAACATCAAAGATTGTCCAACACACAGTGGAGTTAGTGTGCTGCAACTAATCGTGCGCATTCTCTAAGAATCACGTCTGCAGAAGCCTGACTAAAGGAAATTATATTAGAAGAAATACGCAGTGATATAAACACAACTTCTTTATTTTCATTACAGCCGTGTTGCATGGATTGTATTCTTGTTCCAGCACTTACTGACTCTTCGAAGTTGAAGGTGGATGTGTGGGATAGTAGGCATACAAAAGGCAGGGCCGTGCATACCAGAGTTTTTCTAGGGAATTTTCTCTCCAGCCCAAAATGAAACGGTCAAGGAGTTAAGGTAGCAGAGTTAAGGTAGAGAAAGTGCTCATGGTAATTGGTATGTGGGGCTGATATTTTGTGAATGCTTTGTGCTACTGTGATACACCAAATATCTTTCTGAAACCAATTTTGTCTTTAGCACAAATGGTAACCAAGTTAGTGAAAGAGCGCTTGGGTTGCTGTCTGTAGCTAAGGGAGCTTTTTACAATTTTTTTGAGGTTATTTACTGCTGAGATGTGATAGACAGAGCTGGTATAGCTGCTATATCTTTGTATTTAAATTATTAGCTTTATCATAAAGATAAGCATGAGAGGGAAACAGCTAACCCGGGTCTTTCCAAACATAACAAAAACAGCATAGAAGTCCCTCTAAAGCCCACGTTTTTATAATTCATAGAATGATTATAATAGTAATAATGATGTAAATGCAAAACTGAAAATTGCTGTTTAACAAGGAAGTATTCAGGTGTTAAAGTGGGCGGGAATTATCCTGAATGGTTTTCTGGCATCCTCAGTTTATAAGCATTTAAATCCAATAGGCAGGTTAATACATATTACTATGAATGAGTTCATATTTCATGATGGCATGGCCCACTTACACCTTCAACACATTACTTGTTTTTTGTTTGTTTTTTTATAAAAAATAAAAGTAAACAAAAACAAACAGGAAACAGAATATTCGAGGACAAAACTGCATAGGTCACAAAACACAGCAAGCATTTCAGATGAAACTATAACACTTAAAAAAATCAATTACAGCCATAAAAGCCAGTTGTTTGTGAAAAGGAAACAGTACAACTTTAAACCACAGTACAAAGCCAGAAATTAAAATTCATGACAGTTCAGCCGAGGTTCCTCCACTGAGGACAAATCAAACCAGAGCATCAATACGTTGTTCTGCACACTGGAGAAAATGTGTTTTTACGGTTGTGCTACTGTGACCTGCTGACACTTATTCAAATCAGTCAGGGTGTAGTCTATCTGGCCTTGCTAGCATCCCACACACTGTGCAGTGACAGAGTTAGAGAGCTACATAGACTACAAGTGCCAGATATTACACTGAATGCCATTGAGCAAGAAAAATCATTAAAATCTCAGGTTATTTGGCCAAAGCACTGAGAGCACTTCTTAAAGCAAAGAGGTTGCATGAAGTATTAGGTTGCTATCATAAATATGAGGTATTTAAGTCTTACAATGCAGTCTCCAAATGTTGGCATATATTCAGGGAGTGGAATAAATGTATTTACTACATTTTAGTGTCTGCCATTGTTTGCTTCACATGGAATATGTTGCAGCACATAAGCCAATGTTCCATCCTGTCACATGCAGCCTGTGCCATTTTTAGAGCCAAACGTAAATGGTGTGGAAACCACACCCATCTGGCACGAAGCATAATTGTGCCAGTTAGGTTTGGAGCTCATCCTACATTTCCTCAAATAAATCATATATCAGAAAGTGATGCAAGATTATTTCCACCACAGCAGCACCAGTGAAAATGGGGTCCAGGTGTTCCACAGTGAAATCATGGCAGGGATGCAGAGCTGTTCCTTGTTGAATGGGTGAAGCGCTGATTGCTTGTGTCTTTTTAAACCAGGAATTATAAGGACAACCTTGGTTTAAAGAATACGGCACAAATGACAAGGTTCTAACAGCTGAAGGAAAAAAGCAGTAAGCCACCAGCCTCCTGTCCTGATTCCCCCGTTGAACACTGAAACCTCATTTTAACTGTGACTTTCACCTGATGGATCATACATAACTTTTGGCTGTAAAAATTTCGGAGAGCTTAAAATGCTTTTGTTTATCCTTTATCTTTTTCAACTATGATGTTGCCTTTGAGTCCCCCTGGAACAGTCAGCTCCCCTCTGCATCCCACGCCTGTATGTAAAGAAATGCACAGGAGAAGTGACTGGTGTTCTCATGATAAAAATTCCACTTTAACCATTCGAGCATGCCTCAACATTGAAACCCTCTTTGACAGGGTGGCAGCAAGCAGAGGGATGCAGTATTCATAGCTTCTGTCTCCGGGAGCGCAGATAAACCCAGGCTATACTTAGAAGCTCAATGTGTGATTTGAAATATGTGATTCCTCACAAATACGTCTTTGCCCTCCTATTGTTGCCACAGAAGGAGGTACATTTGGAGCATTTGCTTTTGGTGACAAAACTCTCTCGTCTGCACACTCTGAAATGTGCTCAGCTCTGTTAGACAGCTATTACTTGACTATTAGGGTGCTGCTCTTGGGGAGAGATTTATTGGATTCAGACAGCGCTTAACATGGCAGCTGCCAGAGTCTTCCTTCATTTGATTACTATGTAGCAGACACAAGAAATGTTTCATTTTGTCATCAAGACAAAAAGAAATTGGCCGGTTAGCTTAGTTTTTAGCTTTTTCGCTGTCATCTAATTTCCACTTTGGGCAGGAGAAAGAATGTTAATGTACTAACTACCAAAAAGGCTTAGACTGAGTCCTTACTGAGAACAATATATTTCAAATTTAGCTTTTTTTCTGTCTCTTATTCATCTCGCCCTGAATGAATAGTGCATTGATCTGCAGCACAAGTGTCACAGCTTTCCTTATCTATAAGTTCAATCACTTGTGCTCATTCTCACTTGGTTAAAGATCACTTTTGAAGTGGGATGCATTATAGCACAGTGATTTTATAGATTGCTTTGCGAGTTGCTATTTGAGAGTGTCTGCACCCTTGTTTTGAGTAAATCGAGTTAAGCTGCAGTTAAATCTTCATACTGTCCAGTCCTTCTGTCTGTCTCGTTTAGCACATTAAGGACATTCTGACTCAAGCACTTACAAAATGCCGCGCTTAGCTCCTCAACAGGAAAGCTCAAAGGCTGCTTTTTGTCTGTTGATGTTGTAAACTGCAGCGTGTCATGAAAAATTAGTTCAAGCAAAATGGGACACACACAAAGCCTCAGCTGGCTCTTATACACACATTTCTTATCTTTCCTTCTCTTGAAGAAAAATCTGTTTTGAATTAGATATAACTGAAACACAAGACAAAATGTTATCATTTCTATACGACTACAATCCCGCCAGGATTAATTGCTCATGTGTGTGTGTGTGTTGAGCTTTGAAGAATTTGGTCATGAATAATTCAGATTTTACATACATGACATGGCTTAAAATGACATGTACGAGAAATTGCATCTTGTAACCCATTTAAGTATAAAGGGTATTTAACTACTGCAGTGCTACAACTGACAAACAGTTTAATTCGGGGATCCTCTTTAGGGATCGTCTTGATTTTCAGAGACAGCAAAGAGGTTCTAGCTGAGAGAAGGATATTACTCACTTTTTTCAGACCAGACCAGAGCTTTTTGTGTGTGAGTGTCTACATGCAGTCTGCACTGATGTGTAAATGTATAAATAAATAAATCACATTTGGGATCATTTTCATAACAAAGAGGCTATTTTGCCAGATCAGTGCAGTAGAAACAGGAAAGAAATAGACCTGTGAATCTTAAACCTCATTATTATCCAACTATGACCTCTTTAAAGAATTGTTGTGTCCTGTTCTGCATTTTTCCTGTTAGATGTTCTCCACAGATCTCCACATCTTCCCTTTTACCCCAGGACAGCAACATAGACTGTTTATTAATGGAATCTGCATATTGCATGGAGAAAGTGTTAATGAGCGAGCGTGAATCGGTGAATCTCCAGCTCTGTTGGAGTGAGCTAATGGACAGTACCCTGGAGAGGGGTAAGGAGGTAGTGGAGCAAAGGGGAATTAGCTTTGAGGTGGGTGTCTGATGTCTGTTATAAAGAGGGAATGAATGCAGATAGCCTACTATATAAAGTTACAATGCATGTAATGAAGCTTCGTGCTTGCTTCCCTCTGCTTTCTAGTTCTTTCAAGCACTTTCTATGGCCCTGCACTCTTGTACCCTTGTTTTTGTCTTCTTCCTTCAATGACTCATCTTCCAGGGAAAATTTCACTCTGAATTAATGTGACACTTATTCAAATTATGATGCACCTGTAGAGATTTGTGTAACATTTTCCACAAAGGTTATTCTGTACTCTTACTAGGAAACTAGTTATGCTCTATCTGTCCCATCATCTTGCACAGAGGTTTTCAAACTGTGAAGCAGAGTTAGGGGGGTGGGGAGTCAAGCGGGGATACTGCGTGAGAAGAAAGACAATTAAGGTATTAAAACCCATAATGCCCAATGGCCACAATTTGAGTCAGTGTCGGCTCCTTCTCAGAGTCACAATTTATAAAATCAAAACACATGGACACGATACACGTATTTTTAGGTTCTGAAAAGAAAAGAACAGAACAACTTTATTTACTGTGTACAGCAGCTTTTAACAAGGGGATACTGAGTATTTTTGTGCAAGAGTAAAATGGCACAAAGAAGTAAACTCAGCACAAGACAATACAATCAATTTTCTTTTTTTTATGAGACTATTTAACAAGTCCTTTCTAACACGCGCCTCTTATCATAGATTGAGGTGTAAATAAACTAGTTTCATCATGAAAACCATAACTAATGAGATTTTGTTTTTAGAAGATCAGTTTTTACTCTGCTCTGCAAAAGCAGAGGCTGTTTTTCTGCCAGTGCCTTTATTGTCAAAAAACAATAGGTATTAGAGGCTGACGTCAATAATCATTAGGCTCATGTTTATTTTGTACAGTTTTTCAGCAGAAACTAATGTAGAAAATGTTAGTGTCATAAAAGAGTGAGGAAGAGAGAGAGCTAAAGAAATTCTCTCCTCTAATGGACTCCTGTTGAAAAGACGATTAAAAACCTAAAAACAGCTTTCAAACGCTTCGTCGCAAGAAGCTAAATTCCTACATGTTTTGAAGGAAACATAAGGTGGAACAGATTATAGACATGATTCTCAAAGTCTTTGGGCTTTATATGTCTTCCATCCATCCCAACCAGCTCCTTATAATTTGTGGTTCAAAGAGGAAGGACTTTAATCACTTCTAGTGTAAAAATGTTGCCTCTGAAAATAAGCGAGCAAGTGATAACATTTGTCACCAGCGAAAATGTGAAAACAATCCTTCTCAAGCAGCCACATTTATTTGCACAGTTGAAAAACATTACTGTAAAAAACACAGTTGAGATGATGTAAATAGGTATAAACAAAGGGCTCGAAAAAAACACTTTGAGCAAACCAGCCCACAGACATGCAGAGAGTGTGACGTTCTCCATTCTGAGGACTTTATCGCTACTCTCGGCTGTGATCATATTGGTCTTTTGGGCCTAAGTATCTCCTCTGCTGAAGCATAACGGCCAAAACAGAAGTTCCACGTTGGATTAGGATATCACTGTCAGGCAGTGCCCAGTACAGCTTTGACAGACCTATTAGCAGGTTGCATGTTTTTGTGAGGCTTCGCAGTTACAACTGAATGCAAAATTGAGCCTGTGTCTCGCTGCATTTCTTTTGAGCTTTATAGGATGTTCAAAGAAGCTGAACAATAGTAAAACTGGAGATCATTATTTAATAAAAAGGCCATGCAACACAAACTCAAGACATGTGACAAGTTCACCAGCGGCAGTGGTTTTTCAGCTATTATGAATAGCTGAAATGTTATTCACACGATGTGAAAGCTGCATTTTAACTGTGAATGTGGTTTCGGGGTGGGAAGGTGCGGCTGTGTGTGGCTGTTATAATCCTGGTGATGTCTTTTTCTTGTATAAAGTGCGAAGTGAAACTCAAACTACGGCTAATGCCAGACTTGGTTTAAAAATTAGACAAACAAAGATCTTTTTATAGCAAGGCATTTGCTGATTTGGCTGCGCTTCCTCAAACAGTCTGGCTCAGTGAGAGTTTGCTTGTCAGTCTGGCTTTGTCGTGGCTGGCAAGTAGCCAACGGCTGATTCAAAATTTTGAATTGCTGTTGACAATCTTTGATCGTTTGGCCATTTGTACTTTTCCAAACTATTTCTGAGACAGTGTATACGAGTCCCTCCGTTTTAGTATTTAATCCTTTTGCAGCTCTTCATTACTTAAATCAAGAGCAACTCAGTTCCCTGACATTTGCTGCATAACAAATGTCAGTAAAATTCAACCACTAAAAACGAAATAAATAAATAAATATGTGACATCATCAAATAGTCCTAAGTGTCATTTGATGCCAGCCAAAATCTATAATTTTGTAATGACTTGAAAACGAAACGACTTGAAAACAAAAAATGATAACCCTTTCCATTACCTTTACTAACCCTAAAGCCAATTTAAAAACAATAAAACTTTGGAAGTTAGGGTTTAAATTGTTTTGAAATTATTGCTTTATTTATAATAATGTGCAATAGTCTTGAGTTACCCCTCATTTCATTATTCTTTGATTCTATGAACCAGACTTTCTTTTAATTATTAAAGTGATCCTGATCTTACTGGCAGCCTGTAATCTATTTCCATTTCTTTTGTTGAAATGGCAAAAACAGTATTTTTGCACTAACAAGATGATTCCTAAAGAGCTATTGGATAAAAGCTTGGCATATTTTCGCATGGTGGGCACTGTCTTCTTAAAAGGTTTGAGGTAACTAGCTACGGGAAGGAGAAAAGAAAGAAGTTGTAGGCCAAAAAATAACTATCTACAACAGATGAACAGTATCTGACAGTCATGTTCTTAAGAATCAGGAAAAAGAAAATCCAGCAATGACCTGCCACATGAGCTGAGAGATGCATTTGGCTCTTCAGTTGATCCATCTATCATCAGAAATGGTCTCAGAGGAACGCTGGCTAACAAGAGTCCAGTCTTAAGGAAGTGAAACAGGCAGATTAAATTGAAGTAAGCCATATAAAACATCAATTGCACTAAAATTACTAAAAATAATTACATTTTTTCTTCAGATCATTGTAAGTGTGTATAGAGGAGTACAGCAGTGAGTAAAACACAGTGGCGACTCTGTCATGGTTTGGGGCTGCATTTCATTTGGTGGTGTTGTGCATCATGTCAGAAGTGATGGAATTATGAGTGCAGAAAAGTTAGATTTCAGTCAAGCAGTACCAGTGGAAAGTGTCGGACTGGCAACAGCTTCATTTGTCAGGATGAAAATATTCCTGAACACATTGTCAGTGCAGTAAGAGCATACCTGGATAGAAAAGCAAATAGTGTAACACTGTCAGTCATGGACTGGCCTCCCCAGAGTCCAAACCTTAACATTGTTGAAACAGCGTGGGATCATCTTGACAGAGATTGAAACAAAAGGCAGCCAACATTCAAAGAAGAGCTTTGAATGTCCTTCAAGAAGCTTAGGGAACTATTCCTGAAGAAATTACAAACCTGCCAAAGAGGTTTCAGGCTGTGCTGAAGAATAAAGGTGATCATACCAAGTACTAACTTTCAAACTTGTTAGAATTGAACAAACCCTGTATTTCCAGGTATGTTTGCACATTTCAATAAAACACTGCACCCATTTCCCATTTTCCTAGCAAAATATAAAGAAATGAGGGGTGACTTCTGCACAGTACATTGCACATTTCACAAAGCTTCATTGTCTTTTGAATTGGAGACACACTTCAGTAAATACTGTCTACAAATTAGTCTATAGAAATGTGTAATTCCATTTAAGTGAAACTTTTACTGGAGTAAAACCTTAGCCCTGTCAGCTGTCAGTGTGGTAATGCTTACAGCAGCAGGGGACTCTGGTTGAGTGCAGAGGAAACCACAGCTCCTCCTCATAGCAGTGAGGGGAGACAGTCGCTATGTGGATTCTGCATTTTACCCCCAACTCATACTCTGAGCAGACAGCTGATGTTTTTCTGCTCTGCCCATCTGGGCCTTGTGACTAAACATCTGGTAAAGCTGCCACTGTGTATGCCGTGTTCCAGAGTGATGACAGTGAAGGTACTGCTGTCCACCTCTTCTAAAAAGATCTTGAGAGGTAGGCAGGACTTCATCTTCACATGTCAAGGCTTATTCTTAGAATGTGACTCAATTACCAGAGTATTGTCCAGCTCTCAAGGCATTTATCTGGTTGTTTTGTGGAGAGGTGCACTGTAATTATCTTGATTGTGGCTGCTTAGTGTGTAATCAAAATGATAATTGGATGGGCTGATTTAAAATAAGACGTTCCCAGCCTGGAGCTTTTGTCCCCACTTTACGGGGTGGTACATGGAATTTTGTTTTACAATATAACAAAGATAAATACAGTTGTTGAATTTTGGGCCACCAATGCTTAAAATCTTTTAAAAATTGTCACGATCATGGGTCTCTGACCCAGCGTTTCCAGTTTATATTTTGAGTTCTTAAGTTATTCCTTGAAATATGTTGAGTAATAGGATTATCATTTGGTTGCCTTAAGTTTAGTCTAGCTATGTTTCACTCTTCTGTGTTAGTCTGTCATGTTTCTTGTCTTCTTGTTCATGTTGTCAAGCTTGCGCTATCATGTCTATGTCGTTCCATGCTGTTTCCTGTTTTATTTTGAAAGTCTGTGTCCAACATGGTCAGCTCGTTCTGTCACAGTGTGCCGAAGCAGACTGTATGAATTGTGAATAGTAGACCCAAATACAGACATAAAAGAATGTGGAAGAAAACTTGATATTAATATATTGATATGGCTGATAAAAAGGTGATAAAAATGTGCAAAAAATGCATGTTAATAGTGGTGAAAAAGCAGGCATTACTCCATCATCATTATCCTTACCCCCATTTTAAACTATTCGTCAGGTTACTTTTCCACCCATTTGTCTATTTTCAACTCTTTTCATATTTAAACCCATGTAGCTACCTTTCCCTCTGCCTTCTCTTCGAGGCTTTCCCCCAGAATGGGATGTTTTGCAGTGACTGGTAGGCTTTCATCCATTATGAATGCTATGTTTTAGAAGGATAATCTGTGCAGAATGATATAAATATCTCCTTTTGGTTCCCAGCAGGATGGGAGAGGCAGAACAAGACAGGCCACTGTTCAGCGTTAGCGCTGTATCTTTATAATTTGATATGAAGTCTAAAGTAAAAGAAAGCAACACAAACATGCGACGAGCACAAACAAGGCTGTCTATAATTCACGATACACAGCAAATCTCTTGACCCCTCCACTTCTGAGACAGCTAGCCAAGTTTTTTTTTGCAAAATTAGAGAAAAATGTTAAAATAAAAAACAGCTATTACTACACTACACTTCCATTTGCATTAAAATAACTTCAGATATAACCAATCGGAAGTGATGGTCTGACAGCTGGTGCATTGTAGCGCAACTTTGTGATCCTAAGAGAATTTTTGCCCTTTGTGTCCTCTGTTACAGGCTGAAACACAGCAGGGGGCTGTATGTTAGCATACAAAACCAGCATGAAGGAAAGTCTGACAGATATGTGTGTGTGTGTGATGGTCAATTGAGAGAGAGGGACAACTGCAGGCTTCTCCCACTGTGTCCAGATCCATTGCTCTATTAGTCTGGCGCTGTGGAGGAAGCCAGTTGTCTTTGAAAGAATATACAAGGACACACACAGACACAAACATACACACATATATAAATAGAGTACAGCTGATACAAAGGATTGGAAAGGCTATGAGGGATAAGATGTGCAAAGAGTGAATAAGTTCACAAGTCAAAGAAAGTGGTTTTTGATTTTCAGAATCATGTGCTCTTAATTTGCTAGCGTGTTTCATAACCTTTGGTATAACGCCCTGGAGACGATCTACATGAAGAGAGCAGTGTGCCGTTATAAAGCCTATGGAACACTGCCAACCAGGAGCAAATCAGTTATGCTCAAGGCACATAGAAATAATTCATTGCAGTACTCTGAAAGCAGTTGAGGCATGGGTGCAACACAGAATAGATTTCCTGTGTATAGTGCTGGGTTCTGGTATTATTTCTGCTTGAATCTAAGAATCGACAAACTAGACTAGAGCTTTGGCTGTCCAAAGCTAGCATTATGTGCCCCTTTGAATATGATGTCAATTAAAAAAGCATGCGTGACATTGCAGCTTCTCTAACACACACTAACCATAAACTGTGCCTTTTCTAGGAGATTCTACAAAGAGAAAACCTTAACATTGACTGACACTAATAAAAGGCAAAACCCTGCATAAAGCCATCTTTATTGAAATTTAATGACTGAGATTCCATTCCATCTTTCATTTCCTTTTATTTCCAAAAGTGGCTTTTCCTGCTCTTTTCTTCAGGGCCTCTGACACCTCTTCTCTCTCTTTGCAGGCACCCACTGTGGAGCCCACTGGCTGGCCTTGTAACTTTCTGCCTGTTTGACACACCAAGAGGAAAGCTAAATGCACCTGAGTGATTCTGGAGAACCAGAGAAGAGAGGCAAGCTTCCCACCTTTGTTCTTGCCTTATGAGAGCTGCTCTCTGTGGACTCCACCTCAGAACACTCTGTACTGTTTAGTTACTGCATGTATCCACAACTCTAAGGTGCAGGAAAAGTGAGTGAAACACAAAGAGGAAAGAAGAAAGGGTAAGAGATAAAGAGAGCACAGCTGCATAATTAGTATTAGCAAATTTGTTGCAGAGCTAGAAACCATGAGAAGAGACTTCTGAAGACAACCGTGCTCTGAAAAATATTGCGGCTAAACCTTCAGGACATTTGTATGTGTGTGCGGGTATATGTGTGCACACCTCTTTCATTTTCAAAGGACTTGAATTTGTATTTGGATGCGGGTTTAGCCTTTCATTATGACTCTGCAAAGAGGCTTTGAGAGAGCATGGATTGGCTGCCACAAAGGTGTCTGCTGCTGGGTGTTGCTGCTGGCTTGTTATGTCTTGATCTCCTTGGCTGCCAAACCGAAAATGCCGGGCCATACACACCTAAACTCAATACGTATTGATGGGGACATATCCCTAGGCGGACTGTTTCCGGTGCACGCGAGAGGAAATGACGGCAAAGCTTGTGGAGAGCTGAAGAAGGAGAAAGGAATCCATAGGCTGGAGGCCATGTTATTTGCCCTGGATCGTATCAATAATGACAATGAGCTGCTGCCTAATATCACTCTGGGGGCACGCATACTGGACACCTGCTCACGGGACACCCACGCTCTGGAACAGTCACTGACATTTGTTCAGGCACTGATTGAGAAAGACTCAACTGATGTCAAATGTCTCAGCGGAGGGCCGCCCATCATCACTAAGCCCGAGAGAGTGGTGGGAGTAATTGGTGCATCTGCCAGCTCCGTGTCAATCATGGTAGCCAACATTTTGCGTCTCTTCAAGGTCAGTTTGCTCTTCAGTATATACTTCCTATTTTCCTTTTTCTAATCATGTTTGGAAAGTGCTTTTTACATGGAACACCTCAAAACATATCCTGTGCAGCAAACTTAAATTCACTAGACTTTCAATGAAAAACAGTATAACCAATATTACACCACATCAGCATCACCACACTGTAAATATAGTATAAAAAAGTAAACACAACCTCTCCGAGGCCATGTTCCTCCTGCTTTCCTATATGTCTTTTCTTCACAAGTCTAACTGACATCAGTTTCAAACATTTTCCTACTGTCCAGAAAATTAGGCGCTAATCATTATACCATAATTCTGCTCACTGATGACATTAATTTGCCAATGGTCGTCAGTCAGCCCTCTTCTAATTAATTCAGGGAAGCCATGCATGGCATCGTGAGCTCCCTGCACTACTATTGGACATAGAGTATAAAATGAGACTGCATTTTTTTGGGTTAACAGATGTGAAATGTGCGAATGAGAACAAAACATAAACAATATTTGACAAAGTTTATATAATACCTGCTTAATGCTGTCAAACCAAACTACAGGCGACATCCAAACTAATGAGCATAAGGACTGTGTCTTTGTTTTAGACTTGGTAGCAGTGAGAAAACAGTGGTTATGCATTGAAACCCTCAGTCTATGAAGACAAGTGAGGATCTCTAATTAGTTATTCATGAATTCACTAACTAACAATTTGCAAGTCAATCTGTATGAATGTAACTGTCTGAGGACTGAACATATACTATATGAGGAGCTTACTTTTCCTCTTCCTTTTATCCTTTAAGCTTTAAGAGACTATTGAGGAGCAGAGAAGATAGTTAGAGCTTCCACTGTTGTTCAAATTATAGGTAATACTTTAGATAGCCTTTGTGATATTTACACAGACTTTATCTGTTAAAAGAAGATCAGGTCAGTAACACCTGCTGTGACACTGATTTAACTTCTTTTAAGTTCTACCAGCCAGCCGCTAAGGTCAACGAATGTCTCAACAGAAAGAGTAGAAAGGTACATAGTACAATATTCCATCCTAAAGAAGCCTGATTGGTGTCAAAGAATGAGACTCCAAATTCTCCAAAGTACTGGAGTGACTTCTTCTTTTTCTGGTGCCATGCTAAAATCTGTCACAAAACCTTGTAATTATTGTACCCACTGAGCAATATGAAGTTGGTGACACAGCTCACACAGGAACTGTGTTACTGCACAGCAAGGCAGAGGAAAGCAGTCAACACAGCTTGGTGAGTACAAAGCCCCAACAGCCTACGACATGTGTCAACATCAGTTCAGCCTGTACAGGACTCCATTTTTTACGAGTCGATATGAGATGTTACCACAGCGCTCGTCATCATCTTTTCTGCTCAAGCCAAAACATAACAACTATGAGACATTTCTTAGCAGAGAGCACAAACACTGAAAAGCAAGAGCTGAAATACACCAACACATGCACCTTTAAACTTCATGCAGAGGGCAAGATGGCAAGCACAAAGACACCAGACGCAGTTTTCAAGACGTAGCTAAGATGTGTATCCAGGGAGGCCAAAAAGCCTCCAATGACTGCTGCACCTCATGCTGCTCTACAGCTCTCCAATAGCAAATTTCCCACCAAACAAGGCTGCCAGGACTCCTTGTGGAGGGCGCACGAACTGCCAGAGGAGGGCCTGTCCACTCACAGGCTTGTGAGACATCTTCACACAGCTAATTGGCAAGCTTGTGTTTGGACAGGAGTTTGCCAGTGAGATGTTGTGTGTTCCAAATTGCATGCCAAATCCTGTTGTGGGAATAAATTATTTTGCCTTTTCCTTTTTTCCTCCTCTAAAGGGCATAGAGCTGCACCATCCAAAACACAGTGTTCTTGGGCAAAGAGTTTCCTCTGAGTGTAGTGCAACTCATATTTTTGATAGGTCTTGGATGGGCTGGGGTGGACAAATTATTTACCCTAGAGGCTCAAGCCAGAATAAGCAGCAATCCTTTTTGACGGACAATGGCCTTAAAGGTATCTGCCCAGTGGGCTCGAACAGCCTCCTTGACAGGGCCTTGAGAATGACTTGGCAAATCCCTCTAAGGGGCAGAGGAGAACACTACAGAATGCTGCTAGTGCACTTCAAGTAGCAAACACTATACAATATTTCAAGAGATGGCTGATAAAAACAACCTTTTTACAGAAAAATCATTGCAAAGATAATAAGACATACACTTTGATATTTGAAAAAGACAAACACGTCTATAACAAAGGCAGCTGGAAACAGAGCAGTGGACATATTACAGAGTTTGTATATTGTATTTTACTGTATTTTCCTACACAAGGAAGTTATCTTTAAATGCTCACACAAGCACTGAATGGCCAAATCCACTTTTATGTGCATTCCTAGAATCTCCAGTCTGTCCTTGACATGGTGCATGTAATGTGAGGTATTGGGAGCAGCTATCAGCTGAGCATGTTATGTATATCACAGTGCTGACGCTGAATTACCATGACCTACTCTAGTGCAGCTCTCTGTTATGGCAGTAGAACCAAATGGGAAGAGAGAAAGCTTTTAGGTAATGGAACACATGTGAATGCGTCAGCCTTCAATAGTCATCGACTAACAGGCAAAAAAAACAAGGAGGTCTTCTATCACTGCATTTCCTGCTTTATTTAAAAAAAAAAACATGGGAAGTAAACAGGCTGATCATGGGGCTGCTACTTCATAGAAAAGGAAACAGAGTGCAGATAAGTAACGAATTGATTGATTTGATTTGTTTGTAATCCTTTTACATGTTGGATCATCTCTGATCAATTATAGGGACAATTATTACTATTATTATTATTTTTGTATTCACCTTAAATATGGCAGATAGTTAAGCACACTGAAAGACAGTCTGGAAAATAGGCACTGATCAGTGTGACTGAATTAGAAATATATATATATCTATATATAGCTATATAGATATATATAACAGACACAACAGGTAAATATGGTTTTCCCCTTGGGTTGTGTTTCTGTCTTTGATGATGCTTATCCCCCCACCAAATGCTTTATAGGAGCTGCAAAAAAGAAAAAAAAGAAAAGTTAGTTTCAATAATAGTGGCAAAGCTTCTTAAGGTTTTTTGTTAAATATATTCCTGTGTATAGTATTTCAAATATATATTGTTGAGAACTGGGAAGACTTAAAAGCCTTTAATCAACTTATCTTCTATTTTGTACTTGACAGGCGGAACAAATTTTTATGAATCATACTGATAGAGAAACAGGAAGCCATGGAAATGTGATTTGTAGGGGGCCCAGAAGTGGCCCCAGGTGAAAAAAAATAACACAGGGTTTAATATTTTGAAAAAATATTAACACTACACCAGATCACAAAATGGTTTTGCATATATACTCATGTGTCTCTCTCTCTCTTTCTCGATATATATATATATATATATATATATATATATATATATATAAAATTATTTTTTTTTAATTTATTTATTTATTTAGGATTCAATGTTTGTGTTTAATACTTAAATGATTTTAGCAGGATGTTCCTATTTTGCTTAGGTTCGCTCCATCATATCCACCATCCTCTTTAATACTCCCCTGCAGTATATTACTTGATTCCTCTGTTAACTGATGTTTAGCTAAATATAGCAAGTTATAGTATAATAAAACAGTTGATCTGAATTTTAGTGTATTTGTCTGCGTAAATAATACAGGTGTACCTTGCTCCAAGGTACTACTACTGTGGCTAAAAAAAGAAAAGAAAAAAGAACCTATAATGTTTAGAGCCCCTACCATGCTTTAAGGCAAAGTACAGCAATTTAAGAAACACTGGTTTTCATGTTCTCGTAGTGCCAGTGGAAAAGAAAACCCCTAAAAAATAATCTCATTGCCTGAAAGTTGTTCAAAGGCATTGTGTGGGACATGCAGGCAATAATTAATTAAGGCAGATGTGGACAAATCAGTTTGTGGGATTGTAGTTAAAAACAGGTGCAGAAACAGTATGTATGTAACATGTAACAACATGTATGTATGCCATAGGCTGGTTGTTCTATTAAAAACCTGCAACTATAAACTTTCATCATAGCTTTTTCGAACAAATACTATTTGCATTTTAAACTGTTGAAAATCAGGGTGTAAAAGTTATTGAGGTCCATCGGAAGCCACTCTCTTTCTTCCTTTAAGGATATAGACTACTGGTAAGTAAAGCTAACGTATTACTTTCGCACAGCACTGCTCGTCACATTCAGACTGTTTTTCTCCATCATTAACGTCACATAAAAACACAAGTGGGGCTCCTTTGTGTGGTAAGGAAGGTTCCACATCACCATTTCTGCTGACAAACACTCGGTGTAGCTTCTTTCAGCTTATGTCTTTTATGTTCACCTGAGAGGTTGGGCTGAAGCTGAATGATGATGCTGATGAGTCCCTTTGACCTCCAGTACATCGTACATTGGTGTATGAGTGATCATTTCAGAAGCTACTTTCGGCTTTATGTGTAACTCAAGTTATTTCATTGCGTTCTCCTAATAATTTGATTGACAGGGCACACAAATGAAAGAATGCAAACTCAACATATTGGAACCAGTGCTGCTTGCAATCTTGATCACTGCAATTGTTTCTCAGCTCGTTGCTTATGGGTTTTTCCTTATCCTCCTTAGTGGAGGAGTGGCTGAGGGTGTAGTGTTTGCTCAGCACTTCAGAGCAGCCAGGATTCCGTCCTCATGGTGCTCCATGAATATTTTACTATATTGTTACGTAATTTACGCCCAGGGATTGGGGTTGAAAGCTCTCTCTATTCATTCCCTCATCACTGGGTCTAGCTCTTGGTGTGTTTTCATTTTTCGGGTCTTTATATTACCATATAAGCAGGAGCAAAGTGCACCAGCACTTGAAATAATTAGTGATTGGTTGCTTATGATACTCAAGATAGACTGTGTGTAATTAAAGCCCCAGGCTTTTAATTGTATCTCTTATACATCATGGAAAACAGCCCCACTGACTGGCTTGAGGAATATAGTTGCTGCAGTCAGAGAGTGCAGGAGCATGCACCTTGTTTCACGTATAGAAGCTGACTTGCTGAGACAATCATAAGCTTTTAGACAAAGAGGGGGAAGCTTGGGCAACTTCTGCACAGCAGCTCTCTAGATTAGGTACAAGCAAGCACAGTCAGTCTGGAGTACTTTCCATGGTGGAGATGTGAGTTTGGAACAGTGGAGACAGATGGAAGGAAGAGAGCAGAGGCGTTAGCTGTGTATACTGCGAAAGCAGCTCAAAGAAGAAGGTTATCTACTGACAGGTGACAAATCAAGGGAATAACCGGAATCCTTGACCCTTTTAGTGAGGGGATCTGATGATTTTTATATTGTGTGGGGCATTTTCCTTGAATAGTTTGAATCACCATAAATCAGTTTAAACCGACGGATCATTGCTATTTGTTGAGTTATTGGGAAGTATCATTAAGGGAGTGACCTTTGTCAGTATAACTATGACCCAATCCATAGAATGCACAGGTGTCACTAAATGGTTTACTGATGGGAAATGCTTTTCACCAGTTTCTTAGAAAGCACTCTTCACCATCATTAGCAAAACATCAAACGATAGAATATCTTTTGGAAGGATGGTGGTCCATTCCTTAAGCAGAGTTCAGTCGACATACTTGACAAAAATCAGTACCAGGCAAACTCAAGCTGCTACTAAAATATTTTATGTTGGTTTTTCCTGTAATTTGTCATCCTTCTGCAGCTGCCTGTTGTGCTGTCTGTGAAGCAGAGACCTTGCATCCGCCTCTCTCCTCCCTCATTAGAGGCAGAGCCCCTCAGGCACAGTGCCTTACTCCTCCTCAGCATTTCACTGTTGAGACAGGGCTCTTATTGGATTACCCAATCAGCCCACAGTGACGATAGGCTGAAAGCTTTAAAGGATCTCAAAAATCTGCACGTGCTTTTTACTTTCTCTTGTTAATGGCCCGTCCATTCATCCAGACATTAATGTATATATTATTTATTAATGTCACTGTCGGACCTGAATAAAAATGGCATTAAAAAAAAATCGGTATTGTATGTTAATAATGGATTAATCTGTTATGTTAAGACGAGCTGTAAGTGAAAATATTATTTACACATATTTTAGACGAAAAGGAGCGCACACAAATTTAAAGCCTTTATTTGTGCAAAAAGGCTGAGACACCACTATATCATCATCAGTCACACTGGAGACCATAGCAAACCATTTGTGACAATCCATACCTGAAGGGTATAAAGCAAGTTCAACAAAGCCAGGCTTTCTTTGTGTCAGCTGGGTTGATAAAAAACGTTGACCCCATCGAAAGATAATTGGTATCACAGTGGTGGTTATAAACCCAGGCTTTCTGCTTTTGCCTCTGTGTGCGCTCACATAAAAGAGCGTTTTACATGTCATTTGACTCTTTGTCTGCCCAAAATCAAGCTGAGCACTGCCTACTCCAATCATAGACATTATTAGGAACAGGTGATATTCATCTATGAAAACAGTAAAAAAAAAAAAACCAAAAAAAAAAAACCCAGTGTGCAACAAATAAGACAAATTGGTAATGCTGCAGAAAATCATGTGAATCATGTGATCATCACAACATATTAGTACAGCAAAGAATCTATATTGCACTAAAAGAATATGATAAATTCTATTCTAAATAAAAGCTTCAGTAAAAATATGGTGCCTCTAGCAGCTCTTAAAGTGAAACATTTAATAATAAGCTGTTCTCCACCAGGTTACATGTTCAGCCTTAGTTACTATGATGATCACACCAGGTAAAAAGAGAGCCATCTTTTTGACACACTGAAAACTCTCACTTAAGTTCAACAGCTTGATAACTAATCCATCTTTTTTGTAGGACGTCCTTCTGGTGTACTGTTCAGTTATCATTGTATAATTGGTTAAACAGGAAATTGAATGTATTAATAATAATAAATCTCCAGGAGAGAGTAACTGTGAAACATCAGCCTGTTTGAATCAGTGTACTCCACCTTCTTTCCTCCTTTGACAGTTTGACCTATAGCGTTGAGAAGCACCTGATTCTGCTTCATTGCCACTGGACATATTTTGCTATTTAGTTAGTAAATGCTCCATAAAATTGCTATTTTTTTTCTTGGGAGGACAAGATGTGACTTTTATGAAGTTTTCCTTTATAGCATGGTGACCTTTCTGTGAGGGTTTATCACTACAACTTACCCATTTCACATTACCAAAGCCATTTGACCCACTGCTCAAATAACACAATGATTAGGGGAACATAGGATGTCTCTAACTTGATGGACAAGATGACTCTCTCAGCGCTTGATGGTTTTATAATGAGAATGGTTTAAATGCCTGAAATTAATGGGAACCTTGGTGTAATAAGTCATCCCACAAAATAATAGTGGTATGGCTACATGTGACACTTTGACTTGTCAGTGCTTTATTTCGCGGGCAGCCTCAGGTGTGCCTTGACAAATTCCCTGAGGCTCAACATCCTGGATCTAGGTGATGATTAAGAAGAGAAGGCTTTGAACACGAGAACTCATTCTGACTAAACTCGCTCTCATGCACCTCCGAGGGTAATTTGGTGCACAACACAGTATATTCGCTTATTCACGCGGCCCTTTTCCTTGAAATCCACACATCCGCACCCAGCAAATCTCATGTACTAATTCGATGCATCCGTAAACTCTAACCAACACAAACCAAAAGAAAGGTGAATTGCCTTAAAAACAAACAGGAAGCAATGTTTCTGAATGTGTTCAAAGACCAGTGAGCTTTCCATGTTTTCTTTTTTTGCACACCCTTCAACTTGGCTTTTACAACTGGGCAAATCAAATCTGTGAAGCCGTCTTTCTTGACCCCAGATTGCAGACGTCCACCATCCACCATGCTCTAACAACAGAGGAGCAGCTCCTTTAGTTCGGGATTAGTTCCAACTCAACTCACTTTGTTCACCCAAGCCCAAGCGGTCAATTCCCAGGACATTCATGAGTGAAGGCTGCCCAGAACCTTGTGTTTTATTCCTGGCAGTATTTTATCCCCGTCCTCCTGCTGTTTGAAAATCCCTCTGCAGGAAACACGAACCACCGCTGGTAATCACAGAGCACAGTGACAAAAAAGCTACTGTGTGGCTGTCTGTTCTTGTGCATTTTTTTTTGGTGATATGTTAGGTTTCACTCAAATTAATTACTCTCCTTTAATTAGTGTGCACCAGCAGACCTACTGAGGAAATAACAGCAGGAGGAGGGAAAAAAATGCTGTTTCTTTTTTAAATGTATCATTTTATTCTGCTGAGCACTGCTGAAAAAAAATCCAGAAGCCAAGACTGACAATGAAAAGCGCAATATAAATACCAGCGGGGTTTGCTTACGTTCTCCGTGTTAGAACTGTCACCATACCTTAGTGGTTGCAAAATCCCGATTTCTAGCTTTTTAATGTGTCTGTTCCCTGCTCTGGCTTTTCTATAAAAGTTTACAAAACCTCACATCTTCACACAGAGCACCACAAATAGAGCACAGCCATCAAATAGTTTTCTTGAAAAGAGCGTGGGATAAAAGGCTCGGAGCTGTCTCACCTGCATAATCTCACCATCAGCCCACCAGTCCATCACTGTCCTGCTGTGTGAGGCAGCGCTGCTTAAAATTTACTCAGACTTTAACAAAGGTTTAAAGCTACAAAAACGAGAAAACAGAAAATCTTAAGTAACTCAAGCAGCTTTAAATGAAGAGTAATCAATAGCACCATGACAGCTTCCTTATTGATTGTGGGAGAGCAATTTTTTTTTATTATTTTATTTTGAGGAGGCAAAGTGACATTGTCAGCTGCTGAGATATGACTGAACAGAGAGCTCAGTTATTTATTAATTTCAGCACAGCAGCTTCCACGGACTAATAAATATAAAACATATGAGGAAGAAAAGGTCAATATAATAAAATTTTCATAGAGCCACTGTAAAGTTGCCTGAGCTCTTAAAGGAATTGTTCTGTCAGCCTAATGCCAGGCGATATCCTCAGACTACCCTCCAGCAGGGATAGAAAGAAAAAGTTTGGCCGTCTTCAGGCTAAGCAGCTTGGACATCATCCAGCCTTCTAACACATGAGACAACATGGAGCTCCTCGTGAGTCACTGCTGTGTCACACAAAAGGACTCGCTTTCTGTTCAGGGGCAGTTGGGATTTACCATGAAAAGAGTATATTCAAGCTATAATTGAGAAATAAACAGGACTAGGGAAAGTTGTGATTCTGCCTTGTGTCAAGCACTGTCATACTCAAATGACAAGGTGAGGAATCAAAATCTTGAGACATGTTTTTTTTTCTATTTGTACTTTTTCTGCAAAATAGTGTGTTCGATCATTATTTTGCATTAAAGAAAAAAAAAAACATGGCCTGTGTTTTTTCATGGTGAGTCACTGACATGAGCAAATAGGCTGGTGGTTCATGCAGATGTAGCTGTGCGAAATGAGTTGCTATTATTTTGGTGAAATCCCTGAGAACACGCACCCCAAAACCACGTGTCTTTCTGGCACAAGGCGACTCTACTCCCAATATAGTCACTTTGTCAACGAAAGCCAACTAAATAAAAAGCAATAACACAATAACACCTAAAATTTAATTTGCCATTTAAATTACTCACTGCCCTCTAGCCAGTTGAGTACGGTACCCGTGCCCAGCTGCATGAAGAGGTTTTAGCTCTTACATTAAATCCCATAGCCATCTGAAAGCAGCAGAACTCTTTACTGACAAAATCTACCCAATTCCAGAATGCAGTACCACTACACTTTTGGTAGTATGTTGGCACCAGGCAGTAACTAAGAAAGCCTTTTTGGTTATATCAGCTTTGTGCTGTGCTGAATGTCACTACTCTTTTCCAACTTTCTTTTGGTGACAATCACATTTTATGTTGTATCACCTTGAACAATATGATGTGACCATTTATGGTATTTACAACAACATTATAATTAGAAAATGCTGTCATATAAACAAATCATTAACATATATAACATAATATATATTTCTCTCTAGAGAAACCTCTTCCCATATGTTAAGATGTTGTTGTCGTGTGTGATGAGACCATTGATGTAGCTGGCTAAGCATGAACCACACGAGCCCTTTTATAACAGTGCCCTTCTATGACTGTATTTAATACCAGGTGCCTTGGGAGACACCACCACACTCTCAGCGTATTAATCATGTAATAGTTGTAATAGTGGATATGAAGGTTTATACAGGGAGTGCAGAATTATTAGGCAAATGAGTATTTTGTCCACATCATCCTCTTCATGCATGTTGTCTTACTCCAAGCTGTATAGGCTCGAAAGCCTACTACCAATTAAGCATATTAGGTGATGTGCATCTCTGTAATGAGAAGGGGTGTGGTCTAATGGCATCAACACCCTATATCAGGTGTGCATAATTATTAGGCAACTTCCTTTCCTTTGGCAAAATGGGTCAAAAGAAGGACTTGACAGGCTCAGAAAAGTCAAAAATAGTGAGATATCTTGCAGAGGGATGCAGCAGTCTCAAAATTGAAGCGTGATCATCGAACAATCAAGCATTTCATTTAAAATAGTCAACAGGGTCGCAAGAAGCTTGTGGAAAAACCAAGGCGCAAAATAACTGCCCATGAACTGAGAAAAGTCAAGCGTGCAGCTGCCAAGATGCCACTTGCCACCAGTTTGGCCATATTTCAGAGCTGCAACATCACTGGAGTGCCCAAAAGCACAAGGTGTGCAATACTCAGAGACATGGCCAAGGTAAGAAAGGCTGAAAGACGACCACCACTGAACAAGACACACAAGCTGAAACGTCAAGACTGGGCCAAGAAATGTCTCAAGACTGGTTTTTCTAAGGTTTCATGGACTGATGAAATGAGAGTGAGTCTTGATGGGCCAGATGGATGGGCCCGTGGCTGGATTGGTAAAGGGCAGAGAGCTCCAGTCCGACTCAGGCGCCAGCAAGGTGGAGGTGGAGTACTGGTTTGGGCTGGTATCATCAAAGATGAGCTTGTGGGGCCTGGGAATGGGTTGAGAATGGAGGCAAGCTCAACTCCCAGTCCTACTGCCAGTTTCTGGAAGACACCTTCTTCAAGCAGTGGTACAGGAAGAAGTTTGCATCCTTCAAGAAAAACATGATTTTCATGCAGGGCAATGCTCCATCACACACGTCCAAGTACTCCACAGCGTGGCTGGCAAGAAAGGGTATAAAAGAAGAAAAACTAATGACATGGCCTCCTTGTTCACCTGATCTGAACCCCATTGAGAACCTGTGGTCCATCATCAAATGTGAGATTTACAAGGAGGGAAAACAGTACACCTCTCTGAACAGTGTCTGGGAGGCTGTGGTTGCTGCTGCACGCAATGTTGATGGTGAACAGATCAAAACACTGACAGAATCCATGGATGGCAGGCTTTTGAGTGTCCTTGCAAAGAAAGGTGGCTATATTGGTCGCTGATTTGTTTTTGTTTTGTTTTTGAATGTCAGAAATGTATATTTGTGAATGTGGAGATGTTATATTGGTGTCACTGGTAAAAATAAATAATTGAAATGGGTATATATTTGTTTTTTGTTAAGTTGCCTAATAATTATGCACAGTAATAGTCACCTGCACACACAGATATCCCCCTAAAATAGCTCAAACTAAAAACAAACTAAAAACTACTTCCAAAAACATTCAGCTTTGATATTAATGAGTTTTTTGGGTTCATTGAGAACATGGTTGTTGTTCAATAATAAAATTATTCCTCAAAAATACAACTTGCCTAATAATTCTGCACTCCCTGTATATTCACTATAATCCATCAAACAAGCTGTCACTCATATTTGTTATGAGAAAATAGGAAGTATGCGTATGAGCCTGGTTGCCTTAGTAGCTGTGCACTGAACATATTTAGCTTCACATGGTGTGTAATTAAAGTTAATTAGAAAGCTATGCATGTTTTCCTTACAAGCAAAACCAACATGGTGGCCTTTCTGAGTGTGATTAGCATGCTCTACCAATGCCTTTGTTTGTTTCTTTTTCTTTAACAAGAGCTCAAGTTTATTTTGCCATGCTAGGCTTAACACACAAATACTCATCTTGTGAACTTGTACAATTATCTCCATTATATTACATGTAGAAAAAAAATGTAAATTATTACAACAATTTTACCTGATCCAGAGACTTTTTTTCTCAACACAGCAGGCTAGTGTGATCAGTTGGCATTGATTAGCTCCAGAAAATTTGTTATGGGAAAGAGAGGTCATTTTTCAGATCCATGCCAAGAGAAGCAATTAAGGGGTTGTTTTGCTGACAAAATAGTGATAGATGCAAACCGAGCAGACACAGAACAGCACGACTTAGATGTTTTTAGTGACTGTGACAGCTGATATTTATTTATGCTAACAGGCAAAAATGGAATAAGGATAAACGAAAGTATTGGGAAAAATATACTGGCAGTACACTACTCATCTGTTCAGCTTCTTAAAGCTGTTTAAAAACAGTTTTACTCCTTGGGTCTTGGTTTCTAAAGCTCTAGCATGCATGTCTAATGTTCTTACACCAGATGGTCGCACTAGTCTCATGAATTTGATTATGTTTCTCTTATACTGTGATACCCTCAAACATTGTCAGTGCAAAGGTGGATCGCTATCGTCTAGGAAAAAATGCATTATTTACATGATTTTACAGTGGTTCTCATTTTATGAAATCAGCTGATATCTAAAATTAGTGTACAAAGTAGCTGTAAATATAGCCAAAGATAGACGCTCTCCAAATATTTACACACATTCGGATTACCAGCTGGCACATGAGGATCAATTCTCATTTACAGGCTAATTATCGTCTCAAGAGCTTCCTCACTCAGTAAAAACAGAATAAATCCTTACAGACTAGCTGTCTGTTTGTCACCATCATCACCTTGTTTCTTTAACCTTCAGTCATTAAGCTATCAAAATTTGATGGCCTTCCATTACAATCCGGCACCTGGATATTGACCCACTGTTGTCAAGCTGGTGTGACAACATGCCTCATTTACTCACATATTTATCTTGTACGTCTTTGGCTAAAAGCTGCCATGGAGAAAAAGGAGGTTCCACAGTAGTAGGGTATATTTACTTTTTCATACCCTGCTTCTGTATTTTGGTTATATGTGGCTGTCAGGTTGTATTTACCAAGTTTTCTGATGTGGTAACGACCAGATAGTCCTGATACCTCACAGGACTATCTGACAGTACTAAATTGAAACAGATTGCTGTTATTTCTTTTTAAATTTGAATAAGAATGTATATATATATTTTTAATATTAAACTTATGTCAACTTATGTCGCATTTTCAAGCCCAATGTTAATAACTGTGCAAAACACATTTTCAATATGATAACACCTTATTGTCTCACCCTGTCTTTATTAAATTACATAACAATGACAAACATCTTTGTCCCTTGAGGCCAGCTTCCTAACCCGTGTGCTTTATTATGAAGCGGTTCACCAGAAAACATTTATTCTATAGCTCAGTGTACGACTGGATCTGTTCTTATATGATCTGTCTGTGACGGAAGCAGGCTCTTCCCATATAGTTGCGTTTCTTCAGTTCTGACAGAAACACTAATAAGAATATTAATATGAAGGAAAAACAGTCATCTCTCATGAGGCTTTTCATCCACAGATTCTTTATGAAATGTGGTTCTGAGGCACCAGTGTTTTCCATTTCATGTTAAAGCATTGTTTTGTATCCTCAGGTGCTTTGTGTTAGTCACTGCTTTTCTGTCTTATATTATACCATTTGTTGCAGTTAAATATGCAGTTTGCCCCATGATGCAAGATATCTTGTAGGTCACCTTATCTAATCTTAGTTTTACTACATTACAGATATAGATGACAGTTTTGCACTCATGGCTCACTCTGAAATATGTAAGTGCTTTATCTGTGCCTAAGTGATATGAGTTGCAATCTAAGATAGGTAATTGTTCCTATAACTAGACATTGTTTGTGGTTACAATACTTAGAATACGCTTTTCTGTAAAATGAGATAAAACATTTTTAAAAAAGTACTGCCAAATAGCAAAATAAATTAAGTATGGAAACCTTTCGACATGTAATCAAGTGTCATTATTCTACAGCAAAAATGGCATTTGGGTTGAATGATTGATTGCAACAAGGTATATGCAGCTGCATTGAAAACCTTGCAGTTCACTTGGAGATTGCCATGTTTGCCCAGAAGATTTTGACTTGTCTGCAAACATCTGCCAGCTACTCACTCAAGTGATACATTTTTTTTTTTTGGAAGCTATATCTCCTTTTTTAAGTTTCACTACTGTTTTTTGGTTAGTTAGAGAATATTGGCAGATAAGTTGATGCCTTCTCTGCAGTACAGAAAGACATTATTGCTATGCAACAAGTAGAAACCTCCAGCAATCACTCGCCAACCAATCAGGGAATACGCATTTTCCCCTAGCAACCAGAGTTTGCCAGGGGGCTTTTAACCAGTCTCTCAACCTATGTGACTGACGCTTATATTCATTTAAATTTAAACACAATGACATAATAATTTAAATTAAATGATGACATTGAAATTAGTTAACTTTGTCCCGAAGCGTGTCTGTTTGTGTGTGTGTGGGTGTGCTACCATTTTATCTCTGAATATTCAGTTCAGAAAAATGCAATAAAGTATTTAATAAAACAGTTGCTTCCAGTGTTGTTTTGCATTTTATTTATCTTTCAATAGTTACATTTTTTCCTGACCTGATTCCATTATAGGTCTGTGCCTTTCAAAATCGCTAAATGTTTGCCACTTAGATAAACCAACCTTGACTCTCTTATTTTAAAAAGGCCAGTAAACAGCATTCTCGATTCCAGTGTTTTTGAAACACATTCAACTACTTCTTTTAAAGAAAGAATGGCTTTTTCACATTTCCCCCTCTGACTAGCTGGTGGGATTTGCCATTTGAAGATAAACAACTAACAGTGTTTTTTTCTGTTACTTACTGCAATTATGCAAAAAGCAAGCTTTTTTGTATTATCAAACATGTTCACCTATATATTACATAAATACAAAACAGTTTTGGTAGTTAAAATTATCATTGCATATTATAATTCTGTCACTGCATAACATTTAATTGATTTCACTTTGAGTTTCTGCCTGTTTGCACGTGACTTTTGCAGGTTATACAGATTTGACTGCAGAGGCAACTGGGGTCATTGTGAAGGATGCTGCAGCTACACAACTCAAGCTGGTTTTAGTGCCTTCATATACCTTGATATCATCTCAGGGCAGAGATCTCTAACCCACTGAACTCCTCAATAAAACTCAAGACATAAACTGAGGCACGAGTCATGGCCTCTGTTATGAGCCACTGGAAGCTCACAACAGTGCTGATTTGTAGTAAATGAAATGTCAACAGAGCAGCAGTTTAATCCCATTAACAAAGTCACTTTCCTTATTTTGTCATACATGCCTTTCTAAATGCGGAAGAGGATTTACTACATTTAATAATACAACTTGGTGTCTTTCGTTTGACCCTGGATTTACTGTAGTCGTTGTCTCAATGACATTGCAATGTCAAGAGTACAGATGGTAAATCCACAATATCCCATTGACCCCTGCTGGAGTGTCACCATTACTTAAAACCTGAAGAGTATTGACATGGAGATGAATATAGTGGGTGGGTGGACTTGTTCCAAAGTCATTCAGTGATGTTGTGCCATTAGATGATAGGATGATAGTGCAATTTGTGTGAGAGAAATCAATATGTGTGAATGAGCATTACAAATTAAACTCTCTATCAATTCTGGCATTGACATGTGTAGAATACAAATGTTGTTCATAGAAAGTGTGTCAAACAATCTGTTAAGTACCTTAGAAGAAAGAGAGACACACTCCGTATTTATTCCCTGTGTTTGCCCTTTATTTATGTATTAGAACATTTCTAAGTTCACATTCAGACTTTTGTTGAAAGCAGAATATAGAAAGCAAAAAAACCCCTTTCCCTCAGCATGTTTCTCATAAATAAGAGTAACACCTCTTATGGTATAACTGAAAATATCCCTCTTGATAAGCAATTAGGCAGCCAAGGGGGGAAAGCTTCAGATAATTATATTAAATTAAAGAAAGTAGGTAATTATGCCCAATGTGAGTGTGAAACTTACTTTTACACAAACAGAAATTAGTTTCAGTGGTGCTTGGATTTCCCCCCCCCCCCCAGATAAACCCTGAGGAAACGTTAAGTTTAATCACTGTGCGTTTTCTTACTGTTGAATCATCAGGAAAAAGGTCATAGACTGAATGAGGAGGATCACATGGTTTATATCTGTTTTTTGTTGTTTTTTTTACAATATGAGTCACTTACTGTAAGAGAAAAATATTTAAACAGCAAAGGCAGACTTTGCTCTAGAAAAGCAAATGTATCCAGTAACTCATCTTCAAACAGCATGTGTAAACAGAATAACCTGTACACAGAGTGACACTGTGTGAAAACCACAACTGTCGACTCGGTAAACTGCCCGTCTCCTGTTCTGCCGTTAATCAACTAGTCAGAGTTAATGGAGGCGTCAGATCCTGACACGGACCTTAAGTGATTTTGAAGCTAGAATGGAGTGCTTTTTTTGTTTTACCTCACTGTTAATTTTTTTAAAAGCATAAAAGACAACTGTGGTCAGACAAAATTATATTAATGTCGTGTCTTCAGCGAAAAATCTTGGAAAAAATAGTTCCTAGAATAGTCTAAAAGTAACATTTTTAGTTGGTATTATATATAACAGACTCATTTTATTTGGAAATGCTTCTGGTTACCTGGTTGGTTATTGCTGCATAATAAACTATATGATGTGCATGTGAAATGAAGCCATCTATAGTTATTTCCTTCTCTAAGGGGAATTCATTTGTCATGCTCAGATGCCTTATTTTTTAACAAAACTTTTTTTGGCATTGAGCAGCACAAATGAAAACAAAATTTATTGGCTACTTTTTGTGTACTGTGTGTCACTGTTTCTAAAGGGAAAATGTTTTATATGCCTCAATGTGAGCTTTAAAAAGGGAAGTGGAGTTAGGGCGATGTCCATTATCTTTAGCTTTAATGAATATCAATGTTAAATGAGGCCTTCAGCAGCCCACTAGTGTCTCTTTAAGTGCTGTGTCTGCCATTAAGTACTCTTAGTGTATTCGGCAGTGTGCTGAAAGCATAACTAGCATAACTATTACTGAGTATTATATCACTGCAACTATTACGATGAAAAGCAAAGTTATCAAACAGGAGTAAACTGTGAACTGGAACAGTTTTGTTAAAATACTTAATCAGTTGAAACTTTCAAACAATCCTGTGAGAGTTTGTGGGGTTTTATGGTTTTCAGCAAATTTGCTTTGTTATAAATATTTCATGTTGCCATCAGTCTTTGTAAAAGCCACATCACGAGTATTACCCCCATGTTTCTTTTTATTTCCATTTGCAGGTCCTAAACTTCAAAGATCTGCCTCGGGAAAAAAACCCGGTTTGCTTACACATGGAGAAGTTAGCTGTCTGTTGGCATCAATGTCAAAGTACACACAGGAACGACTAGATTGAAACACTCAGGCAATCAGGCTGCACTGCTTACAGACATTAGCTAGGCACAGCTTGATTTTGAGCAGGAGAGACTGCAGGCACACTCACTCAAACCACTCTGTTGTCTCATAACTGCTGCACACTGCATGTGCTATCAATGCTTTTCACTGCCCCACTTCTCTTTTCTGCAAGTTAAGCTGGAAAAAAGCAGTAATGAAATATTTACAATCCAACTATTGGAGTTTGAAGGGGAGTGCCTGTTTGTTCCTTATCTAACATTGTCAAACATTTAAGTGTAGGTTGACCTTGGTTTTAATTCATGCTAACAAATCACGGTGTGACTTAATTAGGATTTTTATGATATATTCTGGCTGAGGTAACACGAGCTGAGCCACTGAGAGTGGGCCATCACCCACTTGTTTACATTATTGTTTCAGCTGTTGAGATAAAGCTGCCAGAAAATTCTATTGAACAAGACTGTGGGATGGGCTCTAATTTCATTAAGCAATATATGCAAATGGAATATAATTTGCATTACTTTTGAGCAATTCAACACTTATTTGCTGGCAGACGAGCCCATACAAGACACCATGAACACACAATGGTCATAATTCTCAAAGCATTTGAAGCCATAAAGAAATGTAATTCGTTCCCATTTCATTTGGTTCATACTGCAAGTGCTCACATTGATGTGACATTAAAGATCTGATCCATAAACCAACTTAAAGACTCCCTTCTTTAATGTACAGTAAAACAGTTTCTCACAGTCTACCATGGGAGATAAAGGTACGACCCCATAATTAGGCATTTTATATCGATGTTGAATAGCCATTGGCTGACAGTCTTTTCTTAATGTCTAGTCTATTTACGGTCGAAAAGCCATGTTGGTTCACAATTTTAAAAGAAAACGAATGAGAGTTAAAAAAGAAACACAAACCTCCCTGGTGCCTCAAACGCACAACTTTACATTTGGGGGGCATCATTTAACCTACTGAGGTAACTGACTTCATATATAAATAACAGAGTTTATTATACTGACAACACAGACAGAGATAATTGTAAGAATCTGATGTGTTAAGTTCACAGTCCAACAACTGAAATACATGTAAATGTACAAAAAGTGTTTTTGAACACATACTCGTCTGTCTATATGGAGAATCGTGGCTCAAAGAGTTGGCAGTTCGTCTTGTAACCGGAAGGTCGCCGATTGGAGTCCCGGCTCGGACAGTCTCAGTCGTTGTGTCCTTTGCTAAGACACTTCACCTACCGCCTACTGGTGATGGCCAGAGGGGCCGATGGCGCGATATGGCAGCCTCGCTTCTGTCAGTCTGCCTCAGGGCAGCTGTGGCTACATATGTAGCTGCCTCCACCAGTGTATGAATGTGAGAGTGAATGAATAGTGGAATTGTAAAGCGCTTTGAGGGCCCCGAAAAGCGCTATATAAGATGCAATCCATTATTATTATTATTATTATTAGAAGACATTATTTGGATGTCCACTACATTCACTACTGTACATTGCGGTCCTCTATCCTACGTGGAAACAGTGTCGACATGTGTTCGCCTAAAGTTCCTTATTTTGCCATTAAGGGATATTTAGAGGCGACTCAATCCCATAACATTAAAAGAACAGATGAACTTACCCTAGATTCTGCTAAGAGATACCGAATGACAACACATGGCCTACGTAGGTTTTAGCTGAGAAACTTGTAATCGGACTACAGTGAGTCTTTAATAAGGTTGCATTAAAGATTAAACTTTTCCTTTGCCCTCAACAGTCTTGTTCATTTGCCTGGGGTCATTCAGTATGCATTCAATGGGGTACAGCTAAAGTACACAGATCAATAGTGAAGTCAGAAGGTTTAAAAGCTGGCAGGATGAATGGAATCTTTGAGTGTTTTGAATTATTCAGTGGTGTGGTGAATTTGTCAGCCTGCTTTGCGCTGACAGGACTGTTTACATCGTTACATTCAAAAGAGCAGATGTTAAGTACTTGGACAGATATGTTTTACTCATAACTTTTCATCTGTCAGTATTATCACTCAAAAAAAGACAAATATAAATACAAATATGCTAAATATAGAGTCCCCCTATTAAAAAGAATAATTTCAAAGAAAATCAGTTTTAAATAAACACTACGGTGTCGACAATACTACAATTTTTAATGTTTGCCAGTGCAACAGACAAACTAATCATCATCATATTCAAATGAAAACAAAAACAGATGCCAGGCCAATTTCATTCTAGTTAGAAACACGTGGGAGGATTGTGTTAACTGCCCAGGCAGACAAAGGGGAAGCCTTGCCACATGTAAAAAATGCCTGTAGCTAAACTGCATTCAGGTCAATTACAGCAATCAGTTCACACGTTTGGCAACCTAATGACAAGAATAAGTAAGACACACAAATAAACACCAAGATGGGCCCAGGACTCATCAGCTGTTAAGTGTTTAAAGTGGATGTTAGTTAACAAGGTTCTGCAGCCATTGGGCTACTGAAATGAAGACACATTTCACACAATGAATGCAACTGTTATGTTTTCCAGAGAGATTGTATTTCTTTGCCTAGAATTACAAAAATTAATAGGAATAAATCCAGGTGTTACTTTAAAGTGAATCATAGAGCAGATACAGTACAGCTACAGTGCAATGTATTATCAAGCGGCAATTACAGGTAACCCCCCAAAAATCTCATACAATCACTACTTTTAGAAAAAAATAAAATAAACTGGTCGATTGAGGAGAAAAAATGTCTACCAAGTTGCAGCCTATTGTCAGTCCTCACACTACATTATAGGTTTTGCACTGTCCAAGGCTCCACATGTCTGCATTAGAATGAGGTTGAGAATGTTGTCGAGGTCATGACAGTGCAGCGTAAAGCAAGGATTCCTGTCGACGTGACAGATTTCTGCAAATGGCAGGATAAGCATGTGGGAGCAGACTGATTTTCCTGAGGTGCTTTGGGTTTTTAACAAATAAGGACTCAAATGTGTTATTACTAGGCCACACAGAGAATGTCACTAATGCTGCTGAAAGTCAGGCCCGTGTTAGAAATGAAAAATGAAATGTGTAAAATGTGGACCGTCAGCTGCCTCGCCTGCTTTTAACTTGATGGCATGCTTTCTGCCCCACAACCAAAAGTGAGTGGTTGTATTAGTTAGTGTATGGAGGCTGAGCAGTGTGGAGAAAACTGTACATTACAAGTGTAAGAAAAAGATATAGCCAAAAGGGGGCATATAAGAAGGATACAGCATCTGGAGAAAAAGCGAAGGTAAATTGTGCAGATAATAGATTATAGATGTGCTCAAAACAAGGAATTTATAAGTGTGAAAAGCACACAAACCAAAAATGAAGCACGGTAGCTGAAATGTTATGACATGCCAGCCTTAGTGTACTATACCATAACCAAAGCTTTGCATGTTGAGTCAGTGTTTTAAAAAGAAATAATAAATGACAGTCATCATGCCACACAGGAAATCAGACAGACGTTATGTATAAAACCAGTGCTGGAAATAAATACGAGTGTGCTCTTTTATTTTTGAAAGTATACTGACTGGAGCAAGCAGTGCTTCATGATGCAGTTAAGATCAACTGATCTTTATTTTCTGCATAGTTATAGACATAAGATTATCCACCTCAGTTATTTACTGATGTTCATCGACCATAAGGTACACAGTTTGATTATGAATTTTTTAAATGATTCTCTGCTCTTGAGGGCCAATCTGCTGTTAGCTAATGGAATATGGGACTCCAAGTTTCCTGTTTCTGACATTGAATGTAATATAATCGCAAGTGTATTTGCAGTCATGAGCAGTTCGTTTTCCCTTTTTAATAACAAGCAGGTTGTACCAGGAACGCAGATTTTAGCTAAAGAATGCAACAAAAGAGACAGGAATTTGGCTTAAATCTTCGAGAAGAATCTGAAAGAAGCCAAATGGAATAAAAACAAAACTGAATGTTCTGCTTCTGAAATAAGATAAGATGCAAAAACCAAGAGACAGTTCAGATTATGTTATTCATTGTAGAGGGGATAGTCATAAACTCTATATATAGCTGTAGTAGTTACTGTAAACCATAGCTTTCTGTCCCCAAAATTACAATACATATTAGGGTTCTGTTGCAATGGAGATGACATGACAAGAGAAGCAGCAGTCGCAGAAGTAAACAATGTAGGAAACATAACAGAATTATGTTTGACTCGTGTAATAATTTAAGCAAGGTTATCGTCTGCTGTTATTTTTATGTCTTGCCATTGGATGGTAAGCCTCAAGGGCAGCCTCTAAGCCACATGCTTCAGATCATGTTTTTTTTCACATTCACTGGGGGGCTTTTTAGGTTTTCTTGTGATGCCACAGTGACGAGAACACAAGAAAGCTGGGAGAAAGACACCTAGCGAATGGCCCCAAACCCGAGCCTCTGCATTTGCTTCATGGCAGATTGGGTCAGCTGCTCAATGCAGTGAGCTGACCCGGCGCCCTTATTGCCATGTTTTATTCTCCGGGTTTCCGATGCACTCAGATTTACAATTGAGTTTCTTCATACATAACATGAAAATGTGCATTAAAACAGTTGGAACAGAACTTTGTGGTTAGTCAACATGGACTGGCATTTAAACCTGACTGAGTCTTGACACTTTATTGCTTAGCTGTGCGGCACTTTAGTCAACCCATGTTTTGAAATGTGCTTATAGAAAAATGACTAGACTACATATTTCTTCCTACAATTAAGAATGCCTGTTACAAGTTAAACCGTAAAGAAAGTGAGCTTTTCTGCACTCTGCAACTCCAACTCTCTTTCACAGTGAATGAAATGCAGGGTGTAAATGGGCAAGTGTTCAAGAATGAAGAAAGGCAAAACCTCTCCGTGTACCCTTGAGTAAGTAGGTACTGCTACCATGTTTTGTTAGGCCAAGTGCAAGTACTTATATCTGAGTACTTTTTATGAACAACCTCCAATATGAGTACTTATGGTGCTGTCCTCAATAAGGGTCTGTAGCATGCAGTAAGTGCTGTTCCAGTGTGTTGAAATGTCTTGTTGCAGCAGTCTTTTAATAGGCTGGTTGATCTGCACCCGAATGTCTTCCAGGTGTGAAAAGGCAAAGATGGAGCATTTAAAATGCCCACCTATTTTGAGTCTCACTTTGATCTCATCTACAACATTTCTAAGAACCTTGTTAAAAGCTGGAAGGTTTGAGCGACACTCAGCAGGCTAGGGAATCTATCCCCAGTTGATCATGAAGGATATCATCAAACACGCCTCCCCTTGCTTGGCCTGCACGCGAACCCCAAAAGTGTTTTGCATGTAGAAGGACTTTCTCCACTGCACAGTTAAACTGATGAGAGACATTATACTGACACTGCTAGTCACAACATCAATAGTGAAGCTGATGGCTGAAATGCCCGGCAAACATACGCATGGGCTTTTTTTTTTTTTTTTACAACATTGTGTGACTTTGATAGTATGGTTTCTGTGATACGGTGACAGCTCATACTTTGTCATCTGCTCAGCGTACAGGAAAGTACCATATTATCTACAGCTTGTCATCAAGAGCAGTGCACTGGGCAAGAGCTTCTGTTATTTTTACAGGATGTCGGTTGCAGCTGCACATTTTTTCTTGATTCTAGCGTTTACCTCAAAGCTGGTTATAGCTACTTCATATTATTACATAAGTTAATTCATGTAACAATAACCCCTTAAAAATAAACTAAATTTGCTATATGAAATGCCACTGTAGCTATATGATATGCACTCAGTTCTACTCAAGTTAACACCTTTTCCTATTTATTCCAAAAGAATGGGTCATTCAGAGCTGCCAGCTAGAGCTCCGGGAGACCACATCTAATTATTCTGAACCTTAGTAGGAATCTTATGTTCCATTTTACCATCTCCAAACCACAACTGTCCCTAATTTTCAGACACTCCGAGGCAGAACAGTAATTATCAACTTCCACTTTTATTAGCTATCTGTAATGGCTCTTGACCAATTATAAAGTGGTTGGAAAATTAGTTGTGTCAGAAAAGGCGAGAAAGGGAGACTCAATTGTTTGTTGCTTGAGGCTGTCTTAGAGAAGTTATTTGTCAGAGAACAGGCGAGTCAAATAAAAGGGGAGAGAAAGTGGATGACTTTGAAGAGATGGATGTGCTGCGGTGGTGCAGGGGGAAAAGGGCAAAATGCTCAATGGAGCCACCTGCAAGTCCTTAAAACTCGAGCTTAAGCAGCCTGTGAAATAGCTTCCCGGGGTCACATAACCCCGAATTCTTCTAAGAAAAGGAGGGTGTATATAATGTCATGTATTTCACCTCCTCCTAACCACTGAGTGATAATGGCTAGAAAAACAGAGTAAATGTGGGCAGAGTCTTCAGGCTTTGTTTCTGTTTTTGTTTATCAGGCATCCACAGATCCCTTCCAGTGTAGGCGTCTAGGGTAATGGATTAGAGTGCTGGTGCCAGTGATATCATGGTTGAGAAGGAACTGCATATTTTAGAGTTTCTTTGTCTTCATGTGAGGCCTATATATTTCGCTTGCAAGTTAGACTGTTACTGATATGCCCCCTGGCATAGTGGTCCACTGTGAGTATAATTTAGGGCAGCAACAGTGGCAAACCCAAGGGTGTTAAAGAATGGTAGCAAGCTGGCCAAAGAGGATTTAACATTAGTTTGTGGCTACAGGAGTATGGGAACTTTTGCATGCAAAATCCAGCCAGGTGTACCAGTTTTAATTAAAAATTGGCAGTTACTGTATACTTCCTGGCAGCATATCAGTAATGACTTCAGTTAAAACTGTATGAAAAACATTTGATGCTTGAAATAAAGTTTATGTTTGTTGTAATGGAAGGAAAGTGGGACAACAATATCTGCTGATCTGTGAATACCAATGAAACAAATTACGTCTACACTCACCAGCCACTTTATTAGGTACACCTGTAATCCAAATATTCAATTCAATTTTATATAGTGCCAACTCACAAGACCAGCGGCCTGAAGGCACTTTAGGTTATCCCCGTATCAGTTAGCATTTAATCACAGATGGAGGGAAACATTCCTTTTTTACGGGTAGAAACCCCTGGCAGAACAAGGTATGGAATCAGATATGACCAGTTCAGAATGAGAATATCTAATCATTCATTCACATGGTAGCAACTCACAATGTGCATGTATGCATGGTTAAGATAACATGCTGAAGTTCTGAAAAAGACAAAAAATCCAATAAATGGCAATTCTCTCTAAAGTTAGAGGAGAATGCCAGTGTTTCTAGCTGATAGGATGTAAACAGTAACTAACTTGCTACAGCCACGGTATGCAGAAGAGCATTTCTAAACACCTTTGAAGCACATAGGCAGCAGCAAAAGAAGACCAGACTGGGTGCCACTCCTATCATCTGAGAACAGGAGACGAAGGCTACAATCCATGTCGACTCACTAAAATTACACAACAGATTGTAAAATTGTCTGATGAAGCTCAATATCTGCAGCAACATTTGGATAATGGGGTAGAATTGGTGTAAACACATGAAAGCATGGGTCCAGGTTCAGGCTGATGTTGGTAGTGTAGTGGTGTAGATTATATTTTCTTGGCCCACATTGGACCTCTTGTGTATACATATTTTAATGCATCATTATACATACAGTGTAATACGTCATTTTTAAAAATGCATCAATGGATTGTTTTTAAACAAAAACATAGAAATGTGCACTAGAAACTCCTGGGTGTCCATTGCTTTCCACTGCCAGCTACTAATGTATTCAATGATAGCTGATATTAAAATATAAAAAAGATCAAGCTGTTCATTGACATTTTATCTTTACTAATGCTTCTTTGAATCTACATAACTGTTTCTCCAGCGGAGCATCATCTAATATGAGATGTTGTCAGCTTGTGTTCTGTGGCCTTGCTAAAAAAATTGCATGCCATCAATATTATATTGACAACACAGCTTCAATTGTTAGCACAGAACATCACTTAAAATTCACATTCATGCATGCAGTGAATGAGCTGAAAAGGAAATTTATGTCACAAAAAAATCTCAAGTCCTCGAGTCCACGCTGAGCACTGCCCACACAGAGCTAAAAGACAACCTGAAAAACCGTCACAAATTTATCTGTAGCTCGGAAAGACTGTGCATTTTCATACTTTTAAGTGCCTGGCTGTATAAAACAGAAAACCTACTAAATTTTCCATTATCATTTTGTTCTACATGTGTGGGCATACTGGTTTCCTTCCTTCAATGCGCTCTTCATAACAAAGCTAAAATACCAGAATTATCTGACAGTTACTACTATGGATACTATAAGGGACCACCACACCACTGAAGACACAGTTAAATAATAAAACTAACAATGTGAAATTACACTTTCATGGAGCTTTAAGTCCACTGACAAACGACAGGTTTTTACAAACGGTTTCAGTCATACTGTGTCAAGCTTTGTTTTGTCTTTTTAAAATGTGAAATAGCAGCACACCTAGGATTCAAAGTGTGAAAGTGCTTCTCAAAGACAATGCCGTAAAATCATCCCCCAGCTAGTATTTGTTTCTAAGACACCTTGACAAACTTTCAGGAGAAAAGTTGCTGTTTTGCTGGAGTTAAAAGAAGAAACAAACAATGTCATACATATTGAATAAGAATTCTGATTTAAAAATAAGAATTACAATTAGAATTATTAATAATTACCATCTAGATATAAACATGCCTGAAAATAAACTCCTCTATTACATAAAAACAGACAGTTTTATGCTGACTTTGTTGACATGATGAAGCCTTGTGGAATATTGTATTACAGGCTTGTCCATTTGTATGAATTGGAGTTTATCAAACAGAAAGCTTCTGGTAAACAACGCAGGGCAGCAACTCACTGGGATCTTTATTGAAGGAAGTGACATCAGAAATCACTGCCAGCTTTAACGCTGACTTAAAACACCTCTGTGGTCCTGGAAGCTCAGAGGGATAAACAATGAAGGCATGTGATCACTGCCAGATGACGCTGATAGTCACCAACTCAATTTTTTAATATCTCACATCTCTAAAATGTGAGAGCACAAACTAACCCCGCTGATGCCTTGTGACACTCGTGCTGTTTCTAGTTTTGCTTCTCAATACTACATTGTTACATGCCACTGTAACTAATTAAGTCGCTGTCAGCCAGCGGCTGTCGCGACACCGGCTAAGAAGCCAAGAGTCCACACTTGGATTACTTTAAGCCGGTGACCTTTCATTATATCAAGGCCTTGTTCAGTCATAAATGTCTGCTTCAGGCACTGGACACTGCTCATTATCCAGCTCCAGTGACAGCCACACATGAATTGGACCTTAAACACTGAAGCTCATAGAAGACAGCACTTCCCCTTTAATCCATTACCCATCTGGGAAAAAAAAAAAGAAAAAACAGAGAGTTGTTTATGATTTTACTAGTTCTTTTCCATATGGGCACACACCAGGACCTTTAATAAAGACTGCTGGGAAAAGCAGCCTCAACCGCCCCATTTAACCTGTGCCTGTTACACGGTGCTTAGTGTGACTCACTCACATTTTAAAAAACAGCATGAATCATCAGTCTGTCAGTCTTAGAGCTACATCAATCCTGATGAAGACCAACTCAGTTCAATTTTTTATTATTTTTTTTTAATTTGTGTCATCTCAATGTGTGCATTATTCATAGTGTTAGCTAAAAAATAAAACAGAATTGGCCTCCTTCTGTACTGTACTGTGCTGTGACATCAGATTGGACAGACCTTGGATTCATCATTGAAAACCTATTTAAAACTCATGATAGTTAAGTCTGTTTGTACCTTCACACAATTGTGACAACATATCAAACATTGCCATGACATGACTTAGCCTTTGGATATATTGACACAATTGCTAACTTTCAGTTTCATAACAGTATGAGTATAATATAGAGAGTGTGTGGCAGTTGTGTGTATGGATGTTGGAATAAACGACCACAATGCTGAAACATTTCACCATCAGTTAATGACCTAATAATAGCCCAATGTTAAAAATACAGTATCCAGCAATGTCAAGATTTATTACATTTGCTTTTATTAAACCAATGTGGTCTTATAAAGCAAAACGAGTGTTATGCAAAAAGGGCAATTAAAGATTCTCAATATAACTGGTGGTGTTTCTTTGAAAAATAAGAAAACAAAACATTTTTTGACTAATTTTGATATTAAGATGAGTAAATATGACTTTAAGGGTTCATATAATAATGGCATAAAAAGAAATGTAACAACATGAAGCATTTGTCTGGTCACTGTGGTCTTGTTATTTGGACAGATATGATTACATTGAAAGCATATGTTGTTGGAAGTCCCGGCAGTGGTTAATTTAGGTTTAATGAAAATGCAAACAGGCTGGTTATTTAAATGTCTACACTATGCTACTATATTTGTGATTTCTAATGGAGAAACAAGCTATTAGTTCTTTTTAGAAAATTATACTTTTCTTGCCTTATTACACAACTTTTTCTAACCTCTTTTCAATGCAGGAATGTAATGTGACCAAAGAGATTTGTGTATAATGTGATGTTAATGTGTCCTTAATGTGCTTTGTGTACATTCTCAGCTCTACTTAGCCCACTTGCGACTGAGAAAGAATGCAAAGAGTGAACAAGACAGAAACATGTGGTCACACAGAGTGGCTTTCAGGTATCATGCTTGAGACCACTTAACATTCTGTGTAACACTTGAATTGCAAACTGGCAACTAAGCGCAAAAGTTGTTCAGAAAGTCTCCCTTGAATAATTATACTGGTGCAATCCCGACCACTGAGGGCGTCCAGTATGTTTGCTGAGCTCGAACTTTAAGTGAGAAAAGATTCATAAGCATCCAAGAATGACTACACTTGTTCCAGTCTAAAGCACTGGGCTGTGGTATTGGCTCTGTTGTTGAGATTGTGTCTAGTGTGCACCTTTGCGAACTCAGGAGACAGAACAATGTTTTGTTTGGTCCTTTCTATTGTGCTCACTACATAATCCACAAAAAACAAGCTTGGATTCATTGAGAAAGTCTCTCAGAGAGCAGAGAATTCAACTGCTTCTGAGTGAAATGGAGCATTGGATTTGTTCAGGCAGAACATTGCAATCATGCTCTCCATCAGGCAATCAGTATTAGCTCCTGCATTTACCAATCATATTCAAAAAAGTCACTGAGGTGGTCCTCATAATCTGACAGAAGAATTTCTCACTTTGCTAGACTTTCAAGCCAATAAACCACTACTAACAAAACCCTGTGTATAATCTCACAGTCAGTTTCATTTTAGGTACTGTTTTTCAAAGCGCCCTGTGTAGTACTGTGAAAAACGAAGTGCACCCCATGATTCAGTAGCTTGTAGAACCACCTTTAGTAGCAATTACTTGAAGTAATCATTTTCTGCATGGCTCGATTGGTCTTTCACATTGATGTGAAGAAATTTTGGCCCACTCTTCTTTATAATGTTGCTTCAGTTCATTGAAATTTGTGGGCATTCATTTATACACAGCTCTCTCAAGGTCCCGCTACAGCATTTCTGTTGGATTGAGGTCTAAACTTTGACTAGGCCATCGCAGCACCGTGATTCTTTTATTCTTTCTATCTGTTGTAGATTTGCTAGTATGTTTAGGATTATTGTCCTGTTGCATGGCCAAATTTCGGTCAAGCTTTAGCCGTCTGAGAGAGTGCCTCACATTTGACTCCAGATTATGTTGGTATATAGATGAGTTCATGGTCGACTCAATGACTGCAAGGTGTCCAGGTCGTGTGATTGCAAAACAAGGTCAAATCATCATCCCACCACTATTGTGTTGGTCCTGCAAACTTGAGCTGTGCTGCCATGTTATTATTACAATCTGCCAACCCTTTCAAATAAGCCATACTTATTCAGTCTTTTTGAGCAAAACAAAGGAAAAATCTTTGGTTATGTGCAGTGGTTAGCACTGTTGGTCTTTTTTATTCATAGCAAGAAGGTTGTGGGTTCAAACATTACGGTCAGCCTTTCTGTACGATCACCCTGTACGTGTGCTTGAGTTTCCACCACACACCTAACAACTAGCATAACTGTTGCCATAGGAATGTTAAAGTGTGAGATCATCCCTTTATGTTGAGCCTGTGATGGATTGGCAGGGTGTACATGGCCTCTCACCCCATGACACCAGTTACATAAAAAAGCAGGCTTGAAGAGTTTTAGCTTCCCAAAGAGACAAGCTTTGGTCCTGACATTTCAACGCTAAGAACATTGGTATATTTATACTACAGATTATAGGCAGATGAGGTTGGTACTTCTCATTAATTCTTTGTGAAGATTTTAGTCACTTCAGTCACTGCAACTTCACAGCTGGAGAAATATGGATACTTTGTTGTGAAGGAACCTGAAAGATCCTGCTAACCTGCAGGTAAACACTGGGGCCTAAGCAGCCCTCTGCCGCTAATTAGCGCTGATGTTCTTGTCAACAATACTACAGCATATAGTAGTTTAGTTCATCTGAGGTTGTATTTGCCAACATATAGTAGAGTAGATGTGGAACTGGAAGTGGGAGACATACAGTAGTTTTAAACTCATACTATAAGCAGATGGATGACATTATTCTGGTACAGGGTTTGATCATTGTTAGGATATGCATAGTCTTCAATGTTGCATCTGTTATGGACAGAACGCAAATGCTACTATTGCCTCATGAATAAAACCTCATAATAAACCTTGTGCTTCTCAGTTCATCAGCAGATGCACATTTAAGGAAGTTATGCATTCACAAATTTGTTTTCTGAGTTTCAGAACAAAGTGTTCTAATGCTAAGATTTTTGGTTTTATTTTAGATAAAACTGTATCAGGGACGAGGTGAGTAGGAATTCGACTGTAGTGAGGCTGACTGTGGATTGCTCACTGTTGATAGTTTATATAATCAAAAGGAAGGGATACCCTGTCTGATGAATCGCACGGGCTTATTCTCGGAGGAAGCATAATAAATTCCAATCTCTCTCATGCTTAGTAAACAGAATATATGGTTTTAAATTCAGGAAAGAGTCATTTCAGGGTGCATGTTTCCAAAATGCTAATCTTTATTCAGTAGATGCGCTTCTTTATGAAATACAGAAAAAACTAATAAAACAGACTGTCTGCAATGCACAGCCAAGAATCTAATACTTAAATGCTACTATTAATAAGATATATAATGCTTACACTTGGCTTTGCTGATTTTCTGGTTGTAAAACTTTCATCAGAATTAAATAACAATTATGGCAGACATTATGTTATGTGATGGATGAACTAACGAGAGAGGAGGTCAAATCCTAATTAAAGGGGTACTGAAGTGATTTACTATTCCCTTTCATAAATTTTGAAAAGTGACAAATTAAAACAATACAACGAGGCTCCTGCCCTGCTGGCAGCTCAGCGAGGCTGTACTGAGGCACAGTGCTTTAGAAAAATGTGAGCAGGAGAATAACACAATGTCCATGACAACAAAGATAACCTGCTGATGCTTCGTAAGCAGAATGGTTCCTGTCCATGATCTTTTAATTTAGTGACATACTGAAATTAACCAGTTAATATTAAAAATAGGTTTGGCTGGCCAAACATGTCCGGATGTCTACCGCTGCTCCATTGAAAGTGTGCTGACATATTGCATCGGTGTGTGGTTCTCCAGCTGCACCACAGCACACAGAAAGGCACTCCAAAGGGCCATCAATATGGCCCAAAAAATCATTGGACATCCTCTTTCCTCCCTGAAGGACCTGTAGAGCACTCGCTGTCTCAAGAGGGCACGCACCATCCTACGGGACGGTACACACTGGGTGTTTAAGCTGCTGCCGTCTAGCAGGAGGTTCAGGCTGCTGAGGTCCCGAACAAATAGACTCAAGGACAGCTTTTACATCAGGGCAAAAGCCCTAATCAATGCAAATAGCTGACCTGACTGGCTACCTACCTGGACTTTTTGGAGGTAACAACGGTAAAAACAGTAACCATAATAATATTTATATTTATAACAAGGTGCAATAACAATTAATGTGCAATAATAGGGGCGATTGTGGCTCAAAGAGTTGGTAGTTCGTCTTGTAACCGGAAGGTTGCCCGTTCGAGCCCCAGGGCAGCTGTGGCTACCACTGTAGCTGCCTCCACCAGTGTATGAATGTGAGAGTGAATGAATAGTGGAATTGTAAAGCGCTTTGAGGGCCCCGAAAAGCGCTATATCAATGCAATCCATTATTATTATTATTATTATTACAATAATAACAGTGTGCAATACAAATACACTTATTCTTCTTTTTTATTACTTAGTTATTATACTGTGTTGAGTTGTTTGTGTTGCGTTGTGATGTGTCGTATCGGGTCGTGTTGTGTTATATGTGTTATATGACGTAGGACAGTTTTCCAATTTCATTGTACTAGTGTACTATGTATGACTGTGCAATGACATTAAAGAGTTATCTTAATGCTTGAAGTAACCACAAGAAATCATTTTCTGTATGACTTTATCAGCATCTCACAATGCTGTGGAGGAATTTGGCCTCTTCTTCAGAATGTTCTTCAGCTCACTGAGGGTAGTGTGCAACAGGATTCAAATCAGGTTGTTGTCTGGGCTTTGACTGGACCATTGCAACATGAGTTTTAAATGGTTATTTTGATATACTGAGGAGTTCTTGATCAACTCAATGACTACAAGGTGCTGATGTCCTATGTCTGCAAAACAACCGAAGTCATCAGCGCTCTACCACCATGTGAGGTGTTGCTGGTATGCAACATGGCATTGGGCATTATGGCCAAACCTCTTGTGTTTGGTCTCACCTATCCAAAAGACATTGTTCCAGAAGTCCTGAGGTTTGTTCAGATGTCTATTTTAAACCTAAACTGCGTTGCCATGTTCTTTTTAGAGAGAAGATACTTTCTCCTGGCAACATTCAAACAAACCGTACTTTTTCAGTTCTTTTCTTCTTTTACTGTCCTTAACTTTAACATTTAGCATGCTAGATGAGGTCCTATAATCCGAGATACAGAGATACAGATACAGTTATTTATCCTTATTTATTAATTCATAGAAAATTCTCTAAGAATTACATGATCTTACCTTCGATTAATTTGCTTGTCTGTTTGGCAACTCTGTTGAATGTTTTCCACTTGTGAATAACATTTTCACTATAGAATGATGGAAACAATGTTTGGAAATGATCTTAAAACCCTTCTCAGATAGATGGGCAGCAACAATTGCTTTCTTAAGATTAATGCTGATGTTTTTGACACATACCTAAACTCTCCAGATCAACAAACTGCTAAAACTTTCACAGAGGTGGTCACAGTTATAGACTGCTTCTACGTGTCGGCTTAATTTTTGTTGACTAAAGAATGACATGTCATGTCTTGTACTTCATCTAAGGTTTCATTTACTTAATTTTAAAACCTGATAAAGACTCGATTATTTTATGTAATAATCAAGTTATTTTTCGTGACTGCAAATTGCTGGATTAGCGATCCAGTGGAAAAAATAACAAACTTTTAGTTTGTTATTTCATTCTGACTTTTAGTCTATACCCTAGGTCAATGTCTCAGATCACTAGATCATAGAATTTCCCTATTATAATTACAATGAAAAGCAGGCTTAAAAATGTCAGCTGGTAAGTAATTAAAAACTAATTTAGAAAGGCCAAAGTTGGTTTAAGGGAAGCTAGGAACATTTTCTGCATTACTAAGTTTTGTTCACCTGGCAACACTGACTAATTTATTTATCATCTGTAAAATGTCTCACTTGAGACATATCTTGATCTTCATCTTTAAAAAATATAATTTCTGGGTTGATGCTGCTTCCACAAGAGAGTATGTTATACAAGTGTTTTCACAGGTGTTCATATGCATATACAGAAAATGGCAACCCACCAACACAATTTTGCTCAGGAAATTGCAATCTCTTCTAAGTCTCATGTTTTATTCTGTTTTACAGTGCACAACTCCTACATTTAAAAGGACAAATTGAGATAGCGATTCCACTGAGATAGCGAGTGTAATATTTTATATAATACCTTATATTAAAAACTTCTATCATAACAAATGATATGGCTAGTGTGAAGTTTTCAAAAGGTCATGGACGCACGTAGAGGAGGTCAACTGTATGCCTGACATCATGTTAGTGCGATAGGCTTGTGGGAGATGGTCTTCATTACAAATAACATCTGGGCTGAATGCCCTGTAGCAGTTTTTTTTTTCATGATTAATAATGTACAGCTCTTTTTTATAGCTGCCTCCTTTGCCAATGCAATATTTTAAGTTGTTAACTTCAAACTTGTTCAGAGCTGTGTTTGAATAAAAGGACCAAAGGTACAAAGTAACAGCTGTGCATCAACCCTGGAGTCGTTCATCCAACTTGAAAAACTAATGATACTCTTCAATGAATATGAATAGATACAATGCCATTTATCATGTTTTGAAGCTGCTCATCATCATCCTCATCTTTATAATTATCACTATAAAAGTACCTGGCTTTGGCTCCGGACATCTGTTGGCATGGCAGCACACACACCTCTGTTGCACTGCATGGGCTGTGATCTGATGTTTGCTTAACTCAAGGCTCATTACACTCAGATGCAGAGGCAATATTGTTAGCAGCAGACCAGCTCAACATGCTTCATTGATGAAGAAAGCTGTCAGCTATGCTTTTGTTTGCGCTTTTTTGTTGTTGTCTATGTCTCTTTTGTATGCTCTGGTGCAGTAACAAAGCGATTTGGGCATAGCTGTGCTCAAAGTTTGTGTGCCAAACAGTTAAGCTTTGCACAGAAAATGCAGCCGATTCCGTTTTTCATTAATTATACAGGTATGTACATGGCCACAAAGTAAAAAGTCCACCCATTCATTCCCTTAACTGCTTATTCTACTAGGATTGCAGGGGCTGGAGGCTATTTCAGATGACTTTGGACAAATGGCAGGGTACACCCCAGACAGGTGACCAGTTCATCACAGGGCAAACAAAAAGAGACAGATAAACATTCACACACTCAAACAGTGCCCATAGCCAATTTCTAATCACCAATTAAACTTAAATTAAACAATCATGTCTTTGGTCCGTGGGAGGTAATCGGAGCACCTGCAGGAACATGCAGCTCCACACAGAAAGGCTCCAGGCGTGCTCCAACATACACCTTTTATGCTGATAGCATCAGCAATAATCACTGCACTCACAACCAAAACTACTGGAAGAATTATAATTTACCCTCTTGTACTGTTTTGACAATAGTTCAACAGAGTAAGATAAAATTATAATAATTATTCCTTTCACTTTGAAGTCAACATTTAAGCTGTGGAAGCAAAAGATATTTTTTGTCCCACATTTCTGCAGGTACTACATGTAAACTCAGTTTCATAAATCAGCACATACAACAAGTAGTGAGCTGAAGATTCTCACATCAGAAAGTTAATATAAGTGTCTTTCAGACATAACAGGCTCTCGAGATAGGGATCTTAGTATTTCAAAGGGTGTAACACTACGGAACATGGTACAAAATCTATTTCACCGAATAAGACATGATTTCATCACTGTTTACATACCCGCAGCAAAGATTTAAAATTTAGAAAGGAGAACACAGCAGACATACTATCTATAGCTGGCTAATGGAAAAATGCAGAATATTAGAGAATTCCAAGTCTTGATATTGAAAAAAGGAAAGTAGCCCACATGAATGCAATCTCACCACTCCACAGTTTTGTTTATGTTGCTAATTCAGTGATTTTGCTTTTGTTTTGGACAAATGCTAAAAAAGTTGCAGTTACAATGGCACTGATGAACAGACCTCCCACCCCTGTGGGGCTTAATCAGTGACAATGATAGACATTTGTTTTTCCACTATTTGAGAGGCAGTTTTCAGCTGAACTGAGACTGGTAAACACTCAGTACACTGTGACAATATTGTTTACTCCTCGTTGAGTAATATGTTGATTATTGGCAGATGGGTAGGAGCTTTAGTGCAAAAGAAAATCACCTTTTGAGGCACCTGTAACATACCAAAGGCACCAAATACAAAACCCAATACCTGTCAGCAAATAAATGAGAAAAATCTATTTGCAGCGTTTGCAGAAGGTTCAAATCTAAAATACAATAATGACTTGCTCGTTCACAGATAATCAGCTCATTTTCATAAATGAATGTTTCCTGTAGCATTATTGATGAGCGTATAGCAATGTTCAACAAATGTAAACAGCGCTGAGTTATGATTTGAAATAAATGCGCAGTCATGCATTCCAAAGAAGGGATTTATATTCTCTACCCTTCAGCAGAAATATCAGCAGAGCTATCGTTTGTTTTCCTCCCCTCCCCGGTGCACTATTTACCAGCTGGGAGGAAGTAAATCTCTTTATCTAAATCAATTAATCAAATAACAAACACAGTTTAGTGAAGAAAGTCCTCATAGTCATACAGAGGTACTCAAACAGAAATGCAACTGAAAAACGATTTAGCCTTGGTTAAATTCTGTAACCTCAAACAGAAAATCTGTGTATGGAGATGAATAAAAATTTAATCAAGAATATTTTTTTCTTATTTGGGTGTGCTGAATATAAATCTGGGGTTAAAATGCGGTGCATTTTGGTTTGAAACATGCATTGAAGAAGAGCAGTTCTTCATTTTTTCTTTCATTTTTCTAGCATTGACAACTACAAACACACAGTATTATATGATCAATTGAGATTTTGCTTGTGACAAGGAGGTTATGTTTAGCCTGAAAAGTTTGGAAAGAATACATACATAATGACACATACATCACTATAAACCACTTGAAAACCATTGCATCATGCAGTATTAAAAATACATTTAAAATACATTTTTCACACAACAACAAGCAAACCTTGTGACAAACATTGCAGGGCTTTTGAGGATTTCTGGGAGGTGGCTGCGTCAGCCATGATAAAATCCTCTAGCATCTAGAAGTAACTGAACGTTTCATCCATCTGCAGCATTTCAATTTCTAAACAAAATAGCAGCATTAATATTCTTATAAATCTTCATTTGCTCAGTGTGATTTTCTTTTAGGTCAACACTTTCACATAAAAGCAGATTATTTTCTAAATTCAGACTGATTTATCAACAGATACACTCTTGAGAATCACTTAGTTCCTTTTACTGCAGTATACAGCACTGTGCAACAAAGGAGCTGACCTTATAATAAGCACCGAGAAGCAATACCTCTGGGCTACTCATGACAGAGCAGGTTTTCCTGCTGAAGGCACCCCTTTAAAATTTTTGAACTATTGCTGTCAAGAGATTAGCTCCAGTGTTTCTATACTTTGAAATCAAAAAGTGGCTGATAGCATGTCACTGTTAGTTTTCTCATATGCTATCAACATTTTGCTATTGTATGGGACTTCTAAACTTAAGGTCATGTTCCACTTTCATACTCACTACCTACTGCCTTACGGCAAACATCCACCCTGTCATTGCTTTTTGTGATATGCTGCTCTTTGGTCCAACTCATCAACACGAATCTCCACTGTTATTTAACCACAGAGTTCTGCATTGCATCATATGATGGTTGTCAGTGGCATGCCAGTTTTACAGTTAGTTTGTTGGTGCTGTTTGATTGCAATTAAGCACATGAATATAGTGTGTCGGTGAAGTTCCACAACTCTAAACCAATGCCTATCCACATACGACAATGTGTGTGCATGGTGAATGGTGTCTGTGTGTACATGGCTGGGCCTGGGGCATGCTGAGTCTTGGTCCCTGTGGGACATGGTAAAAAACAAAAAAAACAAAAACATATTTGATGAGTCATGAATACCAAAGTTGCAAGCAGTGTTTGGGATTAAATGCCTCTCTGTGCTCTTACTTGAATCCTTAATAGAGGTCTTGCCATTCTCCTCTGACCTGTACATAATGAGGCACTTTTGCACACTGGATGGCTGTTAACTGAATACTTTTTGCCCGTCCTGCTATTCCTAATAGAGTAAACACGTAAACTAAACATGTAGTCTTAAATCTTTCCTAAATCTGCAGATGATGGTTGTTTTTTTTATGTACCAGTTCTTTTTTAATTCAGTGATTCTGGTTTAGTACTCAGGAAGGAGTGCCCAATAACTAAAAAAGAAAAGGGTAAGAACATGTTGCACTACATAGATAGAAAATTCGCTGCAATGTATAGTATATATTGCATATTTTGTGTGTCATTTCCCCTAGCCACAGTACTTACCCTCTCAAAACAGGATCTGTCACTCAGATAGACTCAGAGATAGCATATCAAAAGGAAATGAATGTATGCTCTTCATTTTGTCTGCCCCAGAGATATCCCTATCTAAAAATATGCAGTAAAAGACCTCATGATACACACAGTATGATGAAAGAAATGTGGAAAAAAAATACAGAAGATACATTTTAAATCACAGTCACAGGGTATTACCGTACCAAAGTTCAGATAACAGCAACTGCTACTCAGGCATTTCTTTGACTCAGCACGCTGCCATTGCTGGAATTTAAATCTCTGCTGGAGCCAAGATCTAAACCTTTTAGACGGCAGTGCAGTGGCCCTGCTTCTCCCATCATTTAGAGATTTTCAAACTCACATGATTCTGTCTGGGAAGTCCCATTAGCTTGGATATGCTTGGGATATGTGGCTTAGGGGATGGATGTCCTGGAGCGCAGTTTGAGACAGGGTTGCTTTGATCCAGCAGCCAGTCTCTGTAGCCCTGGGTGCTGCTGTGTGAAGTATCAGTTCCACATAGAGTTACTATAAGGCCCTCGCTGCAGTAACTTTTCGCTGTGTGCCCTCTGGCTCAACATTGCTCAACGCAAAGTAGGAAATCTTCAGAGGACATCGAGGATGACGCTTCATAAGAAACTGGCTTTAGTTTCTCAGACTGGTGTTCATGTCAGTCATAATTAATAAACACAGCACAAATCTTACGGAAGACACCATGCTTTATTCACCAAGAGTTTATTTATCATCTTCTACTGTTAATTAGGTTGTTTCCTGTTTGGGTTATACCATTGGGAAAGCTGAAGTTCTGCTCAAACTGCTGTTCTGCTGAGTTCTGTAACTTCGTCATTCTCTCAATAAATATCCACTAGATCACACATTATAATGAGAATGGCCCCCAAGGTCTCCCGATCTGACCCCCTTAGACTTTTATCTTTGGGGTCATCTGAAGGCAATTGTCCATGGTGTGAAGATACGAGATGTGCAGCACCTGAAACTACGGATACTGGATGCCTGTGCTGGCATTTCTGCTGCGGTGTTGCTATCAGTGTGTGAAGAGTGGGAGAAGAGGGTTGCACTGACAATCCAACACAATTGGCAGCACATTGAACACATTTTATGAGTGGTCAGAAACTTGTAAATAACTCATGAAAGAATAAAGTTACGTTGAAACCAAGCACACCATTGTTTTTCTTGTGACATTATGTCTGATGTGTCACATGGCACTCTTCCTATTGAAAAAACAAAAGTTGTATCCAAGATGGCTGACTTCTAAATAACCACCATGGCCACCACCCATCTTGAGGAGTTTGCCCCCTCACATATACTAATGTGCCACAAACAGGACTTTAATATCACCAACCATTCCCATGTTATTACAGTGTATCCATATAAATGGTCCACCCTGTATATTAGTGTATACTTACCTATTAGTATACAGGTTTTTAAAAAAGTTGCATTTCACAGGAGATAACCTGTGCTAAAAGATTGAAGAAAACAATTCAAATTGTCTTTGAATTTAAGCATACATTCTTTGTGTTTATTCTCCATTTACTTTATATTGCATAATGTCTGTTACAAGCTTAAATATAAAGTTGAAAAAGTGTAATTGCAGCCTGGCTATTGATCAAGTAATTGCGATTAATCGTGATTAATTACAGAAAATTGTGAGATTAATTTGTTATTTTTTTGACTATTGACAGCACTAGTTAAAAATGAAAATTGCCTACCACAGTAGTTCTTTCTTTAACGAGCCACAGAAGTATGATTTTGAATTTGGTTCAGTATTTTATTTTTGTCTTGGTCTGACACATAGAAAGAGCAAACTGTGGTTGACTTTGAGGATGAATTTGATGATTTCATGAAACAAGAGCCAATAGTCTCACACTGAAATTAAAATTCTCCCTCCATCCTCTACCAGTGTTTTTAACATAACCCTTTGCATTGAGGAATCATTCACAGGGGATTTTATTTTTCTTGTTTTTTCATGCCAACAGTTTGCTCATTAAATGAGAAATAAATTGGAATCATAAGTGCTGTAATTACAGCTCGTGTCAGTTGTGTTTGTTCTATTAAATGGAATGCATTGGGGGACTGCAGTGTGAGAGTCATAAAAAAAAAAGTGAAAACCAATGGTGAAACACGCAACATGGTGCTATAAGTGTGCACCATTTTCGTTTAAATGTAAGCTTTACTTTTTCTCCTCCTCTTGTAATGGCTTCACAACAACCAGCTGAAAGTGGTGCAGTTAAATACGCTGAGCCAGAGAGGACCCCCTTTAATCATTTAGGAAAAAAGAAGAGTACTTTCTTGTTGTTAAGAATGATAATAAAGTGCAAAACTCTCTTGCAGTTTTTTTTTCCCTGGGAGAATATAATGAGAGAGGTGCCCTAGTTTAACAAAGAATCTATCTTCTGCAGCGCACACACAAAAATCCAGACAAGACAAATATAGATAACATAATTAAATCAAACAACGTGGAAAGAAAATAGGAGCTCAGTTAGATGAGAAGCTCAGAATGGTGAACTGGATACTGAACAGCAAAGCCCAGGAGACATTTAAGATCCACACTTAGGAGGATATCTGGGTGATGGTAGATTTTTATAGACTATGCGGGGAGTTAAAAGTTGCTTTGAAATACAGATTTTTATCAAATTAACACTCAATTAACAAAAATAAACATTTCGCACTTGATTCTTCTACTTAATCTCCTAAAATACTTGTGCTCTTATTTAGATGAGTTCAAATAAAATCATACATTTTTCTATTTCACATTTTAGGACAAAAAATAATGAACAAACACTGACAAGTAAAACAGGTTGCCGTTGTTGTTTTGAAAAACAAACAGTTTTTACAGGAACTCCTTCATTCATCATTATCAGTATACAATATATAGCTGATTTGTAAATCAATACTTGATAACTTTATACTAATATCAACGTTTGTACTGGTCAATTGGCACATAACCTCTTAATTCAAAGATAGAACATCTACACAAACAAAAAAAAGATTTTCCTAAATATAACATTAATCGAATTCATCTCTGTATAATACATAGTTTATACACCTAATCAGCCACAACAATACAGCACAATCTGCGAACCATCATTATTTTCCAAGAGCAGTGTCCCAGGGAGACTTTGTCACGCCTTTCTTAAATGCTCCCTGGAGAAAGTAGTACATTGCACTACTCATTCACTACTACACTACTCATGTAATTCCATTTCATGTTTTCAAATGGATTGTCACACAATTAACATTTAACACGATAAACCTCAGGCTACAGTCCCATACCTGTACAAATCTCCATCCTAGTGAGGAATATGAACAGTTGACAACACAAAGTAAATCTAAAAACAAGCCCAAAGAGACTTCAAAGAAAAGCACGTCTAGAAATGGAGGCTCATCATCGCCTTTGTTACTTGTTAAAGATCAGGGTCTTGCTGCTGGCATGGGGTCAGCAGGCACTCACGTTAAACATCACTCTGGCTCTTGCTAGTTTTGTGTTAGTATGCTCTCTGTAAAGATGCTTGATTAGCTTGAATAGCTGATGTTGTGTTAGTAGTATAATTGTTTCTGATTGGGGGACAGTTGGGACTACCCATCATGGTCTTAAAAAGTAGTATAAAAGTATTGTCTGTAATTCCACTACTTAAACATTGCATCTTGCTCTCTTATTTTACTTTTCCGTGCACATGGACTGTACTAAACTGACTGTAGGCAAATGTGCAGAAACAAAAAACATCAAACATGTATTTTGTTTCTATCTGCCAGTCATGCAGATAACTAAAGAACCTTTGTAAGGTAAGTCACTTAATTATTGTAAATGTAATGTAATTACTGAATATCATAAAGTTTATGTTACGTTCTAGTCTAGGCGTGTCTTGAACGCAACAAAACATTGGCCCACTACACTCCACCCAAAACAAGAACCCAAACAATAGTATCTTTTAAAATGCTAAGCAGCCATTTATTTGCTTCAGCAGTGAGCAGTGCCAAAAATAACAAACAAAACTCCCTAACGGTCCCTACGCTTCCCTACAAAAAAATGAAAACCAAACAAAAGACAATTCTCTTACCTAACTTTTTACATGAAAAACAGGAGAAAACTTAATCAACAAAAATGGCTTCTCACGCCTACCTGGCTGCTGCAGTGAACAATATATACAAGGTGGAAAAAATACTCAATTGCTACTTTACAAATCTATTTACAGCTATTTACAAAACTAAGATACCAACACCACAATGATCACGACCCATGACAAACTGAAACACAGGGCTTAAATACATAGAGGGAGCAATCAGGGAATGGACAACAGGAGGGAAACACAGCTGGGGCAAATCAGAACTGACGAGACAAGGAAGCGTAAATTGAACACACTGAGATAAGACAGACCTTCAAAGTAAAACAGGAAACACATAACAGTCACGCCTAAAACAAAACACTGACAACATTGAATCGTAACATTTTACATTATTGCCTTACCAATAAAATCTAATGTGATTGCAGATTAAAAATGTACCCAGTCCAACGGTATAAGATTTATTGCCAAGAACAACAAAGAAATAATTGACCAGATACACATTTCCTTACACACACACGCACACACACACAGAGTCATGTTTTCATATCTTAGTGGGGACATGCAATTGACATAATGCTTTCCCTAGCTGCTTACCCTAACCATCAAAAATGAATGCCTAGACCCAACCATAACCTAATTATAACCCTGACACTAAAAACACATTTGAGTCTCAAACATGCCTTCAAACTTGTGGGGACAGGAATTTTGTCCCCATAAGGACTGTTGGTCCCGCAATTATAGTAACATTCCAAAATTTTGCTCCCCACAAAGATATGTAAACGTGGTACACACACACACACACACACACACACACACACACACACACACACACACACACACACACACACACACACACACACTGCAGGATTTGCCAGCACAAACCCAATCTACAGAAGCCCCACCCCAAAATCCACAGTGGAATCCAATGGCTTCCACTGCCAAACTTATAGGTTTACATTTTTAGGTAAAAATTTCCAGTAGTGCAATGTGCATCATATTTGATGTTTTAACAATGTAAGCTTTAGATATTACAGATAACAAAGCTAGCCATATGAAGAGGTTCGCTAAAAGGAGTAGATATTTCAATTAGGATGTGCTTTGAATTTATGTTCAGTGCACTTTACATGTTTTTGCAGGCTTTAACTTAAGTGACTATCGACCACCGGCCATTCTAAATTATTTTCATTGCTCTGTATTTTACCATAAAAGCTGTGCGATATAGCTTAAAGATCAACTGTGTGCTCTTTTCAAAGTTTAAAGAGTTTCTCAATGATGGTATCCATAAATATGTCTTTTTCCAGCCTCCATGTCAGTATGCATATGGACATTTGAGTACACTTAGTTTTGCCACTTTGCCAGTGTTTCAGCAATAAATGAGAATTAATATATGTGTGGAATTGAGAGACAGTCTGAATAACAGATTACAGCGAACATCTGTAAGCTCCATGACCTTGATTTTGTCTCTTTGTGGCAGGTGCCATCATCGCTGTTATTAATAGAATAGCTGCTGACTGCACTACAGCAGGTTGTCTGTGTTGGAAGTAGTCAAAGCCTCTGATCGCTGCAAACTAATGGCTTTCATTTGGATCTGACAGCTTGGTATTTGCAGGTCCCTCTTGTATTGATAGATTGCATAATTTACAGTCATTTGTTTACCCAGTCTGTCTTGTGTGTGCTACTTCGCCTCTGTAGAAGTGTAAAATAACAGAACGGGAATTGGACATGATTAATAGGACGACTTACAATGTTAAAGCTGATTCTGAGGAAATAAAATTTGTGTGGGCTTTGCTTTCTCAAACTCATATAGGTTTTCGGAAATAAATGTCAGTGTTATTTCTGTAGAAAAACAGGCTAATTAAAAGTCTTGACTTGACTGTAAACATCAGATGTTAGTGGCAGTGGAAAGATTATACTGTAGCATGTGGGCTGCATCTGATCGTTCCTCTCTAATGTCACCCAGGGCTGTTGCTGCACTGTGGCATAATCACACCAACTTGCATGGCAGTTTTCACACAGATTATAAGATAATCAATTTCTCTGCCAAAGTAGTCCAGATGGAGTTGGTATACAGTATGATGGCAATCTGTGAGCATCTCTAGCAAAAAGCCAAGGAGCCTCAGCTGAGAACATGATAAAAGAATTCAAAATGGGTTGCTGTAAAGAGGTAGGGGAGCTGCACCACAACAAACTCACCAATCACCAGGGATGAAAAGAGGGGTCCATGAGAGACCCAATTTGTAGTTTTTATCTAAAAAACAAGAAAGTGATTTACTGCATAATGACTGCTCTTGTTTTCAACTTAAAACTGATGTCAGTTTGTTATGTTATTTTTTACAAAGGATCGTGACGCTACTACTGGCACTGTCAGGTCTGCTTATTATCCAGTAATTTGTACCATAACTGCCGAGCACAATTACTGTCCTTTTTTATATTACCGAAAGGTAAGACTTTTTTTAGATTTGATTCATGTGAAGAAAATCTTTTGAGGCTTAATGTCAGAATGACACTTCCTGCAGTAGCAAAGAGAACAGACACCAATAACCCGGACTAATGTGTTTTTTATGTACGTCCTTCATGTCAAGGTAACCAACAGCATCCAGCTTTATGGGTGGAGAGAGACGCACTGGGCTAGAAAGAACAGAGCCGAGACGGGCAATCCAACTGAGAGTTCATGTTAGATATCAGTCCAACATGCCATTGAGCCTTTTCAATTAGAGTTCTTCCTGTTTTTTCACCACTGATTTTACTTGGCCAGAAGGTTTTTTTAACTTGTATCAAAATGAGTATCAAAAAGAAAATGTGGTTATGTTAGATTTTCTTTAGTGCCTGTCTTTTTATTTCCTTTTGTTTAATAACAGATTATTGGGAAACGCCAAAAATGTCAGCATTGCGTCATAACAGCCATACACATATGGGACAATAAATCATTGCTAGGTAAAGAGATCAATCACATATTGGCAAAAACTAATGTGCAAAAGTCTTGCGGCAACTCTCATTCCTTTATATTTTGCTTCCAAGGAGATGACACCAGATGTGTCTGAAAAGCACATCCTTGAGAAATAAAGAAAATTCCAGCAAAGACCTGAAACTGGACTTGACAGATGCATCTGGCCTTCAGTTGATCGATGTACTGTTTGCTGAAGTCAAACAGTAGATGCTGTAGTAAAAGAAGAAATGGTCTCAGTGGAAGGGTGGCTGTCACAAAGGAGGGGGAAACAGGGAGAAAAGACTGAGGTATGCCACATTACGGACTGAAACTCAGTGGCAACAGATCTTATAAAGCAATGCATCCCAGTTTAAAATCTTTGGTTCAAATTATAATCGGTGTGTGCACAGGAGGGCAACATATTGGAGGTTTTGTATGAATTACAGCCAATGGTGTTCAGGATCTTGTCAAAACTAATGGAATTATGAATGCAGTACCATAAGATGTTTGTCCACCATTGCAATACCATCCAATTGTGTTTTGTTCAGTATGACAAGGATTCCAAACTCACTGCTAGTGCAGCAAAAGCATATCTGGAAAGAAAAACCCACAATGTATGCCTGTATTGGCCTCCCCACAGTCAGGACTGTATAATTATTGTAGCAGAGTGGGATGATGTTGACAGAGAACAGAAGACAAGCAGCCAACCTCTAAAGAGGAGCTTTGAGTGTACTTCAGGAAGCCTGGAGAACTATTCCTGAAGACTGTTTAAAGAAATTGCAAGAAAATTTGCCTAAGAGAGTTCAGGTTGCATTAAAGATTAAAGACAGTCATACAAAATACTGCATTTCCATGTATTTTTGTATGTGTCTCCATAAATCTCTCTACCTATTTCCTGTCATCATAAAAAAAATATATAAGTAAACGAGATGTGGCTCAAGACTTTTGCACAGTCCTATATGCATATATGCAATTACGTGGTTTGATAAAAAGCAACAGTACTGTTGAATAAATTATCCTCTGATGTGGGGGAACAATGCTAAGGCGAGACAAAGCCAGAAGCAAATGGGTGCTGATTATCACGCCAGTGACAATTTCTGGTGTTTGAATGCAAAAACAGGTGTTAATTTGCACTCATGGCTACTTGTTGGAGTCAGCATCAGATGAGTACAGTTTAACACAATGATGTAACAAAAACACATTTGTAAAACTGAAGAATCAATTAACACTTAAGCAAGGTAAAATATAGTGTACTTACCCAGCATGTGCACTACTACATAAAATAAAGAAACATCCAATCGGCATCCATGCCATTAGACACTGATGGATGTTTACAATAAAGTTGACAGATTGGGAACACTTACATAGTCTGATGCAATCAAAGGCAATATATCTGTCTCTTCTTTTGCTCATCACAGTTCAAGAGCCAAACAAAGTGCAAATAAAAAAAAAATACACCACATGAGCTGAAAAAGACCATTTTCCTTGCTTATTTGAATGATAGATAGCCAGTATGAGGTGGTTCTTGCTATTTGTTGTGAGTAGGGTGCCTTATTCAAACTGTATCACATTGCTACTACACTGTAATGTAATGTAATGTATTGCTGCGGGCCGGCAGAATGCATTTCTGCTGATCTGTACGTGCGCACAGTGTCTTGTTACTACTAAAATTTATGTTGCTATATAAATAATTAAAGAGCTGTGTTTGTTGCAGTGCTCGAGAACCTGTGGAAAGCTGGTATCGCAGCATGAGCTTGCTCCAATGATTTCATTGACTGAAACACAATCATTAGAATGTCTTAGTGCCTTATTTTGGTTAGATGAGTGCAATGTGTGGGAGAGGTAAGAGGTAAAGCAGAGAGCGCCCTGTGGGATCTGTAAAAACTGGCAAAGTGGTAAACTGTATAGGACCTTGATGGATAACTTGGAAGAAGGATGCAGAGTAATATTTTGGGAGGGGAAATCTCATTTTCTCCAAGCTAGCTTAAGGGAGCACTAAACTCAATCAAACATAAATGTAATCAAACATGTCATTGCTCTTTGTAGCTGCAGAGGGATCTCTCTAACCACAGACTTGCAGTACCCAATTCTCTTACTCGCTCTCTCTCTCTGTCTTTCCTTCTGCCTCTCCCCTTCATCGCTCCATAAACAATGACACAACAGTCAGAGTAATTAAGGTCACAGGGAGGTTAGACCAGAAAAGTGAATGAGGGAGCCACTTTATTGCTCCCTTGGATAAAATATTTATTTTTGTCTTTTTGAGTAAAGCTCACATTAAGTAGAAAATACTTTTCTATAAATATGAAAAAAGCACATTTATTTTTTTTAACGCTTGAATTAATTTTATTTTGGCCAAGCGGTGTGAACAACTTATGAACAAAGCATTTTCAATATCTTCTAAATTAATACAGTGAACCTACTAGCAAATCTTGTATCTCTTTCATTTTGTTGCTGTTATTAACGGCTAACGTCATTCAATTTTCCGCCCTATTTACAGCTTAAAAAAAAAAAAAAATCTTTACTTGACCTCTGTATGTCACCAACTAGTTATGTATCAATTGCACTGCAAATGTCAAGTTCTGAACTTTTTTACTGAAAACATCTATCTGCTGCAGCCAACATCAATAGTGAGAGAAAGATAACCAGAACAGCAAAGTAGTAGACCAAACAGCTAAGCACTGAACTGAAAAAAAAAAAAAAAAGCTCTGTGGACTCAACACTCCAAGTAATCCCTTTCACACTGTCACATTGTCATTTTGGTACACTGTATTTTTCAAGCTTTACTCTTGGTGCATGATACAACTACTGTTAAAAAAAGAATCCATCATGTCATGATGTGTCTGTTCTTAACATGTTAATGATACAGAGCATGTGCAGAACATATGGTTTCAGTGCCTGAGATAATAGCGTAACCAAGGACAGCATCACTTAGCTGCTCGACACAACAGAGACAGACAGCTTGCTGCTGTCAGTATCTGCTATATGTGGAATACTTTGAGCACATCAATACCAAGAATACATTACTATGCATTATGACTCAAGGGAACATGGAATCATGGACGTGTATTGATTAACAACACTTCCATTTCTAAGATACTACAAATACTAAAAACTTTTAATGTTTTTATTTGACTTGATTTAACAGATGAGAGAAAGAGAGACGGGAATCAACGGCAGATAGATACACACACATTGGCTGGACATTGGGATAACTGTAGGGCAATGAGTCTTGGTCAGGGAACATTATGTGGAAGTGATCTGAAGGAAACATGTTTCTATAGCCCACAACAAAAGAACTATTTTCTTCAAGAAATTGTGTATCCCCTCGGTCAATTTTGAAAGAACATTTCAAGGATGTCCATGGAAGAAAAAGTAAGCTGCCTATATTTTGACTGCAATACTTTACTTTCCTGATATTTCAAATAGAGAGCCAAATGTAAGTGAAAGACAAATAGACTGAGAAACTGAGTTGAGTGCAAGTCATTACACACCTGGTATAGACAGCTGCCTGGTGGAAATGGAGGAAATTTGTTCTATCACACGGAGGAAGTATCAGTGACTGAAAAAAATGGATGTTTCATGTACAGTGTAAACATCCTGTGAGTATGTGAAATCTACCATGGTGATTTCTGTAAGTATTGGTTCACTGCAAATTTCCTGCCTCCCATTTCCTTGCTAAATGTCTGCTTTGGGGATTTAATATGTGACCAGTCACTTTCTTCAAACTCCTAACTACTGTACTTGAACAGCAATGGATCTGGCATACACGAATAAATGTGAATAAACTCCAAGATTAGATTTCCAAAAAAACAAATGCCCATTTGTAACTTTGATTGCTTCTGACTCATACTTTGCATAGTTAATTTAATAAATTCAGCTGTTTTTTTGTTCAATTGATTTTTTAATCAATATTTATTTGAATGTTATATGCTGTATATCGTAGTTATATACATAAGAGATTTTAGCAATCATATTATCTGTCTGTCTATATTTGTTCTTATTAATTCTTGTGAAATAACACCTCCTGCTAGTGAAGCTGAGAACGAGAACAGAGGCCTATACTGCGAAGCAGGCTTTGTGCTTATCCAGGAACATTCAGTGTTAATGATGGATTTTCTGAACTATTAAGGTGGTTCACTTCTTAATTGGGGTATACTGCCAAAGTAACCTAACCTGCTCCAGAACAGGAGGGTGGCGGGGTCTAAGGTTCAAGCCAATATACTAGCAAAAGATGAAAACAAAACCCAAACCAGAAAATTATTGGAAAACTCATCAGGTTTAAAAAAAAAAAAAAAGAAAAAAGAAAAAAAAAAGAAGAATAAAATACTTCAAACGTGCTATTAGAAAAGCTTAAATTTGAATTCCTGCACTGTTGCCTCACAGGAAGAAGGTCCTAAGTTCAATTCCACCATCAGGCAGGGGTCTTTCTGTGTGGAGTTTGCATGTTCTCCCCCGTGTCTGCGTGGCTTCCTCCCACAGTCCAAAGACATGCAGTTAGTGGGGTTAGGTTAATTGGAAACACTAAATTCCCCATAGGTGTGAATGGGGGAGTGTGAGTGCAGCTGGTTGTCTCTGTCTTTGTGTTAGCCCTGCGATAAACTGGCGACCTGTCCAGTCCAGCGTGTCCCCCGCCTCTCGCCCTAAGACAGCTGGGATAGGCTCCAGCGCCCCCCGCGACCCTGAAAAAGGATAAGTGGAAGTGGATGGATGCTTAACATGAACCCAAATAGTATAAACAAACTCAAAATCCACAGACCAAAATCAGGAACCATGACAAAGCCTGTATCAGTACTCTAGTTTAAGTTTCCCTTTAACACCTCAGGAAAAAACGAAAACGATGATCCCCTAAAGTCAGACAGGGCAGGAAAGAAAGAAAAAACTTTGCTGCAAGTAGTTGACACTTCCAAAAGAAATAGTAGGGAAAGACGTCGTCTCTGTCATCATACTTTCTAAATGCAGAGAGGTTTTTAACTTCATTTGAAGCTCAGTGATTTCTCGCCCGCTAAAATCTGTACAATGAAAACAGATTTTTAAAGAGAAGGATTTTCTCAAATTGCAATTTCCCAGCGGAGCTGCATGATAAATAATGTTTACCAACGGTCAATTACCATATCAAGGGATATTACTGGCTGAAGTGCAGTCATGTGAAATGAATAGGAAAGGAAAACGTTCCGAGGTTCACACGAAGGTCTCTTCCATTAAGGATCAGTGAGTTATAAAAGACTGGCAGGATTATAGGTTCTGATTTTCGTTGCAAATTTTCTGTTTACTGATGGAAAGGTGTCAAAAGCACATGTAATCCAAATACAATGATTGCCTGAGCTGTGATGAACACAGTCATGGTTAATAACTTTGCTTTCAAAATCACACATACCAGATTGAGTCTACCTTCTGTTCTTTATGTTTCCTGGCTGTGATTACAAAGTCTAGGTCCCACATCATGTAATCATCTGCAACCTTAATCAACATCATTTAAGTATGTCCTGCCTTTCATTGTGATTTGTGGTTTTCTAATCCATCTAGTGTGTTGTATCTCAGGGTACCCCCGCCTACCTTACACAATCCTGGGTTACTATTTATTGACAGACAGCCCAGTAATATGTGGTGGTGAATTATGTGTGCATTATTTCCTGAAGTCGCACTGATCACACATTGACTTTTTTTTTAATGTTAAATACAGTAATAAACAACAGTAACATTACTTAAATAACTGGGGTCCATAGAAAACTGCTTGGTAGTGGATGGTATACTTTGTTTAAAGTGTCAATAAGGCAGGGCAGTGACTTTGAGAGGATTGATTTCAGTTTGAAGAAAAGGTCATGTTTAATGACTTGCAAGTGGTTTATGCCAACCTTGATCCATTCCAATATTTGGCAAGTAAATATTAAATAGAACCTTGTTTAATCAAATTGAACAAAGATTTAATTAGAGAAGTTTTTTTTTTAAAAATTCCATATATTATACTCTCAGCACAAAAACTATCATTATTGTGCTCCTTTGTTTTTTGCATGTTGGATAAAGAGGAATATTGTTGCCAGAGAACAATCTGAAACCTTTTTTGGGTGCAACTAATGACAGAAATAACCAGAAAGCCAATACCATTTCACTCATATGACACCTAGAAATGAAATAAGCAACACCTATTTCATATCTATCACCAACACTTGCTTTGACATGACTAATTTCCATTGCGCCGTTGCACTTTGAACAAGTACAGACTAGCAGCGCTAATAGGAGAGTTTTTTTCGTGAACAATTATCTATTAAAAAACATTTATTCAATGAAACAAGAGAAAAAGAAAGAACATTTTCAAAGGTGCTTATTCAAATTTGTCTTTCTACCAGTAAAAACCTTGACTTGAATACTTTTATATTACCATCAGTGTACTAAAGACGGTACATTTTGTGCAACCAAAACAGATCCAGAACCAAGAAGCCAAAACTTGTTCACCTGTCATTTTTATAAAGCACAAATCAAATTATACGCGGTGATGTTGTTTCTATCTAATGAATGCAAACCATGAATTAGTGAGCTACATATACATATTAATGATTAAGACAATTAGTAAAACTCTCTCGAGCTGTCAAATAAGGCAGAGAATAGTTGATGAAATAAACTTTCTTCAGGGACCACTTTAGTGGTGTTGCATACAGAGGTACTTAAGGAGACTTTTATTTCTTGTTCCTAATAACTGGCACTCACCTTGTTGCTGTCCTCCATCTTTAAATATATTGATTCATCACAAGAATTGTGCCTCCGTCGAGGCTTAGGTTGCTTGGCTAGATTGTTTTAGACTTTTGGGATTCAAGTCAAGTGCTAAAGAGGAGTGTCGAGTGTTCTTATTTTTAATGAAAAGCACTTCATTAAAGATTTTTGGAACTTCACAATAGAGTAGATCTGGCTATCTGAATTCAACTGCTTATAAATCTTCACATTCAAACATGTAGTTTATACTCAAATAACAACTGATCAGACAGAAACAAATACATCTGTGCCGTCCTACCAGCAGTGTGATTCATCTGTGTGATGAGGCTGGTGAGCTCACTGCAAATAGACAAGCCAGGCAAGAAATATGAGTGCTTTTCACACTCAACAGCTCTCTTATAGAGACTATGTAGACTTTTCACATTTGAAAATAAACACAGATGTACCCATGTTATCAACTCTCTCTTTGTCATCTCTAAAACTTTGAGATTAACAGCAATTTAAATTAAGGTTGTTTTTGTTGTTGTTTTTTAGCAAACTAAAAGTAGGCACATACTTCATGTCTGAGTTAAAACATTTAAAGATGTGACACGGGATTCTTAAAAAAAACTAAAAAAAACCAAGTCTCCAGTGGCCCTAAGAGATGAGCCCAAGCCTAATAACTGAATCAGTCCACTGCACTTTAGGAGTGGGCCGATTCACTTTGCTTGTGTCTATGATATAATCATCTCAGGCACAAAGCTCTGGCTTTGAGCACAGACGCCCCATCCACCTGCCTTCTGTTTGAAGACAAACGGAAGACAGGTGGGACAGCCAATCACAATACAACTATGTTAAAGAGAAGACGAAGGGGCTAAAATGTCTTGTTTCAGACATAGGGCGACTGCCAGGCAGTGGGATTAGAGTGTGAATTAAATATAGCAGCCACACTGAATGTGGTCCAGAAGTCCATGAGAAGATGAAGATAAAGATAAAGAGAAGAAGATCTCGAAAAGTAGATCAGCCAAATTTTAATCAGGTCAGGTTTATCACTTTTATAGGCCCATTCCCAGAACTTTTTGATTACACCTGTTCGTCCATAACATGACCAAAATGTACACAGGAGGACAGAAAATGGAATTGCTGTGATAAGCATCATTCTTCTGTACAGCTCCATAGAGCATCTCAACATCATTATTTATTTTCAGTTATCCAGTGTAATAGTGCAATACTTCTTCCCCCCCTCACTATTCCTGTGTATACGCTTTGTTTGTTTACTTTTCCAGCTTCCATCAGTTTACTGTCTCCTGGGCAACAGTAACAACATCAATTGCTGGCAATGCAAATATTAAACTTTTCTCTTTGAATTTTTATGACAACACCTTACAGTTACTAGCTTTTACAACCTACATGACTGTAAACACTGACTGAGCCCAACTAGAGATATCAGTTATCATTTGCACTTACAGCCTCCTCGCAGTTGTTAAATGTGTGCCTGGCTTAAACAGGTCTGAGACAATACACACCTGCTTCAGCCTAAAATCTCTTTTTCCACTCATGTTAGGTCATCTAGAATCAGTCAGTCACACAGATATATCACAGAGACTTTCCATCATACCACTGCTCTATTTATAAGCCTCCCCATACACCAATCCTACTCTCCAGGGAGGTCATTAATTTGCCTCTCTGTCAGTGGTATGCCCCACAAAAAGTCCATCAAAACTTGCTGGCTGCTTATCTTTATGGCTACATTTGCTACATTAGAAATTATAGCCGCATGGATTCTCATTAGAAAGAGGTCGTTTAATTACAGTGTCCTGACAAATTTAAGAAGCACATGAGACAGATGACCCTTTTATTTTTCTCTTATGTTTCAGTTTCAGACAAAATTTAATTACACTCAACATTGTTCACACTCATAGCATTTTAAATCTGACAGCTCTGAAAAATAGGGCAAAGCTACCTTATCTTGGGGGAATAGCTCACTGTCGTGCATTACCTCCCACAGACAATCTACTTAGTGTTGCCACTCCACATTGTTAATACTCCATTAATATCTGTCTTCATTACTGCGCTTTGTTTCAAGAGTGCCAGATCTCTGGAGTGGAGATAAAGTGGTCAGTACTGTTTCTCTGATGACTTTAGGACACGCTGTCCGTGACTATTTACTCCCTGCTCCTGTCTCAGCATTGAAACTTTTACAGCACTGACCCCTTGACCTGAATACGCTCATATTGCACTTTGTATTTCAGGCACAGCGCCACGGTGGCCGTGAAAGGTGTTTAATGAACTGTCTTGTAAGAAGACAGTTGTGCTTGCCCATCAGCACTTATCCATCCTCCCAGTTTCTGCATCACTTTCTTATTTACAGCCATATCTCAGCTGGCTTTTGCTGAGCTAAGGCATTTCTCCTGAATTGAAAAGCCTCAGAGGTGTGAACAGTTCATCTGTATAAAGATATATCATTTGTTGATATTTGCATGCTATGGAGTGTCTGAAGAGCACAAAAATATTTCACCATAAAACAGCAGTAATCCCTGATACTCTCAGCCTGCTGATACACTAAATTTGACAGCAAACACAATGAGTCACATCTGAGGTAAAGGAAATGTTTTGTTAGTGTTGAAAGCAAAATTGAACATAATACACTAAAAATATTTTGGTTGCATGAATTAACTGCATCTGTTGGTCTATAACACAAGGCTTCTTTGTTGAAAACTGCTGGGAGTTAGACTAAATTCAGTGTTGATTTATTCAGTATTGATCAGCCAGCTCTTGAATAGAAACACTAAAACACAGAGAAAAGGTTTCATTTCCGTATTGTTAAATGATTATGCATTACTAATACTCTTTTCCATAGTTGATTAATTATTGTTAGAACCCCACAGAGCTCAGTTCTTACTCTCACTATGAGTCATGGACTGCAATGTATTTTTGTTTCTTATAGAGAACATATATAATAGACACATAGGAATATATGTAAACGAAAAGGTTGATTTACCAAAGGTAAAAGTACACCAAAAATCCTATAAAAATCGAACTCTAAGTTACTAGAGTTTAAAAAATGGAGTAAAATGCAATAAAGGGCAGTGCCCAAGAGTATCAAGCAGCTCAATGTAATATTAATAAGAAATCCCAAGCAATAATATAGGGTCATAGTTTAGGGTTTAGTTGTTGGGATTGAAACACAAGGGACCAGGTAGCTTGCAAACACGAGCTGTAAAAAATTTGCATCATCTCATACGAAATAGTGCTTAAAGACTGTGGCCTTATACCAAGAAGAGTAAAAAGGTATAGAAGTAGATAATGATATCAAATTATACTGACTGAAGCACACTGACTATTACTAATACTAATATCCTGTGAGTTAGAGACAGAAATTGACTGTATGGATAGGTTTTGGTTTTCTTTGCATTGTAAATAGAGGACGTAGAAGATGCACATTTGTCTGTTTTCACACAAAGAGGACTGTAATATTGGGTAATCATGCCATACATAATGTCTCTTAGCAAGCATAAATATCAGTGTCAAAAGTACAAAGTGAACTAATGAACACACAATAAAAACAACAAACTGTTCTGTCCTTGAACACTTTGACTTTGAGATTTTGAGAGTTTATCAGTAATGCATGTACTATCAGTAATGCATGTACAGTTGCTATTAGAGTTTCCCACATACAGGCTACTCAGTTAGGCAACCCAAGTATACCTGGTGACTTGTTTTCTTAATGCCTAGGAAGAAACTTCTTGTACTTGATCAAGCACTTTGAATCACCTTGTTGTTGAATTGTGCTATACAAATAAACTTGCCTTGCCTTGCCTTACCTGTGCTTGTTTTAAAAGATGTGTAATTACAGTGTAATAGATGTTACCCTGGAGCAATGTCCAGAGTGACAGCAATTGCAGTATAAATAACAGAATTGCCAGCCTTACTAATATAACTAGTTGTACTAGTAGTTGTAATTGCACTGGCAGTAGTAATTTTAATTAGAAATATCACATCCCAGTAGCACAGCAAGAAAAGGAAGTCTGACTTGACTAAAAAGTCTTTTATTCAAAAGTGACGATGCTTTTAATCATCCTTAAAATGAACTTGGCTAACATTCACCAATCAGAGGAGCAGAAAACATTACCCACCTTCCCTTCTGCCTCCTGGCCTCTGCTCGGATCAACTTTACACACCCATTTCATGTGTTTTGATATTAATTAAAAGCTATTTAAAATTTTCATAACTTTATAAATATATATTAGCCATTACGCTGTTACAAAGCCTTGTGCTCTGGTTCTGGGCTGTTTCTTAAACATACATGTATTCAAGAAAAGATAAAAAAAAAAAAACAATTTGTCATAGGATTACATTCAATGAATACAAATTCTCTCTTTTCAGTTACCTCAAAGCACTTCATATTGTCAGGTAAAGACCCTACAATAAACAGCAGTGTAAAATTATTTGGGGGCTAAACCAAAATTATGAATGGGGCTATACTGTCCAGAAATGTACACTTATTCAGTGCAGTAGGCAGGAATAAATAGCTTCTCTTGAACAAACTCCTTAATTACCAACGTTAAGGGTTACCAGAGTGCAAAACAAGCACACTTAAAGGTTAAAGGAGCAAGAAGTTGTCAACTAGTAAGTTTTTACATATTAATGGGATGAAATTAGATCAAAACTGTGTTCTTTGCTCTCTTTCAGATCTACACATGGCACCATAAGGCATGTAGTAATCAACCTTTTCAGATATCAGCACATGAAAGAGAGTGCATTGCTTCACCTCATCTGTCACACTCAACCTTAGTACTCTCTGTCATGGTCTCTACTAGTAAGCAAGAAATGACAGAAATATCTAATATGTCACTTCCGTGCTGGTTTTCCGCTGATGGGAATAATTAAGTCAGCGCCCTATCTCCTATCTTCTTCTTTTTTCCCCCTCAATTTTCGCAGGTGTTCCACTGGGCTTTTAATTTCCCTGCCTGATACTGTTTTACTTAGAGATGCTTGAACTTTGCTAGGTTGGCTTGCTGTTTGATAGAAGCGAGCTCCAATTTCTGCTCTTCACATCAACACCGCTTGTTTACCTTGTTCACTCGGGACAACTCTTTATGTTACACACTGGCTTCAATTTTGCTTGGCTTTTTATTTTGACTTTGAGAGCAAAACAACTGGGCACCAGCGGTCTCTCTGACCTCTATTCATCTCTAGTCCTCCTTCTGAAATAAGCCCTTTTATCCCCACTAGATTCCTTATTCCTCAATGGAAATGCTTCACTGACACATTTTATTACATGTTTACCCAGTTTCAAGGGTGATAAATTTGGCTGACTAAAGCATGCTGAATAAACAGAATATGCTTGCAGAGAAAGACCATTTCAGTATTCATATTTTCTGACCATTAGCAAGGAACGTGAAACTCAGTAATTGGCCAGCTGGGAAGTGTCAAGATGGAGCTTAAATTTGCAAATAGTCCCAAATCTACTGTATTTGTACTATTTGTATGAAATTTTAATATTGCTTGCATGTACATATGAGTAATACCTGCTCAGATACCTTGTTGTACTTTGTTGTTTAAGAGCATTCCCTGAGGGTGCACTACTGGGAGACACTCCTTATCAATATGATGAGGAAGATGGTTATGAAGAACTTTAGAATGCATTTACAAGTGTGTGATTATACTTAAATTGGATAATCTAAATCAGACCGACTAGCCTGAAAATAAAGCAAAATTACCTTAATATATCAGTACTGAACAATAATAAATAAATAATCACATTAAAAACCCTTAGAAGCAGTCATAATTAATTGATTTTTTATCTTTCATGCTAAAGCTGATAAGTACATCTAGTCTCGCTCAGTTTTCCATTCTGTTTCACTACTTCTCACACAGCTTGATTCTTGAAGCAGAATAACTAGAGGGAAGGGAATGAGAGCAGTGGTGAAAGATTTGGGAAGTACCCTCTGTAAATGGAGCTGATGAGATAATTTTGGGAGTGTCTTCCAGTAGTGCACCCTCAGGGAATGCTTGATTGAATTCCCAATGGCTTTAGATTGAGATGCACATAGGCCATCATAACATAATTTACATCTTAAATAATAAACAGAAATCATAGTTTCTACAAAAAGCTGTTAAATTTTGGTCTTCAAATTATTTGTTTTGAGATAATTGTGAGATGAGATAACTGCATAGGAGTTTCTTTAATTGCAAAAATGTTGCTCTGTTTTTCTGAATTAATGACATAAGTTATAATCCCCAAAGATGCTCTGTTGACTTGAAAGTCTAATTTCATGAGCAATAATGGCCCCACAATTAATGTACATTAGGGAGATGCACTGAGAGATACCGGCATCTTTAACTTATACAGATGGTAATGTTTGTCTCCCGGTGTTACAGGATATTCCTTGATCATTGGAACCAGGAGGGTTTCAGGATATATGATGATGCATGTAGAAAAAAAAAGAAAAAAAAAAAAAGAAATCAAGAGACAGAGATGCCTGTATCTCTCACTGTTTTAAAAGTAAGCCAAAAGAAAGTTGTATTGACACTGAGCAGGGGGACGTTTTCTCTTAGTTTCCCTGATAATTATCTCATTAATTCAGATTTTTGTTAAATGAAAAGATTTCTCTGAGTTTATTTGTCAAGTGAATGCATTACACATCCATAATGTGGTACTAATTTGCATATATTTTATTTCTACAGCCATGTTGGCAAAAAATACTTTAAGGTAAATGCTAATGAAATGCTAATATGGCATTGCAAAAAATATAAATTCTATAGTTGAACATAAATATTAAATACTATAATTTATGGCAGTTCCTCTATGAATGTCTGCAAAAATGAATAGCAATACATTGCAAATCCAGAGATTTAATCTAGACCAAAGTGACAGACCAAAAGTGCCACAGAGCACAGAGCAATGCTAGGAAAAAATGATAATAGCCTTGGTTTTCTTGTCTATTATGTATCATGAGTTCTTTCCATCTAGAACCAAAGCCATGGAACTGACAACATACATACAGTGCAGGTTTTTTATTTTCTTTAGAAAACTGAAAAAAGTATATACAGAAGTTACATATTCATTACAATGAACAATCAAACTAGCTTTTTTTTGGTGACTTTTTCTGATTGATCATAATACTTAAAAAATGGCAGCTAATTTTTCAAGTTACTGTTCTTTATTTTTTTTTTTTCTCATTTAGTCTTCCTTTCTTATAAAGGAATGTAATAAAACATACATTTCATGGTTATCAGGAAAAAGAATTGGTCAAATAAACCGCATTGAAATGAAATACTGTAAATGAATCACATTTATTTTAAACATGATATTTCCCTTCAGGTTATGGTTTCCTCTCAGGAAAACTAGATTTATTATGAACTCATTATTTTTAGTTAGCTCCATCTTCTTAGTCCGTTATCACCAGTTTTACTGCTAACACTGGTGTCTGTCACATTTGTGCCTCCTGATAATTTTTATGGCTGCTGCCAACAAGAGTTCTGAATACAAAAGCTTTAATGAAGTGTCTTGGGCTGAAATCCGTTTAGGTCATGATTCAGTGATGCAGAAGAATGAATTGGGCATATAATTATACAAAGAAGTTGTGAACTGGCCCAGAGGGACCGCCCCCCCCCCCCCAAAAAAACCCAAAAACAAACAAAACAAACAGTTATTGGCTCTCTCCCTGGTGTGGCTCCATCACTGGTGTGAAGCATTGCAGTAAATATTGAGTAGAGCTGTCCAATAATGATATTTTTTTTAATGCAGAAACAACAGGCATCACAATACACTGCAGGCCTGTACACCACTGACCTCATGGTCTTTAAGACACTTTTGAGATTGAGCGAGATCAGTGAATAAACTGAATACGATGTGACGTGCAAGACTTATTGTGAACCTTCCCAGAGATATTAAATCCATTTCTATCCCAAGGCACTGCTAAGAATATCCCTTTTTCACTTCACTGATGTCTTCTGCACCAATGCAGTATGTATTAGTTGCCTTAGAAGAGGAGACAGAGGAGAGCACCAGTTCAGGATTGCTGAATACAAAAGGGATATCCATTGTGCTAACTGTGAAGACACCCAGACGTTTCATAATATTACAATTTTTAACATCTGTTCTACATCTTCCAGAGCTCTCATAAAATACTCTGGCTTTTCATAGCTAGGCAATACTTGATGAAGCATCAGTTAGGTATTTTGATCACACATTCATCTTTTTTATGTGGTTGTTAATGCTGGGGTTATCATGCTAATTCATTATAACCCAGGGGAAGATTAGTCAAAACCTGAGCATTATTTGCACTTTATACAACTTCCTTCAATTTTTGTGGTAAACAAGTGCATTGTTGTTTATGCAATGAGTCATTAATCACAAATGTCATTTAGTTCAAATCTCACAACATGCTCAACCTTTAGTTGAGCTCATTTGCATGTTTAACGCAAGTAATAATTCAATTTGTAATGAGATAATTAATCACAGTTGCCACTGCTCAAATTAATGATTGCCACTGCTTAACAAATAGAACAAAAGCCATGTGTAGGAACACAGAGTGCCTTTCGAAACAGGGAGTAAACAACAAGTGAGGCCCATCAAATATTTAATTTGGCTGCAAGATTTTTCGTATTGTTTTTGCTAAGGCAAAGTATGAAAAATTAGCTACCTATTTTGACAAAAGGCTGCAAATGGAGTGGAACGGCCCACCTCTGCAAGAATGGGAAATACACTCTTATCTAGTATTGCCTGCCTGCTCTATTTTTTTTTTCAGAGATACAAAGATTTATGCAAACTGTAACAATGCAGAAATAGCCTCTGGCTACTGTTTTGCACTGGGTTTGGTGTGTTTGTGCATCTATGGGTTTTACACCCAAGCGTGTTTGTACGTGTGTGTGTGTACGCACATGCACGAGTGAGTGGGTGCTTGCATGTGTGCATGTGAGTTTCGAATTGAATAAACGAACAATGACAAAACGAGTTGTGTAGACTGGTTTGTATATCATGTCAGATCCAGGGCTTTCACCACTGCAAAACCTGTAAATCAGGTCCTGGAACACTAAAATAGAAAGAAATGTTTGGTTCTAAAATGCAAACCAATTAGTGACACTGTTGCTAGTTATGGTGCAAAATAAAGTCGAGCTTAGAAAGTGTCTTGCAATTAATCTATTAAACTAAAAATTAAAAAATTCTAAATTTTGTTGATCTCCATAAAGTATTCAGGTATATAGAAGCCCCCCATATTGCTCCACTCTACTATTTTCAAAAGCTGTTTCCCCATAACAACTTTATGCAACCTTGCACTGTGGAGCAGCCCAGTGTTATTTTTAATTACCTTTGGGTTCTGCAGGAAACAACTAACCTGGCAAAAATTGGAAAGATTTATGCTGTAAGGTTTGGCTCCTTAACATAAAATACTGGCAACTCTAATTCTCAAAAATTAACCTACGAACCAGTTCCTACATTTCTTGGCTATCAGCGACAGCATGGAAAAATTAGTGATAGCCCAGGATGTTATAAAGGCAGTGGAAGTATTCTACACTAACATATGCAGGAATTACTTCCGTACTTGTCTGATGTTTTATTTAAATGTAATTTTCTTTAAAACAACTTCCTTAAATTCAGCATGATTAAATATTGATTAGCTGTCACAGATTCAGCTCATAAGTTTGTGGTCATAATTTCTAGGAGAAATGATAGAGGGCGTCCAGTTTGATGGTCTGATGATCAAACCTTTGATTTTCATGTGGTCCAGGTGGCTTCAAAGAGTAATGACCTCCACCTTGCACTCGAGAGTTTTGCAGCCAAGTGTGGAGTGGCTGGGATGAGAATTGATGCTTCCAAATCCAAGGGCATGGTTTTCAGTCAGAAAAGGCAGTTGCCCACTTCAGATCGCAGATGAGTTGCTGCCTCAAGTTGATGGGTTTAAGTAGTGTTCATGAGAGTGGAATGGGAGATTGACAGATGGATTAGTGCAGCATCTACAGTGATGCAGGTGCTGTGCGGTTCTGTTGTGGTGAACTCATGGCTGAGCACGCAAGTAAAGTTAGCGATTTACTGGCAAATCTATATTCCTATCCTCACCTATAGCCACAAATTATGGGTAGTAACTGAAAAAAGTAACTGATCATTGAACCAAGGAAGGGAAGCAAGTTACTTCTGAAGGTTCTGGAGCCATCATCAAAGACTGGCTAAGGAGCTCATTTATTCAGCAAGTAACATGTAACATCATATGAGACCATTGTTTCATCTGCCTGCATCATGACATTTTTCACCTTCTCAAAAAAAGTGTTCTGGATGTGGTGTTCAGAGCTGCCTACCATCAAAGCCAGAAACGTTGAAATGTTATAGATGACCAAGTTGATCATACAAACAATTGATCTTTAAGGTACACGCTGTTTATGTATCTTTGGTGAACCATACAGACTTGGCGTAGCTTCCCCTGGATATGACCTGTAGTATGAGGTCCAGTCAATAGCATTGTCTTGTTCTAACTGCCTCAGACAATCTTGTTTCAGCGGCTCGTAAGTATTTTTTTCACTGAGCATCGACAAAATTGTCAATTGTCATTGATCAGGTTGTTGATCAATCGTCATTACAATGTATTTATTAACAATCATGAAACTGAGCTCACAGCCCATTATTTGTCAGTGGTGCTAGTTTCAGTCATTATGCAAATGTGCTGTTACTTCTCCCACTGAAAACGTTATGTCGAGATGAACAGAATCAACTTTTTGGGATTTCCTTACCTGGATGACTGAGCATGCATCAAGACACATTATTTTGTGTTTCCACATTATTTAAACTAAGATTGGCTCATTGCTTACAGGTTTTACGTGGGCAGCACGTTTCGTCATAAAATATATATGTTGAATATGAAATACTCATAACTTCAATCTCAGTATTATCAGTATTCACCCATGTAATTCACATAAAGCACCTTATCATACGGAAACAATATACATTATACTATTTGAGCCTAGTATATAACAACACGGGTGGTGTTGTATAAATCAATGTAAGGTTAGCAGCAGGTGAGACGGCTTCATTCAAACTTTAAGACAAAAAATCAGAACGTTTTATATAAAGCAATGTGAGTTATCAATGGACTCTTCCTGTGAACTGAAGCTAGGAGCAGTGCCAAAGTATTCTTACACAGCTCTTAATGTCTGTTTTTGCTTCCATCTCCTGAGAGCAATGAGTGCCCTACTGGATAGAAATGTCTGACAGTTTCTGTCTATCTTGAGATTTTCAGTGGTCTGAATCTATAAGGATTTTAGAGTATATTAAAATTACAAATACTGAGATGCTAGCAAGCTAATCTTGCAGGTGTTAGTTGACAATGGCTTTAATTACCTTGCTGCTGATTGGACTTGCCAGTGCCATTTTTTCTTTAACATTCTAGCTGCTCTAAATCCAATTAAAGTTTCTTTTAAGCAGGACTTTTTTTATTATTATTGCATAACACATTTTTTTCCTGTGTATTCATTTTTTTATGACAGAAACACACAAAAAACCCAATTTTTAAAATTTATTTTTAAAAGATAGTGTTTTTATATCTTTTATCCAAGTAAATGATGGATGGGTAGACAGATAGTTTCACATCAGCATTTACCTCATTTACATCAGACCCATGCAAGACAAATACAAACACACACAAAAACAACATTCATGTTTGCTCTGACCACTTTGATACGAAACTGCAGACTGACTAAACTGATCCATATCAAAATAAAGCAAAACAGACAGTGGGGATTTTTCTCTAGTTTCTCTCCACTCCTACTGAAACCAAAGCAGTTAATCTGGGGGAAATACTGTTGCCGAGGGTGAAGGGTTACAAAATTTCTTCAGATAATTACCCTCATTGTTAAGATTCTATGTAAAATTGAGTTAGTAAAAGGCAATACAGAGTCCGCTTATATGTTGTTGAGAAAAATACTTGGCAAACTATAAAGAGTAGAAGTGATTAAGCACCTGTAGTATCGGATCTGATTTTGATCCTGGGCACAAGCATCTATGTGGAGCTTGCATTGTTCTCTTTATACTCACTATATTGATCTCAGTAACAATGGGTGGAAAGATCTCAGCGGGCTTTATGACTCAGCAGATTCGTCCAGTAGTTATTCACAGGGTCAAGCCAAGCTTTATAGATAACGTTTTTTTCCCCTGGCAGGAAAGGTGTCTTAATGATAAGAAAAGTAACTGAATATTAGAAAGCATATAAATGTCATTAGCACAGCAATATCTGTCACTAAGCATGACACTACTGCTTAACATACCATTGGCTAAGAATGGAAATCTACTATGACAGGATTTACTGACTGGATGCTTCACCTTGGATGACATCCAGTTTTATGTTCAGCTATTTTTTAATTGAAGACTACAGCTGTATGCCTAAAGGTGCTATGTCTCTCAAGAGCATCTGTGAAACAACACAGTAACTACATTTACAAAACTCTTTATATGCAGGTAGAGTCAAAAGTGTTTTGCAAATTAGAGACAACAGCACAATTTAGGGAATAGCTGGAATATGGAAACTAGAAACTTTAAAATAAAAGCTGTGCCTTTTGAAATACGACCATTACTTCGAGAGGGAAATGTTCTCCCTCTCTGGTTTGCATTTCCCTTTTTCAAGTGTCACTGCGCCTTCCATGTAAATTACAGGTGATCACACCAATCTGCCTCCAACCAAAGCAATCAGAAGGAGGTTTTTGGTACAAAAATTTATGACCAATTTCACCGAGCAACCAGTCATTCTCTAGTTAGGGAATACACTGATTGGTTGGCCATAGTTTTTCCAAAGGGTCTCATGGCCTGTGTGACCGAGGCCTAAAATGAAAATCAGATTATATCAGCTGTAGCTATCTAGCTAGATAGCTGAAGACTTGTCTGAGAATTACATAAAAAGTTTTATGCCATAATAATATATTTTAGACTAATTTTCTAGGTAGACATGAATTACATCAATATATACTCTAAATTCCAGTCATAATTCCCACACATCAAATATATTTGTTCTCAATTAGTGTCCTTTATTTTCTTATTTTAATCAGTACATGTTTTGCTAGTTTATAAGAATTGCCTTGGTTTTGATTACGAAGCTAGTTTCAGCCACTCCCTTGTTCATAAGAGGTCAACACAGTGCATACATAAACATGTACATACATGCATTTTACATACTTATTGCTCTTTCTGACACAAGCTCTAAGGGATTTGTGTCCATTAGCTAATGAACCAAGCATGCTTACATAAGGTTTATCACCTTTTTTGTCATGTTTTATAGTGAAAAAATGTATTTAGTTTTGGAAAAATAAGTCATCATTAAATCTTGCATATTATATCATGAATATAAGTGTTCATTTAATTAATATCTATTGCACCTTTTAAGTAAACATAAACTGTTCATAGGATTCTGGTGACAAGTTAATTAGACGACGGATGTTTTTAGTTGAACTTAGTAGTTAAACCTGCAAATGTATCTGGAACCATTGTTTTTATCTTATTTTTCGCTTCTTGTTTTCTTCGCTTAGTGAAAATACATTTTAATAATACATCAACACCTCGTACACAGTAACACCAATCCTAAATATGGACTCTTCCTGTGAACTGAAACCTTTTTTCTGCTTTCATAGATAAAAAATATACTCCTTTTACATTTTCATAGGAAGTATTTGCAGAAACATTTCCAAAGCCCGACTAAAGCTTTTGATTTTTCTTCCCCAGCAAACACTGTAGATGTATAATATTTCTGTACAGTTCTAATGAGCATCATTACTCCTGCATTGATGCAGTGCCAAATGAGCTCATTGAATTTTTAAAAAGGCACAGTTATTTAAAGCAAGTGATTTGAACATTAAATCTGCATCAAATATCTTCTTGAGACTCACATCACAGCAATTAAACATATTTCCTAAGCCCATTAGACATTAAATGGATAGTGGTGGGGTAGGGTAGGTGCTGATTAAAAGAGCTCTATAAACTTGGAGAGGAGGGAATAATGTACTGGCATTCTCTATACTGACTGAATCACAAAAAGCTCATCTGAGAGGACAGCAAGTTCAGCCGCTTTCATCTCAGCCTGAACAGATGGTAAGTGTACACAGCATTACTAGAACCAAGTCATTTTTAAACAACCTACTAAGATCTTTATCACTGAATGTGTTTACGAGTGTAGTAATCCATGCTGAATTCATCTGCTCAGAGCAAACCCCTTTCTTATGTCAAAACCCCCATCAAAGCGCCACACATCACGTTTGTATTTTTTCTCCCGGTATCTTTGATTCACTGGAGGTACATCAGGCGGCACCTGTGCCGAAGAATTTAATTTCTTCAGCGGATGCTAAGAAGCGACTCTGTTCTATTAGAGGGAGCACACTGTTCAGGACCATCGCTGTAGTCCAGTGAGCAAGAAATCTTGGCAAGACAAACACGACAAGCTCTGCCTCTCCTGAATCTTGACAGAACGCTGAAATTGTGTGATTGTTACAGGAGTGAAAATCCCTCAGGTGAAAAATACAACACCGTAGCTTCACAGCACCTCACACTTATTTGGCAGATATGAGTCTGGACATGTCACAACAGCACTGCAATACATGGGAACAGCAAAATTAAAAGACCTTCTTTGAAATCCAATTTTCATATACTATTCATAAGATCCATATATGTTATTGTTTTCTGCTATAAGACTTCCTCAGTTCAGCAAATTAGCTTCAAAATTGGCATTTTATCTTTAGAAAATTAGCTTTTTATGTCAGCTTCTTCTAAGAAGACTGAACATCAGTTGGAAAATACAGTAACAGCATAAGCATAAATAGCAGGTACGGCCATAAATGTCAGCAGGAGATGGTTGATTAGATGCAATCTGAGTTTTAAATGAAACATCTGGAAAACGAGCTTAAAAGAGACAGGATACTATAAGGCAGATGCCAGAGGCAGTATGATACATGTGTTATCACCTCATATTTTATTCTGGAAGGACATACTGTACTAGGAAAATTATTAAGATATAACATCTATCACTCTGACACATGACTCGGGGAGCAAATTTGGGGTGTGAATGGCTAAAAAGCTCATTTTCGCTGTATGTTAGAGCACTAAAATAATCTCAAACAAGGCATAATTAACACCTTCCAAACACCTTTGTACAACACTTAACTTTCATCCTGCTGAATCTCGCCTGTCGTCTCATGACGTCAAAAGAGTGAGAGACAAAAAAAATATGATTCACACGATTAATTTTTCCAAGAGGGAGAGAGAAACAAAGGTGGAAAAAAAGAGAAGAGAACAGACTTAGTGGTTAAAAGTACACTGACCTGCTTATGTTACAGCAACAAAGTGCTGCCAGTCTGCAGGGTGCAGACTCAATAGCCAAATACTACAACAGGGCAGAAACACATGTAAGTCACATGTTAGTCTCTAACATTTATTCAGTGATCAGAGCTTGTGAGGCAGGGCAGTTTCTACAAGCAATACTAACTTGACACAAGACAAGTGACATAGAAATGCTCTGAAGACAAGACACAGTGTGATAACATGCAACACACACAGACAGTCCATTATAAACCAACACAGACTTCCCTTTTCTGCATGTTCTCCTCTTTGAAGAAAATCAACTTAACAAGGCTGTATTGAGTGGCTCGCTTGCTGCATCACAATTCACTTCCTAAAGCCAGGTCTGCACAGAATACAGTCTTAAGTACAGATTTAAGGCACCTCTCGTTCCAGTTTTACCAACAAAAAACAAACGAACAAAAGTAAAGTCATTGTGGAGTAAAATGAGTTGCAAGGAGCTGTAGGTCACGGGCACAGATTGAACAGCTGTACTCCTAGCACAGGCTGCAGCTACAAGCAGGGCGCACAGTGGAAGCAGAATCAGTGCAACGCTGCAGCTGACCACATCAAAGGCCTCAGCTGTGGGAAGTAAGGGAGAGAGGAAGGGACAGTATGACTCCCACAGCAGTCTTACTCCAGTTTGTGGAGCAAATATTGGTAAAACAGGACTTTCAGCTGGTAACGTTTACTTTCATGTAGCACTGTCAGAACACAAGCGCATCAGAACATAACTATCCACCTATAGTCCTACTTCTTAACATAAACAATTTTTTAAAAAGCTATCTTATCATTAAGTTAAAGCAGTAACTAATTTATGTTCTTAAATATTACATGGTTTTAAGTGGTTGGTGTCAGGTTATCCCTCCATCTGTGCATCCTTTCATGTCATTAGGAATGCTCAAGAGTGTCATGATTTGTTAGACTCCCCAGAGCTACGCTGAGGTCCCATGGCACCCCAGCATAGCATTCAAACAGTATTTGGAAAGAATGACATTTTATTCAGGTGTCAGTCAAATTCAGATATTTTTACCTCCTAACTTGTCACTGAAAATGAATGTTTTTTGCAGTTAATCTTTATTACAATAGAAATGTATTCACTTATTATAATTATAAAATTATGCAATATCGCATTGATTTGTCAACATTAGGATCTTTTGGTTGTGTATTATTTTATTATCTTGACATTTTGTGTGGGGTTTTTATGTAAAATACTTCCTGTATTACGACTACTTAAATAGGCAGAGCTGACCTTAGGACATGCGCTCTACTTTGGCACTGGATGTAGGAAAATGTAATTAAACACTGTTTTGGCCTTCAGCAAATGTAATGATGCTTTTTGCATCTACAAGCCGATTCGATCACAATGAGGGAAAAATGGAGCAACATTAAAAGAGTGTCCATATTTGAAATGGACCCACATTACTGAATGCCATAAAATCTGGTCAGTTAACTTTCAAACTGTGCAGCACAGATCCTATAAGAAGATCACACAAGCTATGACAGCCACAAATCTGAAATAACTTGAGCAAGCAAAAGTTGAGACGAAGAGTTTTCTGCTAGAGGCGGCAAAAACACTTGTGTAGTGCAACTAAGAACAAAGATACATTTCGGAAGAGACGCATGTAGAGACTCTGAAAATTGCACTTGCCAGTATAAGCTCTTATTATGTGTCCTGGATGTTTTAAAGGATATTTATTAAAGAACATAATCATTTCTTTTAATAACTATCTCAAGATAAACCAAAGCTGTTTCCATCACAATAATGAACTTGACTTCCTTTTGATTATCTTCCCTCTACTGAGCTACACCCACACCTCGTTTTCTACTTGTAAACTATACTAGGAAACAATATGGTAATCATTACTAAGAAACAATAATATCTTTATGGAAACTGACAAGAACATGGGGTATTATTTCAGCTCTGGAGACAACACCTTTGCTTTTGTGCTTATATGTTTTTCAACACCAAAATAAATCTTGCTGTGAAGTCATGAAGAGATTAGTGTTGCTTGACTGGTGTGGAAAATAATTTTCAGAAAGTATTGTAGCTAAGCCTGTGATCATCAGGACTATTTAAAGCAACAGTGTGCGAACTGCCAAGGGAGAATAATCTACAATGAGTACATGAGAGATATCAGCAGCTGTTAGGTGTCATATTATTCAGCAGTTTGTTTTTTTGTACACAAAACTGTGTGGAACCTTTTTGCTGTATATATAATTAATTTGCACAAAGTATATTATTTATATATTTCATCATGCATAACCATCACATTTCTTGATCTTCTCTTCCTCTCTCGCAGATCCCTCAGGTGAGCTACGCTTCTACAGCTCCAGAGCTGAGTGACAACACCCGCTACGACTTCTTTTCCCGTGTGGTGCCTCCAGACACATACCAGGCACAGGCGATGGTGGACATTGTCAAAGCTATGAACTGGAACTATGTCTCTACTGTCGCTTCAGAGGGAAACTATGGAGAAAGCGGGGTTGATGCATTTATTCAGAAGTCCCGAGAGGACGGTAAGTCCTTCTTCAAACATTTCCACAAGCATCCCCAGGTATTTAAAATTATGTTAAAGTGGTTCTCGTTTTTGAATCTCATTTTGTCAACCACCAAAAGTGTTTCCGTTTGAGTGAGAAAGAAATTCAGCCTCTGAAGTCTGAAATTGTAAACAGTATGATATTTAAAACTTTTTAAAAAACTGCTGACTTTAAAGATTGACTTTAAACATGATCATTTTCACACAGAAGCTGGTTTTGTTGCTGTTGCATTATTCTTTGTGTTGCGTGCTATTGAGAGATGTTCATAAAACAGGGTGAGGTTTGAACTGGTTATTTCGATTTCTTAAACTGAATTAATTGCTGTCAAAATGATCTGAAAATAGTTCTCAGACAGGATCAAGAGTCTGGCTTCAATTTTCTTGTTCTGGCTTTACCACTAACTAGCTGATTATCTTAAGCAGAGATGGCTAATGGCTAATGCTGTAAATTTGAACCATTTCAGTGAAATCTGCGTTTGCAACTGTTATCTCCATGGAATAATATGAGCTACACAGGTGTGCAGTCAGAGCACTGAGGGAATTAATTTTGATTATCAAATTCTGAGAAGGCTCAACAGAGTGGCAGTGAACCTGCAGAGCTAGCCTGAGGCATCATAAGGAGATAGCACTGCACAGTGCTGGGAATACAGTCAGTTTGGTGCAGCAAGCTGCCGGTACACAGTCAGCCTGACCCCTGAACTTCTTCTGTAGCAGAATGTAATCACTACAGACATGTCCAGTACTCTCTGTGCCACTGCGTCCATTCAGTTTCTGCCAGATTCAAGCTGCTGCCTATCATCAGTCTTCCTGGAAAGGCACCGACAGCAGAGCCCCCTGTGTGTCCGGCTCAGCTACCTCTTTGAACAGTCCACACAAAGGGGGAATCAAAGCCCCACAGGGAGATTTAAACTTTTCCTCTTCTTTTTTGGAAAATAATGTTTTTTCCCCACATACTTTAAATTATGTGTTTAATACTACTTAATACTGACCTTGCACATACACTGTATCAGCTTAAAAAAACATATTACATCTTTTAAAATCCCAGACTACACATAAAAAGAGGCAATGAGTTCTGAAGTCATGCCAAGAGTGGAATCATGCTCTAAATGAATGGAAAACGAATCTCAGAGAAATGTTCTTGCACATGATAATATGTTGAGCACAAGCTGGTGTAAATGATTAGCTTCAATGTGTTAACTTAAAATAGGTTTTTCCTATATTAGAAAAACCTATTTTATAAATCTTTGGGATTCTGAGTTTATGATATGAAACATAATGAATAAAACCTGTAATTTATGTCATGTGAAATGAAATTTTGAATATACTAACATATACTTGATAATATACTGAAAGAATCTTAAGTAATCCATGATCTATATTAATCTACATAATCAAAATGATAGCCTTCTGAAATCTTATTTTTTGGGGTTTTTTTTTTTTTTTTTACACCATCTTGGTTTAACTGAAACACTTTTTATTAACAGCTGTCATATGAAAAACAATATAAACAGTCTTGAGGCTACTTTGCACTGTCTTGAGGAATCCATTTCCACTGTTGCCACATCTTCAGTGCTCAAGTGTAATCTTGTTTTGCATCATTCCCGAAGCACATTAACAAGTCTTTTAGGAATATTGGTACTTCAGCTGGAACCTGAACCACATGGTATGGGCAAGCATTCTGTTTCTCAGAGGGAACAGACAGGTTTATCAGCTAACAGCCTATCAGAACTGTCATTCTGCTGCTTCAGATTTCAATCTATATCTTTTAACTTTCATCGGTAGAATTGCTCTCAATCACTCTTTGTCGTAAAAACAGTTCAAACACTGAGACAACTGGCTCATTTATCAAATACACTACAATGATAGAAGACAGGCTATCACAGTGGAACAGACAATAGTCTAGAGCAATGATTGTTTTAAACAACTGTAATAACTGATAACAACTGATAATTTGTGAACAGACATTACCTGAACTGGTAAAATGCTATTATATCAACATTTTTTTTAGGCCTAAAGATTAACTAACCTGTTCCAAGTTGGTTATATTCAAGTTGCGTTCAACTATCATTGTTCTATATATCCATGTATATGCACTGATGTAGATCTACAGTACCACTTGTGTTTAAAAAAAGAAGCGTTTATTCTTATATAAATGTGAATTCTTTGATTCCTAGTCTTGTGTACTTTGACGTCACATATACACATATATATGCATATATTATACTCACACACACACACACACACACACACGTATACATATATATATATATATATATATATATATATATATATATATGTATGAAAAGTCCTGTCAAGTCAGCCCATCTATATGCTTTAAATTGGACTGCGGCAAAACTTTTACATGTCTGCTTTTAAAGAATTGTTGAATCCAATCCTTTGGTCCAGTTCAGGTCTTTGAGTGATTATGTGAGCGAGACAGACAGAGGAGAAGCAGACAGCTCTGTCAAAATCAAATCCACAGGTATTTGGTTGCTAAATGGGTTCTGCAGTTGTCTGCTCACATAATAAAACAGCCAGATCACAACTGGCCAAATGTTCTGTCTCATTAAACAGCCAAAGGCCATACTGAGCAACAGTCTCCCCTGCCTAATGTCATCGTGGCCCTTTGCTGTGCTGTTTTGTGTGGAGAAAATCAGCTTTTTTCTCTAACATTTTCCATGCTGAAGGAGGTTAAAAATAAAGTGTAGTCCTATTGAATAAAAATGAAAATATTTTTTTATTAGGCTTACACAATCACTGGATTCATAAAACTTCAATTACTAGAATTAGTTGTTTATTCTGTTAAAACAACAAAACCATCAGGTTTCATACATAAAATCTGAGTAGAATTGAAACTTATGCCCAGTACTACTTTTTCATTGAGAATATTGCTAATTATGATGTTGATGAGAATCAGGCAGTTGTGTTGACCCTCAAGCTGTATGATGTTAAGGTCCTCTTGTCAACACGCTCCAGATGTTTCTGTGGTGTGGTTCAGACAGTTATATCTCTACTGAGTCCTGAGCAAGTTTCAGCCTCATAAATGGATATTTATAATTTTTCTAGCAGTACCCTGCTGTTTTATGATTCTGTTTAAGACTAGCTGGAGGACAACTGTAAAAAGTGCCACCATAATGCGACAAAAAGTAGTCCGGCCATTTATATATCTGCAGAGCTTTACTGTATCTTTGTTTGCTTCCAAGCAAAATAGAAGTGAACGAATGCATTGCTGTTTGGTATTCAAAGGAGTGTAAGTCCTGGGATTACTTGTGTGTGTGTGTGTGCGCGCGTGTGTGTTGGATGATTTGGTAGAGCTGGAAGCAGCGGCACAGGTGCTAAAGTGTTGTGTTAGATGTTTGATAACACAAGGTCCTACTGTGAAATAATCTGGTATCATTGATCCAAGCTCACTGAACTTTCAAGAGGAAACTGAATTAAACTGATTTCACACAGCATTTGATCAGACTGGCTGGACTTATCAGAAAGGAAATAACCTTTACTGTTTCTGTGAAAGCAAGCATGAACTACAAGCGGGTGAGCACAACTAAGAGATCCTCAAGAATGGGCATGCATTTCACCTAACCTTGGCCTTCTTTGTACAGTAAGATGAGAACTGAGTTGAGATGGGTTGAAATGCTTCTTGTGGTTCCAATAGCAGAGCGGTTAGGGTATATACCACATGTGTGCATATCCCTTTATTGATGTAACCACTGATCAAATATCTCCCTGGGGTCATTTGCTGTGTGTTATCCTGCTGGTCTACCTCCCTCATTTCCTGTCACTATGCCACTAACAAAATAAAGGCCAAATTCTAAAAGGTGCCTTAAAAACAGCTTCAAATGACAGCATCGTTTTAGTATTACTAGGCAAAATTTACAACTGAATCGAACAAAATTCAATTTCACAACGAACTTCAAACTGACTGTTCAGTTTCACATGAAATATCTAGACTTTCTTCATCAAGTAGGAGTCTCCTATATTCAGTTTTAACAGCCTCTTTAGAGTTCTGCTTCTGTCGCAACAAATCAAAGAATAACACTCTGCCAATGCAGGGCAATACAGGTAAATGCATGCGATTGTTTACTACATGCCTAATGACGCTAATATACAAGAAGACCAATCCTTTCCAGATGGCCCAGAAGTCTGAAATCAAAGTGAAGATTATAGAATATACACAGCTGCTAATGCTAATGGTCAAAGCTCCTTTGACTACGATGACCTGGATGACTGAGAACCTTCACAGACCTATGTTTGTTTGTTTTTACTGTGTTAAAAAAGTCATTTCCAGTAGCTTTTCCAGTAGTTTGCATTTATTGCATCTAGTGCATACAGATCATCTACGCAGTCAAAACCATATTGCATACATATCAGCTCTCCTTTCAGCATCTACTACTTCCAACATTTTTTCTTCTTCAAAAAGGCATCATGAAGTCAATTTTTAATAACCACATAACACATTTGCAAATCCTTCTCTCACTTTGGTAATACAACCTCTAAAAGAGAGGTACATTTACTGTTCTATCATTCAAACATCATGAGTATTTCTATATCCTTTCTGGGGTCCAGGTAATTTCACTGTAAGATTCTTTGGGATGATTCATGTATAATTGTGAAAGTAATCAATAGAAAGTTAAAGACCTCTATTACAATTGCATTGAATGAGAAATAGTATTATTAAAGGCCATGACTTCTATTTTTCATAGGTAAGAATTGTAGATGCTAAAAACATGTTGGGACTTGTGAATTACTCCTTATTTTGTTTTGTGTTACATTGATGTGAAACTTTGTTAGTTACAGTAATGCAATTTCTGATTGAGCACACGAAATATGTTGACTTTATCAAGCTTCAGCTATGCTAGCCATTCTGTGATTATTTCATGCTTCTTAGAATAAAAATTAAAACCCATTACATAAATAAACCACTATACAGTGTTGTCAATACTATTTATGCTAGGCAATCTGGTAATCAACTAAATACATCGGCGATATAATATAATTATAATATAATTTATAATTTGTAAATCGGCGTAAATAAATCTGGTAATACCTGAAATGAGTAAAGAAAAACAACTGCTTATTTATGCAAGATAATTCATAATTTTATTTGGGGGGTGGGGGGGTGGGGGGGTGTTATATTGGTTGGGTCTGATTACCCCCTAACCCCCCTGGAAATTATGCCCCTGACTAAATTGATGCCAGTCCAAAGAAATGAGAAGTGAGATCATGACCAAAATTATTGGGATTCATACACAGACGACATAAATATCTAATAAAAATTTCATTGCACACTCACTAAAATAGTTGTCAAGATATTCCTACAAGTATCAACCAAAATATAATAATAAATGTTAAGTATGGAGATTGCCAGCGTGAGTGGGTTTCACTCCAATGATGACAGTGGATTTGTGCTAATCCACCCAGTAGCTGTTGAAATATTTGTTGTTTACCAACCAACACATATTACTCTTCCTAGATTAACTGCACTAGGGGAAATAGTTCCTAAGCAGCTTCAAACAGGCTACTTCCCTTCATGTAACCATGCCACTTCTTTAAAAGTTATGAAGAGCAAATTTTAGACCACGTTTGGTTAAAATCTCAAAGTTTAATTTTGAACAAAGTAACTCACAGTTTCTGCAAAGTAAGGCCACTCAGGAATTTGTTTAGTCATGCTGAAATACATTATATTCTGAAATGACAAATAATATAATAAAAGAAGAAGAAAGCTTTTGTTTTTTTCACTACTTTATTTTCACTGTAAGGAGACACAGCAGAAGAAAGATTCAGGCATAAAATATTAACGCTAGACTATTCAAATGTCACATGCAGGACCTGTTTGCATGAGCCTCATAACTATGTCAGCCCCTGTTTGGGCATGATAAACAGTGTCATCATCAGGACAGTTTGTCAAATGACAGCATGTCAGGCAACCATTTCATCTGCTGTTGCTGGACTGTGACTGAAAACTTCCATCATTTCAGACACAGAGCTGTTTTCCAAAAGCTGTTTTCATTTGGGCATATCCTTTGTCTCAAACTGCCTCTTGGGATTAAGGCTGGAGTGTCATTATGGAAAATGATTAAAAGAAAAGAGGGATAAAAGTACGGTGCCTTGTTATAGACACCATTGAAATGCAAGACCGTCCTTGATGCACAAGTCTTTGGTCCTTCACAAGATTTTGTTGTGTTTGTGATTCTGTCCGAAAAGCTGCTATTCCTCTAGTGTCCTTATTAGAGAGCGCAGGTCTTCTATAGTAATGGAAGGTGCACTCTGTGTCAGTTTATTCTCACCTTGTGAAAAGAAGTGCCATTTTCTTTCAGTGGATATTGTATACCTATTTATTGCATCCTTTATATAATCAAGTTTAGTGAGTATTATGGAATCAGACGGTCCCAGTATTTGAAATGAAAGGTGATTATTTTGTTTTTCATCTGAAGCAAGCCTACAAGACGAAACCTTAAATGTCAGTATGACAACGTTTCTTCCCCCTGCCCCCCATATGGCGGGGGCTTTACTTTTCCTAAATTTGGACACTGACATTGCAATCTGCAATTAATTGAATGGATAGTATAAAATTGTAATTAATCAGATTTCCTTGCAAATGACAGTAGAAGCAGAGGAAAAGGGCAGCAAATATAGCACAGCGCAGGATGACAGGGGGATTATGCAAATGTTAGAAATGAGAGTTGCGTACTGCACCCTTTGTCATGAGGGAAATGTCAAGAGGAGTGATTTGAATACTCATTAACCTGAAAAGCCGTGAGAAAAATATTGTCAGAAGAGTTTTTCAATAATATTGAAAATGTTTCAATAAACACAGGCTATTACTTACTTATGTAAATTCACCTTATGATTTTATGATACTATGGCTATAATTAAGCTATCACTATGACAAAGACAGAATACTATAGTCTGTTTAATGAATTGATTCTTATTAATACAGCTTTGTTTTGCTGTGATAGTAAGAATTACTAGAACAGGTAATCAATTCAGAAAAACAGATGACAGCATTATGTAAATTTATAGCTTTGCATTATAAAGTGTACTATTCCAATTATACAATGTGTGGAAGAAAGGAAGTCAGAAGACCGGAAGGAAGAAAAGACGCAAGGGAGGAACATATTCCTGCACCCCCGGTTTAACATGTCAAACACAGGAAATCCTTAAGAGGACTTAGACAGCTGCTCCTTCCACTTCAGGCCTTGTTAAGTTCTGATGAGTGCCATATTGGGCTTCCGAGGGTAAAAGAAAACGTTAGGGGATTTTTCTCGTAAACTGTACATCCACCCATGTCCTTGGTATTATACTTGAAACCCCAGCACTGTTCACCTATTGAAATTATTTAAACTACCTTATCAGCACTAAATGGCCAAAGGCAACAAGACTAGAGGCCACAGAACCATTCAAAGGCTACATTTAGATTTCAGGATTCATACATAAATCATGTTGAACAGATATAGAAATGAAGTTATCTAATTTCATTAAACTCATACTGTAACATTTTGATGGATTTCCAAATGCTTTTGACAATTTTAATTTAGTTACATTGTTATGCTGTTCTGTCTACTTAGCACTTCCCTATTTTCCACTGTTCATTACCTTGTTTGATTAGCACTTTGCACCACTTTGCAAATGATTTCATGCCTTTACAGCTGTCACAACTACATTTTCAAAGGATGCTTTATGTTACTTTCAACCACCTGGAACTTGATTCCTCAGACTGAAAATCAATGAAGGGTTTTAGCTGCAGGTGCGCAGAGAGAGAACGATTGTCAAGACTTTGCCACTGATCTTGTATTTGCATAATGTGCTTTATCTCTATCATGTCACAGAGAATTGCCAACCCTGCATTGCAGAATATCTCAAACTTTCACTGATGCCACAAAACACAATCTGTCGGTTCTCTTTATCGGGTTAAAGTTTCTCAGTTACAATATCTAATACTTTACTGGCACTGAAAAGTGAAGTTGTGCAATTCACAAATTTTTTTCTGGACATGCATTTAAAAGTTTAGAAGTTTGCATAATTGGCAAACGAACACATTTTGTGGATTTTATTAAAAATGAGTGAGTGAGTTAATAAAGAGATACCAATTGTTCATGGAGAAATTTAACATTTTCCACATTGTGAAAGTATAAAGATTTAGACCAATATGCTGATGCTAAAGCAAATTTAGAAAATGGGGTATACTTATCTGAGAATAGTTTATCACTGCATCACGGAGAAGGTGCAAGTCTTGGGCTCAGCCAATATAAAGTAAAGCTGCTTAATTACAAAAAAGATGAGGTAGATGGGTCCTGCTGCAGTGTTAGGGTATACTTTTGAACCATAACATACTTTAATAGTTCTGCACATTTCTGAAAGAAGCAAGGATATGTAACATTTTCTGTCACTTGAAATATAATTCTGAAAATATTTGACCATTTGTAATGGGCTTATGTACCAAACCAGAAGCAGATCTCTATTTATATCACTTTTCACTGATGTTCTCAGACTGAAATCTCTTACAAAAGAGCACTTTGCACTATCTATAAGAGCTACAAAATATAATGCATTTACTCAAGGGTAGAAACCTGATTTGCTTTTAAGTAACAAATTCAAAGACATGTCTAAACCTACAGTACATCTGTGCTTTTTAATACTATCATGATACGTGTGTTGATTCCTCTTATCTTTTCTTGGGGAAAATAGAACTGCAAATGTAACACAGTACTTTATCATGTAAAATTTTCTGTTAATGTGAATACTTAGTAATACTGAATATAAGGCTAACTCTTCAGGAAGTAGGAGAGGACTATTTTTTATTCATTAGAAATCTTGTTTATTAGTAATTGTGTCTTGGAGAAAACTGTTAAAAACAAGCAGTGCTTTCTCATAGCCAAACCCTATACATACTCAGTCACATTTGACACACAGAACAGTGTCAATGTATTGTCTAATAATCAAGCACTTTACTAATTACTGTGCCTCTAGTCCTTCTGTATCTAATTCTTATCAGAAATAGTGTAATTTAGTAGAAAAGAAATCCACAATTTATAGACAAATTAACCAATGAAAATGTGCTGCACCTGCTCCTGAAAAGCAAAGCAAAGCAAACACACCATTTATGACATCCAAAGGATCAAAATAACCTACGATTATATGCCAAAAGACAGAATGTCAACCACTATTTCATTTTGAAGCGTGTACCGATTACATAGTCTAACAGTGTGTGTAGGTGCAGGATCATTTTCAGAAATTCTTGGAAAACATAAGAATATGCCCCTCAAGGCCTTCTGTAGCTCTTCACCCAAACCCACTCATGATTAGAGAGCACCATTAATGTTTGCCTTGCAAGAGGAGGCAGTGCATACTTTAAACTCTTCATCTTTGGCTTAGAGATATATTCACATTAGGAGACATGCTATGCAGATTCTCCTTAGTAAGAGGAAAGTCCCGTGTTTGTCAGGTGACTCATTTTACCACAGTGCAGAAAACCTCATTTCACAGTGCTTAGAGGCCTGCCTTTGATTTATAAATCATTTGCACTCAGAAAGAAAATGTCATTCAGTCATTCTCAAATCTAACTCATAGTTACCCCAGAGCCTTTTTATTCAAGATCTGGGAACTCACTAGACGACATGCTATTCAGCAAAACTGCTTAATTAAAAATAAGACAAAGTTCTTTTCTAAAGAGTAGAAACACATTACCCAAATATCTACGTATGGATTTATGCAACCTTCGGTCAAATTGTCAGCTGCATATGGAAAAATAATAATAATAAAAAAAACCCCCCTCAGATTGATACAATTTAGAACTTCACAGTTGCTGAAAAATAGGACAGTGTTGGATTTCTCAACCTCCTGCTGACGCAGACAAATCATTTGTGCTTACACCACCGAGTTGAAATAATAATTTTAATGTATGTCATGGTAGTCAATAAACAGTGCTCTCGCTTGTTCCAGTAGCAATAACATTTCAAAACACATTTCTAAAAAAAATGGATGTGCTGAAACGTAAAACTAGGGTTCTTATGAATATATTTTAAATTTCAAATAGATCAAAAGCCCTACCACAAAATATTTGATATCTGATAATTGTTACTAAATTGACTTGACATTGCAAGTGCCGTGATTACATGATTTCATAAATAATGTAAAACGAATGCAGAGGAAAATAAAAATAAATATTCTTAGCAGTACATCTTCCTTTTGTTGCACATCTTTCTGATTCAGTGGGTACACCACTAACATTGACCCTAAACACTGAATAACCTACTTATAAATAATGAATAAAGGCATTAATAAGTTATTTCAATGATGCTTTTATTGAACAAGGTCAAAGTGTTTTTCGTCCATGTTTATACCTCCCACCCTTTATAACATCTTGTGCTTTCTTTAAAAAGTACACTGCAGTGGAGGCACTGCATGTTTACAGCACGCACTAACTTGAAGAAACAGTGTGGGATGAATAATATGTACAAAATAGCATGTTCTGTCACTGCTGCCCTCTTGCCCTCCATGAGCTTCCCCTGCACTGTGGAGATAAATATAGAGTGTGTCCACTTCCCTCCGGGATTTACAGTGTGCTGATATCAGAGCAAAGTTGCTGACAGATGTTGGACCAGTACTGGTTGCCATTTGGCTTAAGAAAATAGCCATGTCAACAAATACTTTCAGTTGATCCATCAGCTTAGAGGCCGGAGTGTAACAAAAGTTCCACCATGCTGTGGCCTTATATAATACTACTTTCACAGATTGTTAGCAGATTCATCAATACAAGTTTGAGTGGACCTTTTTTGTTGTTGTCGTTGTAATAGAGGCCAAAGATTAGAGCCTTGCAGTCAATTTAGCCACTAGTTGAGAGTACAGCCCCTGCAAATTGGTTCTTTCTATACCTTCTTTTTGATATTTAGGAAATAAAATATATATCTGTACCTGTACCAGGTTAATCATCTTAGTTTAGACTATTTAGTGTATGAATTTTGATAATCAATATGATGTACAGCACCAGTTAAATGGAATATCATGAATTAAGTGAATCAAAGGGGCAATGTGTTGATTCGACATGGTGTGCAAAACGTTTTAATTCTAATTTTTGTCATGCAGTTGGTCAAAGTTGTTTCCGAACATCCCTCTGCTGTTTCACCAAATTGAATTCACCCCCCAAAAAATATTCTAATGGATATTATAACATAAAAACTAGTTTATGTTACAATTTCTTATTTCTTTTTTCTTTTTTAACAGCATATAATACTTTATAACGTGCCTAAGTAACCATTAAAAGAAAAGCAGGACACATTTCATTGCTGACTACAATTCTAACAATAAATGTGTGGCAGGGTTAGATTTCGCGTTGTTACAAAAAGGAAAAGCATGCAACATCAAACATAACTACAGCCATCAAATACATCAAATAGTTTCTGTAAAAAAACAAAACTGATGTCCAGTACAAATGCTGCCAGATCTGTCATGCGAAAGTAGAATGTACTGGCCAACATTACATGAATAAATTCATATAGGCTTTTTTAAAAACATGTTTCAGTATCTATATGTGGCATGTGAATATAGCTTTTTGATAAATCCCATTTAGATTACAACATATTTTATTTGGGGTGTCTTGTGGTATACTATCATTATAGAAAGTACATAACACAGGAAGATACACCACAGTCTTCTTTAATCCAATCTAATTTCACACACCACCATGCAGATGTCTTTCTAATTAACATCAGAGCATATCCCCTTGAGTATGTTTGAAACCCATTATAAGACTACACAGCAATCTGGGAAATTGCTTTCTATCATTTTGTTTCATCTTATGCTTCTTTGATACCCAAATATCCAACAGTACCATTTTAGTAACATGGCATAGATTAGCAACTCTATTGCTACTGGGTTGTTGAAAAATCAAGAACTCAAAATGTTAAAAAGACCTGGCACATGGCTGTGGCTTCTGCTGCTTAATTGAATCAACATGATGCTTCAGGGTTTGGACTGATATTTTAACATAAGTCCAAGCTGACATATCCATCATGTCTCAAATGACATGTTTTATCTGGAAGACTTTGGCCAGGGAGTACACGACATTGTTTCATCTATCCAAGTTATACCTGAACTAAAAGATAGTGTTTTAAAGTGTTTTGAAAAGCTAGGTAATGGAAAACTGTCCTATGGCACAGACATAGCAAACTCTGTACTGTGTGTAAACCTTTTAATCATATTTGCCAGTTGTTACAGCTGGTTTAAAGAAACTGTGGGTGTACTCACACTAGGGTATGTGTGCAGCGTCCAAGCACATTTGACCCCCAAAGTTCAGTTTGTTTGACTAATGTATTCATTTTGCTCTATGTGAACAGTGCCCTGGGCCAGGTGTCCTGGCACTGTTCCTGGAGAGTCCTGGCCCAGGGCACTCTGGGACATATTTGTATAAAATATCTACAGTACAGGACTGTCTATTTTTATGGTCTCTTAGTACATATCTACTGTTCTCCAGTATAGATATTTATCTACTCTGACAGAAAAGTCAGACAGAGAGCATGTGTTCACTGAAATCTGAGAGGGGGAACTTGATTCGCACGAGCTTCACACAAAAAACAGTTCAGCCTAATTTTCCCAGCAGTACACAATAGTGAAGCCAGGACTCGTCACAAAATCTAGCCCAAAGCTGCTCCCCGATAATAACCTGATGAGTTATCCAGACGGAGCAAAAAGACATCATTGCGTCTGAAATGAATTTTAAAAGAAGAAACAATGTGTATATGCACACACATACAGTACAACCACATATAGGTATAATAACTAAGACTGCTTTTATGAAATGGGGCAGATAAAAGCTTTAGATATGAAAAATGGCACAGATGCTTGCCATAATCAAGACAAATTGCATTGATAGATAGGGAATAGGGGCCATTCATCTTCTTCCCCCAAATAAAAAAGCCATTCATGTTCATGTGCAGTCTCTGTCATGTACCGCGTATACACTTAGTCAACATGTTGTTCCTTTGTAATGTTTTACACCTGGTACAGGCAGGAGTTGTCTTTAATTCACCCAATCTACTGAAAATAGCAAAAATGGAAGAAATCTGTTAGTCTGGGCCATCTCTGCAGCTCTGCAGTATATAATAATTATAATGGGATATTATACTGTAATTGAACCCCTGAAGAGAAATTCATTTCCTTTCATCCCGTCAGACCTGCACACTGAGGTGAGTGCACAGCATCAGTGACAGAAAAGCACCTCAGGGACTTTGGGGTGGGAGATTTAGAGTCTTGCTCCAGGACACTTTAGCATGGTGGTTGCTCTAACATGGGACTGAATGTGAGCCTTTTCAAGCAGGGTCAGTCCCCTTAATGATTTCAGTGCGAGGTTTCCCTCTTTCTCTTCCCAGTGCTTCTCTCCCTCACACTCACTCACTGCATTCTGATAAGCCAGGAGAAACATTATCTGTAAAAAGAGATAATGTACCAATAACAAAGCGCTGCAGCTCATTTATAGTGACATTTTACACCACTGAATGGTCATGATTCTACCTGTACTCTTCTTTTTCTAGCTTAGAACCAATTCCATCCATCCATTTTCTCTCACTGCGCCGGTTTAAAAGCAGGACACTTTGCCAGTTTATAGCAGGCTTCTGGTGAACTGATTTGCATAAATCATGTTGTTTACAATTTACTAAATCAATGGGGTATTTTTTTTTAATCTCTGTGTACAGGTATCACCATGGGCTGGTTTTGTTTTTTTTAAGTTTCTTAATTCTTTGATCTCATGTGCCATTATCTGGTTGACGTAAACCACCGTGATCACACTACGGAGGCAGAGCATTGCTGATCTTTAGAGACTACTGGTCAGCACCATGGCTATACAGAGAACTAATAATGGAACAACACTGCTGTTCAAAGCAGATGGGATTTCAAAGCTCTGAGAAACTCAAGCTGGTTTTGTAATTATTAACTGATTGTGTATGTAGCCTAATAAATAATTTGCTGCCATGCAACAAAGCACCCAGGGTGTTGATGTATTCATTTAACACTGAAAAAACTGTCAAGTATCCATTGATAGAAATCGGCTCAACGTTAAAACTATAGAGGAAAAATTAGTTTGGTGATATTTCTCTCTATTTTCCTTGTGTATTTCTATCCTCCATATGAAAATGATGTCTGTTTGGTTAGGGCATCCCAATAAACTTAGTGTTTATGTACCTGCATCTTTGTCACGCTGCCAGCCTGGGGCTATTTTGTGCGCTTCTGTGCTACTCTTCACCAGCCACATGAGCTGAGCTGCAATCAGCTATGATGGTGGGGAATATTTAATGTTCATGGGAGCAACGTTTTTCCCACGGGTGTCAAATGAGAGGGAATATTAGTGTTCCGAACTATTAAGGGAACAGAGACCAGAGCTGACAGTGGAAGACACAAGAGGAGATCAGCAGTCTCCTGAGCAACGGATATTTTTAGAGGTGATTTTTCAATTTGGCTCAGAAGTTGAGAATTGTATAGGATAAGTGTTAGGAAACACATACAGCTCTTGAAGGTTTTCACAGTAGCTGCATCAGAAGTAGGAGCATTGCATCTGGCGTGTATTTGAACATTTGAAAGATTCATCAGGACAGTTACAACACTGAAGGTCAGTGTTTGGTGTTGAAACCCAGCAGTTCAGTCTCTTTCGCTCTTTCACTGATTGTTATTGTACAGGTAGTTTTAATGTAGCCAACAATAAAATGTAACTATAATTCAATATGTACCTGGAGAAGTACATTTCATCGTTTTCATAGGATTACTCTACAGTTGCATTTAGTTATTTCATAACTGTCTCTGCATGTTGTTGGTCAGCTTGCTGAGTTTAAGGAAAGTGTTGAAAAGTGGTGTACAGATAAGAAGGGGCCAGTCCTTCAAGGCATCCCTCTAACTACATCCTGTCTGATAGCAAGATGGAATCAGGCGAGTAGTTTATTGAAAAATCTGATTCTTGTAGAGACTGGTCTAATTTAATAATATTAATATAAAATTTGCAATAAGCAAGACCTATAATTAGGCCAATTAAAAGCCACTTAGGTTGTGTAAAAATACCATTCATGAACTGCCTGGCATAGCTGAATCATATATTTATATATAAATATATTTCTCTGCATTAGTCTATAGTCTTTTTGGAAAATAAAAAAAAGTATCTTGCTCAGTGGCTGCTTCCGTCTTAGGATTTGAGCCATGACTAAAGATATTAGTCAAATAACCATATCTTTAGTCATGTTATATAACAGTAGTAAAAAGAAAAATAAAGAGGAAAAAAATCAAATGCATAGATAAATCAGTGGTGAAATAAACTGCCATGTGTACCCTAGCGCTAACAGAGTTACACCAGTGGCCCCGTGGAGGACCCAGTTTTGTGCACGTCCGGTCCTTCTGGTATTCTCTGTGCAAGTTAAACAATGCTGCAGCCTGCCGCTGTGATGTGAGAAGAGAAGAAAAGGAAGGGATGAGTGCTCTGCTTCGATATAGCAGATGTTGTGGGAATGGGGGACTGAAGTACCAGTGAGGCAAAGACATAGAGTCTAATGATTGATAGAGTCTCTGAGAGCCGAGCTGCTGCAAAATTTCCCATGTGATGTGAGTGTAACGACAGCGAGTTACGCAGATAAACCTCTGTTTCACTTTAATCAAAGACTGAACCGTCAGGAGCTTTTATTTTGTAAAAAGATACGTAAATATCATGACTTATAACATACTGTACAACCTTTCCTACATACTTCTAAATATTTGATTCCACTTACCGTTCACTAAAACAACCCTAGATTTACACGCATTAACCTTTGTAGATCCATGATTAAAACTACAGGATGGGAAGCACAAAGAGAGACTGTGAATAACCATTAGAGGTTCATGGTTCACTACTTTCAGTACTGATTGAAGCCAGCAATGCCATTTCAGTTTTTAAAATTGCATAGTGTAACTCTGACTCTCTGTCTTTTTGTTAAAACTGAGGACAGAGCTCATCATCGGCAACAGTCAGGTTTCTTCATGCTCATAAAGAATGCATTTCCTCCATGACAGTAAAACACATAGCAGGAGCCATCTGAATCTCCTGCAGATTCAGAACACTAACTACTTTTAGTGAAAACCTACTCTTAAAGACAAACTATAAATGGACCAAAATGGACTGACAACCTGTCAACATTACTACAAACTCCAAATCCTCTCCTTAAACACATCTAAACACAGATCTGTCACTCCACTATTACATAATGAACTCGCCCTTTTATTCAGGCTAGTACACTAACCTTGCCCAGTGGTTATCTACAAGATTTACTTCTAGGACTGCAGTTATACTGACTAAACAGACTGATGACAGTTTGGTTAACAAGGCTTACTGAGAAGACATTTTCAGAAATATTACAATATCATAACTTCACATCAGATTTTGGCAACAACAGAACAGCCAGTATTGCTCGCTACTATAATCAATATTGAACAACTATGTGAAACGTGTTTAAAGAAAGTCTTCCAGATCACTTTGTGAGCAGTGTGCTCTAACTGCTCACAAAGTTTTATTGGCTTGATAAAGTAGTTTGTTGTGTAATCTTGCAACACCAGACAGCAAACAGATGGCTTTGAAAACATGCCTATGCCACCTTGCCTGAGTAATCATTACTCTTCACAGAGAAACCTACCTTACAACGTGCTCAAAAGCCAAAGCGTAAAATAAATAAACTTAACTTCACCTGCCTAAAATATAAATTAGGAGTGTTATGATGATGTGGAGTATAATGCCATCTGCTTTGGAAGCTTTGAAATTCCAGATTACTAAATGATGACTCGGTTAATTGTGATATTCAAGTTGTGCTTTTTTGGCATGTAAAAACAAGTAAATTAGATGTTCAGATTTGATTGAACTATTGCTTGAGTGCAGAAGGAAACATTACTTAACAACAAGACATCAACCAGTGCACACAACAGGATGAATCTGTTTCTCCAGTAAAAGAACTTCTAATCCATTTACTGAAAAGGGAATTTAAATGTAAGCCGGAACTGCTGTGTTGCACTCATGACATGCATGACCAGCAGAAATCTATACATGAAAAACAAGAAAAGGTTTCAGTAGAACAGCATTGTTATATTTTCTCCAGGATAAAATAAAACAATAGTGCAAGCCAATGACTCATCTCCCGTTTGACTTAACCAAATGTGACTTTTTGTAACCATGAGTCAAGTAGCCCAACGTCATTCATTTCGTGGCATCCTCTATTTTTTACTGATATTTCCACTTTCACAACCTATTAGTAACTGAGCAGGGGCAGGTTTTGTTTTATGGTGTGAGTATGACTGCCATGAACTGGACTAGGGGGGTATTATTTCTGCATTGATTGCTCATTGGGCGGGCTTTGTACTGGGTCCCGAAAGGGAAATTCATTAGCATGTGCATATTCTCCGTGGCATTTTGGCAGGGTGACAAAACAATTATCCTGAAATGTTGCATTGGGAGTTAAACAGCCTTAGCTTGTTGGTAACCAGGGGACATCCCCTCTTGCCTTTAGATTTGTGTTCAATAGAATGTAAGAAGGTGTGGATGCTCTTTAAATTGATCCATGGAGAATTGCTGTAGCTATAAATTGGTACATATATTCTTTCATGATAATTTCCTTGGCAAAACCCATCAGCCATTCCCACATTCTTGCAATTTCATCATGGCTGCTGATGAAATGGATTCACCCTTTACAGTCCTCAGTTAATACACAATTCTAATCTCATAAATCTCTTTTCTTTGCGTTTCTTTTTTTTTTGGTGGCTCAGAAGTTAGAGTGTGTTGTTTGCTGTTAAGAAGGTTAGTGGTTTGATCTACAGTTTCTACATCTATAATTTATGTTAAAGTGTCTTCGGGCAAGCTAAAGAAACACAAGTAGCGCTTTATTCATCCATTTGGGTTTGCATGTGTGCATGTGTCTGTGATTGCAGCTTGTAGTGCAGAAAGCGTTTCAAGTGCTGTCGGAGTAAAAAAACATATTATAGTCCATTTACCATGGAATAAACTAGGAAAGGGAAAGCTGTTACTAACTAACAAACCAAACTAATGTGATAGTCTAGTTACATGGTTTAAATCTGCTGTGAGACTGAACGTCTCATAGCAAGAAGGTCTGAATCTGAGAAAGGCCTCTTTATTAGGTTGATTAGTGATTCTAAAAAAAATGTTGGTGTGACAATAAGTGGTTATCTGTCACTCTGGTAACATCTCAAAAAATTACATTAAAAAAAATTGATGACAGGGTGTACACCAGCATGAGAGAGTTGAGCCAAGGATAGAAAAAAATCTTTGTGCATTGAACACATGAAAATCACCAAATTACAGGAACAAATTGTCACCAGTTGAATGTTAAAATAAGATAAGATGAGATACCTTTATTAGTCCCACAAGGGGAAATTTCATTAAACTATTTGTATGTGTCCAAGTGGTAAAAGAATAATCCTTCCACCTGCACAGCACTAAGCAGCTGCACTGTCATTCAACCGTTAGAGCATCATGTACTGTGTCATTACAGTCATCTTGTTTTACGTAGAACCAAGACAGTCCACATTTTTTAAATAAAAGTAAATAAATGAGGAGTAAAAAGAGTTTGAAATTTACTGCAAAATTTCTACCCTTGAAATGTATTCAGTGGTTAAAACTTTTTTATTAAAACTGTTGTTTTCTAGGATGAAATAAAGGCCAAATTGGCCAAAACTTCAATAAGCTAATGGGATTTTTCAAATTATTAGCTTCAAAGAGTCAGCGATGCAAATTTCAATACTGCATCCAATTTTGAAACAGCGTTTCAGTTTTCCGCTTCACTATGCCTAAAATATAACAGCCGGAATTTGCTAGTTGCTTTTGCTGCTGGTCATTATCTAAATAGATAACTAATCAATATCACAGGACAATCTTGTATATTACCCCGAAACAATTATCTGACTAACTGAATTGGAAATTGAAGTAACGTATTTCATTTCTGTTTCTTTTTTTCTACTTCCCTTTCAAACGTGGTACAATCCTGGGACAAGTACCAGATTTTTTTTTTAATTGAAACAATCCATGTAATAGAAAAAAATGCAAGAACAAAAGGAAACAGTTCCCAGTTAGAAAATGTATGTAGTAGCGAATGCTACTGCCCCCTGGTCTCACTGTCAGAATCATAACCTGAATTGATGGTTAGTCCCGTCTCCAAAATGCCTTCTTTTTGTCCAAGGAAAACCTTTTTTTTAATGCCTTGCATCCCTCATTCCGTGAAATATTGCACCTGTGCACATTTAATAGTGCATTTATCATAAAAAAAAAGTCCAGAAGATTGAAAAAAAGATATGGGTTAAAAGAAGACAAAGGCATAATTTGAGTTAAATTGCATCGTAAACATGTTCTCCTAATGAAACATTTGGAAACATTGTTTTTGTTTTGTTTGTTTTTTCCCCCCCCCAATCAGGTGGTTTGTGCATTTCCCAGTCAGTGAAAATACCACGTGAACCAAGATCTGGAGAGTTTGACAAGATTATCCGGAGGCTGAGCGAGAACCCCAATGCTCGAGTAGTCATTATCTTTGCCAATGAGGATGACATCAGGTGAGTACAGCAGAATCCTGAGTACTGTCAAGTAACATAATGTTTATCCAGACTTATCTCAACTACTGTTTTTAACACTTGCTTAACACCACATACCTATTTTTATGTCATGGGAAATAAATTTAAAAAAGATATAGTTCTTCAAGAAATTCAAAGCTGCACGACGAGCAGGCATGTGTTAAATCAGCGGGCTAATTAGCAGGTAGCTCAGTAGGTACAGTGGCCGCCCCATGATTGGAAGGTCGGGGGTTTGAATCCACTGAATGGCTACCCTGAGGTACCCCTGAGCAAGGTACCGTCCCTACACACTGCTCCCCGGGCGCCTGCTTAGTGGCTGCCCACTGCTTCACTGAGTGAATGGGTGAAATGCAGAGAAAAACAAGTAATTTCCCCACGGGGATCAATAAAGTATATATCATTATTATTATTATTATTATTATTATTATTATTATTATTAAATCAGAGGTTCCCAAAGTATGGGGCCCGTTGGGAGCACGCACTGGGCTCTCCAAATCACGGACCTACAGAATCCCACATTCTTGATTTTTAGTTCACAAACACTTCTTGTAATTACTAACTACTCCTGACATTTTGGAGATGTTAGCTCTTTATTAGGGGTGCAACGATACACAAAATTCACGGTTCGGTTCGATACTTTGGTGTTACGGTTCGATATTTTTTCGACACAAAAAATGTTCATGTCTTTTTAATTTGTCATTTATTAAAATTATAAATATTTATATTTTAATTCAAAAGTACAGTTTTTAAATTCAATGTTGCTGAAACAACAAAATAATAAAAATAAATAAATAAATCTATCTGATCGAGAAATCACTCATCTTTGGAAAAGAGTTTATAACAGAGAAATGGCTCTTTCCAAAATAAAAGCTATACTATACGCTTCTTCTGGGCTATATTCTCAGCAGCATATTAAACATATCATGTCCCCATAAGGAGAATCACGTGCTAACGGCTGTCTAAATGACTCGGGTAAAGTTTGTAGCATGAGTGCTTGTTGTTTTTGTCTGCTTCCACGTGTCTTTGCACTACGATGATGTCGGCGTAAATGTGCAGTCATATTCGTTGTGTTCCCACTAGTGCTGTCAGCGTTAATCTCGTTAAAATGACATTAACGCCATAATGCGGCAAATCTCCGTTAACGAGTTACCACGGATCGCCCCGTGCTTGGGGCTGGACGGCGTCAACACGTTAACAAGCTAACTGCGCTAACGCACTAGTTCCCACCAATTGAGCATTGCGTGGCACATCTGACATACTGTTTTACTTTTGTCCATGACGCGCTTACCATCAGGGTCATACGTCACATGAAAACTAAGATAGTTCCAATCGCCAGATCTGAAAGAGGGTGGGGGAGGTTCAATTTCGGGTAGCGTTGAGGCAGTTGCCATGTTGCAACGAGCTTAGCTTCTGTCTTGCTAGCTTGCACTGCGCTCAGTGGATCTGCGCTCAACAGTGCAGCCTAGGCGGAGTAGTCGAACGCAGATCCACTGAGCGCTCAACACAGACAGCATCCTCAGAAGACAAGTTGATAAAATAAATAAAACATTTTGTATTGTTCGATGCATATGCATACCGAACCGAAAGCACTGTATCGAACGGTTCAATATCGATACGAGTATTGTTGCACCCCTACTCTTTATACAGTAAAGTTACAGTGGGATACAAATGATATCAGGCTGATCCTGCTGTAATTTGTTCCCCGCTTCATATCACGGACAAACAGCATCCCACAGTTGTTTATGTTTTTGAACCCATTTTGCACAGAGGCATTTTTTGAAAAATGTATTGATAGCAATGTTGAATATTATTACACAGGAAAAAAAACAAAAAAAACCCAGCTACACGTAAAATAATTACACTGCCTTTTAAAATAGAGGGACATTAACTGTGTGTGTATATGTAAGCGTGTAAAAACGGAAGATAGTAAGGTTAACAGTAACAGTATTTTGTCTCTGCCATTCTGCAATTCATCTCATGTAAACAATAACGTGGCGCACAGCGTGACATGAAAAAAGGCACATACCTTTGACGTTGCGTGACAAACTCTGTATTCCTCGTCCACACGTAAACGCAAAACCTGACTTTTAAAAAATCTCAATTTGATTCGAAATTGATTCGAAATGTCGTTTACGTGTGGACAAAAGGCCCAAATGCATAAAAACAGCTGCACTTTCAAAAATACCTGTGTAGGTGTGGACGTAGTGTAAAAGAGTTAGTAGTTTATTATATTGCTACCTGTAATTTATTGCAGTTTACTTTTGTTTAATTGTTTACTAAATGTTTGGGTTGTGAAATAAACCGCAATGGAGTTTGAAAACAAAATATGGGTGTGTGTGGTTGGAGGGTTTGTGCTGGGGGGGATTTTTCTGGTGAAACAAAGGCGGCCCAGCATAAAAAGTTTGGGAACCACTGTGTTAAATACTGCAGACTGTATTAGAATGTGTGTTATAGATTTATTGATTATATTACCTTTCTAAATATAATGTCCTACTCAGATGCTGATATTTATGAGTTACAAATCTGAAATCTGGTTATACTTGAATATGCTCAGTTCAACAAAATTCTATTTTTTTTGTATAGCTCACCAGACTGAGAGCCTATTAGAAAACATTTGGCCATAGTGAGGAATGGAAACCCCCCACCCCCACACACTTTTAGCAGGAAAAATCTCACAGACTGTGGGTGAGGGAGCACAAACTTCCTCTGTGTCTGGTCAGAATGAGGGAATAGCTAAGAGAAAAAAATAAACAGCATAGAGAATCAGCAAACAGGGCAAAGCACAAAAAGAAGGCAAAGTTAATGACATGCATTACTGATTTTCAAATGCACAGGAAGTGAAATAGAGGACAGGATCAGAGAGGTGTTGAGTGCAACATCAGAGGTCCCTCAGTACCCTTGGTCTTATACCAATGCTGTCATAGCTACAAGAGACAAATGAAATAGTTAAAACAAAATCTAATCATGAGTATCTACATTTATTCGAGAATTTTGGTAAAATATAATGGCTGATGGCTGATTTTAAAATAGAAATACATGAAATAACTTGCTAGTTACCGGAATCAGATGTTTTTTAGCTGATCAGCCATGACCAGTTACAGCCCATTCAGCTGAGTGTATAGTCAATTGACTATTGATCTGCCGTAGCTAGCATGCACCTGGCCAGAAACATTACTACTGCATTGCCTCCATTCAGACCACATCAACTTAACTGTTCCACTCAGCAGCAAAATGCTGTGTAAGCTCGTGATTAAATATAAACAAGATATTACAAATGTAACATGCAAAGGGCTGTAATTGTATCTGGCGGCTGTAAAATGCTAATGCAGTAGCCGATAATTGCTTAGAGTAGCCTCTGCTGTTTCCTCATTTTCAACTCTCTGCCAATCTATGTATAAACTCAGTCAATCCTCACTCTTTATTGTGTTGTAATAGTTTAATTTAAAGTAATTGGTGTTCAACATTTATTAGCTTCAACTCGTACATGATGTACTGAGCTCACACAGCGCTGTTTGAGATACACAAAAAAGCTGCACACGGTGGGTACTAACACCAACATCAAAAACCATGTTGGACATGTAATTATAGAGCAAGCCGTAACATGTAAAATTTGTTAGATAAAGTCAAATTCATTTTTAATTAAATCGTATTTGAACAAATGGCTCGGTAAAGTAACTTGGAGCACTTTTTTTCAGAGAATTGTTTTGACTGAAAAAAAACATAGAAGGAGAAAATTGTAAACTGTAAAAATGTATTGAATCACCAAAGTTTTTATCAAGAATAAGTCTGTACATCTAAATATTATATATGTTTACTAAAAAAGATATAAACCTTTCACAGCAAAATGTTTTTTATCCAGCTACGTTTATTTATCCCTTTCAGGTACAGGTTACTTTGCAAGCCCAGAGTTTCTATATAAAGGGTATAACAACATACAGCATACCCAACAAAACCAGTCAGGTTTGTTAATGCAGCAATGAATGGTGATTCTGTATCACAAGTACTTATATACTTAGTGTGTCAGGGAGGGATTGACTACTTTGCTTCATTTTATGATAATATTTTCAAAATAATTTTGAATATTTCGTCCATTCACCCATATCCCTTCTATCCTGGTAAAGCACTTTAATCCAATTTGGCATCTGTTCTGCTGTCCCCAACTATTACAGTATACAACAGTAATGTTAAAAGTGTCCCCGCTTTTATTTGCAGGGAAACAAATGTATCAATTACAATGTATTATCTACTATCAAGATGAATTAAATTAAATAAATTGCTGTAGGCTGAATTAAGAAAGAAAAAAAACTTGTGGCTTTGTAAGGGGAAATGTTTCCCTGCAACCATTCAGTAGGCCAGTGTATTCACAGTGGAAAAGGGCAGTGATTTGGGGCAGTCTCTTGATAATGACCGGGGCAGACGTCCCAGTGCTCATTGACTTAATCCGGTCCTGATAACGGGTAATAGTCTGGATATATAGTAATTACAGAAAGCCAGAGGGATCACAGTACGGCATGCCTTCTCTATCCTTGAACTCAGGCAGTGTGAGCCTTCAGAAGACTAATAGGAACCCAAATTGCCTACAAAGAAGGTATAGGAGACTGTGAGGTTTTGATGAAGCCCTTTAATATGATACAATAATTATATTACACTGCTATTTCAAGGTCATAGAAGTATAAGAAATAATATTTGCTGGGTAGCCTTTCACAGTCTAGATAGGTAGGTATGCTTGCACAATATAGAGATTACTCTGTGTGGAAATAACATGACCTATGTAGTAAATACATACATATAAAACTAATAAAATTAATTGTCACTGTGTTAGCCCTGCGACAGACTGGCGACCTGTCCAGGGTGTACCCCGCCTTTCGCCCTATGACAGCTGGGATAGGCTCCAGCGCCCCCCGCGACCCTGAAAAGGATAAGCGGAAGCGAATGGATGGATGGGATGTAAAAATGTAACATTGAATTTTATTAATTGGTTAGTTTGTGCATCATTTTGTCATTTTCAACACCTGAAATTTATGTTTGACTTTACCACAGGTAAATAAAATTGCAGTGCTTCTATAATAAATATGTTTACATCAGCACTAAATTAAACGGCAGTGTTTAATGTAAAATGTGACCAAGTGATCAAAAAGCAAGAAATGCAAGTAACAAAGAAAAAACAACCAAAATATCAGATTTGTTGGCAAACTAGCTATATAAAGATTTTTACTTCAACATAATTCAGATTTTAGACCTTGTAAATACCATTTAAATTGAGTTTGGAACTGAACCTGGACTGTGAAAATAAATAGGAAGTGTAGGTGCTCATTCATGATCGCGAATCAGTGCCTCTTTACTTCATACTGCATTATTTTATATTATACTTCTCAGTCTGTGTATTCATATCACCATTACTGTAATCTCCTGACAGTGAAAAAAAAAAATCGATTTCTCTTTTTTTCTACATGGTGGGCATAATTGCATTTTAAGACATGCTCATTTCACTAAATGTTGGGAGACCAGACTCAGAAAAAATCATTACCAGTCAAATATAAAACCTCGCAGTCATAAAACTAAAGTAAAGAAACAAAGTTAGCTGGATGAGTCACTGCTTGCCAAGTCATTTTTTTTACAAAGGTAAAAAAATGCTAACATTATACCCTAGTTTTACTTCAACTCGAATTCATGCGAAAACAACATGCACTGTGAAAATCTGAGTAAGCTGGTGGACACTTTTTGTGCTATATAAGGGCTGGTGTAAGAGTTGGTAGCTTTTCACATGCCAGGTGGCTGTGCTTAAATTTTATGTCACTATGCTTTCTCGATGCAACTCTGCTGCTGCAGCAGAGCTTCTTGGCAGTTTTTTATGACTCCCCAAACTTACATCCATTGGCAACAAGCCTGGACAAATGTGGCAGGGGTATCATTCTGCCACAGCCAAGAAGAATTCCACTGCACTGGGAAGGAATAGTGATTCTATGATGGCTTTTCAATTTTGCTAAACTGCCTGAGTATAAAACTTTGTCTTAGAATACTCTAGTCATGAAACAGCCTGATTAAACACAGTATGAACATATGTGTAGGAAATATATCAGAGAACAGCATTATTTCTATGGAACAAGTAAACATTACTTTATTTTTTTGTTTGTTTCAAAGGCGTCTCCTTCAAGCAGCTAAGAAGGCCAATCAGACGGGCCATTTCATCTGGGTAGGTTCAGACAGCTGGGGATCCAAAATTTCACCAATACTGCACCAAGAAGAGATGGCAGAGGGTGCTGTCACCATTCTACCCAAACGACAGTCCATCAAAGGTATCTGCACTGCCAAACTCTACCTCAATGCTCAAAATATTTAATTTTCTTTGAAGAAAATCTTAGTTTGAAGTAAATTCTGTATTAATACTTGCACTTTACTGCATGTTGTTGGTGTATGTTTGCCTCCTTTAGTAATCTCCATTCTACCTTGAAGATACCAGATTTGACAAAAACAATTTTTAAAATCAGGGCTTTACAGTGTTGATAATTGCCTTTGTCACCTCAGTAAAAGGTTAACTCTTAATGTTCACTTTTGAAAAATTTTGGATTACCATTAACTGAATTTGTGCTGTTGCTGTTGGATTTGATTTCAGGTTTCGATCGCTACTTCATCAGCCGAACGCTAGAGAATAACAGAAGAAATATCTGGTTTGCAGAGTTTTGGGAGAATAACTTCCAATGCAAGCTCAGTCGTCATGCTATGAAGAAAGGATCTGGTATCAAAAAATGTACAAGTGAGTCAACATTTATTGACAGAGAGGGCACTCTGTCAATGTACAGCTCTTGATCAATGGCCAAGTTTATTGACTGGTTCTGCTGTGAATACATTGTGCGTTTGTGTGTGTGTGTGTGCGCGCGCGTGCGTGTGCGTAAGTAGCATGCACTGCTAAATTTATTTGTCATCAGGGAGAATGCAATCAGACTCTTCTAATTTAGGCTAAACGTAATGGGTGTGGATAAGTGAATGGGAATCTCTAATTTTCCAACAGAAATTAATGTGGCTGGCTAGTTCAATCTGCAGTGAGTGACAATGGCAATCACAAAGCTATACCACCAGATGTGCTGAAAATATAATCAATACTAAATCCAGTTGTCCCATTAGAAACAAGCTTTCAGGTCATTAAAATCAGTAGGTTATCCAGGCCTGTTTGCCACAGAAAAGAAGTAGTTTAAATCTGGCACCTTTAATACTTGTAGGCAATCAGTTTCTGAAATAGCTGCCTATATATATTAAAGGATCTTACATAATCAAACACAAAAAGCCATTACTAAAAAGGCTGACTGTTCTATACAACTGAGATATGTTCAATGCCCATCTATTGAGCCTTGATGACTAAAGACACTCTGTGAGTGATAATTGCAGCTGGGGATAGAAAATGAGGGTTGTGTCTTGTCATTTCCTTTTAAAACAGGCAATATTACATTAACTCCCCTTTACACAGTGATTGGCCAGCTGTGTGACGGCGTGAAATTATCATGGTTTCAGTGTCTCTTACAAGATCATTTTCTTTCTCTCATTACAGAAAAAAATTGTCGTGTTTCTTATTTACAGCAACACTCTAAATGACCTCCAAGAAATTGCAAAACCAAAAAATGTTATTGTCATTTAACCTACAAATCTTCTTAAGATGTACCTGCTTGGAACAACACTGTCCCCTTTTGATAGATCAATACATCATACAAAATAATTGTTTGTAAGCATAATACACTTCTAGTCCACTTATATAAACTGCTTAGAGCTTGGATGTAAATCCAACCTATTAATCAGCTTCAGTGATATTTTCATATGACAACATTAGAACAATGACAAAATGTGAAACCTGATAAACCCACAGAGAAAAACCTCCACTCGTTTTTTTTTAATCAAGCTTGTGTTTTGTTCATTTTCACTATTCTTAAAACAGTAGTTTTCTAATTATCAATTAATTCTATATTGTGATCAAATATGTCCTAGGCATGGTCACTACCTAATTAAATGTGACTTGTTTCCTTAGAAACAAGTTATGAAGAATCAGAATTTATTCAGTAGAATTGGTTATAGGTTATAGAATGGTATAGAACATAGGATATATAGGACTTTGACTACAACAAGGTAAAAAAAAAAATCAGCAAAAACACTGCCTTAACTTCTAGCAACTAATCAGTGCAGTGCAACCAAAAACTTGTATGAGTGAGGGAAAATGAGAAGGTAATTTGATATAAAACTGGATGCTAAAAAAAGAAGAAGGAGGAAAATTCATTCTAGCACAATCAGATTCTCAGTGGAATCAATGACTCAAGATCTGACATAGAAACAGTCTCATGCTAATGTCAGTTTAATGGTTGTATTCATGTCAGGTGCCATTACCAGGAAAAAGCAGAAAGCTGGGTAATCTCAATACTCTAATGTGCATGAGAAAAATCAAATTCAGAGCCACCAAATTTCAGGACATTAATGATGGTTCTTTATAAATGACGAACTGAAAAGTGTCTGTTATGGCACCAAGATTCAGAATTAGACTCATGTATTACGTAGACACGTCTTATCCTATTTTCATTGCATCAGTTTAACAATAACAATTCAGATTAATGTCTAAAACATTGGTCACCTCATTTAGAAGTATGCTAAACATGTCATATACAGTAAATTGTTCTGGACGAGATGCCTGCGTGGTCACAATTATGCATTCTGTGACTGCTTTCTGCAGAAAAAAGTGACTGTCATCTTGCGTTTTGCAAGCTAAACACAATTCTTTCATTTGGAAAGATAAAGACAGTTTATGCGTTTTTGTAAAGTATGTAACTTTGTTACAGCTGCATTTTTGTATTTCGTTATTTCATCATTGTATTTCATTAGCAGTATAATGCATAACTACCTATTTCTAAAGTGTGTGGTAACAGTAAAGTTCAACAATATAATTTCAGGATTTTCCCTCCCACCAGGCGATGACGGCTTTTGTCTTAATTCCAGGTGATGTAGAACGCAGCAACCTCAAAATGCCACCAAATAACAAAGGAACACATTAAATTAGTAAAACAGAACATGAGCTTGAACATGCAAGTTAAACAGTACCACGGTGACTTATTTATAGTCTCTTAACAACACTGTGTTCTTGGTAAAACAGAGAGATGCTTCAAACAATCCACACTTTCATGAGATTTCTGTATTTATCTGTTGTCATGGTGGCTGCTCTTGAGCTAAATTGCTGCTGCCCCTTTCTTCCTCTGAGTAGCCTCCAAGGTACAGCAAATTTTACAGGCAAGAGTTGCAGTAATTTCACTCAGATTCTTTTGTAAGTACTGTCACTACTACCCATTGTTACTTTTGCAAGAACAATCATTTCCTGTTCCCACTTCAAGAGTTTCTTAGTCACTGGAACACTCAACTGTAACATATCAACATGTGTGAGTTATCAAGAAACATCTTACAACAAACAAAAGGAAATAATTTAACCCTTAAAACCCTGTTGTTCCTGTGACTGCTTTTTATAAATTGGAGCTATGTGATATCACTCAAAAAAGATCTGTGAAAAAATAACCAACCAACCATCAATATGATTAGTTGAGCATGTAATTATCCCATTTGTATGATATCAAAGCATTTAATCACACAATGCAAGTTACTGACAAGTGATTTATGTACCATAACAGCAGGGTAGTAGTAGGTCATCTTCCACAACCAAAGCATTAAAGGATATTTGAGTTAGTGTGCAGGGGAAACAACGGAGAGTGTAGGTATGATTCACATTCTACTGCTGTCCTCATTCCCAGTGTTCTTGTATCTGTTGCCACAAAGGACAAGGTTTATTTTGCAGCTTCAGATCCACATTGTCACCTCCGAGCCACAGGTCATTTTACTGTTACATTCAACAACAAAGCCTTATAGAAAGCTACCTGTAAACAGCCGATAAACTGAGACTATACTGTCCTCCAGTTTCCCCACTGTTTCTGCCATTATCAGTTCCATGTTTGGTGTCACTGATACTTGGAGGTCCCAGAACAGAGCCATACCACCAAATATAAATTACAGCAGATAGAAAAACAATCTGTGCTGACAGAATGCAGTTTAAAATGATGTTGGCAGACAATAGAAAATTTAACCAGCCACAATTCTTGAAAATCTTCAAAACAATATCGCAGAAAGAGGAAAAGCAGCACACACATTTTGCTGCATTTTAGTTTTTGTTTTTGTTTTTTTACACTCTCCACAAAACTTGAATACGTTTTAGGTCACATTTATCCTCTTTCATAGGGTCCCGTATTTTTATAATCACCAGTTTAAAAAAAATAAAAAATCTTACTAAAACTTTGGACAGTTTTTTTGGGGGGGTTTTTTGAAGGGGGGGGGGGGGGGGTTGTTTTGCACACAACCATAAAAAGCACCATAATACTCCCAGTTACAGAAACTAATTAGACCCCATAGGAAATCTGAAAGGTTCACATGTGAAATGCTGAATTTGCAGAATTCAACTTTGCCTTCTGAGCTATTCACACTTCACTGTACTTAACAGTATTTCATGCTAGTGAACCGTAAAACATGATCCTGTTTTGCAGAGCAGGATGAACAAGAAATGGCTGTGAAAAAGCATAGACTTGTGAAAGGAGACAAGTCAGTCATAGCAGAGAGACACTGCACAGTATGATACAATTATACTTACCAGTAATGAGCAGGGAAATATGAATCATAATTTCTTTAGGGTGAACAGACACTCTAGTCCTCAAATCTGCCACAAATACTGTTACAAAGCCATGACACAGCACTGTTTCTTTACTTGTCTATTTGCTAAGTCCCTGGGCAAGATACTGAAACCTAAGTTGAACCTGATGCATCCATCAGTGTGAAGAAGACTTGAAGAGTGAAAAGCTCAAATTGAGTAGAAAGGTGCTAAATCAGAACGTTGGAAGCTAAAGTCAGGGAAGCCCAGAGATTGGTCCAGGATGAAAAAGAGGTACAAGATGTCCAAAACTCAGACTCAAGAAACTGCCAAAGCAAGGCTCACAGCTTTGGGCACAAGGCTGAAGAGATATGCCAGAGAAGCTGAGGTCAACAGAATAAATGACCTGTCCTCCAAAAAGCACTCTCAACTACAAGGGAACACTAATACAAGGGCAGAGCTGAAACTGAGCAATATTGGTTGAACATCTGGAATAAAGCAGATGTTCAAGCAGACCACAGCAACCTCCCTCCAGGTCCAACCAGACAAACTAACCAGAGCACTGCCTGGATTTGCTACAAGAAAGCCTATGATTCAATGTCCCACACATGTATATTAGAGTGCTTCAATCCATTCAACAGGAACTGTGAAATAAAACACAGTTGTTGTCTTGTACAACTCCAAGGTACAAGTTACCATCAAGAGTTGAATATACAGTGGGGCAAAAAAGTATTTAGTCAGCCACCGATTGTGCAAGTTCCCCCACCTAAAATGATGACAGAGGTCAGTAATTTGCACCAGAGGTACACGTCAACTGTGAGAGACAGAATGTGAAAAAAAAATCCATGAATCCACATGGTAGGATTTGTAAAGAATTTATTCGTAAATCAGGGTGGAAAATAAGTATTTGGTCAATAACAAAAATACAACTCAATACTTTGTAACATAACCTTTGTTGGCAATAACAGAGGTCAAACGTTTACTATAGGTCTTTACCAGGTTTGCACACACAGTAGCTGGTATTTTGGCCCATTCCTCCATGCAGATCTTCTCGAGAGCAGTGATGTTTTGGGGCTGTCGCCGAGCAACACGGACTTTCAACTCCCGCCACAGATTTTCTATGGGGTTGAGGTCTGGAGACTGGCTAGGCCACTTCAGGACTTTCAAATGCTTCTTATGGAGCCACTCCTTTGTTGCCCGGGTGGTGTGTTTTGGATCATTGTCATGTTGGAAGACCCAGCCTCATTTCATCTTCAAAGTTCTCACTGATGGAAGGAGGTTTTGGCTCAAAATCTCACGATACATGGCCCCATTCATTCTGTCCTTAACACGGATCAGTCGTCCTGTCCCCTTGGCAGAAAAACAGCCCCATAGCATGATGTTTCCACCCCCATGCTTCACAGTAGGTATTGGTGTTCTTGGGATGCAACTCAGTATTCTTCTTCCTCCAAACACGACGAGTTGAGTTTATACCAAAAAGTTCTACTTTGGTTTCATCTGACCACATGACATTCTCCCAATCCTCTGCTGTATCATCCATGTGCTCTCTGGCAAACTTCAGACGGGCCTGGACATGCACTGGCTTCAGCAGCGGAACACGTCTGGCACTGCGGGATTTGATTCCCTGCTGTTGTAGTGTGTTACTGATGGTGACCTTTGTTACTTTGGTCCCAGCTCTCTGCAGGTCATTCACCAGGTCCCCCTGTGTGGTTCTGGGATCTTTGCTCACCGTTCTCATGATCATTTTGACCCCACGGGATGAGATCTTGCGTGGAGCCCCAGATCGAGGGAGATTATCAGTGGTCTTGTATGTCTTCCATTTTCTGATGATTGCTCCCACAGTTGATTTTTTCACACCAAGCTGCTTGCCTATTGTAGATTCACTCTTCCCAGTCTGGTGCAGGTCTACAATACTTTTCCTGGTGTCCTTCGAAAGCTCTTTGGTCTTGGCCATGGCGGAGTTTGGATTCTGACTGTTTGAGGCTGTGGACAGGTGTCTTTTATACAGATGATGAGTTCAAACAGGTGCCATTCATACAGGTAACGAGTGGGGGACAGAAAAGCTTCTTACAGAAGACGTTACAGGTCTGTGAGAGCCAGAGATTTTCCTTGTTTGAGGTGACCAAATACTTATTTTCCACCCTAATTTACGAATAAATTCTTTACAAATCCTACCATGTGGATTCATGGATTTTTTTTTCACATTCTGTCTCTCACAGCTGAAGTGTACCTCTGGTGCAAATTACTGACCTCTGTCATCATTTTAGGTGGGGGAACTTGCACAATCGGTGGCTGACTAAATACTTTTTTGCCCCACTGTACCAAGGTGATGCACTGCCCCCATTGCTGTTCTGCATAGACGTTAACCCCGTAAGTCAGGTCATCGCTAAGAGTGGATACTGATATAGAATTAGGAGTGGAGTCACCATCAGCCACATCCTGCACATGGATGACATCAAGCTGCATTCCAGAAGTGAGATATTGACTCAGCTCACAAGGATCTACAGCAAGGACATCAGGATGTCATTTGGACAGGATATGTGTGGCTGAATGGTTGCAAAGAAAGTGGAGGTGATCTGGACTGAAGGGACGAAGCTACTAGAATGCAGAAGAGCAGATAGACAGGACATCTAAACATATTTGAGTATCCCACAGGCCAGTGGGAACTATGATAAAGATGTACAAAGGTCAGTCACAGCCAAATACTTCCCGAAAGTCTTTGGTACAAATAAGATCCAAGCCATCAATACATACACTCTACCAGTAATCAGATACCCCAGTGGAAGAATAAACTGGCTACAAGAGGAGATGGAGGCCACTGATGTGAAGGCATGAAAACTCCTCACAGTGCATGGATGTCTCTACCTGATATCTAGCAGCAGTTGTCAAGGAGCAGAAAACCGCAGTTGTGATAGATGTGGCAATCCTAATGCACTTCCAAGTCCTAGGAGCTAAAGGAACAACTGTAGCAGTTGCACAAGACCTGAAATAGAGTGTATGTGAATATATACACTTTATATGTGTGTGTGTGTGTGTGTGTGTGTGTGTGTGTGTGTGTGTGTGTGTGTGTTTAAACAGTTAAGACATTTTATTCAGCATTTCCACTAATTAATGTTTTCTTAGTGGGCTTTTGGCAAAGATAACAGCTTCTGCAGGTGCACTGCTTCTTCTTGACGTCATTTCAGCACATGTTGAGGGTCACAGTTGGAGTGAGGCAAACTGGCTTGAGTCATTCTATTGCTTTGTATCCCTGCAGACATGAGTCATCAAGGCTAGCAGCCACAAATACATGTCTGCCTGCCTGCCTGCTCAATTGTCTGAATTCCATTGCTCGATGAAAACATCAAGAACACACAATACAACTAAACAGTGTGTGACAGCTCTTTGATTGTCTTGGGATCATAGGCAAATGTCAAGCTTTGGATTAAAGATCAAGTACAGGAACAAAATTAATTTTTTTCTCTCTGTCGAGAAAATATTGACTAGCTCGGAAACAACCAAAGGGGATATCCCATTTTATAAATCATTTAATTTATCCACATTTTTATACAAATCTGTTATATTGAATTATTGTTTAAAAGAATGATAGGGAGGGAGAACTACAATATCCATTGATTGCAGCTGCAGCAGTGATTTGGTGATTACGACAATGCTTTTTAATTACAACAGGAAATTGGCAGAGGTTTGTAATCCTTCATGGACATTGCCATTTTTCGAGATATAGTCTATATTTTAAGATAAGGAGGGTGGCAATACACTAGATTAGAAAAGAAATGTGATAGCTACTGTTATGATACTTTTTTGTTATATCCAAGATACTAAAAACTGGGTATCTGCGACATGAAAAAACAAAAATGACTGAAAACCAACTAATATTTAGGTTTACTGTCTGTCTTTGGTACATTAACAAATCTGAAAACCCTCAAACTGTCATGGTAGCAATATTTTAGTTTTTAGTTCATCCAGGTATGAGTTACATCTCAGTTTTTTTGTGCTCCCCTGATGGAAATATGGTGCTGCTATGCTGTACCTCATCAAGGCTGCAGAGCAGAACAATAACTACTGTCGCCAGCTGCAGTCCAATATGGTGGCATTGGAGTTGGAGCTAGATCATTTAAAAGAGTGTGTGTGTCTTGTTTTGCACACATGTTCAAGTATGTTTGTGTGCCTATGCCTCACTGCCACTACAAATACTCTTAGTCTGTGAAACACTGCATTTACACAACGTAATAGTACCGAATGATCTCAGCAGCCTATACAGTGACCATAAGTTCCAAGGGAATACATGCCTCAGTCACCCAACACCTATATAGTTAGTAACTATATAAGAAAAAAAGCAAGAAATCCAAGAGTTCTGTGTTGTGTCAAACTTTAGAGTGGGAGCATATGGTTTATATTAAGCCATCAAAATTTGTATACATTCTCATTCTTTCATTTTTCAGCTGTTTTGTGTGTTGTGGGCAGAAATCTGCAAGAAACAAAATGATGGAGAATACAAACAGCCAGTGTGAACATTTTAGATACATTTTAAACCAGATGTAAACAAAAGCGACATAATTAATAACTTGTACTCTAATGTAGCTAAAAGAGTAAAAACAAATGTATCCTATATAGACAGTAATGTAGCACTAAAGCTGCTTGAATTGTAAAGCTTTATATTTACAATATATAGCGGGCAGCACTGTATCCTTACAAGAAAGCACAATAAGTACATTAGTTGGGCAGATATCCCAACTAATGACTAGCATGATAATGAAAGAAAGCAGATCATAAAATCAGATTTTTGCTTTAGCCTTCACCTGGAATGAAAGAGGACAAACAAAGAAAATTTACCTTTGTGAGCAAAGGTACATTGTGAGCAAGAGCATACAGGATGATCTGGAGCTTTCTTGAGTAATATTCTTTCAGAATTTCAGGGTTTGCCTTTATAGAAACTCCTCAAGCACTGATTAAAGGAAACAGTTGCAAGGTTTCATCTTCACTCGCATTAATGCTTGTTTTGCACTGGTGACCTTACTGCTGCACAACTCAACATGCAGTTACTGTTTTCCCCTCAATTTTTTAGTCAGAAAAGCTGCCTAAACCTTAAAAGTAAACATCATAATATTTGTGAAGGAATGGTATCTGTTAAAGTAAGATCAAATATGCTACCTTGTTAAGGATTTCTATATAGATGGAACTAATGAGACATGAGTTCCCCATATATTTTTACCCAGACAGTTCAAACAGTTTTAACCAATAGCAATATGGATAACAATAACATTACTTAGTTTTTTTGTGATAATAATTAATGTGTGAGTATTTGCGCTTTCCAAATTACAAAGAAAGATGTCAGTGAGCCACTCATTGATCTGATAGTGAACTTGGAAGCAATTTCCCCAACAGACATTATATAATATACATTATATTAACCATTTAAATCAGGAATGGGCAATTGATTTTCCAAAGTTGCCACATGAGAAACTGACTGTTTTGGCAGCACCAATAAACTGACCTCAAATTTGCTCAATGTTAACTTTATCTCTTTATAAACTATTGGTAAGGCAATGAAAATGTAAAATAGGCATAGTAAAAATCAACATTTACAAAAATCATTGCAAGACTTAACTTTATACAAAGTGCTGTTGCTGTTTTGTTTGTAGGTTAATTACTTCAGTTCTTTTGTTCCCTGTTCAGTGAGAGTCTGTTTAAACTCAGGTTCAGTGAAGGACAGCGGACAGATGATTGTCACTGTTAGAGACTCTGTATCTGCATTTGTATTTGTTTCATTCCTCAGAATGTTTGTTTATTTCCAAAGAGAAAACAAAAAAACATATTCTGTGCATTTGTCCTTACATAAGGAAAGTTTTCCTCTATGAAAGAAGAATGAAAATCCAACAGCGATCCTGGCTCAAAATGCTCTGCCAGCAGTGACTCTGACTACAGGTCGATGAGATCTTGCAGAACATTACTGGATGCATTATCCACACTGCAAGTGAAGGGAGAGGAAATCATGTGCATTTCACTCTGAACTGTTTTGAAGTCTTCAAATCCCCATGAAATCTCATCAAGAAGGGCTCCTAACGTAAAACAGTACCAGCCGTGGTGATCAGCCAATGGTATGGCTTCTTTCACTGTTGATATGCAAGTAAGAATGTTGCTGCCCAACAGGCTTGACAGAAACAGCAACTTTCTCATGAAAACCTTGCCTAAGCTATACGTTTGATGTGCAGCCCTTGCCTATCAGTTTGGTATTTAACTGCTTCATGAGTGCACATCAGTAACAAATCAGTGATTTACCTTCAATCTGAGAGCTGAGAAATGTCAATGGCTTTCTTCTCACAAAGCTCTTAAATTCCTGCTCTCAGGTTGCATATATTTGTTTTTGGTTTTTTAGCATTTTATTACCTGACAGCTGTATGGTAGCCTATGTCTCCATGCAAGCTGTTTCATAATTACATGGAACAAACTGTCTGTGACACAGTGCTATTACACTGACGAAGTTAGCTATTTTAGTTACATCAATCACATGGTTAAATTTTAGCACTAGCAGAAAACCTGGTGTATAATACAGTACAAACATATCAATTAAACTTCTCATTTTAGTCATTTCTGCTTTAAAAACCATTTGTAGTAACACCTACCATTTTCAGCCTTAGCTTATCCAAGCATGCAACTACTTTCTTGAACTTGCATGCAGAATTTTCTTTTATTGCACACATTATCACAGAGCCAGGAAGGAAAAGTTTAAACTGTCCACTTAGTTTTTCAGCTGAAGTTATTTTTCACCTGGAGGGGCACATTCATAAATGCTTGTTTTTTTTCCTCAGCACACTTTTCACAATTTGCTAAACATTGTCTGATCAGCTCCCCATTAACAATAGCTCAGTATTTTGTGTGATTTTGTTGGAAATCACATAGTTGGTCTTGAGCACTCCATCCCTGGATGTGTAAAACGTGTTGTCCTTGTTGCTTCTGCAGCTTTGCAGGAAAAGGTTTAGATGTCCGTTCCTGCTCTGCATCAATAAAGTTCTTGTTTTTCTCTGTGTGTTCAGTCTCATAATGTTGAATCAAATCCTTAAACACAACCATCTGCTCTCCACAAACTAAGCATATGGCTTTACCTCTCACTTCAGTAAAAAAATACTTAGAAGTCTTTGTTTTGTTTAAAACTCTACATTCTCCATTAATCTCTATTTTTAATGTGATTCCCCCCCCCCCCAAAAAAAAAAAAAAAAAAAAAAATCACAAAAAACTGTAACATATTATAGAAATATTATAGTCAGTCCTCTACAGGAGGTTAATTATCACTGTCATATCACACATTACTATGTGTATATTTTGCACTGAGTGCACACAGAAAAACACCACTCAAACAGCATAAATCACATAAGGCACACATACCATGCCCACACATTTGAAGAGATACATTTTCCAATCCCTTTTTCATTATTTGCAAATCTCCTCTAGAAATGTATGAACAAAGTATGAAAGCACAGAATCAACATGTAAAACATGGCTGCAAGTAGCAATGGTCAGGGTCGACCAAGACTGAACTATTAACATTTACCTCCTTCAAAGAGAAAATATTTTAGCAAGTACTGCAGTTAGGAGACAGTGGAGCAAATCATAAAGACTGTTGATTACAAGTTAGAAAGGTTTTGGAACTTACTTATTACAGCATTACCTATGGGTACAACTTTTAGAGTCTGGGAATTTAAAAACTTTTTTTTTTTTGCACAAGCACCTAGTATTAGAAACAATTACTATAGTGTTCCTACAATATGGCTACTTGGATCCATAATCATAATCTTTAGATTACTTAATTGGTTCTTAAAATATAAGGCATAATAATTATTAATAGCTTAAAATAAGAGAACTGTGACTTCTTTGACACTCCTCCTTGGATGTGCTTTAACCACAATTGAAAGAAATGTCACAAAGTATACAAAGTCCTCTCCCTTAATGATTGCGAGCGGATAATTTAAATTCGATTTTTGATGTAATTATTATCAAATGTCAGAGCAAAAACAACTCTTCTGTTATTGTGAAACAGCTTGCAAATGCGCAGCACACACATTTGCAACTCTAATTGATTATTACTTTTTTGCTAATTTTCCACATTGTGTTGTTGTCATTAGCCATTAGTGGGAATTATACTTTGAAGTCTTTTTCGAGAAGAGATTGAAAAACATTTTCTTCTCATGCTGAGCAGAATTCAAAACCAGACGATCTAATTGTTGTAAAAATGCATTAACCTTTCAAAACATAAAGAGACGGGGTGACACAAACCATCTACTGAGCTAATGAAAATGAACCTCAACTAAAGGTTGTCAGGTTTCAGTGTGATTTGAACAAGCTGTCACCACAAAGAAAAATAAAGTGTCACGTTATACGTACTTTCAACAGTCACTTTTCTTTCCTGTCATATTTTCTGAGATTGTTTTGCAATACGCTCTAATTCATGTTCTTTTAAAAGCTGAGCATCTCCTAAAAGATATTTGTCACATTCTGTGCAGGTGAGGACAATTACACTGCACACAATTAATTTCAGGTTGTTAAAATTCAGACAGTAATCCTCCTTCAATTGTAGGCAGCAGAAAATTACCAACCATCACAAAGAGAAAAGATGTGCTCAAATGTGTTTCAAATAAACGGCTGGTTAAATTAGTGCACACGAGGTATGTCTATCAACTCTCTTCTTCGGAGCAGCACTAAAATCTATTGGAACAAAATGTGAGACTAACAGACAGAAGTTTAGAGGGTTAGTTTTAGATTTGCAGGTGAATGTAAGACATTTGGCTCCCCTGTTACCCCATAACAAAGACACATACCTCAAGGCAATATAACAGTTATCAACAGGCTTCTTCCATGATATTTGCCTAAAACTTTAATGATAAACAAGCTAATGTGCTGTAAACTCACTTTTTTCTCTCACGATACCTTTAAAGGTTCAAACTCTAAACCTTGCAATTAAACCCCTGTACATTCTGATTGTTGCACACTTCACTTAAAACAGCAACAGTGTCTAACTGCTATTTTTTTATGCTTGACCTACTTTGTAGTACACTGGATGATAAAAAGGATTAAGCTGCTAACTGAAATCTTACTTACAGAGAAGACAACCTTAGTTAAGATTGATATACACCTGTCATAACTAATTGCATTAAAACTAAAGAATGATTAGAACTCTCTTACCATCTCTACCTTTCCTTCCCTGTCACTCAACCACTCTGAACGCATGATTAATGTGCAATAGGTAACATATAATGTTGTGGGGATAAACACTAAGAAAACATATGGATAAACAACTGCAACATACCTTGCCTTATCAAGCAACATAAACTTTTCCTTAGTTTAAAAGATAAAAACTCATTTCAATTAACATCTTTGCATGATGCAAAGTCTATCTAAAGCAGTGCAAAAGGCAAATGAGGTTATACGAGTCTTGTCGAATATTCCTGAGTTGGTCTAATCAGTGATCAACAGGCCGTAAAGAGAAAGGCTTCACAAGAGAGCATTTTGGATTCTGTGGAAAGAGATTCTGTGATTGATGTTTATAAGAGATGTTATACAATTAAGGGTTAACACGCACAATTCAGTGCCAATCTCTTTCAAAATCCATCTAGTGGAAAAAAGACTCTTTCACAATTGAGCATTCCGGCTTCTTGAAAGGTTATAATTTGCTTGATTTAAACATTAGCAATCATTCTTATTTTATTTTTTCCACTGATTACCAAGCAGCTCTTTTGTTCTAAATATGATGGTTTTTCATATCAAAGATTCTAGTCATGACTGTCTTTCAAGATTGCAGCAACTCAGCCAGTAAAACACAGCATGGAAACCTAAGTAAAACATATAAATTAAAGTAAGCAGTGAGCATAATCAACTTGTTTTTTTGTTTTTTGTTTTAAAAAAAAATTCATTTATGGAGTTAGTTTTAGGTTTGGATTTAACAAATTCTTATTTTTTATTTTTTTAATCTTGTTATTGTTTTCTTTCAGACCATGAGCGGATCGGAAAAGATTCATCATATGAACAGGAGGGGAAGGTTCAGTTTGTTATAGATGCAGTGTACGCAATGGCTCACGCTCTACATAATATGCACAAAGACCTCTGTCCTGGAAAAGTTGGCCTTTGCTCCAAGATGGACACTATCAATGGCACACTGCTTCTCAAATATATCCGCAGTGTCAACTTTACAGGTATGTATTCCTAATTCTGATAAAGCACATAACCCTAACCCATTTTGCCGTGTGAAAACAAGATGGACATGAAAGTCTGGGAAGTATTTTCAGCTAAAGTATCAAATAAAATGAAATGTCTTTCCTTATAAACAATATTTATCATAGGGATGTGTCAATATATCAGTCAACCATCAAAACAGGACCAGAATACCTTATAGATGTGAGTAGTACACAACTTTTTGGTGCATTTTTGGGTTCACTAGCATATTTGTGCAGAGCCTTTAGTTATATACTATGCAGTGGTCTCAAATTATCAGGCGTCTGAAAGTAAATTATTTCCAGGAAGTACTGAGGCTGAGATCCGTAGGAGGATTGACAATCACCAGCAGAACAGCATGTTTTATCATGGTTGATGATGTGCAGGAACTGCGCTTTGTGAGATTTCCTGCCTTATCATGTAAGCATTGAATTGCCCACACAGGAGATCTGCTGCTTTAAGTACACTTGCTGCTTAAAATTATATGTAAATGAGAGTGGGAAGCACGTTAACATAAGGCACAACAGAAATGGGCATCGGTAGTTTTCCAGTAGTTGTCCAATGTAAAGTGTCACTGGCAAAAACAGGATGCAGTTGTCTCTGAGACAGAAAGAGATATGAGTTGATTACATTTAACGTAGCTTCATGACTATCCCTGAACTGTGACGGTGTATGATTTGAGGGAAATCCTGTTGTGCTTATAAAACTTTATAAAGGTCACAAAAACTGGAATTTTTCAGACTTTAGTAAGCAAATGTCAATACATATTTCGTCGAGTTGTTCTTACTTCTCAACCTGCTGCCTCCATAGTGTAGTGGTTAACATATTCATTTAACAAGTGAAAGGTTGCTGAAGCAGTTCTAGCCAGGAAAACAAATCCTTTCGTCAGGAAGGGAGCAGCTAATAAAGTAGCTTTTTCTCAAACTCAGAAGTTCAGCTTCTCTCTGTCTCTTTATAAAACTGTAATACTTAAACGTAGAGAAATACTGTTTACCACTAGCTGACCCAAGACAAAAAAATGGATTTCATCTGGTTTCAGCATGTGATTAAAACTGCCACTGTTATTTGCATAATTTCACAAAAGCCTGTATAATGACACTATGAAGTAGATCCGACCTTACCGTATTAAAAAAAGGTACATATATACACAGCATGGGCATGAAGATAATCTTGTAGTTTGCAAAGATTGAATAAACAACATATGAAAATTTGAGGTCTACCTTAGGTCAGTGTAAGTAGTTATAACAGCTTGAGTTAATTATATGACAAGAGAAGAGGGCCATGCAATCAAGCAGAATGCAACATGAGTGGTCTGACACAGTCTCCACCTGCTCCACCCTCACAGATAATTATATAGTAATGGACACATTTATTTCTATGACAATTATAGAGTGGGATCTTTTGGTCAGGGATAATCATTCTACAGCTAAGTATGTGACAAGAATAATATACAGTAAATTACACAATTAAGAAAGTTGTCGATGAAGCAAAAGAAAATCTGCTCCACTTCTTTGGAATCCAGACGTCAGTTGCTAACGTATCTGTCTGGAGCTTGGCCAGTAGCTTCGATGAATCCTACTCTTAGTGTTTATAAGCGGGATGCTTTCACACATAAAATGCTTACATTCAATTCACATAGACCTCTAGTGGCTGTAGGAATTACACAGTTCAGTTACACATTTCAATCACTTACAAATGAAGTAAACAACACTGCCGCGTCTTATAAATAATTCCTCTCAAGGGGTGGGGAATAAATACGCATTTTTTTAAGTTAATGTGTTGGAAGAAGAAAAAAATGAGCAAGCATAAATATCTGAACAGCACTGACAAGGACCTGATTCTAAAAGCTAGATAAAGATATTCTTAGGTTTTCCTTATCTTGGAAGTACCAAGTTTGGCAACTACCTTTAAAAATAAGTCCAACTGGCTACAGGGTCATGAGCACCCAAGATTCAATAAATGATAAAGGCTGGAAAGGCTGGGACTATTGCACACCATAAACTTTTAATGAAAACCTTGGGCAAGAGATAGCTGTAGGATGCACTGCAAAAAAGGTAAGCTGACTGTGGCAGTGTGATATTCTGGATAATCTCCTTCTGGTAAACTCTGGGTCCTGGCATGTGGCATGAGGCATGTGGATTATATAAATATTGTTGCCGACCACATATACCAAATCATTTTTACCTCAACCCATTATTTATTTTCTCACCAATTGTCAAGAGCACCTGTGTCACATCAGCAAAATCACTTACTAGAGAATTTGACTTCTTTTACCTTCAGAACTGCTTTAATTGTTCATGGCATAGAGTCAAAATAGTGTGAGATTTTGTTCTATTTTGACACAATATTTTTCACATTTATGACATGAATTTACCATTCCACCTCACCCCAAAGGCGATTTGGAAACTAGAGACTTCACTGTCATGTTCAAGAAACCCGTTTAAGATTATTTGAGCTTTGTGACATGCACATTATCTCGCTGGAAAAGCCAGTCAGAAGATAGGTACACTGTGGTCATAAACATTGTCAGAAACACTACTCAGGGCTTTCTTTAATCTTTACTACTACTATTTTAGTACTAAAATGTATTACGAAAATATAACACACAACATTCTACCAGAACAACCAAAACATACAGTTGATACAAAGTATGATGGATCCATGCTTTCACATTGTTTACACCCTACCATTCAAATGTTGCAGCAAAAACTGAAACTCATCAGTCAACGCAACATTTTTCCAATCTCCTGTTGCTGAGCTCTGTTTCCTGTTCACAGCTGACACAAGTAACATCTAGTGTGGTCTTCTGCGGCTTTAATCCTTCAAGCTTTGATGTGTTGTGTTCTCAGAGATGCTCTTCCACCTACATTGATTGTAACAAGTAGTTATTTAAGTTCATTTTGTCTTCCTATCCTATCAAAGCAGATATCAGTGAGGTATTTCACACAGAGAATTCCTAGATAATGGAAAATAGATAAAGGATGCCATGTATAGTAAACTAAAAATAATGTACCACTGTAAACTGATGATGCAAATCAAAGTAAAGAAGAATCTAAGTTTAAAGGCATTCTCTTCTTCTCATTCTGTTCACATCTGTCGACAACAGAACAATTCTCTTTACTAGATGATTTTCAGACCATAATCTTTATTGTAGAATTTGTTGTGCAGAAAGATCACAGTAGATGAGCATTTCCTGAAATACCCAGGCTGTGAGTCCAAGCTCCAGTCAAAATAATCTTTCTTTCCCATTCTTATGATGAGTTTTAACTTCAGCAGTTCATTTTGAGCATGTCTAAATGCAATGAGTTGCTGCTATGCAATTGGGTTATTAGATATTCGCATTGACAAGCAGTTGGGTGGGTGTACTTAATAAAGTGGCCGGCAAGTGTATTTTTGTCGTAGCTGCTCAATTGTTTTTGTGCTCTAAATGGTACAGCATTCCAGCCTTAATTTCAAGTGCATGACCTTTCGCTGTACCTGTCTCCTGATTTGCCAGATTCCCTTCCATGCATTATGTGATTTTTACCTAATAACTACATAGGTGTTCTCTGATGGTAGTTGTCTGTTTGTAATGGAATTTGCCATACTGCAAAATTGTTCAGGAATTGTTTCAGAAAAATGAAAAAGAGTTCAAGGTGTTAACCTGGCCTCCAAATTCCCCAAAGAAAGGAATTAAAAATGTAAGTCCTTGGTTTGTTTTTTCATTTCCTACAGACAACCATTATTTGCTTTTAACAACCTTTTCTTGACTCAACCAAGTACAAAGTAAGGATTTTAAACACAAAACACCCCCTTAGCCTCCTACTGTAAATACAGTAGCAAACAGCAGTTATTAAAGACCAACAATCTGCTCCATCTGTAAAACAGATGACAAAATTATATGATATACCAGACAGGCATCCAACTGCCCAGTGATTAGTCAGGGCCTAAATTTTGTGTCTGTTTGACTTAAGCAAACATGAACTCATTCGTTCTTGTCAAGGATAGTAAAGTTTAACTTGACTCTTGTGTTTGCAGCTTCCAGTTTTCATCCCTGATGGATACTGAAAGGAAACACTGCAGAACTCAGGAAATTTGTCTATGTCAAAAGTGTTTGTGAGTGTGCTTATTACTGTGCAAGGAGGTCAATCCATATTTGTGCAAAATTAAACAAATGGAATAGGTAAAGACATTGTTTAGATTTGTATCCAGGAGTCATCTTTGGTTAGTTCTAAAAGATCAATCCTCATAGCACCATAAAACTTTAATCAGCAATGCTATATGTATAGATGTGCAGTACAAAATTAGTGTTCTTCAAATCTTTATGCATTATTTTATTCATGGTTTTATGTTACTGGAAGGTTTGTCAGTACTGAAGCCATCGGATTTTCAACAGCGATGGCTAGAAAATCAATGCTTCACATTACCGGAATCCTGCCTAGCTCGCTTTGCTTTTAAGAGTCTTTCAGTTCACAGAATCGGAGCCTAAAAGCTCTGAACAATGTCAGCATCCATATGATCACTGTGTATTATGGGAATTTTCTATAGACATACACGCTGACTAAAGGATACCCAAAACTTTACAAATATTGTACATGAAATTGATACTTTTTGATCCATGATTATTATCTATTATAAAGTGAAATAAATTGATATTGGTTAGATTTAAGAAAAAGTCCAAACTTAATTCTGTTTAATACTATTTTTCCGTTTAGCGTTATAAAGTAAACCTCGCAGACCATAAATCTGATAGTAGGTAAGTAATATTAAACATGTCATAATTAAATATTTGTCTTTTAGTCTGGGGTTTCAACATAGCTATTTATACAGTATGTTTCAAATTGTCAAAGGAATTACTCCAAGTTCTGTTTCTTACGGTCTCCTGTGGTGGTGTGTCTATTAACAGCCCAGAGAGTGGGTCTGGGAAGAAAAGATAACCCAAAAGCAGTCAACAGGCATTGCATTTACACTGACACATAAGAGGATGGGAGGGCACAACAGTCAGTGGAGGGTATTATTTACATGTCGGTGTTAAACAGAGACAATGGTATCAAGGGTCTGGAAGTCAACAGTGGAGTAACAAAATCAAATAAATAAACAAATAACACAAAGGTCAAAAGGTCAAATTTTCATATACACTAGGGCCGAACAGCTACCTTCTGGTTACAATATTGCAACCAGGAACAACAGAATGTTAAAAGCAAAAGATTAAGAGAAGTGACTCTCTGTCGATATTCCTGACCAAAATGCTATTTGTTAGGAGGTTTAGTCGGTGCAAATAGGGTTATGCAGAAGTTTATGAGTTTTTGGGAGGATTTTTTTATCACTTGTCAGATAAAGCATGTCTCATATCTTCAGAGCGACATATCAAGTTAAAATACGAAAACTTGGGAAATTTTATATCTTTATATATTCCAGAAAATATCACAAACAGTAATATATTACTCTCAATCCAGGACTGACGTTCATGCGTGGTATGGAGGGAATTTTAAACTTCACTGATGTATGCTTAGACTGCTCATTTTTCTGTTTGTTTATTAGCCAGAATACACCAACACTAGCATGACAAATTTCACAAAACATACTGTAGATGTGGAGCAAATCATATGTAGTGTTGATCTGGATCGTATTCTTAAAAATGTTCAAGTATAACAAATTTAAGCTTGCAGTGTGTGTATATACCATAATAACAGATCTTAAGCAAAACACCAAACTGTGATGGTCTGATACTATTTGAAAGACTACATTATTCTTGAGCCCAGTGTCATAAAAGACAATAAAAGCTGAAGAGTAAATACCATCCATCCATCCATCCTCATCCGCTTTGTCCGGGGCCGGGTCGCGGGGGCAGCAGCCTAAGCAAAGAGGCCCAGACCTCCCTCTCCCCAGCCACCTCCTCCAGCTTATCCGGGGGAATACCAAGGCGTTCCCAGGCCAGCCGAGAGATATAATCTCTCCAGCGTGTCCTGGGTCTGCCCCGGGGCCTCCTCCCGGTGGGACATGCCTGGAACACCTCACCCAGGAGGCGCCCAGGGGGCATCCTTGTCAGATGCCCGAACCACCTCAGCTGGCTCCTTTCGATGTGGAGCAGCAGCTGCTCTACTCTGAGCCCCTCCCGGATGGCCGAACTTCTCACCCTATCTCTAAGGGAGAGGCCAGCCACCCTTCGGAGGAAGCTCATTTCTGCCGCTTGTATCCGCGATCTCGTTCTTTCGGTCACTACCCACAGCTCGTGGCCATAGGTGAGGGTAGGGACGTAGACCGACCGGTAAATTGAGAGCTTCGCTTTTACACTCAGCTACCTCTTCACCACGACGGACCGGTGCAGCGTCCGCATTACTGCAGCTGCAGCCCCAATCCGTCTGTCGATCTCCGGCTCCCTTCTCCCATCACTCGCGAACAAGACCCCGAGATACTTGAACTCCTCCACTTGGGGCAGGAACTCATCCCCGACCCGGAGTGGGCACTCCACCCTTTTCCGGCTGAGAACCATGGCCTCAGATTTGGAGGTGCTGATCCTCATTCCCGCTGCTTCACACTCGGCTGCGAACCGTTCCAGTGCGAGCTGGAGGCCCTCACCCGATGAAGCCAACAGAACCACATCATCTGCAAAAATCAGAGATGAGATTCTGAGGCCGCCAAAGCGAAAGCCCTCCGCCACTTGGCTGCGCCTAGAAATCCTGTCCATAAAAATTATGAACAGAACCGGAGACAAAGGGCAGCCCTGGCGGAGCCCATCACCCACCAGGAACGAGTCCGACTTATTGCCGGCAATGCGAACCAAGCTCTTGCAACGGTTGTATAGGGATCGAATGGCCCGTAGCAATGGGCCAGACACCCCATATTCCCGCAACACCTCCCACAGGACACCCCGAGGGACACGGTCGAATGCCTTCTCCAAGTCCACAAAACACATGTAGACTGGTTGGGCAAACTCCCATGCACCCTCAAGTATCCTGGAGAGGATAAAGAGCTGGTCCAGTGTTCCGCGACCAGGACGAAAACCGCATTGTTCCTCCTGTATCCGAGGTTCGACTAACGGACGAACTCTCCTTTCCAGCACCCTGGCATAGACTTTCCCAGGGAGGCTGAGGAGTGTGATCCCCCTGTAGTTGGAACACACCCTCCGGTCCCCTTTCTTAAAGATGGGGACCACCACCCCGGTCTGCCAGTCCACAGGTACTGCCCCTGATCTCCACGCAACATTGCAGAGGCGTGTCAACCAGGACAGTCCTACAACGTCCAGAGCCTTCAGGAACTCGGGGCGGACCTCATCAACACCAGGGGCTCTGCCACCAAGGAGTTGTTTAACTGCCTCAGTGACCTCGCCCCCGGAAATTGGCGGGTCATTCCCCTCATCCCCAGACTCTGCTTCCTCCTCGGAAGACGTGTCAGTGGGATTAAGGAGGTCCTCGAAGTATTCCTTCCACCGCCTGACAATTTTCTCAGTCGACGTCAGCAGCGCTCCGCCAGCACTATATACAGTGCAGGTAGAGCACCGCTTTCCCCTCCTGAGACGTCTGACGGTTTGCCAGAATCTCTTCGAGGCAGTCCGAAAGTCCGAAGAGTAAATACTGAAAAGATAATCAGCAACACCTTGGGGCCCTTAATCTGGCAAATTGATTCGATAATAACCATCGAAAGGTGGTCTGGGAACTGTAGCGTCAGTTCTTGCAGTACAGAAAGCCATGCAACTGGAAAGCAGTACTGTCCTTAGATTTTTTGTAATGCGATTTAAAAAAAGATGAAGCAAGAAATAAAGTTCACTAAGATGGCATCAATGGTCAGTGGTCAATGGTAACTTTATTGTCCCTGATGGGAAATTGATTCGCAGTATGTCAAAACAAACAACAAATATACAACCAACACATCACGTACACTCATTAAAAAAATACTATAATATAATATAAGCCTGATAAAACAACCTAGATATTCCATCGAAAAAAGTGCAATGTGCAATGGCAACAACACTTACAATTTAGTGTTGTTAATTAAGATAATAGCACTAGGTACAAATGACAATTTGTGTCGCTTTGTCTTCACTGCAGTCATTTTATAACGACGACCTGATGGAAGCAGTTGAAAATCGTTAAAGAGAGGATGATCTGAACACAACAGGACAGAAGTTGCCTTCCTCAGCACCTGCCTGTTATAAAAGTCCACAAGCAGGACCTGAGACCTCCCTAAAATCTTGCCCGCCACTTTAACCAGATTGTTAAGTCTGGTCTTATTATCCATGGACATACTACCGTACCAAGCAATGATACAGAAAGTTAAAACAGATTCAATAAAACTTTTATAAAAGAGAGTCATCATTTCAGATGAAACATTAAAACCTCTCAACCTCCTTAAAAAGTACAGTCTTTGTTGGGCCTTTTTCACTGTAGCAGCAAGATGTGACTCAAAGGACAGGGTCTTATCAAGAACAACCCCCAAGTACTTGTAACTATCCACCATTTCAATGGCTGCACCATTTACCACTGTAAGCTCAGGATGAGGGGATGACTTGCTGAAATCTATAACCATGTCCTTGGTTTTCAAGGTGTTAATCATTAAGAAGGACTGATCACACCATGAAACAAACTCCTCCACAACAGGCCCATGGGAATCCTCTTCACCATGAGGGAGGCTTACAATGACTGTGTCATCTGCGTATTTGATGAAATGCCTATTGGCCTGTGTGCTGCGACAGTCATTAGTGTACAAAATATACAAAAGAGGAGAGAGACAACAACCTTGTGGTGAGCCAGTGGAAGAGTTCAGCTGTTTGGAAAAACAGCCGTTTACTCTCACACACTGAGATCTATCAGTTAAGAAGTCTAAGATCCAACCAACGAGATTAAAATCAACGACGCCAAGCATTTAATGCCAAAAATGCAAACGTCATAGTGACGCAACAAAAGAATATTGGATACTGCCCACGTTTCAAATGACCTGCAATGTGAGTACTTGTTAATCATGCCCATGCATTAATGTATTATCCATTTGATTTCCATGTTAGTAAGAAACACTTAGACTCAGTCTTCAGTTTCCTCAAAATGTAGCTCTCCCAAGATGTGAAACTAATTGATTAAGGCAATCAAATTAGTGGAAATACACATCCTACTCAAATTTCTTCTATTGCTGAGGTGAGCAAGAAAATCTTCATAATTGCAATTACTGCCTGCTGTTGTCTCAGACATGCTCTCTGGTTGATACACCAGGATGACACTAATGCAATTACGTTCTATGGATTTTGATGAGACCTCTGACAAACACAAATCTGCACTGGTGGAGAGAATACATCTGGTCTAATGGCTTGACTCACAGGTTTCCAAATCTGGCTAACAGGTTCAAACAACAATCAACAATCAATAGTGTGACCTATTAAAAAAGAACAAAACACTCAAACAAACAATTCCCTTTTTGGTTATCACAGAGGACAGTACAGTCAATACTTGTGGAACATGATAAACTCCCGCTAGTGCTGGAAAACACTGTCAAGCGTCTGCATGATTTTTATGTTATATGTTAAAGAATTTCTGACTAGTGTCAGATTTCATTAAATGAGAAAAAACAAATATGGTATACCAAACAGCCAAACTGAGATACCATTATTGGTTCATTTATAAGTGAGGTGGCGGGCTCTCATCACTAATTCTGTAAATCTTCAACTCCTTAAAACACAATTTTATAACAAGTTGAAGCGCAAGAGGGGATTGTAGGTTGGCTCGGAGAGAGACCTCAAAGTGGTAATCAAAATCAGTGCTGTCAGTCGTTAGCACTCTGAGTGGGGACCTAGTGGATAACACTCAATGGGGCAATAAGCAGAATGAAAGAGTGTGAAATGATACGGGAACATGAACAGACAGCAGCCCTGGCCCTTCTCAGAGGACCTGGAGAACATGCCTGTCAACATCTATTTTGCTGCAGTCATTAACACTATAGCAGCACAAAGTTGAAGTTCCCCTTGCAACCTCATTTAATTTGAAAATCAAACCTTGAATTTTTATGGCAATGTTCAACACTGGATTTCAGCTTTAACAGTATCCTCTTTAAAACAAAATAACTACACTGCTTTTTTTGCCTTTATGTTCTTTAGGAATTGCTGGCACCCCTGTGGTCTTCAATGAGAATGGAGATGCTCCTGGTCGTTATGAAATCTACCAATACCAGATAACAAAAAACACCACAGAATACAAAATCATTGGTCACTGGACAGATCAACTCCACCTAGACGTATGTATTTTTAAACTGTTAGGTATGTCTGAAATATCGTATGCTTTCTTCTAATGTTCATTAATAATTGAACTTTTAAAAAGTTCCACAAAGTATGAGTTAACATTAAAGTTCAATTTTTAAAGTTGAAGTTAAAAAAAAAAAACACCTGGCTTTGAAACTATAATCACTTGTTTCAACTACTGGACAGACTGAGAAACTGAAAAAAAATTCCACATTGTGAACACTGTTTGCAAGTGCTTGCTGGCAGTTGACTTCAAAGTTATATGTGATATGCTAAAAACCTCCATATGATTGGTTTGGTTGATAGAAAATTGCCTTGGTCACCTGTAGTGTTCATGGAAGATGTTAATTTGTCCACAAACACCCACCCACTACTTGCTAAACTGTACTGAAACTGTGGTGTATAAGACACTTTTATGCTAACCGTATACCAAGTCACACTGCCAGTCCAAGCGACACCACAATGGCAGTGCACACCAACAGATGTGACATAATTTTTAGCTTTGAACAATCGTTCATTTCTCTATTTTTGTAACCTGGTGCGTTGGACCGGTGCCACAGCAGCTGGGTTGAAAACATAAGTGTGCAATCACGTCTTTTTCTTTCTTTTTTTTACCGTCATTTTAATAATATATTAGCACATAACCTTAAAGATTATAGAGGTTATACATTGGAAGATCTTGCTGCAACAGTTTGAAATCATGTGTCTTTGTGGAAAGCTTTAAAAAAAAAAAAAAAATCTCCACTCTGTTTTTCCAAATCTTTGCTTCTGGTTTCCCTGTATCAGCGCTGATGTGGCGGTATTGCCTGAATGGCAACATCTATCTTTCAGAAGAATACTGCGGTGGATACCTGCACCTTAAATGTGTCACCATATAGCAGTTTCACATGAACCGACCACAAAATGGATGGAATACTGGTGCTTTAATTCAAACCAGAACCCATTAGCTTTCAAAGTAAAAGTTGCACCTTTTGAAATGTGTTGCTTTCGGCACCTTCAGAGTAAAAGTTGTGAATTTTATTTTGAAGGAAAGGAAAAAGGCACTGTTTTTTTTTTTTGTTGTTTTTTTCAAAGTCTCCCTTTTTTTTTTTTATTGCATCATACTTTTTAATTTTCACTACTATTCAGTGATCTGGGTCTCTTCAGTAGTTAGTGAATCTCTTCCATGCAAACTATAGGCGACTTCCAGAAGCAATCACAAGGTTTTTTTGGTGTCCTCTATGTGAAAAATTTCATCTGGCAATAGCCAGCAATCACTTCCCATCAACAGCGAATACCTACTGATGGAAAGTTTCTGTAGTGACTGGTTTCTAGGCCTATGTGACTGGGGCCTTAACATAAATAACTAAAAACTAAACTAACTGTAAAATTTATAGTGTCATTTGGATTAAACCCATCCCAACAATGCTAAACCAGTCTCTAAACTTGTGGTCATTACATGTGACATTTACAGCAACAGAAAACCCATATGTAGTAAAGCTTAATTTATGCACTTCCTCATAACTTATCCCTAATATCCAAAACTATGCTAAATACATCTTGCTTATATGCAGCTTTATAGGGAATCATTCAACACAATAGTGACTCAAATCTCAAGAATTTATAGAAACAGAGATGCTTTGGGTCAAAAGACAGTATTATGCAGCGTGACCACATTTACACTCAAAATCATGGCGATAGCAGTAGGTGTGTAATGGAGGAAACAACATTTTTACACAACTATTTGCATCAACCTTTTTTTGACATTTGCTGTCATTCTTTACACACTAATACCAATTTCCTTTTTAATGTATACATAGTGCACAGAATCTGCAGTGTCTGAATATTTAAGCATCAAAACTACTATATTTTAAATGCCAAATCCTCTGAGGAAAAACATGTTTCCATCATGTTTTGCTATTAATGATTCTTAAGTCTCCCTCTGTGTGTTCTTATTTTGTTTACATGCATACTGTAGATAGGATTTCGGATTATCATAGACATCAAGAAGCTGAGTTATGGCAGTACACACAACACCAGCTCACCAACATCAGTAGCTGAGAGCTCTAAGAAGAATAAGAAATACCATAATTTTTGAAATGTCAGAACAATCATTTAACTATTTGGGTGTTTGAATTAAACTTTCCTGTCCATTTCCACACCCATTTAAGTTAATAAAACTTAACTTCGATCCAATGAAACCATGCTAATAACTATAAATAATAGTCTCAATGTAACTCATATCATGTAGTAAGTGTCTTAATATCTTAATTATTTTATTAATAAATATTGTCAATATTCTTTCAATAATAACCTTTTTAATGTACTTTCAATTGTACTATAATGAATAACTGAAAGTATTTACAATTATATGATTAAAATATAGGAAGATATAGTAAATTATGTCAATAAAATACACAATACTTATGCATATTCTGCGTCTACTACATTTGAAAAAGCCAAGTATATCGATAGGAAATAGATTAAAAAACACACACAAATGTGAAAAAATGTTTTGTGTAGACAGAGTTACTAAAGCTCTTTTTTTCTTTTACCTTTCCATCTAGACTAATGACATGCAGTGGCCTGGTGAAACACAAGAAGTCCCTTCCTCTATATGCAGTCAACCCTGTCGTCCTGGGCAGCGCAAGAAGACAGTGAAGGGAATTCCTTGTTGTTGGCACTGCGAGAATTGTGATGGTTATCAGTATCAGGCAGACAATTACACCTGCAAGATGTGCCGCTTTGATTTGCGTCCCAATGACAACCACACTGGCTGCGTTCCCATTCCCATTATCAAGCTAGAGTGGAGCTCACCATGGGCCGTGATACCAGTCCTCATTGCAGTCTTTGGGATTATGGCCACTCTGTTAGTGGTTGTAACCTTTGTGCGTTACAATGATACACCAATTGTTAAGGCATCTGGTCGAGAGCTTAGCTATGTGTTGCTGACAGGTATCTTTCTGTGCTATGCTACAACATTCCTTATGATCTCTGCTCCTGATGTGTTCGTATGCTCACTGCGAAGGATTTTCCTTGGTCTGGGTATGAGTATAAGCTATGCAGCACTGCTTACCAAGACAAATAGGATCTACAGGATTTTTGAGCAGGGCAAGATGTCGGTCAGTGCCCCTCGATTTATCTCCCCAGCCTCGCAGTTAGTTATCACATTTAGTCTGATATCAGTGCAGCTCCTTGGAGTGTGCATCTGGTTTGGTGTTGACCCATCACAAGCCATCATAGACTATGTAGACCAGCGCACAGCAAATCCCGACATGGCCCGTGGCGTCTTGAAATGTGATATATCAGACCTGTCTCTCATCTGTCTGCTGGGTTATAGCATGCTTCTGATGGTCACCTGCACAGTTTACGCCATCAAGACTAGAGGGGTTCCAGAGACATTCAACGAGGCCAAGCCTATCGGCTTCACAATGTACACCACCTGCATTGTGTGGCTTGCCTTTATCCCCATCTTCTTCGGGACCTCACAATCAGCGGAAAAGGTAAATATCAAATTTAAAATTTGCTAGAAGAGTAAGGTCACAAATTGAATTAGTCCCAGTTGTGTAACTGGTTTAGAATGGTATGATGCCAGTGTAGTCTGTATGCTTTCAACAGCAGTTCTCTATTTAAGGCTACAATAGTCTAGTGAATTCACTTGTGCATGTTCACATGTCAGTTTTCCATTTGTAGTTCTTTTATATTTCCTGTGCTTTTTATTATGAAGAAAATGGCCACTCAAACTGTTTGTTGTAAAGCATCAGCTCCTTGTGTCTGTATATGTGGAGCTATTCATCATGAGCTGATGGGCTTTGTGCTCCACTGTGGGATTACAAGACTTTTAAAGTGGGCTTGTGAGAATAATTCATTCACCTCAAGTTTGCTTGGATATGTTTTCTTTAATTGTCTTTCTATGTGTGTTTGACTACTCAGTATTTGCACCCAGTGAAGCTGAATCAATCACTGCACATTCATGCACACAGAAATAGAGAACGCATGTTTGAGAAGTAGCATAAAATTACTGTGGCTGTTGATGTTGCTTGTCAGTTGAAAGTGAATTGCAAATTAGCTCTTACAAGTGCTAATTTTGAGGTTGCACAGCGCAGATGTACATCTAAAAAGCAGAGAGTGAAAAAGTCAAACCACCAACTGCAACAGAAGCTTCAATATTGGAGTACTATAGCCATAATAGCAGCCTTTGGGTTGTTAATATCATAAAAAGGTGGGGATAAATTTGCATGAACATTGGCTACCAATATTCTGATAGTAACATCTGGAGTTTTTTGGAAACAAAGCTCCTTAGTTTGAAAAAAAGAAATATAAGGTTGTCTTACAATGGATAGCAGTTTTTTTGTGAACATGCTTGCTGCCATTTGCTATGGTAATTCATGAACGTAAACACAGCCACTGATGAGGCAGCGAAGGTGAAAATCACTTCTGGCCTTCATTTGTATGTCCAACAGTGAAAAGCAGGTGGATGAAACGATAGGAGAAATTATTCTCTGTATTAGGGGTTTTAATTAAATTGAACTGGCACATATACAAATCAAAGGCATGTTGAACGACTGTATGGAACGCCAGGACTGCCATAATGAATTAATTAAATACACCATTAAATAATTAATTAAATGTGGCAATAATTAATTAAAATTGGAATTAATTAATTAAATAAATAGTTATGACACATGTAATTAATTAATTATTGACACATTTAATTAATTATTTATGTATTTCACATTTTAATTAATTATTGACACATTTAATTAATTAATTATTGACACATTTAATTAATTATTTATGTATTTCACATTTTAATTAATTATTGACACATTTAATTAATTATTGACACATTTAATTAATTATTTAATGATATATTTATTTATTTCATTTTGGCAGTCCTGACGCCTGGCTCTCGTCATGAAATAATTTTATCTGTCAGCCTCACCCATCAAACTCAGGGGGCGGGGTTAACGCTGCCCATGCAGCTTCTCTAACATTTGATTGGTTGCCGTGCAAAGTAAGTCAAAACAGGTCGATCCTAGAAAATCGATTGCTTGTGTAGACTTGGGGCAGCCAGTTATCCCAGAATGCAGATCAAATCACAAGCAGCAATGGTGGTGGTGTAGTTTTAAAATACCCCGTTTTTCTGTCACCAGCTACACTTTTAACAGTGTTTTAGCCGCGAATGTCGCGACGTATGTCTGGTCAGGTTGTCAACATAGAACATGTTTGCAAAAGTGCTCAGATGTTTTCAGAGGTTTCACTAGCTCTGCTAACAGTTAGCATGCAGAGTGCACCGAGGGGGTTACGTTAACCGGTTTGTTTACATATTCCACTCTCCGTGTTCCACATGTTGCATTCGCAGATTCTCATTTTCACCGAACGATCGTCTCTTTCCGCCTGGTCTTGTGTCTCTGTGCTTCTGTAACATAAAGAACGAGCTGACATTTTTCTCACGAAACCAGCGATCAGCTCAACAGACCCTCAGTTTACCTGCATGCATCCTCCTCCTCATCTGTCAGCTGTTTAACACCTGCTGCTAATTCAAGAAACACGCCTAGTTACCTGGTGATAGTCACAGTTTAACTGGGCAGCCGGTGCTCGATATAACGCAATGTCAGCGCATTTTTCTGCACAAGATAAGTAAATATAGTGTTTTCCCCGAGCGCAGAGCTGCTGGAGCTCGTTTCCTTACAGAGCACTTTATAGGCGAACAGCTTTATCAGCGGCTGATGTCCAATCACCGGCACACAGCTTTCAAACCTCAGCTGAGTTTTAGCTCTCAGTGGTTAAACGCTGGACTTCATTCACTCAGGTTCTGTCTGTCGGGTCACGTTTACTTCGCTGTTTTATTTACAACTGAGCAAATCGGTTTGGCTGAGGTTAAAGTTACGTTTCATAACTGCATAGTTTCACAGACGTTTAATGGTTCACTGGCACATGTGTTAGACTGAACTATCATCTAAATATCATCTGTTTTTTAATAGTTATTCAACTGTATTCTAAGCACCAGCTGTCTGTTAGAATGTGATTTTTTTTTTTTCTCTCTCTGTTGGCAGAGGTATAAAAATGCGCAGGAAAATCTGACGTGCATGGTTTGCCATGCACGTCAGATTTTCCTGCGCATTTTTACCGACGATATTTAGGGAGGAATAAACACACATCAAACATAAATGAACCATTTGCCTGTCTCCATAATTGAGAGAATTTTCTCTTCTTATGTCAACACTCTCTCTCTTTTTTTTTTCTTTTTTTTTGCTTTTTCGGTCATGTTATGTTTACCTGTCAAAGGCTTGTTACAAACTATGAAACACATTGTGCAGACTTCTGGATGTTAGAAGAAAACTAATACTGCTCATGAATGAGACTAAAGGCAGGAAGGTGTCCTTTAAAACTAAACATGTTAATAGGACCTCCCTGTTTATATCATAGTTTATGATATAGCACGTGTATTTCAGTAATAGCCTGCTGAGGCCACTATACGTGCTGGCCTCATATCAAATGTGAAGGCAGACTGAGTCTATGTTTGACGTTTTTTATATCTAATCTTCCTTTTCAAACATTTAAACAGCAGCGAGTCTGCAGCTGAGGGAATACAAATTCAAATTGTCGGAACAGGTTTGCTCGTTTCTTGGATTCATTTGGTGATTTATTAAATGTATAACTGTTATTTAATCTGCTGCTGAGTCTCTTACACTTTTCTTTATGCTGTATATTTTCACGTCTCTGGAATAGTTGGCAGTTAGATAGTCAGCTGGGAAACTTTGTGTTAACTCATGGAGCTGAGGATATCGTGGATATGCTGACCTCGCTGCGTGGTGTACAGAGCGAGGTCAGCATGATTAATATTCACAATAAAAATATTAGCCGAACATCATGAAGTCTGTATGTGTTTCATAGTGTCGAACAACCTTTGTACAGTTAAAGCCAGCAGTTACTACATGACGGAAACACCAACGTTATCTCTTTTATGTGTTTATACACAGGTCACGCTGATTACTGAACAAAAACCCAAAGATCAGATGTTAAACAGATTTATTTGCTCTCTCGCCTCCTTAAACATGTTTTTAATGTTAGTTATAATTCAGAATTGGCGACTGAAACACGTAGGACACATAAGAACATCAGGAAATAAAACATCGATAAATATAACCTCAGTAAAAGAAGTCAGCGGGGGTTACTACAGCTGTGTACTGGGGCCTGCGCTTTGTCGGTGGGATTGCTTGCGAGGCGAGCGGGTCTATCCCACGCTTTGCCGTGAGACTGGGCAGACATCTCCGAAATCATCGAAGCACTTTTGCAAAGAGGCTGTATCTTGACAAACCGACCAGACACATGAAGATTAAACCACTACATTCTCGGCTAAAAAAATATTAAAACGGTATTTGGTAACACACAAACAGGGTTTTTCAAAGCTCAGTTCTGTTAGCTTCCACATGCCGGTTGTTGTGTGCTAGAAACAATGGCCACCAGGCCAAAGCAATGGTTTTGACTCGATCAGCGTTAACCCCGCCCCCTGAGTTTGATGGGTGAGGCTGACAGATAAAATTATTTCATGATGAGAGCCAGGCGTCAGGACTGCCAAAATGAAATAAATAAATATATCATTAAATAATTAATTAAATGTGTCAATAATTAATGAAATGTGTCAATAATTAATTAAAATGTGAAATACATAAATAATTAATTAAATGTGTCAATAATTAATTAATTAAATGTGTCAATAATTAATTAAAATGTGAAATACATAAATTAATTAAATGTGTCAATAATTAATTAATTACATGTGTCATAACTATTTATTTAATTAATTAATTCCAATTTTAATTAATTATTGCCACATTTAATTAATTATTTAATGGTGTATTTAATTAATTCATTATGGCAGTCCTGGCGTTCCATACGACTGAAGGTCATATATGATTTACACTGCAAGCTAAATCTTTGGACAGTCTAACAGTAAAAAAACAAAACAAAAAAAGCATCACAAACTATGACGACTGATGAAAAAGGCCCTTCACATACATTGTTGTATTTGCCAGCCATTCACTTTAACAGTGATCAACAGATGAACTATGTTTTATTTATTCAGCAAATATTATTCTAATTACACCCATTATATATAAATTTATAACTGATTCTCACTTTGCATAAATACATTATCAGCTGTAGCTTCACCCTACAATTTTTTATATTATGTAATAGGAAGATTTGTTGAATAATGCTGCTCTTAATTTCATTATTTTTAAATGAACACAAGGAGAGAGCAACAAAAAGTGCCTTAGTAACAGCACAGTTATCTCTAAGGAAGAGATTTAACAATTTTTTGCAGCTGAAATCTTAACTTGTCACAGTTTAGATCCGTTAATGATCGCTGCATTGGACTTAGGTGGTATAATTCCACTGAAAGTGCTTATGCTGGCTCTTTACACTGAACTAAGCCATCTTTATCACACCTATGCTTTCCCTACTGAGATTCAAAATAACGTCAAAATGTCTGCCATGAAACAAGTCTGTTCCTTTCATTATGTGTCAGTATGTATTTTCCCTATTCATGAGAGAAGAGGCTTGCCATCCAGCTTTGTCCTGGTATAGCTGCTACTACCGGCAGACAATGGAGCCCTCAAAGCTGTCGCTGGATGGGCCTGTCATAAAAGAATAAGTATTAGACCAGACATATTAAAACATTAAATTTGATATATTCACAGTCAAAGCCTAAAGTCTTAAACACAAAGGCTGGTGGGAAACAACCTAAGTTAGAATATGGTTTGGGATGAAAAGGCCATAGAGCTGCATGTTTCAAATGACACAGTTTCTCAGCCAGAATTCTGGAAGTCTACTGATTAAGAGCATTTTTCAAGAAGGTAAAAGCTTCTTTAGGCTGCTCCCTTATTCACAAGGAGTCACCACAGCAGATGGATGGCCTATCTGAAGTAGTAGCAGTGGGTATTGTCTGTGTATTTGGAGTCTGGAGAGTTTTTTGTTAAAAATCATTTTAGTTGATTTCACGAAAGTCTAGAAAAATAAATATATAACTAAACCAAAAAGCCTGAACACTTTACCAAGGCTTGGCAACTTTGTGGGAGTGTGATCCAGTGATTGTGTTCACATGGGTCACAAATAGGTAGGGTTACCTCTGGACAAGGAATGCATAAAAACAAAAAGGAGCAATCTGACTTCGATGAAAGTTCATAATACTTTCTATGTCTGGTCCTGTTCTTTCACTGTGCCAATGGTGAAGATTGGTAACCGTTTCGGCACGTCAGGGAAAATTTATGTCATAAAGGCTGATAGAAGTGGACAAGGGTCTTGGCTGCCCTCACAGAGTAACTCCACTCTGTACTCTAGAGGGCTAGGGTTCCAAACTCACCCTAGGCCATGTGTAATCTTCTCAGGAGATTACAACAATCCCCCTCTATCACCAGGGAATGCTCGTGTGCTGTTTGCAGTAATGATGGAGCACAAAGCTCTGTCACCTCCATCTTCCACTGACACGGCTTTAGGCAGCTTAATTTCAACAGAGCTTCTCTACATTTTGGTTTTTTTTTTTTACATCAACATGACATGGCATTGCCTTTCCACTTGAACTAACTGAACACTCTACAATATAATACCTATAGAATCCAAGCAAAACACTCATTGATGCTACACAAACCACCTTGTAACTTCCAATGTTATTTTTGTCTTGTGCTACAACACTGACATCTAGTTGTACTGATGGCCATTGGACTAGTTAAAATTCTGTAAGAGAAAGGTTGTGAGCAGAAGAACTGGATGAGTGTAAAGCCCTTTGACACAACTCTGATGACTGGACAACTGGGTCTCTCAAGGGTTTTCAAGGTGTGAAAACCATTTTTTTAGCAACCATATGTTTTGAGGTTTATGGAGATGAAATAAATTGCAAGGGCAGTCCAGATTTTCAGAGTAATTTTCTTTTCCTAAAGAAACCATACAAAGAGAGCGACATTAAGCAATGCGCCCACTACACAGGGGTGGCTGTAGCCCATAGGAAAACACCCTAAAATCTCTGAGCCACCTCTTTTCTTGGTTTACTACATTATTAAATTGATATTAATAACATTTACACAATATATTAATATAATCTAATACAAGTACAGAACAAATAACATAAGAATAACTAAAAAAAAGAATAACACCAAAACCCCTACAATAAAAAAAAAAGTGTGATTCATTCAGGCCCCACATCACAAACTTACAGAGCTTAAAGACTGCTACTAATGTCTTAGTGCCAGATACCACGGGACATTTTCAGGGGTCTTGTGGACTATGCCTCAATTGTTCAGTTATTTTGGCAGCATGAGAGGGATCTAGTGGATATAAGGCCAGAGGTTTTAATGTTATGGCTGATTGGAGAATGTCACAACTGTATGTTGGGAAACATCATCTATAACTGTTGACAAGAGCCCTTTTGGCTATTCCCATGTCAAACAGCTCAGTCATTTGTGATGTCTGCAAATGTAATGTCAAACAAAACCTTGGGCAAATCTCTTTGAAGGATGTTTCTCAGCTGTGTTTCACTGTACACTTACTGCCTTGTGTTCATCAACTTTAGAGAGGCAAAGTAAGCTGTTCTCTACTTCCCCTTTATTCAATTAAGGTTTTCACGCAATGATATTGGGAAAAAGATGAAGTTGGATCACAGTTTCTTTGTTAAATTCATGAAACTAACATTTAAATCCAGGACACTGTATTTTCATATTTTGCACTGGTTTTGCACCTTAAACAGAAATTTAAAGCATGTCATAAAAATTAATCGATGCCAAATGTTGTCTACCTACTAACATCTGCCCTGACTCGTCGCATTCTCTACAGTGACAAATTAGAGATGTACTGTGTATGAGTTCTAGGGTGATTATCATAAATGAAAAATTTATGATATAGGCCTTTTTATTATGCTGTAGGCTGTTTCTTTCCACTCCCCAGTTGTTGCCTATAGCTATGTATCTGCTACCCAGCTGTGAGTAGCAGCTGTCACTGGCTTCAGAAAACACACAATGATGTTGTCTAAAACCTCAGGGTAAAAACATCTATGCATCAGGGGGGCTTTTTTTTTATATGCATATCATAAAATAAACAAACCCTGAAATGACGGTAGAAGTCAGGAGTCACCAGTTTACATAAATGTTCCTGTGTTCCATCACAATTTGCTATATAAGATGTGAAACATAGAAATATCGTCCACTAAACTTCCTTTTAGCTAAAGGAGAGTGACTTCATTCTGTAGCTTGAACTGGGAAGGCTCTGAGCAACACTCGGTCTTGTTATGTACGCAGTTTAATTTGAGACTATCGCATTTCTTTCCATGACACAGTGCTTCCAAAAAATATTATTATTTTGTCTCTATTATCTCTTTTATAATACAGATGTACATCCAGACTACAACCCTAACCATCTCTATAAGCCTCAGTGCATCGGTCTCTCTGGGTATGCTCTACATGCCCAAAGTCTACGTGGTTCTTTTCCATCCAGAGCAGAACGTACCCAAGCGCAAACGCAGTCTAAAGGCTGTGGTCACTGCAGCCACCATGTCCAACAAGTTCAACCCTAAAGGTGGCCTGAGGCCCAACGGAGAGGCCAAATCTGAACTTTGTGAAAGTCTTGAAACACAAGGTTGGTATCACACAATGACATCCATCCATGCAACAAAGGAAAGACAGGTCAACCAGCATCTGTTAATGCACTCTGTATGCAGAAAATAATGAACTCCTTTTAAGTGAAGATTACATTTTTCTTTAACAGATGACAAAAAGAACGATGGGAATAATTAGAAGTGATAGGGGTTGTGTCACATTAGCTTCTCACTTGCACATAAGTGACGTAGTAGTTAAGTGTTCCCTTCAAAAAAGACTGGAAGTTAATTTTCTCTATTTGAAGGATTATTTTTTAATTTTACTGTATGCAATAGCAAAATAGTTAAATTTTCAAAAACTATATTGATACTGGATTTGCCAGTCAGAAGGTGTGGCAGGGGGCCCATACTATTCTGAAAGGGATAAAAGCAAGGATAACTCAGTGTTGGAGATGAGGATATTTCAATCACCAAGACAAATGGTATGAACAGGCAGTGCCTGTGTGGGGGCAGGAATAAATCCAGTCAAGCACCCCCACATGTTGTGATTACTTAAGGTACTGATTTTTTACTCTGACAAGCTGAACAATATACCATGATATATATCCGGACTAAAAAAAAAGACAACTTACACTTATGTGTATGTTTTCTTCCTATCTTGAAAGGGAATTGTTACAGTATCTTATCCAATTACAGAACCCATTTATAGGTGCTGAGACTTAACCTCTGGTTTAAACTGTGAATCTAACAACTGCTCTTTGTGCTTATGTGTCAGATTGTGTTGAGGGAGGGGAGCCTTGTGAGGGACTTTAGACTCTCAGGTAACCTGATTAGAAAATAACTTTGCTCTTCTGTCATCCGTGAGCACTTTTTCCTGTTAATTTCTGCTAATGTACACCACAACACCTGTGCCTGCCTACACAATGCAAAAAAGCATCCCTGCTAAAATTCAGCACCCTGAATGACATAAAGCATTAATCACACAGTCACAAATCCACCCTGGACCAAGGGATATTAACTTGGATAAACAAGATTGGTGTGTGGTGCTGTAAAATGGCCAATCAGCATGGTAAAGCCTGTTAATGTGAGAAGATGACAACCCTCTGCCGGAGAGGAGACAAGCGATAGCCATGTGTCCCCTGTAATTTGTTTCCCTGTTGACAAAAGAAGGAATTTGTGGTAATGGGACAACAACAACAATAAGAGTGAACAGGAAAAGACAGATGGGTCTGCCAGCTCCAATTCTTTCTGGACCATCTATTCTTTATCTTGGCCTCGCAGCATATAAATATTCAAATAAGGTTCATTTATCAATGCTTTTCTTGGAAGATATGCTTTGGATGAAATGGCAAGAATACCGCCCCCATTCACCCACCCAGTATGGCCCTGACAAATATACCAGAAGCGTTTACCATTGCACATCTCTCCTCTGCAGCACTTTTGCCCCTACTCTGGCTTTCAGCCGTCTTCTGATTGGATTCATCCCTTCTGACATATTCAATCAGCCAAGGCTGCTGTAGGCAGATTGGCAGATTGGTAGTGTGATTACCACCACAGAGCATGCTCGCTGAGGACAGTTTTACTTTTAAAAATTACACATACACTCACATTTGCACAGACATATGTGTGCAGACAAGCATGACTGCACACATACTCATAGGTACTGTATGTATGACAGTCACATTTGACCAGTGGTTTGGGTTTGTTATGATTGCTGTGGTCTGCCCTCTGGTCATCTGACTTATGTACTTCATTCACAGCTCACAAATTTCCACAAACAATGAAAAGAATAATTAGAACCATTACCAAATGTTGATAGCAAAAGCTATACGGCCGGGACAGATCACATATCGCCTTAATTGTATTTTACATGTAAAACACCACAGTTAAGAATGGTAATACATTGACTGCTGCATGCTTTGCTTGATGCACATAGAAACCACAGGTCGTTGCATGCACTAAAATACTTGCATTTGAATGGTTACTCCCGTATTTTATGCTACTGCTGTGAACTGCTTGGTAGTTTAGTAGTTTGTATTTTGGAATTGCAATTTAATAGTATAATCTAAAAAAATAGAGAGTTTTCCTGATTTTACTATGCTGTAGAACCAGGTACATATGAGTGCAAAACTCAAGTGACTCTGAATAATTTTGCATTGCTGTCAAATCTTATGATACTATGTTTTTAAAATGTCTGCAATATTACCAGACAGACTTATCTCAAGGGAAAACAAGAGGAAAACATGTAAATATGATGCATCTGTATGTATACACAGGCAGGAATTTTTATTTACTGTCAGCGTTGGAAGATGGTTTTATACTGGCACCACAGATGTTTTCGTGACTCCTCAAGGCACCCATGCCAAACTAACAACAAAGCATTGAAGAAAAAAAAAAAAGAGCTGCTGTAGTATTTTAACCCAAATTCTAACAAAGCAGTTTTCCTGCCTAAACCAAGATCAGTATTTGTGGTGAAAAGAAATGATAATACAAATTAATACATTAAATGAATACTGTTACCAAACATAAATAATATACCTGTAAAATGTGAGGATAATTCCATTTCACGTCATATGTACATTATATATTTTTTGGATTTTTAGACTAGATCTAATAATGTCATTTGGAGGTTTAAAGGATTTTAGATGAGGATTCCTTTTACATTTAACAGATATTACTTTTTAATATAAAAGTAATTTTACTAAATATTTTCAAACTATTATTATTTTAATAAAAAAAAGAAATCAAAAGATTAACAGTAACTAATCATTTGGATAAATGAGCCCAAACGTTATATACGCCATAAGAAAATGAACAGAACCTCTTCTTTAGAAACCAGCACATCCTCCATAAACAAGGGAACATTTATTACCATCCAAAAAAGAAGAAACGGACAGCTCTTTAGATAAAAACAAGCTGTTCCTCTTTTATCATACTTTTATGATATATATTTATGTTGGTTGCAGCTTTTATTAGATGGGCTGTGATTACAGATGTTGTTGAATTTGTGCATTTTACACATCACTAACAGTTTATTTTGTATCTTAGACGTGAGCATGCGAGACATTAAGATAATTTAACATTAGCATCAAGCTATTAAAATTAGTTTCACTTGTGCTTGTTTACTTGAGTCGTTCATAAGGAGAACTTTACAAAAATCAGAATTCCAATATGATTGCCTATTTGAATCTCACCCATTGCATTTTTAACCCTTCTTTCTTCTTCCCTATTACTACAGTGTTGGCCTCAAAGCAGACATACATAAGCTACAGTAACCATGCCATCTAAGACCGAGATGAGCCGTGGAAGAGGAGAAAAGGCCTGCCTGAGGAGAAATCACCTGATTGTGGGGGCATATTGGGGATACACTGGAGAACTTTCAAGCTGCTACATCAGAGGATTGGGGTGGAAAGATGGGAATTTGTCACTCCAAAGGATGTCATATTTTTTTTATTGAATCATGTAAAGGCTTGGATGCAAATTTTATGATAAATTAGTAGCTTGTAGGAGGGAGAGAAGAGATGTAAGGGAGCTTGGGCAGTTAATTTTCCTCTTCCCACCCTGAGCATTGATCAGTGACGTTTCCAGATGCAGGCTGAATGAACCACCTGGAGCCTACAGATTTTTATTTATTTTTTCTGAAGTGTATAGAGCACAAGTTCAGTTCTCTCTGATACTGAATTGTTTGTCTCATTTCAGTAAAAACAGGGGAAAGCATTCTGTTTTTATCAAATGCAGCTGACGAAATGAAGTGGTGTAAAAAAAATGTAGTAGTTATTTTTGGTTACAGGTGTATTTGGAGTTGAAAGCTGCAGTACTCTTCAGACTGTACATGCCTTACGACAGTACACTCAGTATTCCTACATGAACTAAATATATCTGAAACACATGAAAATAAGGCAGTGGGTCTCCCCAGTAGTTTTTTTTTTTTACTGTTTCATAATAATGAGGACACCACCGTTTTGGCAATCCTAGTGTACAGTCCCAGAGCATGCTTATGGGAGCATCACGTGTACTGTGCTGTGTTGTCAACGTCTATGGAATGCAACATTTGTCATCGTTGTCATTCACAGTGGAGATGTCATTTTTGGGGTATCCCTCTGCTGAACGAAAATAAGTCAAACAAACCAAACACAAATTGCCATGCAATAGCTCTATGGTTGACATCACATTCCATAAATGTCAGTCAGGACTTGGACACTTGACTGTAAACATCTGAGATTGAGGGGCTCTTATTTATCATGCACCTATTGAAGCCTTTTGAAAGACTGTCAAAATTTCACTTGTAGCGTTGAAAGTAATTGACAAATTTAGCCTAAAAGAGTTTTGATTAAAATTCAATAAGATTGTAAGACTTGTAATAAAGACTGTATACTCTGTACCTTAATGCAGGGTATTGTGATATAGTAGATTTTTAAAGAAAAAAAAGACAACAACAAGCTGTTGTCATGCCAGACATATTGTTATTAAAGCCTGACAACATATGATAAATGGGACAGAAGAAATGCACTACAAGACTAATCTGTGTGCTTGCAAAAGATTTTTATGGAAAAAAAAATGCATTCCTCTTCTGGGTCTTGGATTTTATGCCTGAAGTGGAAATGATAAAATATATTTTTAAAATAATTTTTTTGATTTAAAACAAGGCTCAAGTAGCTAGCCGGCGTTAATACCAATTTTGAAAAGGTATTGACTTAGTTCAGACAACTGGTCAAAAAGTTCAAACATAATTAGCAATATGATATATTGTTTCAACATATACTGTAACAATTTAAATTAACATTCAATCCATTGTCTGATTTTTATATATATCAATAAAAGATACAGCCATGCTGTACTAAGTAGTAGCAAGTTCACCTTCCACTTGGCAGCTATCTTAATTATTTCTTGCTTCCAGCAAACAATTTGACTTTGTGTTTAACAAGACCCACCTATTTTTCTTTCCACAGAAATTGCTGGAAACCCAAATATAGACAAAAGGCCATAAACATGACACCAGCAGGATACACTTCTTTGTTTGTGTATAAAGGATGTGCAAAAAGAATTGTTTGTTTAAATGTTAACCAGCCGGTAGTTTCTCAGGTTTACTTTGAAGTATTTCTGCCCCCTAGTGATCAAGAGTTTCTAAGTACCGCTTTAAATCTCTACAGTGATACATCACTGCTCCATGCCTACTAATTAATTGGTTTTCACAGTACTGAACATAAAAAAAAAAAAAAAAAAATCAAAGGTATGAATACTTGCTTGATAAATAAGGGCCACTGCCTTCATTCTGTGCCTCATATCCATTAAACTACTTCTGCTAAATGTTCCATGGTTCTTTCATCATGTTTGTGTTGCCAGTATTACCTTTCAGTTGTTCAGTTTAAACATTATTACGGATGAATTCAGTGTACAATTTAAAATGTGTAAACACCATTACTGTTTCCATTCTCTAAAATATTACTAATAACAGTATTTTCTGGATTTTTTGTCTCATTAAATGTTATCCTCAGTAATGCAAAAATTGTATGTTGCATGTCAAAACCCATAAGAAAGTCGTGTGGTAAAATTGGAGAGAAAGGCATAAAGTCCAGACTACTGCAGAGGATTATAACTTACAAATATTTTGCTTTTTGATCAATGATTCTCTCAGCTCTCAGCTTCAACGAGTCTAAGGTGTTGCGCAAATGTTGTTTTCTCATTTGATAAAGTATTGTTTGTGGGATTGTTTGTGTTTGTGAATATGATCATTTTACTGCTTTTTTGCCACGACCCCCCTCCCCACCTACTTTTATTTTTCTAAAACACTGTCTGTGTTACAAAATAGAATATGTAATTGCTGACTGAAATTAAATGGCAAGTTAATGTATGTTATTAAAATTGATTGATCATGTCTGCTTTATGTACCAAATTATTTAAAAAAAAGAGAAAAAAACAGTTACAGTGCCTGGATATTTATGAACTATCTATAAAAATAAAAAAAAAGCTGTGTAGAGCATGTTCATTTTTATACAAGATATTTCTAATAAAAAGATTGTTTTGTTAACACGTTGTTGGTGTGTCTTCTTAGTGAGCATTTCCTTAGCAAAGAAAGCAACATTTAAAATTATTTTTATGAGTATTCTGTTGTCTTGTAGATTAAATGAATGCCTACTTATGGTTCAGTCACAATATAGTAAAAAATAGGACAGAGGTTGTAAATCCAACACTAACAACCTGTGGATAATCACTTTCTAATCACAAGGCAGTTGCACAAACTGTTAATTGACGGAACCTTTCTCCAAGCGATCAAAGTCTGACTACAATAATACATACAGAAAAAAACCCAACAATCATATAACCCCCTATGTGCAAGCACTTTGGCGACAGTGGGAAGGAAAAACTCCCTGAGAACTGAACTGAACTGAGAAAGGCCAAGACTGAAAGCTTGTGAAAAATGTTCAAAAACTACAGGCTGGGGAACTATTGTTCAAGACTACTTTAAACATTAACAGAAAGTCTGAGTCCTTGGAAGCAAAACATAAAGAAGTAAGCAGTGTTTTGAGACTTCTGTAGAGTAGTGTATACCGTAGGCAAGAAGAAAGTATTTTAAAGATATAATTTTAAGTTAATTTTAAGTGTTACCCGTTTGTTTGTTGTAAGTAAGATGATGGCTTTCAAATTATCCGGCACTGCTGCATAATTTCTATACCTCTGTTATCCCTAGCTATCAACCATTTATGCTACTCACAGAGGATGCAGAGATTTGTAATTGGGTTTTTTTTTTCCCCCCCCATTTCTAATGCTTATTTCATCCAAATAATTAAGAAAAGCAAAGTCATTTGAATATTTCCCCATTAACAATATTATAACTGCTTTAACATTTCCAGTATTCAAATTAATGAATAGGCTACTGCTCATGAGACCACTGGGGGAATATATGCTGAAAATAAAAAGGTGTTTCTCATTTGAAATATCACGTTAATATTTCCACTTGGCTGCTCTAACCAGTGAGTGGGTATTTCATTTTGTACCCAAGAGAAAGCGTTAAATATTGCTGAGGTGCTTGTTTCTTTCTAAATGTGCTGGAGACACAAATGTATAAGATGCAGTAAGTGTAGACCCTGTGGTGCAGTGCTGGAGGAATGACATCAACTTTTTTTTTTTTATTGTTATTTGTTTACATTTGTGGTCAGAAAGTTGATAGTAGCTTATTTTTGCTCAAATATTTTCAGGGTGTCCAAATAGCTATATGTGGTGTTGCCTATGTGTTGGACTCTGTGTGACTGATGCAGTTTCTGTGAGTTAATGCAGGCATTACACAAGGACAGAGGTGGCAAAAGTACAAATATTCTGTACTTAAGTAGATGTACTTATGTTAAAGAAATACTGTGGTAAATGAAAAGATACAGTCTCTGAAATGTGCTCAAAGTAAGGACCTCTTTTGAGGATGTCTTGACCAGGTATTTTTGGAAGAAGCTAAGTGAACATTGTCCTATATTAGTGCAATAAAACTACATTAGTACATGGGGATAAAACCTTATTTCAGTCAGTCTAAATTCTGATTCTATTAAATGTACTTGAATTAATTGTGTGGAACATGAACGTAGAAAAAGATCCAATATTCAATTTAAAAAAAAATGAGAACTTACATGTAAACTTTAAATCTCAGTTCATCAAATACTACTAAGCAGTCCTTACCTTTAAATGAAACCTCTCTTCTTCCTCTCCTGAACTGTCTTTTTTTCTTCTTTTTTTTTCTTAATCTTTCTCTATCTCTGAGTAAAGTTAACTCTCACTCATTTCTCTCCCTGGGAAATACAGCAGCTGAATGTTTAGCTAGCAGACAATGTGTGGGAAAGCTGCAGACAAACACTCTGAATGTTTGATGATAGTTGTTGAGCTATAAGAAACCTTGCATTTGAAATTAAATGCCACCTAAAAGTCTTTACTCCCTATATGCTCACTGAGGGTGGAGTACCATGACCACAAATTGGAACACCTGCACTTAAAAACAAACAAAACAAACAAAGGAATAGATATTAGTGTAAAAATGCAGGGAGTAAAAGTACAAGTATTTGTACTTTTTTACTTCCCATCACTGCACAAGGGTTTAGTGTAAATGATGAAGATGGAAGGCAGCAAGTTTTAAATGACAAAGGGGATCAAGCCTGCATTCTTTCATGACATGAATAATATATAACATATTTTGATCCATAAAAATAATGTTGCAACTCTGCATTGAATGTTAAGAAAAAAATGGTGTTATTTTTATTTCTTTCATTATATTTCTTTTATCAAATCACTGAAATGTTTATGCCACATACACAATTATTTAGCAAAGCTCTTTAAAAAGGAAAAAAATAAGACAGAAGACTGGAAGGGGGGAAATTTCTTGTGTAGTACAATAAATCATGATGACAGCCTATACACATGTGTGCCCCATTACTGAAAGCCTGTGGCAGCAATTTAATTTGGACCTCCCGTGACCTGACTCAGAGAAAGTAGTAGTAATTACTATGAAATTATGAATTTGTTTGATTCTAATTTCTTCTGAGTGATTGTTGCCTGAACAATATGAAAGCAGTGTAAGTTTTAACAAAATTTAAAAGACCTTAGGTTGACAATGATTGACTTTAGCTGATCATTTTTATTTAAAACTGCAAATGGCAGCCTCCTGAAGAAATATTATTCTACCATTAGCACCAATTCATAATTAACACAATATCTAGAAGAAACTAGTGACATAGCTACCTCGGCATCTAAACCCCCAGGGTTCTTTTTGAGATTCCTGCGTGGAAATTGCATTCCAAAAATAAATTTAGTATTTCACTCCAATTAAAAATTCTGTATTAACCATCTTGGTATCAAAATAAAGCTACCACTTGTGAGTCTTCATTAAAGGTGTAAGCGTCACAACAGATGCCACGGCCAACCAGCCTATCCCTGATCAGTCTCTAGGCATGTGTCACTGCGGCTTTAGCAATCAATTTCACAGCGACTGCCAGCAAGCTACAGCGACCACACATCACCAGTTGGAGAATACTATTTTTTCCTTAGGGACCTGTGATAGAGTTCTGCTTCCAAATGACTATGAATGATAACTATCAAGCTCTTGAATTGTTTGATCTTCCTGGCAAATTACCTCACTTTCAAACCTTCAATAGTAATTTTGTGGACGTCCATTACAGCTGCAGGGAATTCACTAGATTAATAAATGCCTTTTTTAATTTAACAATATTAGCATTGTTATTATCAACATGATACATATGAATACAGATTATTTATAAACAAACACTTTTTATTATGTGTTAACCTAATGATTTATTCAGCACGTTGTTTTTTTAATTTTATTTTAGATTTTCCTAGTTTATTTATTTTAATTAACTTATTTGTTTGTAACCAGGTTAAAACTGTCATTTATTAAATTGTTTGAAATATTAAAAAAGTTGAAATCAATGTTAAAATGTAAAATGGTTAAAGTATTTAGAAAAGAGTACAATGTGTATAACAAGTTTAAAAGAACATTTCAATTATATATAGTTCAATTTTATTTTAGTGAGGTTGGTGTCTTTGTAGGAGGAAGTGAATGTGGTTGTGATCGTTAGCCTGCTCTGAGAGAAGTTTGGATGGAAAGTACAAGTTTGTGTAAGTCAGTATGCATGAAGTGGACTATCTGCTCAACAGTCTTTGTCGATGCACACATTTTGCAAACTGACTGTGAGAAGCTGAGGACACTGCTGCTCCGAAATCCATCACGCGGCTGCTCACTTTTGTTTTAGCTCAAGAGCTTGCACCATTTGGAAAGGTCCGCTGATCACTCAGCATTCCTCCACCCTCTAGAAAGATGCGACTAGAAGCGTTATAAAAACAATGTCTAAAAAGTTTGACATTGAAAAGACATCCACAACAACTACATTTGGACTATAAATAGCCCTTACACGGAGGTCCTATGGACGTCAACTGTAGAAGTTCAGTAGGTGTTACAAAACAACCCATCAGTAGACCAAAACTGTACGTCCAAAAATGACTCCTAAAGAGCGTCACTCTGCCATGACTTTGCGCAGTGGGTCGTCACAGGCAACTTTTCTCTAAGATTATGGGTTACTCTTTTGTTCTCAATGAGTTTTCCTTTCAATCTTTACATAATGATTATTTCACCTGCACAGCATGATCATTCACAGATGTGATACTCTCACTGTCAGCACATCCATTTGCTCATTTAAGTTAATGTGCACACATATAATCAGACACCAAGCACCACTCGGGTCTATGTATTGCACTTTTATGGCATATCTCACCACACTTTCTACGCTTGACAGACACAACTATGGACACACTAAAGTTTATCCCAAGGAATGTGAGTGGAGCTGGCTCCAGAGAGAAGAGGTTAAAGACTTTTAACCAGCTTAAAAATCTACAGGCAGACGTCTTACTACAAGAGTCTCAAAGGGCCCCCACAGTTACAGATGAACTTAAAACACCTGAGTTTCTTAATGTGTTCTCAGCCTGCTATAACTCTGGGAGTAGCAATTTTAATATATAAAAATGTTAGAGGGTAGATTTCTAATAATTAAACTATATATACGTAACAAAGTTGTGAGTGTATATGGCCCAAATGTTGTTGACACCTCATTCTTATACGCTTTTTTTTTTACCGCACTGTAGGAACACCTAGATTGCTCACTTGTTCTTGGGGGCGACCTCAACTTTGGACTAAATGAAGAAATGGACAGGCTCAGTGCAGCTGGAACTCAGCACAATTGGCAGATTTTGCAACACATGGCGATCTCTTCACCCCAAATGCAGGAAACATACTTACTTCTCACATGTCCATCACTCTTACTCTGTCTGGATTATTTCCTTGTCAGCAGCTCCCTGCTGAGTGACATTTCATACACTGAGATACAACCTATAGCTGTTAGCGATCATGCTCCTGTGTCTTTAATTCTAATAAATAAGAAGGTCATTTCCTAAGTAAAAACTGGAAATTTAATACATCATAGCTTAAAGATGAAGATTTTTATTAAATATTTGTTAAAAAAATAATGGGTTTTATATTTAGACTGTAATTTCATTTTCATCACATAACAACAAACCTATTCAGAAATTAGAGGAAATCCATTACATCCTTAGGAGAACCCTATGCGTCCTCTGAGGAACAGAAAATGCTGAGCAAAATACATCAAGCACAACTAGAATTAAATGTAATTCTTAGTACAAAGACTTTGCGTGCAAAATTTTGAACATGATAACAAATCAGATTGATTTGTAGCTAACCAGTTAAAATTAATAAAGAAAAAACTACTATATGTGCTGTTAAAGACATACAAAATACAAAATATGATCCTTAAAGAAAAAAAACACCACTTTCAGGGACTTTTACAAAACTTAATATTCACCACAGATAAACCCATATAAAAGACAAAATTGATCCGTTTCTTGATAACATAACCCTTCCAAAAATATAAGAATGTCAACCAGTGGCCCTGGATTTACTGCTGACGTCAAGGGAACTCCAGAAAGCCCTGAAAAGCACACCCAATGAAAAGGCTCCAGTTCCAGACAGATTTCCAGCAGAATTCTATTCAAGGCACAAATTAAAATTGTGATCTGTTCCTGGCACATTTCTTATTAACTCATGATTCATTACTGAAAAATTCCATTAAACAACCAAATATATTTTTCCAGTGCCTAATTCTTGTGCAAATAAGTTAGATCAGTATCAGTAATAATTACTTTATGCAATAACAAATTTATCTGCTGAGGATAAGAATAACAGGCAATCACTGTTAAATTCTCACATGCACCAGCAGGCACATATCAGAATCAGAATACTTTATTCATCCCGAGGGACATATATGTGTGTGACAATAAACAGCTAGATCAGCAACCTCCAATTTAAAAATACCATGCTATACTTCTAACCACCGTGTAACATAAAGTGGAGAAGCTCAACAATTATGCAATGTGTGTTGATAAGACAGTTACTGTAGCCCAACATGAATGTTTTTGCTCAACAGCAGTAACACCTCAATAACATTCACATAGATTAGGGATTCAGCTTCAGGAAATTCGTTGTACGGTTCATGCATATCCTAAAAGCCCCCTGTCATGAAGAACTGGTTGAAAAGTTTGTTTGAACATGAGCATTGGTGTGTGGCTTTATGAATGTTTAAAGGGCTTGTACATCTTAAGATGACACGTAGGATTTTAGAATACATTATTTGTGTAGAGCAACTTTACTGTGTTTATTCCTGAGAAGTTGAGTTTATGGTCATGCTCCATCAAACAATCAGGTTGAGGAAGTCTCTACTCTGATATCTGATCATTGAAATTCAAACAAGCTCATATCTACTGCAAACATTTAAACCACCTGGGAAGAAACTCATTATGCATCATAGCAGCATTTTCTTGGACCTCAAATAATCATAAACTGCATGACAGCATAATGGAACCCAGTTGAGAAAAGATAAATATGCAATCAGCAACACACTTGGCTTCCCCTTTAAAACTGCAGAGAAAAACGTGTGCAAGTTTATGCAGCCATTAAAAATCTCCTCTGTCTGTCACAGTTGAAAATATATCAAGAGTGGAACTAAAAATACATGGAAAATGTATAAGTGGAAAATGTATAAGAGGTTTTAATAATCATTTACTATCCGAAATATCACAAAAATAAACCCTATGATACATTTCTCCAAAGTTCCAGGCTTGCTAATAGGTGAAATAAACTTCACTGTCATCCTCCTTTACACCTGCCCCACATTCTTTGTAAGTCTCATCGTAATACTGTTTCAGTTTCCCCTAACCACTTTAAGCCATTAGTTAAAATAAAGCAACATAAAAGAGGAAGGACATTTACACTGTTAAGTTTGGGCATTTCCTTAATGAAGCTAACTGTTAAATACTTTATCTGAGTCTCTTTTTTTTTTTTTTTTTTTACTTTCTTATTTATAATTAACATTGTCAACAGCTGGCACTCTGACGCACTGTAGCATGTTTGCATTATTGCTCAACTATTGTATCTCCTACATTAACAAACCTGAAACCTTGTTTTGAAATCATAGCGCACAACTTTTAAGGATATTTTGTTTCCCACTTTACTTTATTTTTGAATGGACAAAATATTACCAATGCTAAAGTAAAAAAAAAAAAAAACAATGCAGAAATGATGGTGTACATACAATCTTATTTGGCAACAGACACACACTGAATCATGCAATAATATGCAAGCATCACATGTGCATTTACATAAATAAGTCTTCTTCAATTTGCAACTGTAACAACACTTGTGTGCGTGTTTGTTTATGTGGTTGCTGCTATCCCGGTGACACTATTACAGCTTTTGATTTAGGACTGTCAAGGCTCTATGCCATTCCTCTTCTCATATACACCAGATTCTTTGCTCGTTCCTCTTATTCACCTGCCCCACAGTAGGTATTTACGTGTTCAGTTGGCTGTGCTACTGAAGGGGCTAGCCCATATGTCTCCCTGAACCCGCTAAATAATTTAACATAACAGCCATTCCTATAAAAACCCCATCTATATTAATGAGCAGCCTCCAACCATTTGGATCAGTGGATGAAGGCTGTGGTCCTGCCACAACCACGTAAAGGACTTACCTTCACCAAAGAATCTCAGTGTATGTGAAAGATAAACTTATCAGCCACCAAATTAAAACCACTGACAGGTGATGTGTATAATATTTATAACTGTGTTACAATGCCAGTGTCCTAGTGGGAATCCTTAGGTTCTAGGATTCATGTTTAGGCGACATGCACCACCCAAGTAAACATTAGTGCAGAGCAAAGACAACACCTTTGTTGCAACAACACTTTCTAATTTCATTGGACTCCAAGTGGAAAACAGTGCATCTCACCTTCCCCCAATAGAGCAAAGCTTTGGCGGGAAGAGGGACACCATCTCAGTATTAGGCAGGTGGTTTAAATATTGTTACCCATCAGTGTGGAAAAGCTAGTTTCTTCATCATCATATTCTTTTTATCAAACCTTTCCTCTCACTTTATGTCACCGACAGCCCAATCCATTAACTGGTACACAATATCTAGACTTGTATTAAACTTCGGCTGCGTCTAATTTTTTGGACAGCCTGGAAATTAAACCTTGCGGGATTATGATGTCATGATCCTAGATCCAGAGTTTTGAGTTTTGAACGGTTAAATTTATGGTGGTCTAGTATTTTCTGTTTGGTTCCTAGTTTATTCATTGATTACCCTTTCTTCTTCTTGTATATTTTTTTGTATTTTGAGTTTTAGTTACCAGTTCCAGTTTTTGGATATAACCTTCAGGTACCTCTTGTCTTGATTTTTTTGTTCTTGCTACCTTGTAATCTGGTTTTCTGTATAGTTATTTATTTATGTTTTGATCCTTTGTCTTTATTCTATCCTTCGCAGAATCTGTTTGTATCTTGCCAAGTGTCTGTTTCCATTAGTCATTCTCTGTTAAACACTTCCTGTTTGATTTTGGTAGTCCTTTGAATCTTATTATATAAAGCCTCCAGTTTGGCTTAGTGCCTTATTGAGTCACACTGTGTCCCAGCTTCATTTGTGCCAGGTGTGTTTCCCTGAAATTTTATATTTATTTATTCTGGATCTACACAAGCTATAATACTTACTTGCCTTGGGCTTACTTCAGTCTTCCCATGAGCCTTCACTTGGATCTTTTCTGCCCATGTTTCATGACAGAGTGAGGTTTAATAGGTTCAAGGTTCAAGGTTCTTTATTTGTCACATGCATAGTTATACAAGTATAACACACAGTGAAATGTAGCCTGACACGCTCCTCGACATGTGCAAAAATTGGGGGGGGGGGGTGTAGAGGAGGAACATTATATACATACACACGTGCACGCACACACACACACACACACACACACACACACAGTATATACACTGGGTGAATGTGCAGTAGTAGCAGCAAGCAGGTGAATTCTGTACATTAATATAAATAGACAGCTGACTATTTTACAGGATAGACAATATAAACATATTTAAAATTAAAGGAATTGAAATGTACATTGTGCCTTGGTTTAGAGTGTCTGGAAGAGAGTCCTGTCTCAGTCAATTATAGATGATGTGAGAGGGCGGGTGTGTGTGTTTAGGGCACGGATGGCTTGGGGATAGAAGCTCCTCTTGAGTCTCTCCGTCCTTGCCCGGAAGATGCGGAACCTTCTACCAGATTGCAGAAGTTGGAACAGTTTGTTGCCTGGATGGGACGGGTCCTTCAGTATCTGCGCTGCTCTAGTCCGGCATCTCCTGGTGTAGGTGTCCTGAAGCGGGGGGAGAGCAATCCTGCAGCAGCGTTCTGCTGTACGGATCACTCTCTGGAGAGCTTTTTGGTCCTTCACACAGCTGTTCCCGAACCACGATGTCATGTTCTGTGTGAGGATGCTCTCCACAGCGCCTGTATAGAAAATCCTGAGGATCTTTGGAGAGACCCTGAACTTCCTCAGTTGTCGTAGGTGATACAGGCGCTGCCTAGCCTTTTTGGTCTGGACCTGAATGTGGGCAGCCCATGTCAGGTCTGAGGAGATGTGGACACCAAGATACTTGAAGGACTGCACCCTCTCCACTGGAGCTCCATTGATGATAATGGGCTTGCTAGCTTGATAGCTAGCCACTATCTTTATGTTTAGTAATTCTCTTAACAGTGGGATTCTGTGGTCCAAACTAGTTATTAGCAGAAGTGCTATTTTCATCTGATAATAATTGAAATAAAAAAGGGAAATAAATGAGCCAAAAAGAATCAAAAAGAAAATTATGGCCAACCACAAAAAACAAAAGAAAAATCCTGTTGGAGTGCTGGTGTATGCCACAGTTACTCATGTCAGCATGCAACAGCTTGCATGTAAGTTGTGTGGCTGCGATCCAGTGAAACAGTTTGCCACCTGTCCCATCACTGCTATGCTGACATATCTATATTAAAGCAAAATGAGTTTATCCTGAAGATTATTTCTCAATATATTTTGGCACCTGTAGTCAGTGTGAAACTGTAGCAATCATGGTGCTGCGTCAACAGAAAGAATGCAATGACTAACCTTTGTTCTGCTGACAAAAGGCTTTACTAGTTAACCTCAAGTACTTGCAAAAAAAAAAATAAAAAATATCTGGCTTATAAGTGATTGGGTATAATAGTATTATAGGCATTTGCCTAGTGCTATTTTGTAGTATAGAGTGGATGTAGGTGTGAATATGAGTATGAATAACTGCCTGTCTCTCTATGTTAGCCCAGCAACTGATGGGCAACCTGTTAAGGGTGTACCCTGCCTCTTGCCATATGACAGCTGGGATAAGCAGGACAGGCCTGAAAGCCAATGGGTTTGCAATACGCTTGCAGAAAAATGACAAGGGAATCTTCACTTTCAATAAATGGAAATAATTTTCACATGTTAAGCATCATTGTGCCTTCCGGAAAGAAATGCCAAACACAATTACAAAGGAACAAAGAAAACAAGAGAAACTGTGCTACACAAATCACACAGTCATTCTGCCAAGAGCAACTTAGTTCAAACCTTTGTCTCTGAAACTGGAGGATATTAAACAATTCCAGTTTTTTAGGATAGTTATAAAAGGAGGGGGGTTGTATTTTTTAGAAAATAAATTAAAATTTCATTTTCTTTGAAATCAAACTAGTATTCTGTGTACTAATAAAGAAACTTACAGTATGTGTATCCATCTATTTTTAGTGCATCTGTTACAAGCATTTGAAAATAGTAAACCTTCTCCATATGCTTTACCAGCAGGAGGGAGGAAGTGACAACTGTCTGATGCTTCTCAGCATGACACAATCTGCCAAAGAATACTGTGTGGTAACACTGTATACTGAAATTACACAGGAAAGAAAGCAAACCATAAGAAACAGATGTGACTGCTGCAATTGGATGCTGATAATTGCAACCAAATCATTATATTTGCAATGTGGCATCATGTAAATGGGACCTTCAATTCAAAAATATATTAATATTAATATAATATAAATATTCTTGGTTTATTAGTAACTTGACTTAGAAATATATGTTTGATAATGATCCTATATGCGTGTATATCCTATTCCTATGAGGGATATATATCCCTCATAACACTACTAGTATTTTCACCATTTACAACAGCGCCATAAACTGCAAAATGAAGAGTGTGAGAAACTGCGTGCTGTATCCCAGCAGACGACGAGACAAGAGCCCTAATTGATAGAATCTTGTCATTAAAAATGCTAAAAAAAAAAAATCATCGCACATACTTGGTGAAGAAATGTCTCCAGCGTTATCACGTCAACTAAGAAAGCGATTAAGGACATTAAAAAGTACCTGAGGCCTGTGACTGTTTACTGACACTAAGTTTGAGACAAATTTTGTCTTTGCAGTTTTTACAGCTTCTTGGTAAGCAGAAAGACAAGTCCTTAAAATCTGTAGGTAAACATGCAATCTGTCCCTTTTCCATCTCCTTTCCCTCACGTCTGAGGGAGCGCGTATGTTCACAGTCCTGAGCAGCGCAATAGAGTCCAAAATATCAGTGCAGGTAGAATGAAGAATGTCCAAAAGGTCCTCAACACTTTTACATTTGGAGTTTATTATTCTAGAATCCATAAAGGCAGCAGAAAAAGCAGGCACTGTTAGAACATTAAGCGCTCGCTTTTTGCACGCTGGGACGTACAGCTTATCTACCGAGCAGCACAGCGTTAGAGTGAACAACTCTAACGCTGCGCAGGAAGATGATCGGAGATGCGCAACTCGGATATTTCCGTGATGCACACATCCAGCCCATGGGAGAGCACCAAGTCCAGTGTGTGACCTTTTTCATGCGTGGGACCAGTAACCCACTGGGTCAAGTTAAAAGAGTCAATAATATTTTAAAAGTCCTTGACCAAAAGTTTAGAGTCACAGCAGACATGGATGTTAAAATCACCAAGGATTAAAAAATTGTCGAATTTAAGAACAATTCCAGCCACAAAACCTGAAAACTCTGATAAAATCTTTATTAAACTTGGGAGGACGATATATGAGGGCACACAGCAAAGGCGCAGCAGAGTTTAGGTGTAACTCAAACAGCTGGAGTTCAAAACTAGAAAATGAGTCGTGCTGTAATGTTTGATGGCAATGAAATCGAGCGTTGAACACGGTGGCTAAGCCTCCCCCCCCTACCAGAGGACCGAGGGAGGCTGAAGAATGAGAAATTAGGAGGAACCTGTCCCGAGAAAGCTATAGACTCACCAGGGTGGAGCCATGTTTCTGTCAGAAACAAAGTCCAACTGTTGTGACTTTAGGAAGTTGTAATACATACAGAAGTCTTAGCAGTGGTTGGACTGAAAGACAGCACAGAGGCACTAATCATGGCAGCACAGGAACAAGCTCTGAGCATAAGATCCAAAGAGCCTGGGGTCTACCACACGAGGCAAGACCCCAGGTGGAGGCTGTGTAAAGATGCCCCTGAGGCAATCCAGCACATAACAGCAGGGTGGAAGATGCTAGCAGGCAGTGCATACATTGAAGGCCATAAACAAGTGGCCGCATAGAATACAGGAACATCTGTGCTGAGTATGGCCCGGAAGTCCATGGGAGACGCCCCCTAGGGTGGTCGAGAATGACCAAGCTAAGTGGTGGACAAACAGAGGAAGACGGCCATAGCGATAGACGTAGTGATACTGAATGACAGCAACATCAGGAAGAAGGAACACAAGAAGTACCAAGGGCTCAGAAAAGAGCTCGAGAAGATGTGGAGGGTGAAGGTAACAGTGGTCCCAGTGGTAATCAGAGCACTTGGTGCGATGACCCCCAAGCTAGGCAAGTGGGTCCAGCAGATTCCAGGAACAACACCAGAGAACTGAAGACGCAATCCTAGGAACAGCAAAGATACTGCGCCGGACTCTCAAGGTCCCAGGCCTGGTACACAGCAAATCCAGCATGTCCAAATTAACACTGTCGGATTTGATTTCAACACTATTAAAGTGTCTATATGGGTCCACACCAGAGAGTGTTAATTTAACTATTTTTGGAGAGTTGGTACGTTAACTCTGATTTAGTGTTAAACACCAAATCTGTCTGGAGTTGATAATTTAACACTTGGTGTTAAGAGTTTATATATTAACTCTCAAAGAGTATTTTAGTTTAACTACGTAAGAGTTATCTTCTAATTCATTCTAAAAAGCGGGAATTTTACTGTTCTGAACTTCTAGAAATTTCTTTTGGAAATAAACATTTACTAAAAAGACGCAATGGTTTTTGAAAAACATTTATTCTGAACTGTGCACCACAATTTCAAAACATTTTCTGAAAGATGTAACAGTGTACATGTTCTCACTTTCATTAGAATTTTGTTTATCAAAAGGTCTGACATGGTAAATGCAAATAACAGCGTTCTCATCACTTATTTCTTCAATACAATATGCATGTCCTTCATTCATCCCTTTGTGGAACTTCAACGCACTTCTGCTCTCCCCCATATTCCATCTTCACAAGCATATCCTGTGCGGAGATTGAATAAAAATTTGTTGACATTAATTAATGGCACAAATAATCCAGTAAACAATTGCAGCACAGTAAAAAAAAAAAAAAAAAAAAAAAAAAAAAAGGAATCCTCTTTGAGCCATTACTTGTGTAAAGTATTTTCCCAAAAGCCAAGGACACAGGCAACAGGTAATACTGAACTAAATGTAAAACCTCAACCTTTTTCATTTTTACCTAAACCGTGTGCACAAAACTCTGGAGGGATCTATGCTAACGTAGAATCCAGTCAGGACGTCAGCTACTGCTGTTTGCTCGTTTTTTTTATGGGCGATCGTTTTCAGGCTTCAAGTAGCACCATTATACCAACATTTACATTCTAGACATTGTTTTAGGTGTATTTGACCAAAAGTTTGACTGAAAATTCACATGCAAGCTTTTTTTCAAGGCTGTGGTATTTGCCCGCAAACAATACCTTTCAGCTAGCTAAAACAGAATATTATGCTATCAGCGAGCAACATGGCTAATGCCTTCCACACAGCTTTGTCTCAACTCCAAAGAGCCACAGAAGTAAAAGCTCATAATAATAATTGAAACAATCTTTGAAAAAATGACTTACCAAGCATGGCAAACAACTCAAATATGTAGAGCAAAATGTTCTGAAACGGCTTCACTTCAGCTTCGATTGGAGCCGTGCTGGGGGCGGAGTCTGTGAATTTACTCTATTGGTGTCATAGCCCCTGTAGGAGTTCAGAGTTAAGAGGTCAAGAGTTAATGTTTCTATTGTAACACCTCCAGATTTGACAGAGAAACACTCATTTTTAACACTCGATTTTAACTACTATCATTTTACACCTCAGAGTTACATTAAAAGAATGTGACTCTACTTAGAGTAAAATTAACTCTACTTTTGCAAGGAGACTATTAACACCAAAAAATTTAACACTTTTGAATTTGCTGTGTAGACGAGCTTGAAGAACAAGATGGGAATTATATAATACATATATCATATATATATATATATATATATATATATATATATATATATATATATATATATATATATATATATATATATATATATATATATATATATATATATATATATATATATATATATATATAACAGACATAATGTGATTCCTGTTACAGATTTTATACTATTTCTATTCCAACTCAGTTTGGGCTTGTGTAACAGTTTCAGTAAAAACACGGATAATGGAATCTAAACATTATAGTCAGACTTCATTAGAATAATGATTATTTGATTAGTTACAACAAACAACTAAAGGAAGGACGAGCCATTATTAAATTCACTGGTTCAACATATGAAACGAACCTTTTGTAATTCTGTCTTACTTTTACCTACACAATAAAAATATAAGCACTAAACTACTTTAAAAGATAAAGAACTTGAAAAAGAAACAACGTGGTTTACAGTCTTTTCCACAAATCTTTGTCTAATCTCAGAGGAAAAAAACTGGTATTTATTGTTGTTCAAAAGGATATATGAGGGATCAGGAAGCCTTGGACTGCATTGTGTATCTGGAGATGGATTAGTGTGTGTTTGCAAAGCCTGTCTTGGCCCTGAACCCCAGGAAAGATGAGAAGATGAAATGTCTTACCACATGTTGCCAAATCAAACACTACCCACAATGCCACGCAAGAGGATACCTACCTGAGGCTTAAGACAGCACAGCAGCAAATGAAGACACATATGGCACCTAAGGCACTCAGTAGCATACAGGAGCAAAGACATCTACAGCAACATCAGAAGAAATTAGACATGTACCTGGCTAAACCTAGCTAAGGGAGATCAAAATGTTACACATCAACTACTCATATTCTGTGGCATCAATTAATATAATAATCTTCGTAATAATCTCTAAGCGCACATCAGCATGAAATATATTCAAAATATATAGGCATTAGACAAGATTTGGGGTATCAGAAGTTTTTTGGTTTCTGCTTCTAGTCTTGCTGGGATGAAAAATCACTTTTCAGTCACATGATGTCATTGCACTCATGTTAAAAATTGAGAGGAAAATGGTTATTGCATTTTTTGAAATGCAGTCCTAAAGTTAATGCCTCACAATTATTTAGCGTTTAATTAATTTATTTAAATTTATCTTCTTGCATAAATAGCAACCAACTGAGATAATAGGAATTCATTCACCAGTTACATTTTATGCAATTCCTAGAAAACAGCCCCCAGGGTCTAGGTGAACAGGCTCCAAGTCAAACAGTTTCCAGAATGACTTGCTGTGACTATGAAGTGTCTCTCTAATGCACATAGGGGGTCTTTTATACACAAGAATTTATTCTATGTATGTTCAGCTGAAAATTAAATGGGGCTTTAGCAGTGAGAATTACTCTAAACACATTAGTATTTGTCCAAGGTGGTGTGTTTTTATTCCAAAATTCACCCTTTGTGCTTCCCCTGAGCCAAGTGACTCACTCAGCACCTAACCCATCATCTCATAGCAAAAGTACTGATTTTTTTTATTTATTTATTTTTTTCCCCATTAGGCACTATACAAACAGGACAGAGTAAATTAAATTTTGTGTTTCTATTTTCATACATGTGGTCAGGTCCTTTGGCCTCACAGATGCAGTGCATTAGGCTTGTTTGGAGTCAGGCTTCTTTTATAGTGAATAACGGGTTTCTGCACAGGGAAAGAATCCAACTTCTGCCAATAAAGTGGCGGAGGTATATCATAGCCCTCATTAAGCAGGGCTATTATGAACCTGCTGGTGCACAGTGCCACAGGACAGAATGAAAAACTGGCTCACTGGACGTTCACTCCTCTGGTCTGAGTGAACAATGCAGCTCTCCCCTCCCTTGATATAATTTCAGCAGCCCCAATAAAATGGCTGTATATTCATGCTGTGACATTTCTGTTTAGCTATAAACCATCTGCTCTGGGTCCCCATAAATTTACCCATTTAGAAAAACACATTTGAGGACCTCCTTCAATAGATTTGAAATTCAATATCACATTTCAATGGAAACAAACAGGAAAAAAATAATATATACCTTATTATATTACATTTCTCCTAATGAATGAAAGAATGTCATGCATAATACATAAAATATGCAAGAAGTGATTGGATTTGATATTGATATTGGTGGAATATACATCAAAACTGAAAAGAGCAAATCCCCCCCCCCCCCCCCCCCTATTAAAGAATATAAAACAAAATCCTCTGAAGCAAAAGCTAATTTTATGCAAGGATCATAAACATATGATTAATAAAACCTATGCAAAGAAAATCACTATTGAGAAATAAATAATTCTATAACAAATGTTAATATGATGTGAAACTAGAAATAGTAAAACAATAGTTAGGGAGCACAAAACATTTGGTTCTCACAAGTCCTCCCAATGATCCCATCTAAGCGGTGAAGACGCTGCTATTTTTGTACAGCACTAAATAAATGCTGAGCACAAAACTTCCCTGTAATAAATATTTCAGGCCATCAATGATGCACAGTAGATCCCACATTAATACAAATGTTATTGTTGCATACTGTTGCTTTTAAGTGATTGGAAACAAAAACAAATAAGCTACAGTATGAACCCATGAGAAACCATTACATAACGCTTTCATGAATCAGTACTAACAAACCAAAACAGCCTCAGGTACGCAAGATCACAGCGGTTAATATGATTAAAGCATAAAAAAGATAACTGTTGCCTCTTGCAATGACATCTCTAGGTCCCCTATGACAAGAGCTTAAAAGGCTTCCCTTCATTTCTGGCCGTATTATCTTGCCTGTAGGGTTACAGATGTTAGACAGATGGTTACTTTCTCTCAGGTATTTTTGCATTACAAGGCCCTAAAAGATTTCACAGCAATAAATCACAGACTGCATCATGAAAAGTACTCTGTGCTCCTCATTCTTTACATTACTATGCTTTGACAGGTCCCTTTGTCCCCCCAGTATCTGTCTATATGTGTCACTTTCCTTGCAGTACAATTTATAAATAACCATTTCTTTTACATTTACCTTACAAAAACGAGCAGTGATATCTAGTCAGAAAGTCAGTGGTTTGGTAGTAATGAACATAAACCACAAACAGGAGAGTAACAACATAACTTTTTCCAATCACTAGGTGGACGGACAAAATCCTCACCTTACAGGAGGATTCCATGAACAGAGAGCAATGTCTGAGCTATATTTTAAATGTTTTTCATGAATGAAGAAGCCAAATGTGCAAATATTCTGTTTTCCAACTAACAGACGTGGTCATAGCAATAAAGAATGTTTTAATTTATCTCATGTCCATAGAAGGAAACCAGAAAGTAAATAACAGGTTTTTGGCCATCGGTGTGCTTCTTTGCTTTGAAGATAACAGCAATGTTGACTTAAGCAAACTCATATGCAGCTGCAGTCACACAAGTCTGCGTGTCAGCTTGTCAGCTGCTACCAGGGATTTCTGGAGCAGTTTCTTTTCATTCAGCATCTAGCTTGAAAAGGCTTCCTGATGCACCAGCTCAAATATCTCTTTGTGTTCTTTTAGCAAAAGTTAATAGCATATTGCTTTTCTTATTTATTTTAACAAGACACAACTGAAGTGACAACTGAGATATTTTCTTTTGGTTGGCTCAAAAGGAGTCACCTTGAAGAGTTATGCAGAGGCTATTTTTCAAAGATACACAAGGCCTTACAAGTAACTATGTCAATGTGCATCTTGAGACAACAAAGACAGGACTTTTGTTTTACACATTTAGGAGAAAGTTTTGCACACCTGCCAAATATGTAATGTCTTGCCAACACTGAGTGAAGAATGGACATGAATGTCCTATACACATGAATGGCTTTCTATATAAATCGACTCTGTTGTCAAAATGGCTTTCAAAATGGCCTGAGGCTTTACATGTGTCAGCCTGTGAGGAATCTCCTGAATGTTCTTCCCACATGAGTAAACTTGATTTTACAAGATTTACACCTCACTCTTACCATGTAACAGTAGCTGTGAGGTTTCACAGCAGGCATGTATTAAAACATACATATTCTCCCTTTTTACAGACTTTTTCCAGTTGTGATGGAACACACTTTTAATACTCAGACATTTTTTTAATGTAGTATAAGCCAACCAAGCTCATTATAACAAGCAGTGTTTTTACTGTTGCTTACACACCATTATATGTATACCTGAATCTTTACCTGATGACTTTTTCAAACTACCTTAAGAAGTGAGAAAATGCATCAATCTGTGCAAAATCAATAAAAAATTAAAGTGTTCAATTCAAAGAGTAAAACAGTGTGATACGCAATGTTGCCTCTCCAGTATGTAAGTTTTAAGACTATAGTCTTTAACCTAATACTTCAGGTGTGACAATCAGAACTTTCAATTCAATTTTATTTATACTGCGCCATATCACAACAACTGCTGCCTATATAGGCACTATATATTGTAAGGTACACCCTACAATAGTACAAACTGAGAAAAAAAACCCAACGATCATATGACCCCCTATGAGCAAGTACTTTGGCGACAGTGGGAAGGAAAAACTTTCCTTTTAACAGAAAGAAACCTCCGGCAGAACCAGGCATCCATCCTAGAGATATAATATCTCCAAACTGTCCTGGGTCTCCTTACAGTAGGACGTGTCCAAAACACCTAAACTACCTCAACAACCCGCCCCCCCCCCCCAAAATCTCTGAGTTCCTCACTCTATCAATGACGCTGAGCACAAACAAGCTACTAAGAAAACTCCATCCGCTACTTGTATCCACAAGTTTATTCTTTCAATTACTAGCCATAGCCTCAGGTCACAGTAAGGACATGGATCAACCAACAAATTGACAGCTTCCCTTTCACGCTCAGCCCTCTCTTTACAACAACAGACAGTGAGAATCCGCATCAATTCGTTGATCGGTCTGTTGTGGCACTCTCCCATCACTCATGCACAAGACACTGAAATACTTGAACTCATTTGAGACAGCCACTCTTCACTGATTTGTAGTAGGCACGAGACCCTTTTCTATCTGTGAACCACTGGCAGTGCTAATTCTCATTCCCATCAATTTACAGTAGTCTTCAAATCAGCCCAGTGCGAGCTGGAAGTCTTAGCCTATTGAAGAAAAAGAACCCTATCATCTGCAAAAAGCAGAGACATAATGCTGTGACAAGCAAATCAAAAACCCAGCAGTTACCTATGCCTGCAAATTCTGTCCATAAAAGTTATGAACAGAATCAGTGAAGGAAGTCCAACTCCCACCAAGGAGTATGACTTACTGCTAGCAATGCAAACAATGCTTTTGCTACAAATACTAAAAACAGTCTTTAATAAGTGACTATATACTCTATATTCCGAGTGAGGCCTATGCAGAACAGCAGTGGGGGCAGAGCATCTCCTTGGTAGATCCAGCACTGGACACCATGAGGGACACAGTAACATACTGTAACAAGAAAGATTTTTCAGTACACTCATTTACATTGATAAACTCACACATTCATGGATTTAGCACTACACAAGGGAATATACACCACTATATGCCACTGCCTCAGGTTACAAAAGGCCACATTAATCACAAGAAGTTTACTTTTATCCCTTTTGGCCTTAAGTTCTCCCGCTTGGCAGACCAACAACTGAAGTGACCCATGTGTTTAATTAAAACAGACACAGATGCTGCCAGAAACTGGTTGAGATGAACAATAGTTTATATGGTTATGAGAAGAATCAGACAAGCTGGATAACATCAAAAGGGCTAAGTCAGCTTATTAATGAAATTGCTCTGGAACAACCAGATTTGCAATGTTGACAACTGAAGTCAGGATTACGCTGTCAAGTGTGTAAATTGCATTGTCAGAACAGATTAAGAAACTCTTTTTAGAAAAGCAAAGTTGGGCCCTGGTCTTAAAACTGGTAGGCAGGGGATACCACTTTTCTAATCTTTTGTCCTTTCCAGTGCATCTGTCGTTAAATTCAGGCTTACTTCATTGTGGTCTTTCTTTATTATAGATTTTTGGTCACATCAGGGTTTTTGAGCTTCTGAATCTTTAACAAAAGTGGACACACAGACTTACATAATGCCACTTATCTCTACTTATACAAATGTAATATTTATACACATATATACAGATATCTGTATTTAAACATTTCACACAGACAAAAAGACAAAGATGAAGGGAAATCACACAGAAAGATGCCTTACTTTTCTGACTAAAACAGAATTTACATCTGGCTGAAGAACAGATTTTGTTAGAAATTGTTTGGACAGAAAAGGCAGGAGGAATCACATACCATCATCATTATTGATCTTTCACTCTATATTTTTTGTGCTTACTTAGAGGGGTTTCACTAATTGTCAGTGAAGCCACAGGGGATGCTTTAGGTGAGGACAGTTAATTAACTACAACCCTCAAACAACAATAACTATAAACAATGAATTGGTTTACGGACATTATTGTCTCAGAGTATTAATGAGTTATCTAAGACGATTATCACAATTGCCCTTTTAATCATGTTAAATCAATTTTATGGTATGTTATTAAGATGGAATATAACTGTCATGACAGCATACATACATACACTGGTAGTAAAGATATTTCATGTGAAACTCTTGGTTGACTTGCTAGTGTGCACAGGATCAATATGATCCTGAAAAGTCCACTTTCACTTAAACCTACACTTTCAAACAGATGGCCACACTATCGTTAAACACTCTTTGATATGATGTAGAATTTATACTTGAATAAATGTCTGCAAGCTGTCCAGACCTTGAAGCAGCAAAGAAAACGTAAACCATAATGCCTGTGAAGGTTCTCAGTCATCCAGGTCATTGTAGTCAAAGGAGCTTGAAAAGAAAAGCGTCTGGACTTCTTTAAGTTGCTTGAAGACGTTTCACCTCTCATACCTTAGAACTAAAGAAGCTTCTCGGAAGAGAGGTGAAACGTCTTCAAGCAACTTAAAGAAGTCCAGACGCTTTTCTTTGTAAACCATAATATTTTCACCATAGTACTTCATCGTTAGTACGGAGTGCATGTCCTAAAAGCTGTCCTCGGTTTGCACCAAATATGGTTACCATTTACCATACATTTTCTGAAAGGCTTGATCTTTTGTTAAGTGTTTATTGGCTATTTTATGTATAGTTCTGCTGTAATGTTCTTACTGGAGAGGTTTACTCCTGGCATACCATGCAAATTAAATGTGTAATAATGTGATTTGCATTCTATTTGCAGTCACTTATCTTACAGATCTTGCTTTTGGAAGTTCTTGAGCTGAATATGCTGTTGAATCCAGTCAAATAATTTAAAATCTATTCTATTTTTTCAAATAATTTGGAGACCTTTTCTCTGAAGTTTAAGACTTCTTTAGATCTAACATGATGATGGGTTGTGATGATGAGGTTTATATCAGACAAGTTCCACCTGTCACAGCCTAAGATGGGTATAATTATTTTGTACGTAATCTGAAACCCCTTTAAATATACACAAAACAGACCAATAATTTCCATCCGTGGTACATGTTTTTCATGACTGTAACTTCGAGTATAAACTACATTATGTTTGACAGCACAAATATGAATCAGCATTAAGCTTCAACACAAGTAACCTAAGAAACTGATGTTGCTGAAACTAGGTCTGCATTCAAACTCATCACACCAAGATGAGGGGTAAATGGGCTGTAGAGGAAGCATCCACTCCAAGTGACAGGGAGGCCACAAAACACATTCCCCTGGTGATTCTGAAGTGCTCTCACTGACTGACAGCAGCATGTAATTTCTGTCGATTTATTCTGAAGGATGTCTTCACCTGACCTACAGATGGGGGCATTTGTCTGCCGGTCAGTAGAGTGCCATCACAATTCATTTAACCTCCACTCAAAAACTCCAGTGAGGGAACTTACTTGTGAACTTTACTATGAACAACTGAGTCGCACTCATCCTTTTGGCCCTGTCACAAACCACTAACAAACACATTCACAGTTAAACATTAGACTGTGTACCACACCTTTGCATTTTGTGGATGTTTAAAAGCTAGACGTGGTGCTCATGGTGACTTCCATAAAACACAGATTTGAAATGAGAACTTTTGGAATCTTTGGTATCACACATTACAAATGAATTACATTGTTATAGTCAAAATTTCAATTTCAATCTGAAAACAAAGCAGATTTCTATGAGAAGCTACTTCCCAATAATAGGCTTTTTGCTTATTAGGTGCAGCATTAGGCCCAGTCACATTGGCCTAGAGACCAATTGGCAATCACTGGTTTCCAGATGGATTTCATTCAAATGTACATTCCCTGTTCTGTTGGTGAGTGGTTTTCGGAGGCAGCAGTTGCTATGACATTTGCTAAAGCTCTGGTCAAGTGGGAATAGAGAAAACCCCTGGTAACCTGTGGTCACTATGGAAAAGTTTGTGTTCCCCTCCACTTTGTGAATGGTTAACTGTATGGCAAGTGTGTAATCTAATAGTGACCAAAGCATTCACAAGGAGGTTTTTGGTGCGGCATCTACTTTGTGACTATTTTAACCAGCAACTGCAAGCAACCACTCTTCAATAAATTGGGAACACACGTTCTTTCCTAGTGACCAAAGGTTGCCAGGGAATATGCATGAAAAGGGCATTAGATAAACAATTTCTTTACAAGTTCTTTTTAGCTAAAGTTTACCTGCAAAAAACAAAACAAAACAAAAAAAAAAAACCACAACAACAACTTCAATTTAGGTAAATATTGTTGATTAAATTGCGGTTTCAACACTAAGTTAAGGTTAGGAAACCATAATGAATGTTATTATAACTAGACTATGGACTGGTTAAAACTTATCTGATGATGTTTTGAAATGACAAACTATAACCATAAGTAATGTATTATGTGTGTTTTGTTAAGCCCGTGCATATTTATTTTTTTATTTTGTTTGTTGTCCTGAAATTTTTCATATTAGGTGTGAAATACTTTCTCATAGATTCCTGGAAAACTTTCAGTCATATTAGAATCCCCTTTTACCAAGATATTGAAGATCACAGTACACTACTGAACTTATCAAGTCTCATTTACTTCAATATTCCTCTGCTGTTGATTGGGTTAAAAAGATATCTCACACTGGTTAGATGGAAAAAATAAAAAAATTAATCCCCAAGGGAACACAGCTTGGAGATATATTGTTGTTTTGAGTTATCTGTAGCATCTAGAAATATAAAAGCCAAGTATTTTCTACAAAACATTTCCAGACACATTGTGTGTTGATGCATAAATATGACACCTCCATTAAAATCCAGTTACGACCAAGGTATAGGTTTATGCATAACGTGTTTAATTTAACAACAGATTTATTTTGTATTGCCATTCAGCTTCAAATAACTATTTCAGTAAAAGGTACTGTGGATTTTTGAAACAGCCAGAGTAAAAGTAAGTTTAGATTCATCTTTTGCCTTTTTAATTTACAATAAGGATTAGCAGTACATGCTAAAGAGGTGTTTCATGGGGCTAAGGCCCATCCACTTCATAAAAAGAACACAAGGTGCAGTCTAGTCTTGTAGTCTTGGATGATTACCATTTTCCTCCATAATCCTTATTTCAGCCACTTCAACTTGGCCTCTGGAAAACAATAATCCTCATACAGTCACATACTATCATACACAGCACTGGCATTACACAAACACACTGATCAGCAACATGGTCTGTTTACATTTAATATGTCAATATTTTGTAATATTGTATTATTATTGACTAAACTATGGAATAATTACTTTTGGTGATTTGCAACAATTTTTAGAGTCAAACCATTTTGTTTTGGGTGTTTGTTTTGGGGGGTTTCCCCACTTCATTTAATTTGAGAACAAATCTATAATGTTGAAAGTAGGGCTGGGCGATATATCGAGTTTTTTAAAAAATATCGATATATTTTTATACGAGATATAAGATGTGACAATATCTTTTAGATCGATATAGTCTATGTTACGTTATAATTATAGTTGTGGAGCCACAAGTTTGCCTCTCTTTCATCCGCTTTTGTCTTTACGCAACGTTACTCGGCCGCGCCTCTCCTTCACTGAACACAGCTCCCCCTCCTCCCCCATTGCTTCACCTGCAGGCAGCAACAAGATGGACACGGCAAATCTCCGTTAACGAGTTACTGCGCATCGCCCCGTGCGTGGGGCTGGACGGCGTCAACGTGTTAACGAGCTAACCACGCTAACGCCATGCACGGCCTGAAATCCTTTCATTTTCTCAAAAATCGACAGCGCGCCTTATGTATGAATCTGGTTGTGCTTGATGACCGCGAACAGATTTTATGTGGAACACGGCGCTCAGCAATCTGTCAAAAAATGTTTTAGTACGACTTTGCTAAGCTACGGAGCTGCACCGGCTTGATGGATTTTCGGAGCATTACGACTACCGAGGAGCCTCGCAGAATGATACATACTGTGCTTCAACGTAATATTACCGTATTGTGTGTGTATAAGGACCATAAATGGCACCTGTTAAGAGACACGGTTATGAAGCGGATTTCAAACTCCAGGCTGTCAGTCACGAACTTGGGAACAGAGCAGCTGTGAAATCTGTCTTTGTTATTATGCTCAGCGTCTTTTCGTTTACATTTTGACTGCACAATTGTGAGCTCTTTGTTATGCACAAAAACAACAGTTTTCTTTTATTTATGGAGCATTATTATTTAATAAATGCTCATAATTTATTTTTGAGTAGTTTTTTTTCATGTACATCTATGCTGTATGTTAATAAAAATGCCCGTGTGACATCGGGGACACAGCTTTGACTAAGAACTCTCTTTTTGTTCTTACCTTCTGGCTTTTTAAAAAAATGAATAAATAAATATCGAGATATATATCTTATATCGCCATCCAGCTAAAAAATATTGAGATATGAATTTTGGGTCATATCGCCCAGCCCTAGTTGAAAGATCAGTTTATCTATTCTGACAGATGTATAAGACTGATTATAAAATCAGTCATATTAAAGATGGACCTTGGGTAGCAAAATAATTACCTAGGATTTTGATTTAAAGAGCTCTTTTACAAAACCCATGTTCATGTTTTTTGTGACTCAGGGTGGATAAATGGCATTTACTTCAGGGCACCATTAACTTGGGCTTCCTGGTGATCTAGCATTAAAATTTAAAGAAGAATAAAAGTTAAGAAAGTTCAAAATATAATTAATACCTTTTTTGAATGTTGTCAACTTTTGACAGTTGTTGTACAGTTGTTTCCAAACCCTAACCCTATGTTCACACAATTACAATATTCTTATTGACTTAAGACTAAAATTTTAATTTCTAGTATTTCTACCTTCCCTGAGACCGAGTTTGTGTTGGAAACTAGCAACCTTCCAATGGAAGCAAACAGTCTAATCATTACACCACAGAAAGTTTGCCTTTACAAATTAAGGCTATTTATGTGGTTATAACTGTATTTAAGAAAAGTTAAATAGAAAAGAGGACACATCTGAAAGCTTTAGAAAGTTAATTAAATTTGTATTGTTACATTTTAACAACAATTAATAACAATCATTACCCAAGTAATAAGTGAACTGGATCTGAATAAATCTGAATAATGAAGTTTTTGAATGAATGAAATTTTTTTGCCCATGGTACAATCATGATCTGCAGTAAAGATACGTTTCCCCTTTCCCCCCCTTCCCTCAAAAGAATAACTGAGGCATAAAAGAAAAACAGCCCCACATTAGAGGTCATTACTTTTGGAGAATTTTCACAAACCTAATATTCAGTATTTGAACCATAATGCCAAAAAAGACATAACGTGTGTGAATGTGTGTGTGAATGGGTGGGTGACTGGATATGTAAAGCGCTTTGGGGTCCTTAGGGACTAGTAAAGCGCTATATAAATACAGGCCATTTACCATAAGAGTCAAAGACGTCACTGGCATCAAGTGTGTTTGACTAGCAATCAAATTGGCTGTAAAACTCTAGTGAAATTTAGTCTGCTGAATTTATAAGTTAAAAATCGTTGTGCTGGAGCTTAAAAAAACCTCAAGTGCTAAGTGATATTTTTATACAATACCCAAATTATGCTCTACAGACAGTAATAATTCATTATAGTACAAACTTTGACGCATGGATGTTGAAACGTCAAATTAATTAACTTTATTTTCTCTATTATCACGTAGTGTGTTATATATTATGGTTGAGAAACAAAAATGATGTAAAAAGTGTTTTGTGTGATGTTAATACTACAGCAGGTTTTACTTCACCTGAGAAATTGAAACCAGAGAATATAAAAATTGAATTTTTACTGAAGAAATTTCTCCAGTAAGGTAGAAGGTGATATTAAATATAATTATGCCTGCAGGACGTAAATTTCCCACTGTGGCTTACCACAAAATAAATTCTCCAAAATTAATGGAGGCTCTGTTGTTTAATAAAATGAAAGCTTAAAAATGCACCTTTATGAGGGGGTTTCTTTCATCATCATTGAGGAGCAAAGGCCTATTATGATCATGGAATTATTTCTTGCCATCATTCCTCAGCATTGCCTACTTAAGGAAGGAGCTGTAAAGAAGAGCTATGGTCACTAAAGGGAGAGATATACAGCAAGCAGAGCTTCACATAACAAATGAGGAGCTTGGCCCACGCTTATTTATGGCTACTTAAAGCTGTCAGGTGGAGATGATAAAGGGTGACCACTTGATTAGAAAGTGTTAGAATGGTCCAGTCCTTGTGACCTGCAACAGGGACAGATGAGCAAGGGGAAGATGTGATAGCACTGTTGAAACAGTTTTTTTCTTGGCAGGTTCAGCGGTTTTGGATTTTGGCAGATGAGAAAAGGATGATGGAAAAGGATGAGAATGACACGTCTTGAGAGGGTGCCTATGTCGGGTCCATCTTCTTCAATATAACCTACATTTGAAATGACCGACATAAAAAGATCTGAGGATCTGCCATACAGTCATTGTCAAGCTATGGAAGATGGTAAAAAAACATAAATTACAACATGAAACAGAAGATGGACCGTAATGGGAGGGTTGATGGTTCCCTGGGTGATAGGGGAAGAAATTGATTTGGGGAAAAAAAAAGAAAAAAATCTATTTGCAATCACCTTCATTACTAAGTGATGACCTTTACTTGGACATTTCAAACGTAGTCTTTCAAGCATATAGTTGGAAAGGGTGGGGGTAGTGCACCCTTGCCCATTCATTTTCTTTTTTTATTAAAATCCATTATTTTTTTTTAAAAAAAAGAAAGAAACATTTAGTAATGACTAAAAGGCTAAGCATACAGTTCTGGATTTTATATTTCATAGTTTTCTCACACTTTATTGTCCATATTAAAATGGAAGAATATATATGATGGGACAGTTAAAATAACTCTGTAAGTAATTCAAAATTGAAAAATAAATACAATGGCCACTGCTATACCCACAACTTCAACAACTCAGCTATACTTTTAAAGTTTTTACATGGTCAGCTTATGACCTCACATCTTCAGATGGCTTATCTACCATCTTCTGTATTTAGTGGGTCTCTGCTGCAGTGCAGTTAAGAAGCAGTTCAAAGACTGATAGGCACTCATGGCCCTTTTTTTCCCTAAATTGCTGCTGCTGTGCCATCTTGTTAAGTGGATGGTTAAGTATCATGGTCTCGCTGAAGCATGTTCTGTTGGTTGATGGACTAGGATTTGCTGAGATAGGGAGTCAACGACACCAGGCATTACCAGCAACAGTCAACAATTTGATCATAGCTTAAATTGCTACATAAGTTGTAACTATGGTAAAAAATAAATAAATAATAAAAAACAAAAACAAACAACAAACATATATACTCTGCTGTTGTTTCTTTATTTTGGTTTTGGAAAACCTTGCAAATCTTCAAATCCATTCAAAGGACATTTTTCAAGCGAAAAAGCAATTTGGCTGCCAATGTCTGTCTGTGCACAGGCTTAGGAAAAGATAGTACGAGCACAATCAGTATCCACAATTAAATTATTTTCCTGTTGCCAATAAAGTCCTTTCTAAATAATAAGCTATTAAAATGGGTGCATTCTATAGTTTTAAGCTTATAGCTTCTGTTCTCTGTGATTTATTGATCACCTAAACTACAGTCCCAATCAAAAGTTTAAGACCACTTGAAAGATGGCAAAAATCATTTTGCATTGTTGGATCTTAACAAGTTTCCAAATATAGCTTCAACATGTAACAGGAAGAAATTCGAGTGAGACAAAACATTTTTTGAGCATGCCATATATTGGCAACAACACTTAAACTGAAACAGACTGTTTTAAAGCTGATCAAAAGTTTAGGACCAAGTCTCCAAAAAACCCTGTAAACCCCCCAAAACAGAAATCAAAGTCCCAAACATGAACTCAAAAGGTTCTCCGTTGGATTTAGATCAGGGGAACACGCAGGATGGTCCAAAAGAGTGATGTTATTCTCCTGGAAGAAGTCCCTTGACTTGGCCAATGTGTACTGTAGCGTTGTCCTGTTGAAACACCCAGTCATTACCACACAGACGAGAGCCCTCAGTCACGAGGGATGCTCTCTGCAACACCTGGACACAGCCAGTGGCCATTTGACACCCCTGCACCTCCTGAAGCTCCATTGTTCCACTGAAGGAAAATGCACCCCAGAGCATTATGGCACCCCTCCACTGTTGCGCGTAGAAATATCTTAGGTGGGATCTGATTGTCATGCCAGTAACATTGGAAACATTGGAAACCTTCTTCCACCTTTCAGTGTCCGATGTTTGGTGTTCTCTTGCAAAGTCCAAACAGTCAGTTCTGTGGCGTTCAAGGAGACAAGGCCTTTGAAGACATTTCTTTTTGAAGCCCTTCAGTCTCAGTTGCCGTCTGATGGTGCAGCAGTCGGCACCAGTAACAGCCTTAATTTGGGTTGAAGATCATCCAGTGTCTTGACGGACAGCCAATTAAATCCACCAGCTCAGTGCTGGTGAATTTTTTTTGGGTCTTCCACTTGACTTTTTGTTCCATAACCCTCAGGATCATTTAAGAAATTCCAAATGACTGACTTACTGCATCCCAACACAGCACATTGGCACGTTGCAAGAGACCCTGCTTATGCAGTTCAACAACCACATTCAAGAAGGGAAGGTTTTTTGACTTGGCCATCATGACAGTGTTACTACCTGACAGAAAATGAACTTAATCTAAATTTTTGAACAGATTTGGCCTTATAAAAGCATGTGGTCCTAAACTTTTGATCAGCTGTAAAACAGCCCGTTTCACTTTAAGGGTTGTTTTCAATAAATTGCATGCTCAAAAAAGTGTTTTGTCTCCCTCCCATTTCTACTTTGTGCATGTTGAAGCTCTACTTGGAACCCTGTTAAGATCCAACCATGCAAAATATGATTTTTTTGCCGTTTTTCAAGTGGTCTTAAAGTTTCGAACTGGACTGTATTAAGGCATATTGGTATAATCCAGCAATATAAATAATAAAGAGAAAATGTTCTATTGAATTTATGTTGTTAACCTCCTAGGACCTGGCATTCACATATGTGGACATCACATTTTGGGTTGTCTAGACCACAATACTAAATGTTGCTCTACAAGGGCCTGATATCCACTAAGGAGGACATTATACTGCCATTGTTCTAACAAAATTTAAAACGAATGTCCTCATACATGGATATGAGGCCCTTGTAGGGTAAAATCAGGTAAAAAGATAATTCTTTGTTTTTACATCAATCAGGTCCCAATCAGCCCAAATAGCAAAGAGAAATTACAAATGCATGCCATGAAAGAGTTCAGGTCTTAGGAGGTTAAGGAACCTATTTTCCACTTTATTATATGGTGATTGGCACAACATAATAAAATTCTAGCAGAACAAAATTCTGCTGTAACTGCTTCTTGGGTGGATTTTAGTAATATCCTGGTCCTGGTTAGTATCAGTGTATATATCCTTCGTGTGTACGCTGGTTTTGCCACTGGAGATGGTTTACTCATTAGTCAACACAGAAAACTGCAGACCTCATAGTGTGTATTCACATTTAATGACCCAAATGTAATGACATTTATAACTTTTTTTCCATGCAGCCAATATCTGAGTCACTTTTTTTTACTCTGTATTCAAAAAGTCTTTGATTCTGGAATCCTAAGAGATGTGGACAATGAGGAAGCAACTAATTACTGTATTATTTTTGGTGAGTTATTTTTATGGTGAATAGAATGCTGGAAACTAATATAAGTGTCCACAACAATTTTTCAGACACTTCTATGTTTTGATTTGTCTGGTCAGCAGTTCAAGAGTTTAATATACAACCAAAAAAAAAAAAAAGAAAGCTTAGCAACAAGCTAACTGGCATATATCCAAAAGAAATTATCTGGATTATATAATTTTATAGTGCATGAAAAGAAAAAGTTTGTTCTTCTTTGTTCACTTTCTTTTTCTTTTGTCTATGCTTTGGTCACAAGCTGTTTATACTGATAGAATATCAACATTGGGTGTATTATGCATTACGTTAACTGCCAATGTGGGTCTAATCTCATGGTCATAAATGCTGTGCAGATGTCATACAACATCAAGAACAGAAGGTAGACGGTGCTTTAAAATTAGGAGGAGCCATGCATAGAGGCAAGCAGCCTTGCATGAATGCATACTGCAGACTCCTAGGGTTAGGGGACAATGGTTCATTTAATTTTGAATTTGAAGTTTTGAGTTAGTTCAGAAAGAAATAGTTAAGGAGGTGATGATACACGATGCTGCAGTAGTTTGATGCTTTCCCATACAAGCAACATTTTGAGGGCCATTTGTCAAGGAGTGTCACTGCATATTAATGTATGTTTCAAAGACCAAAAGCTCCCTGAAAGATGCAATCCCAATCCCTTCCATACATGTATTTATCATCGGTATTGTAATACAGTTAGATAAAACCTATGCAAGTGCTAATAAAATTGACCAATAAGTAATATGAATTCATTAAGCGCAGTAATACTTTTTTAATATTGCATGTCAGAGGGTGGGCATGATTATTGCTCAGCTACAGTCTCCTGAGAACCCTTTTCATTTATCCCACCAAGATAGCCTGGGCATATCATCATATAGTGATTTTCATATCCAGTAAAATGAATCTATTCAGTGGATGGGAAATTCAGGGAAGAAAATTACAGTTTAAATCTCGACACACACACACACACACACACACACACACACACACACACAGTACTTATTTATATTTTTATTTTACAGTTTCCCTTGGTAAAACAGAAAATAACTAATAATAACTCTATATTTTTAACTAGTGAAGTAAGAGACATAACCTGAACATGTAGGAAAATGGGCTTTGTCACAACACAATGTCAAGAGGTCAAATGCCAGAAAAACATGGAATTGTCCTTGAGTGCCTAATAACTATACAAATGTTTTGTCACAGCTTTGTCAGAAATTCTTGCTGTAAAAAAGGATTCACTTTGATTCTTCCAAAAGACTGTGACTATAAACCAAGGAAATTTACTGCCATCTTGTGGAATCAATAGTGAAAAAGACATCCCAAATGGCAAGGGAGTCTAATAATCTGAAGTACTGGTCAAATAATTAACCCTGTGGGATACACATCACTCTAAAAACATAAGAAGATGCTTGTAGGAGTTTCATTTAATCACAAGTGACAAAAAGAGATAGCAGCAACCTTGTTTGGCATTAGAACAAACTTTCTAATAGTTAAAACAATACGTTTGACTGTACTTTACTCTTGTTTGCTCCGTCTGAATTTACCTTATTATGTAGAGTGAAGGCTAGAGTTAGACCTGTATTGCAATTAGAATGCTCATATCACAATTTGGACTTAAAAGTAGGTGAAACCAGTTTCATTTTAGTACTTCTAAATAAAATTTGCATAAAAGCAGCTGGAGTCAATCATTACCAAAACTGCCCAGTGATATTCCAACAATCTCAACTGAACAGTGTGGTGAGACCACAAGCTCAGTATTGTCTGCTGTTGAAGACTGTGCCATATTTATGTCAGTCCCAGGCTCTTTAATATCACTGTGGTATGGTGTTGATCCTAGATGGATGAAGACTAAGGCCACCTCTTAGACACATGTTTAAATATCTTAATATTTTTGCAGAGGGAAACTGCCCTGAATGCCATTCAGGCCAAGTATAAGCTCTCAGTTTTGAACAGCTTTGTTGTGATTGGTCGGATCCTAAGTACATCGATTCAAATGTAGCTTTACTGACGGAGTACACAGGGAACAATCAGAAAGCCGGAGTGTGAGTGTTTAAAGCACACAGATTATTTGTCAGCCGGGGGAATTAATCAAGCTTGGAGCCTTTGGAGCTATGAGTAATGAGGATGGAGATGGGCCACCAGGAAGATGTGATGAGGATTTAGAATGCAATTCATGGCAGGGAAGTACTATCTCAAAAAGATGAAGGCTTTTTCCCGCCTCTTTTTTCGCAAGCAGAGACTTTTAAGTCACATCTTGTTCCTGCTTGACTTATCTCATACAAAAGATTGTGCAAGTTAAATAAATTGTCTTACTACTCCTTCAAGTATATTTAATGACAGGATTAAAATCAAGATGGTAAGACAGTAAAATATTTTGTGTTTTCCCCTGCTGCAAAGCATAAGCCTTTAAGACTTTTACAGTTATATATTGTATGGCAGTGTATGTGATGTCCAAGTCATCACTGGCATAAGAGAAATGGTAGATCAGATGATTAACAGTATATAGACCAAAGACAAATGCATACATAATGTATGTGTGTAATGTGTTACAGAATTTGTCTAAGAAACAAATGTTGCATATTCCAGTAGAAAGACAGCATCTTTTTGAAAACATAAAACTTCAAGTTTTATATATAAACCTTTTATACAAATCAACTGGAAAATTATCTTTTCCCTCCTTTTTCAGATTGCACTTCCAACTTCTTTATGGTAATATCTGACTCTAGATATCTCCTGTTTCCATCAACAGGTGATATACTTGATGCAATCAACAATCCATTCAGTTTTTGTGCATGTATTTCTCCACATTTTGCAATTTTTTTGTAAAATGCTCTGAAGAGAAGAAAACCAGATACTTGCGTTAGTTTGATATTCAACATGCAGACAGGATCTGGGTGCTGATCTCACAAGAGATTAGATCTGTTTTACATATGTCAAACCACTGATTTAACTGACACATTAATTTATAACTAAATCACCAGTTACATACTATTCTAGCGTGTTACAAATTCAGCCCTAGATGAAATTCACATGGCTCATAACTGATATATTATTTCTCTAAATTTAGCAAGCCACACTCTATATCTGTGTCCCAATTTTATAAGCATAAGCTTAAATCAAATCAAATTTGAATTTGTTTGTTTTCTTTTCTGCTGTGGACACTGGATCGCCTTAGGTTGTTAATCTCATCAAAAATAGCTTTTCATTACTGAGCAAAGATGCCTGGGCTGCTCTGGTCTGAAGCCCAGATCTGAGAAACCCAGAATACATGGAACACATTTCATCCACCTTTCTCAACGCCTAAAAATGGCAATATACGCCATCCATATGGCAGCGCCTATTTTCAAGTAAGAACCATATAACATATGTATCACAATCACAGGATCTTCAGCATGTAATGAGTTCAGTGATTTACAGCCATCAGTGGTCAATCAGCACTACAGCGGCCATGTGAACGGCACCTATGTATCAAAGCAATACCAGGTCTTTGAGTCGATTCTTGGTCAGTTCCAATGGTAAAAACAAGATAACATATATTGATTATGATCAAGTGTCAGAGAGTCGAGATAAGATCTATTTAGAGAAACAGTGTTGAGATGTCATCAATAAAATAGCTACTAATAGTAACTAAAAGACTGACTGGCTCTATTCACCAATGACTTTTTACTTGCTGCACCCATTCAAGCCTTGAGCTTGCCTTAACAATAACATGAAACATTCAGAAACGCATTCAAACCTGAAAGCTCACAATCAGAACCTTGACCAATGACGAAACAAGGATGGCAATAAAAACAGAAGTACCAGGAAAGACATGGAAGAAAATACATCCACTGAAACCTTGTTAAACCTGTTATTAAAAGTCTGTAAAATTAAACCTACCTAAACGCTTACCCGAAATGTTTACTTACTGCCATAATGGGCTATTGGGAACAGAAATTGCTATTAAAAATGCCATAAATTTATTGCAAGGAAGCACTCATTTCACTGAACCACATAATTTTTTTTGTTTCACATCAAAATTAAATAAAAGCCTGATGTGTCATTTACTTGTGCGTTTCAGAGATAATAAGAAATCTCCATCACATTTTTACCAACATAAAGTCTGGATTAGGTGCTATCTGATAAATATGGCCCCCAACCACTTCATAAAACAACTCTTTCCAAATGACCACACTCAAAGCCAGGATGGGAAAGCCAACCCTTACAAAGAGGAAAAACAATGCAGTTTAAATAGTATGGATGCATGAATAATATTCATGTATCATTTTTAGAAAAAACAAACAAACACAGGAGTAAGTTATCATTAAGGCCAATGGATTATACCAAAATGTAAATGAGACAAGAAGCTTACTCTTGGGAAACTGTCGGGGCGTTGCCCCACTATCAAACAGTTATCATATAAAATAAAACAAGGAACAAGAAAACAAATTCCATTCACGCTACAAATGTTGCTAGTGTAAGACATTCCTAATACAACTTCTCAGCTCATCTAGTAGTTTCTAGTTTCTCTTCTTTCCTTTTTTTAATTTACAAATAGATAATTAGACATCCAAGCCATTTAATATTCCTGAAACTGTAAGGCATACATTTGTTTATAAATTTTGCATATCGTTACATCATGTCATTATTGTGGAAAGTAACTATGTTTCTTTGTGAAAGATCCTTTATCATGAAGATGTGAAAGGAAAAAAAATGTAAACATCACTGGGATAGGTTATTTTACACCAGTTATTATCATTAGAAATAAATTCACTCCTTATTGAAAAGTGACTGACAAGACCTCTGCATATGTCCTGTTGAGGTTTCCCTCAGAAGAGCTATCTACACTACAGAGAGTCAGGCCAGGCTGTCTAGTTAGCACCTCAGCGGCAGCTTTCTGTGGTTTCCCATGACTGGAATGAAAGCTATGCAGCATGACATTTCATCAATATAAGGAGGGTAGGCTGAGGGGGTTTAATTCCTAATCCAGCTGGTTTATGTGAGCTCCAGAGCCTATTTAGATATATTTGAAGTACTACATGTAGAAGGACAAGCATGACATAATGCTGGCACCAACTGGACCTTGTGCTAGTAGATTCTATGGGTACCAAGAAAGAGACACCAAATGTCTGTGAAGGTTCTCAGTCATCCAGGTCATCGTAGTCAAAGGAGCTTGCAAAGAAAAGCGTCTGGATTTCTTTAAGTTGCTTGAAGACGTTTCACCTCTCAACCGAGAAGCTTCTTCAGTTCTAAGGTCAAATGGTGGAGAGTCCCAGATATAAACCTAGTGGGAGTATCCCCCCACAGAGGGACAAAAGGACCCCCTGATGATCCTCTAATCGCCTGAGCCAAGGAGGGAAACTGGGCGTGGGTCCCAATCAGCCAGAGTTTCGGGTGTGTTCATTGTGAAACCTGGCCCCACCTTATCATGCGAATTCCTGAGGTCAGATGGCCCAGGATGTGAGTGGGCGTTAAGGCATCTGGGAAGGGATCTCAAAACTGGATTATAGATGGCAGAGAGTTGGTGTCGTAAACCCCCGCCTCTGTTCAAAGATGGTCGCTCACAGTGGACATAGATGGCTTCTTTCACTCCTCTTTCAAACCACCTGTCCTCTCTGTCCAAAATGTGAACATTGGCATCCTCGAAAGAGTGTCCTTTATCCTTAAGATGCAGATGGACTGCTGAGTCTTGTCCTGTGGAGGTGGCTCTTCTGTGTTGTGCCATGCGCTTGTGAAGTGGCTGTTTGGTCTCTCCAATGTAGAGGTCTGAGCATTCCTCGCTGCACTGTACAGCATACTCCACCATTTGACCTTAGAACTGAAGAAGCTTCTCGGATGAGAGGTGAAACGTCTTCAAGCAACTTAAAGAAGTCCAGACGCTTTTCTTTGCAAGCTCCTTTGAGACACCAAATGAATTGCAAAATTGTTTTTCCCCCTATTATTTAATCCCTAGACAGTTTTTAAAGTATCATTTGATTAAATTAGAGGTGGTGGAACTATGAGTTAGGATTTGTTCAACACCAGAATATTTTAAGAACTCAGGGTGCATGTTTTAAGTGGCATCAGTTTTTCTAGAATTTAAATGTGGTGTTTACATAATAAAATATTGAGTTCACTTGTAGATACAGAAGCAACATTTTTGCATGGACTGAGTTAGTACCATAGGTAAGCCAGTGTTGTTTGCTACATCAAAAAGAGTTTATCCTCTATGCAACATTAAGATTAGGATATAACTGGCTTAACTTCTCAAGCTCAGTTATGCATTCGCAGATGTCACTTCATCAGTCTAATCTGGGCTTTGTCAGCCTTGACTACTGTACATACAACCAGCATGCAAATATTTGCACGATAACATAATTATGCTTGGTTTTTGGTAGCAGCACGGGATATTTATTTTCTACTCATGTTTACAGGGTTGTGCAAAAAAAGAAGTCAAGAAGTCAGACTTAAGCAGCAGATGAACAGTACCTGAATGCCATGTCCTTAAAAAATAGAACAGAATCTGGACCTTCTGTTGATCCAGCTACCTTTTGCTGAAGCCTCGTTGGAAATGGTCTCAGTGGGAGATGGTGAATTAAGATTTTCTTTAAGAAAAAGGTGAGGTAGGTTAAACTGCACAAGAACTGAAAATCAGTCACAGCAATCTGTAAAACATGGCAGACACTCTGTCATGGTTTGGGCTGCATTTCATCCAGTGTTGTTGGAGATGTCAAAACTGATGGAATTGTAAATGCAGAAGTACAGTCGGAGAACTATTCCTGAAGATTACTTCAACTAAGAGACAAGACAGCTTGCCTGAGAGAGTTCATACTGTGCTAAAGAATAAAGGTGGTCATTCAACTTTCAATCTGGATAGAATTGTAAAACGTCTGGTTTTACCTTATTAGTGTATTTCCATTTATGTTTGCACGTGTCAAGAAATCACTGTACTTATTTTCCAAGCAAACTATAAAGAAATAGGGAGTGGTCAAGACTTCATATGACTCTGTAAGTATAAATCTTAAAATACAATATGATGGTCAATGTTTCTTCAGTAATTGTTTCTTGAGACAATTATAGTGTACAAGACGACCAACAGGCTAATGAACTGAACAGCACTGCCATGCTGTTAGCGAGTCAAATAAACACATGGGTTTCCATGGAAAGAACATAACAGGAATTAAATATAGTTCCCTCCCATATGAAAATTAGATTAGCAACTGCACAAACAAAGTGTGTTAAATTCAGCTATTGATGTTTACAACCGGCTGGTGTTACATCTGTTTGAGTCATTAATTTCATGCACTGTAAGTTGTCCACATTTCACATTGCACATTAAAGACCCTTATACACAATTTAAATCGTTGTGTGACAAATGCAATGGACATTCTGGTGCTTGACCTTGAGACAATCAGAGTCTTGTTCTTCATTTGATCTTCCCTTTCCAAAGTCACAACTGCTTCAGAGCTATGCTGGGATTATAAATGTCATAACCTTGATTATGTAATATATCGTAACATAAGAAGTACATTGCAGACAAGGGATAAGTACCTTGTTCGCAACATGTGATCTTCACTAATATCCAGACAAGGGTACAGTTCAAAGCGGGATTAAACTGAATATGTTTCAACATTATACCACCTCAAAGTTTAATAAAAAGATATGGCTTTGAGTCACTTTCTTTTCATAGCTTCATAGGCCAAATTAATGCCTGCCTTTACCAGTTACCTGCCAGCCACCACTCAAATGGCAAATTTTATGCAACTCCTAATACAGTATGGTTAAAATCAGCCTGTGATGATAGCTCAAACTGAAATCTGTTTCTTTAAAAAAAGCCAGTAAAATACATTTTGAACAATTACTTAACTGGAATTAAAATCCCCACTGATACTTTCACTGTGACAGTTACAGGTGTGTGTATCTGTAAGAATCAGAGACTACACAAACAAAATGAACTCACCAATCATTTTCTTGTCAGCAGCTGTTCTGTGAAAGATGAGTGTGCTGTCATCAGTAATTACCGCAGTGAGAGATAAACTTCACCACTAACTTGTCATTGGTAGCCCTTCCCTCTCCATTCGGCTATTCATCCTGCCTTACCTCATCCATTGACCCACCAGCTCCCCCGCTCCCTCCACCCACTCCCTCTTAATAATAACCCACCCGCTCTGAGCATCCATCTGCCTAATCAGAAGAAGCCTCTCTTTGACAGTCACTACCTAGGCACAAGCTTGCAGACAGGAAAATCAAACATTTTACCCCCAAAGGATTTAATATCCAGTGAAAACGAGGAGGCAGCAAGTTTATAACGCATCTATAAACCAGTCTCAGTGGGAGTGAACACAGAGCGGTACACAGGTAAAACACCCTTTTCTCTGTTTGTCTGTTTGAGACTGTGTGTGACCAAAGCTACATCCTGACCACAGGTTAACCTTCACATCTTTATTATATCCAAGTGGATTTCAGTTTATGAAGTGACAGAAGCTAAACAAGTTGGGTATTTAGAGGATGCCCTCCAGAGGAGTATTAGGTTTCTACTGAAGAACAGTGAATCTCAGAGATTGTTTTCAATATTTGTTTGTTTTCTTTTATTGTTTGTTTGTTTTGTTTTTTGGTGTGCTTTTATAATATATGCAAAAGCATCATCTTCCTCATAACATAAGCTGTCATCACTTGTAAAGCAATGCCCAGAAAATGTTAACTGGGTATTTTCCCTACAGTACCCCTTAATATAATGCGTTTAGGCTCACGAGTTTAAAGAAATGCACTGGATTATCCTTGCTTATCAAATCAAAGATTATGCAAAATAACACTCTAGTACTCCTAGTACTACTGTTGCATTAATCATATTCACTTTCTATTTCTAGGTCGCCTTTTGACAGTTAACGCTTGCCAAAATGTGGAAAAGAGGGAAGAGCACGGGGACCACTGCAAACAGACAATGTAAAGGACTACAATTCTTACTACTCTTTCGTTTTGCATTACATGTATGCTTCTTAAGAAGAAAAATATCAATCACTATTAGGCACAATTTGCCGTCATATTCTCTTGGTATTATTTTTGCAATAGATAAAATGTTCCAAGTGTAAGAGATGGCTTTATTGTATCTAAAGAATTAAATATTTGTTGAATTATTTACAAGCTTAATCCTTGCCAGATTTAGGCCCTCACTTCAGCCAGGAATATTCAAGGCTGTGTTGTATTATTAAAAATTCTCCAAAAGCATTATATAGAAGAAAAAATTTATTTTTATATCCTGAGTGAATGCTTTGACAATAAAGTAGGCCTTTGGGGTAAAACTATTTGGCACCGACTATCTGTTATAAAAGCCTACATTAATCTTTGACACAGGCAAACTTAATTACTGTCTCATATATAGCAAACTGTGCACAAGTTAATTAATCACCAAAAGTGGTGGGAAATGAGCTGTCACTAATCCTGCCAAAACATAACATATTGCTACAGTCAAATAAACAATTAAGAAGGTAGAAAACCACCATATGGTGTACCTACTGATAGATTTATGGCTTTAAAAACACTTTGAAATTTGTAAGCAAAATGAGTAATGCTTAGACTTCAAGACAATAATAGAAAAACTAGAGGAAAACCCCTGGACAAGCCCTGCTTAGCACCAAATAACAGACAGACACAATCAGTGAATAGGTGGTGAACATAGGGGAACATTTAGCAGCTAAAGAGCCAGATATTTCCCTCAGGAGTTGGTACAGAACAGAAAGAGAACTGAAGGAAAGCAATTATTGGATTTTCAGGTGGCAAGAAACAAAACTTAAATAATATGTCGATGTTGTGTTCACAACTTTCTTGCACTGTTACCAGGTGGTGTCACATATGAAAACACTGGAACTACCCACAAGCTACATAGAGCAGTTTCTCCGTTAAGTTATAAAATGAACTAAGAATTTAAATTAAGAACTTAAAGACATTTAGCCAGTTAACTAAAAGTCTGTTCTCTAAGGCTTGAAACTGAGGATGAGAAGAAAACATCCCTGGATTAAAGTCACCTGTCTGCTGCCTTTTTACTGTAACTCTCTTAGAGTTTTATTCAGGCATTTAAGAGTTTTCCTTTTCCACATTATGCCTTACTATGTCTTCAGCTCCTTTTTACAATTTCATATGTATACCACCTACTGTCCTACAAGCATAAACCAGCATTCCCTCGTGTATTTGAGACTGATCTAATGTAATTTCTTTTCACCCAGGTTTCTCCCTTGTTCATCAATATATTCAGCGTTTTAATGAGGTGTCTGGAAACAAGACAGGTGAAATGAACACTGTTTTATTTTCTGTCGGACAAACTTACTGTTTTTTGAGGTTGCAATGCATTGGAGTGCCGTATCAACATAATACTGAGAAAGAGCCATTATGCTGAATAATGGAAAAAACAATGAATAATACATTAGGCATTACTGAATGCTGTGTCTGTTTGTGACCCGTTTTACCTTTGTATTGATAACCTGAAAAACTACCTTGTCAAAGCAGTGACATGTTTGATTGGGTGGCAGCTCTCCTATTTCTGTCCTTGTCATAATAATCATTAATCCCTGGATTAATGTTGTTCTTTACTGACTCCTGTGTGATCCTTTGTCTTTGAACATTCAAAACCTGATAAAGAAATGTTCAGCTGCCAAGCAGGGAGGCAGAGGATCACAGAATTCATTCATGGCCTGATTTTTAAATGACTGAGTGAATTAGTCCATAGTCTAGTACAGAATGTGAGCTGAAGCTGACATTTGACTGTGAAGAGATTCACACTGCACATTTTTTTTGACGATAAATTGTCTGGGTCACTATTTTATATTGAAATTGCCGAACATACCATATATCAAGCTTTTCTGAATGTTATATACACTTATCAGCCACTTTGTTAGGTACACTTTTCCAACTGCTTGTTCATGCAAATATCTAATCAGTCAATCACATGGCAGCAACTCAATGCAATTAGGCATGTAGACATGGTCACTTCATAAACCAAGCATTGCAATGAGGAAGAAAAGACTGGCCTGAGTATTTCAGAAATTGATGAGCTACTGGGATTTTCTCCACACAACCAGGGTTGTATAGGGTTTACAGAGAATGGTCTGAAAAAGAATATATCCAGTGAGCAGCAGTACTTTTGGTGAAAATGCTTTGTTGATGCCAGAGGTCAAATGAGAATGGCTAGACTGCTTCAAGCCATTGTTACAGCTAAGGTATGTAGAAGAATATCTCTGAAGGCAAAAACCATTGCACCTTAAAGCAGATGGGCTACAGCAGCAAGAGGACTACATTGGGTGAAGCTCCTGTCAGCTAAGAACAAGAAACTAAGGCTACAAATCAGACTGGCTCATCAACATAGGACAGCTGAAGACTTGCTTCTCTGATGAGACTCGGATGGTACTGTATGTCCCGTGGAGTGCATTTTCTTGGCACACTGTGGGCCCTTTAGTATCAACTGACCATTGTTTAAAGGCCACAGCCAATCTGAGAATTCTTGCTGACCATGTCGATCCCACAGCCTCCAGCTTCTAGCAGGATGATGCACCATGTCACAAAGCTCAAGTCATCTCAAACCGATTTCTTGAAAAAAAAGACAATGAGTTCATCGTATTCAAATGGCCTCCACAGTCACCAGATCCCAGTCCAAAAGAGGAACTCTGGGATATGGTCGAATGGAAGATTCACATCATGGATGTTCAATCAACAAATTTGCAGCAATTGTGTGCTGTTATCATATCATTATAGATCCAAGGGTAATGTGTACAGCAGCTTGTTGAATCTATGTCACAAAGAATTAAGTCACTTTTGAAAGCAAAAGAGGGTCCACGCTGGAGTTTAAAAGGTTTACCTAATAAAGTGGACAGTGAGGGGAATTCAACATGTAAGATATTTAAATTTTGGATGTTAGTCATGTTAAAGAAAAAAAAAAAAAAAAAAAAAAAAAAAAAAAGGGTATGGACATTGCCTTCAGCTTTGTGAAACTGGTGTTTTCTAAGAGTTTTTTTTTGTCCTAATTACCATGTAAAGTACCATTCTAAAGCAATACACATTTAAGATATCCAAGAAAAACATCATGTTCTTTTTCAAGCGATAGATGTTACCGTGAACCATAGCCGACAGACAAGATTTTGTACTATTCACATCTCCAAAATTAAGGAACATAAATTGATTACCCTACGTGCTACTAGAGCTGGTATAACTTAGAAAAACTGAAAACTAAACCTGGAATCAAAAGCAGTAAGATTTATGCACTGTACTTTCCATTTGCAAAGTTACTGTTGCTGTCAACACACTAATTGTCACTGGGAAAATGTTTGACATTTCTGACATCTGCTGGTAGCAAAAAAGAAATCCGTTTAGTTCAATCAAAACCAGCAAACTCATGATTAATTCTTATGATTAACTCAGTTTCTTATTTCCCCCCCCCCATTTTGTTTAGCTGCTATTCGGAAGAGATCTAAGACCTCTGGAGTGATGATCACGCAGTATTTAGTAAACATGCCAGAAGGAAAAAGCACCCCTGATTTCCAGTGTAAACCAGTGGCAGTAACTATTGAGAAAGGTGGGTGCTTTAAATTATAACTGACCATTAAAACTGATCCATTAGTGAAAGATATTGTTGCTTTTGGTTTCAGCAATATCTTTCACATTATTAAACAGAAGACATGTCTTTTAGGAAAATTAGCTGTTTTCAAGGCTGTGGTGACAGGGGATCCAAAACCAGATGTGTCATGGAGAAGAGCTAAGGGAACTCTTTCAGATAAGGAAAAATTTCAGACTAAATATGATGAATTAACTGAGGAGCATATATTAGAGGTGAGTGAATAAATTATTCCACATGATGATCTTGAAGTATTTAGTACTGATACTGTTTTTTTTCTCATGAATGTATTGATCTATAATGTATTTGTATGTGAATTGACACATAAATGAATATTTCCAGATTCACAAAGTGTCTGTTGCAGAAACAGATACATACAAATGCTTTGCTGCAAACGAATATGGAAAAGCTGTCTGCACAACAACATTAACTGTGACTGAGGGTAAGTCTTGAGCATTAAATACTTTTAAAGAGGATTCTGTACTTTCTTTCTTTTAGTGTGCATTTGGAAGAGTTTTTCTATTGGTGGAGTGCTCTTGTAGATTTTAACATTTCTTATTATTTAAGCTTATAATGACAGACACTGAAAAACAAGACAAACACTGTAGGTCTAAGGGCCTAGTTCTGTTATTTTTTTATTACAAAAATGATATAGGACTCAATGTGTTTTTAAACTGGTATTTATTTAAATAAAACTTGAATTTCATTTGCTGTTTTCAGCTTCAACAAATCCAGCAGATTTCAGAAAACTGCTGAAGAAGAGGTAAGAACTGTAACCTATTAAAATACTTTTTAAAAGAGGACATTTCTGCAGGAGTATATAAGGATTAATTCCCTAACTGATCCTTTTTTTTGACAGTTAAATACATTACATTTAATATTTTCCTGTTATCTTCAGTAAAGTAGAGAGAGCAGATGGAGAATCTGATGAAAGGTTCTGGGATGCCATGTTAAAAGCTGACCGGAACGACTATGAGCGCATCTGTTCAGAATTTGGTGTTAAAGACTTACATTTGATTCTCAAGAAACTGGATGAAAAGAAGAAGGAGAAATCACAAAATAAGAGGAAGGTATAAAAACACCCAACTCTCACACTGGATACGATATCTTAATCTCTAAAACTCAGAATTAATAAGTAAATTCTTGAGGTGTCAGTCATGGAGTGCAATTATTATTTGACTCAGCTGCTGATGAAGCACTTTCTGAATACTCACCAAGCTCATACTGTGCATTGCAACAATATGTTGATAGTTCAAATGCAAATATGACATCAGCAGAATAACTATTAACTACACTCAATAGCCACTTTATTAGGTACCTTACTAGTATCAGGTTGGAGCCCATTGTACCCTCTGAATTATTCATGACATAGAATCAACAGCATGCTGCAGACATTCCTCAGAGATTATATAGCATTGGAGTTGCTGCACATTTTTTCGGGCTGCACACCCATGAAACAAAGCTCCCATTCCACCACATCTCAAAGGTTGTCTATTGGATTGACATCAGGTGACTTTGGAGGCCATTTGAGTAAAGTGAATTCACTGTCATGTTCAAGAAACCAGGCTGAGATGATCCGTGCTTTGTGACAAAGCCTGTTATCCTGCTAGAATCAGATGTTAAAAGAGTGGTAAACTGCAGTCATAAAGGTATGGACGTGGTAGGTTGTAGCATTTAAAGAATGGCTCATTTGTACTAAGAGCCCCAAAGTACACCAAGAAAATGCCCCCTTCACACCATTACCGGCCTGAACAACATGAATCAGTGCTCTCATGCTTTGAAAATCTGATCCTATACCATCTGAATACTGCAGCAGAAATTGAGACTCATCAGAAGAAGTAACCTTTTTCCGATTTTCTATTGTTAAACTTTGCATTAACCAAGGGCCAAACATCATTACCTACTAAAGTGAGTGTATACACTTAGCCATAGGCATATATCATCTTTTTAAGTGTTCATATTATTAACTGCATTCCTTTCACTTCTGAGATCTCTTCATTTAGGACCAAAAAAGGAAAAAAAAAATGCTTGTATTAATTTCCTAAAATAGTAACCAACAATCCAGGTCAGAGATATCAATTTGCTGATTCCTGTACTGTGTGTAAGTACTGTAAGTAATATACAAAGCAGTAAATGAGTCAGAAATACGCTGGAGCTGTGATTTCAAAACAACTGAAAAATGTTGATAATTTTGACTTTCATTAAAAACGCATAATACATGCAATCATAAAGTTCCGTAGTCCTTGATGAAAGAGTGCTTCCAGCACAGTGTACTTTTCAATTTTTATAGAAGTCGTATCATTATACCACATTGCTATTCATCATGACATGAAGGTTCTTTTTTTCTGTGTACCTAGCAGGATGATATAATTCCCTATGATGAAAATGAAACAGGGAAACACAGTCTAAAGAGTGTTGGAAGGACAACGAATTTCTCTATTGATGGCCTGATGCAAAAGGACACAGAGCTTTGTAAGGGGGATATTCAAGAGGCCAACCTTCGAAATGCAGGGCTGCCTCAAATGGATCCTGAAAAGTTCATACTCCCTGCAGAGTTTAAATGTAGGTTTAAAAACCAGCTATGGCTAGACCTGGAAAAAAAAAAAAAAAAAAAAAAAAAGAGTCTTCAGAACATAAGCATTTGGGCATTTGCATATTGTTTTTGTTGTACATTCGACTTTAAACAAATGTGCATATGCTAAAGCTTGTAAAAATTTACTGACTAGCCCATAAGCAGACAGTAGCCATTATATTTATCCAGTAACATAACTTTAACAGCTGACACTGAATGTACTGAAGCACACAATCATGTCCAAATAATAGTCTTGCAATGTTCTCTACATTCTCTAATTGAATAGAAGATGACCAATACTGATGATACATATATTATATCAAAAAGAAAATCACATGAATATAATATTTTACTTTTTTGTAGTTTCCAAAGTCGACTTTGTGATCAAAATTCAAGAGATTAAAGCTGAAGAAAGGGAGGATGCTTTGTTTGAGTGTGTCCTGACACACCCGCTACCTAACATCACATGGATGGGCAAAGGCAACATCCTGGAGGATGGAGAAAAATATAATTTAACTATGTCAGACCACAAACTCATCCATAGGCTCCTCATCAAGGACTGCCAGATGCTGGACAAAGGCATCTATTCCGCTGTGGTTGGCAATACATCCTGCAATGCCTGGTTGGTTGTGGAAGGTATCACTGTATAACATTACCTTAACCATTGCTATTTTCATATTATCATCATTATTATTATTACTATTATTATTAGATAACTAATTACGTTGTACTTCTAACTTTTAAGCTGACAGTAATCCTGCACCTGGTGGTGAGAGGAGACCCCGTAAAACTACTGTGGCTCGTGGAGCACGGACTGACATTGAGAAAGTGGCCCAAGAGCAGCAACTAAAAATACAAGGGGAGATGGAGAAGCTCTTGGCAGAAGTAAATGCAAAATACGGAGCAGTACATATAACCGACAAACTATCTTTAGAAGAACTGGCATTAGAAGAACTGACTTTAATCTTAAGCACAGGTGGAAAATACAGTAAAGTTACTGGACAAGGTAAAAACATGTATTTCTGACTCTGCCAGTACCCTCCCTGTCCTTTGGAGCAAAAACTCAACAAAATCTATTATCTCCTTAAAATTAACTCCATTAAACTGTCCTATCACTCCTATCAGTCCCATATTCTGTCTCACCCTTCACGTCTTACCAAAGCATTTCTACTACCAGCACTGCAGTGAATAGGCAGTGTGGCTAAAACTGTGCTGATGATAAAACATGCACGCTTACTGCTACTTATTTCAAAAGATTAACAGAGTGTATTAACTTGTGTCGTTCCTGGCTAATATTTGGTTACCCAACTATAAGCCATCTTTTATTTTTCAGTGGCATTAAGTATGACATAGTTGCTTACTGGTACTGGTGCAGGCTGGAAATTAAATCTTCTCTGAAAAACAAATATTTTTAAAAGACTTTCGACTTTAAAAAAATCACCATTTTTTTTATTTCTAACTGGTAGGTGAAAATCAAGAAGATTATTCTGAGGAGACTAAGAACTTCACTGGACATGCAACTAAATCAAAATACTTAAAACAAAGTCGTGACTCAGAAATCAGAGTAATTGGTAAGAAACATACAAAGCAGTACGTGTGTCCATTCCCTTGTTATAGACCGAAAAGTCTAAATATGTAAATAAATATTTTGACCTTTAATCTTGTTTTGTGTCTGTCCAGAGTCAACTGACAAATTTATGGATGCAGAACAGTCTCAAATGCTTACCATTAGTCAACAAGAGCTGGGGGAATCTGATAGAAACAATAACTCCACTGGGTCTGTCAAAAAACAAATGAAAAGAAAGAAAGTCCAATGGAAACAACAAACATCTGGTAAGGGCTGAATGACTGCATGAAAATGCACTATATCTTATTCAAGATTTATACTTATGTGTATTAGATATAAATATGTAGATATAAATTATAAAACACTTTTCAACTCCACTTAAGCACTCAAAGCACTTTATACAGCATGCCCCATTTACCTATTCCCACCCATTCATACAGGCACTTTTTCCTGCACCTGATGTTTTGTACCTAACATTCACACACATTCATAATCTGATTAATACATCAGATCGCAACTTGGAGTTCAGTATGTTACCCATCATGCAGAGTGGAGCAGCCAGGAATCTAAGCATCAACTTTCCTCTTGAGCCACAGCAACCCCAATACACTGATGTACAGATGGAAAAACTGTTTATTCCTTTATTATTGTCAGTTTTTGTGCAATATTGAATTACAAAATGAATTTTCTTTCATTTGTATTTTTTTAATAAAATGTAACCAATATGTATCTGAGACTTTTGTTTCAAACCCTTACAAAGTTTTGGGCCATTTCTATTTGCACTTGTAAATTATAGTCGTGAATTATTATTGTAAAACAGTTTAAGTTTAAGTGATATTGCACCATGAGAATTGCTGTCAAAGCTTCAAATGACACAGTTAGCATAGAAGCTTTATCTTCAATAGTGTAAAAATTCAGAAAGATGTCCCTTAGCACTTTTTAAATTATATTTTTCTTAATTAATCAAAGAAAATAAAATGCAGCAGAACAAAATCAACATCAAAATTATTACTTAAAAATTCACTGGATAAAGTTGTGCATGTAATACCTGACACAGATCCAAAAGAACTAGCAAGTGAAAATGAATCAAGTTGCTATGATGAGGATGAAGACGCTACTGACCAGGACAAGCACACAATTTCTCCAAAGCAAGACCAAAAGCCAAAGGATGCACTCGATGGTAAGGGAGCACAATTAGTGTGGCATTGCAAGGGGAATTTGTATGATTCAATTTCCTCCATGAGGAAACTCAAGGATATATTCCTGGATATATGTTTTGCTTAAAACCATATATGGTATGATTTTGAAAGAACTCTTCTAGCTGAGAGAAGATTTTTGTTTTAAAGGTGAAAGTGCAAGTCTGAAAGACGACATTAGGTGTGACGAGACTGAGGATGAGACTGAATCTTCAACACATATGAGGCGTAAAAGACACGCCCCTCCGATCGAAGATTTGGTGGTTGGTAAGTTGGAGACAAAGAATTCTTCTAAACCAGAAGGGTTTTTCTTTTTTGTTTTTTGATGTTTTTTTTAATTAATAATCTGTTTAACTAAACTGATTAACACTTAAACATGTAAAACTCAATTAGCTGAATTATTCCACTGTATTTCTGTCTTATTAACACAGACATGACTACCTTTACCCGCATAAACATACCTGAACAACATTCTGAACTTGTTGATAGATAGTGAAAGAAACATTAAAGTTTCAGCTATTTATTTGTGGATGGAAAAGAAAAAAATTAAATAAAACTATTATATTAAACTAAACTAAACTGATCTACAGATAGAAAAGACTTGTTGTTGTAAGATTATACATTTATAATTTATTTCATCTACCAATATCCAAAATCTATTAAAGTGTATTGACTGGTGTCACACTTCATGCCCAAGATTTTCCAAAAATCATTTTAACTGTTCTTAGATCCAGGGGTTCAGTTCATCTGTGGTTTGACTGATGTCAGTGCTTTATTATTGTCAGTTTTTGTGTAATATTGAATTACAAAATGAATTTTCTTTCATTTGTATTTTTTTAATAAAATGTAACCAATATGTATCTGAGACTTTTGTTTCAAACCCTTACAAAGTTTTGGGCCATTTCTATTTGCACTTGTAAATTATAGTCGTGAATTATTATTGTAAAACAGTTTAAGTTTAAGTGATATTGCACCATGAGAATTGCTGTCAAAGCTTCAAATGACACAGTTAGCATAGAAGCTTTATCTTCAATAGTGTAAAAATTCAGAAAGATGTCCCTTAGCACTTTTTAAATTATATTTTTCTTAATTAATCAAAGAAAATAAAATGCAGCAGAACAAAATCAACATCAAAATTATTACTTAAAAATTCACTGGATAAAGTTGTGCATGTAATACCTGACACAGATCCAAAAGAACTAGCAAGTGAAAATGAATCAAGTTGCTATGATGAGGATGAAGACGCTACTGACCAGGACAAGCACACAATTTCTCCAAAGCAAGACCAAAAGCCAAAGGATGCACTCGATGGTAAGGGAGCACAATTAGTGTGGCATTGCAAGGGGAATTTGTATGATTCAATTTCCTCCATGAGGAAACTCAAGGATATATGTTTTGCTTAAAACCATATATGGTATGATTTTGAAAGAACTCTTCTAGCTGAGAGAAGATTTTTGTTTTAAAGGTGAAAGTGCAAGTCTGAAAGACGACATTAGGTGTGACGAGACTGAGGATGAGACTGAATCTTCAACACATATGAGGCATAAAAGACACGCCCCTCTGATCGAAGATTTGGTGGTTGGTAAGTTGGAGACAAAGAATTCTTCTAAACCAGAAGGGTTTTTCTTTTTTGTTTTTTGATGTTTTTTTTAATTAATAATCTGTTTAACTAAACTGATTAACACTTAAACATGTAAAACTCAATTAGCTGAATTATTCCACTGTATTTCTGTCTTATTAACACAGACATGACTACCTTTACCCGCATAAACATACCTGAACAACATTCTGAACTTGTTGATAGATAGTGAAAGAAACATTAAAGTTTCAGCTATTTATTTGTGGATGGAAAAGAAAAAAATTAAATAAAACTATTATATTAAACTAAACTAAACTGATCTACAGATAGAAAAGACTTGTTGTTGTAAGATTATACATTTATAATTTATTTCATCTACCAATATCCAAAATCCATTAAAGTGTATTGACTGGTGTCACACTTCATGCCCAAGATTTTCCAAAAATCATTTTAACTGTTCTTAGATCCAGGAGTTCAGTTCATCTGTGGTTTGACTGATGTCAGTGCGATCATCAATGAGATCGCTGAGTTAACATGTAAGCTTAGCAGTGAAGACTGTGAAGGAGCCTGGTTCAGAGATGGCAAACAGGTTAGTCAAACAAACATATACATGTTATATTTCTGTTCTGGTACAGTTCTGTGTTCACCCACACACCCAAGTTACTGTGACAGTGGATCAATAAATTGTCATACCATGCCTAACGAATTCATAACTGAGAAAAAAAAGAAAACAGGTCCATTGTAACAGCAACAAAATAATTTTTTTTTTTTTTTTAAAGTAGCATTAGGGTCATATGTATTTGGACAGTTACATTTTTTTGGCAAACACTGTGATTGTCCTGAGACTTGTTGTTTAGTTCTTTAGAATTCTGAGATACTGTCCTTGTGTTCAGATTCTTGAGAGCCTCTGAGTACTATATTTATATTTAAAGTTCTTGCTTCTTGTTCATCCCTGTTAGATCCCCTTCTTTTCCAGTCTGTTCTAGTCTTTTCTCTGTCTTTGCATCTCCTGAATGAAGTCAGTTTGTTGCAAGCTCGCTCTTGCAACGAACTGACTAACAAAATGCTGTGCATTGAAGTGCAAACTTTTAGCTTTGCAGTAGCTTTGCCTATAGCCTTTATAGAGGATTAAAGATATTTGGACAATTCACTAACAAGCAGTTTCATAGCCAGATGGAGCTTGTTCCTACATTTTCTGTGACAAATTAAGCATATAAAATATCTGGAGTTGATTTCAAGTGTTAAAGTTGCATTTGACAGGTGCAACAAGGTGCAAACCACTGGTTACGCTGAAGAACAAGAACACCAGATAAGACTGAAAACATCTAAAAGAGTTTAGGTGGGAAACACAGCTTTTGGTGATACCCCTCTAAACTTCAGGATAGGATGGGATATTTATCCAACTATTCTTATATTTTTACCTGTGGTAGTTAATTTTGAGTATCTGAAATAAGCTGACTATATATATATAAAAAAAAAAAAAAAAAAAAAAAAAAAAAAAAACAGTAATTCCAAAACATAATGCAACATTTTGCTGAACCTCTTAAATTAATGATGGAAGTCTCTACTTAAATTACATCTTGATTTAAAATCTACTTTGGTGGTGTACAGAGGCAAAATTACAAACACTGTCAGTGTCCAAATTCTCATGGACCTAACTGTATGTAAATGTAGCACTCTGTCATTCCTCGCTAAGGTTTGATTCCTTATTGATGTATTTTAAATTTTTTAAAAGCTCAAAACTGACATTTAATAAATAAAGAGTGTCATTACTGATGTCTGAAAATCATCACCGGTTTCACTGAACAGCTGTTCATCTTTAATTTACTTCAAATCTTTTGCGAGTGTTCAAGTACTTTAGGCCCATGTGGGGGAGACACACAGCTGGACAAGAAGCCCCCTTTGAAAGCCTAATTTTTCTTTACTTTTAACTGTTTGCTCTTTTTCCTATCAGATATTCCAAGATGAAAGTTTCTCCATAACTAAAGATGGGCCAATTCATAAATTGGTCATAAGCAAGTGCACGGAAGAGCACTCTGGAAAATACCGTTTTGAGGCAGATGGCCGTAAAACAGAGGCAATGATAAATGTCAAAGGTTTGAGAACTGCTCATTAAAGCATGACATTTTGCAAACTTTAAATGGAAAATGTACAGACATACTAATAAAGAAATGTTGAAGCAGATCACGGATAACATAATACTTCTCCAACTCCTAAAAACTTCTTTAGATCCTCCCAGGTTTGACCTTGAAGACCTCAGTGCTTTTACTGAGCCAAAGACAGTTAAAGTGGGGCACAATGCCATCTTCAAATTGCATTTTCTTGGACACAAACCCATAAAGATTCAGTGGTTCAGAGAAGGAGAAGAGCTCCAAGATGACAACAATACAAGGATAGAAAAATCTGCAAGCCAAAGCCGGTTGCTTCTGAGCAGATGCCAGAGGAAGGACACAGGAGAGATCAAGATCAAGCTAAAAAATGAACACGGCTTCACTGAGGCACTCTCACGGCTTATTGTGCTTGGTGAGTGAATTATGGACAATGCAGAAGCTGAACAGATAAATATAGGTTTCAAACAGCAGTAAAAATCTCGACTGACATACCCTCATAATATATTTGACAACTGATTTGAAAACTTGTGCAAAGTTGTTTTTCTGTTAAAAAGTCCTGTAATTATTAGTTCTACGTAAATACTATCTCTATTATGAACATTGTAAATGTATTTCCATACTTTCTATAAAACTTTATTGCCATTTCAGACAAACCAACCCCACCTCTGGGTCCTGCAGAGGTAACAGAGAGCTCAGCTACATGTATTGAATTTAGATGGCGCCCTCCAAAGGATGATGGTGGCTCCCCAGTGATTAACTACATAATGGAGCGTCAGCAAGTGGGGCGAAACACCTGGAAGAAAATAGCGGAAATACCAGGTGTGTCCAGTTACCGAGACACAGGCGTAGAGCGAGGGCGGAAATACTGTTACCGCATCCGAGCAGTGACTGCAGAAGGCACAAGCGAAGTTATGGAAACTGAGGAAATGCAAGCTGGCACACTTGGTAAGCAAAGCTGACTACTCACCAAGCTCAATCACACAGAAATAACAGAATGCAAACTTCATATATTGATTTTTATTGTGGGATTCATTTGTCTTCAACAGAAAAGGAAGCTTTTCATTATGAAATGCCAAATAGACGACCTTGTGACTGCTCACTGTCACCAGTTTTCAAAAAGGTTTAAAAATCTGCCAGTCAAAACTTCAGGTTGCTGACATACAGTTAAAAGCCAAATGTGATCTCCCAATCAGTTTACTTGTAAGATATATACAGTGTATATGTGATGATGGCACATAGGCTACAAAGTGGGTAACTATAAAACGGTTAAAACAAGCATTCGCTCTCTTATAGCTCACAGCTAAAACATAACACACACAAACCACTGCACAGCATAATGCAAAGAAAGTACTTACTGTTTGCAGATCTGCTTGAAAAATACTTCAAAGTGTCCCTCTGGACCATCTGTCTGTACAGCTTTGCAGAAATACTGGCTAGACTTGTCATTTTTGACAAGCCTGAAATGGTCCTCACCTGAATCCAGTTATTCTCACCAGCTGTTAAAACTAAGCATTTTTTCTTTTTAATTTATAAAACATGATCCTGGCAGTGTAGCCACATGACCAGCCTTTTCAGTCCTTTTCAGATTCAAAGTCAAATTCATTTCCACCTTCTAGACCAGGGGCAGGGAATTCCAAGCCTCGAGAGCCGATGTCCTACAGGTTTTAGAGGTGTCCTTGATCCAACACAGCTGATTTAAATGGCTAAATTACCTCCTCAACATGTCTTGAAGTTCTCCAGAGGCCTGGTAAAGAACTAATCATTGGATTCAGGCGTGTTGACCCAGGGTGAGTTCTAAAACCTGCAGGACACCGGCTCTTGTGGCCTGGAGTTCCCTACCACTGCTCTACACTGACAGTACACTGTTTATGCTCTTTTTTCTAGATTCTTTAAAGTGGGTATGAAGGTGGAATTTAGTTAATGAATCTAAGCATCATCTGCTAAAACTCATCTACAATTCTCTGCTATACTTGATCTAACCTTACTCTGGCCATGAAACCGACCATGAAACCGCAGCCATGGTGCACCAGTCACACACTTTTCCTTACTTTAAATTCACTACACTGCAAAGTATTTTCATACAACCTTTAAAATAACACTTAGTCTGTCTCAATTTCATTTGCAGCATTTCACAATATTAAAAAAAATCCCATGTACTGACCCAAATATCTGATATAAAAACATGACTTAAATGTAAGCTTTACATTTCTACTTTATACAATACAACTGAGCAGTCCTTACCTTTAATCTAACCTCTCTTCTTTCTCTCCTGTCCGGTCTTTCTTATCTTTCTCCATCTCTGAGTGAAGTTAGCTCTCTTTCTTTTCTCTCCCTGTGAAATACAGCAGCCGGACCTTTAGCTAGCAACACACTTTGTTGCTAAACTGCACACAAACAGTTTGTGTGTTTCCTTAGCTTACAGAAACGCTGCATTTGAATTTACCTCCGTCACTCCCTCTATGCTCGCTGATCTTCTGTAGGGCGAGTTAGATGCTTAAGGACCGCAACTTACAGACACCTGCAGTAGTTCCGATGTTTTCACACACAAAAAAGAAAGAAAAATATCCTGACTTTGGCACACGTCATATCTCTTTACGCTACATCCTCTGGTGATTAATAAACAAACTGCCATTGATGTGTTTCTGTGACTGTTTCTGTTTTTACTCTGAAATCGGTTTGATGTTTTTTCGAAATAACTCGATCCAAATGCTTTAAAACAAAAGTAACGAGCCTGTTTTGAAAATGTAAGGAGTACAAAGTACAGACACTTAAAAAAGTAGGGAGTTGAAGTAACAAAAAAAAAACCCTACTCAAGTAAAGTACAGATACCTGAAACAGTAACGAAGTATTTGTACTTCTTTACTCCCACCTATGGACTTAAGCTCGCCTGTTTTCTGTATTTCATAGAGGAATTTTAATGACACATGAAGTTATAGCTTAGGCTTTAGCTTAAAACGGATAGCTAAACAAGCATCTGTTTTATCAGTTTCCGGTCCTAAAAGACTCAAGTTTATACTAGTGGAATAATTTAGTGGCATAAGTAGCTTGTATCAATGCAAATGATTTTATAGTTAATTATAGAAAATACAGGCACGGGTACATATAACCAGCCACAACAAATTTTACCAGTGAATTTGTCCCTGTGTGCCGGTGTTGTGCCAAAGTAGTTACCCCCGTCAAAAATTGTTTCCCCATTCACGGGAGCGCGCAAAGTAGGAGGAGCCACTTGCCCAGCTCCGTTCTGTACGCTACTTGTCACTGATCTGCAGTCGACGCGATAAAGAGTAAAAGCTGGAAAACAGCAGACTCGATGAATTTAATATTAGTTTCGTGATAGTGTAATGTGCCGTGTGGAAGACAGTTTACCTTATAATGTACACTGAAATAACCTGCTGGGAATACTTTGTCTAGAAAACGACTTTGATACTATAATACTGTAAAACCAGATGCGATCATGGAAACACGTCGCTCTCCAGTGAATTTACACTCTGTTTACACTTTGTAGCGAAGCTATCACGAATGAGTTTATTTGCAAAATCAATCTCAGTATAACCAATAAGTACAGTAAATTTGGAGAAGATGTCTTATTCACAGCAAAAGTTATGGAGGGATACAGATTTTATCAGGCTGTGTGGCATCGGCTGCCAAAATGTGTGCCCCCCCCCCCCCCATCTGTAATCCATATTGCCTTTGCCATCACAAAGGGTATATTTGCCAAATAAGTCACAGTATAACCAATAAGTACAGTAACTTTGGAGAAGATGTCTCATTCACAGCAAAAGTTATGGAGGGATACAGATTTTATCAGGCTGTGTGGCATCGGCTGCCAAAATGTGTGCCCCCCCCATTTGTAATCCATATTGCCTTTGCCATCACAAAGGGTATATTTGCCAAATAAGTCACAGTATAACCAATAAGTACAGTAACTTTGGAGACCATGTCTCATTCACAGCAAAAGTTATGGAGGGATACAGATTTTATCAGGCTGTATGGCATCGGCTGCCAAAATGTGTGCCCCCCCCATCTGTAATCCATATTGCCTTTGCCATCACAGAGGGTATATTTGCCAAATAGGTCACAGTATAACCAATAAGTACAGTAACTTTGGAGAAGATGTCTCATTCACAGCAAAAGTTATGGAGGGATACAGATTTTATCAGGCTGTGTGGCATCGGCTGCCAAAATGTGTGCCCCCCCCCCCCATCTGTAATCCATATTGCCTTTGCCATCACAGAGGGTATATTTGCCAAATAGGTCACAGTATAACCAATAAGTACAGTAACTTTGGAGAAGATGTCTCATTCACAGCAAAAGTTATGGAGGGATACAGATTTTATCAGGCTGTGTGGCATCGGCTGCCAAAATGTGTGCCCCCCCCCCCATCTGTAATCCATATTGCCTTTGCCATCACAAAGGGTATATTTGCCAAATAAGTCACAGTATAACTAATAACTACAGTAACTTTGGAGACCATTTGGTTTTTTAGACTTTTTAATTTAACATCTACATCTATATATGTAGATATGTGTTCTCGACAATGTGTGCCATAAGAACACTAGCTGTGGACCTTTAGTGTCAACTATGTACAAGCGAGACAAATAAACACATCTTCTGGTGGTGGGCTTTTCACGCAGAGCTGGTGGAACCACCGCAAACACATCTCACACTGAATCTGTAAAAAAAAAAATAATTACAAATCCCAATGTTAAAATTTCATTTATGGGAATTGATCATAACATTTAGCAGTCTTTCTTGATGTCATTACCCATTTGTTGTCAGTTTCATGCTCTTCTTCCCCGCAGAAATTACAGATGTTTGTCAAGTCATCTGTTTTAAAAAGTGAAAAAATAGCACATAGAGTATACTACCTACTGCACTTATTACTTCATTCAAACAACTATATGGTTTGTTTCTACAGCCATCATGATGAAAATATTCATGATGTGAGAACACTGAATGGTGGAAAATGAGTTACCTGTCTCTAGGAGAAGAGTGGTGGCAATTTGCAGCCTGTGTGTGTTTATGGCCTTTTTTGTAGACAGAAAGTCTATTGACTCTTTTCGCAAGATCTTTTCAGCAAACTGAAAAAGAGATTCGAAGATGACTAAATAGGCTAATATCGTAAATGTTATTTTATAGTAATTTGTTTCCTGTGAATCAATTTCTTTCTTTTATTGTGTAATTATCTTATATTCCTTTTCCTGTCATTAACATTTATTACAACACAACATTTCCAATATTCTCGTATATATGTATGTATTACGGTTAAGACTCGTACTTTCAATGCAAAGACTCCACATGAGGTAGCGTCCACTTGTTTTGGGTGTTTGACTGTGTCACAAGTCCATCTTGAGACGTTGCATCCTTTTTTTCGCATGAATGCCCTGAAAGACAAGTACAATAAAAACAAATAACATGTTTTAAAATTTTGGTGACACAAGAAGGTGAACAGTATGGAGAGCTTAAGTGTCTGTTGAACATCAAGTTAAGAACTGACCACATGTTTTGTTAAAATCATTACTTTTTAAAAGTCTACAACGCATTTCCGTGGACAATTACTTCTGCTTTTTTTCCCGTTTCCGCCCATGATATAGAAATCAATCACTTACACAGTACACTTTGAAGAGATGTGGAGGAGGAGCAAAGATGAAATTCACACATGTATAACCTATGTGAAATTATTTTAGACATTTGTCTGATGTTTTAGTGCTAAACCTCCGCAACACTTTATGCAACTACTAAACATTATTCTCCCCATGCTATATTTTCTAATGTAAAAACATCATCTCATACAGACATCAGGTCCTCAAATAAACATTGAAACATGGGGAGACTTCTCTTTAAAGGCAAAATTAACCCATAACACCACAATATCAGAAGGCCAACACAAAAATTCAAACCTGTTGCTGCTATTTTTTTAATTTTGAGTGCCAATTTTTTTTTAATTTTTTTTGATTGACATCATACTTATAATTGTCATAATAAACACATAAATAACAACAGCAACAAAGCGTTTAATAAAGGGTCAAAATAAATTTCAACATTTATCCTTACCTTGTTGATTCCAAACAATTTTGGATACCTTGTTTAGTTTCTCCGAGTGGATCAAGATACAGTGACTTCTTTTCTTGTGGGTAAATGACCTACAGTAAAATTATGTGGAGAATTACATGTAATAATTCAAGAGTTAAGATTATCTGCATGCCATGCATTTGTCTTATAAAACTGATTTGATGAATATTGTAAATGCAATTATTTTTTTACCACTAATGTCCAGTGATGATGTTCATTTACAATTCCCAGAATGACTTCATGCTCCATGGGTTTGATCTTAAATTGAAACAAAACAATAAAAATATTCACTTCAGAAAGAAATGCAATAACATGTTGTTTAGAGTCCTTTTTTATTAAAGCAATTTATGATATATTATATATCATCCACTTATAAAGTACTGTGCGAAAGCCATGATTCACCCCTCATTTCTTTAACCTGTGCAAGAAGCTGGACTATCTTATATTTTTTATAAGTGGTTTTGCACATTACTTCCTCCAAGACTAATAAAGGTCTTTCTAAGGATTTTTTTTGGACATGGAGTTCATTTTCAATCATTTTCAATGCGATCCTTTTACCATCTGCAGAATAATGTTTAATGCTTTCTTAAGCCTCTTTAACAGTGACGTAAGAATCACTTGATAATAAAAAGGTACCTATTAAAGAGATGAAGCAGTGTTGATGATTTCAAAAGAGATATTAGCCCAAATGTTTGAAAATTTCAAATCAAGCATTGATTGGAGTGTGTACAAAAAGAGGAGGAAACCAGACAAGCAGAGAACAAAAGAGAACTGTCAAGTCTGATAAACTATCCACATCTACTAACCCCAGTCTCAATTTATTCTTTCAGCATAAGCTGTTATCCAATCTAAATCTGGATGTGGATATGATCAGAGGTACTTAAACAATACACACAAGATTCTTTCTAGAGATACCTACATTGAGTCTTGGAGCTTTTCTCTTCCAAATGGCAGTCATTGAAAATGAATCAATGAATGCTGCTTTTGCTGAATTATGACGATTGCATTGTCTCACCATGATCTCAAGATATGCATTAATAGACTGCGAATACAAAATGTAAACATTTGTTAACTGTTGTCAATGAATAAAACACTGATAGTTGCATTGTTGTCAGTAAAGATCAATGTACCTCACTTTCCAACTCCATGTCTGGACCAATTTGTTGGATATCCCAGTAGAATAATTTGTAAGCACCAATTCTGGAGAGTAGAATGTGAGGACTCTTTCCAGCCCAGGCATCCATTATATCTACAAAAAGTAATGAGAAAAAGAGATAAGTCAGCAGGACTAAATGTAAATCAAAATTTCAAATGCATAATTTCTTATGTAGTTGTCTGACAAAAGACGTGTTTCAGGGTAAATACTTTTAAGACGCTGATAAAATGGGCACATGGTTTAACATTGTATTTTGTAAAAAAAAAAAGGAGAACTTAAATTTGCTTTTATTTTGGGGTAAAGTTACACTTACAATGTTCTACAAAGAAATTTAAATAAATTCATATTAATAAAAGAAAAGAAATTTAAATACATAGCAATAGAAATGCTCTTGCCCCCTATCATATCTTTTTCCAGCAAAAACACCTATTACAACAATTTTTTAAAATTATGTTTAGTTGCAGCTACATGACTATATTTTAAAATACTCAGGCTCAAGGCTTGCACCTGTGGCCTTTACTATTACATAACCTTTTCTGGAAAAATGTTATTTTTCTCCTCCAAAACTAGTTTTATTATCTGTAAAATAGAGTGTCAATTTTTGGGCTGTTAAAAGCAGCGTCTTAAAGAGTATTTGATCTTTCGAACTGTTGCTGGCAGGCAGTCATCATCACAACATTAATATACTTCTTGTAGTGGGCATTCTATGTCACTAGCAGCATATATGACAGCAATTTTGGAAAAGAAGAAAATGAAGAACATACACTACTAGTCAAAATTTGGGACACACCTTCCCATTCAGTGTTTTTCTGTGTGTTCATGCTTTTCATGCAGTGACAATCATCTTAGGTGACTACCCCATGAAGCTCACTGACAGAAGGCCTAGAGTGTGCAAAGCAGTGATCAAAGCAAAGGGTGGCTAATTTGAAGAATCTAATATATAAAATATATTTTTGGTTCTTTCATACTTTTTGGTTTACTACATCATTTGTGTTAGGGTTAGTGCTCCATATGTGTCCATTCATAGTTTTGATGCCTCGAGTTCTAATCAACAATGAATCTACAAAATAGACAAGGAAATTAAGAAGCAACATTAAAATGAAGGTGTGTCCAAACTTTTCACTCTTAGTGTACATCAGATGTACAATATCAATCATGAACATTCTGGGTTACACAACAACAAAAGAAAGATTCACAGTTTTGAAGGACTCACTTTTTCATTTGTGTAATTTTACACATGTGGCTTACATCCTTTTACAAGTTTTCTATAATGTTTTGCCCCATGAATGTTTTTTTAAAGCATTAACATATTGTTAAATTTAAATATTCTGTTAGGAAATATACCTAACAAAATCTTTTTAAAGGTGTAAAATTTCCTATGCCATGATCTACAGAGTAATGAAACAAACACTGTCATAGGAACAAAAGTCCTTTTTTTAAAAAAATAAAAAAAAATATTATATTTATTTACATTTCTCTGCAACTGTTGGTTCTATGGTTTGTGCTGTAGATTGCTGGGCTGTAATCTGTGGAGCTGAGGCTTGTGTGGTTGTAGCATTTGGAGCTGTGGTCTGTGAGGCTGGGTCTGCTGTTGTGGTCTGTGAGGCCTGGTCTGCTGTTATGGTCTTTGAGGCTGGGTCGGCTGCTGTTTTGGATTCGGTTTGTAGAGCTGTAGCGTGTTCTGGTGCTGTAGCACTTGTGGCTGGTTCTGGTGGTTCGTTGTCTTTCTGTGCTGTTGCTCCTGACTCTGGTTCTGATACCGTTATTGGTATACCTTGTGGAACTGGAAATGGATGTTTAGTTTGAACTGGTAGTGATGTAAGTGATGCCATTGGTGCTGTAGCCTGTGTAGCTCTAGGAGGAGGTGCTGGTGCTACCGCCACTGGTGCTGCTGTAGCCTGTGAAGCTAGAGCAGATGCTGGTGCTGCTTGACCTGGTTGTGCTGTTAGTAATGTGGCTGCTGTTTTCTTTAAACCCCGGTGTGGCACTCTTGGCATGCTGTCTTTGCTTAACTTTAGTTGGTCAATATTTACTTTTGGAATGATTGTCCCATTGGAATCCTGAAGATCTGCACTTTTACCTTGGATTGCTGTAATAATGTAAGGGCCTAAAAAGTTTGCTTCAAGTTTCCCCCCTTTCCTCTGCTGGCTTCTTATGTTAGCTCTTAAAACTTTGTCACCAACTTTGAAGACGACATCTCTCTTCATCATTTTTATTTTGCCCTTTGTTTTTTCCTGAGCTTTGACCACGTTGTCCTTCACCAGTTCCAACAGTTTTTGATGCTTTTGAATGTCTTCCGACACCTCCTCCTGCCCCACAATGTCTTCCACAGTCTCATCAACCTTTGAATCAAAAGACATGTCTATCATTACTATAATTTGTGTAAGATACACAGATAATACATAAAAGAACTGAGAAATACAGTGAAAATTTACATTAAGTGTCTTTGGTAAGGTTTTAAGACACAATGTATTTCTGGCAAAGCTTCAGTGTATCCTGGGATTGATTGGACACGAAGAAAACTGTTATTGAGGGGTGGAACAATCCATAGAAATATTCAGTGTTGTTGTCCTTTTATGGCGGTGACATAGCATCCATTGAAACTGATCTGCGTGCGCCTCAAAAACTAAAAAAGTTTCATTGTGTGGGATTTCCGTGTAGTTTGTCACAGACAAAAAGACATACCATGAACTCTTCTGGGATTTCGGAAGGATAGCGAGCCTCTCTGCCGAACATTAGGTAGTAAGGCGAGTATTTGGTGGTCACTTGTTTTTTAGTTCTGAGTCCAAACATTACAGCATCCAGGTACTCATCCCACATTTGTGGTTGGTTGCCAATGACTTTACACAGGGCTCTGACAATGAAAGCACATAGAAGACATTCATATGAAAGATCATTTACAGTTTTTAATAGTTTAATGTCATGCATTAATGTTTTGTTTGAAGGGAACCCCCATAAATGTATAACATGTACTCCAAGAATTTACCTCTGGATGGTGCCATTCATTTTCTCCACCAGCCCATTCGTTTGAGGGTGATAGGGGGAGCAGAGGCTTCTTTTAATTTTTAACAGTCCACAAACCCTTTTGTTGAGCTGCAAAATAAAGTTATATACACTGGCTATAAGCACATTACAATAAGAATTTAAATAAACAGCTGTCATACTAATATCTCAACAACAGATTTATAAAGACCAGAAAATTAACCATTTTCAAAAAATTATTCAAATATGAGTTCACATATTTTTGCCAAAGACTAAAGTACTTACAGAATTGACAAATTCTTTGCCTTGGTCAGTAAGAATCCTTTTCGGGGCTTCGAACTGGTGGACGAATTTTATGAGACAGTTTGTCACTTCCCCGGCTGATTTTGACTTTAAAGGGTATGCTTGTGGCCATTTTGTAAAATAATCAATAAAAACACATATGTATTGATGTCCATTGTTGGTTTCAGTAAGTTTTCCAATGAGGTCCATCCCAACCAGTTCAAATGGCTGAGAGACCTTAAAAAGAAAATCATAGTTAAGTTAATAATACTGAAATTACACAGAATGCTAGTGTACTGTTATAATTTTTTCAAGTATATAATCAGTAGGTTTCTAAGCAATGAAAACATTGTGTGATTAAATGTGATTATTTGCTATGGTCGATGACTAACCTTTATCGGAATGTATTCTGCTGGTTTTTTAATTGTTGCAGCACTTGCCTGGCAAAGTGCGCACTGTGAAACCTAATCAAAAATAAAAGCAATTCAATAACAAACACAATAGTTGATGATCAAGGTTTACATAACTTATTTTGAGAGATACAGAAACATTGCTGTGTTCCTCTTAAAATAATTTAGCTGTAGTCAAATTACATAGAGTTTGTTTTGGAGTACCCACCCAATTATTGATGTCGACTGACATCCCTGGCCAGTAGAACCGCTTTGAAATGGCTTCTCTTGTTTTTGTTTGCCCGCAATGGGCCCCAGTAGGACTGGCATGAAAATCTGAAAAAATTGTGTTTGCCTCATCAGCCCCACAGACTACCGTTATCTTTATGGTTTTGTCTGTGCCTTTGTAGCGCCAGTAAAACAGCTGCTCCCCTAAACATAAACAAGAAAATAGAAAAGTTTATTATAGCTGTTTAAACCACGACAGGTCTATATGTGGTAAAAGTCATGACAATACATCTTGAATGTAATGAATCAATTATTTATGTGATATAATTTGGGGGTGACTATTGGACTGGTTCTCTATATTTATGACAGTATGACTACTTCAGAAACCAAAAAGATTATGCCACACACAAGACTGTATTACTGATACTAAAAAAAGTGATGGGTGTGTAAAGTAATTATGACTAATGGCCTTCAGATATCATGGATTTATTTTTAATACAAATATCAATTCGAAGTAGTTTAATTCCAAATTTCCTGCTGTCAGTAATTTTCCACATATGTAATTTAAAGACATAAAGACATAACAGTGGGTACACCTGCGTAAATGGGTGTGGCACATACCACTCCAAAAGTAATTACGACGTAATATATTGTAGTTAAGCTATAAAAGGACAAAAACAGTTCTTAGTTAACGCTGTCTACTTAATAGCAAACCTTAAAACTTTTACTTTAATAAACGCACATGTGCCTATTAACCGGGGTTAACTAGGTCAAAGAAAGGTCAAGCTAATTAAATCGGTTAGTGCAAATTACGACTACACATTATGCCATTGTATATGTATTAATATATATGTATTGATGACATTTATAAACGCTACAAAGTTGCAGTTATTACCTTCAATGTCGTAAATAGCAGCTTTTCTTCGGAGAAGAAATTTCTCTTTCTTCGTGAAAAGCTCTGGATACTCGCCTTTCAGTTTATATGCAACCAAAATCTTGTACTCGTCTGGTTCCATCCTCTTGTGGTGTTTGTTATTTTCGAAAACAAATTGTAAAGTAATCTTTTAGTTAGCTCAGAGGCACTCTGGTTTTCGGTTCGTGCGCACAATGTGAGCTAATTTGCATAATTGATTAGGAAAACCCACGTGACCGGAGATTTTGGAAAAATTTGACAATGTCGGAGTCGAGTAGGCCTACGAAAGGTTGGCCAAAACTAACTTGCCAACTTTTGAAAAGCCCTGTTACTTACAAAGACGATAAATATATATATTTAAATGTTGTTTTAAATTTTATTTATTTACAAAGAAAAACTCTGCCAATGTGCATCATCATAGATTGGGGGGGGGGGGGGGGGGGCACACATTTTGGCAGCCGATGCCAAACAGCCTGATAAAATCTGTATCCCTCCATAACTTTTGCTGTGAATGAGACATCTTCTCCAAAGTTACTGTACTTATTGGTTATACTGTGACCTATTTGGCAAATATACCCTCTGTGATGGCAAAGGCAATATGGATTACAGATGGGGGGGGGGCACACATTTTGGCAGCCGATGCCATACAGCCTGATAAAATCTGTATCCCTCCATAACTTTTGCTGTGAATGAGACATGGTCTCCAAAGTTACTGTACTTATTGGTTATACTGTGACTTATTTGGCAAATATACCCTTTGTGATGGCAAAGGCAATATGGATTACAGATGGGGGGGGGCACACATTTTGGCAGCCGATGCCACACAGCCTGATAAAATCTGTATCCCTCCATAACTTTTGCTGTGAATGAGACATCTTCTCCAAAGTTACTGTACTTATTGGTTATACTGAGATTGATTTTGCAAATAAACTCATTCGTGATAGCTTCGCTACAAAGTGTAAACCGAGTGTAAATTCACTGGAGAGCGACGTGTTTCCATGATCGCATCTGGTTTTACAGTATTATAGTATCAAAGTCGTTTTCTAGACAAAGTATTCCCAGCAGGTTATTTCAGTGTACATTATAAGGTAAACTGTCTTCCACACGGCACATTACAATATCACGAAACTAATATTAAATTCATCGAGTCTGCTGTTTTCCAGCTTTTACTCTTTATCGCGTCGACTGCAGATCAGTGACAAGTAGCGTACAGATCAGTGACAAGTAGCGTACAGATCAGTGACAAGTAGCGTACAGAACGGAGCTGGGCAAGTGGCTCCTCCTACTTTGCGCGCTCCCGTGAATGGGGAAACAATTTTTGACGGGGGTAACTACTTTGGCACAACACCTGTTTTCTGGGAATGGAGGCTTGTTTTCCCTCAGAGCAGCCTGGAAAACGCAGGTGTTACAACTGATAACACTAATGACTCTTCGCCTACAGTGTAACAACGAGCTAACAGGACCCTGAAACTGATGCAGCTAATCTAAGCAGCAAACGTCATTATTTAGATCTGCTCTGCCTCTCTGTGGCATGTCCAAAATATGGTTCAAAATGCATCAACCGGTAGGAAAGCGGCGTTACTGCCCCCTACTGTGCTTTACTGGCCATATTCTCCTTTCTTAATGAATCAAGTGATGCGCAGTAAACAACTACTCTTTTCATTATTAACCATTACTTCTGTCTAGGAGGATATGTAGTTGGCTCAGATCACCTGTTTGTGTGTCTGTTTGTTAGTGGTATTACTGAAAAAGTTATGAGGTTTCCATGAAATTTTTACCAGTGATGGGGCTTGGCACAACTTAACTTTGGGATCCATCTGGATTACAGTCCACAGCCAGGAATTTTTGGGACAGTTTACCACCAAGAGAGAAACCTAGATAGGATGATATACATATATGATATACATATACTGCATTATGAAAATAAGAGACCTTTTTAGCCTTGGAGGAGGTGTGAAGCCTGGTGTTGTAAATGAAATTAACTTATCAATTATCAGTTTAGATGTTAATCATTTCAGCATAGTACACGTTGATAAATGAACATACATAGCTAAAACATTAATGTTTATATGTACAGTTATTGTTTTATCTACATAAATTACAGTGCTCTGATTCAAGGCTGCTTCTTCATTTTGGTCTCAAGTAACAAAAAAGCTTTTTTTTTTCTGATTGTAACCATTACCAGCACAATCTATTTCGTTTCTGCATTTTTCAGCCTTCCCTGGCCCTCCAGCACCTCCAAAAGTGGCCAGCGCTTTTGATGACTGTATAAATCTTTCATGGGCTCCTCCAAGTAACACGGGAGGTTCACGTATCTTGGGCTATATTTTGGAGAAACGAAAGAAGGGAAGTAATCTCTGGTCTGTTGTCAATGCCAATGATGAGCTCATAAAAGGTGCGTATTTTTTAACTTACCTCAGTTTAATCTGATGGACCTGATGACATTAGAGCATAACAGGATTCTTTTTTGCTGTTGTTTTTCTCCCTTCCTCTCTTTCTGTCTTTCTCCATGTAAACTCTTTTGTAGAAAAGAAATATGCAGTGAAGGATGTTGTTGCGGGTATGGAATATGAATTCCGAGTTACTGCCATAAATCTCTCAGGAGCAGGTGAATTTAGCAGCCCTTCAGAGTTTGTTTTTGCACGAGATCCTAAGAGTAAGTGTTGCAACTATTCTCCATGAAACAACAGACTAAAAAAAAATGTATTAACAAGTATCGCTTAGTCAAAACTTAAATATCTGATGTTTGAACTACACCAGAGCCTCCTGGTAAAGTTACAGGCCTTAAGGTGACAGAAACCTCCTACAACCACTTGGTCCTAACTTGGACAAAACCAGAAGACAAACCAGGCATACAGGATGAAGCAAGAGGGTATTTTGTTGAGATTCGGCAAGCAGATTGCATCGAATGGTCCCGCTGTAATAGTACCCCCATCATCATGACTTCCTTCAGTGTGAAAGGCCTGAAATCCATGGACATGTACTGGGTAAGAGTGATTGCCATTAATGATGGAGGAGAGAGTGAGCCCGAGGAGCTGCCCAACTATGTACTGGCAATGCCTTCACCAGGTATGTCAACAAGTCTTAGATATTTCAGATTCTGTTGGTTTGTTGCTGCTAAGAATGATTTTTTTTTTTGTTTTAAATAAAACTTTTTACCCCCCCCCCCCCCCCCCCCCAGAAAATTCACTCGTTCTTGGTAGAATACAACATTTCTGTGATGATTTATCTTTTCTTATATAGTTTTGTTCATTCCAATTACGAACCATGATAAATTACAATATGGTACAAACCTTTTTTTTTGTTTTTTATTTATTTATTTATTTATTTATTTATTTTGTCACCACTACAGTGAGGCCAAGATTCACAAACAACAAGATGAAGAGTTTCTTTGTTGTGCGGGCAGGAAACTCTGTCAGGATCACAGTCAATTTTGAGGTGAGAATGATATTTCAGTTTTAAAATCAGGCAAACCATGGTTTCGCAAAACGAAACGGGTGAGGCAATAAAAGAAAACGTTGAAGATATTCCTTTTTTTAAACAGGCTTCTCCTCGGCCAGCAATTATCTGGCTAAAGGATAATGTGCCAGTTACAAAGCGGATCACAATCAGTAACTCTGATGGCTCCTCCCAGTTGCTGATTCCTTCTTCTGAGCGCTCTGATTCCGGCATCTACTCCATTTTGGTGAAAAATCTCGTAGGGCAGGAAACATTAAGTGCAGAAGTCAGGGTCACAGGTAAAATAAAACTATAATTGTATACTCGTTTTCTTTTGCAACATCTTTTCGTAACAAAAGCTGATGGATCTGATGAAAGTAAAACTGTTCGCAGATGATCCAAAACCACCTGGACCAGTAGAACTGGAAGAAAATGTGCCTGGTACTGTGACAGTAATCTGGGAACCTTCTCCTGATGAGAAGCGTGATGACCGTCTCCACTACACCGTGTCCAAACTGGACTCTACCAAGCGTTCGTGGGTCACAGTGGCTGACAGGCTCTTCAATAACAAGTTCACAGTCTGCAATATCATGCATGGAAGGGAATATCATTTCCGGGTCTATGCCAAAAATGACATGGGCATATCTGCACCCTCTGAGTCACCAACCTGGGAGGTGGAGAAGAAGAAAGGTGTGTTTGTCATCTCAAACAATCATAAAGTCCAAATACTCACTTTTTAAGAAAAAAATGATAATACTGTGTCTGCTCTTTCATAGAAAAGTTTCTAGTAAGTGTACCAACCATGAAGGACTGTGATTTGCGGTGTGCCCCATCCTTCATTGTTCCACTGAAGCTGCACACTGCACCCAAAGGTTATGAATGCTATATGAGCTGTGCAGTGAAAGGAAACCCCAAACCTCGCATAACATGGTATCGAAATCACATCAGTCTAAACACTAATACCAACTATTACATCTCCAACACCTGTGGAGTTTGCACCATGTTAATCCTCCGTGTGGGTCCCAAAGACATGGGAGAGTACAGCGTCATTGCAGAGAACAGCTTGGGACGAGCCGAATGCTCCACCATCCTTAATGTCAGAGGTGAGAAGAAAATATACTGGCTGTATTTACGGTGAGGGTTAGTTGTTGGGGGGGTGGGGGGGTGATAGTAAAGGTCAATAAATCTGTATCTCTTTCTCTCACACAGAGTGAAGACATGGAAGATGCCAGTACGGTGTGAGCAACATTTATTTGAAAGATCAACTGTGTAGCACAGGATGATTGGCAAGATTGTGCTCTTGTTTATTGAATTGGTACTAAAATAAAATAAATAAATAAATACAATTAAAAAATAATTACATTTGTTTATGGTTCGACAAGGTTTCCTGTTTGTTTTTGGTCATGATTTAAAGAGTCTTGGTTGAGCCCTTAATCCAGTAACCAGCAGAATACCCATCACATATTAGATCAGTTGATGAATCATCTGAACAAATACTTGAGAGTTATTTGTAAAGATGGCTATAATTTATTGCAGGCATACACTTTAAATACTACAGCAGTGGTACAATCAGAACGTTTGTCAAAAAGCCTCGCAAAGAAATGTGTATTGTATTATTTACTACACATATAATCCCCTGATAGGTAACTGTGAGGCAAAATTTCTTTATGTCATATTTTGTAAAATGAATTAATAAATAAAAAAAATATGATGGAAACGTTTAAGTGGACAGGAAACATGTATATGTATTTATACGTATAAAGGCTAAATTATACCATGGAGCCATGCTCTCAAAAACTGTCATAGCTTTAATACTGTTGGTGAAGATGGCTTTAAGAAAGAAGTGTTTACAGTTAAGTTTTTAGAAGATGTTTAGCGCCATCTTGTGTCAGTACAGAATGTCAACGGATTGGTTGGTGCTGGCTAATAGATTAATACTGTTGTTGTTGTTATCGTCATCATTATTATTAGCTTAATAAACCAGAAACAGAACCAATAACCAATAATAATAAATCAATGAGACTAAAACCAAAAATCATTCTAAGAAGATCATTTTGTAAACTGTCCCTGGCTGCAACAATGCGTTTTATGTTAACAAAAAAAATAGGGATAAAGTAAGTGGTTCCTTGTTGTTGGGCTAACTGCACCGAAACGGAAAATCCACCTGTTAGCGGTAATGTTAGTGTTTGCAAAATACGTTATAAGTGAGAACAGTGTATGTCAATCGTTTTTACTGTTCCCTATAGTTTTTAATTGTCAACCATTATTGAAGGCATATGTTTGGATGGGTGTTTAGTAGCTCTGCTAAGAAAAACAACAAGAATAGTTATTGGGGAAAATGTGAGAGACGGGAAGACAAAAGACAACACGAAGGACAAAAATAAATGTAGAAATGAAGTATCAGCTGAAAAGGAAACATAACATTCAAAAATGGAGCTGAACCTTTAAACTAACGAGGAAGACTGAAACAAAGCAGCAAAGACCAAGAAAATGTTGACATTTTAGAAACTGAAGGTGACCTTTACTGCAAAGGGGAATTTTACAGAGTCAGAGAGTGACACTGAACATGGCCTTTCCAAAGTAACATTTTATATTACACTTTCTTTTAATTAATTGTACTTAATGAATATTTTCTTATGGCACCCTTTTGTTAAATACTAGAGTGAGTCTGGTCCACAGTGGAAACGTGCAGACCTGCCATTTACACTTATGGCTTCTGAAGTAAAAAAAAATAGCGCACGGCACTCCATCAGCGGACGTGCAGTGTTTCCATTAGATGACAGTCAACCACCGTGACTCAGGGCTCAGCCACTCCTGATGGCAGCCCGGCCCTCCGCTCCTCCTTGATCTTCCTGAATGGACAACCACGCTACCTACTGTTCACGCCTCCCTCTCACACCTCCCTCACTACTGCTTCGCCAACGACCCGCTGCAGCTTTATTGTGGAGTGATTAACCCGGGCCGATCGGTGCACCACGCAACTTAAAGGATCCATCCGAAGTAAATCACTGCTCACACCACGGCCCAAGCGTGCTTACCCACCGGGTCCTTAAATATCACCTCACTACCTGATTCGGACGTTGTGTCCTTTTTAGCGCAATGACAGCCAAGCACCGGAAAGCGAAAAACAACCACAAACATGAAGATAACATATTCAAAAATGAAGTTATGGAGACAGAAGTTCGCCCTGGAGGGAATAACTACACACTTCTATTGGTTTTATTTCTGATTTTTGTGATTGGAGGTGCCACCGGAGTGTGGTTCTGTTTCCAGCAGTACCAAACTTTAACCTACTTAACAGACAATCTCATGGGCATACAGATGAAGATAGTGAAACTACAATCCTCCCACGAAGAAATGCGACAGTCTGGCAACAAGGTAAGAATATATCCAGTCACCTAAAACTGCAAGCCACCAAAAGCACCAGATGCACTTATTGATAGCCAATATTTATAATGAACAACCAATCTTGTGAACCATATTTTCACAAGATTAGAATAAAAAAAAAACTCTGTACACACACACACACACACACACACACACACACACACACACACACACACACACACACACACAGAAAAAATAAAATAAAATGCTCCAGCACACGTTGTCAGTTGCAAGTAAGGAAAGTTAGCTGCAGGCCTCTATCAGATTTCCACATGCCAACAGCCTCACTGGAGTGAGTACAAAACGCTGCTATTTCTAACATCCACACAGCTGCTGACGTTTGTAATGAGGATTATTCTTGACCTACAAATGCCTGTACCAATGACTCAAATGTAAAATAGATCTCTTTTAGTCTCTAGGTTCTGTGGAAAATTCTGTATTGTAATACCAGTCAAGAATATGCCCCCAAAGCTGTGCTGAAGATGCTGCCAAAATAATAATAAACAAGGCAGTAATGAGCCAAGGCTAAATTTAGTCTGTGATTTTGATACTGAACACCAGCTCAGAGGCTCTTTGCAGGCAATCTGAAAGACTGTAGAAAAGCAGAAAGAGCGATGTTGTGTGTGTCTGTCTATAAATCTGAAAGGACACACTTTATGTAAGAGATAATTATATTTATAGTTAAACACATTACCTGTGTTAACCTGTTATATAACAGTAAATAGTAGTTCATGACTGCCATGTTCAGTATTTTAGTCTTCTTCCATGTGTTTCAAATTCAATTCATGGTATTCCAAGAAGTATTAAGTATATCTGTATTTCCTTCCCTTAAGTATTTCTTCTATTCAGAAAAGACAGGGTTGCAGAAACTTTGCACGAGAACATTTCAGCTAGCTCAGTCTTGTTCGGCAAATATTTTCTGTATGAGTGGTAAATTGTTCTGTCGCTCACAAATGTGAAATGCTTCAGGATGTTGTAAGGAGAAAGCTTAATGAAGAATCCAGAAAAGGTTATAAAGAATGCAAAAAAGACAGTTTTAGCATAACTGCAAATAAATCAAAGATCTGAGGTTCATCTCTGTTAAGTGAGATTTCCTAAATGGCTTGTTCATGATCACGCCTGTTAATGATGAGATTTTGGTGTGGCTACATATTTCCTTCCCCCAAGCATTCGTTATATTATATTATACTATATTATACAGAATCTAAGCAAACAATGCAATGCAAATAAAGGTAAAAGAAAATTAACAAAAAACTGTCCTTGGTGTTTCCGTCCCTTTAATAGTAACAAAATATTTTCCCAATAAGCATAATTGTTGTCCAGTGACAGTTAAGAGTCTATCAATCATAAAAATAAGTGAGGATAATAGTCCCTTAGCTTGACTCTGTGTCATTCCTGTGTCTTGTTGCAGCAGCATATTTCGGACAACGTGGAGGCCCGACTTAATGCCCTTGAGGAGTCCTATTCACTGGCCCAGAAGCAGGTGGGTATGGCCTTAGCTACAGCCGAACAGCTCAAGACATCAGACCTCCCCGCTCAGGTGCTGTCACTCCACACAGAGATGAAAACCCGCCTGGCAGAGATGCAACAAGCCACAGTGTCTCTGGAGCAACTGAGCCAGCTGCAGACCATGTTGAAAGGAAAGAGTGAGGAGTTTGAAGATGTTAAAATGAAGGTGGAGGTTTTAGCCACACTGACTGGTGAGCTAGCCCAGAAGGTCGACATCTTGACAGGTGGCCTGGAAGAAGCAGAATCTAAGCTGGAGGAGAAAGTTGGAGAGATTGCCACAGTGAGTGCCGCCCTGGATAGACAGGCTGCTGTGATGCTCAGACTGAAGGACCAGCTAGACGCCTACCAGACTCAGTTGAAGGCTAGCGTGGTCGAAATGACTACTGTCAGGTAGGTGGTGGAGTGGGAAAAAGAGCAGTGGAGGAAATAACTTGCCTCCTCTCACCCATGATTTTATGTTGTCTTTGCCAAAGCCCTGTTGGCTGCCACTGTCTGCAACTCTGTGTTACTCTAGACCAGAGTTGGTAGGCCTCTTTATCACACTGTGAGTTTGCCATGATCTATGTAAATATTTATTTTGTATTCATAAGTTTTAAAGCTGAAAAGTCTTTGAAGCTTACATAACCATCAAGAGAACGTGGCTCACATGCTATTATTGTCATTTGAGCTTTGAAATAGAAGTGTTGTAATAAAACTATCGGTATGTTTTGTGAGTAAAGCTTCATGAAGGTACAAAATAATGACCACAAGATCATAAGAGAAATTTATTCTGTCTTCTGTCTTTCAGAGAGTTGTTTGAACATGAGCAGTCGCAGTGGCTTCATCAGGCCAGAGTACAGGAACTTAATGTGGTACGTCACAGTCTGGAGGATCAGAACTTAGCAGCCCGTAATAACAAAGAAGCCCATTGGGTGATCTTATTAATTAAATGCAAAATGGAAAAAAATAAAATGGAAAAAAGGTAGCAAATCATGATCTTAGCAGTCAGGTCAAATTAATGTTAAATGGCAAATAAACAGATCAAATGTGAGTGCCCCTGCTGATGTAATATTTTATCTAATTTTGATATTTGTGTGTTAAGCACAACCCTTTTAGTCCTGACAGTCAAATCTATTAAATCATCATTTTGTTTTGCTTTATTCAGTCCGTCTAATAATATTTTTACTTTAAGTTTGTTGATGTTTATTCATATAGTACAGCTGCATGTGACATGTGATATTTACATGATTCTTAAACCTTAAACTTTTTTAAACCTGCCACAAGAACCTGAGAACTCATGATTAGGTAAGAAAAATATGGCCTAATAGCTCTCTAAATAAATCAGTCATTAGAATCAGATTAACCAGGCTAGACCAGATTTATCTTTAAAAGGAAAATAAATAACAACTTGGAATACAATCAGATATCTAGGACTATATGTTAGATTTATTAGTTATTAAATATGTACTGAAAGAACATTTTTAAGCTATCGCATTTAATTAGATTACATTTCAATGGCAGAACATGCTTGACATGGCTTAACACACATGCTGTCACCACACATGGCCTCTTTACTATTTCCGTTCACAGTGTGCCCATTAGGAACCATAATAACATTTTCATCACATTAATTTGAAGAAGCTAATTGCCTGGCATGGATTCCCCAATGGATTTACATCAGCATTTACACTCGTGTGGTGCAGTTTCCTGTTTTGTATGTCAGTTAATCACGTCACATTCACTGAGATACCTACGTAGATGCCTACATAGCTGAATAGTAAATATTTTGCTCCAGTTATTTGATATGACTTTGCTTATCTTAGTCTGTGGCAGAAACGAAACCTGAGACCAAGCCTCTGGAAAAGACAGAGGGAGAAACAATTCCTACAACTGAAGAAGAGGCGGAAACCAAAGAGGAAGAGGAAGCTGCAGGAAGTGAAGAAAAAGAAGAAGAAACACCTGTAGAAGCTGAAAAAAGAGTAGAAACTGTAGAAACTGAAGAAGAAGCCTTGGGCAGTGAACAAGAAGTAGAAAATGTAGAAACTGACGAGGAGGAAGAAGAAGAGGAGGAGGAGGAGGAGGAGGAGGAGGAGGAGGAAGAAGAAGAAGAAGAAGCCTTAGGAACTGAAAAAGTAGAAGACATAGACACTGAAGAAGAGACACCCATAGCAGCTGGAGAGGAAGAGGAAGAGGTAGCTGCACCAGCTGAATCAGAAGAAGAAGAGACTCTTCCTACAGCTGATGAAAAAGTTACATCCACCCAAGAGGAAGAAGAGGCAGAGTCTGATGAGCCAGAAGAACTAAATACACAAGATACAGCTCCTGTTGAAAAGGTGGAGTCTGCGACAGAGGAAACTGTTCCTACACAGCAGGCAGAGGCAGTAGAGGAAGATGATGCAAAACAAGAGAAGTCTGTTACTGTATCAGAAGAAGAGAAGGGACACACAACACTGACAGAAGAGGAGGGACCCAATGCTCAAGAGCAGATGCCTGAAGACGAGAACCGGAAAGGCGATGAAGAGGAGGCACCTGAAAGAGAGAAAGGTGAGGAAGACTCAACAGTCCAAGATGAGAGCCTCAAAGCAAGAGATGAGGATGAGACGGTGTTGGAGAAAGAGGAGTCGGAAGACGATGAAAGGGAGAAGTCAGAAGAACACGTACCATCTGGAGAAGAGGAGCAGCTTTGGAAGGCAGTGCTTGAGGCAGAACAACCAGATGTAGAGGAAGAAGTGTCAGAAGTAGAGGACGAACAGCAGGAAGCAGCAGATGAAGAGGAGAACCATGGTGCAGAGGACCCACAGGAGGCTGATGAAGAAGAGGAGTTTTTAGAATTTGATGCTTTGCCAGAAGACAAATGTAAGATTTCACTTTCTTTTTTTTCATAAATAATGACTTGATTATCAATCCAAGTTATTAATTGACTATTCTGCCTTACTAAAATGTGTTTACTGATATATCCATTCTAATATCTTCTTTTTAATGTTTTTACAGAGTGCATACCACCAGGAAGAAATTTCATTCTTTTATGCTATGGACCTATCCATCAAGAAAAACAGGAGCTTTCTCCGACTTCCACCACTGTCTGCAATATAAAAAATACTGTTAGAAAGAGTTATTGATCACTGTTGTCGAGGTGCATTACTCATTTGCTTTCTGAAAGGCACACCTAATCGAAAATTCCGTCAACATGCAGAGCTGAAACCTGTACCTCAAAATCTAACATGGCTCGTTTTTGTAAGGAAATGAGTCATTCAGGGTTTACCTGCCAATAACAGTCTAACAAGCCTTAACCCATCAAATGATTATGTTTTTTAAAGAAAATAAATTCCACTTGTCATAACAATTTACACTATTTTCTACCAAGCTGTTAATGAAATAACAAGAAGCCAGTGCATAAGCTGTGACCTTGAAGCCATAAGTAATACCTGTCTTGGTGACAAAGTGTGCTGCTTTTTGTCACTGCCTGAAATGTATCACGAGAAACAACAATTACAGTTCTGTAATTCATTGTGTCCCTGATGTTGTTTACACAGGGGAAAAAAACTACAAGAAAAATGGTAGAAAATCAATAATATGCAATAACTGAATTAATAAGAGTGTTTTTTTAAAGGTATGGCAAAGTTTATTAAACTTTTTTTTACTCTTTAAAGACATGTTTGTTTTTTAGTGTTTAATAACTAGAGCTGTGCTTGCTCTATAGATTTGGTTATTATCATTTTATTTGCACTTTTTAACTGATTACAATTCCAGCCAGACAGAACACACTGGTGGTATTGTGAGATACAGGGAGGTCAAAAGGTTATTACTCTGTCATTACTCTGCTGCTTTTTAATTAATCATATGTTAATAAATGTTGTGTGTCTTTAACAAACAATCATAGAAAGACTATGCAACTTTAGAAAAAAAGCTTAATGATGCACCTCAGGGACAAAGTGTTCTGCATATGAGGGGTTGGAGCCTGCACTGTGCTTAAGTTACATTTTTAGGACAGCAGAAGTATTCACATGTCATTCAAAGCATCAGTCACACCAACTAGAGAACAAGTTGTCCACAAAGCCAAGAGGCGACTCATTTTATACATCATCTAAAAATATCTTTTGACGAAAGCTTAGCTTTATAATAATGTTGATGTAGTTTTCAGATTTAAGTGTTTTTCTGCAGCACACTGACAGCAAAGATGAATTGAGGGAGGAACAAATGGCGTTATTAACATGTTTAGCAACAGAAACAAAGCAAGAAACATGATTTCAAATAATGTGAGTTTTCCAATAATCAAAAATATTGTTGCTAAAGTGAGTGTAACCTTAGAGCAAAATATTTTAGTATCTCAAATGTCTTTTTTTCTTAATTTTTTTTCAGGAAATTACAAATATGTGTATTCATATTTTACAAATGTGAAATATGTTTCCAAGAAGTGATTTTTACTGTGCATTTTTACAAAAAAACGAAATAAAACAAACCTAGAGCACACTTTTTTTTAAAGGTTGTGTTTATTATCAGTATAACAATTATGTTTGTAAAATAAACTCTGGTTCTTTCACTTCTGTATACTTGATTAATTGCTGTTGTGTCGCCATGGTCGCCAGGAACACCTCAGTCTGTTTCTTATCTTAAACAGTTACACATTTTTTTTTATAATTTTGTCTCTGTACACCACAACACAGGAGCCTCTAAAAATGGAATATTATATATGAAAAAGGCTGTAATTCTAAAAGAGTTAATGCAGTACTTTAGTTAAATTACTTGAATTAAAACTAAAAGTTTGCCCTGCAATAACATTTTGATTGTTTGATATAAAACCCATTGTGCAGGTTTACCGAGGAAAAATTCTAATAAATGCCTCATTGTCCAGAAACCTATGAACCTTATTACAATAAGTTATGCTGCTATCAAATATTATCTATGTCCCTAAAACTTAAGTGCATTCTTCTATGCCATATTAGTGCATTAGTTCTTAGTTTTATTAAAAACTTGAGCCTGTTGTACAGTACTGGACGACATTATAATGAGCACTGAAACTTTAGTTATTAACACTAAAAAATTTTACTCTCCTGTGCACTTAAAATAGTTTTACTCCGCTGTATAGAGAAATTATGTATCTTTTTGGTTTTCCAGTTTGCCACAAAATGTAACAAAATTCAGCTGAGCATGCCAGGTGTCACACCTTTCATATTTTGTTAAACATGTTTAATATGTAAGTGTGCTATCTCCGGTGCAGTGTTTAGGTATAAATCTCCATATTATGCTTCTTTATACTTTTACTCTTCTAAAGGTTCAGGTGAAATATACCTTTGACCTCATTAAATATTAGTGTTACACAGAAAATTGTAAAAAAAAAAAACAAAAAAAAAAAACCAACAACTTTGATATGGACTGATATGCTGTAAAATATGATAAATACATATTTTCCACAAATTTCTGCTCTCATTTAAAGTTTTAAAATGTGTTATATAAATTAAAAAAGGGATTCCAATACTTCCTGTGTCTTGCTTATATCGATATCTATATTCATCTCAGTTTAGCAAACAACCTCAATAGTTATAGAAGCTAAATTTAGCCTTGACTTAACCATAATCGTACATTTAGTTATTAAGTTTCCTATGTGTAGATGGGATAAGGTTTAATCCTGAAGTAAGTGGATAAATAAACTAAGGAATGAATAACTAGATTGGTTAATGCACAATTCTGTTTTCTTTTTAGAATTCAAAGATTCAAATAATCCAGATAAAGAAAGATAATAGTCTCCTTATTTCTTCAAATAAACCGCTAAATGTGTTTGCTGCTCACATGCACAGCTGAAGTATGCATAGACTTGCTTGCATCAGACCTTGGTACATAGGAGCCTAAATTGATTGTGTATGCATCATTCAGGCAGGAAGTGCCCCCATCCCCCTCCTTTTCTCTTCCTCTCTCTCTCTTCACCCTGGCCAGTTAGAGTCCTTTTTTCTCCAGCCTCTCCCTCTCATCCCTGCAGCATTGTCTCAGTTCTTCAGTCTCTGACCTTCCACAGGGACCATGCAAGCATTTGTTAGCAGGTAGGTTTCAGTGGGGGGGCTGAGTCATGCTGGTCTATTCATGGAGTCTTATTTAGCCATTTTCATTTTTAGATTTATCAATCTGTCAAGCGACCATTTTGGCAAGGCTCCAAGGCCTGATGTTTGTTATCTTAATGTAGAGTAACTATGCTACTCTGTGCAGGTGCTGCAGGCCTCTAAGAACTAATGTGATGTGAGCCTTGGGATTGTTGCATAGGGGGCTGAAAATTCATATTTTCCTTTGATCTATTTGATTAGCTTTTTAAAAAATGTACATTAGTAATTACTGTCTTAAGGCTGTTATTCTTGCTAACTTCTCTAGCTGATTAAAAAGAAATTGTTTGAGTATGTTGCCTGAGAGGAATAATTTGCAGTTTTTTCGCTTTTAAGAGTGGGTGGATAAAACTGAAATGCAAAACATGTAATAATACTGGTTTTCCAGCATTCGCCTCTGGAACCCAGTATAGCAGAGATGGCTGCTATACTGGGTTCTAAATTAGTTTGTTCTTGATTATTTTCTTTATCAGTCAGTAGAATTATGCACATTAATGGTATCCAAGTCCTGAACTTTGCATAGACTACATTGTGCTGCTGTGCCGAGCAGCCCATTGAATCTCAGTGAACATTCAGGGTGACTCCACAACTGAAAGATCAATACCAGTAAAAGCATAGCAGAGGCAGTGCTAGCAGTTCAGTGGGTAAAACATGAGCCTCCCCACCGATGCTTGCTCAGCTTTTTATTTGTGTCTACGAAGACAGCCATAGATATCAGGCTTGCATCTTTTCAGAGCATGTTGATTCACTGATTTCCTGTGAAAGTGGGTAGAGTAGAATGCCAGGACAGACAATTAAAAAGTACAGAAGTGTGTTCAGCTATCACAGAAAAGCTGTGTTAGCAGCTTAACATACTTGCTGTTGTAACACTGGGTCACATAAAGGCCACATAATAATGGAATGTTTTTGATTTTATCTTATTATGCCGTGTACAATTAATACTAGACATTTTTACTGAATTTCGGAAGCTTGTGAGTAGATTTTGGATTTGTTAAGGTTTGTAATGCAAATAGTCTATTATTGCTCATATATGTAGCTTTGTTTTGTTAATAATACCTAGATAGTTAGATACTAAATTTAATGTCCCATTTGACTTGATTTGATTTTACATTTTTCAATTTAAAACATTGGTTCTTCATATGTATGACTGTGGCCTCGTGCAGACTAATTACACCTATGCATTTGTGTGTTTTTCCTGACCCAGGTCGTATCTGACCCCTGTCAGGGATGAAGAAGCAGAATCTCAGAGAAAAGCAAAATCTCGCCATGCGAGACAAACTCGCAGGTTAACACAGGTACTGAAATGGTTGACACACGTTTAGATTTTGAAAGATTTAACAACCTGTTCATATATGTGAAGCTGTGTGAATATCCTGCAGGGTATGACTCCGACTGACCTGAAAGAGGCTCAGAAGATCAGCAGCCTGGAAGATGGAAAAAATGAGGATAGCAGCAGACTGGAGGACAGGTCCTGTCTGCGGATGAGCTTAACAGATGATAGAAGAGTTCAGCCTGGAGTTACAGAGTACACAGAAACAACTGATGTCAGTCTAAACTGGAGCCAAATGGATGAGGTTACAAGACAGAATTATTCAGAAATCGTTTTCTGCCTCAGATGTGGCTGATTTGAAGCTTTAGGTGAAATTTATGATTTATCTCTGTATTCTTCTTTATTTTACTCCAAATGTGCAGGAGGGTAACTTTGAAACCAGATTAGAAATCCTGCCTGACCTTCCGCACCGACCTTACTGCAACAGCTCCTTCAGAGGTAAGAAAAACATCCGGATTTCTTTTGATTGTCGTGTTCTGTTGTGCTTCATGATCCATATGTTTTGTTCTGGGTTCCATAAAATATAATACAACAACATCAACAACAAAAAATGTGCTAGCAGGTCACTATGATCCAGACTGTTAGTCCACCTAATGATTTCTGGACAGTTTTGATATTCAGGACTGTTCTTTCAATGTCATTTCAAACATCTTAACAAAAACTGTTGTTTTTTGTTTTTAAGTAAAAATAAGTAAAAATGTACTTTGTAGGTAGTGAAGTATGTGATAAAAGTTACCCTGTAACTACTATCTGTTTAATCAGGCCTCCAGTTGACATTCTTTTGTTATTTATGTTGTTATGGCCTGTATTTATATAGCGCTTTACTAGTCCCTAAGGACCCCAAAGCGCTTTACATATCCAGTCATCCACCCATTCACACACACATTCACACACTGGTGATGGCAAGCTACATTGTAGCCACAGCCACCCTGGAGCGCACTGACAGAGGCGAGGCTGCCGGACACTGGTGCCACCGGGCCCTCTGACCACCACCAGTAGACAACGGGTGAAGTGTCTTGCCTAAGGACACAACGACCGAGACTGTCCAAGCCGGGGCTCGAACCGGCAACCTTCCAATTACAAGGCGAACTCCCAACTCTTGAGCCACGATCGCCCCTATTTTTATTATTTTTGATTTCTATTTATGATTCTATTTTAACACATGTCTCTATTGATATTAATTATGTTTCTCTCTTTTTTTTTACTGTTGTGCAGTGCTGTGTGACTTATGTTTATAAAAAGCACAATATAAATAAACTTTACTTACATGGTACAGTAGTACAGTTTGGTAGAAAACCTTTCATGGAAGGCTGGTGTGTGTGTGTGTGTGTGTGTGTGGGGTTTGGGAGTGGCTGTGCTACAAAATGCAGACACAGAGCACATGAATTGTGTTTTAAAACACTATCAAAGGAATGAAATCACTTTTTTTGGTTTTGAGTTGATAATGTTTAAGAAGTTTTTGAGCTCTGAGAGCTCAGGCTCACGAAGACCTCAATCTGAACATTAGCCTTCAGTTTGTTAATCATACAGCACGTCTTTATTTTCCATTATTAGTATTGATCTAGTATAATAATAAAAACACACACTTCCTTTATATGTCCAGTTGGCGAGAGATGGTGGAGAGATGAAAATCAGAACATTGCAGATTCAGCACAGCTGACTCAACAAAGACGGCCCTGCTTTGACACTGAAGGCTCAGACTACATTGCAAAGGTAGGTGGAAAACATCTAGCCACTTTAATTGTAATCTCACACACACACACACACACACACACACACACACACACACACACACACACACACACCAAGAGGCGAATGGTGGTGTCACAGATTAGTAGGCAGAGGACTCTGAAGTTTAGAGAGAGGGTGAGGGTTTATTTGAAATGTGACACCAAGTGAGAATATATACATATATACAGTGGAACGGATAACACGGGGCTCCAGGGAGTAGGGCAAGGTCCGAAGGGAAGGTCCAAGACGGGGGTACACACATGCTCTTCTTCCACTCGATCCGTAACTCAAAAATGTCCACACTAAGAAGCTCACGCTCACTCACACACATCCACAGAAATCCAGACGGCAGGGAAGACGGGCAGGGAGTCTAGAAGGCCTGTACACAGAGGAAAAAACAAAGTCAGGAGGAAACTCTAGGGGATCAAAGGAACATTTTCATAGGTTACACTACACTGACACTTGGTAATGTGACGATCCAGCGAGGAAGCAGCCTCTCTTGCCATCTTAAGTAGTCTGCCAGGATCAGTGTGAATGAGCCACAGGTGTGTGTTCAGGGTGGGTTCAGAGGCGGGGAACCAAGGTCCAGTTCCGCCCTGGTGGGAGAGGTTAAGACAAACAATACGCACACCACGACCTCTCCAGATCTTGAGAACCATGACAGTACCCCCCCCTCAACGGGAGCCTCCAGGCGACCCACCAGGCTTGTCCGGATGGGCGCGATGGAAATCCCGGACCATACCCGGGTGAAGGATGGCCGACCTAGGGACCCAAGAGCGTTCCTCCGGGCCATAGCCCTCCCAATCCACCAGATACTGAACTCCCCGTCCACAGCGCCGCGAGTCCATGATTCGCGTAATGGCATACGCGGGCAGGCCATCAATGAGCCGGGCGGGTGGCGGGGGCCTGGAAGGAGGGCACAGAGGACTGGACAGGTGTGGTTTCAACTGAGACACATGGAACACGTTGTGGACACGCATGCTACGCGGGAGCTGCAAACGGACCGAGACTGGGTTAACAACAGCCTCGACGGTAAAGGGTCCAATGAAGGTGGGTGTGAGTTTCTTAGACTCAGTGTGGACAGGGACGAACCTCGTGGAGAGCCATACCTTTTGCCCCGGTGTGTAGGTGGGTGCGGGCGACCTCCGACGGTCAGCTAGCCGTTGATTCTGTTCCTTGGTTCGAAGGAGGGCGGCACGGGTAGCTCGCCAGAGTCGCCGACATTTGCGGAGGTGGTGCTGCACAGAGGGAACGAGATGCTCACCTTCCACAGATGGGAGAAGGGCCGGCTGATATCCAAGCGAGGCCTCGAAAGGCGACATTCCAGTGGCGGAGGAGGTGTGGCTGTTGTGAGCGTACTCAATCCAGGCTAGATGCGAGCACCAGGTGTTTTGGTTTGTCGAGGCCACGCATCACAGGGCTGTTTCCAGTTCCTGGTTCAGCCTCTCCATCTGCCCATTGGTTTGGGGATGGTACCCTGAAGAGAGACTGACCTGGGCACCAATGGATGAGCAGAATTCTTTCCATACCTTGGATGTGAACTGCGGCCCACGATCAGAGACGATGTCAGAGGGAATTCCATGAAGGCGAAACACATGGTTGGTAAGCAGCTGGGCGGTCTCTAGGGCTGTGGGAAGCTTGGGTAATGCTACAAAATGTGCTGCTTTAGAGAAGCGATCGACAATAGACAGAATTACTGTGTTACCTGCCGAAGGTGGAAGTCCAGTAACAAAGTCGAGGGCAATGTGTGACCACGGTCGACCCGGGGTAGGGAGTGGATGAAGTAAGCCTGCGGGAGGAGTGTTTTGTGACTTATTTTGGGCGCAGGTAGTACAGGCTTTAACATATTCTCGGGCATCTTGGGCTAAAGATGGCCACCAGAAGGCGCGTTCCAGAAAGGCAATGGTGCGTTGGATTCCAGGGTGACATGAGAATCTTGCAGTGTGGGCCCATTGGAGCACCTGGGATCGTACGGACGAAGGGATGTAGAGCCGCCCCGGGGGTCCTGTCCCCGGATCAGGTTCGGTACGCTGGGCCTGCCGCACCATTGACTCAATCTCCCAAGTGAGGCCTCCTATGACACAGCCCGGAGGAAAGATCGACGCCACCTCCTGATCCCCCTCAGAGGATGAAAACTGACGTGATAAAGCATCTGGTTTGACATTTCGGGACCCGGGCCTGTAAGTAATGGAGAAATTGAAACGGGTGAAGAAAAGCGCCCCCCTGGCTTGACGTGCGTTGAGGCGTTTTGCTGCCTGAAGGTAGGCGAGGTTCTTGTGGTCGGTCCACACAATGAAAGGCTGTGCCGTCCCCTCTAGCCAATGCCGCCACTCCTCAAGTGCCAGTTTGATGGCGAGTAGCTCCCTGTCACCAACATCGTAGTTTTGCTCTGCGGGTGAAAGCCGACGAGAGAAGTAAGCGCATGGATGGAGTTTACCTTCAGTATTCTGAGAGAGGACGGCCCCCACACCCACATCCGAAGCATCCACCTCCACGATGAAAGGTTGGTTGAGATCCGGCTGGGAGAGGATGGGAGCGTAGGCAAACCGTTGTTTCAGATGAATGAACGCCTCCGCGGCTGCCTGTCCCCACTGGAACGGAACCTTAGGGGAAGTCAGGTGAGTAAGAGGTGAGACAATTTTGCTGAAGTCACGGATGAAACGGCGATAGAAATTTGCAAACCCCAAAAAACGTTGAAGCTGTTTGCGGTTTGGGGGTGTGGGCCACTCCAAAACCGCTTTGACCTTTCCAGGATCCGGTCTCAAGTTTCCCTGCTCAATTATGAATCCAAGGAAAGAAACAGTGGTTACATGAAACTCACACTTCTCTGCTTTGACAAAAAGGCGGTTTTGCAACAATCTTTGTAACACCAGTTTGACATGTCTTTCGTGCTCTGACACTGACCTGGAGAAGATGAGTATATCGTCCAGGTAGACGAAAACAAAGTGGTTGAGGAAGTCTCTGAGGACGTCATTTACGAGGGCTTGGAAGACTGCCGGGGCATTTGTTAATCCAAAAGGCATTACAAGATATTCAAAATGTCCCAGATGGGTGTTGAAGGCAGTCTTCCACTCATCCCCTGCCCTAATGCGAACCAAATGGTAAGCACTGCGGAGGTCGAGTTTACTGAACATTTTCATCCCGTGGAGAAGCTCAAACGCTGAGGTCAGCAGGGGCAGCGGGTATTTATTCTTGACAGTGATTGCATTCAAGCCCCGATAGTCAACGCATGGCCGGAGGGACTTGTCCTTCTTGTCCACGAAGAAAAATCCTGATGCCAAGGGAGAGGTAGATGGCCGAATGAGTCCCGCAGCCAGAGCATCAGTAATGTACTCCTCCATGGCTTCTCTTTCTGGCCGTGACAGGCTATAGAGTCGGCTAGTAGGCAACGGAGCTCCTGGTAACAAGTAAATGGCACAATCATAAGGCCGGTGTGGGGGAAGGGAACGGGCACGATCCTTACTAAACACCTCCGCTAGTTCATGGTACACTGAAGGAACTGCTGTTAGGTCCGGAGGAGTCTGCGGGGGTGATGCGGAGGAGCCAATGGATGGAATGGCTGATTTTAAGCAAGTCATATGGCAACCCTCCCCCCATCTAGACACACAGCCCGCCTGCCAATCAATCAGTGGGTTATGCTGCAACAGCCATGGATAGCCCAGAACCAGAGGCGTCAGCGGAGCTTTGAAAGCAAACAGACTGATTAATTCAGTGTGATTTCCAGACAAACACAGGGTGACTGGTTCAGAAACATGGGTGACATCAGGCAAACGCTGTCCGTTCAGAGATGAGGCTCGAAGAGCATGGGGCAGAGGTTCAATAGTTAGGCCCAGTTTCTTAGCGAGTGATGCATCAATAAAACTCTGTTCGGCCCCTGAGTCTATCAAAGCCTTGAGTGAGTGAGTGGTGGCGTGAGCAGTGAGCTTAGCTGGTAACAAAAGATGAGGAGGGGAATGAGAGATGTTTATTTCGCCCACCAGTACCCCCGTTTCTACTGGCGGGCACGCCCTTTTGCTCGTGCGGGGCAGACGGCGATGAAATGTCCGTGACGGCCGCAGTATAAACACTCACCAGCCATGAAACGGCGCTGCCTCTCCGTTGGTGTAAGCCGGGCACGTCCAATCTGCATCGGCTCTGCCTCGCCGGGGCTCACATCCACCGAGGCCGGCTGTTGTGGTGAAGCAGCACTACCGGCAAAAATCCCAACACTGAGCGGAGCACTCTGGGAAACTGAGTGGCGCGTCCCACGGCGCATTCGCAGGCGCTCGTCAACGTGAATGCACAGGGACATTAATGAGCTGAGAGATGATGGTAATTCCCTCGTCATGAGCTCATCCTTCAAATCCTCCGCAATATTGTTGAGCAGAACCTCCTTTACTGCCTCTTCTTTCCACCCGGTTTCTACAGCGAGAATGCGGAAGTCAACCGAGAAGTCAGCCATAGTGCGTTTACCTTGTTTCAGATTTAGTAGACGCTGTGCAGCAGCAGAGGGCCCGCCATCCCTTTCAAACACGCTTTTGAATTCAGTCAGGAAGTCGAGGTAGGAGATATTCGGCAGGGTTTTCAATAGCGCCTGAGCCCACTGGAGCGCGCGATCTCGTAATAGCTGAACAAAGAAAGCAATCCGGTGTTGTGCCAAAAAGTGATTGTCTGCCAAAAACTGATTTCCAGTGTTTCTGTGTATTTTTTATGTGTAATATCTTTACGTATGTTCGTAAATAGACTTCGGTGAACAGGGGATACAAAGGGGTTACATAAAGAATTAAAAAATTATCTGTTTTTTAAGTATCTTTACAACTTGTACTTACATTATAACCAATCCGGTCCTTTATCCCCACTTAAAATATTTTTACAGAACTATTGTAATATTTGCTGCCATTTCTGCTGTCCTGTTGGGCAACTTACTCTTACAAAATACATTTTTAATGTTAATGAGATTTTTTTTACTGCATAAATAAAGGTTATATAAAAGTCGCTGCCAAAAACTGATTGCGGCTTGTATCTTGCTACACGAATGTTGTTTGTGGCTCAAGATGACTTTATGTCATCCATAAGGGATGCATTTGATATATGTTTAACATATTATAGCCCAACAAGTTACTTATAGCACTTTAAATATGAGCAATCGCTTTTTGGCAAATACCGGAAATCAGTTTTTGGCAGACAATCAGTTTTTGGCACAACACCGGGCACCGTCGCTGGCATACGTCCTGTTCTGCTGACGGAAAAACAGGGAGACTTGGGCAAGAAAACCCGAACATTTTTCCAGCTCTCCTGTAAACGGCTCGGGGCTAGGCATCGTCCTCCCCGGGGCCTCTAGCCAGGCAGCGGGAGGGTCGGGGGGTGCAGCAGCGGCCTGGGGATTCGGAGATGGAAAGGGACTTACACGCGGAGATGGGTTTACGCTCGGAGAGGGCGAGCTTACCAGGGGTGTGCGCTCCAGCAGGGCTTCCTGAGTGAGGAGAGCCCGTTGAACAGGGTCAGAATCCGCTGAGTCCATAGTGGCTGGATCGTTCTGTCACAGATTAGTAGGCAGAGGACTCACTCGCAGGACTCTGAAGTTTAGAGAGAGGGTGAGGGTTTATTTGAAATGTGACACCAAGTGAGAATATATACATATATACAGTGGAACGGATAACACGGGGCTCCAGGGAGTAGGGCGAGGTCCGAAGGGAAGGTCCAAGACGGGGGTACACACACGCTCTTCTTCCACTCGATCCGTAACTCAAAAATGTCCACACTAAGAAGCTCACGCTCACTCACACACATCCACAGAAATCCAGACGGCAGGGAAGACGGGCAGGGAGTCTAGAAGGCCTGTACACAGAGGAAAAAACAAAGTCAGGAGGAAACTCTAGGGGATCAAAGGAACATTTTCATAGGTTACACTACACTGACACTTGGTAATGTGACGATCCAGCGAGGAAGCAGCCTCTCTTGCCATCTTAAGTAGTCTGCCAGGATCAGTGTGAATGAGCCACAGGTGTGTGTTCAGGGTGGGTTCAGAGGCGGGGAACCAAGGTCCAGTTCCGCCCTGGTGGGAGAGGTTAAGACAAACAATACACACACCACGACCTCTCCAGATCTTGAGAACCATGACAGGTGGTTTCACAAAAATTTTAACCATCTACCACTAGATGGAGTCAAAGGATAATCTAATCTATTTTTCATCCATAGCTTGTTCCAGAGGAGGCCAGTATTTACAAAGCTTTCCTGTGTGATACATTGAAATTTCTTGGGAATGATTTTAAACTTAAAAATGTGATAATCAGTTCTCATGCTTCACAAAATCAAAGTGGTTCTCTTTTTTGGCATTCATGACAATGTATTAAATGCATCACCACTCTAATTTAAATATTGTGTGCAAGTCAATATCTGTTGGCGCCGTTGTTTCATGTTCATATTCTGTTCCTCCCTGACCTGAAAGCTGAGTGTGCTTCAAAGGCAGCTGCGCTCTGATCTCTGATGCAATATTTTAAGAACTACTGCAATCACAAATGTCGAGCATGTGTTCACAGAGTACCGTAACTAGAAGTGCTGGATAATATCTCACAGAAAGATAGTCTGGATAGCCAGCCCCCCACTCTCTTTAAGTCATTTTGATTCTTCACATCACATGGCTGAGGTGTCTCAGCATTCCATACCATATTGGGCAAAACTGAGATGGTCTCTGTTTAATCTTACCCTTGGATTCAGAGTGATTGGCTTTGCTTTCTCCTTTAAATTCTTAACTATTACTGTTCTCCCTCCACCTGCATGCTATCAGTGAAACACCCCTGACAAAAGCACTGACAAATTTAATCACTAATTACTCCTACTGGGTAAAATCTGTCAATTCACTTATTAAGTTTCACTTTAGATAATCTAGCCATCTGAGAAATGGAAGCAAAGGGGACACATAGATGACAAGGCTTTGACTTATACAAGACGGTATCCTGATAATAGATGATTATGAATGTCCTAGGTGTAATACAGTATGAATGGAAAGTGGTGTCCATATGAGCTGACTCCAGGTCAGAGATTTGGCTGTAACCCTGTGCTGGAATCTGAAACAGAGATCTGTCAGTAATACGAGAGTATCTCAGCAGGTACTATATCTGTCTGTGATAATCATACAGAGCAGTGAGGTTTTACCAGAAGCTAGACAGGCTGCCCATCAATAGAGTCGACCTCTGCGTGACTCCATGATTATCGGAACAGATTTTCCGCAGTTCTTTTTATGATTTTTTCCAACAACCGACAAAAAGACAGGTGAAGAGTGAGACAACATAGAGATTCTGGTACTTAAGGGTGACAAGCAGAGATAGCAAGAATGCCGCTTCAAACATACCTCTTTTTATCCTGGAATACATTATGAAATTTGATCTGAGTAGTAGTCCAAACTTAACTTCCACATTTCTGCTATCACTCAGGGGATCTTTGGTAGCCACTTATTTTCTGCTTTACTAAAATGCATGAGCATAGCATCCCATATGGAATATCCTAAAGCTAAGGGTGAGGATCAGACAGAAGGAACTCCAGCTGGGCTAGATTCTCAACACAACTATCCAAAACCAGTGCCAGTGTAGTTTAATGTCTTATTTCCAGAGGGTCTCCAAGTTAGAATGTTTAATGTAAACATACTGCTAGACTACTCTAACTAATACCTAATTCCAATATCAGTTTTGTTAGAACTTACAATCCATGGTATTTGTCCTTAAAATTCAAGCACTGTAAAAGTTAGAGATGCAGGCAATGGTACTTGGGTTGGGAAATTAAGACCTGTTAGATTTCTAGTCTGGGTGACTTTCCAGCCTTAAACCAAAGGCCACAACACATCAGCTTCTCCGCTTCTCTTTGATTCTCCCCTGTGTCTGTGCTCAGTTTCTCGCAGTCCTATCTTGCCTTCTATCTATTTGCCCTGAGCAAGGATGGGGAAGTATAGAGAACCGTGAGGCGCTTGCGTACCTCACTATAAAAGGAAGACAGCAATGAGCCAGCTTGAGCTGACTATGAAATTAAGGGGTTACTGCTGGGTTGTTTAAAGGAACAGTTTGACATTTTGAGAAATACCCGTGTTCATTTTGTTGCCAAGAATTAGGTGAGAAGATTGATACCACCTGTATGGTCAACATGAAGTCAGAGCCAGCGCTGGATTACCTTAGCTTAGCAGGGAAAAGCAGGGAAAACTGTTTGGTTCTGTCCCCGCTGAGCCTCATTAGTTAAAAAATAAATTTTGTTTGTTTAACAACCAGAGAGAAAAGAGATTAACAAAATAAGATGTAACATGTTAATTAGAGAGTTTGAGAGATGCTGGGAGGCAGGTTTAGAATCTTTGAACAGAGCCAGTCGAACAGTTTTTCTCTTATTCGAGCGTTTTTGCTATGCCAAGTTAACAAGCTGCTGGCTGTACCTTCACACAAGTCTGAGAATTCAGTTAGTCTTTTCAAATAACTTCTGACAAGAAAGCCAAAATTTATATTTCCCCAAAAATGTCCAACTATTCTTTAATAAAATGTTGACTTTTTATAAACCTGTCTATCAATAGGCAGGTTTATAAAAATAAAACTAAAATCAATGCGGCTGTGGGCAAAATGAAACAAGATTTCTGTTTCAGGAAGAGGAGATGTGTCACAAGTGCTCTGTGTTAACACTGTGTAGCACTAATACTGGCAACGTCCCCTCTCCATCACACTGTAGGGCGCACAGAGTTACTTGACACTTTACAGTTGTTGATGGCTCCTCAGGTGATACCCAGGTTGACCTACCAGGACACAAATTGCTTCAGCCCCCTCCTGACTCTGGCTTTGTGCTCCACCTCCTCTTATCCCTCTTCACATCGGTGGACAATTTTTAGCCCTCAGTGCCGAGTCTGTCCATAGCAGAGCCTCTGGCAGGCTGCCACAGAAAGCTGCCAAAGCTGAAGAGAGCCGGGAGAAGCAGGGGGCTGGGGGTTGGGGAAGCAGAGGGACCGAGAGGGTGACCAAATAGTGAAAGGAGCAGAAGAGAGAGAGCAGGAGAGGGAGGGAGATGGCAGAGAGTGTATAACTTTGGGGAACTCAGGAAGAGGCAGCAAAGGGAACAAACTTTTTCTCTCTTGTCTTGTTTTGGACTTTTGTGCATTTCATAGCGGACTTCAGTGCTGACAGAGCAGAACAAGGGATACTCATTCGTTTGCTTTCTTCATTGAATTGCTCTTTTTCTTTAGATCTCCAGAGATTGTTTTGTTTTGTGGTTCTTTTTAAAATTTTTATCTGCTTGTTGTTTAACTGCCTGAGATTTGAAGAAGGCGTGACTGCACATTTGAAATCCTTCCAGATTTAGCAGCAACTGTGTCCACTTCTGGGACGTTTGTGGCTGCACTGAAACACCAAACAGACATATAAACACACACACACACACACCTGTTGTTGCTGAGGATTCCCCAGGAGCACGGTCATGGACATCTGTGTCCCTGTTGCTTGAGGGAATCTGTGCGTGTGTGCAGCTGTTATCTGGTGGTGGCCTCGGTGAATGTTACAGTAGAAGCTGATCTGCCTGTCCGGGGTAGAGGAGGGAGATGTCATCCTACTACCCACGCACCAAGGACCTGACTCGCACCAGGAAGTCACTGACAGAATCGCCACCATCGTCTCCGTCCCCTACAGAAAAAAACTACAGAGTAAGCTTCATTTCTAGAGCGGTGCACCTTTGCAGGAAAAACTGAATGTGATACTTTTTTGTGATATTGTAGCAATTTTTGGTAATTTATTCCAGTGGCTTTAAATAACTTTAATATCACAACTCTTAGTTTATCTTACTCTTTATTTATCTGTAAAGGGACTTTATAGTATGACCCCTCTGTAAAGTCAAAGAAAGAATAGTATTTTCTGTAGATGTTGATGACTAATCCTTAGACCAGGCTGATTTGTTGATTCATCTAAGACAACTGGACGCATCATTAAGCAGCTTTTTAAGAGTTCGGACAACTAGGTAAAGAATTTGTCAGTTAATTTATTAGATTTTTTTACTTTGAATGATAGATATATATAGATATATATTATAGCAGTATATATGTTTGGACATCTGCTGTTGGGATACTAACAGTTAAACAAAAAACATCATTATATGATCAACAGGCTAATAGTTCATTTACTAATGTGTATTTGCCTAACTCTTCAGACACTTATCACAGCTTATTTGCTGGCTTGTGAAAGCGAGGCAAGTATTTGCTCTGAAGTGCTGAGAGTCTGACCACATTTTCTGGAAAAGACTTTTGGATTGAAGCATTCCTTCTGTAATTTCCTGTTATTTTTTTTCTGCCTAAGTGGCTTATTCTCACGGGCGTAGTTTGACTGTTTATGTCAGTGCATCAGACTGAGCTGAACTCTGTGTGACAGGCACATTTAAAGGGAAAGAAAGAATAGAGTGGGGGAAAAACCAAACACAATGGGATCCTGTCTGTTTGGAAGCACGTACAGTAATGTCACGCAACACTACAGACACACTCATTATTATTGCACTGTTGCCAGCAGCGAATGCCTCTGGTGGATGTTTGGATTCTTTTGCTCGCATTTCAACAAGTGTCACTCTCTCTCTGCCGGGGAAACTCTGGCTTTAATTTTCCATGAAGCCAGCCCAATCTGAATTGGCAGTGTGTTCCTGGGAGAGAAAAAGCCGTGGAGTCAGGTTGATGCAATAATTGTACCAATGTAATATGTGTTACAGCTGTGTGCAGCAGGAAGTCAAAGTCAACAGGAACACATTTGCATTATTGGCAGACACTCAACATTTGGCAGATGTTCACAGTGGTGAAATGTAAGTAAGCACATTAAGCCACGTGCTGTACAGAAGGAAGAATTTAGGATAGCTGAGATAGTCAGATCAGATAGTTTCTGCTACTTCTGCTTCATTATGTTTCTGGAAATATGTGCTCTCCATTCCCCCGCATTCAGAAATCATAGCCCACTAGGTTTATTTCAAATTAAAACATGCTTGAATATGCAAACAAGTAATTGCACTAGATCCAAAACACTTTTCCTGTAAAAATCTCTGCAGGTCCACAGAAAGATAAAAAAATTACCTGATGTTCCACGAAAAGCAAAGACTCAAATTAGTCCCCCCATTAATAATTTCACACATTTGCTTTATCGTGTGATGCTATTGTGTGAAGAGATAGGCCACTTGAGTAGGACTCACTAAATGTAATCGTAATACATATGAATTAATGCATCGATAGTAACACATGTCGTAATAGGCAGTAATGTTTCCAAGTACTGTTACTCAAGAAAAAGAACCCATTTCCTCATTTGATTTGGTCATTTTGAAAACAAGGAAGATACTCTTGGTTGCCTGGAGCTCTGAGATGTTGTGTAAAGAGTTAACACTGTAGAGAAGTAGGGAAAGGTGAGTGAATGCGGAAGATTTTTTTTATGAGTTTATGTGTGTGTAGTGTCATTTGCACTGGTGTAGCTCAGATTTTCCTACTGTAGTCAACTAGCCTGCTCTAAAGGAGTGATGCTGTGGCAGAAAGTGGAAAGGAAGAGAAGGCAGTGAGAATGAGTGTGAAGAGTCTGCTAATTATGATTGTCTTGGCTGACGTTAGCATTATCATTTATACGCTCTAGCAGTGAGCTCATGCAGGTGGCTTGCGTGTGTATACTTCTGATGATGTTGATCCAGGCAAGCTAATAAAACTGGAAACGGTTCTGTTTACTGGGTGCCCATGGTAAAGCCAACACTGTTTCTGAGGCTGTTTTCACCAGTCTGACACACTGTTGTTCATCTCCTCCTCCTTCTTCTGCTCTGCCTTGCTAAGTTACATGTGGCACTTCTTCCTCCCTCAATTTTTCCTAACAAGGCAATCAGATTGGTGCAGCTGCCATCACAAGTAGAATTCAAACTATGGCTCATTTTCTGGCTTCAGTTCAATGCGGATGTTATGCGTTTATTGGTCGTATAAGGACTTGCTCATTTTTCCCCAAAAATCTGGCAGTGTAATCCCCACAGGGCCCACTCAAGGTTTAAAGTATTAAGTTTAAAAAAAGCCTAATTTCCCCAATTTCCTAATCCTTTAGTGTGAAATAAGTTTGCGTACAGTTTGGTTCATATCTCCAAAAGCAGGCTTCATGAAAATGTATTCTTACAACCTGCTGCTTAATGAATGATTACACAATCTGATTGAGGAATCTCCTTGCTATTGCACAAAGAGATCAGAGTGAGTGAGAGCTCTTCTTCACTCCATCCTTAGCCCTTTTTCATCTGAGGTCAGGGAGGTCTGTTTTTTCCTGGATAGCTCAGCTGAAGCACATGACCACATAAGGACAGGCAGCAGTGGCTCAGTTATGTAAACACTTGCTGAGGAACAGCTCCTACGATGCTGTGTAAAATCTCCTCTTAACTCACTAAATCTGAATGCAGGAATACCCACTGCTTTTAACATATACTGTTTTTCTAAATCATTCTTTTAACATCTGCTTCTTGTCTCAAACAGCTTAGACCACCACACTTGATGTTTATTGCCAAACATTTCTAAACACAGGTGTTTAAAGATTTCTTTGCCTGGCTGGAGATCAACTCCAAATCTATGAATTTAGGGAAGTTTTACGAGACTGCAGCAGAGATCACGGATCAAGCTGGTCTCACATCATGGCAGCCTCTCTCACTATATTACTTGTTGTTTCCAGTCTGATATGAACATTGAAAAAAATTTCACATTTATCGGCTGAAGGCAGCAAGTGTTTGTTTAGTTCAGTTTTGTTTAGGGCTCTCAGCAGTCATTTGACAAACTAAGTATGGAGATTAAATATGGGGTGAAATTCCTGGACAGGCCAGTGCAATGCAAGGCTCAGTCAGTATGATAGCTGGTATCGACTATTTGAAAACAACTGAAGACGTATGGGTTTTGTTTTAAGGGTTTCTAGGAGAAAGCTCGTTCTTTCAAAAAAAGAACAAGGCAGCATCCAAATGTGAGGCTTTCTGTCTGACGGCTACAGCTTGGCCCAAACTGGGTCATACAACAGGTCAATGATCCCACACATGCCAACGAATCTGAAACAGAAGCACAGAATCAAGGCGTTTCAATGGCACCGTCACAATCCAGACCTCAAACTGATTGACACAACGCAATGGGACCTTAAAAGTGTTTTGCATAAACAGGTACCGTCCAGCTTCAGTGATCTGAAGCAACGGTGCAAAGAAGACTGGACAAGAACTCCTGCACAACAATGTGAGAGACTAATAAACTCATAGAGAAAACAGTTAGTTCAAGTTACAGCTGCTAAAGGTGATTCTACAAGCTACTGGATCATGAGGCGTACTTAGAACTGCATAGTGTCCCATAGTGTAAACGTTCTTTTTCACATGACTATGAAGTAATGCAGGAAGGCAGTCAATAGCCATAAAAAATAGGTCCCTTAAAAGGGACATCTCTGAGGTAACGTAATTTCTGAAAACAGAAACCAAATACAGCCAAAGAACAGTATGTATACGCAACTCCTCATGTCGCACAGTGCCCAGGCTGCTTGGTGAAGTGGAAACAAACACAGAATGTGATCACAACAGGCAACTTGGCAGCCACTTAGACTGGGCTAGTCAAAGCAGGGACCTGCCAGGACAGTTTGATATCAGACTGTTGTCTGAGGTCAGATGGCAGCCTGTCATGCAAGGAATACTTGACTTCTGATGTCATTATGTCATATTTGTGCTGCAGGCATGCTCATTGCAGCAGCGTATTTCAAAAGATTAAACAGGCTCACCGGGGAGGTTTGACCTCTGCGAACCCTGTCAGAGCAGTGTTGGGGAGAATTGTGTCCTACTTCTACATGCACTTCTTCCATCTGGGACCAAAGGCGTCCGAACATAGTTTATAGTTTATTTATTTATATAGCACATTTAATTACAACAGGAGCATTGACCAAAGTGCTGTACAAGAATACAACATACCTAATAAAATAACCTGATGTATAGGGGTAAATTATTCCACAGCTTAGGCGCTACGACTGCAAATGCCCAATCGCCTCTATGAACCAGCCTCGACCTTGGTATGGCTAAAAGCAAAAGATCACTTGATCTAAGAGATCTAAAGGGGGTATAAGTCTGCAAGAGGTCAGAGAAATACCCGGGAGCCTGTCCATTCAGGGCTTTGCAAGTCAACAATAAAATTTTAAAATGAATTCTGAAGTGGACAGGAAGCCAATGAAGAGAGACAAGCACCGGGGAAATGTGTTCACATCTTTTAGTACGTGTCAGAAGACGAGCTGCAGCATTCTGGACCAACTGCAGCCTTGCCAGGCAGGTCTGGCTAACTCCAGCATATAAGGAGTTACAATAGTCCAGCTGGGATGTAATAAAAGCATGAGCCGCATGTTGTGATAATTCAACTGGAAGTTTTGTTTTTGTTCTCTGCTGTCTCAAAATGGAAAATATTTCTCAGCCAAGCCTTTGTTTGGTGATATCAAATGAACAGGACTCGATCTAACCGTGACAGAATATTTTCACAGTGTGATGTTTCCATGCTGCTAGTCAAACTAACATGCCTTATTCCTTGTTTTTCAGCATGACAGAGTGTCAAGGTAAGATTTGGGCTTTTTTCTTCTGTATTACAGAACTGTAACAGGTAAGAGGAAAAAAAACACTGTAAATAAAGCTGCCTTTCAGACTGGCTAAGAGCTGTGTTGCCTCTAGATTTGATTCCATTGGAGAGAGTGCTACAGACAAGTCACTGGGCCGCACCAGCTCATACACACGCAGAGAGGCAAGGCTGGCTGCACTGAATAAACAGGAACAAGACTCCACTGCCAAAGACTATAAGAAGGTAGTAACTCTTTCCTCGGTTTCAAAAACACATTCTAATGTTACTGATTCAAAGCTGCAGTCCTGGATACAATTTGCCTTTATATTTATGCACATTGTATCTATTTGTCCCAGTAATGTAACTGGGCTTTCATGGGATGGGAGTGTCAGAAAGGAACTTCTGACCTGTAATTGTATTTTGCTATTGTAATATTCCCTCTTCAAGTATTTGCAGAAATGAAGGTATGTCTTACTGAGATTGCATCAAACCAGTATATGGAACTATGAACCTGCAATGCCACTATACAGTAAGAGTGGCAATACTGTTGACTTCATGTTGTCATGGCGGGGATTGATGTTGTATTTGTGGAGCGGACCCAAAAACAGACACAGGAGAAATGAGCTGATGATCAAACAAAAAGCGAGCCCTTATGCGGCTGATACAAAAAACTGAAAAACAAGGCGAGGCGAAAGTAAGCTGAAACCTAAACTGGGGCAAAACTAAACTAACTGTGAAAACAATGACGAGAGACAAGAACATGAAACTAAACAGGAACATGTGACAACGTAACTATGAAATAAACCAAACAGGAGCATGAACACGGACTTGAACAGAGGGAGGCAAAAACTCTGTGACTTGACGTGACCTGACATGAAGACAGACAGATGAACCAACAAAGAACAGAGGGAGACAGAGGACTTAAATACACAGGAGGGTAATGAGGGAAGTGGAAACACCTGAGGAGACACAGCTGACAAAAATGATCATGACGCCACAGGGAAAAGTAAAACTAAACACACTGAACATGGAAACACCAGAGCTTTCAAAATAAAACAGGAAACATGGAGAGACTTGAAGATGTAAGGTTTTTGAAGAAGCTAACAGTTCTATATGTACTTTTACTACATTTACTTAAATAGATGTTGACAGGTGATGCTAACCCTAACCATAAACATACGCGAACATTATTATTTTTAAGACCGACAGAGACAGAGACCCCCCTTCCCCCTCCTTGAAATTCGGAGACCATGCCCAAGTCGAAAGTGGCTCCATAGTCTACTGGTTTACACATTTACTGGGAGGAGGCACAAATTCCTTTGGGGTTGCATCAGGAAGGGCATTACAGTTAGTTTACAGTTGTGATAAGCGTTCATCACCATCATCCTTTTAGGTTAAACATAATCAGATATCAACAAAAAATGCACACTCAGTTTGGTCCCGTCACAGTCAGAAACAAAAGAAGTAACGTTGTGTTAGGTTTGGGGTTTTTTGAAAAAGCTTTTGCTATTGTGAAAAAAAACTGTATTTATGTAAATATAACCGATGATCTTACATATTGTTTGAGTTGTGTGGTTCAACTTAAACTGTCTGTTGTTACTCCTTTTATGCTTTGTATCTTCATTAATATTTTGGTTATCAAAATTCAAATACTAAGAATTTCTATAACAAATCTATTCCTATATTTGTCCTTTTCTTAACATTTTAGATGTATGCAGAAGCTTTGCATGAAAATGCAAAACTCAAGTCCAGGTTGCAGGAGAGCAAACAAGAGCTAGCCAAGATACGTTCCCAACTGGAGAAAGTCACTCAGGTACCTTTGGCCCATTCTACAGAAAACTCACATTCATCCCTTCACTTCCTGTGTGCTTGAAGAAAGATTTGACTTTTTACTTCTTCAGTGAAGTCATGATTAAAATTTAAACCAGTTCTTCTAATAAATTTCTCCCAATAACTTTACCCCTGTTTTAGAGACACGACACAATATCTGAAAGATCTTCAGCACTTGAATCAGAAAAAAGGGTAAGTGTCTTAACAACCTCCTTGATAATATTACATATATTTGCATTCTTTCCAATCAGTTTCCTTGTCTACTTCAAATTATAGTCTCATTTTTCCAGTAGAACTTACTTCAGTTTTTTTTCTTCATTTACAGGAAAAACAAACCCTTGAGAAAAGAGTGTCAGACATGGAGGAGGAATTAAAGGTCAGTCCATGCAAAACAGTGTGTACTCACTTAAATGGCATCTATTTTGTCTCAGACACAAGTTGTGCTTAATTTGTCTCATTGATGTTTTCTCCCCAAAAAACATTATAATACTGATAGTCCTTGCCGGTACCTCCAGCCAAGCCCCTTTCACTCATTCTAAATCAAGCACACCTAAAGTATTTTTACAGAGCAGAACACACATATCGCTCACTGCAGAGTTGTGGTTAGCCAGGTGGGTTTGGAGTCAAGGAGAGAGAAGGTTAGTGCTTCAGGCTCATTACCCACAGTGTTCTGCTGGGCCACTTCCTGCCAGGCTAAGGAGGAGCCTGTGCTGCTGCTCCCCTGCTCCACTTATCCCACTGTTGGGGTGAACATTGTGACCTAGTTCCAGCTGAATACCAAACCCTATCCAAGAGCAAAAGACCTGCTTTTGTGAGACATTCCTGTGTTGCTCTGTGTGTATTCTGCCTCACAAAGAAACACAGGGCACAACTACAAAGAGATGTCAGGCCTGAGTAAAAATGGTCTGCAATTTATGTGGAAGCAATTACAAACTACACGATAAGATTATAATTTGATTACTCGAGAGAACCAACCAGCATAAAATAAACTGTGGAAAAAACTACACAAAACTAGTTCAAGTAAAATGTCAATAAAAACACTCTGCAATGATTTGCAAATCTTGTGAGCCTGTATTTTATTCACAATTGAACAAAGAAAAGATTTCCTATTTCATTAAAAATATTAGCTCGTTTTGAATTTAATGGCAGGAACACATCTCAAGACAATCTGAATGGAGCCAACAAAAGGCTGGAAAATTAAGTGATATTAAAATGAAACAGCTGGTGGAACAATTTGCAAACTAATTAGGCGACAGGTCAGTAACATGATTGTGTAAAAACGAGCATTTTAGAGCGGCAGACGTTCTCAGACGATGGCATTGGTTTACCAACCTTTGTCTGCAAAATGTGTGATTTCAGGTTAATGTTTCTCGACGTTAAAATTACAAAGACTATGAATATCTCACTATCTAAAGTACATAATATCATCAAAAGATTCAGAGAATTTAGAGAAATGTCTTCAATTACTGTCTGTGAACACAGCATGCCATGACTGGAAATGGAATTGGCAGTTTGCACATAGGGAAAGGCATCATCACTGCTGAATAGTACATACAAGTTTTAAAGCAACAATCAGGGAGCCCCTTGCATATTTCAGCAAGACAATGGTAAACGGCCTACTTCCCCTGTTACAACAACAACAACAAGGCTTTGTAGTAAAAACATCCAGGGGCTGAACTGAGCTGCCTGCACTGAAAACATTTGGTGCATCATGGAGCTAAAAATACCCTGGACTGTTGAACAGTTAGAGCCATATATCAGACAAGAATGGAACAGCATTCCTCTCCCAGAAGTCCAACACTGGTCTCCTCAATTCATGTTTATGGACTATTATTAAAAGGAGAAGGGATGCTTTTTTTTCATTAAAGTTGTCTCAGTTCAAACACTGACATGCTTTCCGTGTTCTGTTGTCACTAAAATGTGGGTTATGAGATTTGCAAATCTCTGCATTTTATTCTTATAAAACCCAACTTTTCGGGAATTCGGTTTGCATAACATATGCAGAATTCCAACGTACAACAGCGGCGTGGTATATAAGCAGCAGATGTTTGACCCCCGTATTGTCATGGTTCCTTCAGCAGGATGCCCCACTGCGGTTTCGCTGTGGGTACCAGCCCTGAGGGCAAGCTGTCTCAGGGAAGGGGGGACGGTGAGTGGTTGCTATGATACAGAGGTGTGACTGATACGTACCTATCACCTCACATGTTTCTGTTGTGCCAGAGATTGGGGCATGTTTACACATCTGGACTTTTTATCCTCTCAACAGTAGCTTAGAGCGTAAAAGCTTTGGGAGCACATCACCTCAGAGAACCGCCTTGCACTCTCTCACAAAGTCACTCCTTCACTTTTAGCAAGTATCAGATTCTCCACATGGGGAGCTGTTTCATTGCTGCCACATAAGTATCAAATTGCACCACCTACTGGAAAGGGAAAATAACAGTAGCCTTTAAGAGGTATATAAATAAATAAAAGATGTTTATGCGGTTATTTAAAAAAATGCAATAAAATAAACAAAATCAATAAACTGCAGTTGTGACACTCAATGACCACAAGTGTCAGAATTCCTGAGCAGGTTACTCTCCGTTCCTATAAATGATACATAACAGCACATCTTCGCCTTTGCTTGCTGTAGTTACTTTTCTTGCAAATAGGGGTGCATTTTGGGTTTTTGGGCTACCCGCCCTGTAGTTCTGCACTTAATTAGCCTTAGTTATGGATTTTTCACATCAACAGCACTGTGTGTCCATCTTCCCTCTTAAAATAATGGGAATGTGGTAATACTCAAAGTGTCAGATTACTCTGCTGGGTTTTACATTCCAAATGGAAAAGCTCAATTATTCTTGACAGCCTCTAAACCTAATGAATAGTAACTCTGTAGAAATGATCCCTTAGAACCTGAGAGTGTAGTCAGATCTGATTTAATATCAAACAGCTCAATATTAAAAGAGTGTAATAAGGGATACTGGTCATTATGCATCCTCGGCTCACTGTGTCCTTTTCTTCACCACAGCCAAGGGCACCTTTCCAAAAACTGCGCTGTTTTAATCCAAGAGAATATTTAATGCATGAACTGAAAAGTCCCCAAACCAGGCAGCTTTCATAAATGTGCGCAAGGCGAAGCTGGGTGTCCTCGTTTATATGTCATGCTTTGCCACATTCACCTCCACAAACTTGTCTGTCTGGGTGGCTGAAATGCCACAAGTGCCCTGAATAACGTGTATATGTGTGTGTGTCTGGTCTGCGGTTTACCTTCAGCAATGGTGTCAAACCACAGACAGCTATGTCGAACCACATTGAGGTTTACCTCAAAAAAGTCAGGCCAGGAAGAGGGAGGAAATGAATGATTTCCATTCCTTTGACTTTTATCTGGAGAGGCTCTTGTGCAAAGGCTAAAATATATCAGCGTTCATTATTTTCTCTCTTTTTTTTAGCTTTCTATGAATTTTATTCCATCTTCTTTGCAGTTCTATGAATATAATAATAAGTCAACACCTCACTTCTTCCCAATAAAGCCCACCTTTGATGAGCACAAATCCAAGTTGAACTGGCTTCATAACTTTCCTCGCTTTGTTGCAGCTTATGGTATTTTCTCTCAAAATATCTCTGTTGTGTAAATATTTGTTTATGTAAGTATTTCTGATAAATCCCTCAGCTCTGCTTCTTTGATTTCCCCTGTCTATGCTGCTGTGTGGGTGCATGCCTGTATGAGCGGATATGGCTGCAGTCTCTGTATGAGTATCTCTCTGTGCGACATGGCCTGCTCCCCGCATGCTCTCTCTGTCTGCCCCTCTCTGTATCTCTCTCCTCCTGTACGCAGGCTTTCCCTGCTCTGGCTCAGGTCCAGACCTTGCGGAGAGTGAACGAGTGTCTCCTGGCTGAAAATAGAGCCATGCTTCGCGTCCTCGCCCGCCTCTCTGAGACGGCCTCAATGCCAGAGACAGAGGACCTCTGATCCTCTGAGACCTTTCCCCCTTCCTCTTCTCCCCTTCCTCAGCCACATAATTTCTACTTCTCTTTCCTTCTGGTGCCTCTACAGCCCCTTCAACCTCTGCTGTGTTCCTCTCAGGCAGGTCTTGCACTCTCTTGATGCTCACGCTTTCCTCCCACCCCTCTCCCCCCCCACACACACACTGCAATGCATCCTCCTGTGCACTTTTTTTTAAAAAATCTAATCCCCTTTATGGTCTAGACCAACCCTGAAGCCCCCTTTTCTCCAAAACAGTTGTCACAAAGCCTTATTTGAAGTTTAATTTTAGGTAGATTTGTGTGGCATGCTAGAAATGAACACTGTGTTTTAAGCTGCATTTATTTATTTACATAGGGGTTGCCATTTTGCATAAACACCTAGGACTCTGCATCATGAAAAATAGAAGCACCTTGTGAGCACCTTTTATTTTCACAATTAAACATATTCAAGTCCTGTGCAATGTGCTGTGTAATCAATGCAAAGTTGTTTTCCAAGGTAATAGCCACTATTGAATCTTCCAAAGGAAATGAAACGTGTCAGATCATTAGCCTTGAAAATGAACACGTGCTTTGTCACTGGATGAGACAGGGGTGCAAACGTACCAATAATTTTGTATGATTTTGCTAATGAGCAGTGGATGTGAAATTAAAGGTATCATTAGGCATCTTGGGGAAATAAGCCCAATGGCCTTTTTTTGTTTTCTGAGAGTTAGGATCGATTCTACTCTAAAGTCTGTATGCCATATTTTCTGTTGGAAACAAATGGAAATATCTCACCAGCTAATCAAATCAAACCCCAAGAAACACACCCTGCAGTCTGATAATGGTTTAAAGATTTTTAGGGACAACAAAATTAACTTTAGCAAAGATTTGTTAAAGTTATTGCAAAATGTTTCGATTTAATGATTAAATGACTAATATTTGCAGAGCTTGACAAATTATTTGTTTTACTTACAGAAGAAAAAAACAAAGCCATAGTAGACTTGCTATAAATTAGTGTGGAATAACAAGGAAATACTGATTTATTTTCTTGTCCAATGTAGTTACAGTTTGGCATCTAGCCTGCAAGCTCATCACTAGCTACAAATACTGTATTTTTTTATTTCAAATTTGGGGTTAGTGACTAAATATTCATAGAAGGGTCTGCATGTGGAGGCTGGGGTGGTGGAGGGGTCAACACTAGCACTTATATGTAGGAGTAAATAATGGGAAATTTTTCTGCTTAAACAAAATGCCAGATTGTGAGGGTGTAATTATTGGTGCATGACACAAGGAGAGTGAAACACATTTCACTGTATATGATATAGCGCAGGGGTAGGCAACTCCAGGCCTCGAGTGCCGGTGTCCTGCAGATTTTAGATCTCACCCTGGGTCAACACACCTGAATCAAACGATTAGCTCATTACCAGGCCTCTAGAGAACTTCAAGACATGTTGAGGAGGTAATTTAGCCATTTAAATCAGCTGTGTTGGATCAAGGACACATCTAAAACCTCCAACACCCGCCCTTGAGGCCTGTTGTTGGACACCGCTGCTTTCCTTCATTCTTGGAAATATTTTTCATGCTGTCTAAGCAGGTGTTTAATGAATAATACCACAACTTTTTCATTTCATCTTTTCTACAGATTGAACAGTTTTAAAGGTGCTAACAGGAAAATTGCTTGCCTTTTATTCATTAACGCTTATCTAAATTAACAGCCTGCTGATAATTTATTGGTCATCTCATCTAGCGTATTCCAAAACTATCAAACTATCATTTAATTTTTAACTTACAACATAGGATTGTCAGCACAGTGGGGCTTTCACTCTCACTTTATGGATTAATATTCAACATATTGGGCAGGAACATGTTGACGTAAGATGTCTCTGCTCACTCAACGTGTCCCAGCTAGCGCAGAAGGTTGTTGTTTGTCTCCAGTAGAGGGGAAATACTTTGACAAAGAGGGTGGTTATTTTTAGTCATTGCTTCTCATGAGAGACATGACCTAGATTTGGGGAATTGACCCTCCCTCACTTTCCTTCTCTCTGACTTCATTCTCTGTCACTTTTCACATTCAGGACATACTGTCACTGTCACACCACACTGCATGATCAAGTACTGTAGAGCATGTCCTCATTGCCTGACTTTAAACTTCAGTGAAAGATAACTTTAGTGGTGATTAAAGTTGCAGTGGATAGTCCTGGTTTAAGTCACAAAGATGTCAAGTAACCATTTAAATGACACAGCAAAAGCTGTATATTTCCCTGGTTTTCTAATATTGTTTTCTCCCTCTCTTTTTCTAGGTCTTAACAGAGCTCAAGTCAGACAACCAGAGACTAAAGGATGAAAATGGTGCTCTCATTCGAGTCATCAGCAAACTGTCAAAATAAAAAAAAAAGATGTGCGATGCTCCTCTTGTGTGTCTGTGGACGCTCCAACCCTGAAATAGCAGTGTCATTATCCACAAGGTCCCGGGTTTTGACTCGTATCTGAGTTACTGTATGGTGACAGGCTAGTTTGGTTGCATTTTCAGAAACATCCTAGTAATTCCTGTTAGTACTTGTGAAGATCCAAAGAGAAGTGTTGGCAAGCTTCAGTTAATTTTACCATTATTAAAATTAAAGTTTCAACAATTTTTTTTCCTTCATTAGATGTTGTTTGTTTTAGGAATATTTGTCACGTGTATGAAATAGGGACCAGGTGTACTGTTGACATTTCAAATCCAAACTAATGCATCAGATTGCGTGAGGCTACTGTACCTAATAATATGCCATATAACATTTTGACACTTTTACTTTGGTTGTTACTTGTGCACTCCATAATCGTGTTTTAATATGTTTTTTATTTGAAAGAGAAGACAGTCATTGACTTAGACTGTTTGGAACCGTAGCTTTCTCCTTTATTATGATGTGAGACGTTAAAGACGTTAAAAACTTATCACAAAAACACTTTGACTTGCTTTCACTATAGGCTAAAGATAGTGAAGCATCATAAAATGCATGTTTTGGGGTGTGTTTGCTTCAATTGACAACATTCTCAGGTTTGTCACTCAGCCGTTGCTGCTCGCCACAGTTGAGTGCCTCGCAGATGTGGATTTCCTTGGAAATCTGTGGGTGTTTTTCTACAGTTGCAGGGATGCATGAATGTGATGCACTTGACAAACCTTTGGAAAAACTATCATTCTAACAGATCAGACACAAATTTTAGTCCAATTTTCAGCTTTTTAAAAATTAGCTAATACACATTTGAGTTTAATTTACCTAGTATGCAAAAAAATGTAACATGTATATGTGGGCTTGTTAAAGGAGACTGTACAATAGGCATGAAAGGCTACTTTGTACATGCACATGTTAACAGTGCTGCTGTTATTAGCAGTCCTGTGACACATTCAAAATGGTACACTTTCAGAGGAGATGATATTAATATTTGCCACACTTTCCTTTTTTGTGTTTTCAGCTGCCTTGCTTTTTTAAATGCATGTTCTTCCAAGAGGATATTTTTATTGAGCTAGTATCTCATTTTGAAAACAAATGAATGCCTGAAGAGAGAGACACCCCGAGTGCAAATGAAAATGCCGTATATATTTTGTTTTTTAATAGATATATATTTATTTATTTATGGATGTGTTAGTTTTAATCTTTATATTTTGCCTAGTCAGTTTTGTTTCAGAGGAGTACACTGATTATTTTTTTAGCTGACCCGTTGGCCTTCCTGTCATTAGGCGATTAAAATACAAACACCAGAATTGTGCACTTCCTTGTTATCATTGCTCTGTGAGCCTTCACATTAATTGGGTGGCCTTAAAAATCAGCAAAAGGCAGCGCTGTGAAATATAAACTGTTATCAGCTCTTTTATTCTGCAATGATTTCTCACCATTTTAATAGGTCTGCAGTTGTTCAAAGACTTTGTTGCCAATTTATAAGGCACACCTAGCTTCAGAGCAAGCCTGTACTGCAGGCCTTTTAACAAACCAGAACTTTACCAAGCTTCTGTTTTTGATCTGGTTATTTTTGTAGGCTATATTTACTAGTTCAATATTAGTGATGTCATGTTTTTATTAGTTGCAGTATGAAGGCACTTCTTACTTCTAATGGTTATTTAAGAACTAAACCCACAATGCAACAAAGTGTAGAGATTGTGAGTTTGCTTTAAAATAGGGTTTAATACATCGTGATTTATAAACTCTGCATTTCAGACTAATTTGCATGAAATCTCCTTCTGTGCTGTACGTGGTGTGAAAGACACACCAAGGATTTTGGTATCAGTCTTTTTTTCACTTAATGGTTAAGTTAACCAAGGTCCTCAGTGTTTCTTATATTCCTTAAACCATGTGATGGTTTTGGAGTCCAGCCATGCCACATTACCAGTGTTATGTTTGCTCACATCCACTAATTGAACTATAAATAAGCTACAGTATGATTCTGCTCTCTCTACATGTGCTGTAGATATACTGATTTACCGAGTGATTGTATATTCAACAGTCTGAAATGTTCTGAGTGGTGGCTTAACACAGACACATTACTTAATTCACTCTACTTAATAAATGGTAAAAGGATGAAAATGTTTTGTTTTTGTGACATTAACACACAACGAACAGAGGAAGAGGAACTGGGTATTAAACACAAACAAGTCATGGTAATTAAAAGGCCTTTATTTCCTATTTGTTTTTACAGAACTGTTAACACATATGATAAATTTGTAATAAGTTATTTGGTTCCCTTGATAACTTTATAAGGATCCCCAACGTTTGTCCACATAAGGGTCAAGAGGAGTTTGTGAGCAACGTTTGTGTCCAGTCAAGGGCTAAAGCATGCGATCCACAGTAGGCACAAGTACTGACATGAACACGCGCACCACGACACTAGACACGAAGAAACACGGCTAGAGGACACAACCTGACTGTCCTCTGATGCTTTAAAAGAGGATGAAGAGAAAGAGGTGAAAATAAAAAGGGAAAAGAAGAGTCTTGAGAATACAGTTGCATCAGGGATGAGGGGTGGAGGACTAAGCGCTCAAGAGGGGAGTTTGGTACGCTCCTGCATGTTTGGCAGTATACAGTATGTCCATGTTGTAAACATGAAGGCCGGCATTCTTTACGCCCAGCAAAAGCAGCTTCAGTGGAGAAATCAGTGAGCTTGCTTCCTATTCAGCATCATGAAACCGACGGTACATGGTTGGTTACACGTAAACGAGACAAAGACGCAATGAGAAAGCAAATGTGACAGAGTTTGGTGGCACATCTCTATATTCTACATTAAAGGCATACATCACAAAAAATTAAATGGCAGAAGAAGTGATTACACATATGCACAAGAATACAAAGGAGAAGTACAGCGAGTAATAGAGGAGACAAGACATCATGTTTCAAAGTGGCGTTTTTACCCGCTGAGAGGCTCCTCGACACATTTTGACAAGGTGGTAAAAGATCTGCTGAACTTTGGATGGTTTCCCTTTTTAAATCCCAGCGTTTGCAAAAAAATCGAATAAAACAAACAAACCACAACTGTGTGACCGGTGCTCTTTCAGCTGTCTGCACAGCTGAAAGAGCACACAGCTTCAGATGCGGATGTGCATAAAGATATTACACAGTTCCACAACCAGTAAGAGAACAGATTCATTTCCAGGTTCAAAACACAACTAAGACTGTTGTTTGACCATTACAGTCAAACGCACAAAGATGCACATTTACGAATGAGTAATGTGTCCCATGCATGCAGACCTGTACTGTATATTGTATAATCCAATGCTGTGGTTTTGCACCGTGTCTGCTAAAGGGCATACACCTCGTCTTTTTTTCCCACATACCCAAATACACACAACTACCAGTCCCCCATAGAACTTGTCCAGCGGTCATGCGACTGCAGTGACCCGAGCAGTAAAAGGTACTAAAAAAAACCCAAAAATATATCTCTAAAGTGTGCTATAGGTTTACCTGTAATCACCTTTGCCTCATCATCTGAAGTGTTTGTCACTGCTCTGCGTGTACTGTTATTGTGGCTTTGCAGATTCAAACAGTGGTGATGAGTGAAGGCAACCGTAATCAGGTAGTGGCAGTATTTTTAGAAATGCGCTGAAATTTTGTGTTTAAATTATTCTCAGTGCATCATTTGGTCACAGTCTATAGCGTTAACGGGACAGTGAGTAAAAACTATATTGCATTAGACAATGTGTAGCGTCACACAACACACTGCAGATTGTTACCAGAACAGGTGTGGCAGTTTGACAGATCTGGCAGGATTGAGGTGAACTTAAAGGAATAGTTCCACACTTGGAAAACTTGCTCATGCTCTTGCCTATTATTGATTGGCTGACACCACCCCTGTGTCATTGTTTTTTTTTTTTTGCTTTTTTAAGTATAAAGCTCAGCACAAAGACTGGAAAAAGAGGTTGCCTCACTCGAAGTAAGAAAATATGCCTACTAGCACCACTAAAGCTCACAAAGTAACACATAATACCACTGTTTAAAATGTTCAAAGACAGAAAAGAAAAAAAAGGAATAAAACAAACTAGAGGAGTGTTTTTTTGTTCCATCAACAACTGATTTCAGGATGACTAAATAACACAAGCTTCATATTTTAGTGTGGACTGTGGAATCAGTCGTCTTTTCAAACTCTCTGCAAACTGGCAAGTCATTTCCCAAAATGTGAAACTATTTCTTTCGTTTAATTTTACGTGCATGACATCAAAATGATTTTTTCTGCCATGTGCCTGCGAAAATCATAACTCTATGCATAGTTCTATGGGAGGGATTCAGGTTTAAAACTTGGATTCCACTATTAAGTTTCTCAGCTTTTGCTCTCATTTTTGTTGCTTGAGCAGTTTGCTCAAATAAAAAAAATGAAAAGAAATAAAAAGAAAACAACAAAAACAAGGGTAACTTCTTATTAATTGTACATGTAGTCACCAGTACATTCTAAACTCTGCTAAACTGGAAGAAGAGAAACTAGAAGAGTGACCCAGTTTGGTTCATAAATTGCACTCGGCCCAAGTATAGAACACGCTCTCGTATATATATATACATATATATATATATATATAATTCTTAGCGTTATTATTGAGAATCTATTGTGATGTCATATCTATTATTTATACTATCAAAACAAGGCTAATCACAATACTGGAAAATCAGCTACCTCTATGAAACAAGGACATCAACAGCTCCGAAAGTAGAAAAAGACACACTCACTCTACTAAACTCACAACTGTTCTCAATGCTCACATATACATTAAATGGATTTTTGCCCTCTTGATGAACAAAGACCTCTGAAAGGAATGTAAAAGAGAAACACTGGCCAAGGAAAATGAAGACATGTCAGATTTTTTTCTTCATAAATAAACTCTAGCTACTCAGCTGAGCTCTAAAGAGTTAGTGCTTGAGTTTTATGGCTTTAGTTTTATCTTATTCGTTTATCTTGTATACATGTACACGTATTGTATAATAAACACAGCAAAAGAGACACAGCCGTGAAGTATTTCAGGTCATTTAAATAGAAGAAAAAAGTAAAAACTTCCAAGTAAAGAAGAGACAAAAAGGGATTCCAAGTCATTCGCGTTCACTGGAATGGAACTATTTGTCTTTTGGCCCCAGGAAATGTATTTTCTATAAAGATATGATCCAACAGACATCTTTCTTGGTCAGTGCTGGCAGAAAACTGACTCCTACAATCCACCTACAAATTGCACATTTATTCAGCCTTTTCTAATAAGTTATTTCAGAATCACACTGCGTCAAATCTGCTATTAGAAACTGCTTATATCTTAGACTTGGAGATCCCCTTTCCCAAACATTAAAAACCCTAAATACATTTTTTGAAATAAAAAAAAAAAGCAATAGCAATTAAAATTCAGAAATGTGTCAAATATTGGCCTTCAGAAAGGTGCTGAAACAAAACAGATGGCAGATAAAAATAAAAATAAAAATTCTGATCACACAGAATTAGATAGCAAGCATGCGGCTACATTTTCATCCTACATGAACTCACACACAGTACTGGACGACACACTTGCTTAAGAATTTCAGGCGTGGAAAGGATCTTATTAGTAATATTATTCTAATATCTGTATGACATTCTCTCCAGTGACCCTCATGGAAAATAAATACACATTTGTTTCATTTTAGAAAATATACAGTGCATCTTTTTTCCCTTCGTCGTGTTATTAAAATGACAAATGACACCCATTTACGTACACGAGATATTTTTGCTTCGTCTCTAAAACATGCTCTTATGTACAGTATTTTGTATAAACATGCAGTATCAACGTGTATGAACTATGTATATAGGCAAAACTACACACCAATGGGTTGCTTGATTGCTTCCGTGTTGCCTTTTCTTTAGTGTTGTTTTCGTTAACTGAAGAAAAGAATGATGGGACGTGAAAAACTCAACTCCTGTCAAAGTTTGAAAGAAAAACCTATGATTTCCAACATTCATTAAATTCCCAAAAAGCTGTGGTAATGTCTAAAAAGCCGACCGCATTTACTTTACATTGACTTATATTGCACACAGTTAATGGGTAGCTTTTGCCGTTGGTGCTTTCAGACAGCAGGATTTGCTTTTTTTTGTATGTTTTTAAAAAAAATTTATTCATAGCTAGCTCAGCAAGGAAGTTTATTGGGGTCCAAACACTCTACACATATCAGGAGCCTTTTCTGCTTTATTCAGACCTGATGAGTTTGGGCTTTGTTCATTCCCAATATTTCTCTTGAACAGAATATTAATATACAAATATAGAGAGCCAAACTTGTATAGCCAAAATATGCACAATATCATATCATTCTTAGACATCTGTGTTGGGCTTGTCAAGCTGAGGACTGTGGGTATCTCATGTATGATTCAAGCTGCAGGAGACCAGGACTGTAGAAGTTTTTAGACCACAGAAACTTAAAAAAAAGTATTTTTAAGATGTGCCCTGGTTCAGTTTATAGATTTGGACAAAATAAGCTAAAAGGATTTAAAATATCTGCATTTTTAATTTTCAGCAGGACTTTTTACTTTAAATTATTTTTTTACACGACATTTTGGCTCTCTGTACTGGACCTAAAACATTCTGTTAAGAAACGCATTAAACTGAAGGATCTCTCTGTTATTATCAGGTTCATTTATATGAGGAGACCCGTTTGGCATGCCACATGGTGCCACAGAAAAAATTCAATCTCACAACATTTTATCACAGAAAAACTACACAGATCAAAGAACAGTTTTACCACAGAACAGAAAAATACCCGATAGTGCAATTATATTCAACAGTTTGGTAAGCTGTGTATAAAATACACATGGATCAGTGCCTTCTTCCAGACCACACCCTCGCAATCAAGTGAGAAATATAATATCCAAACAATTAAAACGCACACGCAAAAAGCCGAGGCAAAAAAAAAGCAACAAAAACAACAACAACAAAAAAAGTCAATCACTGTCTTGCTGTCTGTTTGTTTTTCTTTATTACAGCTAGCAGTAACTACTAACGTAAATGATTAAAGCTCTGGTTTCTAAGTGTACTTAAATGTAAGATTTTGATTTAAAGTGCTTAAGGAACAAAAATGTTTGAAGTCAAATAGAAAAAAAGGAACTGAGATAAAAGGAAAAAGAGATTAAAAAAACAGGGGAAAGAAAGAAATGAAGAGAACAACACTGCTAACTGGAAGGCGTCCCTGGTAGTTGAAAATTGCTTATTTTGTTACTTGGAAGGCTTGTCTCCTTTATGACTGTAAGACGGTTATAGGGATTCCTTTGAAGTAAAACCCTTGTGTCAAGTCCATGACTAATGGCAGTAGCACTGAACAAGTGAGATACAGAATCAGAGGCGTTGGGAGGGGAGGTGGTAGACTGCAGGCGGTAATCGACACCTTGTAAATATCATGTCATTGGTGCTTGGAATCAGTCTTTGTTGTACCTGCTCTGATATTTCCACGCTTGTTGTTCCGATGACAGATGCAGCCTTTTTGCACGGTGGAAAAAAAAATATACACAAATACCCTTTTTTACTCCAAATCCATTATTCCCTCCCTCTCCCCTGACACACCACTTTAAGGATAAACTAACACTACTCGTGAGCCTTGGGTCACTCAAAAAGATCTTGAATTGAATATTTTTCTCGTCTACTTGAGTATCAGAATAATAATAACCCGTTTAGAAAAAAAGGCATGGAGTTTCACTTTCCTCTCAGTTTTCCTGAGACGATGGGCGGAAGGGTAACTAATCAAAACGGCAGTGTGTTTGTGGGTAACTGGATATGTGTCTATCCCTACTTTGCTACCCACCTCTAGGAATGTACTTTAAACTAACAGAATCATCTAGTATGATAACTGGCAGGTGTGGAACATGGTGCACAATACACCTAAGGAATGAACCTGCTTGTGTTATTTCTCTATCATATGGCAGTATAAAGCATTTTATTATTAAGCTCTATTCTAAGCAACATGTGTCACTAAAGGGAAAAGATAAGAAGTACAATATGAGTGAATGTTGTATGTTTTATCCCCTCTATGACCAGATTCCCGTATAGCACTCTTACCCTTCTTCATATTCTACTATGTATTCTTATAATATAATGGAACCACAACCCCAATACAAAAATAGATCTAAAGGAAATCAACGGAGCATCTGTCCATCCTGTAACTTATCTTCTTTTTTTAGTGGCATGATTTTATATAACATGATGCTTTTTTTAAACTACTCCCTTCATGTCAAATGGTATCAGTGGATCTTTTGAAGGGTGGCAGTGGGGAAGGAAGGAGGAGAAGGAAAAAAATGTGGAGAGGGGAGCAGATGTGCAGTTGGGGTGTTTGTCTGGAATATACACTGGGAAATGATGGGAAATGCATGGGTGGGTAGGTGTGGAGATGGTGTAGGTGGGTTTACTTCTTGGCATTCAGGGCTGCGAGAGCGGCATCCACCTCTTCCTCTGGCTGCAGTGGATGCCACTGGGCAATGGGGCGACGGGGGTTGGCCAGCATGTCGGACCAGTGTTTCAGCCCAGCCCCTGTGGACTTGCTTCCTACCAAGATCTTCCCAATGGCATCATTCTTGCCAATCTTGTCGTAATCCAGCACTGTGATCACAGCTAGGATTTTCTGGGAGAGCAGGAAGAAAGGTTTACAAAATCTGAAGTGGACTGTAGAAATCTGACGTTACTGAAAGATATTTTAATTGGTTACTGGTGTCAGAAGCCTGGGGAGTGTTTATGCTTTCTGCAAAGTATGAGCAATGCTTAGTGTATAGCGTCCTACACACCACAGAAAGTCATCATATACAATGTTTTTGGTGCTAAAGTACATATAACTTCTATTTTATAACACACAGCAACATGTGACAGTCATGAAAAGAACATTTTCATCATAGAGTCACATGACAACTTTCTTTTTCACATGATAAAAATATGTTTACATGGTCAGTGGTCCCTTTGGTCACAAGTGATAATAAATGGGTGTTAGTGTGGTGGTTTTCATTGTTTGAATAAAGTTAGATGAGAATATTGAAATCACTCTTATGTCTGTACATGAAATATAAGATGTCTAGTACCTCCAAAGCTCACTAATCATCACACCGATCCCACTTCTTGTGTACTCTACTTCACAACTACAAGTACCATCATAAATTTCATGAAAGACCTGAAAATTAGAAAGCCTGTGTACACAGGTGGATTTACATACTCACTTAACTGGAAAATACCACATCATGTTCTCATAAAATAAAAGACAATTTGGGATAGTGACAATTTCATATAAATATAACTGCCACACAGTCGTTCGTGGTATGCTTGATCACAGATTACTTGATAGACAACATTTATATAACGCTCGTTAAACAGCATGTGTTGACAGGATGCAGTGTTCATTGGCGTAACTTTGTGCTGAACATTGACGGGGTGGGGGTGGGGTAAATTCCCAGATCCCTGGGTAAATTCCCAGATGATTAAACATGCAACTATTTTGCTGGTAATACCTGAAATGAGTAAAGAAAATCAACAGCCTTTTTATGCAAGATAATTCATAATTTTATTGGGGGGGTTACATTGGTTGGGTCTAAATATTGGGGGGGGGTCATAACCCCCCTAACCCCCCTGGAAATTACGCCCCTGGCAATGTTACTCTTTCTGCACCTACTAAACGTTAAAGATTTGACAGGACTATTCCGCATCCTTACCTGCATTTGCTCAAGAGGGATCTCAAAGCTGAATGACTCATTGTAATAAGGATTCAAAGTGTTCTTTTTCACTGTCGTCTTCTTCTTCTTCAGCCTCTTTCCATTCTGCAAAAGGTTGATTTTCACATATGGATCTGAAAACAAAAACAGAGGAAAATCACGATAGAGGCTGACAGAAATCCCTCGCACATGCACGCTTTAGTCGCACTGCTTTAATGCACCAACAGATGGGGCCAACGCTGAACCCAGAAGACGTGAGGGTTGCTGCATGGTGACTACTGCAGCATCAGCACGTGAGCAGAGCAGAACCGACCTAATGGCTGTGCTCACATGCTTTCTCCTCCACACAATGCAGTTTGCTACACCTAAATGTCTCTTTGCTCCAAAGAAATTAATAAGGAATAAAATATTTAAGCTTAGTACAGTACATATATGTATATATAAATAAATAAATATATATATAGAGGAGCCCACCTGACAATCCACCCACATCCATTTTCTTGAGGTTCTTGGCCTCCAGAATACAGATGGTGAGTTTGCCAGCAGTGGGGACATAACGCAGGGAGATGCAAATGTCACCCAGCTTCTCCGGCTGTGAGGACGAGGCAGGAGGAGAGAAAGTTAAAGCAGATCTGAAGCAGAACCTTTTCTTTGCACAAATACAGAAACGGTGTCATTTATATAACATTTTAAGTAAGCATATTCATTAACAATAATTCCTGCTGCCATTACTTTATTTTTAATACTATCTATATAGCTGATGTATCCAAAGTTAATAACATATCAGCAAGAAATAATTCCAGTGGAAAAGAAGCTCTGTAGCATCACAGCATACATTACTGCTGAGACATAGGAAGAAATACAGAAATGAAATTGTAGCTATGCTATACTGGTTGAAGGAGAACAAAAAGGGAAAGACCAAACTCTTGAATGAGCTGCACAAGAATCCCAGAGGGAAAAAAGTATTTTGTTTTAATTTATGCTTAAAGTGGACTTTTATTAAAGAGCTTTCTTAGAATAGCCTTTTAAAGAGGCACCTGTGTGGACATACAGCAGGTTTTTAAAGAGTGATATCAGCAGTGTGATAGAGGTAGTAACACTCTTCTTACCTCTTCTTGATCTGCACTGTCCAGGTCTCTCCACTCCTCAATTGGCTTTGCCAAGTCAAGGGTGTTCATGGGTATTTTAATCTCTCCAATGACGTCATGCTTAGAGAAGCGATCAAAGTCATAAACGGACATTACCAGAGTCTTTCCTCCCATCTCTTGGAATGGTATCTGAAAGATAACAACCCATTTACCTATTTTACTAATTTAAGTTTAATTCAACCGGTAGCAATAAGCACACATTTCTAACGGTTTATGACAAAAGATACTTGATGTATAAAGATCAGATAAATCTAGATCAGACCAGTATTGGCTGTTGCCCCTGGCCTGGAGCTCAGAATTGTCTAGCTTCATAACATGCTGCTTCAGCACAGCTGCCTGTCCCTGACTTTGACAAAGTAAAGCTGAGTTGTTTTCACAGAGCTGTGTCAGCACGCAAAGTGCACCAGAGGTGGCCCTCTCCTTTAATTTGATTCTCTACCATATTCTCCTTGTCAGACACCTTCAGTGTGTCTGCTGTTTTTCATCACTGTTGAAAAGAAATAAGAAACATAGTACCTGCTCAGCTCTAGAGGACAGAAGAGGGAAATTAGAGGAGAAGCTGACTCTTATCAGGACCTGTCCACACATCAAATGACTTGACATTCATGTTGTTTTACTAAGTAATTAATAAAGGCCATTTAGCTTTTGCTAGTAACTTACCTTAAAGGTAAAGGTCTCATTGAATACAGGATTCAGTGTTTTCTTGTGAACCTTTGTGTCAAACTTTTTCTTCTTGTCTGGGAGGACAAAGACTTTCACGTAGGGATCTGAGGTGCCACCGCTGTCCATGGAGAGGAGATCAGCGGCTTGCAGGATTCCCACAGTCAACTAGGGAATAAGAAGTTATGCAGTTAAGGCAGGAAAGGTTGAACTAAAACTAAAAACCCAATTTTGGTTTCATTTTTATTTTGGCAAATCAACTAAGAACTACTACACCAGAAGATGTGCTAAAAAGAACATTTAGCATGTGATGCTTCACACATTAGTAACTACTCACAGGGTCTGCTTTGAGTTCATTTTGACAAGAAAATGTCAAATAAACTACTCAAGCACTTGCCTTGTTCTCTTGGAAGTCATAATCAATTGAGTACTGCAGCTTCCCTAACTTTTCCTTCTCCTTCACTTCCTCTTCTTTTTCATCCCCAGTCAGTCCAGGTTCCACATCATCTTCTTCATCATCGTCATCCTGCGGTTTCTGCAATGACAGAAGGGGGGACGGTGGCAGAAAAAGGAGTGAGATGACGGTTCAGCGGAGCCATCTGTGCTGAACACCAAACCTTGGGTATCAGCAGTCGGGTTAGTCACAGCACCTACCTGCCACTTACCCCCGTGTTACTAGTGCAATCTGCTCATCGATGACCACGGTTGCAACCTGACTTGATTTCACTATTTCTTGGGTGACACCATTTGCTGTTTTTCTTTTTTTTTTGTTTTCATGAGCGCTACGAGTCTTTTAAATCTGCATAAATCAAAGGCAGGGAACTACAAACTGTTGTACAAGTGTTGTTTCAATAGAAGTGTATGTTACGTAAAAGACTGAGAAAGAGGGGCAGAGAGAGATTGAGATTAAGGAGAGAAACAACAGAATAAAAGCAAATAGAAAAGGAGTGAACGAAAAAAACAGGAACAACTTACATTGCAATGCAATCTAGTACAACAGCTCTGCTAAACCCTTGGAAGGTCTCAATTTCACTTCTTAAAGTCACTGTAAAATCTCAAATTAATATGACTCACTTGTGTAGCTACCAGTAATAGTGATATTACAAGGAGTGGACAAAAAAACAGAAACAGAGCGGGGAAGAGGACTTTTACTTTGAAGGAACAGCATCACACAGGTAGCTGCACAAATCCCAAACATGACTCATTTCAAATGAGTCATGTTAAGTTGTTTAAAAAGTCTGAAAAATTGTGATGGCGTATCCCACACAGAGTAACGCTGTATCAGCAACGAAGAGCCAATGTCAAAAGCAAGCACGTTAAAGGATATCATGGGATGCTTTTCAAAAACAAGTTAACATTTATTACAGAGCTGCTGCATTATTGCATTGCAGTGCTAGGTGTCCTTGCTATTTAGTTGGCTCCGTGTACAGTGTTTCCAACAGAGGCTGAGTGTCCTCACTGAGTGAATGTGAAGGACAGCGCTATCAGGCGTAGATGTGATTTGATCAAAGCACTGACGCAGTACTTACTGACACTTCTTGAAAAGCTCTCAAACTTGCTCAAACCGCGGTGATATTGGCAGTCTGGCAATCAGTTTACTGTAAGCCAGACTATATTAATGTCTGGCATCTATCTCCTCCTGACAACCTTAAATCCCATTAATGTGTTTACATTGATATTGTTGTTATGACTTTGCTTCAATTACTGTACTCTGGGCTGACTGCTGTAACTAAGTGAATGATTGAAAGATTTCATAATTTATTCCAGAGTCCAGATTTTCGAGCTGATGCAAATTATTGTCCCACTTAATCACACGCCAGAACAACATTCAGCAGCTTACTGACATTTAACTGCTCCTGAGATAATCAGGGCATGATGAAGAAGATAATTCAAATCTTCTGTTATCGTGCATCTTGCTTTTACATTACACCCAGTGACTCTTCAGGGTCCCATATCTTTAGAGGCGGTCACGACTAATCTAGCAAGAGCAATTTGCTAAGATATGAATCTTAAAGTAAACTTTCATTTTGCTATAAGATACTGGGTAATCTCTCAGCGTGGCCTCCTTTTCTACGGCTCCCCTCCTGAAAAAACACTGACGTCTTCGTGAGATCCAGCTACTTACTGATCTGGAAAAGGAACAGGGCATCCACACAGATAATGCACTACCGCGCACACTCGCTGCACAGCATACTGAACCCCACCATACCCACACGCACGCACGTCCTTAGATGCATACAGCGGCATGTTAGGACCATTCTAAGGGGTACATGATAACTTGAGAATTGGGAGAAAATTCTGTGATTTGTAGAACTGTGCAAAACACTTGAGCCATCCCTCATTTCTTTATATTTTACTTCCAAGGAGTCAGTGTTTCTTGTAATCTTTAAAGTGGTCTTGAGCAATAATTTCCCAGGCATTCTGAGAGCCTTGCAAAGTTTTTCTTTGGATAATTGCTGCCAGTCCAGTCTTTAAACCTGATCATTTTCAGAGGACTGTTTTCTTTTTTGTTTATTAAGCTATTTAACACTGAAGTATGAATCATTTAAGCATAAGAAATACACTTAACACAAGGAATGAACCAGTGTTGTGTCTACACATAACAGACAACTTAACAAAGAACCAATTTTGTCTTGTATCTTTAGGGACTTTGTTACAAGGAGGAAGTTGCAACATCTATTTCTTAAGTTGAGTCTACAAAAAACATAACAGTTTCATAGGCATAAAATAGCATTTTGCACCAACAGGTTATACCCAAAAAGCTATTATCCAAAAACTTGGAATATATCAGGATGGTATGTAGCATTATGCCTGTGGCAGACTGACGACCTGTCCAGCGTGTACCCTCCCTCTCGCCCTAAGACAGCTGGGATAGGCTAAAGCCCCCCCGCGACCCTGACAAGGATAAGTGGAAGAGAATGGATGGATGGATGGTATGTGGTATGACCTTTAGAAATGTGACGAAACTGGACAAGTGGAGAACAAAAGAAGACGTGGCAGGCCTAAAAAAACAGTCTAGCGCAGATCAACCGTATCTGAAAGTCAAGTTCTTAAGAATCAAACTGTGAAATTTCTGAATCATGGATGTTTGAAAATAGCTCAATGCACCTATTTCCCAACTTTCAAAAAAAGGTGGCTCAAGACTTTTGCACAGCACTATAAGTCGTAAAGTTGATTCAATTTTTATGTTAAACAGGAAAAAATGTTCCTGTCAGGGAACCACATCGCCCTGCTCTCCAAGGCTGGAGCGACCTCACCACGCCACATATGTGTAGACATCATATTATTGTGATTATGAGACAAAATTTCTAATCTAAAAAGTTTCTAATCCGGACGCTAAAATTCATTTAATTTTCTCTACTGCAGCCAGCACGTACGGAAGGAGCAGGAGCATTGACCCAACCTTGCAAACTGAAGCTAAGTGGAGGGTTTTTAACCCAAAAAATAAATCTTTTTGTACATTATGGACATAATCTCGTACTTAGAGTATTTTTCCCTCAAAATATTACACTCCATACCCTGGCTCTAGAGTTTTTTATTTTATTTTACCTAGAACGGCCCGAAAATGCTGTTGAACATGCAGACTTACATGCATGCTTCACACCCCCACTCACCCATCTCCCACACACACGCACACACACACACACACACACACACACACGCACAACCAAATACACTCACATTCTCACACAGTGTCCTACGTGGCATTCTGTATCTTTATTGTTGTAAATGCTTTTCATTCAAGCATGCCAGGCCACACAATGCAGGATCCAAGATTATTTCTGATGGTAAATGTAAATGGTTTATCTTGTGATGTCTTAAGTGTGGTAAAGGTTATGCGTTGATGTTTCATTTAAACGTCGAGGCCCCCAAAAATCTATATTAATGTCTCGAGTGAAATGTACACATCCACTGAGGGATCATGCTGAGAATTAGCAGTTCCTCTCGAACTTTCAGAGGGGGTTCAAAGATAAAGAAATGGTACGTCTGAATGAATGCCCTTTCAACTCCATGGGTTGAAATGTAAGCTCAGTACTGAGTTTTTATTAAGCAGAATGTGTACTAAAGCAGCCGGTTGACTCGTGCGGCATTAGGTTTGGATCGACTAAAATCAGGCTTTTGCATTTGACTGAAGATGTGGGCAAACATTCTGGCCCACCATTTCTCTTCAATGGCACCCAAGTGCTTCGGGGAGAGAGAGAGGGGATCAATGACTGTCACCTAGTATGTCAGCAGCATGGGTCATCCAGGAAAGTTACTCTCAAGTCAAGTTGTGGCCATTCAATGGTACCTACTGCAAGGGCATATGCTGGTCTTTGTCAAGGGGTACAAACATCTTTATCTGCTGTGGAACTCGGAGCATGTTTGCACAACCTGGGGTACACAATATTTATTTTATAGCTAAGTTAGCAAATCTTTGAAGAGGAATTATTTGTAAGACATCAGTATTTTTGGTCGTGATACACAATAGAGGCCTCTAATAGTGGAAACATGCTCCAAGCTCTCAGTGAGGTAAAGTTTCAGCTAATATTTGACAAATATCCAGCTTACCCCTTGCACATGCATGTTAGTGATCTCTAGTGAGCTGCTCAGTGCACTCATCATTCAAAGGCTCAACCATAGGATGAGTTTCATGTTCATTTCAAACCATAGACAACTTAAACAGATGTCTGTTCTGTTTTTTGTTGTTTTTTATGCCAAAATTGCAATCTCTGGATATACAAGACATAGCATTTAGTGCGGCATATCAGTTCAGTGGGTTTTGCGAAGCAGCTTAATTGCTCCCATGGAGTCCTCAAGCACCCACAGCACCTAAGCTTGCAAAAACTAAGGAAGCCATAGCACTCATTGTCATCATCACTGCAATCCAACCCCTCCAAGCCCAGCCCAGCCCAACCCCACTCCCACCACCGCTCCCACCCTGCCCTGGTCTGTGCTTACACAGAGTGGCCAGAGAGGGGTGCCGCGTGCTATCAGACCTACCGTAGGCAGAGAAGTCCACCACAGTCAAGATACACGGAGCACACATAAGACACAAAGCAGGAAGGAGGAGAGCAGAGACAAAGGAAGAGATTGAACTCACAGCAGACACCAAAGAAGGGTAATCACAGCAAATGTAGTTAGCTACACTGTAGGGACTGAGGAAAATGACAGACGGAGAAGCCCCCTCATTAGCACAATCATATCTTGTGCAGCAAGTCCATTGGAGTTTTAAAATAACATCAATTTTAGATATGTTACTGCACCTCATCAAATTATCAATCATGTTTGTGGAAAAAATAATAATTATAGGCCCAAAACAACACCATTGTACTAACTAGTAATTTAAATAATTACTCTTTCAGGACGAGGAGAAAAACAATGGCTGTTCTGTATGTTAAAGTCTTGTCATTTTCCACTCAAGTCCCAAAGCATAAGTGAGAGAAAGAGCAACAATAACATTAATGACAAATACATTAAATGAAAAAAAGAAAGAGAAACAAATAAATTAAAAAACATTAACCATGGTGGATAAAGAATGTAATTAACAACTGTGGAGAAAAACTGGGTTAGAAAACATCAAAATTGTAAAGAATCTCTGTTTTCATCTAGCCTAAAATCCAACACAATTCAAACAGGCTAAATTATTTTTAAAGCTACTTGAGTAAAATATGGAAAAATGCTTTTTGTTATTATTTTATTACAATGCCAAACACAACACCCCTAAGCCTTTATATAATAGGCCTATTATTATAGTCATATATAGGTTAAAGACATTTGTTGTTAGCTTTGCTTTATATTCAGTACAATTATAAATTATATCAGGCAGGAAACGTCCTCCTGAGGCAGAACATACCTCTCCACCTTTCAGGTTCTTCATTCCCATGTCACCCTTCCCCTTCTTGCCCTTCTTGTTCTTCTTCTTTTTGAAACAGCACTTCTTGACGATGCAGAAGCAGCATGTTAGAATGAGTAAAGCGGCGACCACAGCGATGGCAATGATGGCCCATGATGGCACTGAGGAGCATATACAGACCAGTGTACAGATGAACCCACACAGAAAAGCTACAAGTAAATACTGTGACATTTGACCGACCAATCATTAAGCCTCCTGTCACGTCCTGAGCCAAATATATTTAGTAAAAGGTGGTAGGTTAGCAATTAGATCTAGTGAAAATTTGATTTCTCTGCCATTAGGAAGAGCAGCCAGTGATCAATACTGAATAAAGACATTAAAGGCCTGCAAATGCCTGCAGCAAAAAGAGAAAATCTAATTCCAAATTCATTGCTTAGAGTTGTATCAATGGGAACTGATGGCTGATCGGATGATTGGGGCTTGCGTGGCACTCACGTGGGATCTTGTCGATTTCATTCAGGAACTTGTTTTTGATCTCGTCAAAGGCATCATTCTTGCTCACTGGTTCGGTGGAGTTGTCTGCCGAGACTAACGCGACCGGCGCTGGAGTCACAGTCAAGGCACTGGCTCCCGTTGGCTTAGCAGCGACCATGGGCGTTGTCTGATGCCTGAACAAGTTCCACTTCATTTAGGCTGCACGTACTGTCCGTGAAAAAAAAGGGGAGGGGTTTATTAGTAGGGAGACCAGACCATTCATGACTTGTTCTCAACCAGCATAATATATTCCACCTGTGTGTCACTACACTGCCAACATTCACAGGTGGGTATTAACAGTTTGACATTAAAGGGTGGAGTCATTTGGCTGATTTTCACATTTTTTGAAGATGTTTGAAAGAAAAAACTACATGAATAAATGCAAAAACACACAAGTTATAATAAAGCATTAATTTACCAGAAAACAATCAGAAAGGCTAAAACAGTGAAATACTTTGTTTGACTTAAAAGATAAAATGGATATATGGATGGAGCTGTCTTATGAAAGTCGTCTAAATCAGCGGTTCCCAACCATTTTTGTGCTACGGACCGGTTTATGTCCGACAATATGGTGTCGCGGATAAATACAACAAAATAAAACCAGTACCAAAAAAGGAAGATTAATTCATAACACACTGGAAAAGACCCAGGGAAACTGAGTTAACGATAAAAACGATTAAAAAATGACGATAAAAAACAATAAAAACCCTGAAAACCATAAATTTCACACCTGGGCCTCAACTCTTGCAGCCTGGTTGGGGACCACTGGTGTAAATGATACAAAAGGTATAGGAGAGGGATAGCTGATGTATTCGATTCATGGTTTTGATATTTACTCCCTTTTGTGACATATAAAAATGTGTTTGTTAGCCACTGAGCCCCAAAAATGTAAATCACCAAATTAAATACAGGTCATGACAGAAACAAAAGATTCATTCACAGAACTTGAACTTATAAACTTCTATGTAGCATTAAGTTGGACCAGTTGGATCTTGGTTTTTACATTTCTAATACTTGGTAAGTCCCAACGCTACTGATTATTTTGAGGAAATATACCTATAAAAAAGCAAAAAAAATGTTATTACGTCTGCTGAAGTATCACTGAGATCAATTTAGCTCCAAACGCTCTCTCTCTCATGCCTCCAGTTAAATATATATGTAGTAGTATGTGCAGAGGCTGCTTTAAAATCCATCTGCTGAATCCAACCAGAAGGAGAAAATTATATTTACAAAATAGTTTTGTGACAGTCGCTTAGAAGCCAGTTTTGATATACTATGCAATGCTGACAAATCAAATGCGAAACTTGAAATCTCCTGAGTGCACACAGTGAGTAGAGAGTGTCTGGTGTCCAGAAGTTAAACCTCTGAAATGAACAATATTTGCATGTATATAGACTTAAGATGTTTCAACTGGGGAAATGAGAAGCTGATCTGTGTGCATGTTTGTCTGTGTGTGTGTTTCTGTGTTTGTGTAACATATGCCAAAGTGAATATTTTAAATCTGACTTTTCTTTTCAAATGTCTGGAGAGGGCCCCGTGTCCGATTGGCGACCTGTCCAGGATATACCCCTCTCGCTCTATGGTAGCTGGGATAGGCTTCCTCTAATATAAGCTGAGAAAGGAGATCTTTGGGTTCCCAGAGAACCTTGGGTAAGGCTCTGTGATTTCATTTCAACTTTGTTCATGATGAGCTCACCAACAATTATATAACTTAACAACCATTAGGTGAATAGTATGGAATTTTTATTTTATTTTTATTTTTTTGCTTTTGTGCTATTTCCAACTCAATTTTTTTAGACATTCTCTTTATTTATCTTGCAGTCAGCCAGTTCATCCACTGTCTGAAACAAGCCACTGTATCTTTTAATTGGCTGCCCCTCACAAATGAAGTATTTGACCTGTGGCTAACAGGGCCGTTTATTGCTCACAGCATTTGTTTGCCTTATATTACTGTATAAGGGATATGCAAACTTTATTACATCATGAAGAGCTAAGAGTAGACAAAAACTAAAACAAAGTGTGTAGATGAGCCTGAATCTTTGGCTCCCAACCATTATTTGTACATAGGTTGACTTTATTATGTGAAACTCTGGTCATGGGTACTAAAGGCATTTGCTGCTGTAGAAGTATACATGACAGTAAAATCATAAGAGATCCATTTTAACCTATTTCATAAAATTCTGATTTGCAAAGACTTTACTTGATCAAGGCACTAACGCTATTTCTAGTCTGATGTTGCTTCCATACGTGCGCCAGCTGTGCCTGACCAGGAGAGATGTTTAACCACACACAGAAACAAAATGAACTACTACTAGCCATTCTCCTGTGGTGTTTCCAGAGGCCAAACAAATGTTCAATCAGAGCTCTTATCTGTTCCAGAAATCACAGAGTGACAAGTGCAGCTGAAATCAGCCTGCCGACAGAGCGATGAGTGATTGGGCAAGACCTTGATTCAGAAAGCAGAACGAGAAGACAAGCATAACAAGAGCAGACTTCTGCTGCTGATTTCATTAAAGTCATGGTGATATGGGGAAAAAGAAGGAATTTCCTACTTCTCAAGTGCCAATTCTCCAGGATGGTGCCAGAGATTCTGCTTCTATTTATTGCTACATATAAATTATTCAAATTGAGGCTGACAGCGGAAAGGATAAGCTTATATTATTCAGGGGCCAGGACCACTTTATACATCCCAAAATATATTATGTAAAATAACTTGTGCTGCTGTTATGCAGACTGATGTTACCAGTGATGAACATCTTGTGAATATATACATAGATGGGGAATTGAACAATTACACAAACATTGTCAGTTATTGAGAAAATTACTGAGGAATGCTTTCATCCATCACACATTTAAAAATGAGTGGGCTGTTCAATGAAACAGCAATCACAAGCCTCACTGTCTCCACTCTCCACTGTATTATGCATTACAGTAGATATTGTAGCGCTGTTAAAGATATCCACTTACATCTGAGGTTTATGGGCAGTTTTTCCTTTTTGTCCCTCACATTTGATCAAGCCAGACCAATCAAATTACTTTTCATGGTTATGTGTACAAGAATTTTATCTCCTCCACACTGAGGATGAACATAGGGGACACAGACTTGTTTTATGACAGACATTAGCCCTGTTTTACAGCTAGCTAAGCCCTTACTACTCGCTCCAATAAAATCAGATAAATAAACCATTTTTATTTTAAAGAATGCCAGCAAACACCAGACAATGCCTTTTAACAAAACTAAGATTTGAGAAAAATATCTCCTTGTGGAGGCTGCACTAAATACCAAATACACACAGTCTCAGGGGTAGAAAACTTAATCTTCTGAATAAAAAACAGGTCATATCAGACATCCAAGCAAATTGACCTTGCAAGGTGCTTGTTCCTTTTCTCTGACTAGATCTAAATATGCATATCCTGAAATAACTTGCAACAATAATGATCCACAATGCCTCGCTATCTAAATAAAGGAACATTTCTTAATGGGGAATTAAGCATACAAAAACAAGACTAAGAGTTACCAGCCATGCTAATAGCTGCATCAGTATGCTGTCATGCTAGCAGCTATGACATTCGCAGACATTCGCTAGCAGGCTAACATGTGCTCAGGGTGATTGGTATCACGTATGACGGTTTTGCAGGTATTTAGTCTAAAACCAAAAAGTTACAGAAGATAAATAAGTCTTCTAAGTCGTTACAATTAATTTTTGTTTAATAAAAATGCAAAGCCACCAATGTGAATCCTCAAGTGGCACTAGAAGTAAAGCTAAGTAATTATAATACATCATCTGGAATGATGAATATCTGCACAATATTTTGTGTATTTTGGAGACTTTAACTGGGTAAGTGAAAACTTTATCTTACTGGTAAATGAAAAGTCAAAGGATCCACAAAGTCATTAAAATTCTTCCATTAAGGAGGATAAACATTTGTACCAAGCCTCAGAGTAATCTATCAAATAGTTGTTGGAACTGTTACGCCTCCTCTTCTTTCTGCTCTCGCTGCAGGGTTTCTTTCCACAGCAGTCTGTAGGCAGGAAGAGTTGCTGACATATTATGGGTATGCTTGTGTAGGCCTCCACAACAGCTCAAATAAGCCTGGCCTAACTTTTTTTTTATCTGTCTCCTTTCAAGGATCCACCTTTCATGTATTTTTTAATTTTTAAGAAATGAACTGATAATTGGCATCCTAACCTTTCTATCTCCTGTTTTCTCACTCGATGTGAGCTACAAGATGTTTCTGCCAGCACCAAAGTAGTATACTACCCACCAGGCTGACACTACTAAGAGCCATGTCGAAGTGCAGCTGATAACTACAAAGATCTGCTGTAATCTACCATCATAAATCACTACAGTGCATATATGTAACATATTAACGCAACATTTTCACACTTGTGCAGAGGTTCTAAGCAAGAAAACTAGGAGTCAGACTGGGAAGTTCAGTCCCTGAACCAACAGATTAAACCCTGAAGATAAGTAACAGTAACACTTGCCCCTTGCTCATTATCATCACTGAAAGGCCCTTGAGCAACACACTTAAGCTCCATCTGCTTCAGCGGAAATGTACAGTGACCAGTACATCAGACAGTATTTGTACTGGGCAGCTTCCAGATCTAAATGTGTTTAAGTGTTTGAGAGTTGAACAGGCCCTGAAACAGCAGCAGTTAGGGCCAGGAAAGCCCACCCTGGATGGTATAAATAGCCTTTCCATCCAATATATATTTAATATAAACCATGACTACTGGAACTCTGTGGGAGGTTTAAGCTCCATCTTTCAATGTGCGTCTCATTTCGTTAGAGTTTGAGTCATCAGAATTAGTTAAAACAAAATGGCTCAGCTGCACGGCACACAGCAGCACAGCTATGGGCATGATCCTTCCCTTATCACGAAACACACTGCTCAGAGTTGGATTGAGATCAAGCATATTTAGCTTTCCCATGCAAACAGACTTGGTATATTAACGCCAAGTACAAGCACAGCACTTGTAAGTGGTACGCAAAGGTTAAATATTTGTCTTTCAGTAAAAGGTGGGATAAAATAAAGGTGAAGGCAGGTGGTTTTAATTTAACTAACAATCACTGGAAATGCCAAAGGTTGTTTCTTTCATTAGTAAACAAATTAAAGACTTTTTTAAATGCATTCATCTTTTCAAATGCATTAAATAACTACTTCAATCCTTTAGTTGCAGAAATTAATATACATCTTGTTGCATTTGGTGTCCTAACCTAAGCTCCAAGCTTTAGGAGTGTGCTTTGCATCATATTTAAGAGCACGAACTGCATGTGTTTTATGCTGTAAAATAAATAAGATTAGTAGGTGATATTTAACAAAAAATACTCAAGGCACACTAATGGTTTACCACATCATATGTTGTCTTCATCATCATTAGAGGAAAATATGAGTCACTTAGAAACAGTCCAATACGTCTCCAGGCGTATCACTATTATTACCCTGCACCTGTCAAATCCTAATGATACAATCAGTGTGTCCTCGTGCAAACATAAAAAAAAAAAAAACATCACTAAGAAACATGACTAAGAAATTCTGTGCCCCTATCTGAGGTCATGTGCATGACATTTTGACCATTGTGACATCCTCTCCAGCGATGGGAAACCCCAGGCTGCAGATAAGCCAACTGCAAGCACGGCGACTGTGTTTAGTAAGGGCTTATTAGCAACCAGGTCAGATCTCCGAAAAAACAACCTAAGGAGAGTAAGCTAAAGTCACGCAGCTGCACAACAACAGGGCAGCCTGAGTAGCAATTAATTAACAATCTGCAGCCAAAGAGCCAGGTCTGTTTTCCCTCTGCGCTGACGCTTTGCCTCTATAGCCTTTCACACAGCTGTCCAATAGTGGCCAAAGTATATCTGTGTGTGTGCAGCAAAATTATATATCCATCCAGACTTGAATTCAAATGCAGCGCATGGCTTTAAACCCCAGAAACATCATAACATCTACTTTCAAAATGGCTTCTACAAATGAAAAGAAAACTGGTCCCAGGGTCATGTGACTGCAGCCTGGGGCAACAGTCAGGATCAGTGGGGCGGCAAATTAAGTATTGAATACAGTAAAGCACTTTGAAAAGATACAAAGAGAAAGGACAGTAAAGGGTGCTTGGATGTCATTGGCCACCAGACGACCAGGGCCCTAAAAGATACAAAGCAATCTGAATTACTCTGACCCCAGTGAAATCATTCAACCCCCACCGAGGCTCCTACCATCTGTGACATTATGGCTTCTGTCTGGGTGAAGTGCTTGGCCTCATACTAGCTGTGCATCCCATGCTGCTTCATAGCCCTATAAGCCTTCATAATGTGATTGTTTATACAAGAAGCTACATACATGCAAAGCCTTTCATACTAGACAGACCCTTAAATTTTGCAGAACTGACCCTCATGCAAAATAGTATTTCTTTCACAGACTATCCCTTTGTGATAAGTTGCATGTATGGGTGTGCTCTAATTTTGTACTTTTGCGCTTCATGCTGAGTGACTCTTTCATCTGAATCCCAATGAGCTATTTTAGGTTTGAGCCAAGTTGCGTTAGATATTGAGGATATCGTTTAAAGGGTAATTGTTCAAAGGCATCACGCAAATCTCGAATTCATGATAAACACACTTGAAGACACTGGACGAAGAGAATACTGGCTCAGCTAGCACTGAGTCACAGCTGACCTCTGACTCTCTAGGCTGGATTTCAGCTGAAAATGTGGACTGGAACATTAAGAGAATAAGGAGCATTGTATTTTATTAGATCCATCAGACAGAACAGCACTGTAGTTGGAAAGCTGAGCTGAGATGGTGGAGTTCTTTCAATTAGAGATAATGTGCAGCTTTGTTCCTGAACTCTTGCTACTTTATGGTAATTCACCCCTGCTGAAATGGACTCAGGGCTCCTATAGTCATAATGGGCTCATTTTGGCCAAGTTTTAATAGGATTACAGTGAGGATACTGATAGTTGCCTTGCGTGTTATTTACCAGCAAAGACACAGTGTGGACAAAATCTAAGATTGCAACTCACATGTCACTTTATTAGGTTTACCTTACTAGAACTGGATTGGAACCCTTTCTGAAGGCACTATTTATATTTTAAGTATTCATGTAATATATTAATGTAATATTATTCATGGATAGATTAGACACTCACAAGTCACTTTATTAGATACAGTTTGCTAGAACTATATTCTGACCCATGGGTCATACCAGCCCTAATTTTTCATAGCATAGATTCAACAAGGACATTCAAGGAATGTTGTAAATATTTCTTGGAGATGTTGGTCCATATTGGTCCACATATGATGGCATCACACATTTGCTGCTAATTTTCAGCTGGACATCTATTATGGAAATTTCCCATTTATGTTCAAGAAACCAGTTTGAGATGATTTTTGTGACATGACATCTTACCCTGCTGGATACATTCATTAGAGATGGGTACACCGTGGTTACAAAGGGATGGACATGGTCAGCAATGACAATTATATAGGCTGTGGCATTAAAAGGAATTTCAACTGGTACTGAGGGGCCCAAAGTTCCACCACACCTTTACCTCACCATCAGCCTGAACATGGATACAGAGCAGAGTAGATCGATGTGTTAATGTTGTCTATGCCAATTTCTGACCCTACCATTCAAATGTTGGAGCAGAAATCAATACTTATCAAGCCAGGCAACATTGTGAAAATTGGAGCCTCAGTTTCCAGTTCTTAGTTAACTGGTATGGCACCCACTGTGGTCTCCTGCTCACAGGATAGTTTCTCTTTTTTGGTATTCTCTGTCAACCTTAGAGATGGTAAGGGAAAAATCCAGTAGATCAGCATTTTCTGAAATACTCTGAATCATCCATCTACAAGACACGCCATGTCCAAAGTCACTTTAATCACCTTTCTTCCCCATTCTGAATCTTGGTTTAAACTTCAGCAAGTGGTCCCGGCCATGTCTACATGCCTAAATGCACTGAGTTGCTGCCTTGTGGTTGGTCGATTAGATGTTTATGCAAATGAGTTAGGTGCCCCTAACAAAGTGGGCAGTGAGTGTATATTCATTTGTATATGCAAAAACACAATTACACTGCCACTGGATTACAGTATTAGCAATAGAGTTTTCTGTATTGCTCTACAGTACTTGTAACAACAAGTTTAGCAGGGCTCCATGGGTATATCTTGTAAAGTCTTTCATGTTACTGCATCTCTGGTTCATCACATATAAAGTCCATGATTTCACCAGGCATGCAGAGTCAGATAACTGCTAATTGTATGGCAGAGGCAGATTTCTGCAAGGTAGCCTACTGGAGTTTTAAAGCACTCCCTGTTTTGCAATTGCATGGTAGACAGCCAACAGTCTGACAAAAGCACTTGCAAATCCAAAAACACAGCATGCAGTGTAAAATATGCTTCAGAGCCAGATTCCTCAGTTTATGACCAACAGCCTTCAAACTGCTAGCCACAATAAATGAGTATGCCAAGTGTCTGTCAGATGCTATATTTTATTTAACAGCGAATTGAACAATGAACTCCCCCAACATGGCTCAAACGTCAGTGTTAAACAGCTCTCATATAAGGTGTTTATGTCTCCTTATTTGTGTTAATGTGGCACATGATGGAAGTGGTGTTAGAAAAGCTGCTGTTAAAAAAGTGATGGCAAAGCATACAAAATTTAAATCTGACATTTTTATAACAAAAAAGAAAAACACTTTTAAAAGTGGACAGTAACGCTGTAAACATTACACCAAATCTGCACCGACAAAGAGCAGATTGATTGACATTTACATACTCACTCAGTGACTGATCTGCTATACAGTCAGCGAAACTGCGGTCATCTAGGACAGGATATTTACAGAGACACTAGGACTCTGTGTACAGCTTCAGGGCTGCACGAATACTCTGACTGCAAACATAAACAACACAAGCATCTACAGAAAAAAGTATGACCATCCATCAGCGAGGTCAGCAGGGCACTTACACTTTTATGTCAACAAAATGATGGAAATCCTGCTGATGATGTGAACGCACTGACTGAGATAAGGATGTTAAAAAAAAGGTGTTTTGCAGATCATCTCACTAAAGAGAATTAAAGAAGAGCCTCTTTCTCATCTATCGCATTGTGCACTGATCCAAAGGGTGGTCCAGAGGGCCTCATTTACAAACCTGCTTGGGTAGATAAAACAATGCTTATTCTCACCTGCAGCTGAATGTGATTCAGCTATTATCAGGAGGGATCCTTGAAAAAAGAGGGGGTGGGGGGCGGATGCCAGGGTTTGAATGCTGAGTGAGGAGCTGCGGGGATCATTTACAGCCAGTTGCCATACATTCTCCCTCTCCCCCTCAGCACATCCCCTTTCCCTGTCCCCTGATAGGTCGATTAATCATTCTGTCACAGAGACAGTGACCCAATCTGCATGTAAGGTTGTGCAGAGGAAATGTGACGGAGCAGAGGGCTTCTGCAGCACTGCAGATAGGCCGCATCTAATAACAGTTAAAAAGGGAACATACGCAGGCAGTAAGACTGCTAAACGTAAGGATTTACCCACTATGACTGCTCTGAAGAAGTGGCTTGGCTGAAATAAATAAATAAATAAAATATGCACAGTTATAGATAATGAAAATGAGTATATATAAACCTACCTAGACTAGCATAAAGACTGCAAACAATGTAAATAGCACTTCTTTAAAAGTTTTGGTAGGTCAAAAAAGTAATGCCTCTTTGACGCCAAATCGAAAGTAATGCCTGAGATGCTCAGCTTATGGCCCACAGGTAACATTGGGATCACCAAGTGGCTGACTGGACCACCATTTTCTAATCCACTAAGAAAATTTTACCTAGGAGGTCCCAGCTAAGTCAAGCCAAAGGATTTCCAATTAAAATGCAGTTGATGCTCCTGGATGCAGTAAAAAACCAGACGTATATATCCGAACCAAGACGATATATTCAGTAATTTAATGTAGACCTGCTTGAAACTTAACTGTTCAATGTTCATGTAACTTTTCAGACTACTAATCACTGGGTAAATTCAGAGGTTTTGCTGTAACACTGTTGGTGTTACACAAAACAGTATGATGAAACATGCTGAAAACCACATCACTAATTCTCCAAGTATGCCCCTTCTCTGTGATGTGCTCTCTCTGACCATCGCAAACTGTCTCCTCCAATGAAGCTAAGGGGCCAGAAAAGAAAGCTGCTGGAAATTTCGCCATGACTAGCATGTTTTTTTTTTCTCCCTGTAAAGATTAGAGTGGTGAAACTGCCCCGTCAGCACTGCAGGAGGCTGTGTCTAGTGACAGTGTCTAACCGTTTAACACTGAATCTCTCTGCCATCTCCTGCCAGCGACACACCATCACATGGGCTTGGGCCAGAACTGGAAAGGCTTGACTCTCACCTGGAGTGAAAAACAAATGGCAACTGAGCAATCATGGTGATAGCTGTGTTAACGTGTCAGAGAGGAAATCACTGACTCATTCTTAGAGTCCAACATGGCTGGCATTATCATTTTAAACAAGCTTTTGCTTGTGGAATACTTTAAGATTCAAGCTTAGGGAGAAAAACAATTTAACCTAAATAAAGCTATGGTAAGTTGGAAAACAACAGTAATATGGGTGCAAGAGGGCACACCCACTCTAGCACTATACTGTAACACAGGATACAGGCTGCACAGTTAGAATAAGCCTCTTTTCTTTGTGTTCCTCTTTAAGCAGTTCCAGCATTCGGGCACCAGCTGCCTTCTTGGTGGGAGCCAAGAGAAAAAAAGAAATAAGATTGGTGAACTTCAAAGCTTCCTCTCATTTTTCTAGTTATGTATGAGAGACTCTGAGAGTATTTCTTAGTGCGAGAGCCACTGGGAGCGGCTGCCTGAGGTTTGAACTTAATGAGCCTGCCTGAATGTTTTAGAGCTTGACAAAAAAAAAAAGAATCATCAGAGCATGCTCAGTATCACATAGCCTCTTGAATACTCTGCACTCTGCATATTGGACATGTAAATACACAGATAGAGTACCTACAGTTCTGCATGAACATATAATATGATCCCTGACATTCTACAGTGTACTTGTCTACTCGACTTCTTAGAATCGAATGATCATGTGACCATTTCAAATGCAAGCCATTGACTGACTTTGATCATTGTGACACCAGATACTAGGGGAGAAATAGACCTAGTTTAAATCCCAGTATGTTATTCAGAACAAGGCGGAAGAATAAATAATGAATTGATAATTAACAATTCTCTTTGTGCATGATGTAAAAATTGTGTTGTATTTGTAATTTGCTTTCAAAGCAGGATCAAAACTCCTGGCTTTCAAAAACACTGCAAAATAACACCCTAGCTATTTTTAGTCTATTTGTTAAATAGAATTTTAATTAAATGGAATTTAATGATAACTCTGCTGTGATAATGATAGGCTCAGAATTGCAAGAGTCAGCATTAGGAATTAAGAAGTACACGCAGCTCATTATAGGTTTCGTCCTTGGTACTGTCACCTCAGTGCTGCCTATGCTATATGTCCCATGAGAGGCAGCAGAAAAAAAAGAGCATCCTGCAGCACTTTATGAAATCCCCACCCCTCCCTCTATACTCCTCAGCACAACTGTCAGTCTCTTTTTGTGTCTAACTGCTCAGTCTAAAAAAATAAAGAGTAGTGGAGCTTGTGTCTGTTTTGTTACATTGTGGACAGACCTGGGGTTTGTGTGTGTGTGTGTGTGTGTAGTGTGCTTTTTCTGGCTCCACTTGCCTGTTTCTTAGTATTTAGGGAGGTTATGAGAGAAACCGGTGTAGCTAAAGGGGCAAGCACAGCATCTGTCAGCAGGGCAGCCTCCTGGACACTCTCCAGGAAAGAGGTACAACATCCACCAGGCAAGCTAAATGAGCCGTGATCAATGAGAATAATATACAGAGCCAAAGCTACACTCCCCTTCCAAAAAAAATTTACGTAACACTACCTGATTTGAAATGATTAATTTCGTGAACTCAAGGTCCTGTGGCTAGATCCCGGGGCAGATAAGGGCCCAGGAACGGTCTGTATTTCTTTTACAAGGAATCGTCTCGGAGTAAAGTTGGGAACACATGCATCGGTAACATGCACACAGCACCTGCGTTATTGTATAAGGAACGAAAAAAGAAATCCTGAAGTTGGACGCTGCAGGTAAAAATCCTCCAATACAGCAGCAACCATCAGCCCGTAACTCTATTCCAGATTCCACGAAGGAAGTGTTCAAGCAGAGCTGAGAAGAGACTTTAAAATACATCCTTACCTAGCACTACCGTAATTCCGTAATCCTGTTCTCCACAACAGGCAAACCCATTCACCAAATAGGCACTTAGGATTAATGCTACAGTGCCTTAATAATGTCCCTCGACTGCTTTCCCATCAGCACCAGAAACTGCAGTCCTCTTCGCACTGTTTCCACTGCAGCAATACTTGTTCTCCTATATACACACACACGCTCTCTCAGTCATTCTAGCTGTGACTACCCCCACCTCTGTTTCTCTCAATCCCCTCCTCCTCTCCCTCTCTTCACTCTTTCTTTCACTGAATGGAACCCCCTCCCCTTCTTTCAGCTCTCCCTTCCCCTCGCTTTCTCTCCATCTTCAATCTCTCTCTCCGTTCCAGAACTCGCTGCTCGGACAGCTGATTTATGATGCTGCTCACAAGGTGCTGTATGCAGCAATCTGTGCACCGATGCATAAGGGCAATCCAAAAGCAGCCAGATGCTCTTTGACCGGCATCCATATCCTTATTCCAAAAACCACTGCTGCTGAAGGACTCAATTGGTTTCGGATGTATCCCTCAGCTAACAAGGCTGCAAGTGTTTGAAAAAAACAACAACAAAAAAAAACAGGGAAATGAAAAGAGGACAGAGGAAAAAAATGATATATTACAGAAGACACCACTATCCAATAATATGCACACACTAAGATGCCTGCTTACCTCAGCAGTAGTTTGCTGCTTTGGCTTTCTTTTCATTTATCTTGTTTATGTTCTTTGACTAACACCCCTGCTACTGTCATAATAAAAGATTTATTCTAGATATTCATACCAACCTAAACCTTATATAAATATATAGATATATAACGTTAAAAACCTTTCCACCATGCTTTACATACTGTAAGCTGTGAAGCTTGATAAATAGAATCTTATCTGTATAATTCTTTGTGTAAATATTGCAAAACCATCGAAATCCACAGCTTTTTTTTCCCCTTACAGTGGGCGTTTTATTGGATTAATGAGAAGATGTAATGCACACTTTCACTTGACGCCAGTGGTCAACCAGACAGTTTGGAGCCCTTGGGGCACTGCTGTGTGTCACTGGGAATTATCATCCTCCCCTAAGTGAATCATCCACCTTATTGGCCTGCAATGAGCGCTGGAACCAAAAATCAATAAAGTCTCAATCACTAAAAAGGGAAGGGGTAGGGATAGAGAGGAGGGTGGGTTGCTGCAATTTCAAAACATACATCTGGAAGGGAGGATTGCAATTTGCTCCCTTTCTGTGACATTGCCATTTCTCAGTGCTGGGTCGAGGCCGTAATAGATACCCGCTGTTTTTGAATTAGAAGTGATTTGGTAATTAAAGGGAAGGTAATGGTATTCCAATAAAGTTCACATAAAGAAAAATGAGTAGAGGGCTCTGTACATCTTTGTCCGCTCCATATATCCTCACCTTCCCCTTCCAATTGATGGACAACCTGCTTTATCTCCTAAACCACAGCCACCCCTTTAATAGTTTCTTTAATAACAAATTTTACTAATACCGTTAATGACAGTGGTTCAGTGGTTAGCACTGTCGCTTCACAGCAACAGGGTTTGATCCCAAAGTGCCAGATGGGGCATTTCTTTGTGGAATTTGCATGTCCAGCCTGCACTTTCATGGTTTCCTATCGGCTTCTTTTCAAATTCTAGGTGTGAATGGCCGCGAGTCTCTCTGCTTTAGGCCTGGCAGACCTTTTGCCTTACAACAGGTGCGATATTACAGTTGGATGGATGGATGGATGAATGGGTGGATCTTTAAAAACAGCTAGCAAATGTACAATTTGAGTTTTATTTTTAAAGGCTAATTTACTAACCAGCTGATTTTATGGTTTACAGCAAACTCAAAAAAATGTTTTTGCATCTTTGTTCAGCTGTACACTGATACACAATTGGTATTAGTGAGTTGTTAGAGCAGCAGGAGGGTAATTAAGGAATTGATTCAAAATGACTACAGTGCTCAATCATCAATCCAAGAGTGTGACTCACTAATATGCATGCGTGTGTTTATGTCTGTGTCTGTGTGTGTTTAATTAGTAAGGAAGTGAAAGCTGAGGAATAAGCTGTACCAGACCTTGGCTAGACAAAGCACTTGCTATCATGATCTTTTTATTGTTGGTTTTGGCTTTATCTGTGTCTTCTGGTCTTCTGTCAACAACAACAACAACAAAAACTGAAATACGTTCTTAAAAATCACAGAGACACAATCCCTCCCTCTAGTTTTCCGTAGGGTGAAAGTAAAATGACAGCCTTCCTGTCTGCTAATTTACAGACCAGCTCTGCAAATTAACAAATGTGACAATATCCTGCCATCATCGTCAATCTATCTTTTTCACATTATAAGAGATATTTCATAGCCTTGTGCCCTAGTCTGAATCGGTATCTGAAGAGTGCAAACAGCATAATGATATGCTGAAGATTCATAGCATGCTGGATTCACCCGTAGTAAGCAAAAATGGCTTCTCTTCATTGAAATGTGAAACACAGAAGGGTTTTTAGTAGCAAATGTATCAACGCTCTCATCATAATTTGTTTGCTCCCGACTATTGCTGCAGCAGCAGATTCTCAATACAATAATAATCTAGTAATCATCTGCATAATTTCATTGAGTAATAAGTATTAAAAAAAACTCTAACAGACCTTACTTTGAACTAAGCAGGCCAAGTCTCCAGAGAGGTTCAGTGCAACTTAGAATCCATATTTAATAAGGGCTGCGTGTTGTGAAGACTAACTGCACAGAGCTCACAGTCATGTATTAGGAGCTGCTCAGTCAATAACTATAGGCAGCCATTAAAATGCACTACCCAGCCTTCTCTACAAAATCACATGTAGCACCATGTGCTTTTCTGTGCAATATTAAACTCACGTAGCTCCAAAAATGTGACTACATTCAGGAGGAAACCAGAATCTTGCAGTGACTCCGCTACAAACATTCACAACAATCCAAGTACAAATAAAAAAAATGAAAGAAATAGAAAGTGTGAAAACAAATGCTAAAAGAAAAATGCTACAAAAGCTCCCTAATATAACTAATAATTGTGTGTGTCACTGTCTCAAAATGATTTTTTCTGCAGCAGCTACGTCAATAGCAGCTTATCCAAAGTGAGCACATCATTACACCCTTGGCCAGGTCCAGTAGATTTTTTATTTTTCATGTGGATTCCCTATTTGTACGTGTATTTACTGGATTAGGAGTGTGTTTCTGTGTGTGCTTTTGTGTATTGCTTTTCTCTTTAAGTACTAAAATAGAACATCGAAAGGGAAGGGGAAAATAAAAAGCACATAAGGAGAAAGAAACCACGAAGCTTATTTTCTGTGTATGTGAGTAGAAAAAGGAAACATTTCCAGGCAACAATTATAGGTCCTGACACAGCACATACAGCAAATGTGCAAAAACACATGACATCATCTCATATTTATTTTATTAAGCGTAATCTTTGCATTTATGCATGTAGCTTGCATAAAGCGGTTCAGTGTTGTCGCTGTTGCCCTGTCTCCAAATCTTTTTAGTGACTGCTGCCTTCATGTTCTTGTGGTAAATATTTCATGCTGTGGCTAGCAGTCAAGGATTTAAACTGGGGGTTCTGTATCTTTGCTGACATGCGGTGCTGCAGATGTGAGATGAGAGCAACAATGCAACACTTTGTGTTTCATTGTGTTGGCTCATTTTAGATCCGACACAATGAGGGAAACCTCACTGCTAGAGCCATATAGATACATGTGTGCTTCCACGCTGCTGTTAAGAAGAAGCAGGTGAAATGATCAAAGATTAAAGGGGTACTGTAAGGGGGAAAAACATAATTTAGGACTAAAGGACATATTTTGGTAATGTTTGTTTTAAAAAATGGGTCTTTAACAACTCCACAAGTGAGTACATATACTTATCATATCTATTATTATTATAATGATTTGGCAGCTTTAAGTAAAACACAAACAATCTGAAAATCAAACTGATCAAAGTTAATCTTCCCATATATACACCGTTAAAAGGCGATATAAGTTATAATGAATTTCATATCGACCACTGATCACAACTGACAACTATTTTATTACTATTTCATCAAAACAACATCTTTTATCCCATTTTTTAGAACTTACTGGTGCTTTCATTTACATGTTCTCTCACATGTTCTTCTCACAGAATTACCACATGAACATGAAGGTTTTTTACAGTTTACAAACCAGGCGATCAGCATTTAAATAATGGCATCAATCTTTGTTATTCGCCTATGGTGCCACATTCAATCCTGAAGCTGATCCCCAGCTCTTACTAACTAATTGTGCGCCACTGGTCCCCGGGGTATGAATTCTCATTCAACAGATGAGCTGATCAATATTAATAACAATGAGGCTGACACAGGGCAGTGAGGGCTGAATGACGGCAGATGGATAGAGCCAGTATAGAGGCAGAAGCAAGTAAGCATCTTTCAAGGCGTGGCTGTTACCCGCTGGGGTTTATTAGCTGTCTGTAGCCCCTGCAAGGCTGGAGCTTCCATCACTCATGGAAATGATTCTGATTAATCAGCTGAGTGCTGGAGTGTGCAGGGTATACTGGAGACGGGCAAATCCTACAGTAAATCATATTTGCTCACAGTGGGCTGCGCCGTCATGCGAACCACGCCTTTCCCGCTCACTACATACTGCAGTGGGCTCCCTCCTCCCTGGCACATGCAAAGATTTTCTAAGAACAGATGGTAGAGCGGGGAAAGCCCGACTCACTTTTCATGCTGACATCTAAAGCAGTCCAAAACATGTGATCACACAGGGCTAAAATTCGATTGACATATTTCATAATGCAGCGGTGATTTAATTTTTTTTGGACTTGCTGTGTAGCTCAAACATTCTACCGAAAAGAAATTTGGTGTGAGACAAACGCAGCCGTTCTTCAGAAAGAGTTATTTTCTATCTCTCAAATAATAAAATTCAACAGGACTTTTCTTTCGGGTCAACTACTGTTTCACCCCAAAGCTCTTGAGAATGTTATATTACCAGACAGTTTCAGAGAGCATCCAGCCATAGACAGCCTGCCATGTAGGCCGTGCTTTCAGTGGACAGTAAGGGCACAGAGGCTAGCTGGATTTCTGAAATGACTAGGAGAATGAATGATATTTCTGAAAGTGGAGCTGCAGAGGATGGAATCATGTAACAATGTGCAGTGATCTGTCTCTGCTTAAAAAGAACGGTCACAGCAATGATTCTGGACCGCTCTGCTGAAGTGGAGAAGCTTCTCCTCCCCCTCACTCCCTTCTCTCTTTATCCCTCTGTGAACTTTCCAGCTCACCCCCAACTAATGTAGTCAAATACATAGTATGCCTTTGCTTGTCTTATACTTACAGCCAAAAGCTTGAATCTTGAAAGGTATATCTGGAAGTAATCACAGTGAGAGTGTTGTCAGATGTAAATCCTGTAAGAGAAAGAAAATGGCATTTTTATCCTTGGAGTAAAAGAACAATCTATGAGGAAATGCTCTTGTTTAGTAGTCCATCCATCCATCCATCCATTCACTTCCGCTTATCCTTTTTCAGGGTCGCGGGGGGCACTGGAGCCTATCCCAGCTGTTATAGGGCGAGAGGCGGGGTACACCCTGGACAGGTCGCCAGTGTGTCGCAGGGCTAACACACAGGGACAGACAACCATTCGCATTCACTTTCGAATCGCACTCATTCACACCTAGTGGCAATTTGGATTATCCAATTAACCTATCCTCACAAGTTGCATGTCTTTGGACGGTGGGAGGAAGCCGGAGTACCCAGAGGGAACCCAAGCAAACACGGGGAGAACATGCAAACTCCACATAGAAAGACCCCGGCCTGATGGTGGAATTGAACTCAGGACCTTCTTGCTGTGCGGCAACAGTGCTAACCATCGTGCCACCGTGCTGCCTTGTTTAATAGTTTAACAAAAATTCAAACTTGGCAAATTTAAGGTTGATGAAAAACTTTATTCGTCTTTTGGGTGATTTGAAAGCATTTCAAGATAATATATGACATTAAATCCCACTGGGTGAGCACATATTACTAGTGCACATTACAAAATCTTACTCCAGCAAATCATCATCATTTTGTGCCAATAAATACTGATAGCTGCCTGCCTTTTTTTCACACAAACAAGTTGATAAATCCTGTTTTGATCCCCAAAATGGCAGAATGAATGAATTATCCCTGACAGCTATCCGTTGCACACTACTGCTCAGCAGTTATTGAATTAATTCATTTTCATTACCGTACTGGCACTGTAATGACCTAAGTCAACAGAGCTTTGATTTCACAACACAGAAATCGTTGCTTAGTTTGTCTCCAAACCTATGTGCCACAACATCTCTAAGGTGTGGTTTACTATAAAAAAGCATTTACCTTTAAGCATATCAAATCAGATTTCTTGTCAAAAACAAGACAGTTGTTCACCACGACTCTTAGAGCTGGGTTAGACAAATAACAGATTTTAACACAGGCAACATGTCTCCCATTTGTGGAGTGCATTGTTTGCTGAATTTTGTGAAGAAAATCACCTTTGGTACCATCAGTGTCGAAAACAGGAAATGTCTGACATTTCCTTACTTTAAAAATAGTCAAAGGCTACAGGTGTTATTGATAATTTGGGAATTTCACTTATTACTTTTCTGGCCAAGAGTAAGCTGACAAAATCAATAACAGTTTTAGTTCTTTACTCTCTGCACACCCAGAATTGGTTGACTTCATATAAGCTGACAAAAACCTCCAAAAACATTTCTAAAGCTGTTTATCACACTTAATTTTCTTCTTCCTTTTTTTGTAAATCTGCACCAAAAAATGCAGATCAAATGCTAAGCTAAGCTTAGTATCTACGTGCATTTATATTTAGCATATAGACATGAAAGTCACATCAATTCACTTGTCAAAGAAAGCCGAATAAATGTTCCCCCATTACGATGCAGCTCTAAGATCATCTGTTCTTTAGTGATCTTGCAAATCAAACTTTGCTGACAAGAGCAATGATGAACTTCTACAATCAGTCAAATTCCATCTTTATGCTTAAACCTCAGAGGATATTTTATTTGGGGCCCAATTTCCTTCTTCTGTTTTGGCAAAACAATCAATTTCATGACTCAGTGGACTTAATTGCTTTATTGTAATTGTATCATGAAAGACATCCACAGGGAGAGATAACCAACTTCATTTTGTGCACTTCAGTGAAGGAGAACAATCCATACAATTTAAACCTGCCATCACCAAATCCAATTTTATTCTGTGAATTTCATGTATGTTATACATTCATTTGACTTTTCTAAACAGTAAAACTCTCAAGATTGCCACTGAGATCAATTCATCCTTTGGACCTGCTGAGACAAGAAAATCTAACACAGCTACAGTACTGAAAGAGATTTTTTTCTTATGCTGGTGTTTTATGGTGTTGTTTTTTTGTTTTTAATGTGAACACACCCAAGGCAGATGTAGACAACAAGATGGCTGATGAAAAATATCAGGACTACACAAAGGAATAACTTCAAGGTACATGGAAGAATACAGACTTTTTTATCTTTCAGCACAGAGAAATACCCGCAGTCCTCATAGAAACACTGTGAAAGTGTCAAAGTGAGCTGTTTGCAGCTAGCTGAGGGGCACTGGTGACAGTAAGGAGAAAAGCAGTGCTTCGACACTGCTTCACGCTGCAGCTAGAGTCCAAGAAAACAAGCGGCATTTTTTTGTACCCTAAAAAGACAGGTCAAATGACAGAAATGTGACAGAAATGCAGAATGAAAAACAAAAAACAAAAACATTCAATCTAACTGGCTCTCAACCTTAAACCTTAACAGAGAAGTTGTTTTTTTGTACTGCATGCTTATATAATACCATAATCCAAAAGAATCTCAGAAATAAATCTCAAAAATAGATTTTACCCTGTAAGGACAAATAGAAAGTAAAATCTCACTCTACATCATAAATTAGCTACCTGACAAGAGAGACAGACCCTGATGTGCAGAATCACAGATACAATCATGTTAAAGGGAATTGCCTCATGGTGAAAATAATTGGATCCTTCCTCACCTATTTATGCCCTCAAGGGACCAAACTACGCAGAGGAAAAATAACTGAATTTGATAATGACTTGGGGTTTTTTTGCTTCCCATATAAGCCCACATCAGTGAACCATACTGGCAGTGGACTCCTATCAAAATGAATATGACGACCCAAACTGACAAAGGTCAACTATAGTACAGATACCTAGGTAATTGCAATCCGTTTGTTTATCACACTACAACATGGCACAGAATATACATCATCAACTGTTATTTTTGTAGCACATGAACTTGAGTTACAGTTGACTAATTGCTAGATGTGACATGCAAGATACACAAAATACAATAATTCAGTTGCAAGGTGATTGCACAGGCCGCCTGGTGTCTCCAAACAATTGAAGTCTGACTCACACTGCAATCCCACTCAGTCCAATCAATAAAGGTTTGCAAATAATTCTAAACACAGACAGGTTGCCAGCACATTGCAAGCATTCTTCGTTGATCGCTGCAACTCAGCTGCAACGCGTGTCTCAACTCAGCTGGTTGCCAACTTGTATTCTGGATATATTCCTGTACATAAGTAAGTCAGGAAGTCAAAATGTCATTTTTGCTGTTAAATTATGACTTACAGTAACTATGTCGCTATTTGTGGAGGAATTTCTGTTTCAAATTATGAGGTTCTGACTGTACTTCAAACTGATATTAGTAGTTTAATTGATTGGCAGTAATTAATGAGAATTTCTGTTCAGTGTGAACATCTATGTTGACAACAACCAACGTATTATTACCAACTTCCCCCCCAATCAGTCGCAAACTGATAACAGACTTTACCACCACGTCCATGGACAAAAGTCACTTTGAAGATGGCAACTAACAGCAAGCAGTCAAAGGTCTGGTCCCCATCTTTAAAGCAACCATTTCAAACAAACCATTTCAAAGGTAATGCAGTTCCAAGTTCATTTCACACAGTTGCAATAACTGTGTTTGTGCTGTGGTCTCCAACCACTTGTTTTTGTTTTCCCAGTGGGAAGTTAGCATTAGCTTGCTGCAGTGCTTACTAAAATACTTCAAAACATATGATAACACTGCAAAATTTCAGGGGCAGGATGACCAATCGGCTATTACATTAAGACAAAATTTTACTTGCGTTAATATTTCATACACCCAGCATCAAAATAGTTGCAAAATTTCCAAATCACGTTGATCAAATCTCACTGATGTCTAACACAAAGAATCCTCTGATTAGTCTTTTTCCCTGGATGATCTCTGTTTGGTAAGGATCACCATGTAGTCCAGCGACAACTGGAAAAGTCAAACAGTATGAAACTACAGAGCCTTCCCATTCTTTATCGAGATTACTGTGCAGCTTTTCAGACAGCACTTGAATTGCTCAGCCCCGAAGGATCCCATGTTTTCTTTTTCTCTCTCAGTCTCTTACTCTCTCTGTCTGTCTCCAAGACACGTGGCTCTCCATGACGGTTGCTACAGGAGACTTTTGGGGGCTCTCAGCTGCCCTGGGTCTCTGAAGCATAGCATATGAACACTGGAAGATGTGCATGTGTGAGCAAGGAGCTTTCCACGCAGGAGGGATCTGGCCCAAATTTAATCTCTCTATTGTGAGGATGGCGGGTAAGCGAGAGAGAGAGCGAGTGAGAGAGAGAGAAGGGCCGTGCCTGCTGAAATCCCACTGGCAGTGCTGCAATGCAGGGGTTTAACAGTGAGCCAGAAGGCAGGCAAACACATTAAAGAATTGGCCTTTGCATGACACACAAGACACACGAATTTACACATAAACATAAGTGTACACAGATGAATGATCGCACGCATGCATGCTTACAAAAGCCAATTTGATATGAGATAGCTGTGCAAATAGAATTTGACAGGCAGGAAATAATGATATTAATATTATAAAATGATGTCACATTGAGTTTTTAACGTACATTCTCTCTAAGTTCTGTCATTTGCAATTTCTTAAGTATCAGGTTGCATTGGTAATGCAAAGACAGCTAACTGAGATAGAAACTGTTAAAAAGACTGAAATGGTAAATGTTCAGAGCCTTCAGTCTTCAAGTCCATAATTGGAAATAGAAAAAAAGCAATATACATATTTTAAATATTTATAATTATTCATGTGTAGAAAAGTATATACTCTCACAGCCACTTTATTAGGTATACTTTGCTATTACTCGGTTGGACCCCCCTTTTACCTTCAGAACTGCTTCATTATTATTCTTGACATTGATTAAACACAGAATTTCAACAAGGAAACTGAAGGAATGTTGGAAACATTTCTCTGCGATTTCAGTCCATACTGACATGATAGCATCAGATAGATTTGTTGGCTGCACATCCATGATGAGAATTTCATGTTCCACCACATCCCAAAGGTGCTTTATCTGACTCAGATCTGGTGACTATGGAGATGATTTTTGTACAGTGAACTCACTGCATGTTCAAGCAACCAGTTTGAAATGATCTAAGCTTTGTGATATGGCGCATTAAACTGCTGGAAGCAGCCACCAAAAGACTGGTAGACTGTGCACACAAAGGGAAGGACATGATTTCAGGCAGGTTGGGTTATTTAAATGAGGGGCTTAAAGCATTCCAAAAAATATTCTGCACACCATTACACCGTTCAACAACAGCCTGAACTACTGATATAAGCCAGAATGGATCCTTGCTTTCATATGACTTTGGCACACTTTTGGATATAGGACAACACTTTTCACTCACCTCTTGCACACCACACTGAGCCATCTAGATGAGGGACGTGGGAACTATGTGAGAATGCTGTTTATAGACTACAGCTCAGCGTTCAACACCATAGTGCCCCACATCCTTACGGATAAGCTCCGGGATCTGGGATTCAGCACATCCTTGTGCAGGTGGATTCACAGCTTTTTGACTGCGAGACCACAGTCGGTGAGAATAGGGGATGTGTACTCTCATACCCTTTCACTGAACATAGGGGCCCCCCAGGGATGTGTGCTTAGCCCTCTTCTTTATTCCCTCTACACCGCGGACTGCACGGCCAGATACCCCACTAACTCCATTGTGAAGTTCGCTGACGACACAGTGGTGGTAGGACTCATCTCCGGGAATGACGAGAGGGCCTACCGAAGCGAGGTGGACGGATTAGCAAAGTGGTGTGTGGCAAACCACCTCTCCATGAATATCAGCAAAACAAAGGAGATGGTGATTGATTTTAGGAGACAGAGAGGCGAGAAAACTCACACCCCAATTCAGATCAATGGAAACCATGTGGAGAAAGTCTCTAATTTTAAATACCTCGGTGTTTATATCAACGAGGACCTTAATTGGAACACACATACGGACTTCCTCATCAGCAAAGGCAGACAGCGCCTCTATCATCTGAGGCGTTTAAAGAGGTTTAAGATCTCCAAGAACATCCAGAGGAGATTCTACACCGGGGTCATTGAGAGCATCCTGTGTAATAACATCACGGTGTGGTACGGGAACTGCACAGTACAGCAACAGAAAGCCCTGCAGAGGGTCGTGCGCACAGCTGAACGCACTATGGGAACATCTTTACCAACACTGCAGGACATCTACGCTGAAAGGTGCAGATCCCGGGCCATCAGGATCACTAACGACTCCAGCCATCCCGCTTACAAACTGTTCAGGCCACTGAGGTCAGGGAAACGCCTCTGTAGCCTGAAAACAAGAACTGAAAGGTTCAGGAGGAGTTTTTACCCACAAACAGTGAGACTCCTCAATCAAAACACAAATCGGACAACATGATGGACAATTCCATACACAGTATATAATTTTCTTTTGAGTTTTATCCTTATTTTTATTTGTATTTTATCATTTACATCTGTATTTACGTAAATACGTACACTATAGCTCTTAACTATTACAGCGTAATATTTTGCACGATATTATACATTTTTATACTTTTATATAGATATTTTTTTATTATAAGTTTAGTAAGATGCACAGTCGGGGGGGGAGTACTTTTTAGCCGGAAAAAACATTTCACTGTGTGTTGTACTAGTTATAACTACATGTGACAAATAAATAAAGAATTGAATTGAATTGAATTGGTTTATGTCAAATTCTGACCCTAAAATTTCAGCAAAATTTGGGCTCATCAAAACGGACATTGTTTTCCCGAGTCCATTGTCCAACAATGTTCCTAGCTGACAGGAGTGGAACTCCGTCTGGTCTTCTGTTTCAAGGTTCAATATGTTATGCACTCAGCGATGCTCTTCTGCATACCTTTCTTAAAATTGGTTATTTGAGTTAGTTTTGTCTCCCTATCATCTTGAAGTAGCCTGGCTGTTCTCCTTTGAGCTCTAGCAGCTCACTTGATATTTTTTCTTTTTCGGACCGTTGTCTGTAAATCGTAGAAATAATTGTGAAGGAAAATCCCACAAGATCACCATTTTCAGACCACCCCATCTATGAACACCAAATATGCCACTATCAAACCCAGTTACTCATTTTGATACCTGGTTTGAACTACAGCAGGTTGTTGTAGAAGTCTACATGCCTAAATGCATTGAGTTGCTACCATGTGATTGGATGACTAGATATTTTGTTAAGCTCTAGTCAGGTAGTTCTGCTGATCGGAAGATTGGTGGTTCGATCCCTGGCTCCCTCAGTCTGCATGCCAAATATCCCAAGTTGCTCTCCATCCATCGGCGTGTGAATGTTAGTTAGAAAGCACTGAAAAACATAAGAAAGTGCTTGGGCAAATGGGGTGTGTTGTATAAAGTGCTTTGTGTAAAGGAGAGTAAAAAGGTGCTATACAGGAATCAGTACATTTAATAAGCAGTTGAAGAGGCGTCCCAAACAATCATCTTAGGTGTGTTTGTGGTGGTAGGTGATGGTTTATAAAAGCGCATACCTTAAATATTTAGTTCTTTTAAGATTACATGTTTCTGACTAACTGACACTAAAAATAATTGTTAACGTGCACTAATTAAATTTGATTAACACTGGTGCAAAGATATACCTCCAAGATAACAACGAATCATTTATAACACGATTCCTATTAATAAGATGGACAGGAATATCAATTTTAAGGCCCTTAGGAATTTCTATGTTTAGGTTTTCATTCATCAGCTCAGTGGGCACAGTGCACCATTTTTCTGAATATAAAGGAAGGGGTGGAGGCAGCCATGGGCTTCACTTTTAGCCCATACTGTTTCCCAGAGTGTGAGAGGTGAAGAGCGTGATGGGTGGCTGCTTACATGACAGATTGCTGACTGCGGGAGGCTTTTATAGTCAGCAGAAACACAAAATTTGTGACTCCTTGGCTTCTTTATGTTCCCATTCAGTGAGTAGACAAACAGAGAATGATAACATTTTATATCTTTAAAAATATTTGATCTTGAATAAAAAATGGAAGTGAACATTAGTATTTGCAGGATACTCTAAAATAAAATATATTAAACAATGTTTTGTAATTTGTAAACTTACTACACCTGGCAATGTTTTTTTTCTTATTTTTTCCCCTTGGGCAAAGCCTCTGATCTCCTTTTTCTTGATATGCTGTGACCACTGTTGGTTTATCTATAAGCCCACCAAAGCTTTGCTGTCATCATGTCACCCCTCAAGAATTTTAAGGATTAAAAAACAGCTCCCACGGCTCTTCTGACACCAACAGCTTGGTTCAGTTGGGCATTTTGTTGCTAGTGGTAACTTATAGTGGTATAGTTTAACTGATGTTAACACATCCAGCATGTTGTCAGTTCATGAAAACCTTAACATGCGTCTTTTGTTCTATTGCCTAAATACTTTGTTAGATTATTGTCCAAATGTTGTACTAGCGCTGGTATTATAGTTTGTATGATTTGTGTTGTAAAATTTTATTTCCTATCATTAGCTTTCCAGGGGGCTAACAAACCAAGCTAGCAACTATACTTCCTGGACCTAATATTAAGGTACAGTAAAAGCTGAGTTAAGTAAATGTTGAATTAATATTGGGATAATTGCTGTGTTAGGGGCAGAGTTGTCCAGGACCAGTCAGTTTTGTGGTTGTTGTTGTTTTGTTTTTTGTTGATTTATTGTTTTGTCAGAAATTTCTGAACTGAATTCTTAGTTCAATCCTAAACTATGTTTATTGATAAGTGAGAACAGAATTGCAAAATACTTCAAAAAATACTTCAATACATGCTAGAAATAAATGATGTTTATCCAGCAGGATAACAACTCAATCAATTTGTTTGTTGAAGGTGACAGTCAGTTCACTGTATTCAAACGGCCTTCACAGTCACCAGCTTTCAATCCAATAGAGCAACTTTGAGATTTGGCACAACAGGAGATCGCCATCGGGGATGTGCAAACAAGAAGTCTGCAGCAACTACGTGAAGCTCCATGTCAAGTCTCAGAGGAATGTTTCCAGCACCTTGTTGAATGCAACAAGATGCTGGAAAGGCGCTTTGTGCAACAAAGAATTAAGCCAGTCCTGAAAGCAAAAGGGGGTCCAACCCTTTGCCAGCAAGGTGTAACTAAAAAAGCGTGTCTACTGTAAATCAAACACTTGTAGGAAAATGTGCTTTCATTTTCTTGACAATTTTTCTCAGATGAAGCTACATCTTTGGTGATTTTATCTCAAAACTATTTGAAATAAGTAAATTTGTCTTGATACATGGAAAAACTATATCTATATGATTTGATTAAAATTATTTTTAAATGAAATGAAGTGCATATATGAGACATCTAACGTTTATGTTTTTACAACAACGACTGCTATTCATGCTGACAAAAGGGGTCATTACCAACCCAGCAACCCACTGCACTCATGGTGTCGTAGCCCTACTAATCTAGCATGAAGTAAGGTGCAACATGAAAAACTGAATTATTGGCATAATGGAACAAAAACAGAAGAACTCAGCATGATATTTTAGTCCATAAAACCAAAACCATTATCTAAAACCAAAACTTTCTGACAAACTACAAGACCGTTAAATAAGTAATCTTGACTAAGCTAGATCTACTTTCACTTTCAAAATGAACATAAAATGCATTTAAAGTCGAGTTGCATGTAGAAAATTTTCAGAATAGGATTAATGCTTATGTTTATAACTGGATGGAGCTATTGCTTGATTTGTGAAGTACGGTATTTAGTCTAAAGGAATATTGATACAAATACCATAAGAGTGATAATAAAAGAATGAATTCAATTTGGGCATAATTTGCGTATGTGAAGAGATCAAAAATAAAAGATGCACATAATTTGAAAATCTGACTTTGACAAAGCTGTTTTGCACTTGTCACTGTTGATCAAACACCCTCATAATTCTGTTAATTCAAGCATTAAATAATTTAAAATGGGTAATACCATCTCAGTAACAAGAAATAATAGCTTGTAAAGCTAATTAAAGACAAACAAGTCTGAAATGAGTGAAATGCTTGAACATAAAAACAATCTGGTTAGGAGATATCTCGTCAGACACAAAGTATATATTACCTTAACCAAGTCTTAATTGCAGGGCACCGTGGTATAATATATGAGGATTCAACATTTCTGATTTGGAATCACAACAACATTTTACAACAATATTATAATGCCTCCATAGCCCATCTCTTGTCTTTGACTGCTGCTGAGTGATTAGCTGTAGCACCTACACACATACAAGGATGAAAGAATAACCTAAAGATGTTGCTCTCATTATTGTGGACTGCTCTGCGTTAAGCCAGGTTATATCATATTTAATTTAGATGCATAGGTTGAAAAAAACTGCTGTGGCTACAGATCTATTTCAGTTAAATTTAAAATGGCTGCATCAAATCAATTTCAATGTCCTATCTGGCAGCAGTTAAAAAGTAATTGCTCCATCAACTGCATGACACAACTTAAACATCAACAAGAATGATTCGTTTTTTTGCACCATATTTTTCAGTCCTCAGACTTTTTAGGAAAACAATGATCTGACTTCACATATTTGAAGCAAGTACTATTTTTCACAAACCCACTGTCCATACATCCTGGCGGAGAGCGCCTACTTTCCTCTGGCTACTAGCTTAACTCAGAGACAAGAACTGTGTTTATGTGAAGAAACAAGGCAATTCGTCATCCAGTCCCAAAGAAATGGTCAACAGCAGGGACAAAATGGCACACAATTCAGATTAATTGCTTCCCTACATATCTGCCCAGCGAATAAAACATAACACTACAGACCACATTAGACAGAAAGAGAGATCACAAATGGCTGAGGAATATAATGAAAAGTATTGATTTTCTTATGTTATTTTAGGTGGAACACCCAACTATAAAACGTTGTGATTTAATTATTGTAATAATTGGTTGACCGTTATGAAAGAGGACAATCTATGCAAAGACAAATGGAAAAAAGGATGAACCACTCAAAAGCCTCCAGACTTCAGTGTCTCTGAATTACGTGCTTCCTGAGAGCAGTGTGACGACAGAAAAACAACAAAGTCCTCAGGGGACCAACAAACTCTTATAAATGTCAAATAGATTTTAGTAATGTGCTCCGCAAGCGCTGATTTCTTTTGGACAAGGCCTTTCAACATAATAAACCATGTTACCTACCAAGGCCCATGTATAGCTGAGGGTACAATCTATACTCCTACAGTTCAGTGGGTCTGAACATGTCTGCAGAAAACCAACACAGCAGTTAACCATTATGTTTATTATATATCCTTTGTGCTTTGATCGTGTCCTATCATATAGGTCCGAAATGCTTGAGACTGAGGAGCATCCTGTTAAAGATCAACATTAAGATGCAGAGATAAACTCGAAACTTGTCAGAGGCAGGCAGATGTGCTTTTTTGCTCCTTGTAATGTGGTCAAAGGTATTGTAGGACAAGGGATAGACAAGCCGCAAGTGGCAAGCAAAGTGGCTGCTCATGGGGATCATTCACCTTCACAGCATCAGTGAACTCCATTACAAGTCAGGACCAACTGTTGGAAACCACTGAGCCATTAGTCAAACACAGATTGAGTTTGACAGCTAACCTCTTATGATGATCTCCTTGCACCACATAAAAACTTTTGTTGCCGCATAATCTAGTTGTTGTACTCAAGGAAGACTCGCTGCACTGCTATAGCTCAGAGCAAAAAGCAGAGAAATATCATTGTAATAATAATAAATTTATGTAGTAGAGACAATCAGAGTATTTGAACCATCTAATAAGCTGAATAAACCATAAAATCCTAAATGATGAAATAAAAAAAGAGATATTCTGTCGCCTGTGACTCAAACACAGTCAGGAAATCCTCTGTATAACAGCATGTTGAATTTAATAAGGCTCACTGCAAGTTGTTTCTTCCCACCATGGTGACTTCTCACTTAAAGTTTTTAATGTACACGTTCTTAAATTAAAACTCCTACATGGGTTTAAACAGTTCAATATAGTCTTGCCCTCCTGTGATGATTTATCCACTTGTGTATTAGAGAGAAATATTACTTACTTTTCAAAACTAATGCCATTACTTTTTTCTCAAAGTCACTGTCTCCACCTGAGCGATGGAAGATCTGACCTAAGAACATTGCAATATTTAACTGAGATCATCTGTAAAGTAGACGGAGTCTTTTTCAATTAAGTGTTCATTAAAAACTAAATTAGGCAATGACCTTTGAAACACAGTTGCAAAGGGAAGAGAAGAGAAAGGTAGACGTGCTCTTATAACATCCGTCACTAATTAAAATAAGAAATTTCAGTGCTGTGCTTCAAGGGTGTCGCTTCCTTCATTCTGTCAATAAAAACAACCAGCAAGACTTAATTACATGACAATGTATATGCTATTAGCATCATATTAACATTCAATTGTCACCTACTAGGTTCTAACCTTTTAAAATGTTTAAGCTACATGCCCTGAGAAAGCTTAAATATCTGGCGTGCTCACCTAAAAGTTGAATTATTCCACCGTAGCATAGCTTATATTTATGACCCATTTATACTTGGTTCATATACTTTGCATTTATTTTTTATTAAGCCCATATTTCTTCGTAATGTAATTAACATGTATTTATGAAAGAATTTTTAACAACAAACACAGAGGAATTCATAGATCAGAAGGCATACATAAGGGATGTGCCTGCAGCCAGACAGTAGTGTATTATCACCTGCCCTCGCATGGCCTCGTAATCTGAGAGCGAGATCAACAATCAATGGAAGGAGAGAAGGAGAAGACAAGACCAATCGATGCCTTTTAGAAACACTATGGTAATTTGCACTTATCAGTTTGGAGCAGCTGACTGCTATGAACTTCAAGGAATTGGATCACCAATAGATAGAAGTTCAATTTGAATCCCCAAAATGTTTTTAACATGTTTGTAATCATGGTATTTTAACTGACTTGTCTTGAAATTGCAGTTCTGTGCAGTACAGTGTGAGTCTGTTGTTGCTGCTTTTTATTCAAGTCAATTCAATTTTAGTTATATAGGGTCTTAGTAACAATCGCCTCAAGGCGCTTTATACTGTTTGGTCATGGCACTACAATCAGACAACCCTGATGAACAACCACCTGGCGACGTTGGAAAGGAAAAACTCCCTTTTAACAGGATGAAACCTCTGTCAAAATCAGGCAAAATCGCCCAGCAGCCTAGGCCTTTTCCAGCATTACTAAGGCATGGGTCTCCCTGATCCAACCCTAACTATAAGCTTTACCAAAAATGAAAGTTTTAAGCCTAATCTTAAAAGTAAATCCAAACTGGGATCTGCTTCCACAGAACCAGCTCCGGGGGCCTGTAAGCTGACGGCTCTGCCTCACATTCTACTTTTAAATATCCTAATAAAAGAAGGCTGCAATCTGAGAGCAAAGTACTCCACTGTGATATGGTACTGTGAGGTCTTTAAGATAAGATGAGGCATAATTATTCAAGACCCTGAATTTGAGGAGAAGAATTTTAAATGTAATTCTACATTTAACAGAGAACCAACGAAGACAAGCCAATATGGGAGAAATATGCTCCGTCATTCTAGACCCTGTCAGTTCACTCGCTGCAACATTTTGGATCACCTGAAGGCTGATACTTTATTATTGGTAAAGTATAATACTATAATAATTGTGGGAAACAATTAAGAATGTCTTTTGACTTGTGGATCTTTGGTCCTAAACTGGACTAATTACAATTTTGATGGATGACACTGGGATATCTGTGGTCAGGAGGTAGACCTGAGGTAGAGGTAGAACTACTACTTGGAATATTGTTGTTTCGATTCCTGGCTCCTCCAGTCTGCATTCCACAATATTCTTGGGCAAGATACTGAACCCTGAGTTCCTCTCGGTGCATAATCTGAGTGTGAATCCATGTGAATTCTAGATAGAAATCTCTTTTGTGGGTAAGTGGGTGAATGGGACATGTTGTATAAAGCCCTTTGAGTGGCAATATATATATACAGTGGGGCAAAAAAGTATTTAGTCAGCCACCGATTGTGCAAGTTCCCCCACCTAAAATGATGACAGAGGTCAGTAATTTGCACCAGAGGTACACTTCAACTGTGAGAGACAGAATGTGAAAAAAAATCCATGAATCCACATGGTAGGATTTATAAAGAATTTATTCGTAAATCAGGGTGGAAAATAAGTATTTGGTCAATAACAAAAATACAACTCAATACTTTGTAACATAACCTTTGTTGGCAATAACAGAGGTCAAACGTTTACTATAGGTCTTTACCAGGTTTGCACACACAGTAGCTGGTATTTTGGCCCATTCCTCCATGCAGATCTTCTCGAGAGCAGTGATGTTTTGGGGCTGTCGCCGAGCAACACGGACTTTCAACTCCCGCCACAGATTTTCTATGGGGTTGAGGTCTGGAGACTGGCTAGGCCACTCCAGGACCTTCAAATGCTTCTTACGGAGCCACTCCTTTGTTGCCCGGGCGGTGTGTTTTGGATCATTGTCATGTTGGAAGACCCAGCCTCGTTTCATCTTCAAAGTTCTCACTGATGGAAGGAGGTTTTGGCTCAAAATCTCACGATACATGGCCCCATTCATTCTGTCCTTAACACGGATCAGTCGTCCTGTCCCCTTGGCAGAAAAACAGCCCCATAGCATGATGTTTCCACCCCCATGCTTCACAGTAGGTATGGTGTTCTTGGGATGCAACTCAGTATTCTTCGTCCTCCAAACACGACGAGTTGAGTTTATACCAAAAAGTTCTACTTTGGTTTCATCTGACCACATGACATTCTCCCAATCCTCTGCTGTATCATCCATGTGCTCTCTGGCAAACTTCAGAGGGGCCTGGACATGCACTGGCTTCAGCAGCGGAACACGTCTGGCACTGCGGGATTTGATTCCCTGCCGTTGTAGTGTGTTACTGATGGTGACCTTTGTTACTTTGGTCCCAGCTCTCTGCAGGTCATTCACCAGGTCCCCCCGTGTGGTTCTGGGATCTTTGCTCACCGTTCTCATGATCATTTTGACCCCACGGGATGAGATCTTGCGTGGAGCCCCAGATCGAGGGAGATTATCAGTGGTCTTGTATGTCTTCCATTTTCTGATGATTGCTCCCACAGTTGATTTTTTCACACCAAGCTGCTTGCCTATTGTAGATTCACTCTTCCCAGTCTGGTGCAGGTCTACAATACTTTTCCTGGTGTCCTTCGAAAGCTCTTTGGTCTTGGCCATGGCGGAGTTTGGAGTCTGACTGTTTGAGGCTGTGGACAGGTGTCTTTTATACAGATGATGAGTTCAAACAGGTGCCATTCATACAGGTAACGAGTGGGGGACAGAAAAGCTTCTTACAGAAGACGTTACAGGTCTGTGAGAGCCAGAGATTTTCCTTGTTTGAGGTGACCAAATACTTATTTTCCACCCTGATTTACGAATAAATTCTTTACAAATCCTACCATGTGGATTCATGGATTTTTTTTTCACATTCTGTCTCTCACAGTTGAAGTGTACCTCTGGTGCAAATTACTGACCTCTGTCATCATTTTAAGTGGGGGAATTTGCACAATCGGTGGCTGACTAAATACTTTTTTGCCCCACTGTAGCAATATATAGCAATATATAACAACCAGTCTATTTGCTCATCAAGTCATCAGCCAATGTTATAGCAATCATTTCGAAATAAAAAAAACCAACAACAAAAAAAGCAGTTACCAAAATCATTGGTCTTTAACCTCTTGGCTAAATACATTAAATATTTTTTCAGACATTTCAGTCAGGACTGGACAAACATACAAATTGATGGACAGACTGTAGTATAATTACCTAAAAACAAATCTCTTTTACAAGATATGAAAAAATGACTTCTTTCATAAAGCAAATTACCCAAATACTGTGCTGCAGTAGAACCGTCAGACATTTTTGGCAGTCAGAGTCAGCTGGCAAAAAAAGCCTCAGTACTTTTCAGGCTTGGCAGGTAGATGTTACCACAAGTTGCTTTACTTGTTAGCCAAAATCATCCTGAATTTTCTAAAAAGCCAGAGCTCGCTAACACGGGTGTATTTTATGAGTCCATCAAATTATCCCAGCGTGATGTTGTAATGCTAACAAGGAAGCAAAACAGTTGTGAAAGGGGCTTATTAAATGTCACTTTTGAAACTGCAAACAACAACTGCAGGGCCCAGTGCTGTAGTCATTCCAACTAGAAAACATTAGGGACTAAAAACAGTGATGCAACAAATTTATCTTCTGTCTGAGATGAAGAAACTAATGTTAAAGCATGCTAGTGATTACAAAATGAAATGCATCAAATCCACTTGCAATGTGACTGAGTTCCCTTAAATAAATTAAATCTTGTTGCTTTAATGCCAATTTTACAGGTAGCCTTAGGATTGAATTCAGTCCACAATAAAAACAACCATCATTTCTACCTTTTACTGCTTCCCAACAGATGTTAGCAAATGCCCCAACAATTAAAAACCACAAAGCGTTGAAGAAACACATGACACATACCAAATATTTCCACTCGATTGGCAATATTTTAAATCCTACACAGGCATCTGACAGTATTCCATCAATTATTCAGGAGGAGTAAAGACTCACAAAAAGTACTGCACCCCCGGCTATGCAGCAGTAAATCACTGTATAGCACACCATCTGCTGCCTGTCAAAGCCAACGGTTGCTGTGTGCACAGGAGTGTAGTGCAACACTGATTCATAAGTCCAGGGTGATTTCCAGTGCAGGTAAAACAATGCTTTTTCTCTAGATATTTATTATGCCTACGCTTGGTATTAACAAATGATTTCACAATATACACAATATTAGCAGTCTGACCTGAGCTGAAAGCAGTGCAAAAAAGTGCCAACATTTCTCTGGCTGTAAAAGGGTATTAAAAAAAAATATGTCATCAAATATTTATCGCCCACAAGATGGGATTTAAAGATGATTCTCCATCTCGTTGCTGGTTCCTTCACCTTCATTAGTGTTGCAATGCTTAACCTCCTCCTGAGACAAAATATCCCATATTCAGACTTCAATAATGCAACGCCTTCATTCTTAGGGCTGAGGGCTGGCTTGCCTGATGTCTGACTAATCGCTGACAAAGCTATGGCTTCACTGGCTATTTTTGGGCACATAAACAGTGGAGTTGACAACAATATTCCACTACTTTGATATAAACCAACACAAACTATCTTGTTACCAACTGAATCTTTCAAAGTGAGCTTGGTTTCTGTGGCTTCTTCTTTAATTAACTTAATGTCTCCATGTAGTAAAAATAGCATCACTTCCATTAGTTAACTGTCAAAGTGCAATGACTTGGTTTAGTATTAGCTGAGGCTTTCCAAAAACCCCACATATTCAAAAAAATCTGTTGGAAAATGTCTAAAAGAAAACGCCCTGTTGTGAACTGCATTATGTCCCAAACTGAAATGCAGAGAGTCAATGCGGTTCTCATTATGTTGTTGATTATCAGTTATTCTGCATGCCAGACTCAATATTCTGTTTTGCCATTCACCCAGTCAAAGAATGACAGTCTAATTATCTGCTGTGTTTACATTTCCCGATGTCTTCATGTAAGACACTGGCTGCATTTCACCCATTCCCTCTCTCTCAGGGAATCCTTTAAAATGTTGATTTAAAGGATTCCCCAAGGCATGTCTGTACATGAAATTACACTGCTTTGAAAAGAATAACACTGCTTTGTGTCTGACATAGTTTTTGCCATAAAAAAAGCCTGGTTAGACATTCCTATTATGGTGCCCATTTCTCCAGTCTTTGAACAGAAAAATCTATGAATATGCAAATGGATTTAAGAATTTGTTTGCAAGATACAAGATGACTCATGTACATGTGCGTGTGTGATGAGCTCTTTAAGCTAAACTAGTTAAGTTGTCACAAATCTTACTAACAGGTCGATGCCTCAAGCTTATAAGTGCCAGCGGAAAAACTGCTCCATTTTCAGCATTAAAACATCCAAGTGAAGCAACATTAACTAGAAGAATTAATGCCCAAAGTTTCCAATGATAAACTTTTACTGTTCAAATTTTATATCTAAATTCTGCTACATTGCTCCCTTTTAGTTAAATTAAGTAATAATGTTTTACTTTTTAGTGTCTGAAACCAAGAGGCAAAATTATGTCTCCCACATTAATTCAGCAATTTATTAAGCAGTGGCCCTCGGAACAGCACTGTACCTCCAAACAGCAGCACTAAATTATTAACTCCACCACATTTAACACATTGCATCATCTCAAAAAAGTGCCACTGGCAGAGCTTAATGTCAACCAATATTTTCATTAAAAATTGATATCTGTGAATGATTTTGGCTTCAAAGAGTTGGAGGAGATCTAATTCCAGCCAGTATGTCCTCAGTGTTTCATGCCTGTCTGATCTGTACTTCCTAATGCCTGTATCTAGACATAAAAACTATGAATTTAAAAGGCTCAGCTAACAGAGACGTGCTTCTTGAAAGGCCAAAACAAACAAAAACTAAACAAAACAACAAGTAGCAGATGCTGTAAAATGCTGCACAACGCAAATGTTTCACAAATCAGCGGTTCAGTTTTGCTCTTCAGTTTTGCTCCAACATTGTGTCCTGAGAATCCCACAAGCGGTGGCAGCTTTACCACGAGCTTTATAAAATCTGCACAATACAAACTGCACAGTTTAACTTCGATTGCAGCTTAACTTTCCAATTTGGATTCACTTCTTCAGTTTGTAATATGAAAATGGTGAGACTGCAAAAATGAAAAGAGCGTTTGTAAAGAGATTCTTCAACTTTTCAGCCACATGCTGGGAACTAGATAAGGAGAAAATGTCAATTTCAGTATATGCATGAATTACTCTGTAATTCACAGTTTCACTTTGCTTTCAGAGTGAGAGCAGCGCAATCAGCTAGTCACCATTAATTTCTCATAGAGCTCAGGCCAGCATGGAGTCAGACAACAGGCTTGACAGCTCAGATAAAGCCAAGCTGAGACGTTAACCACTTTTTGCTAACAACAAACAAATTTCCATAATTTGGTTTCATTTTATATATGTAAGACTTTATAACGTTCAAGACATGATGCGGTTACCCCCACTGTGGGAGTCGGTTCCTTTTTTTTGATGGGGGGCACTTTAATTGATTGTACTTCATTTTTGCTTGCCACTAGAAATTGTACTACCTGTAATGACGATCATGACAGTAAATATTAAGGCAGAAGTATTTAATTTGTCTATTTTTAAAGGCAGAGGTAAATTCAGAGCATTCTGCAGTAAACATATGCTTAGACAATAAAATGTAAGTGACGAAAACAACTGATGTCAAACAGTTCAAATATGAATATTTCAGCTCATGTATTTAAGTGCTGTATTGTTGTTCGACTATAAGAAACTTGTGTAGTTATACACAATCAAGGTCCTTTAAAAAAGGAACCTTGATTATAATGATTATGTGAATTACAGGCCGATCTCTAAGCTCCCGTTCCTCTCTAAAATCCTTGAGAAGATAGTTCTTTCACAACTCCAGGCGTACCTGGATGAGAACGACATTAATGATAAATTACAGTCTGCCTTTAAACCACATCATAGCACCGAAACAGCGTTGCTTAGAGACCTTAACGATCTTCTTCTAATTGCTGATACTGGACGCTCTGCAGTCCTAGTTTTATTGGATTTATCCTCGGCCTTCAATACGGTAGATCACAACATCTTATTAGCGAGGCTTGAGCATACTGTAGGCATTAAAGGTGTTACCCTTGACTGGTTTAAATCATATCACTCCAATAGGTCCTTCTTGGTCAACCTGGGCACCTGCTCTTCCTCCGCTGCACCTGTCTGCTGTGGCATGCCTCAAGGATCTGTGCTGGGCCCTATTCTTTTCTCCCTCTATATGCTCTCTCTAAGCGCAGTCTTTGAGAAATACCACACCGCTTTTCACTGCTATGCTGATGATATACAGATCTACTTTGAACTAAATGATGATCTTGTTTGTCCTTGTACGGCTTTCAAGAGTGCATGCGTGAGGTCAAAGAGTGGCTCTTAGGAAACTCTCTTATCCTAAATGATAAGAAAACTGAAATCGTGGTATTTGGCAGCAACGTTCCCCGTGGCCAACTTCATGATGCCTTTGGTTCCCTTACCAGTTCCCTCTCTGACACTGTTAGCAATTTGGGCGTGTTGCTGGACAGCTCTTTCAAATTCGATAAACAAGTGTCTGCTATAGTTAGATCTAGTTTCTACCAACTGCGTCTCATTTCCAAGGCTAGGCAGTATGTTCCACATAAGGACCTGGAAAAGCTCATCCACGCCTTTGTGACCTCTAGGCTGGATTACTGCAATTCACTTTATTTCGGTCTTCATTCTGCCCTTCTTCATAGACTGCAAACAGTTCAAAATACTGCAGCACGCATTCTGACCAGAACTGGGAGGTTTGCCTCTATTACTGTTCTAGCTGACCTGCATTGGCTACCCATTAAATACCGCATCCAATTTAAAATACTGCTGCTTATGTTTAAAATCACCAACAACACAGCACCGAGCTACCATATCGAACTCCTTAAATCGTATGTTCCCGCCAGAGCACGAAGATAATCTACTCAGTTACTCTTGGTGCAGCCTAGATCTCGGCTGAAGTCTAGAGGTGACCGTACGTTTGCCTTGGCTGCACCAGAGTTGTGGAATAACCCTCCTCATGCTATCCGGGCGTTCGATTCTATCCAATCATTTAAATCACGGTTAAAAACCTATTTGTTTAATCTCGCTTTTCCTGCTTGTTAATGCCTGTACCTGACTCTTAGACTTACTCTATTTTCCTTTATACATATCTTTTAAGGCTTGTGCTTTTACATTGTTTTTACTTGATATGTATTTTATGCTACCCCTGTGTATTAGTGACAATGACCTGTTAGTATATTCGGTACTTTGCTAAGGCCTTATAATACTCATGTTACTTTCTGTCTTTTATGTTAAGCACTTTGGTATACAGCTAGTTTTTAAATGTGCTCTATAAATAAAGATGTATTGTATTGTATACACAATTATTATTATTTAACATTACCAATGCCAATTAAGGTGAAATAACATGGAGTTCTAAAAATCCAAAGACAAAGCTTAAATTCGAATTGCTCTCTGCTGCATCACAAACTTATCTCATGGGTAAAAACTAATTCAAAGAGCAAAGTAATGCCCAGACAGTGATCAAAGAGCATGACAAATCAACAGTGAAAATGGAGCTGGGTAAGAGTTATGTCAATAAGAAGGGAGGATGTTTTTGGACCCAACTTTTCACGAAGCCTTCAAGTGTGATAAATGTGCTGCGGACTATAGTGTCAGGAGATAGTCTGTCATGAAAGACAGCAACACTGGCCAGATGACGTGGAAAACAGCGGAACACTGCATTTGATCAGGTTTCTTTTCCGAGACGACACTAATCTATCACATTAGGCTGAAATCAGACATAACCCTGATACACTCCAGCTAATCTAAATACGTCATCCATCACTGATAACAGCTACCAATCAGCAAAATGGGAGACGATAACAATAACATCTATTTCTACATCTGCTTCTACATTCCACCTCTGTCCCTGCAGGCACCCAAAGTAACCACCAGTGTGACTTGTTAGAGTTGCCTCTACCCTGGTCTTTGTGTGTTTTCACCATCTTTCTTAAGGCAGAGCAGCTAACCAAAAAAATTGCCCACTGTGTCAAGGACATTTTCATAAATCTGAGAGAGAGAGAGAGAGAGCACACCACCCTTCAAAATATCACGCTTTCTTTCACAGTGTTTCAAATGCATTCCAATGAGGGGGCACAAACCAGCCATGTCCTAGATAAACAGTGCCCTGCACTGCATTGAATGCCTCTCAATTGCAGTAGGGTTTACATAACGGCAGACAATGCACAAGGATGCACATCACTTCCAGAACTCAATATGACAAAAATACAGACTGAAAAGCAGAATCCTTGTTATTAAAACAAAAAACAAAAAAAACAATGGATGATCTCCAAGATGACTTAGAACACACTGAAAATAGAAGCTGTAGAATAACGTGAAGGTTTTAGTTACTTTTTTAGGGAAGTTATATTGCTCCTGTTTCTAGCTTTCACTGTTTTTAGTTTCTCCAAGAAGTGATGTGATCCTAATCTAATTGATGACATTAAAGATTCATGATAGAAGACACGTGGTTTAGAATTAGTGTATTTACTCAACAAAATGATGGTTCCCTTGTAATGAATAATGCCATACTGAGACTACTGGTTAGAGCTGTGTATAGTCATGTGAGAGTGTCCCTAGTTTAGGCTGAGGCTAAAGAGTCAAGTATTGACAAACCATTGCTTACAGCAGAGAAACACACAAGGGAAACCTGGGGATGGAGATGATGGTAAAATAATTCTTGAGTGGCCCTGGATGTCTATTTGAAATATCACATTAATAAGGTATAAACAGTAATAACAATTGCTTGGCATTCAATAATTCAATAAAGGAAGAGAATGGAGTAATAAAATGTTTATATTTTTGCAGTTAATCTCATTAAAAAACAATCCAAAGAAAAATTAAACACATTAGTCCATGGTAACCCCCAGCTTTCAGCATACAGCATGCCACAAGATCATAGCACTTGCATCTTGATGTTTCTCCCCATTTTGTTTACCTGTTTTTCCTCCTGAGTTGTCAGATATTATACAACCACTTGCACGCACGCAGCCTCTTGGCGATTAACACAGCTAAGATTCACAAAGCATTCTTGTTTAATGAAAAAAGACGCACAGTTTGTAAGACGACGTACAGTGTGGATCTCTGTGTCTTGAGGCTTTTTGAGCAGTGATTCAGGAAGACTCTCCAGATAAGAATAGAGACCGTGAAAACTATATATTCACAGATATATATAGCTCTCCACATAACAATATCGTGAGAGGGTTTAGAGAACTGGACAAAGCATGAGAGCAATAATTTTGATCAATATAGTCCATTGAATGTCTTGTCCCTCGTGCAAAATAGATTTTGCAGCCCTCCATCATGATCTTGGAGGCACCATCCAATTTGCTGTCAAGTCAATAATCTCTTTGGGAGAGATCGAATCTGCAAGATTCCCTCAACTTGGCAGTAAGACACAGCCAAAACACACAAGTACTCTTCACTTCACTCTTTGTAGAGGGAAGTTAGATTAAAGGCATTTGTTTCTGCTTGTTTCTAACACCTCTCTGAAATGCAGCTTCACTGAAAACACATTAGCTGAATACAAATGAACACCAGGAATCTTTTATTCTGGGAACGACAGCAACACAATGACCTGAGTGGTGAATGAGTGAAAAGGATGAATCAACACCCAGTGGAGCACCTTTAGCTTTATAAAGCACCATAAGTGACCTGCCACTCGCACAACTTTACCGGTGCACTGAAGTTACAAAACACAATGGTAATGCACTTGAAGTCAAACCCAGGCATCATTTGCTAGTATGGCTAATGTTATATACAGTGCTGTGCAAAACACTCATATATCTTGCTTCCAAGAAGCCAAGTGGTCTTAAAGCACAGTTTTCCTTTGCTTGTTCACTCAGAGAGAGATGGAAGTATGCCAAACAACACAGGGACTGGTCTTAATATCAGTCATAACATGTCTTATGGAGTGATGAATCTAAATGTAAAATGTTTAAATCATCATCAATGTACAGAGGAGATCGGGAAAGAGGGATAACGATGAGTGTCTACAGCTATCTGTGAAACACGGTGGAGGCTCTGTCATGGTTTGGGGCTCAAAAATTGATCAAACAATAATTGCAGAAAAGTACATTCACCTTTTGATCCACTTATCATTACATCTGGAAAGGTGTTGGCATGGTAACAGCTTCATTTTTCAGCATGGCATTGATCCCAAACACACCGCTGCTAATACAGTAAAAGCCTGCAAGCATAGAAGGTACAGTCATGGACTGACCTTCCCAGAATCTGGACCTCAACATTACTGAAGGTGTGTGGGATCAACGTGTGTGGCTATTGATTATATTTTCATAGTACAATACATTCTGTATTGTTTTCTTTTGATACACAGTGATCATCTATAAATTACATAATGGCAAATGTATGCTGTACAGAAATTAAAATGCATATATTCATGTAAAATACACATGATAATATGACGAGTAAAACATGTTCTTGCTTTCATTTTTTAAGCGTATTATTCTTTCTTATCGCCTACTCTAACCAACAGGTACGCGTAGCAATACGCACATGGATTTTTGATTCTGTATTCTGTGTCCTTCGCCTGCATACCGGCCTCAAAGAGAAAGAAGCAGCTCTCATGCTGAGCACCTACTCACGCAGCTAAAATATTCTCTTTCCTTCTTTCTCTCTCTGACTAATTATATTTCAGTATTCCTCTAATGAAAAACACAAATTCTTGTACACCTAATTTTTAAACAAACAGATCACACAACCTTGCAGGTTACATGGAACAACAAAATTCTAAAACTCTTCACAGCAGCCTGCGGTCTAAATTCATTTCAAGACATTTCAGACTCGGTAGAATTTCAAAGCTTGGGATTATTTTAAAGAGGAACAAAAAATCTTTTTTTTAAGGTTTTCTGTTGATGTTTGCACCGCTCCGAGCGTTCTGCATGTCAGATGGGCAGATCTTCACTTGGCAACACTGAGAAATGGCAACTCGGCTCTCCCACTGCAAAACCCCGTGGGAATGGAGGGGGAAGGAAAACAGAAAATGTCTCTTCATTTCTAAGATTTCAGGGGCCAGAAAAATATATTTAATGAGGCTTTGTGTTGTTTCTCTGAGGAGCAAAAAAAAAGAGAGAAAAACTTCAGATTGTGCTGCCAAATGCCTTTTGGAGTAGACTCAGATGAAAAAATATAGATGAAAATACACACAAAGCCCTTAAAACTGTATTTTAAACACACACAGACCCTGGGGGTGTGTTACCATAAAAACAACTGTTGACAGACATTTATAATGTCCACTGTCATTATTTGGGCAGATCAAATCATGGCTCCAAAGCAAAACTGTTATTGCAGTGATGTGAATAGTCTTGTACCTTTCTCTGGTTTCTCTATTCAAAGCTCAATTGAATTAATTTCAATTCAAAGGCTGTACTTGCACCACATATTGTCGGGGTTGTAATTTTAGTGTTATTTTCTGACTGAGAATGAAACTCTTGTTAATACCAGCTTCCTAAATGTATATAGAGAGGCCTGGAGCCCAGGGGATGCATTTCAAATGCCTCTGTGCAATCCCTTAACCCTCTTGACAAGGACGGATCTCCAGAGTAGCTTTTAGCAGAAGCACTTCAAAAAAGAGTGTCACTATTATGAGCAGAAAATCAAAAAGGATATAAAATACAACATATGGGCAATACAGAGGACACTTTCATATTTATTTCACAAGACTGTAAAGATTTACTTTAAAGCAGTGAGGCCATAACGGCTGGGAAATCTTCAGCAGAATAGTTGCCAAGAACTCTGAGATGTTGAGGTTTGGGTGCAAGCAGAGTGTGATATAGATCTGGTCAATAAACAGCCTCCTGAATAGAGTGAATCTAAACAGGTTCCTAAACTCTGACAGCACCCAAGACTAACGTATTTATACATGTCAAAGCCTGAGGTTATTCAATCTGGGAATCCACTGAGCAGTGTGCTTACTTAGCCCTTGGGGCCAACAGTCAGCTTTTTATGGTTTCTGGTATAACCTACAGATATCCAGGCCATGACTCCTGTGTTCATCTGCTGGTTGCACATATAAAAGAAAACAAAAAGGATACAAAAGGCAAAGTATTTTAGCAAATACAATCCCTCTTTCGTACCCCCAAAGAGTAGTAGTAGTTGGCTGATTTATATTCATGCAACTACAAGAGAACAACATCAGAAACCAGAAGGTTTCTGCCATAAAAAATATTTCCCTTCCTACAGATTCTACAAAGTCATATGCACAATATGTTCACAGACTTTAGAATGCATTAAATGTATGCCTCCACAGACATTCATTCAGTCTATAAGTACCTAGCAAACCTTCATATTCCATGTACATTAATGTAAATGAAGGTCCCGTGTCTATGTGAAGTGATTAAATGGTTGAACAGGCAGATGATTCTAATGCAGGGAAGCTGTGTTTAAAAATAAAACTACGGAGAGAAGAATAGAGGATGTCTCTGAATACAATGAGGCTAAAAACAGCAGGTTTTCTGAAAAAATGTCAACACAATCTCACCATGTTAAAAAGAAAAAAGCCCACAACACAGAATCTGTAAAGATGATGACTTAATATGGAAATTAAAGCAACTCCTCCTCCTTCCTCAGTCCCATTCAAACAGAGAAGATAAGAGCTACACCAGATGTGTCATATAGGAAGGTGTTTTTCTACAAATTGGATGATTAACAGAGCAGTGCAGCCAGCATTGAGACATTTGGCTGTGGGACGCAGCTCAGTGAAGAATGATTGGCTTTGAGGGCCAGGGGAGCAGATGAGACAGGGACATGGAGCATGGAGCTGGACTAAAAGACTGAGTGTGCCCACTTGGTTTTCCATCAGGATATCACTTCCATACTGGTCTGCCTGTGCCTCTTAAAGAGTGACTCCACCTATACAAAAGGGGCTATTTCTGTATCGGCAGTGTTACGCCGACTTGCTCTTCATGGGACGTTATCTCTGTCTTTAGCTCCACCCTCTTAACATTAATTATGCAGCTCAATGCAGCACTCCAAATCCCTACTGCAGCTCACCCACACTACAATACTCCACTGCTTTCTCCCACTCTCTGTCTCTGTCACAACCAACCCACAAATGAGTGTTTCTCTCTTTTTCTCTTCAAGACTACGTTCTCAACGCTCCCTAGTCAAAGACAACATTTTCCTTCTGCGAATATAGACACTTTAGACAGGACAGAAACAGTTCTCTCTTCCCTTTGTCCGACTTCATATTAAAAGCTGAAATGATTAAATGTGTGAAACATAAGTAGGTTGAACAATCGATTTCGAAACCACTGTTTTGATTTTTTGTACCAGATGGCCTCATGAAGGAAATGTTTCAATCCAGAAATAGAGTAAGCAGCTGATGTTAATGGGTACATTTATAATGATTGCGAGTTGTATTACTATCTTTAGTTGCAGTGTGACTCACAAGCAGCTCATATTTATATTGTGTCATTTCCAAAGCCTAGTGCTGATTTTTCAGTGCAAATCAGAAGCAAACAGTCTGATGTGGCAAGGAAACACATTTAACAGCTCAAACACCTGTCTGGCAAGGTGTAATTGACTCAACCACTCCTGAGCACAATCACTGTTGTGTCACAGGAAGCAGAGAGAGTCCACACTACGCAATCTGAATCAGCCACATCAGCAAAGTAGATGGAAACCAGAAAGCGTAGAATGGGAGAAGCTCTCACACTCCAGCCAACCACCCCCCAGGCAGGCAGTGGGATGGAAACGTTGCAACTGTTTATGGAAGCAGAAACAAGCTTCTCTTTCGTTTCCTAGAGCTTTTCACATGATTAAGATTCATTTTACATTTGCATGCATGTGTTTGCATGTGTGCACGTGCATGTGTTTGAGAGTGACAGTGAGAGAGTATTACTTGCCTGGCCAAAAGCTGAATAATTAATCCTACAGAACTGAAGTGTGAGGCTACAGTTTAAGGTATTTATGCATAATGTACTCTGCCTGACATTAAACTGACTAAGGAGTGTTTTGTTTTGGGTTTTTGTTTTTGAGCCCACATCAAGTGAAGGTCTTGGAAGTTGTTTGTGGGACTGTTACTTCATATCTGCCACACATGCCTTCATCGAACAAATATGAAGCCAAAGGTATGCAAACTCCAGACATTTAAAGTTTTATCTGGCTTGCTTCCCTATACATGCATTTAAATAAATTGCTCTCCTCTGTTTGCAAAGATGCTAGCTCTTGAACAAAAACAAACAGTGAGGCAGATGTTCCTAATGAGGAAAACATGGCCAGAGAAGGTGGGATCATTTAGTCAGTACCCAGCAAAGTGAATGTGCTATATGCTTACATAATCCAGGGACTGACTGTGAATTGACTACTCCCTCTGTCTACAAGGCAATGCGCTAGCAGGAGCAGGTCGGCTGTTTTGTCACGTTCACCATGTTTCCATCGCTCTTTAAAAATCCGTGCATCACCAGACGTCAAGAATGAACACCGAAGAGTGAACAGCATTTTCTTAGGTTGAGGTTGCCGTTCTCCAGCAGGCAGCCCTCTATGCTGTGCTGCTCTGCTGCTGCTGCAGGGGTCTTTTCAGTGCATGGAACCGGATGGTGAACAGAGAACACAGCGGGGGCTGGGCACTGCAATGTACTGCAGTGCTCGTAGCTCTGCTATGCACACCCACTCTCTTCCATTCTTGCTCTGCCTCTGACAATCTCTCAATCTCTTACTCTATCTCTCTACCCTTCTCTGGCCAATGGTTGTATCATTTGTCTTCCCTCATCTCTTCTCCTCAGATTCGTTATGTGCTTTTCCTGCCTGCTTCTCTCAACACTCTTATGGTTGACTGCAATCGATATTTCCCTTGCTGTCTCTTATATTGTTCTTTTAAACTACCCTACCCTCTGTTTCTCACATGGACATAGACATGCACATCTATAAGACTAATACATATATACATCAAATAACCTTTACCTGGAGAGTTATCTTAGCCTGCTTCTAACCCCATTATTCCAGACTTCCATTTTTTCTCCAAATGGAGTAGAATATCTATAATTTACATCTCTATATTAGCAGTACAAGTACACATACACGCAATGTCATTGGCACCACTTGCTGTGTTTATCAAGGTGTCATTATAGCATCCCCAAGATAGACTGCTCGGCTAAAACATCTGCAGCATCCTCTATTTGCATCGGAATAATCTAAACAAAATAGCCTGGTGAGTTTTTACAGCACCTCTTCTTATCCTGAGATGGGCAGTTTTGAGATTGTTGCTAAATGTACAGTGACAGCCGTTGTTGCTCCGCTATGTTGCCTCCACCATCATTTACAGGGGCACACTAAACCCCCATGCCGCACAGCATGGGACAGAGGATGTCACGCTTGGAGGATGAGCAATGACAAGCCCAGCAGCTGGTCCCTTCCCCCAGAAACTTCACAACTGTTAGAAACAGTTACGCTAATGACTTACATGCAGTGTTTACAAAGTTATCGAGATAAACCTTGCAGGCAATTTGATTATGAAACAAGAAACCTCTTTCAAAGCGCTTACACAAATAAATACAAGAACATGACCGCAAATGTTTTTGGCGTGACTCATTCCATCTACATTCCATCTAACAGCAAAAGCTTAACCCTCCTCCATCTCCCACACTCTGCATTTATCTTCAAGATGCTGTCTACTTCTTGGAATGGTGAGGGGTTTCATATCTATTTCCCATTAAAGAGCAGAGGTTTCTGATCATCACTTCCTGAATGAGTTTTACAGTCTGGCAGCAGCATCCTGCAGAGACACTTTTGTGGTCGCTTCATAAAACAAAGCTCTGTGTCACAGCAGGTGTCAGAGCCGTATGAAGAAAAGTCATTGCATGTAATTTTCAATTTTTTTTGCAAGCGATTTGTAGAAAACATAATTAATTGCTAGCCACTGTTAACTGGAACGATGTGTTGTTTCTCTTTTAATAACATTGTCATTTGGATTTTGGGTGATCACTCAATAAGTCCATGTAAAACCCATTTGTCAAGCTTGAAATATCTTGCTGCTGCAGTCGGATTGATGGAAGGAAAGCTGAACAAAATCTCAGCGCTGACACTCCCACCTAGAGCATACAGCAATAATACAGGTAGACAAGGCCGGCCAAAACATTATTTTTTCCTTTTTGTGTGTGTATTTTCTTTTCAAAATGAAACTGTGAAGAAGCCACTTTTCAGTTCCTTCACAAAAACACAGCTCTTCTTAAGGTAAACTGTGTTCCAGAAGAAGAGAGGTGTATGAATAATGAAGAAGCAAAGCCACACAGCCATTGCAAACGTCATATAACAATTTAGAAAATTTAACCAGGCAGGGTATTACATCAGCTAACCAAAGATAATTAGGAATGCCCATTAGCCTTCACTAAACATTGGTTTGCTTCAAACTTTATAAAGGAAGCTCTTGCATAAGGTCCCTGCTATGTGCACTGTCCATGGTGCTGAAACAGATTACATTTTCTTCCCAACCCTCTTTGTACCCCTGTATATAAGAAAGTCTTGAAAACTTGAAACACAAATCTACATTACGATCGGGTTTAGATGTATGTCTCGTGCTTATAGCTACTATCAGAGTACAAGGTACGAGCTTCACTTTTAACTAATATGAAAACACACAAAAAAATGCTCATCCAGTATTTTCAGCATCCTCATAAACATGTTAAGTCCATCTATTATTTTTCCCTGCTCTGCAGCAGGCCAGTGTTCACAGACATTTTCAGCAGAGAAAACACATAGTGCCCACTGCTGGACAACATCACATCTTCATTCAGAAATGATCAAGGTCAGATATACAGAACAGAAAGGAGGATATACTAAATTACTGCAATTTCTCTTAAATAAAAGAATGAAATCATTAATATAAAAACATATAATTATGAATAACCCTTTTAACTGTATGTCAACTTACTATCCTTTGTTGTTTGAGCTAATTTTTAACAATAATAATAATTCATAATATTATTTCTATCTTTTTGTGTTTCTTTAGTACACTTTAGTCAGTTCAGCCAATCAGAGAGCCCACTTTTGCTGCAGGCTTAGACTGGAGGAAGTCCCAGAGCACCGGATAAACCAAACAAAAACTAATCGCCGGTCTCAAACACTATCAGAGCCAATTCAAACAGTTATCTAAGCAACCCCACTGACACTCCGGGTACACAACGAGAGCGTGCAGGATAAAATTATAATGGGCTGACGTAGTCTTTTTACCACACTAAGCTTATCATAGTGTACCTATTCACAATATAAGTAGCAAAACTTCACTTATCCCAAACTGGGATAGGTGAAAACGAGGTAAAACTGTGAGAGCAAATTTGGGAAGCTGGTAGCTGGTTTGGGTTGCTTCATCCTGGCACTGTCTGGATGCTGAGGCAGCTCTGCACAGGGATGTAATGGGATACTGCAGCACTAGAGAACCGTGTGCACAGAAACTTGCCTAGGAGCATCAGGGAGTCCCACACTAACCTTCCCCCTCCCTCTTTCTCTCTCCTTCTTCGTTTTCATCAAATATTATGCAAAAAAGAAATGGAAACAAACAGAGATCCATGTATGCATTTAAAAGGGAACTGTGTGTGAAGAACTAAAACAAGGAAAAGAATAAGTACACTCACTAACAGTGAACACAGAACACAACTTCAGAAGTGAAATAATCCGGCATGCTTGCAGGAGAATGCAGCTGCTTACCTTTTGTGCAGGTTGCTCTCTCCTGGACACGGAGTTCTTCCCCCTTCTCTGCAGATTCCCAGACACTTTGAGATAGAGAGAGAAATAATCAATCTCTTCTTACTTTCTCTTATTTCCAATTTCAGAATGAATAAGTCAGGAGTCTAACATAGCAGTGTAGACACACCTTTACTCTGTAAACTCTGACACACACACACAGACTCCCATTCAAATGCACCCCAAGACTGGAGTACCCAAATTGATAAAGATCTGCTCAGGGGAGGGATAAAAACTACACACACTCACACACTGCAGTTTTTTTTTCTTTCTCTTGCTCAGCCGCTCTGCTGCTTTTTTCCTGCTGTCTTTGCCTGCACTGCTTCCTGATTGGCTAAGCTGCTCTTCAATAACATAAGCTCTCCTCTTTAATTGGAAGGGAGCCAGTTATGTGGTGCACCAGAAGCCCTCCCGCCCAGCTCATCTCTCTTTTTTTTTTATTCCTTTTTTTCCCTAAGTGCCTGTGGAAAAGAATGCTGAGCTCTGCAATTTCATACGCATTGAGCAAAGAAAAAAAGGGACGAGAATGGGGAGAGTTTATCAGTGTTTGTGCGTGGGGGGGGGGGGGGGGGGGGGGGAGTGGAAATGAGGGAGAGCAGCGGAGGCGAGCCAGTGTACTGCAGTGGGACAAGCAGACGTTGCATGGGAACAAAGAGACAAGGGGGCTATAGGGTGGGGTGAGAACAGATTTCGCTGCACCGTCCAACACCGGCAGCACGTTGACTGTGACAGCAGGTCAGATGAAGGGAGATTTCCCTGTGCTCACTGCAGCACAGCTAGGTGGCTCTGCTGCAGTGTGGAGTCTAATTCCCAGGCAGGAAGGGGGATGGGAAGGAAGGAGGAGGAGGAAGAGAGAGGAGGCTGGTTGCAGTGATACCAAAGTCTCCCAGCCAGCCTGGATATATGGGAGGAAATGGGCAGCCATCCGCAGTGTGCACAGCGGTTAATGCCTTTTCTTCATGAATTATTGAAAGTGCCCCAAAGGAGAATGGGAGGCTAGCAGGCAGCACACTGTTCAAGCAGTCTCGCCACTACTGACGTTCGCGTTAATTACCAGCACCTGAAGTGAATATCATCGCACAGTTAGATGAAGCCCCCTTTAGAGATTGCAATAAAATATCTTGAATGGAAAATGTATGTCATTACCTCTCCCCTTTCCACTTGAATTTCATCATGCGTTAAAAGGCTTTCCCATACTGGAGAAAATGGATGTGCAGGATTGACTTTGTGGTGTCAAATTCCCTGCTCTCTTTCACTCACATCTGGTCCATTGTTCCTCGGCTGCATTAAAGCACAATACCCCAGCAGATCAATAAAGAAGCATACAATACCTTGAGCATTTGCAGTGGCCATGATGAGCACTCCAGAAGTTATATGATGACCAGAGAGAAAGGTACTGTTTGCTCAACCAACAATGTAAATGCTTAGTGAAAGAAGGGGGAGATAAAGAGATAACTGACGCTTTATACTCAGTCCCGTGGTATAAAACACACCATATGAGATATTAAACTGAGTTCATCCAGGTTCATCTTAATTTAGTGATGAACACAGATTAAAATATTTTGGAAGTAGTCCCAACAGTCATTACAAAAAGGTTCTATAATAATACCACTACTAGTTGGATATGAGCTTATGTGGGTTCTTTTATAAAAAGAAAGCTTTATTTTATTTAACAGAGAAAATAACATGTTTCCAACTTTGACAAAAAAAAATCTCCTTGGCTTCATATACATCAGTATTTCAATAATTAACATTTCCATGAATCATCTGCGTCTGTTTTCCTTCATCACTGTGGTCTCTTCTTTCTGAGGAAGACTGTAAACTGTGATGGAGATGTCTGTGTGTTTGAAGACCTGATCCAGTATCTCTGACACGCTCGTCCACTTGAGTCGATCCAGGCCACAGCCGATACTGTCAGAGAAATAGATAAAGAATTTAACTACCACAGCAACTTAATAAATGCCACAATTAGTTGATTTTAAAATGAATTTGTTTATTATTATTTCTCTCAATTAAGGGTCACAAAAGAGAAAAATTATACAAACCGAGGCATCGATATTCTTGATACTTGGTTCTTCAGGCAATGTGACCTCATATCCTCCAGGCTCTGTCTCAGGCTGTCATAGGTGGGTTTCTGGCTTGCCTTTTTCTTTGTGATCTACAATAAAGTAATAGAAAAACAACATTTCATTGCACTAACCACAACAGCTTTTGGATAAAATCTCTCGATTTGTCTAAAAGTGTACATCTAGTGAAGTTTAATCAACATGTGTACCAGATAGTAGACAAAGCGTCCATCGCTTTTCAGTACGGCACACTGTCCTGTCACTTTTTCTGTTTGGATTATAAAGAATAGAAACACAAAAAGAAATATAATATCCACATTAGAACAAAGCTTGATAAAAAAAAGATTCATAAATCCCTAGACCCTTAATAACACACCGGAAGACACACACACACAAAAAGTTAGAAAGTAGAGTTGTTTATCAAAAAGTTTACTAGCCTGAGAACCAAACAAATCAAAAAGCAAAAACTCATGTGTCATTGCTGTGGCACAAAGTGTCTGGGCACTATCCTGTTCAAACACATCCTCCCTCTAATCTGCCAAGACATTTGATGTAATACTAGGCCTTGTTTGACACAAACATTTTAGAGAAAAACTGACGTGCTATCTTTCTATTCAGAGACACTGAATCTGTTGTTAATATCCTTTTATAACCAAAAATAAAGCTTCCAGACTGAAGCGTCCACATGATCTGTCAGTGCCTTGCAAAGCATTTGAGTATCTTCGTGTTGTGTTTAGAGAGACCCTGCACCAAGTTGGCTGCTATTCATGCGAATAAAGTTGTGGGCTAAGCTTCTTTATGCAAAATTAGAGGCATCAGGTCCAACGTCGCCTCTGAAAACTCCCCAAAACTTTCACATGTTAAGGCAAAATTATTCAACCTATTCCTCACTTCAAATGTTCTCAGAAACAAAGTTCAGCAAGTTATTTTTGAAACATAAGACAACGTTTCCAAACGAGTCAGCAGATGGGTGTTTGCTCAGTTTTAGGAGGTTACACAAGAGAGCGAGCACCTGTCAGTCATCCATTATGACGCTGGTAAGTGGCACGCCCAGCAGGATACAAATACAAAGTCACATTTACACATTTGTCATACGATACTACCTTGACTTTCTGTAAGAGTGAATGTGTGTGGAAGAATATGAGTTAATGTGTACACAGAGTCAGACAAAATTGATACAATGTGATACTCTCAGACAGTGTAGAAAAAACTCCTAACCGAGGCTGTTACAAAAGGAAAGCGAGTGAGGAGGAGGTTAAAGGCTTTTAAAAAAAACTGTGTCCATGCTGGTAAAATGATCACAAGACATCTTCATCCCTGATGAATCTTTAATGAAAGGGTTGACTCACTTTGCTCTTTTAACTCAGTCACCCCTTGAAACCTCTTTCTGAATTCCACAGCTATGCCTGCCCCCATACGGATGTCCTCGCTGATGCAGTGGGCCAGAGCTTCACGCGCAGGGCAGGAGAACAGGTCCCCGGTGACATAACTCAGCCTCCACTTGTGTTCTGCAGGCTAACCAGGAGGGGGCAGCATTAGACAATGTCGTGAAGCATAACGACGGAATAACAAATACAGTAAACACTGGTGTCTTGACGGAGAAACCCCAGAAACTGAACTTTACCTTAGTTGTGTGGGTGCTGGCCGACATATGAGGTTCGGACGACATTGACAAGCGAGGGTAAAGCACTTGCAGGGCGATTTGATTTGCTGTTAAGTATCTTGAACACACACTACAAACACACGGAAGTATCGACATTCAATTTCTGCTGGAAGACCTGTTTGCTAGTTTGCACAGTACGCTGTGCGCTACTACAGTCGCTCGTATGACTTAAAAACTGCTACCTGCAGAAAGCTGTTTAACTTACGTATATAACACCGTTCTCGGAAGGTTAGTTGGTTTGGAGGTGTATGAAAAGCTTCTACGTAACATATCGTCTCGCGAGAAATAGCGAGACCTTGTGGACGATCACGCCTTCGGAATGTGAAGGTTTGTCAGATACATATGCAAAACAAATATTTTAACTTTTTCATCAGAATAATTGCAAAGCATACTTTAATAGAACCCCATTTTTAACACTATACACTAATGTTTGTGTTTAGAAGTCTTTTATTCAACGCCTATCAATAAAAGTTGGCTACTTCCTGTGGTCTCCTAAATTTATTTGGTGTTTTATGTTTTAAGAAATTCACATTTGACATTTATTGTGATTTATTAATATGTTTATTGGATAACTCTTTTTTTTGCTTATATTATTACATATAAGAAAATAAAGCAAGGGCAGACAAACAAAACCTACATCATCATACGCAGCAATAAATGAAAGCTTGTGAAAATCTCAGCACTGATGTGGACATGTATCTAAATATGATACAACAGCATATAGCACGTTAGCAGTCAGACAGTATCAGTGTTTTATTTTATATACATATAAACTGCAATATACACAAAATCACAATATGAATAGTTACACATCAGGATTGTGCATGACAGACTGACGGTCTGTGCTTCCCCCTAGAAGTCCGCACTACGGCGTCGCTCATTGAGCCAGTCTCCGGGGTTCACATCCATCTGCAGCATCTTCATCACCCACTTGTCCCTCCGTGCTCCATCGATGAACTCATCCAGTGAGAGCTCCCCTAAGTGACGCAGGACAGTTATTCTTAGTATACATTTCTTCATTCCTGATAGATGACCATTGTAAAGCTTGCACCCACCTATCCTTTTAATATAAACAAGCAATAACGAATACGCATACAATTTTACAATTAGTGCTTCACAATGCCACAGGTGTTTTAAATCATCCATGGAACATTTTAAGCCGTTAGGAACCATTGCAAACACTCACCATCCCCATTTTCATCAACCAGCTCAAATATCCGGTCAACCACTTGGTCTGGGGTCAGCAGATTACATTCTTCATCCAGCTCTCCATGGCAGGCTTTCTTCAGCCGATAAATAGACTGAGAGTTACAGGAAAATATGTTACAGTGACTCCTTCACTGACTAAAGTTCATTAGTCAGTCAATTCAGCTGCATAATATCAACTACGCAGAACGCATGGAGACTTTAAAATAGTAAATATTACCTCCACAATTTCTAGAAGCTCTGTTTTGTCGATGCACCCGCTTCCATCTTTGTCATACATTTTGAATGTCCATTTAAGTTTATGCTCCAGTTTTCCTCGAAGGACTAAGTTCAAAGCTGCCACATACTCCAAGAAATCAATGGTGTTGTCCTGTGTGCACACAAGGTTCAAATGTTGTGAAGGAATACAAGGATGTGACTAAGAACCTAAATGTTTACTTCAGTGTGGACTTTAACCTGTCAGAGAATAGGGAAAATTATCCATTATTCCTAGAGCTAAGCTGAAACATCCAGTTTGCTTGCTGTGTATACCCTGAAAACCCAAGAAGTATTCTCAGTGAAATTGATACATGAGCATTTATGACATTTTTCCTTACTTGTACAAATTAAGTTAGCCCTCAAAATTGCTGCAAATGAGTTTTCTGCCCTTCAAATATTTAAAATGATAATGGGCATCAGCTGAAACAGCACAAGCAACCTTCCGAATCAACAAATGTGTATTAATATCTTGTCCTGCTGTGTAGTTTGGTAACAATGTTAAAATGAGACAGAACTGAAGTTTGTACTTACTCCGTTTTTGTCAAATGCTCGAAACATGTTTTCAATGTAATCTGCAGCTTCCTTGTTATGAGTAACGCCAAAAAAACTCTTGAACTCGTGCATGAACAGCGTTCCACTTGGGCATTCCACAACAAATTTTTTGTACCATTCCTGCAGCTCCGCCACATCGATTTCCTTGTCTTGGTCACTCTCTTCACTCAGGCGTTGACCCATGTTGGTAATATTTTTATTCTTGCTGAAAATAACAAATATTATCTCTTACATTACACAAATCTGGTTTGACCTGGTTACATTTTTTAAGCTTCCACCTACATTACAAAATGAAAAAAGTGCTCAGTTACAGAGTCAGTGGCTGCGGCTAAGTTTGTGCAAATCAGCAAAAACCAAATTGACCAATATGGCATGAAAGTCCATAGAAGCTGAATTGTTATTCGGCTCTCAATTGTGGCAAATCCTTACTGAAAGTGAGGATGAGACACAGACTGCTATGGATCACATGATAAAGGATTAGAAATGAACACTTGTCAAATTCAATTAGTCCACAGCCAGATTATGAGAAGATTGTGCTGCTGCTTGTATCTATACTAAGCTAGAAGAAAAACAATACTGTGTGTAAAAGTTGTGGGGGAAAATGACATAAAAGGGTTTTAAGGATCTCTGATTTCATTCAATTTTTACAAATTAAAATGTATTATTATTTAATTATATGATTTAAATTTACTTTAAGGCATAAAATGCCAAAGCTAAGGCCTAAAGTCTGTATAGTGTATAAAAGTTTTGAATCGAGTGATTTAAGGCTTTACAAAGCAGAGCTAGAATTCAAATTTTAGTTTTTGAGGTTATATAATTGAGGGGAAAATCAAATGAAATGATAGAATGATCAAACAAAAGGTCAAGCACATTAAAATAAAGTATTACCTGTGGACTAATAAGTAATCTATTCCAAAATAGAAAGCTCCTGACCCGTCTGATAATTCACTCAGCTCAGTCCTTTAGTTATCCCTGGAAACCCTGACCTTCAGGTGCCAGGTAATTAACTGGTACCCTGATTACTCTATGAATGCCCACTCTAGTCTTACTGAAGCCTATAATAAAATTGTTGTCACTAGTGATGTGCATTTAAATCCACCTCATATCTCAAAATAGAAATTCTATTTTGGAAAAGGGTCAAACATCAAGCAGGCTTTTGTTGTTTTGTTTTTTTTTTAGTAGAAAGCAGACTTGGAAACAGCTATACTTTTTCAATAGAACACCAGCGTTAGCAGGATCTTATCTTTTGTTTATAGGTGAAAACATGGCTTGGCCCATTTCCTTCCTGGCTAAAATATGCGCTGACAACAGGAATAGTGATAATCTTAGCTTAGAGGTTTCAAGGCCATTGAGGAGTCACTGGATGATATCCTTGCACGATTAAAATGATTCACACCTGTCTTACACAAGAGATATTCCCCCTCACCCAGTCATCGTACAAAGGCTTTTACCTGTGCTGATCACCCGTTTCTACACCCATGCCTGGCAGTTTTCTGTAATGTATTATATATATATATATATATATATATATATATATATGTGTGTGTACAATTCTAGGCATTCCAGTATCCAGCTGTGGGGCATTGAGTCATAGGCCTTCTTGTAATCAATCCAGGCAGTGCACAGGTTGGTCAGTCTGGTCTTGCAGTCTCGGTTGATTGTTCTGTCTACCAGTAGCTGGTGTTTTGCGCCTCTGGTATTCTTGCCAATTCCTTTCTGTGTCCCGCTCATGTATTGACATCAGAGCCTTCATCAGGAACTCAATGGGGATGTGGCGTACAACACTAGAGGCCAACTCCAAGCCCATAGCACAAGTCACCATCAAGTGCGGGATCTACCAAGGAGATGCTCTGTCCCCACTGCTGTTCTGCATAGGCCTGAACCCCCTCAGTGAGATCATTAACAAGACTGGCTACGGATACCGACTACGGAACGGAGCAGTTGTCAGCCACCTCCTGTACATGGATGACATCAAGCTGTATGCCAAGAGTGAACGAGACATCGATTCACTGATCCACACTACCAGGCTATACAGCAATGACATTGGAATGTCGTTCGGACTGGAGAAGTGTAGTCGGATGGTAACAAAGAGAGGGAAGGTAGTCAGAACTGAGGGGATTGAACTACCAGAAGGCAACATTGCAGACATAGAGGACAGTTACAAGTACTTGGGGATCCCGCAGGCGAATGGGAACCATGAAGAGGCTGCTAGAAAAGCTGCAACCACCAAGTACCTGCAGAGGGTCAGGCAAGTCCTGAGGAGTCAGCTGAATGGTAAGAACAAGATCCGGGCCATCAACACGTACGCCCTGCCCGTGATCAGGTACCCTGCTGGGGTAATAGGCTGGCCAAAGGAGGAGATAGAAGCCACTGACATAAAGACAAGAAAGCTCCTTACCATGCATGGAGGGTTTCACCCCAAGTCCAGCACCCTGAGGCTGTACGCTAAGCGGAAGGAAGGGGGCCAGGGACTGGTGAGTGTCAGCACCACAGTCCAGGATGAGACAACGAACATCCAAGAATGCATTGGGAAGATGGCCCCAACTGACCGAGTGCTCAGTGAATACCTCAGGCAGCAGAAACCCAAGAAAGAGGAGGGAGACGAGGAACCATCATGGAAGGACAGAGCCCTGCACGGTATGTACCACCGGCAGATAGAGGAGGTGGCTGATATCCAGAAATCCTACCAGTGGCTGGACAAAGCTGGACTGAAAGACAGCACAGAGGCACTAATCATGGCAGCACAAGAACAAGCTCTGAGCACAAGATCCATAGAGGCTGGGGTCTATCATACCAGGCAAGACCCCAGGTGCAGGCTGTGTAAAGATGCCCCAGAGACAATCCAGCACATAACAGCAGGGTGCAAGATGCTAGCAGGCAAGGCATACATGGAACGCCATAACCAAGTGGCCGGCATAGTGTACAGGAACATCTGTGCGGAGTATAACCTGGAAGTCCCGAGGTCAAAATGGGAGATGCCCCCAAGGGTGGTGGAGAATGACCGAGCTAAGATCCTGTGGGACTTCCAGATACAGACGGACAAAATGGTGGTGGCTAACCAACCGGACATAGTGGTGGTAGACAAACAGAAGAAGACGGCCGTAGTGATCGATGTAGCGGTTCCGAATGACAGCAATATCAGGAAGAAGGAACACGAGAAGCTGGAGAAATACCAAGGGCTCAGAGAAGAGCTCGAGAGGATGTGGAGGGTGAAGGTAACGGTGGTCCCCGTGGTAATCGGAGCACTAGGTGCGGTGACTCCCAAGATAGGCGAGTGGCTCCAGCAGATCCCGGGAACAACATCGGAGATCTCTGTCCAGAAGAGCGCAGTCCTGGGAACAGCTAAGATACTGCGCAGGACCCTCAAGCTCCCAGGCCTCTGGTAGAGGACCCGAGCTTGAAGGATAAACCGCCCGCAGGGGCGTGCTGGGTGTGTGTGTGTCATTGTTACTTCTAGAGTTTTAGCTTAGTAAAATAATGTCAGAGAGAACTGCTGCAAGCTGGTTATTTTCTCTTTTTTATACCTTTCTCTATAAACTATAAGACTGCAGGGGAAGATCCCAGTAGATCAGCAGTTTCAGAGCAGCCTGTTTAGCAACAAAAGTCAGTCAAATCACCCTTTCTTCCTATTCTGAGACTTGCTTTGAACTTTAACAAGTGTTCGTGACCAAGTCCAAATGCCTCAAAGACATTTACATTAAACATTTGCACCTAATAATGTGGCTGTTGAAAAACACTATGCTATCAAACTCATGTTTTGGCTAAGGTTATGGTGTACCACCAGCATATAAATAAACTATGCTAACATTGACATATATATCGCTGAAAGCAGAACGTTTGAGTGGAATGATTTCACAAGTGTGACTAAAATGCTAGATATCAACAGATAGGTGATACAGACAACAACTGTACATAAAATTTCGTATTTTTCTCTGGGCTAAAATTTTATAATGTCAGGAAATGTTTCTATTCTCATAACATTTTGAGTGCAGCTAAACAATAATTCCCTGGACACAATTGTTGTGTTAACATTAACCCGGATAAGCAACTCCCTTAACACCAGCTGGGCAAAGTACGGTACACTTCAAATTTCAGCATTTATTGCTTTCCATGAATACTATGATACAAGCGCAAGCCTTCAGTTTCCAGCGATGATCAGTTTTACGAAGGCAGTGGACATTTATTACAAGTCTACAAAAACTGATTTACATACTGATACATACTGTAAAAATTCCTAATTATCAAAAGTGACGACTGTAAACTAAGGTATGACATACATACAGTGTAAAAGTACCTTGTATTCTGTTTACAGGGCTTGATGCAGAAATGGCTACCCTTAAGCAAAAGCAATATTCTATCTAACCAAACTGGTTACTACAATACCGTTTTATACTGGCTTCATAGAATGAAAACCAAAACTATAACATTTTCCACATCCTTCAAGGGGTCAAAGCTGACAAGTGCAAGATAATGTTAATAAGAAATATATTTACGGTATGTGCTTCATAGAAAAAGCAAACAGAAATATGTGAAGCATTGCTTCACATTCTATATGGCAGGTGTCCTCGTTCACCTTAAGAGACACATTCATTAGTGAGATAGTCAAAACAACTGTGCTTAGGCTAAAACAAACTCTATCAAACATATCTTTATGGAAATACATGCCGAATGAATAATGAAAATTCAGAGTACATCAGTTACATTAGTTATTAGGGTTCAATTATTACGTTCAGATATAAAAATCAGGGAAAAAAGATTAGAAAAACTTTTAGTCAACAGTGAAAAAGGCAGTCTCCATAATCTTCTTTTACATCCATGCCTTCCAGTTTAAAGACCAGGTGATGTGAGGCCTTGAGAATTGAAACTGATTAGGACAAAAAGATCCTTCTGTGAGGAATCTAGAGGTTCACATCACTCTTGGTCCTTACAGGTCCACAGTGCTACAGATATACCCTTGGTGTGGTATCATACAGTGTAAAAAAAGAAGAAAAAAAAAAGTCAGATGGCAGACAGGCCTTGAAGTTAGTCAAGTTCCCCAGGCTCTATTGCAGTCTCTGCACTCTTTGAAATGCCAGCAACGCCCTCTGTTGACAAGTCTGGTGAATTACTGGAAGAGGGTATCTGCTTGTCACTGCTTAAGTCATCTCCATCGCTGCTGTTTCCTTCCCCACTGTCCAGCTCAAAACTTTCCTCTGATGGAACAGGCTGCTCAGATTTGTCCACAGTGCTATCGCTCTTCAGACTGTGATCAGCCGTATCCTCAGATGAGTCTTCTTCCACCTCAGAGGGTCCTGATTGTGTGCTTTTTGGCTCTGGAAGCAAAGTAGAAGGTATTTTAACATGATGTTTTAAGTGACATTCTGCGGCAACTAACTGGTAGGCTATCCAGCTGAATATGTCAATTTAAAGACTAGTGCAATAATACTTTAATATGGAAAGACACATCAATGCACCTTTATCAGAAGCTAAGAAGGTATAAGGTGAGAGATTTTCACAAAACTATTCAGATCATTTGCCTGTTTGAAGGGCACAGAAATCTTGCTTTAACTTTAGGCTAACTAGGTTTTAGTCAGTTTGCATTTATGTTCTACTACAGAGAAATGGCAACAGCCAAGAGATCTGTACTAAAAAGATCTATGTTGTCTTTTTTGTAACACGTATAAGCCCCTGTGTATTTGGATTTATAAGAATGCAACTATTATGAAGACACTATCAATTACTGTAGTGTCAGAAGTCATAAAATAGCCTAAATAAGGATCATGAACACATACCATGATTGTCCGATACACTAGGTGTGTCACAAGATGTTCCACTTTTGTATTCTTGACCACAGGAGTGTTTTGAAGACTCTGGTGTCTCTGGCGAGCTCTCTGGCGAGCTCTCTGGCCCTTGATGGCAAGACGACTCATTTTTTTCATTTGTTGTTTCATTCTCCTCCGTTTCATCAAATTTCAGTCTCTTCACCTCTTGCTTATCACCATCAGAATCCTCTTCTTCTGGGTGTTTATTCTTTATCCCACTATTTGGCGTCATCTCACCTTCTGATAGTGAGGTTTCACTGAAACAAACACAGTAAAATCTGTTAAACAGATTATATACTGAAATGCCAGCCAATGAGTTGCTCTTTGTTTGTTTTTTTCTTAAGGCAGGGTCTTGACAAAACCTAATTATAAACGAGAGGTCAAGAGAGGAGATATAAAAAAACTAACAAAAAACTAAAAAGCAGGAATTAGTGTAGTGTAGTAGTGTGTCAAGAGTATAAAACACTCTTGTTAGGACATATTACCAGATCAAACAACTTACCTTACGCACTGCTCCTCCACCTCCTCTGTGGCTGGCTCTGGTTCTTTGCTGACTGGACAATCAGGGAGCCCGTTGGTGGAAAGTGATGTTGGCAATGACAGCTTTGGTCTGTTAAGTGGTTTTGGTGTGTCTGGCCCATTCACATTTCTACTCCAAAAGAACAAACTATTATTTCTGACAGGCAAGATAGCTTTGTCTTTACTATACTGTGGTTGTCCTTATGTAATACGGCTTTAAAATGTTCCCACTTGCTAGCAGTTTATGAAGCAATTTCAAATTTGTATAAATCAGTCACTGACATTTTGCACCCACCTGTCTGTATACAGAGAAGAGTTGCCAGGAAACATCACCCCATTCATTCTGTTTATACTGGATGCCCCATTTTTCCTTTAAAGAGGTAGAAAGGCACAGGTAACTGGCTGTTAAATGGCTGCCGTAAGTGTGACTCAATAATAATGCATAAAATCTCAGGGGACCATTACTGTCAACAGAAGCAGCTTGAGAAAAATACAGCACACAGAAGAGCAAAGGAAACAGAATCTTAACAGCCAATGTACTCACTCTGATGTGGGGTAGATACAGCTCACCACCATTACATTCTGAAAAGGAGAAAAAAATATAAGCTTTTTTTTCAAGCCATGAAATGTACATTTACATTCTGATATGCTAATATTGTTTATCTTTTTGTTCAAATACTAAGATAATATGGTTTATTGTTCACCTTCTCCAAACCCCTGAGAAACTTGTCTGTTCCTGTGTAGTTTCGCTTAGGGTCCATAAGGAGTTCACACAGACGCTGAATGGTGAATGGGATTCTGTAAAGTTAGAGAAATATTTAGGATCAGGGAACAGATGATGATGAGTATAAGCAAGTAAGAGTTTAATACATGCAGCAAAAAAGAGAGAGAGAGAAAAAAAAAAGAATAATCTGCATGTATCTGGTCAGCCACAGTCATAAATGATCACAAGCTATGATGCAAATAATTTAGTGAGATTGCTTATTAACATAACACTTCATATAGTTTGTTTTAAAGTGTTAAAAGTGTTCCCACGCACACACCAATTGCTCAAATACAGATATTTGAGAGCAAGGCAATGATTTTAGAACCTAAAAAGGCTGCTTCCAACTAAATACGTTACTTTGCAAAATATGCCCAAAAACTATTCTCACTGAAGGTGGAATCAATAGATCTGCTTCACCAAACACTGTTGAATACACCCAGGCTACTAAGCAGGAGACGCTAGCAGTTGGTGATGTGAGGCCCAAAAGTAAACAAATGACTCCATCCAGCATTGCTGGAGCGCTTGCTAGTTGTACTCTATATGATAGCAAGATCACATCCCATTGTTCATTTTTTATATCACAATATTGTGCAACCTCCCAAAGAGTTATAATGTTAAGATACCTTGGGTATTGTTAAACACTTCTTTTATTCTTTTAATTAAAATTTCCAGGGGAAAACACTCGGTATACTACTGTGTCACTGCTATTGCACTATAAGCCTGCTGTTGGCATCTTGTTTCAGTAGATTCACACTGCAGTCACACTGCCTGCAAGATTCAATTAGCAATTCAGTATTTTTTCACCTATCAGAAATATCATTATTGCAGATTTTCTTAAAATATTGTGATATAATTTATGAGGGTATATTGCCCACCCTGTTAGTCACAGTGCAGCACACAGTGGGCAGAATAAAATATGAGTAAACCTTGTACATTTTTTATATAAAATGCATGCTCAAACGTTTTTGTGGTTATGTTTTGATTTAACAGACAGCATATAAGAATACCAATAATAAAAACTATTGGTTAAAACTCAGTCACTACTGAAGTTGTGACTAAGGATTTGTTTACCATTGCTCATTATAATCTCAACTCACCCATTGTATCCATCCACTATTTTTAAGATCCTCTTCCTCATTTCTTCAAATGGGACAATATCTACATTGGGATTATGTGGTCCTCTCTGTTCTGGTGTTGCAGCATGAAAATCATCCATGACTTTTTCCAATTTAAACATGAAGTATGTTTTGAACTGTGACCATGGGATCCTGTAAGACAATGCAAGTTTGCTTTAAACAAATCTGCTAGGGCACTGCTGATTTTATTTGCAGGAAAACTGATGTCAGTATTTCTGTTTGGCAAAAAGAAAAGTGTAAAATTTGAAAATGGGTGTAGCCATCGTTCTTGACATGTACCCATGGTACTCACATCGGTTGCCCCGTCTTGGCAATATGACACAAAAATTGCTCCAATGGGGGACAGGTGTCTTTCTTCCCTTTCTTCTCAAAATCTGCAAAAGCCAACATTGAGGAAAAAAAAGAAAGTTTAACTTTAATAACTTTAAAACAAGCTAGGAAACAACGCTGATCCCCAAGATAATAAAACAAATGCATACGGCTACACTGAACTAAATATGAAAGTTGAATACTTTTAAAATAACCTGAGAAGATAATGTTTGGTTTCAGGCTTCTCCAAATTACAGTGACATCAATTAAAATATTTACTGCTGCATCAAAAGACAATACATTTATTAAAGAAGACCAAATATTAAGTGCAACTTCATAAAATCCCCAAACCGTTCTCAGTTAACTATATGGAAAGTTCCCACAAGTTAGTTAGCTAGCATTTTATTGTTAGCAGCATGTTGTGACGTTATCAAGCTAGCTGTTTACATAATCGCTAAGCGTCCGTGGGGAAATAAAAAGGTGTAAAGTGTGTGAAGACGAAATTTTTGCATGCAGAAGACAGCATTAAAATGGTGAAATCATGCAGAGACTGAATTCAGAGACGCTAGATGCTTCTTCTAAACGCTAGTTGTTGTTGATAAGCTAAGTTACGAGATAACGTAGTTAGCAAACATGAGACATTTTGCTCAGGGCATTAAACCAAACATAAAGGAAATAATTAAGCTAATAATAACTCATTTAACAACTGCAAACATTGCCTTGAAACGCTTCCAACAATGCGTCGATGTCCATTGCTGTGGCCAGTCACAGGCAAGAAATACTTGCAGGTTAGTATCACGTTAGCAGGTAGCAACCCAACAAAGCTGGTGGCAGTGACGACTGCGCATGTCAGCAATTACGTATTCACATTTGCGGAAGACGCGAAGATCAACAAAGCAGAGCTCTACCCCCCGCAAAGAAATAAGTTGCTAAAATTAAAATACTTGTTATTCTCGCCGCGGAGGTATTAATATTTTCATTTACTGGATGTGCAGGATTACGTGAGGGAAACTTCTCGATCGCTCTGGCGCGCTGTAGATGCCGCAGGCAGTCAGCGGGGCGTCATCGTTTTGTGTTGTGACGGCGCAAACCGGTGAAGCGACCAATGAGTCAGCAGCTGATCGTGGTTAGTTTTACCTAAGGAGCCTATATATTTACACCGCGGACGACGGCAACAGTGAAAGCAAGACATCGGCTAGTTTTTAATACGTGGTCACTTGGCTTTCAGTGGTAACGATGGCAGTTCCAGTAGCTGCATTACAACTGAGCTCATCATCCAGCCCGAGTCTGCTGGAGCACAACATTCATATCAGTGACAGAAATTTGGGAGGGATTTCTAATAACAATAACAATGGAAATGACACCCTGCCTTTACATTCTCCGTGGACATTCTGGCTCGACAGGTAAGAAACTGTTTAATTTCACCTACTCCCGCTTGTCTTAGCAGTTGCTGTAGTTGTCTGGGTGAACTCTTTGTTGTTGACCTCTTATGGAGAACAAAGAGGGGAAATGAATTTATCAGGCCTCTACTGTAAGTCAGGCATTGCAGCTTAGATAATATAACAAGTGATCTTAACAGCAAAACGCGGATTGTTGTTGTTTTTTCTTTATTTAATCAGAAAAGAACATTGCACGAGATACACATACAAAATTTTTGGTAATGGTGATGCAGCTTATCTGCCAACTGTTTCCTGTCTGACCTACATAAACAATTCCTCTTCTTGGAAGGATCTTAAAATAAGCAAAGGGTGTAATTATGACTGGCTACCTGAATATTAATAACTCGGTGTGATTTCAGATAAGGTCACTGTACGTTCTTATTAGCACAGGTGTTATTCTGTTGCTGCTCATGTGATTGTTATTGTTTAGTGAGTCACTACTTCTGTTTAAGTAAAATTTACTTTTACTTTTCAATAAAGTTTCTAGTTTGACACTAAGTAATCACACTAAGTAAGCAACACAGTTACACAAGCCCATCGTCCACTGTTTTGCTCCACAAATCAGAGGGTGCAGTGTTCAAACGGGGTCAGTGTTGTTTACTGTTTACTGGCGTTTTTTGTCATCTGATCCCCCCCCCCCCCCCCAAAAAAAAAAAAAAAAAAAAAAAACTCTCTACCCCATCCTGTCTGCTCAAAGGGCATGATTTGGACACATGTGATTAATATAGCTCAGAAAAACGGTTTATTTAGTTGATCTGAGATATTTATAAGCTTGAATTTAAAAAAGAAAAGAAGGTAGAATCTGATTTTCTTTTCATGATAGATCTCTACCAGGAACAACAGCAGCTGAGTGTGAGTCAAACTTGAAGAAAATCTACACTGTGGAGACTGTCCAGGTATGATGACTACACAAAGTGGTTGTACATTTGTTGGTGGTTGGTGTTTAAAATGTTTATGATTGATGTCCTTGTATTTAAAAGCAATTCATAATTTTATTCAAAGTACTCTCAGCTCTTGACTAAGCGTCTTGTAATAGGAATGCCAGTTTATCAGTGGGTGTGTGTAGATAAGAGTAATGAGGAAGTTCTTTTTGGCCACTGCAAAATATCATCAAGGCCAAATGTCTGTACTCTGTGTGTTGGTAAATGGTTCAATAAAATGACCCATTTCCTCTGTTCACCTTTGCTCTGGAGTAGAACTTTTGGAGAGTTTACAACAACATACCTGGGGTCTCCAGCTTGCCGCTGAGATGGAGCTATCATCTGATGAGAGGAGAAAGAAAACCACTCTGGTGAGATGAACCTCAAGAACAACATTTGTTTTCACATGATGTCATTTTTATCATTTGTAATGGCACTTCCTTGTTTGCATACAGGGAAGAAGAAAGCAATGCCAAAGGTGGTGTGTGGAAAATGAAAGTACCCAAAGAATGCACTGTAAGTTTTACAACACATTTAAGCGTTTGTTTTGTACACTATCTACTTTCATGATCATTAAATAAAGCTGTCTTCTCATTTATAGTCTGCTGTGTGGAAGGAGTTGCTTTTGGCTATTATTGGAGAGCAGTTCAGTGATTATTGTGCTGCAGGTAAAATTCTTTTAAATGTTTTTGACTGTGATTATTTAGATAGATAGATAGATAGATAGATAGATAGATAGATAGATAGATCTCTTGCAAACTCTATCTATCTATCTATCTATCTATCTATCTATCTATCTATCTATCTATCTATCTATCTATCTATCTATCTATCTATCTATCTATCTATCTATCTATCTATCTATCTATCTATCTATCTATCTATCTATCTATAATGCTTAATAATTATTATTATTTACAGAGGATGAAGTAGTTGGAGTCAGCGTTAGTATAAGAGACAGAGAAGATGTCGTTCAGGTCTGGAATGGAAATGCTTCTTGTGTTAGCGAGTCAAACATCATAGGAAGGATCAACGAGCTCCTTCCACAAGTACCTTTTAAAGCGGTGTTTTATAAACGTGAGTATTTTCTTCTTTTCTTTGGGTGCGGTATTATCATTTTTAATGACTGAAATCATGAGATGTGATAAGATCTTCTGTTATATTTCAGCCCACGAGGAGCACCATGCTTTCGAAGGAGGTAGATCAAGACATTAGCAACTCTCAAGAACCTTTTTTTGTGTGGGTTTGTTTTGTTTTGTTTTGTTTTGCTCATGAACGTGTTTTAATTTTCTTTTGGGAAGGGGGGGGGGGGTGTGTGTGTGATAATACTGGGGCAAATTTTGGAGCATTCGATTTGCTTCATGTATCATTTTAATTACCTCAATGTATTTCACGTATAACGCCTCAAAGTCAAGGAAATTTCACATCTTTTAAGTATTATTGTCATACATGATAAAAAATATCATTGTTTTAGTCTAAAGTAAAGCCATTTTAGTTTAAATATGTCTACAGGAGTATTTGTATGTTTTAAGTATTTTTTTATTTTTATTTTTTATTTTAATACTGCACAATTTTACAGAATTGTAACCAAAACAGTAATTTGTGTAGATGTATTCTAGCTTACTTTGTGTAGTTTACCAAGAACATAAAAAGCTAGGTCTTTGAACTACATCTAATTTTGGGGCAAATTTGAGCAAAGAAAGTATCACAAGCAAACCTTTATATTAACAACACATTACACAGCTTTTCTAGCCAACAATTTTATCTTTTTGTAAATTACAGTAAGAAAATACTGTTGTCTGTTCAGGACAAGATGAATAATTAGTATTCTGTAAGGCGACTATGTGAATATAAATTGCACTTTTTTTTTCTTGTGTAGAATAAGAAGAATGGGGAAAAGAATATGTTAGTGTTACAATAAAGTGACCTTGGTGCACAAGACACCTTGAGTAGATGCTGAGAAATATATGCAATAATTTCTATTCTGTAGGAAATTTGCCGTGTTGTGGTTGTCATTTTTATTTAAGCCTCTGCTCCATATCAAGCACTTTGTACTGTGTATATAAGACGTCTCATAATCCCTCTGGAGTTAACAGCATATGGAGTTGTGGTAACTGAGACCAAATACAATTTGGTTTTGTGTCACCTATCTAATCAAGTGCAATGTTTTTATGTATTCTCTTAAGTCTGAAGTACATAAAACTGCCCCCAGAAAAATATGACCAATAAATACACAACACAGAGAAAGCTATCACGAGGGCACAAAGAAGCTGTTGCTGTTTGGAGCCAATTTAAATATTTTTAAGAAGAGATGTTATTGTAGCAGCAATGCCAAAACTACAGGAAAAAAGTTCATTAGTGATAGTTTATTTCTGTTGTACTAAGGTGGTTTTAGTTTCTCGAAAATTCGTTGCCTCTGTGGTGTCATATGAGTAAACCTATGTGCAATTTAAAATCAGCCATGTTTAAGCATTGTCAAAATTCATGTTAAAATGTCTCACAAAAGGCGCCTTTTCAACAGAGCTTTTTTTTTTCTTTTTTCTTTTTTAACTGATACTGCAATACTCATACAATTGACTTGATTTCCACAAAATTACCATTGACACCAACAGAAAGACTGCTGCTGTCATTTATCAATCAAATGTTGACGTATTTGTAATGTGGCTCAGCTTCAGTACTCTGCTAGATGAATATAGCACTTGCCAAAATTGCTTTCTTTAACCCGTAACGTTCCGTTTTTATAGTAACGTTAAGAGCACATACTGTAGGATAAGAGAATAACAATAGCGTTTCCTTGCACATGTACAGCTGACTAGTCATTGCAGATCTCAGACCTTGTAACTGATTGTTGATCTTGGATGGTGCCTTGTGTTCATCAGCAGTTTACATTGTTAAAGTCTTCTGTTTGTATGATTTGTATGATGATGTTTAAAAGAAATAAAAATGTTCAAACTTTCATGTTTTTTCTTTCTTTTTATTGATACTTTTCTGCTATAGTTTAATTAAACTGAATATGAAAGAATATCCTGAAATTTTAGGTGCTATCATAATAGAAAAACACTGTCGACAGGAGTCCCAGAAAAGGTCATGTTTTAGAAGTGTCTTCCCTTCTTCTTGCCAAAGATCACTGCCAGAGCATTTAAGGTACTGTAATATATGCAGAGCACTGTCCACTTCCTGCTGTGACAAAACAAATTTCCCACGTGTGGGACTAATAAAGGTTATCTTATCTTATCTTAACCCTACACCCTACGGTACAGCGAATGGGGGGAAAAATGATAAACTACTTCGTTTTTTATTTTTATTTTTTTCATTTGTAACGTGGCTGTCGGTTTCTTAAGAAACAAAAATCAAATGTACTTATGGATCCGATTTCATGCCATCCACAGGTAAAATATCTCCCTCTTGCGGTCACATAGAAGCACGGGTATGCAAATAGAAGGGTCCATTTTCATCTCTTAACTCTAGTTGTCTTTGCTGAAGATTTGGCGTTTTTGTTGCGATTATCATTAAGCCTTGCGGAGTTTTGTCACCCGTAAGGTCCATATTAACAGCCCTGCCAAAAGTACTGAGACAGAATTTTGTATTAATCGACATTTAGAACGTACTAAAATAATATATGGCGAACCTACCTTCAACAGAGAAAGTGGAAATAGCGCCCTTTTGCACTAGACTGAGTAACCTCAGTGCATGCTAATGGTTAAAAACTACATAAATTAACACATCCTGTCACACATACTACGAAAACAATATGATTATTACTAATCCAGTTTAAAACTGTATTTATTTATTTATTTTTAAATATCCTTTAAATTCTGATACAGTAGAAGTTTTTTCTGTTGATTGACACTTGAAGCCACCTATGCAGACTTTATAAAATGAGTGCATACAAGCAAACGTTGATAAGCTTTCTTTTTTTTTTGGATAATATTCGAAGAGTGGGTTATTTATTTTTTGTTATTTTATTTTAAATATTCACATTTGTATAAATAGGCCGTGGACCTGTACTTCAGAATGGAGACTATTTCTTCTATGGACAAGAAACTATGATTTTGTTTCCTGATAAAATGCGTCAAAATTTAAGCCGCTCTCAAACAGTCCGCGTGTGAACCTGACGTCACCATTGTTTACTTTTACCTAGGCCACGCCCTCTGTTAGCAACTTGTGGCTAGCTCGGTACCGAGGAAGGCACTGCTCCGAGGGATCTGCTTCAGACACCACCCCGAGTCAAAGACTATCCGCGTGTACATAATTCTGTGAGTAAGCGTTAATTCACCCTAGCGCGTTCACCCATTAAATGAACACAAAATGTAACATTACATGTATTGTTATATTAGCGTGGGGAGCGAAACGAAGAGGAGAGACAGAAACGTTTCTTGCAAGCTAGCGTCAAGACTGCTGTTAGCTTTTGTTGTAGCAGCTACTTTGAAGGAAAATGCTTCCCGCAGTGTTGGCCGTTTTTCTGCCTGTTATTTATTGTTATTCGATAAGGCTAGGTCATATGTATAGTTAACATGCAGACTTTCTAACCTCCCGTTTTCTCCGGATGCGTGTTTTATATTAGCTTATGGCTCAAGTCCTTAACGGAAATCTCAGATTGCAGTGGTGATGTTAACGGATATCGATTCCGTTCTCATTGATAATTACATTGCTTTAATTAACAAAATAATGTCTGTTTCAGATAACGTTCATTTGTCTTTTTAAGCTGATATTTTAGGTGTTGGGTGGGTGTTGAAATTTTCGGCTGTGCCCTGCGCTCTGGATGTAGTTAGGCGTGACGCTGAGTTAACTTCAGACAATACAACCTCAGCTTGTTAAATGTGGAATGACTATATTATTAAAACAGTCGTATGTCTTGCACAGACCAGCCTATCGCTTTGAATGCTTATACTTAAGATGGGCAGTCGTACCTCGTAGACGAAAGCAAACTGAAACCTAGACTTAGCAACTGGTTCAGCTGGTACATGTAAATTGTAATGGGTTAGATTTAAGCGCCTTGTAATTCATTTTAAGTAACAATACTATGTGTAGCCGGGTGGAAGTTCGATATTATGTAACAATACTATGTTAAAATGTACTGTTTGTTTTTGTTGATCTGAAGCTGATGCTAGCAACATTTTCTGGCACAAATGGATAAAAATCCACATTAACCTTTCAGCAAATTGCAATTCATTCGACTGGTCTGAGAGGAAACTAGGTTTCTGCACCACAGCAAGGCTCAATTTTTAGGCTTATAAAATCTACCCCAGGTTTAGCATGAAGATTAAAAGAAAAGTCACTTTAGAAAGTAAGATCCATATGTAAAGGACTACCACCCGGTTCCACCCAGATTCAAATCCACTACAAAATCAAAACTCAGCACTGTCTTTTTCTCTCTCGTTTTTTAAGCACATGCATGTGTCTTTTATAGATTTCTCACAGCAGTCTACTAAATATAATTCTGAGAAAATGGGTATCATATAGCTTTGTCAGTATCACTCTTACATAAGTTAACAGTTAAAGAGTATATTATTCAGCTTTAGTTACTGACTTTTACTGATACGACATAGTAGTTCATCCATGGAATTAGTCAAACTATATTCATGTACAGGATTTATTTCTTTATGAAAAGCCCATTTGCAGTGTTTGCTTACGTAAAAAAAATAGTATTGGTTTTCATTACTAGAAAGTTGCCTTTGAGGCAAGACCAGTAAAAATGAATGCACTTGCTGTTCAGTCCATCTCAAAAATGCTGGCACTACAGCACAGTTGGATGAAATTCTGTTTTGTTGCATGCATAACAAAACATGTGAGGAAATCACACTATATTCGGCCTGGATTTTAAAACTAAGAGCAACCCCCAACCTTGTTTAAGACAAAAAAAAAGAAGCTTTTTACTGGAAGCACTGCCCTCTGTCTACAGAGCTAATCCTGAAAGCAGAAGCAAACTGTGGATGTCTCATCAACAGCTGTCTGTTTTAATCAGTTATGTTTAATGTTATAAATTGTAGGAATTACCTACTTTTTACCAGCAAGTTTTGACTCGTCAGTGAATGACACATCACCACTGTTAGACACAGCTTTCTATTCTACGAACCCCCACGTTTTCAAAGATTTTTCTTTTTCTAAGCAAGGTGTTGCTACTATTTTGTTCACAACTTTATCTGAGTGTATGTAATCTTATCAGATTGTCTGTCAGATGTTTCCAAAATGTTGACATTGACATTCAGTCGTGCCTAACTGATTGATTTGATTAACAGATTAAACAGACTTGAATATGTGGCTGTGGGTATTGCTGAAAATAATGGCTTTATCCTTGAAGCTGCGTGGTCTGTTTCATTTCGGGTTTTCTGTGTAGCTTTCCATCTGCTTATAGTTGTTTGCCTACTTTATTTATCTTTGTTTATGCTGCTTGGCTTTTGACTAAAACACTCCCAAGCTGTATACATAAAAGCCTACTTGTGCATTGTACTACCTGCCACAGCCGTTTATGGCACCACCTGGTTAATGGTAAATTGTTCCAGAAGGAAGATATGTTTGCACATAAACACGAACCCAGGGCCCCTGTGTTTACAGTAGCCATGGCAGCACTCAGTTATTCAACAAATAGACCTACCGTCCTTCTCTCTCCCTTGTAGAAGAGCGTGTTTGTATTGCAGGGTAGGGCTGTAACAAAGTACTTTTTGACTTTGGTAGAAGTTGAGTTTCTCTAGCATAGTAATTTTAAAGACTGCTGAATACTGCTTAAGTTATCCTGAAGAATGGGCTTCTTATTATCTTGTGAAATACTAGCTTTGACAAAGGTGTCCAGACAGTTGCATTCACCTTGTCTGCCCTCCTAAATGTATTATAATGGTTCATATCCCCCCCCCCCATTTACAGGTCATAGAAGTCCAGATGCATGAGTCTCGGTCAGATCCAACAAGCCACACCATTCAAACAAATCAGACAGAGAACGGGAATCATACTGAGAATGAATGTCGACTGAGGAGTAGCCAAACTCCTCCTCCAGAGGCACCCAGGGTCAGTCACTCTCAGCTGCATTTGTTCAGCACATCAGAATATCTATCTATCTATCTATCTATCTATCTATCTATCTATCTATCTATCTATCTATCTATCTATCTATCTATCTATCTATCTATCTATCTATCTATCTATCTATCTATCTATCTATCTATTGATATGACAATATTAATGGATCACAATTATCCATTAATTTATTTAATTTATTTTCTTTGTTTGTATGTTTGCAATGTGATTTACAGATTAATCTGTAACTTTGTGACATGTGCTGCAGACAGGTCTGAGAGTATGTTAATTAAAGTCAGTGCTGCTTTAATATGTAACTGACCCGATAATTACACTATTTCCAACTATTTTCCCCAAGAAATTTTTTCAGGTATATGTAATCAATAAATATACCAATATAGGTCACCAACTAATGGGTTGGTCTGGATAATTATCTTTGGATATTGCACTGTTAGACCAAAATTTCGTTGTACATGTACAATGACAATAAAGGGCTATTCTATTCTATTCTATTCTATTCTATTCTATTCTAACAAGCAAATGACATGGAGATACCACTAAATGCTTCAGAATCTTGATTAAGAGATAATCATTTGTTTGTTGCTGCCCTGAAGCAAGTTGCATTCTGTTCAGAAATGCTTAAATGTTTTCTCTCTTCAGTGTATATGTGCTACTCTGTAACAAAACCATGGAGTTGTATTGGGGATGTGTCAAGATGTTTGTCCACAATGTTACAAATTTGTCCTGTAATTGAAGCAGATGTGTTTTCTTCTCTACACGTGAATATTTATTCTGGATTTGATTTTATGTATAACTAGCCTGGTATCCAAGCGGCACACACTTATTTGGACATACCAGGTAGATGATGCCATCGAACTCTGTGCACAGCTTATTGCTATATGATCATTTGAGGTTCTTTGTTTTGCCTTTTTAGCACGTAAACCTAAACCCTGACCGTCTTGTTTTATTTGTCTCTGTTTCTGCAATCTGCAGTATTTTATGTTTATTCTGAAGGGGAGCACAAGGATGGGGGAGCTGGTGCTGAGATTTAGAATGGGAATGGAGAGCATAACTCCTGTTTGGCAGAGGGATCAGTATTGCATTGTTAGTTTTGTTCACGCTCACATCATGTAGGTTAGAGAGGCTGTGTTAGATTGTGAGGCAGAGCCTTGTTGCTGAGCAGTATTTTTCTTTTTTCAGTGCCCAGATAAACGTTTCAATGGAGATTATCAGGTTTGTTGAACTAATTTTTTTTTTTAAAAATTGTTCTGTAAAATTGTGGTGACAGAAGGCTTGTTTCTTTCAATTTGTGTGCTTAGTTAAATTGTGTCTGTATGTCTATGCATGAGTTAAAGCTTTTTTTTTTAAAACTTGAATTCATTTGAGTTTCCTTTTTTGAGCCACATCTATTAGGACATTTTAGTAAGCAATACATCTCATAAAGGGAAGCATACTGTGTTTGTTTTTCAGCAACTTTTTAGCATTTCTATTTGCTGTCAGTCATCTCAGAGTTCACAAGACCAGTCTTGCGGGAACAGATCTGTGTTTACACTCAGTTGCTCACTGGTATGACTTTCAACAATAACAACAACAGAAGATGTTTGGACTTGCTGGCTACCATGGCAACAGGGATTAGGCAAAGGCTGTTGTTGTGTTGATGGTGTCCACAGAAAAATAGAGGGGCCAACTGGCTCTGTCTATGGGATAGACCTGTTTTCATTGCTTTGATGGCCACCTCTGCAGCATTGAGTTTCATAAGAAAGGACAAACTAAGAGGCAGTCATCTGTTATTGTTAGCCCAAAGCCTCTGTGAAATTCACTGTCAGTTTGTTTACCCGATTCAAAACAGACTCTGCCTTGGAGAGAAATGTTTGTTTGTGGTTCAGACCTTAATTAAAATACGAATCTCAAGTTCTGTTTTCGTAAACAGGCTCTGTATGCTTTTTTATTCATTATTTATATCTCTGTGCAATTTTGATTACTCTGTTTATGTTTACTGTAAACATCCTCTGAGCTGTGAGGCTTGACAGTGAGGGGGAGGGTGTGATAATTGCTGCATGCCTAGCACAGGATGTTGTTGTTGTTTTTGTGGTACTGGTTGTTGTTGTTGTTTTGATGGAGTTCTATTCCCCTAAGCCATCCAGTGCTGCTGTTGTTTTTGTTGGGTACATTTTTGGCTGAAATGATTGTTAAACCATTTCCCAGAGACTGACCACGGTTGTGGGAATAACAAACAATACTAGTACTGTGAGTAACTCTAAATATTGTTTTTAATTTGATCAAGGTGTGTGTGTAGCTCCAGTTGTTTGCTGACAAATATATTTTGATTTATTAGAAAAAAACTGATTTAGGCATTGTAATTGACATCCAGTTCATTTAAGAACTGTGAAATACAGCCTCTCTCATTTGCACTATCGTCCCTTTTTAAAAAAAAAAAAAATCATACACGATACCAAAAATGAATTATCTTTGCATTTCAGACAATGCATGCGAAAATGTCAGCATGGATTTTAGGAATGTGTCATATTTTTCCGCTATTATTTGAAGTTTTATTTACAAAGTAAACCAATTAGAGGTGCAGTCATGCACAACAGTAGGTTTGACAGTATGTCCCTTTAGTGGCCAGTTTTCTGCTACAAAGCATTAACTTCAGATAATACAAGAAAATTGCTTTATATGTGGATTGGCCAAGCAATCGGGTGATCCTAAACAGACATGCTTTGTTTGAGCAGCGCACAGTCTTGTGAAGAAGTCGGATGGGAAAATACACATATGGCCAAAAACAATAAACTTTTTTGTTTACATGTAAGTGCACAGATGGTTAGAACTTGCATAGATTTGTTGTAGCATGTATGCACAACCATAGAAAAAGACATCCTTTGTGTATTATTATACTTGCCTGTCAGTGCAGCAGTATGTCCTTCACAGGCTTGATTTCCTCATGTTTTTGTGTCCCATGTATAGACTTTAACCTTTCTATTTTGTCTTTGATGAAGGTTCCAGTGTCATTGTCCATGATGACCCCACCAGCAGAGGCTCCACAGCAGCTGCAGCAGACATCACAACAACAAGTCCTCAGTCCCCAACAGCTTCAAGCCTTGCTCCAGCAACAGAAAGCACTCATGTTACACCAGGTAATGTATGCTTAATATTTTTCCTCTTCTACACTGAGCACAATTTATTTGTGAGGTTAACTCCAGTTGTATGAACATGTCTGCAGCAACAAATTCAAGAGGTCTTCAAGAATCAGCAAGAGCAGCTTAATATACAGCTGCTGCAGCAAAAGAATGCTGGGATTGTTAGTCAAGAGGTAAGATTTGTTTGTTAAGCGTTATTTTTTATTTGCTATAGAGACCACTGTGTATAGATATCAACATTAGGGTATTTGGTATTACCAAGAGCTCATATTGTTTTACCTGGAATAATACTTTTACAAGTTCTAGCTCTGTGTTTGTAGATTGTAACTGATGTATAAAACAGCACTAAAGCTAGGCTGTAACAGCAGCAGATTGAGGTTATATCTGATGTTTTATAAGCTGTGAACGATTTTTATGACTCCCAATTAGTTTAAAGGCTGCTGTATACTGTTTCTTCTCTAAATATATCAGGATTATATGTTTTATATACGTCACATCTTCAGAAAGTATACGTTGCTCTTTCCCAGTATTTACACTTGAAAGCCTTGTGGACTTGAGTACACACTTTGGTACCAGCAAGTGTGTTTGTGTGTCCCATTTACTATCAAAAGCCACACAGCTTGTGTGCATGAATTTGTATAGCAGCAAGGCATCATCAGTCTGTCCTAAAATCATTTATCCATTGCCACTCACAATATGTACTTTCTGTTGGCTCTTAATAGAAAATCGTAAGATAAAGTTACGCTTGTCTGAGTGCACAAGGCAGCAAGTGTGGGTTTGTTCTTGCTCAGATTTGTTCTATTTCAGTTTGCAGTTGCATTTCAATGCAAACAATCAGTAGAAAGAGTTCATTTGGCAATTACAATATTGCAACAGATAAAGAGTTCACTGACTGATGTTCTGTCACAGCTGACAGCCCAGCAGATTGCCATCCAGCAGCAGCTCCTTCAGGTGCAGCAGCAGCACCTCCTCAACCTTCAGAGGCAAGGCCTGCTGTCTGTGCTTCCTACCAGCCCAGCTACACCCCCAGGTATGTGTCTAACACTCCCTGTTGCAGATTCATTTACTGCAGAGCTCAAACACCTAAACAGATTGTTTTCAGTTACAGTGGTTGGTTTTTGCTAGTGATTGCCAGAATGTTAGGTTTTAAGTAAACAGTGATTTTTTTTTTTATCGTGATCTTAATCATCTCGAGGAAAATTTTCTCTGTAAAATGCAGTAATATCCCACTGTATCATACAACAATTTATCTATAGTGTACATGTGCACTTTTAGGCTGTGAGAATGGTAGCATCCTGTCAGCTGGTGGAGACACCAGAGAGTCTTCCAGTCAACAATCTACCACCAATGGTCATCAAACTCTTCTGAAGAGAAAAGACAGGTGCTTTTGAAATTTCCAGTCTTGTCTAAACCTTAGTTGTTTTTTCATTTATTTGTATCTAGCTTTCAGTGCACTCACTCTGTTGCATTATGTGTTTCGCAGTGGTCCGCTGGATGAAAATACACAGAACAGCCATCCTCTGTATGGAAATGGGATGTGTAAATGGCCTGGCTGTGAGACGGTCTTTGGGGACTTTCAGGCATTTCTCAAGTGAGTGTTGAAATCTAGCATTCCTCTAAACTGGTGTTCATTCATACATACTTGGATATACAAGGATGCGCCATTGCAATAAATGATAAAGTAATATATTTATCATATGAGCAATGATATAGTATATTTAATGTTTTGGTGAGGAGCAGTGAGTGCTTTTTTTGCTGCATTACAGAAGCATACTTTAGCATTGTTTTGTTTTGCTCCCTCCTGTTTGTGCAGGACATTGTTTCCCTGAAGCATGCCATGATTTTGAATTTTCTTGTTTGCAGACATCTAAACAGTGAACACACACTGGATGACAAGAGTACAGCACAATGTCGTGTACAGATGCAAGTGGTACAGCAGCTAGAACTGCAGGTACAACATGTTTTCTTTTACCTAATACTTTTAGATTTTGTTGCTTCGTTTTCCCTTTCCCTCTCTAACTTTAAAAAAATGAAATGCAACTATGATGATTAGTGTTGTGTTGAGTCTTTTTTTTTTTTTTTAACTCTCAAAGTGTATGTGAAAATTTTTGCAGTTGTGGTGTGTTTTCACACCAGCGTTTTATATTTACACCTCTCAGGAGGCCTGGAAAGAAGTAGTTTCCACACCAAACTTCACATTGTCATGTAACACAGAATTAACCATCCATAAACTTCTATTTTTGCCTTTCGTTTTTAACACAGCTGAAGAAGGACAAAGAACGACTGCAGGCTATGATGGCTCATCTGAAATCCTCTGAACCCAAACCTGCAGCACAGCCTGTAAGAACCTGCCACAGCTGTTTCCTTCAATTAAAATAAATAGTGTTTTGCTTTTAGTTACACCAACATTTTGCTGACTTAACTGCTTTGTTTTCTGTTCTTTTTTTCTTCAGGTTAATCTGGTGTCTAATGCATCTTTCTCCCAGGCAACATTGCCCAAAGGCCCTCCTCCTATGAGCATTTCTCAGAGTGCCACGGCCCCATCCACACCCTTGACACCACTCTCCGAATCTCCCTCAGTTCTCACTCCCAATAGCATGTTCACTGGAACCCCTGTAAGGAGGCGATACAGCCGCTCTGTAAGCCAAGGTAACTGTGAGATCACAAGTCACAGCTTTTAATTAATAATGTTTTCATGGGGCAAAAGTGCTGAAATATGCTTCTACTGAGATATAATTGGAAATATTTGCTATATGTTTCACTTTTATTGTGCATATGTGTAAATATGGCTTGTTAATGTCTTTACACAGATATAATTGATAATAAGGAGTTCTACTTGAGCACAGAAGTTAGGCCTCCATTTACTTACGCCTCTCTCATCAGACAGGTAATGTGGAACTTTTTTCAGCCACGTAAAGCAGATCACTACATCTTTTCTGTTATTTGGAGCCTCTCTTACATGTTCTGTCTCTTTCAGGCTATATTTGAATCACCTCGCAATCAGCTGACATTAAATGAAATCTACAACTGGTTCACAAGAAACTTTGCATATTTCCGGCGTAATGCAGCTACTTGGAAGGTATTGATATTTATATACTGTATATTAAATGTCATTAAAGATTTCAATTTGAAACGGGAAAAGAAGCTAATTCCTTACTTGAAGTGTGGAGTTCCTAAATGTGTGATTTTCTTATATTTTGCAGAATGCAGTCAGACATAACCTCAGTCTCCATAAATGCTTTGTACGTTTGGAGAACGTGAAGGGAGCCGTGTGGACAGTAGATGAGATTGAGTTTCACAGGAGGCGGCCCCAGAAAGCTGCTGGTAACGGGTATGTACACTTTAGACGTGACGGCCATGCACTTTCAGATGTTACTAGAAGTCAGACGCTTGGCATCAAGGAACTTGACCTTGTAGCTTTACCTCACAAGTAAAGAGTATTTACTGTCAACAGGTCATGGAGTTTTAAAGGCTTGGGACTGTGCTATGATGAAAATGGAAAAAAACTGGGGGGTTAGAATTGCAGATGTTAAATGATTAAATGCTAAAAAAAAGGGTTAGCTTAGCTATTGTGGACTTTGCTAAGTAAACAGACCTGGAGCACCATTGTATATTTTGGCAGTACTCGTAGTTCCTTCAGATCGAGAGAAATGTAACTTAACACTATCACCCTTAGTTACTGTTGCTATTTCAGTTAAAAATGTGCGTTTAAGATGAGCTTGCATTTCTGAATCCCTCTTAAGTCAGCTCCATGCACACAGCTTCTGCAAACAAATACACTTTTAAGAATATTAGAGGGAATTTACACATTCAACAACATTTGCCTTCAGTAAAATTCCAGGACAGAAGTATGAATATAGTTTTAGACCATTTAAGTATTCATACTCAAATGTAATAATGTGCTCTTGTATTTATATGCTAATAGATCTCTGCTGAAGAACGCCCAGAACCGTACAGGCCTAGCTGGATCTGCCCTTCAGGTAACAGAGAAATGTTAATTATCTTGTTGTTTGTGTGTATTGTATTACAAATAAAAAGATGTTTGATGAATGAATTATCCTAACATAGTATATGTGTTTAAGCAGTGCTATAAATACACCTCTGACAGTATTTCTTTTTTCAGGGTGGTGGTCTAGAATGCAACTCTCTATACAACCCAGCTTCTATGGGCAGCATCCCATTGCACTCCTTGCCTCATGTTCTCCAGGAGCAGATGAATGGAGCTCTCGCTAATGGATCTGGATACCAAAGCGACAGCAGTGCAACACAGTCCCCACCACAGGCTTTGTAAGTGTCCCTATTCACTGAACTCTTCAGTGCATTTGAATTACCTACTATTTAAAGTCTGATCACATTTTCGTTCTCCGTGTTTACCAAACCAGCATTAAAGAAGAGCAGGAGGATGAGGAGATAAGCGAAAATTATCCCTATGAATCTCCGGAGAGCACAGACGAGCACGGCCACAGCCCAGAGATGAACAGAGACGATAACAACGGTAGCCCGGAGAGGCCCAGCCTTCATCTCGACCGTGTGCCTTCCCTCTGACTTTGAAGTCCAACTTCTCAATGGCAAGGCTGCCAGTGTGACTTTGTATTAAAAAACAAACAAAAAAAACAACAACTTCAGCTTCATCTACGTAACCAAACACTCTGTTCTTTGGAATCTTTTTCCGTTATTTTTTTCTTTCTGTATTTATCAGCGTCTCTTTATTTTTTTGTTTTTAATCTAGCTCTCAAATGTTTTTTGTATAGTTAAGTGAGATCACAAACAACATTTGTGAAACTGTCTGTCTGTGATTCTTCTTCTTAATCTTCTTCTTTTTAAAAAAAAAAAAAAAAACATATATATATCTGTACAGAAAAGGACCATAATGAGCAGAGGAGCCAAAGGCAAGGGAAAAGTGATGAGCCCCTTTCAGACATGGGATAAAAAAAAAAATGCTGGCTTTATCAGTCATTCATATCTGGATTACTTTCATGTGTTAATCATCTTCATGGCTTCACACATACAGTACCTGACGGTGACTTGAGAGAGCGTGTGTGTGCAATATTCGCTACTATTCAATATGCGTTGGTGGCAGTATTATTATTGGCTCAAGTGAAGTGCAAACACACCTATGGAATGTTTAGTTCTCTTTACTCATTACAAGCACTGTGTGTGTGTGTGTGTGTGTGTGTGTGTGTGTGTGTGTGTGTGTGTGTGTGTGTGTGTGTGTCATTTTTCATTAGGAAAAAATCTAGGCATATAAAAATATCCTTGTTTATTGCATAGGGCCATTTTCAGCAAAAATATCACTCTGTTTTCTTTAGAAACTATTTGACTACTTTTCAACAGTCACCCCCAACCACAATGACTGTGCATGTTTGCGGCAGACTTATGACATGCTAGTTTTGCTGGGCAGACCTTGTAGTCATCTTTGGCTTTGCATGTTTCTCTTGTTTGCACAGTACCATCTAATCCCGCCATGTCGCTCACGTTTTTTTTGGGGTTTTTTCTGTCTGGGAGTTAATAGTGCATTCCTTTTTTTAAATTTTAGTTGTTTAATAACAGTTGGTAAATGGTTTCTAGTTGCATTACCACTACTATCTTGATTAATTGTGCATTCTTAAACCTTAATATGACTGAATGAATTCAACCTTCCACTGTGTTCAAAGTAATGCGTGAATGTTATTTAGTCCAACCTCTAGACTGCAGTGGTGACTACAACAGAAAAGTGACCAAGATGTTCACATGAAGATGAAGCTGACACGTTAAAATGCCGTCAGGTTAATGGTTCATGTCTGAAAGGGGCTGAATTAAAGGGGCTGAAGTAAGCACTTCACAATGATAGTCCTACTCTTTATAGCTACTTAATGCTATGCTGGGGCCACACTACCTGATTTTATTTTAGTAGTCATAGTATATAAAAATTTGTAGAGGAATAAAAAAAAAAAATGTTGCTTTAAAAATGAAAATGTTCACTGCCAACATGATCTGATATATTTGTATTTAAGGTATAATCAAATGATCAAAGGAGCACATAGCGTCTTTATACTTGTTGGTCTTTTTCACCTCTTCCATCAACATTGAAATTTGCTCTAACTGAGCTTGTAAGAGTAGATACTATAGATTTACCATTATTGTAAACCAATGCATCTCTATGAATAATAAATTCCTCATGATATATGTGAATAATGTATGTGTCTTTGATTTGATTTTCTGATTGTTATTTTGGGAAGAATTTATTGTTTCACATGCAAAAATTAAAGCTAGGTGCATTTTTTTTTTCAAATGCTGACAGCTCAACTTCTCAGCAGTAAGAACACTTTTTTTAACTGTAGTATTGTGATATGTCAGTTTTAAATATATGCAAGTGCATACTATAAACAAGTGTTGTTTACAAAAACCAATGTAGTGTTAGAAACACTGGTTGAGGCAAGATAATAAATGTTGCATAAAAGAGCATTTTATGCAAGTCTTGTCTTTCTTTACTTAATAAATGAAGGGGTTAGATAAGTGGCTTTTGTTGACCTTCCGTTGATGTAATACTGTAACTGAACTGATGTTTGGTCCCGTATGCCGTCACAGATTTGTTGCGCTGCTTCTTGATTAGAAGTTACTGATGGATCAGGAGTGTTGTCACAAGGTGTGTGTGTGTGTGTGCATTATGATGTACTCGATGTGCTCAAAGTTAGAGGGCCTGCAGATGAAGATACTACAGATTAAACCACTGGTTGAATTAATACCAGCACATACCGGTAATCACCTTTAACAAGAACAGCATGCAACTTTGTTATAGAGCCCCTTGTGCCATTGCTGAAACAGTGCTTTGCATTTTTGTTTTTTTACAAATGCCAACAATAAAGTGAGGACATTAAATGAATGACTGAATAATGTGGCAAAAGGAGTGTTTTGACTCTGCACAGTATATAGAGTGTCCCTAATCACCTACTCAACCCAGCAAAGTTGAGCCAAATTACAGAGTGCAAATGAACTGTTGCTTGTTGAGTCTGAGCAATTGTTCTCTATTATATACTTTTAAATGGCACCTTCCAGGCGCTTTGAATATTGCAAACTGCCTGATAGAATAACTTCGCTAGTAGGTTGTAAAACCCATTAATGGTTTTACAGTTGTATTGTTTGTGCATTAAAAACCTTTCCTCTGTTCTTTATATCCTTTCTCGAAAGGAAACACACCTGTGATGGGCGGTCTTTAAGGAAAGACGTTGGGCAAGTTGGTGAGTGGGATATGTAATCTGGCACCAGTTTGGAGAAAAGTTAGGGTGGCAGAAAAAGGGGTGGATCCAGCTTTTCCCCGTGTTCTGACAAGTTCAGCAGCAGCAGTCTTTTTTTTTCTGATGATTCATACCTGCCTGACACTAGAGTGATTATGTAGCACTAAAGGAAGAATGGTTGCTGTAATTAAACAGCTTGAAACTGTTGTTAATTATTAAAATTGTAATTGGGGCAATGGTTTGTGGTGAGATATGCAGTAGAAACAACTTTCAAAGGGTGTAATTTCCTACCGTGTAATTTACATACCTTCTTTGAATTTCCTTTGTTGTATTTTACTTTTTTATCTCCAACAGGTTGCTTTGGAGCATTTACGTTTGCCTGTCTCCATTGTCATTTCCATGAGGTAATTATTCTGTAAAAGGTACATGTCTGAGCCACGATTTTCCCATGCACAAATATATCATGCCATCCAGAGGAGGGGGGCAGTTTCAAACAAATGGACTGTAACTGCTGTGGTGCCTGCCAGGATACAGGAGAACTTACAAAGCTGGGTATGTAAATGTAAGAGGCATGCTAAAAAAATCTCTCTTGCCTTGAATTTTTGACTTGCAGACTTGTGGACACAAACATTCTTTAGAGTCATCACATTCATCAAGTTGTTAACTGCTTTCTCACCCCAAAATAGAGTTGGTTAGATTAATAAAATAAGAAAATAGCCCTCAGTTGATCCCATGCTCACCCCACGCAGTCGAGTAACCAAATGCCAACATGAGACTCAGTCCAGCATGCAGGAGTGTAGGGTGGGGGTTTACGCTATGTTGAGTAATGTCCTCCACACTGACGCCCTGTATGCCATTAGCATGAATAAAGACATAGTAGGCTGAAGACACTTGGCAGCCTGGGACTCTGGGAACATGATTTCAAATAACAACTCCAGTTGTTCACAACAAACTAAGTTTAATCTTGTTCAAGTGAAGGGAACATGGATTCGACAAAGTGACCAGTTCCAGCTGGCAGAGGGAAAGTTATCAGATGCTAAAATGTAAGTATAGAATGGAAAATTATTGATATCTCAGTGACGTGCAATAGGAGCAGGCAAGTTGCCAACCGTAATCGGCAAATACATTTAATCAGGTTGTTTTACAAACTAAAAAACTTTGCTGAAAAATCTCAGATCTTTAAAAACAAATAATGATTTAAAAGATATTCGTGCTCATCGGTCATGCTGTATGTTCACTATTTATACTCTTTGACTATATGCTGATTAGCATTCTCCATGGAGCAGTGAAATGCCTTTCTATTTTAAGCTACAGTCACCCATGCAAAATATGTACAGCAGTGGTGGAAGAAGACCTTTTAAGGCCCTGAAATGATATTTTCTCAACACTACAAGCTCAAAATTTTAAAGAGGTTTTTCTGTTTTCACATGCAGTAGTTCTTTGTTTTTCTTTTGCCGTTCAGACTACACTGAAGTAGATGAGTCTCATTTATAACAATGTTATAACACCTCATTACACCAACCAGAATGCAGCACCTTATTAGTCAGAATGAAAGAGTAGCTGGATTGTGTTATCACTTAGAGTTAAAGCTGGTCAAACCAGATTTTAGCGCTAATGACGTAGGTTAAAGAGTAATTATTATAGGCAATAACAAAAGCAGCTCTAGAAAAAGCAGCTTTGATAGTTGTTTATTGAGTTAGTTTTTAAGAGTAAATGTAACAATACTGACTTGTCAAAGTGCTGCATTGAAAGTTCTTGTTAACACAGACAAAAACATTTGCAAAACAAAATGTACTTGGAGTTTTTTCAGAAAAAAAAGCCACATTTACATTGGGTCTTACTCATCAGTGGGTGTATGTTTGAGGTCTAATCTATTTAGGTCTTGCATGCATTTCCTTCATCATAAAACATTTACAAAGCTATTTTCCAAAGACTTTTTAGTCCTGCATTATCTAAATCCACTGGTTTTTGTGGCACAATTTCAATTCTAAAGGAGTTGGGGCACTTTGTAAAATGTAAATATTTTGCAGTTGTAGTTGCACATTGAAATACTTCTTTGTGCATTATTCCCACATGTCACTGGGATAGTACTTCAAGTAATATACTGCTTCGTAGGGCAACTAGAAGTCAAAACCTCTGACTTTTAAATGATTTAAAAATAAATGCATTCATTTGCAGAATGGTGGTTATTATTGTGTTAATATGTAATGTTACACATTTGCTTTTATACAAAATGTAACTTCAGCTTTCAAACAAAATAAGTCAAGTAAATAACAGTATTTACCCACATAAAGTGAGGTAGAAGTGTAAATTTGTATTGAATGGAAGGTATAGGTTAGTATTCTAGCAGGTGTTTTGAATGGAGGCAATTAAATGTTTTTCCCTTCTTTTTCTTTTTTCTTTTTAACTTTATTGTGAAATTATCTCTAGCTATGAGAACAAGTCAGAACATGGGGTTTCCTGGACAGTGGTCAGCCCTGTTGTGTTCACCTACAGAGTTATTCAGTGCAAAAACATACTGGATCCCACGAATGACACACTGCTCTGGGGTCACTTAGGAGAAGAAGAACTTAAACACACCTTAAGTAACTGCAAACCACCGAAGCGATTTGTTGTCATTGATGAAAATGTCAATAAGCTGTATGGCTCCCAGGTTTCTCAGTACTTTAAAGCCAGAGGGGTCGTTTACAAGATTCTCCCTCTGCCCACCACTGAAGAGAACAAGTGTATGGAGTTAGTGACCAAGATCCTGGAGGAAGTTCATGAGTTTGGTATCGACAGACGCTCCGAGCCAATCGTAGCCATCGGCGGTGGAGTTTGTCTGGATGTGGTGGGCTTGGCGGCATCTCTCTATCGCCGAAGGACCCCGTATATTCGAGTGCCGACCACTCTACTTTCTTATATTGACGCAAGTGTAGGGGCAAAAACAGGAGTCAACTTTGCTGGCGGGAAAAACAAGCTGGGAAGTTATGTCCCACCAGTGGCAGCCTTCTTAGACTGCTCATTCTTCCAAACTCTCCCACCACGTCAGATCTCTAATGGGATGGCAGAGATGTTAAAGGTGCTCGTCGCTGCATGATGGCTGATCAAGAGAATGAGTTTCCTGATGGTCTTGCATGTATCAGCCCATTAACTCCTAAATGTATGTAATTTGCTTGCAGCTCACAGTAGAATGATCTTATTGTTCAAGCCATTGTTGTTGATCTTCTTTGGTGTCAGACTTTTAATATTTTGTGGGCAGGAAGTAATAACTGGCGAGAACAAGATCCATACTATTTGCAAACAAGATAATAGTTGTGTACAACTTCTACAGTATTCCAAAAAGCACTGAAATGTATCAATAAGACAGCTGATACTTCCCTTGCTGCAAGTTTGTTGTCAATATTGGAAATGAAAATGGTGCTTGTTCTTAAGAGATAATGCTAAATTCATTTTTCCCACTGATTTTGTGTTTTGATATTATTCAGAATTTTTTTTTTTTGCTCATCAATAATGCATACTACCATTTTCTCATCTGGACACAGAATACACAAAGCTGATTCAAGCGTCATAGTTGGATGTTTTGACATTTGGCTCATTGCAACTAACCCTCTTGTAACCACAATTTAACCACAGAAGTGTTTACTGCATTTACTTACTCACAAAAACCTAGATTTAAGCTGCTACATTTTAAAATATCCCTAATAAGATATACAACTTTAAGTGCCCATGCTACTGAAAGCCAGCTCCTTTTAAACCTGAAAGTCCTCATAGTTTCTAGTGTCTGTCTATCACCATGTGCTGTGAAGCATGCAAAAGAAAAAACTAAAGACACCCCCACCCACAAAAAATGTGCTTTGTTTGTTGTTCCTTCACTCAAAGGAGCTCACACAATGCTGTGCAGACAGATATGGTATGTGCAGCTCCGCAGGGGTAAGATTTCTTCATGCTTATTTTAAAACTGAGTTAAAGGATTAAAAAAAAAAAGAAAGAAAATTATGTGAACAGGTTCACACATTCTGATACTTTCAGTGATGTAGAAGATTTCAGCTTACTGTTTAAGAAAGTTTTATCTGGTATTTCTATTAAATACTTTTATATCTATTAAACATGTCTGGAGGGAATCTTTGAAATTCATTTTCCCACAGTACAACAATGCAATGCATGTGATTGTTTATTATTAGATATTCCAGTTTAGAATAGAGTGTGTGTCTTCTCTTTCACTTATTGCCAGCTATTAAGTGTTATTCTACTGATACACTTTAGATGGCTCTGATGAAGCACCGGGGCCTGTTTGAGTTGATGGAGACTGAGGGCAGGAAACTGCTGCATACCAAGCTGCAGGTTTGCAAGACCAGGCCTGAACAGGAAGACAGCGCCACAGCCATCATCCGCATCGCTATAGAAACAATGCTTGAGGAACTGGCTCCTAACTTGTGGGAGGATGATCTGGACAGGCTGGTGGATTTTGGTCACCTCATCAGCCCAGAGTTAGAAATGGTCAAGTAGTATTTTCTATTGTAACAATATTCTATAACAATATTGTAGCAATATTTGAGAGTATGAATTCACTCATTAAAGGGGACCTACTATGTTAATTTCCAGCTCAATATCTTCTACTCTTGGAGTCTTTTATAGTATCTTTGTAAAACTCACAGCTCAAAATAATCCTTATTTAAGGGTTTGCATATAGCAACCCAAGTGATGAAAAAGAAAAGCATAATAGGTTCACTTTAAATGTGAATTACTGTTACAGAGTAAACGTATTTAGATATTATTTTATTAGCAGTTACTTTTTGGAGATTATCTGCACACAATTAAGTGTAACCTCCATGTTTTGCACAGAGAATATTGCCAGCACTGCTTCACGGAGAGGCAGTCAACATCGATATGTCCTTCATGGTATATGTGGCCGTCCAAAAGGGACTTCTCACAGTAGATGAGAAGAATCGTATTATCCAATGCATGCTGAGTCTGGAGCTTCCTGTGTGGCACCAGGACTGCACTCTGGAGCTGGTGCAGAAATCCCTTAAGGAGCGTCTGAAGCACTCTGCTGGCTCTCTGAGGATGCCTCTTCCCACAGGATTGGGAACTGCAGGTAAAATAATATATAGTAAAACTTTTCTTTCAATAATCAATTGACATTACAAGTTACACTCTCTCTGTTACATAAAGGATGCTCATTAGCATGTCTTTTTTTTCTTATTTTGTAGAAATCTTTCATGGTATGATTGGTGATGGAATTCTTTGCCAAGCCCACAAGAAATGGACTGATGAGCTTTCTTCATCAGGAGACAAATGAATTTTACATGACAATATGGACAGTATAGACATGATATAGATACACAACTGCTGCTGATTTCTCAATTGCATGTCCACCACATCCCCAAAGGAGGGCTACAGGACTGAGATCTTAAGATAAGATAAGATAAGATAAGATAAGATAAGATAGAACTTTATTAATCCCTCGGGTGGGTTCCTCTGGGAAATTCGACTTCCAAAAAAAGCACAGCAACGACCGAAGTTAGTTACAGAACTGTTATATATATATATATATATATATATACATATATATATATATATATATATATATATATATATATACACACACACACACACATATATAAATACAGAGACAAATATAAATAAAATATACAAAGGGGATAAATAGAATAAATAGGAATAAAAAATAAAAATACAAGTGAATTGCACATTTCAAGTATTGAGTCTATTGCACTGTTGACTATTTACAAAAAGTATTGCACAAGGTATTGTACAGTGAGGTGAAGAGGCACTACAGCTTAGTTGTTCCCCCCTCCTTTGTCCTCCTGTTTCCCCTCCCTCTCCCTCCAGAGAGGAGTTAAACAGTCTGATGGCGTGTGGGACAAAGGAGTTTTTAAGTCTGTTAGTTCTTGTCTTGGGGAGAAGCAACCTGTCACTGAACAGACTCTTCTGATTGTTTATGGCCGTGTGCAGAGGATGCCCAGCATTGTTCATAATGTCCAGCAGTTTCTTTAATGTCCTTTTCTCTGCCACTGTCACCAGAGTGTCCAGCTTCATGCCGACCACAGAGCTAGCCCTCCTGATCAGTTTCTCCAGCCTGGATGAGTCCCTCTTTGTGACTGTGGAGGCCACTGAGTACAGTGAACTCATTGCCATGTTCAAGAAACCAGTTTGAGCTGATTTAAGCTTGGTCACATGGTGCGTTATCTTACTTGAGGCAGACATCAAAAGATCCTAAAGGGATGGACATGGTCAGAAACAATACTTAGGTAGACTGTAGTATTTAAACAATGCTCAGTTGGTACTAAGAGACCCAACGTGTGCCAAGAAAATATCCCCCACATCATTACACCAGCCTGAACTGTTGATACAAGGAAGGGTGGATCCATGCTTTTATGTTTTGTACACCAAATTGTGACCCTACCACCTGAGTGTCACGGCTAAACACAAGATTAGATCAGGGAATGTTTTTCTATTTTTCTATTATGTAACTTTGGTAAGTCTGTCTGCATTGTAGCTGCAGCTTCCCGTTTTTAGCTGACAACAGTGGCACCTGGTGTAACAAGCTATATTTGGGTTACTTTTGCCTTCCTATCAGCTCAGAGCAGTCTGGCTATTCTCCTCTGACCTCTGGCATCAAAAAGGCAATTTTACTGCTTTTCACTGGTCATTTTCTCTTTTTCAGACCATTTTCTGTAAACCCCAGACATGGTTGTGTGGGAAAATTCCAGCAGATTATCACTTTCTAAAATACTCAGACCAGGTCTTCTAGCACCAACAACCATGCCATGTTCAAAATCACTTAAATTGCCTCTCTTCCCCATTCTGATGCTCATTTTGAACTCAGCAGGTCGTCTGGTCATTCAACTCAACTTTAGTTAATGGTTTACAACACACCATAATATAATGCAAAAGCTTCAAAAAGCAGTTGGCAGAATAAAAAAAAAAAGAAAATATCAAAAGCAATGCAATAATTTTTGTATATACAGAAGAGGACTTTATCTTATAAAAAATATACATGTGTTTAACTAAACTTACTGTGTTGCATTATCCCTTTTAATTGAAAGTGTAGCATTCTAAATGACTGAATCTTTGTAAATTAAGTAAACGAGTAAAACTGAACACAAACCAAAGATGTTTGTTTATGTGAGTTTATTATATTATAATAAATTATAATAAGTATAATTAGTATCGAGAGCGAAATAAAGGCAAACTCCACCAACATTCAAATAAAACTTTTAATATTTCTCACAAGATAGTTTCCACATTGAGTACCATCGAGTTTGAGCTCACTAATCTGAAACCAGTGGGTACAGTAACTACTGCTACATTCATCTCTTATAAACTGTAACAATAAGAACAGTAGCAACATCAGCAGAGAACATTGTTTGTATGAACCACAGGAATGACAATTAGAAGACAAGGCCTAAATTGAGCTAACATACCATAGTTTTTCATTAGTGGTTTATCCATAACATGCCATAACAATTTACAGCTCAGAGAGTCATTATGAGAAACGAGTTAAGTGACAGCTTTAAGTAACTGCCACCACATAGTGTAATGTTTATATCTTTTCTTACAGTCACATTTTAGGGTTATTTAATTTATCTGTTCTACGTTTAGCCACAGATCCATGTTACAGGTATGTGGGTGTTGTACTGTTTCGAATCAGTCCCTGGACCTGTGTCACCATAAGAAACAATCTACAGTCCACTGAAGCTTCATCAATGACAAAAAAACCAAACAAACCAACACATTAACTCAAGGTTCACTTCTCAGCTTGTTCAAGAACTTGGATTTCATAGTTAGCATCCTCATTGGATGGCAACACTGTAAGATAGCTGAGCTGCTGTTGAGTAAATCTTGAGTCATATTCTCTACAATGTTCTTTCCACATACAAGACTGAACTCTAACCGTGTACTTATTTGCATTTTACATATAACCTTTGGGTAACGATCCATATATTGCTTAAAACAAAAGAGGTTAAACACCACTAAGAAAGGTGGCTTTGTTTTGCAGGTTGTGTCTTTGTAGAAATGTATTGCCTTCATGTGGCACACAATTTGGCAGTTATTACTGAGACCTACATTCAAAGTTGTCACCTAGAAACCTAAGAAACACTGCCTTCAGTGTAAAATGTCATTTGAAAAAACTAAAATGAAGAGCTAAAAATATGGAGTTCCAAAGTGTTCGGTACTACATAAATATATATAGTATTTGAATATTAATCATAGGTATATAAATAAGTCAAATATAATAACACTATTAGTCTACAGCATCATTACTGGCTTTGTGAACCTGTAGCACTTCACAACGACACTTTCAGGTAAATGCAGGACTGGGATTAGTGGCCATGTTTTTTTGGTAGCGAAAAAAAACAAACCACTCTAGAAGGTTAGCATGACAGCCATCTTTGATTATTTTCCTAACAGAAATCGTGTGAATATATTCACTGTATATATTACCCTGATCATCCAGGTTCCCCACTATAAGAATCAGTGGCTCAGCAGCTCATTCTTGTTCATATTCAAAGCCTCTACTGCAAAGGTGGCTGGCATTAGCTCTGCTCAAAAGGTCATTGGTGCCTGTTGCAGTAGCAACCTAAGGACCTGGTGGCACTCTTGAAGAAAGGCTCGCCAATTGCACTTATAGAGGTTACTTTGGTAGTTAACAACCAGATCTGTATTAGATCTGTATTTGCAAGCAAAGTATGGTTGGCTGAGCTCAGCCTTAGAGACAGGATGATGAGTATGGATATCTGGAAGGAACTCAGAGATGTTGAGATGAAGCAGTTGGGGTGGATTGGACATCTACTGGGAGCTTCACTTTGGAGGTTTTCTGTGTACACCCATTTGAGAGAAGACCCTTGGGCAGACCAGGGATTATTTATCTTATTAAGCCTTGAAACACCTTGGTGATACCAAGCAGAAATTGGTAAGCTCTGCTGGGGAAAGGATATCAGGTATCGCCTGCTCAGACTGCTGCTACCATGACCCAACTTCAGTGGAGTGGAGTCAACGGTTGAAGAAGTCAGTAGATTTCTAAGTCAATCAACATACTAAGTAATTAATGATAATAATACAGAACACTATTTCAAATATTATGTCAGGGTATAATTATTAATTACTTATATATTTTACTCTGCATTTATAATGACTTATTTCCTAATTTACTTCCTTATTTAATGTTGAACACTTTGGCGTTCCATAATAACAATACTCGTGGTTCTTTTGTTTGAGGGACTTGTAGTGTAGCTCTACGAAGCTCAACACACCAATATAAACATCAACAAAACATTTTTTTCCTTCTCTTCCATCTTCAGGGTAAAAAACAAAACAAAACAAGTTTAAGGCACTTAAATGAAAAGATAATTGCCTCGACACCATTTCAGACTCATTCATAAAGAGAAACCCCTTTGAAGACATGATGCTGCTTTACAGGCACAACTTTAACCATTGCATAGTTTGACAAAATGGAGGCTGTGCTGCAACAGGGCTCGTAGTATATGGCAGGTGGTTATTAAAAAGGCATACCTATGGAACATGCTAGAACTGTTCAAAACAAACTGTGGAAATATACAACAACCATCCAAGAATCCACAGCTTTTCACAAGATTCTGTATGCATTTGAAATAGTTAGTTTGTGCTCAGATTTAAAAGAAAGACAGGCAAACAAACCAGGTTTCAATTATCAGAAGTCATTCCAGTGTTTTGACAATGTCACGCATTTCATACAAAATCCCAAAGCAGTCTCCTTATACTCCTTGGCAATATAAATGTTCACATCATGAAAAAAAAAGTCCTGAATGTGAAATGTCACTGATGTGGTATATCAAAAAAAAAAAAAAACCCCAACAAGAATAATTTAGGAAATCAATGGAAATTTGTAAAATCTGAGATTAACAGGTCTGCAGTATTACAGTATGGAGTCTGTGCTGGGATACTCTAAGTTTAACCAGTTATGTCTGTCTGATCACTAAAGATAAAAAAACATTACAATAATTGACTAACATCTATTAGATTAAAAAAAAAAAGATTTCTATAATTAAGAAATCTAGAGCTATCAAGAGACAACAGCTTCTTGTCAGACCATTTATAGCCTATTTTTATTCTACTAGTTTTGAGACAAATTTGGGGGTATTTTGGCAGTTTTGGCAATGAGGAATGTACTGGTAACATACTGGGTCTGTAATTGGCACTGGCTAGTTAAAGAGTGTGTGGTGAATGTATAACACTGAATAAAAGACTAAAATTATTCTCGTGTAATGAGTTCATTGTAATTATCTTAAAAGAGAGATTCTAGCTTTTATTTATTCATTTCTTAAATGTGCTTTCATTTATTAATAATGGCTCCATGTAATAAATTAGCTTTAAGGGGAATGTATTCATAACATCTTGTTTACACACGCGTGTGTATTTATATAATCTACAGATGATTTCATATTTGTCAAGCAAGAAATTTCAACTGGAAGACTGACAAAGACTCTAACAGCCAACACGTGCATAGCAATACGACAACGATGTATACACATCTTAATAAGGCATTGGCACATTCAAGTTCAATCTAAGACACACAGAGTGTAAAGCACTATAGTAATAAATAGATCTTTTTCCTTCTATTATTGCTATTGATTTAAAAAGCAGTGCTTATCTCACCACAAAATATCTACATTTCTGACCATGATTTATAATTTCCCTAGATTCTTTGGAATCAATAGAAAAAAAGGATAATCTAGCCTCTATCCAAAGATAAATGCATATTTTTTTTAAATATAAAAACTTCTATTTTTGTAACTCATTGTCATCAAAGTATTGATTAAAGCAAACACTTAAAAAAAATCAGTCCTTGAAATCAGGGTCAAGGGCTTGAAAAGACATAACACGAGAAAACAAACAAACAATTTGGAAAAAGATTCAATACATGTAAACACAGGTGGGAGAGAGGAGGAGTAAAACAAACAGAGAAAGGACAACAAACAGAAGAAAGCCTTTCCAGCAGCTCAAAGTGTGTTTGCCACTGACTTGTAGCAGTAGGTGGAGGGGCTGAAAATGCAGGTGAGGAGTGTTCCAGTAGGGGGTGCTAACAACCCTCATTCTCATCCATGCTTACACTGCTCTTGCGACTGCTGTCCTTTGAGGTGTCTGGGGAGACGGATGAGAGCAGAGGGTCGCCCCCCCTCACCGGTGATAAGGTGTCTTCCATGAGGATGTCGCTGAGTTTGGAGCCCGACTTACTGTGAACGCCGTAGTGGCCCTCGGAGAAGTTGGAGTGGCCTTCGTTTAGCTCGAGGTTGCTGGGTGTTTCAGGAGTGCAGGCGGGGTGTTGTTGGTGATGGGGATGGAGTGTGTACAGGTCCTGGTGACAGTCCTCCAGAGCAGGTTCTTGCTTGATGGTCCGTACCCCAATTTCAGCAGAGCAGAGCGCTGAAGATGCAATGGCCAGACCGTGAGCCCGCGCCTGCATCTCTAATTCCTGTAAGCCAGAGAGCGACACAAACACGTGCAGGTTAGGCATTAGGTTAGTGAGCACTCCTAATCTTCTAGTTTGAGGTTTGAGGATGAATGTTAAAGTATTGCCTTTTCTTTGCTGAAAAGCAGAGTGGGAGATAGTTAGCAAAGCTGCCAAGTGAAGGTTTTTAAATATCCAACTGACTGTAACAGAGTCATTTAACATTTAAAACTTGCAGAAGGTTTTCTTTTTCCTCCTTTAATACACCGATGTGCAACTCTAATTAACTACAAAGAGCTCAGTGTTGATCACAGATTCAGGCTCCTCTCATCTTATGATCAATTTGTTACAAGATGACGATATTAACAACTTTGCAGTATGAATCTGTGCCTTTCCTCGTTTTCCCTTAAGCTATCTCATAAAAGTGTATTCATTTCTTCCAACATTAGTATAAACGTTTTTCTCCTCCCCTTTGAAATCCCTACACGTGACACATTTTTGAATTTTCTCATCTTCATCAAAGCTTTTACCTGTATTCTCAACATCAGATGCCGGTTGGCATGCTCAAGCTTCTTCTGACGATTCTCCAGCTCCTTGGCCCTCTGCTGTTCCCGCTGCAGCTTCCTGATGTAGTCCACTGATGCCTTCAGGATAGTGCCTTTGTTCCAGCGCATATCTCTGATATTTAAAAAGGAACCATTATTTTTACATCCAAACGTTTAAATGTCAGTAGATAGTCTAATGTACGCCTCTGCAGTTAACAATTAAGAAAGAGGAGAGAATAAGATTGAGGAAAAATGAGCAGAACTTTTGCAGAGGTCATAAAGTTCTTTGCAGAAATTGTTACTACACAAGACGTTTATGCACAATAGGTAGCCTGAGTCACAAGCAGTCATAAGGATGACCCTGAGCTCCCTGAAAAAAACATGAATGTTGCAGCAGATGTTTTGCAGGAATAAAAAATGATCTGTAGTCAACTTTATGGGAAAACATCCCTCCTGAGGATTTCATTTGTACAGTTAAGGTTAAGTTAGGTCAATTTGGAAGTGGTACTTACACCTTACAGGCAACTAATAAAAATTGGCAATGCTAGAAAGAAAATGTGTGCCTGCTTTTTCATAAATGTGTACTCATTTAAACCAGGTCTGCTGGTGAGAATCTTGAATTTGTGCATGTGGGTGGAGGAACCAGCTGGACTTAATCAAAACAACCAGGGCTGAACAGACATAACAAAAGCAACTGGGATCTTTTTAGACCCACAGGCGAGGTCAAAGGGCACAGCGATGAGAGAAGAATATGGTTAAAAGCTGAATTTGACAGTGTAATTATTATAAGCCTCATATTACATTTACAAATTTACAACATTTGCCTAAATCGAAAGATCTGTATAACTACAAACTGCATATAACTGAATGACCAGCTAGAAAAATGCAATTAAAACACAAATCATTTCCGTTTGCTATTTCATAAGCAGCAAATCTCTCCACTAATCTTGAACACTGAGTTATTAATCTTGCATTAGACTGGCTGGATGTTTGTGGTTGCCATTACATGTATTTTTAGAAGAGTTAATGTAAGAATATATTAAGTAACTTACGGGTCATTTGATTTTGGAATTAAAGTTCCCAACTCCTTAATTCGATCATTGATGTTAAACCGTCGCCTTCTCTCAACTGCAGAAAAAAAACAGAAAGGGGAAAGTATAACTAGGAATATAAGTATAAATATATAGATATTAACAAGAATTTGCTAATGTACTTAAAAATGTAGTTTAATAGTTAACCCTGTGACAACCAAAAGCACATTTAAATATTCTCACTTACTCAAATTGTGGTTGTCCTTCTTCTGCCTCTCTTTTGCCAGGGCTCTTACCTCTGCTTCTGAACAAAACGCATTTTGGTTGATCGACTAACCCGACAAAGCACGTATACAAAATGTGCAGCATCCACATTTTAAAGCTGAATACTCAGACGTACCCACAGGGAACCCTTCAGGCCTTTGATAGGTGTCAAATTTGCCACAGGATCCTGACTTATCCAGCATATGCATGATGGCCGGGGATTGTGAAACTACATGAGTAATAATGTTGTTTTCATTATCACAATGTACAGAATTGAAATGCAATACAAGACAATAGAAGACATAATCATGTAAAGTCAACATCGCCACACAGAGGAGGATTACAAAAGCTGGACTGGATACAAAATGCTATATAATGAGCTGCGCAAAGGCCTGGAGAGTAGAACGTTACATTATCATATGTTGTTACAGAATTAATGTTGCCTGTGCGATACAGAAGCTGAACAGATATTGTTAAATGGCACAAGTTAAACATCTGTAAGAACTTTATTTATTTTTATTTCTATAGCTCTGAGTAATTTTCATGCTTACCAGAGTATTCCCTTTTGATGTTTGGCAGGTTGGCAGGGCAGGAGTTGCTGATGGGCAGACCTTGCTGGGGCATACCCTGATTGCCATACATGTCAATGAGGTTAGCAGGCACAGGGATCTGGGGAATTGAGAATTAAAAGAATTGAGATTTAAAACAGAGAGAAAAAGACGTAATATTATGCATATTATTGTGTTAAAAAATGACAGTTACATATGAAGCGCAGCACAGAAGAGATAAATTACAAGGTCAAAGTATTACACCAAGGTTGAAATCTGACATCATGGAATTTGCTTCTGTTTTACCCCAAGACACATCAAATGAAACGCAGTCATGTTGTAAACTGGCTGGTATGGATAAATCATGAGCATACATACCGTGTTTGCCATCTGAAGTCCTGGGTCCATTAGACCGAGGATGTCATCGCTGTAACTGGACTCCAGACTAATAATGTCATCAATTACATCGTCCATCTAAAACCAGACAAAGTACAAATAAGTCCAGCATTACTGATCAATTAATGTCCAAGCATCATTAACCCTCTCAGGCTCAAATGAAACTTTTTGTTGCTAATGCACAACCAAGTCCTGCAGTGGTACTTCTGAGTAAAAAAAACCTCATAAAATATGTATGTGGGGTAATCAGGTTGTTAGTTTTTAACTGTTGCAAATCGGCAACGCCTGCCTTGAGAGGGTTAAATAAAAAAAACAGCCTAAAAAACTATGGAGACCTCACCTCTTTCTCGCAGTTAGAGTTGAGGGTCAATAAGGCCATAGGGCTGTTAGGGGCACTGTTGCCCGGCCCTGGCGGCATGCCCCCGTGGTCAGAGGACTGGTTGGGGCAGGGCAAGCTCAACGCCTGAGAACCAAGCTTTCCCAGGTACCTCTTCACCTGCTGCTGCTGGGACCGTTGGATGTGGTACTTGGTTGGGTTCTCCAGGTGAGTCTGAACCTATGAGTGGAAAGATGAGTGAGGAAAATGCCAAGAAAAATGAATATGTATGTGAGAGGTAGGATATCTGATCTAAAGATTAATGGGTGTGTTGATGGTTGCAGGAGGCTCCACAGAACTGCTCCAACTACTGAAAGAGAAGTTATGCAAATATGCAGCTTGGCCACAGTAGCAATGAAATAGCACCAAAAGATGGAAGCTCATTTCAAAATGAGTGCTGCTTTTTATAAGTGCTGTTTCAAAGTTGTCTTTTATTAAAAACAACTCTAAATATAGCTCAAAGTCTTGTCTGTTCTTTGTATTTTACAGTACAGAATATAATATTAAAATCAACTTGACAGAGACTTCAAATCCTACGATGCATTATGCATTTTTCTTTTGAGACGCTGTCAAGAGTTGTTATCTCAAAGTCTCAGGAGTAAACAGTTTCCACATATTTTTCTTCAACTCCACTACTTTCTGCGGCTCCTCAGTAACAGTCCACATATTTTAAGGAACAAATATTGCACACGCTCCTATCTCTGCACTCGCCGCTTAAGGATAAATTTGATTTCTGTAGATCATTAATCCCCACACAGCATTAATGATCCAGAAAAGCTCCTGCAGGCAAATAAACAAACTTCAGAGGCAGTGTCTGTCTGGCTGTAACATTTTAAATTGAGCAGAGCTGCTCCAATCCCCCTCGCCTTTCCAAGTTTATATTTAAACCTTCCCGTCCTGTGCTCGCTTACGTTTGATGCAATTACGAATCAGTTTCAGGATTGCAAAATGTGGACGCTGTAGTTTATGATTCAATTTAGATACATAATGCAGTATCATAAATGGCAAAGACACATTTGTGTCAGTTTAAGACGAGAAATTTCAATTTAACCTCTCACATTATCTTTGAATCTATATTCATTTTTAAACATACCTCACAAGGTTGATATCCAAGCATCTCAAGCATCATTTCCTGTTTTAGATGTCCGATTTAAAACAAACAAACAAAAAAAAAACAACAACTCTAAACTGAGGAGTGCTCTAGCTGTTTCCTTCTTGGTTGCACCAGACGACTAAGGCTGCTAATAGGAGGACAGACACACCAGCTCATCTTTTAAAAGGCAAGAAACTTCATTAGTTATGCATGTCAGGGAATCTCTGTCAAATACAATGAGCCTTTTTAAATGTGTGTTGTTTTATGTAAAATCTGTATTTATTACTTTATGGTGTATCACTTGATGTCAGAATGTGGTGCAAACAGTTAGAGCCTTTGTTTTGGAAGGGCACCTCTTTTACTGAATCTTGCCCGGGGTGCTTACTCTGCCCTATCCACTTTGTTAACCCATGTGGATGCTTGGCGTGTGCTCCCTGTTTAACACAGCACAAAGAATAAAGTCTATGTCATCCTTAGTTGTCTTCAGCTTTTTAATTGACAAGAACAGGCGAATCATAAGCCCAAAAGAAATTATGCATTTTGTTGTGCATAAACTTTAAATGTCTATGCTTATTAACAGACCTGAGGAGGCCACGGGCTGTAGATGAACTCTAAGCTACCCCTGGCATTTTCCTCTGCCTATGTGAAAACTTCCTCAGTTTGCACACTGCACTCAAGAGTTTCAATTACAGCGAAAGGTTATAAAAATTAGTTGTTGAGACTGCCTTATAGAGTATAGATATTACTTCGTCCCATCTGTTGAAACCGATTCCAAATAAAAGTGTGATAGTCATTCATGTGTGCAGGTTTGCAATGTTCCAGATGTATATTTTATTATTTAAAATCATTGGTATTTTCTGTACACTATGGACATTCCCGTGATCGGCCTTATAATGCATAACCAGTATTCTTATTAACTATGCACTCACTGAATGCAGATTATTGTAATCTAATATAAAGGTTTTCACCCAGCACTGTCATAGAGATCATATATGATGTATATATTTTGTGTATGTTCTGAAAATCAACAGAAATGCCTCTCAGTATTTGCAGATTTACACATTTTAATTCAATAAACTCTGAAATATAAAATAAAGCAGACTAGTTTGAATGACTTAAATCACTTTTACAGGTGTATGTAAATAAAGCCGAGTATAACCATTAGGTCAGGTGAGGTTATCAATCTTATTGTCTCTCTGTGACTGTCAAATTCTTCTTTCCAGAACAGAAGCTCTTTCAGAGCCTCTTTTCCATGTTCATGTACCATTGTTCTTCAGGGGATACTCATGTGAGCCACATTAACATCCTCTACAACTGGCTATTAAAAATTGACACTATAGCTAGTTTTACTTACAAGAGCTGAGTCACATTATCTAGTCACACTTTGTATATCCTGCAGCTAAGACTCAGATCACCTTGGGCCGTAAATTGTCCTCACAAGGTTGTAAAGCTGACACCACAGAGGGGGGCACATTTACAGTCAGTCAATGACTCATTAACAAGAACGACATCACACTCTGGGCAAAAGAACGAGGCTCATTAGTGATGGTCACTAACAACATTCTTTATTCTTTACACTGCCTTCACCGTTGGTGTATTGTTATGCAAATGACGTCACCAGAAAATGTATAAAATTTGATCCATAATTGGATTTTATGCCACTTACTTATATATATGATGAAATGATTACATTTTAAAACTGCAGAGGCTCCGATCCTGATAATGGACTGAACCTAATCAAGAGCTATTAATGAGCAACACAATTATTTGCAATGCACGCATAAATAATGTGTAAGCAAACAGTGAATTCTTGTTATCTATGGTATTTATCAAAGACACAGGCTGATTTAAGTCAGTCACATCTAGAACAGGCTCTTAATTTTTCATTTCGATGCTGAAACAACAACCTTTGTTGTCCTACATTTTAATAAGGCCCCGTAAAGTTTTGAAAAAGAGAAATGTGTTCTGAATACATATCAACTTGATGTATTTATTTATTTATTTTTTAATAATTTTGCTTTAAAACTACTGTTAACACTCTATTTCAAAAAACAAATCAGTATGTGGGAAAACCTGTATAATCCACAGCATATGCCACAGCACAACCAGCGGCGTTGCAAATGTTTGTTAATTAGTGTCTTATTTATTCATATGAACTCTTATCTCAGCTTCTTTCAGCTGCTCACTTATTTGCAGGGGGTTGCCACAGTGGATGGATCCACATATTTGATTTGGCACAGATTTTGATGTCCTTCCAGATGCCCTTCCTCCCAGGGATTTATGTCTTCTCCTAGTCCTAAATGTGTGATCTTCTGCTTTGTAGGCAAATGCTTTAACCCCTACATTATGGAGCCTCTACTAATACATGTTTAAGCACAATGAAGAATTCTTTCAAGTAGTAATTCCATAGACAGTGAGTGATTTTTCTGAAAAGTCTCACATCTTAGTTATTTCTTAATCTCAGAATCGAGTTCAGGTCAGATTCAGTTCTCAAGTATTGCAAATTTTGCTGATAATCAACCCCAAACATCAAGAATGGAACTGAAACTCCACACTGTATACTGCTTAGTGTATCAATTTGTATTTAAACAATCCTAGTGGCACAATTAATGTTTGTCAGATTTCCCAAAACAATTAAATTAAATTAAATTTAAATTTAATTAAATTTTTTTCTCGTTTTTGTTAACCAGGCAGGTTCTTCATGGTCTATTTAGTCTTATCAGTTGTTTTTTTGCAACACTTGGAAGTGCTGAGAACAAAGTGAGATGTCTTTGCTTCTTTTTCAAAGTTGTATGTTTTGAGTAAAGGAGAAATCAGAAATGCTGGACAGAGTCACTGGATGTAAAATTTACAGCTTAAAAAATAAAGCGCTACTTTTTAAAATCATGGCAACTGTTTTGCTTTCTTTCTGATTCATGTGACTAGTTTGAGGCTAAAATCATGCCTTTTGATAATTTGTAAAGGTATTTGGAATTAAATCCCACTCTTAAAAACATGCTATAACATGCTGCCTCTGTGTCTTCAGGCAGATGATGCCGTATTGGACAGAAATATGACAATATACAGTAATATTTCTAATACTTGAAACTCTCTTTTTCATTCCCTGTTTTTCATTTTTGTAATATTTCCGTTACAGTTTGAGATGACTTGCCCAGTCCTTTCAGCATAGATACAATGATGAGACATGTTTCCTCCTCCACAGCTTTTCTTTCCCAGCCTGTAGCGTTTAGCCCCTCACATTTATCTTTTGGCCCTCTGGGGAGGTCCAGACCTCCAGCTTGTAAGCCACTGCTGTAAGCATAAACGTACAGAAAGACTGTTTGTTATACACACAAAGACACAAGTCTTGTGTGTGTGTATAAAAAATCACACGCACATGGGTATTTTTGGCCTTTCTAGGCTTCTCGGCCTCGTGTCCACGTGCAGACACAGCTTTTAAGTTTAAGTTGAAAAACTAATCCTTTAGAAAACTTGCATGGGAAACTTTTTATGAACACTGTTTGTCAGTGATGATGTTTAGACAGAAAACTCACAGTGTCAGTGCTTCTTATTCGCCAACAAGTCTTTGGGGTTAGGGTTATATCACCGTCTGTTAGTTTGGCAAGCTCTTGGCAGTAGAGTGTTTTTGTATTTTCATGCAGACAGAGATTTGTTTTATAAAAAACAGTGATTGTGTGATTGTGATTTTTCCTAAAACTATTTTTAAAAAAAACACCCATGTACGTGTTAACTAATCCTCCATCCTTGTCTCATGCATTTTAACACACCCACAGCTGATAGCTGGCACTGTCTAAAGATAGAAACAAAAAAAAAGTTTATAAGGGATTACTGTAGGAAGCCTACGCCACCCCCTCTCTCTCCCACAGACACACACGCACACACACACACACACACACACACACAGAATTCTAATATAGAAACAAAGAGGGCATTCAGGGCATTATGTGCACAAGACAAAGTATAAAGGTGCCCTAATTAAAACTACAAGCACAACTGCATACACCCATTAATACAGCACATGTAACACTTGGCTTTGAGTGAGTAAAAGTCTTGATTCATTTGTGCTACATTTACACACTGCAGGGTTAGGGTTAACTAAAATGATTGGCCGATCAATGAAAATGCTAAAAAACAAAATAAACAAACTAATAAACGAACCTATTCTGATAACTTAATTTGTCATTTGAGTGAATTTTAAGGTGAAAGTAGTTTCTAGATTCAAGTGCGGTGGAGCTAAGAATGTAAGGACTTGCTGCTTTTCTTTATCCATGTGATAGTAAACCGAAGATTTTGTGTATTTGGACTACTGCTTGTAAAAACGAGCCTTTTTTAAGATATGAAGCTGGAATTTAACCCTTTAAAAAAATGGTGACTTTCGTTTTTCACTAAAATGTAGCAAATGAATGAATGACGCAAACAACAATGCAAACATAAAAATAAGATAATTTCGAATGAATCTCATTCTAGTACATGTAACTAGTAGGTTTAGGCAATCTGTGACAAAGACATGTTTAGCAGGTTGAAATCTGTTTGTTCTGTCTTTACATTGAAATGAGCACAGGGGCTTCTTCTAGCTTGTTTTGTCCTCAGGGATTTCCTAAATTATCCCACATAATTAGATGATCTCACTGTTTTGGGTGAATTCAATGGAGCCCCTGAAGGCTCACAGATCCCAGCCTGGAACATCTCGACCTTGTCAAGCCATACGGCTCCTGTTGTTACATGGAAATAATTTTAGGCGTGACAAATCATTAGTTTATAAGCTGGAAAAAGGATCATTTAATGGTGTGCTTACAAAGCTGGCACACTTTGTGGAAGCACAGAACATACATAGAGTGACAAACATCTACAGGACTGCTGCTGCATATAAACTACGTGCAAGAAGTTTATCGTGGTGATGTTCATGATTGATTTAGAACAGATACATCACGTACTATTGCACACATCTACAATTAATCATTAGGTTTTCAGTTTCTGTAAAGGCCCAGCACGCAGAATAATGAATTATAGAGAGATCTTAGTGCCAGCAGCCAGCATTCAAACTTCACTTAACAGTCTTTCCAAAATACAGTTTAGAAATGTGGCATCAACTACTAACTCTTGGCATCTGTATCCATGGAAAACAAAAAAAGCTTGTTGTTTATCATCTCGTTTTTAGCCACCAACAGGCCCAAGGGCATAAGCAACATAACCCCCAAAGAGTCAGAAACACTGCAGAAATGAGCACAAAGCATCCAGCTGTACTAAGAGAGGACGTAGGGTTAGTGCAGAATGACAAACAGTGATTTGTATTTTTTTGACTTGCATGCTACAGGCATTCCATGATGGGCCAACCAGGATATATTAACAAGACTGCCCCCATTTTCTATGCAGACTAGAAGAATAGGCCACTTTGTCTCACAGTTAAGCTGCTAATGTGCTCTGCAGAATTTGCAGACAGCAACTGTGATGCTAATGTGAGCAGCAATTTATGGGTTTTCCTCTGTACTTTTGTAATGCTGTCATGCAAAAGCCCAAATTACCACCGAATAAAAATCGTGTGTTGTTTGTATAAAACTTGGGTTAAAATGAGCAGGAACTGCTAAAAACAAAACAAAAAAACTCCAACCAAACAAAAACAGAGATTATGATCACGTGAATTTGCTCATCATCTACAATCATATTGAGCAAAAAGGTACTAATAACTAACGTGATTAAAGTGATTAATCAGTGTTGGTTACTGCGGAGAGAAATGTTATTAAAGCTATCCTGTAATTTCATGAAATGAACACTGAAGGTTTTTTTTACATGTCATTGTGTGCTGAATCAGTTCTGAAATCCAAACCAAACTGAAACATCTGTGTGGTACTTCTGTGTATTTTCTTTTGTATATCGGTCACGAGCCGTCATATAATCCACAAAAATTGTACAGGGTACTTTGTTCTTTTTGTGGCGCCATAAATCCTTTGAAAAAGGAAAAAAAAAATCAGAAATCATTTTTTTAACCCTTTCAGAAACCTATCCTTCGTAAATTTCAAAGCAGTGTTTTTTTTTCTCTAAAATATTCCATGGAATGAAAGGGCTGGGGGCTAATTACAAGCATTCTTCACTGAATTAGCGTTTGGTGTGTGGTAAGGCTGTGCTCGCCTTTTTCTTGATCCCCAAACTGATCCCCTTCTTATTCCTAAAAAGGTCAGAGGTCACTTGGTTAATTAAGGGTCCAATCAGTCTTTACATAAACTCATCTGAGCTTAATGTTTGCACTTTTTGAGGTCCAGCAGCTCTGCCTGGTACCCCTGAGCTTTATGTGGACTCTGCTAATCTACCAACAGACAGGAGAGCAGGTTAACCCAGCTCAACAGCACCAAGCTGGAATGGCCTTTTCATTTGAGGACTTCAGTCAATGAAGAATTTCTGTAAGCTCTCGCCAAAGCAGAAAAATGACTCTAACTTGATGTATTGTACACAAGGTTAGGGTTCGGGGAGGGGGCGTCCTAAGTCTTTCAAAGAGCTGCAGATTATAGAGAATAAGTAATGTTTATACAGCGTGAGAAGGGTAATGTTTTCAATGGCTATACTGTTTTTGTCCTTTACTGTTGGCCCATGCCACACACATCCAAGGGTGATGAAAGTGTGGCTGGGCAAGCAACCATGAAATCTCAGAGAGTGTTGTGGGTGGATTTAACTCAACAAAGATTATTCAGTAAATCACAGTTTATCGGCATCGTTACTACTCTGAGATTAAACAGTGCAATTAAAATGTAGTAAATGTCTAGGTAAAATTATGACTAAAAGCTTTTCGCATACACACAGCTGAAATTGTTTGCCAAACATAATGGATAAACAGCGTGAATAGCTTCATACAACTGTCAGCTAACAGTATGGGTTAACAGTTGAAATCGCAAGATAAAACCACAACTAAACTGTTGACATAGTACCGATTAACTGATTAAACTTTTACCTAACAAGCACAAATGTCTGACATAGACAGATTTTTAGACCTTTAACTACAGGCATTATTAAACATAAGTATTTGTACGAGATCCTCTTATGTGTCACATATATTTTTCACGTGGAAGACTTGTTCCTGTTATTGCACAATTTTCTAAAAGAGGAAGTCAGAGACAAAACCAGCTGCTTATTGACAATCCATGTTAAAGAAATGCAAAATCTAAAAATGCACAAAAAGGCAAGTGTCCTCGTGAGTAATTACACTAACTACACAATATCTTAACACCTCGATATTGATATTTTTTTCAGAAATCACAAACAGAAAAGTTGAAAAAAACGCACTAAGTTGATATGTAAGGAAGACAAAATTCTCATAATTTGCACAAAAACACTTTCCAAATCACTACCACACAGTGTTTTTTTTATAGGGAAAGCCACTGAATTCAAGGTAAAATGCCGGAACAAAAACACTACAAAAAAACCCAGCAATTATACCAAAATCCTCAGAACACGACAAGTCGAATGAATTTCTAAAGATGTTTCATCAAGATTGCAACCTCTGAAAGCACATGCTGTGGACAAACAGAAAGACTTACCGAAATGCGTTGTTAAAATGTGCTCTCGAACACTACGGTCTCTACTCGTACAGAAAATCTTAACAGTCTCCTGTCCCTCAGACTGCCAAGGAATCAAAGCTATGAAAAGATGTGAATGTAGCTGAGCAAATAGGATTAAAGATGGCTAAATCCAAATGGCTGGAAGCACAGCATGCATTAAAGAGGAATTCTCTCAGGAAAGATAATCCCCATATACGCATTTTAACACACTTCACTCACTCCTGTTTTTTTTTTTTTTTTTTACACACAGTCATAGTAAACCATGATTGCCCGACTATTCATGCACGAGTCACTAAAATCTATAAATACATCTGGACCATTCAGGCTGCACCAATGACACATACAAAGTTTAATTCCACAAGTGGAAACTTTACACAGATACCGTAACAGCCTTCTAATAATACACACCACCCCATTCTTTGTTGCTCCCTACCATCAGAAACTTGAACCATGCTTTCTTACCTTTAGCACCTCCATTGGGACCTGTGCAGCAGGTGGTAAACTGACCGGGACACTGACATTGATGGCAGGCGTTTGGGCCTGTGTAGTTTGTGTGTACTGGGAGGCCTGTTGTCGCTGCTGCTCCCGCCGCTCCTGCTCCTGAAGCTGTTCCCGCATCAGCTGTTGCCGCAGCAGGATGCGCGATGTCATGGCCGAGGAGCTCAGCGGGGGCTTGGATGAACTGTGTTGGTCTGACGGACTGCTGCGGAGGGGAGAAAGGGATGATTGGATAAGATAAGAGAGAAGGCAGAGGGTCGATTAGAAAGATGAGGTGAAAAGAAAGAGTGCTAGAAAGGTTAGAAAGGGGTCAAGAAAACCAGAAAAAAAGAAGAAAATTGAGGGACGATGGATGTAATAAAAAGCCAATGTTAGCATGAAGAAAACTGGCAGAGAGGATGACTTCAGGGGAAGAAGTCAAAAGGGAACTATTAGCTTTTGTTCTGCAAAAATTAATATTAAATGACTGGTTGATCTATGTTGATAACCTGTTATTTTAACCTTTGATGATCAGCCATCGTCAAAAGCTTGTCAAACAGAACAAGCAAAGCTATGGGAATTTGCAATGAGCACTTTTTGTTGCTATTTTTTATTTTACAAAGATAAATAATTAAGCAGCCCTGCTTATTTGCTCTTAGAAAACAAATACTTGAACCTCCATGAAATCACTTACTATCAAGATCTATTATCAATTAAGATGTCCTTTCAAAAAGGAAAACAATGTTGTGATTTTAATGACTTTGGAAGGCACAGGCATTTTGCATTTGTAGACAAAACAAAAAGAGGAACATTTTGTCTGTAAAGGTTGTTTCAGTTTTCCCACTCTTTTAAATTTAGATGGCTACTCCCCAGACAGAGTCCTGAAGTCCTAAAATAGAGAGTCTCTGCTGAAGCAGAAGTTGTCGGGACAAAGCCTCCATCGAGTGAGTGATCCTTTTGATAAAACTCAGTAAAATGTCTGGCCAATCCAGCTGTGCAGTAATCGCACTAATTAGCCAGCGGAGTCAAACAGCCTCAGCTTGCAGCGTATTCAGTGGGTGTTGAGCCCTCAACATACCATAAATCTCCCCTCAGCAGTGGATATAATCTCATTGTCTACAACCACACCCACTGAACCCTGCACCAGATATTAGACAAAACAATACTGTATAACAAATATATATAATAAAATATATTATAAAAGCAAAACACAGGCTGAACTCTGGCTTTTCTCTGGAAGCACTTCAGTGGTTTGGGTGTCTAAATTCAACAGCTACGTTTCTTCCTTTGTTCCTTTGTGCTTCACCCAATATATGGAATCAGGTTTAGTGTTCAAAAGAATAATTCCTTCTGCTGTGTGACTTTGGGCGATTGTGTTTCCTTTCATCCCACAAATTTCATAACAAAAGTCACTAGATCTAAAACTCTTGATTTCCTCTGCCAGAGCCAGAGGCTTTGATTCTTCTTTTTTTCCTTTAATCTACTTCAGTGATTAAATGATCAACGGTTTGTTGCAAGAACAAATTCGTTTCTGTTCCCTTTCTTTTGGTTTTACAGTTCAAATGTGACATTTGAATTGATTTGGAACTACAGATGGATTTATTGTTACATTCTTTGGATAAACTAGAGCTGATTAATAATAATAATAATGATAATAATAATAATTAGTCACGTTTGTTACATGTTGAATGCTTTTGGTTGGAGAAATCAGCTTTTGTTAAAATGAACAGGTTTTTTTTTTTAAATGAACGCTTAAATAAAAAAACATAATATACACTGAATAGTTTAAGTACATAAATGTACTGGATAGTACAGTACCTTTATCACCTACTAGAAATCAGTACTCCTAAAAACTTGAGGAACTTTCTGCTTAATTTGGATTTTCACATATCTGACAGCTACATTCATGGAGGTTTTAAAAACACAATGAATTTAACAAAGAAGCTGTAATGTGTGGAAAGAATATAAAAAGGGCAACACAGTAGCATACAGTTTAAACTACCACTTAAGTGCTTGCTTTTTACTACGTGCTTCTAGATGCACAGAGTGGCTTGCTCAATTTCTGACCACCAGGAGTGCTACTGAGCAAAGTTTTTGGGTGGGTCCACAGTTTGTATGGCATTGTTTGAATTTGTGTTGTGCATAAATGTCAAGGTTATAGTTAACTTCAACTAAACTCAAAGCAAAAACTGGTGTGAAAAGAACTTTATGAACCTACATAAAAGTGAAAAGTTGGAAAGAAAACTAAAATTACATGATCAGTTACAGGAAATGTTTTTTGTTTTAGTCTTTGTAAATTTGCTCACATTTGTCAACACAACCAGCCTGAGGAGGCATTGGTGCGTGCTTATTGAGAATACAATGTGTACATAACTCTTAAGTCAAATGTTTGCATAGTAATAGCCATTACAAACTTCCTAAGTCTTGCCCCTGGCAAATAGCCCACTTATTAAAATAATGCAGTAAAATGAATACTGAAACTAATAAAAAGTAAACTAAAAGGAATTATTTTTAACTAAGAAAAATTTTAACATGCAAACCTATTTTGAAAGCTAACTTAGCTTTACTGAATTAAAAAAAACAAAACAACTAAAAATAAAGTAAGTGATGAGTGACTCGGTGAAGGTACTAATGCTTTTAGAAACCTGTCAAATAAGTGAAGCTAAACCAAGTAAGCCTCTATTCTGCTCACAGGCCTTACAATGCTACAAGATTTCTCTTTGTGCATCCTTTTGTACTAGTGTATATGGTCCTCAGACTATCAGTATAATATTCCTTTATTTTGATGTTGCTTATGGGAGAGAAGATCCTGTATCCTGTTTTTGCTTGTATATGCTATAAGTTATGGTTCTTAGAAAGCATATAAAAATAGTAAAAAATTGACATTGGCAGAAGTAAAAAGTCAGAATTGCTCAAGAAAATTACAATCGACAAGTCTCTTATAATTTTATAACTTATAACCGCTTTGCAATTGATTAAGAAATAATTTGTAAAGATGATGTGAAAACCACACTGATTCTGAAAAGCTTGCTGTCCAGGCTTGAGCTGAATTAAACTTGTTGCACATTTATGGTGGAGTTTAGAGTTTTACAGCAGGACAAAAGTGCATTACCATGTTATTCTTTATTCATAATTGTTGGAAGAAATAATTGTAACCGAATTAAAATTCTGATACAAGTGCGCAACACTATGTAATTCAAAGCATTGTAGGAGGTAGCATTTTAGGCTAAAAATTTGATATGACATGATCTAGGGGTAGTGTTAAAATAAAATAAAAGTATGACTTTGGAGAGTTTTTTTCTCGTAAATTTTTATGTTCTTTTTGTTTTTTTGTAAATGCACCTGTTTTGTTTGTGTAAATTTGCTATTTTTTCATAAATGTGAAATTTTTTCTTATAAACTTTAAGAAAATTGCAAAATTTCTCTTTTCAGAACCCTGAAAAAACACATTTATTTCTTTAGCATCTTTAGCTGCCCTATTACAAAACTGTACAACATATGACCTCATGGCGTTTTTTTAATACGCTCTTAATAATTTGATTGACTTGTGTTTGTGTATACGAATGACCAGAAACCTCTCAGAAAGGCAAGGCTGAATGTCTCTGTCTCTTTCTCTCTGTTTCTTTCTTTTGACTGTTTGTTGGCTCTTTGCCAAACAAACCCATGAAAGACATAAAAAGCTCTTTTGTCCTTTTAAAATTTCATTCGTGTGTGCGCACACCTCCTCTTATGTTCGTGTGTATCTCAAGGGAAAAAAACGGAAAAAACAATGGTTGTACAGTCTTGAAGAGTCCCACCCACTCAACTCATGATTCCTCTGATTCTGCTCACTACTGTGCCTTCATCATACTTCACCATTAGTCAAACTGTCAGAGCTGAGACTTTGAAGCAGAATTCAGTGACACACTAAAGACAACAAACAACCAGGAAAATTCAGCTGCAATACTGCATCAAGACAGAAATCAAGTAACATTGTGGAGCGACAAAGTCTGAGAAGAGTCAAAACACTGAGCTGTTAAAGGAAAATACTCTCCAATAAAGATGCACTGCAGCTGTAAAACTGCTGGTAATTGACAGGCGATCATTCTGCAGACCTAATGACTTCTGTGTGACTGAATAATAACTCTACCATTACAGTCTCATCAAAAAAAAACAAATAACTAGCATGCCAAAACATGATACCTCTTCTGTTATTAACTTTATGTCTTAAGTATGAGATTTCTAAGCTTTTCAGGTACTCGCTCCCTCGCTATAAGTGACCAGTGACCAGCTGCAATTAACTATAATAGACTGATAAATGTATATCCTGACATACAAAAACTATTCAGCACATAAAAACACAAGGAGAAATCTTCCAAGACTACTTCCCACATATAGCCCAGTGCATGGTGCCCTTCATGTGTACATAGTGTTGAACAAACATATAGATTCCAAAATAAAGCCCAAATGCACTGCAGCAATACCACAGATGCTGAGGCGCCATACTCACAGACAATCAAATGAACAGGGTCTGTACACTTGCACTCCTACAGCCTCCATATTTGTTTGTTTTTCCCTGAAGGTGCACCACCCGCCCTTGGAGAGCAGTGAAAGTCATGCTGGTGGTGCAGCGCTGAAAGTGTGTCAGAGAGGGGAGGCTCCAGGGCCCGGCCTGGAAGCTCCAATCGCCACGCAGAGTCCCAGGCATAGGACCAGCCCCGTGCAGAGCAACAGCAAAGCAGAAGAGAGGAGCGTGCAGGCGTCCACTGGAAACACACTGTCCATCAATATGCCGCTTTAAAACCACGCAGATAGTGTTACGCTTAGAGACATGTGCCGACACGTGTTGGGTAGATGGGCTACAACCAAGTAGGGGTCGCTGTCCTGTGAAAATCTTGTATCTCAAAAGTATCATAACTCAAAAACGTGTTTGCTTTTGCCAAGTGACACTGCATTTTAGAGAAACTGAAAGGATTTCAAATGGTTTATTTAAACCTTAAAGTCTCCCTTTATTTGTAAAATATGCTGCTTATTGTTTCCTCTCATGTTTGACCTTCACAGTGCATAATAATAAGTTTGACACTACCAAGCTGACTTCACATTCATCTGCTGAGACATTAGCCTTAATTTGAACTATTTATGTGTACATATTAGCATGACTTTTTTACAGCTTTCATGGCTGATACAAATACTCACTTTCAAATGACAACTGCAAAAAAAAGAAATAGTACTAGAATGCAACATATGTTCTGCTGCTGCAAGAGGCTGGCACACTACACAATAGAAATGAACTGACATGAAAGAAAAAAAAAGACACACTATGTGCTTATTTTCATTAGTTTAAACATCACTCCCCAGATTAGGTGTATTCTAAAGAACCACATTAAACTCATTAAAGCTCAACTTTTCTCCCGCTGGTGGCCGTTCAGTGTGTTTTTCAGGAAGCAGACAGTGACTTACGCAGACCACACTGCATATAACTATACAGTGAGCACAGGATAAGAGCAGTGAAAATAGGCAATCTAATCAAAACACAGGCAAACTGAGTACTAGTAACAATCCTGTCTCCTATTTCTTTCTCTCTACCAAACTGCAGGAGTTGCTGCCCTTCTAGCAGACTACACAACCTCTCTGCTGGAATACAAATGAGTGATTATGACCCTACATGACAGTGTATTGATCTACTTGGACTCCTGTGCTGATCAAACATGCGCAGCTTGGTGCAGCTGGCATGATAGTATGAAGTCAGTCACAAGCAGGCAAATCATAGAAAATAGAAAGCATCTGTATGCATGTCTAGACCGTCAATTATGTGGGGTTTGTACACAGGGAATGCAATAGAAGTGATTTTTTTTGTTTTTTGTTTATTTGTCTAAACACCAAACAGAAAAACAACTGTACAAATGATTTAAATTAGGTAAATAGTTCAACCCTGCAAATATCTCGGTAAACATCTGGGTAGAAACTTTGTATTTACTGTGCATAAACACTGCATAAGCACAGGAAATGCCTTAGCATCATCAAACACAGACAAAACAGCATTTTGTTGTATAGCCTATAAAGTTATATATAGCAATGCCTTTTTGGAGATATGGTGGGGCCCTACGCATTATTAGGTACATGGTTTTAATGTTGTGACTCACAGATATCCTGACCTGTAGTAAAGCAGCAACTGTCACTGACTGCTGCTATAATAGCCGTTTTAAAAAAATCAAACAACCCAATGGTCTACAAAACAATGGCTATTCCATAAAGAACTGTTAAAATAAAATTTATACATAATTATTTCACTCTCAAGTACAAAAGCACAACAAAACAGGGTCAGTCATAAAAGCATCTAAAAAGAAAATCAGGTACTTTGCAATGTGCTTCCAGGAAGCCAGGACTGGATGGAATAACTAGAACTTGCTGGGTCTTATTTCTGTAATTAGGCTCTGTGCTCTTAGTAATTCCCCTCACTTGTGTTCGGCAGGATGGCCTGCTCTAGCTGCAGCTCCCTCTCTTTCCTGTGTGCTTTAACAATGAGTAAGTAGAGCTTCCAAGGACAGTAAGGAGGAGCCTTTGATACGTTTCCCTACAGCAGGTTGAATGAGTGCAGAAGATTTTCAAGTTCATTGATATAACAATGATGTGCAAGCACAACATAACAGCTTTTCATTGTGAGACTGATTTATTCTCGGCTTTCCTTGAAGGTGATGACAGACAATCAACACATTCTTTCTTCGTAAATGAACCATGGTAACGATTCGTTGCTGTAAAATATGACTCTGAAAAAAATAAACAGACGCAATTATGTGCGTCTTAACCACAAGTTAAAATTTAATAATTAAGTCACCGTGTAAAGGTATTTGTTTTAGCTGTTTAACAGTGAAGTGTGTTTTTTTTCAACAGCTAATGCATGCAAGTAATTACTTGTTATAACCTCTATATATCCTTGTAATAACAACTTACTGCTTAAATAGTTAATGAGTCATTTCCGTCTTTTTTCAAGCGAACGTGCCAAAGATTCACTGGTTCTGGTTCTTCTTGTATTTTATTGAGTAAACAACGAATTAATTCTGCACTAATCAATAATGAATCATCTAGTTGCAGGCTTCAGACGTGATCATGCCTGAAGGCTACATTTCTTTTAACTGTTAAGAATAATGACTTGTGTCAATAAAAGCGACACTCAAAGGCCTCCTCTGTTATTGCAGTTCCTTCTGGGCACCAACAGAGGCAGACAAAGATCACACGTCAGGAATATTAAAACTGCAAACCCAAATCAATCAGTAAATAAAAGATGTAGAGTTTATGATTTTTCTTTATTTTTATTTTATTCTTTATGAGGAAATCTTAAGCAGATGTGCTTGAAAAGCCACATAAGAGGTGAGAATGCAGAAAGATAACCATGATTACAGGACAAGTTGTTCTGACTGTATTTTACTCCAGCCTCAACACCTGTCTGTGTCACTTAAGCCCCTCGGTCTTTCTTAGATCATGGATGAACCTTTTTGGCATCTCTGTCTAGGACACCTCGTGGGAACAAGCTGCTCTGGACACATAGTTTCATAACCCTCAAACTCTGACTCAGCTCACGACCACTGGCTCATTGCTTTGACCTTAAATGCCTATTCTGTACTTCAGTTCTATTGCAGAAGAACTTAAATTGATTTGTGGATGTCTCCATCATTTTACTAAATTCTCTTTCCCTCTTCCTTATTTTAATTTGAAAGGTTTATTTTCTTACCAAAATATTACTACAAATGACCAAGATCTTCATTTGCTTGTTAGACACTAATAAGTTGTGAAAACTACAATATTTCTTCTGTATTTCTCTGCATCCTTGTCATTTTTAGGTAAAGTAAAATGTCTCTTCCAAAGAACTCGATCCACATTCAAGGCCCATCATCTTTCCAAACATGCCTGTAAGGAGTGTGCATTAACAGTAAGCCTGAGGTTATTTTCTTCTCTCAGCTATCATTATTATGCAAAGTGCCCCCAAGGTTCATTATAATTTCTTCTTTACCAAAAACAAAAGTAAAAAAGTAAACAGAGTTTTGCAGCGTTAAAAGTTTTGACCGCAGTCTTTTTTTTTTTTTTTTTTGGGGGGGGGGGGGGGGGGGGGGTGTAATTTATGATTCAATTTTTGCTGACTTAAATCTGACACTTCTTTATTTTCAGCTGTGTAAAAGAAAGTTTTTTCAGGAGACTTTGAGTTCCATTCATGTTTTACCCCCCAGGCCAAGATCCAAGACAGAGAGACAGAGAACCCAAAGTGTAGACCCGACCCACAAAGACCCATTGCGAGCTATTAAAACAGATATTTACTGAGCAACATAAACCAAGTCCCATTGTAAAGTTTTCACATTCATTCAATTCTTTATTTTCAGCTTTGTATGATTTGAAGAAAGCTTTTGAGGAAGTCTTTATATTTAAACAGACAGAGATGCGCTAACAACAGTTAATGAAATGATTAACACTGACAATCTTGCTAGCAATTGCAGTTTTGCCAGAAAACCTTGGGATCCAGCATTCATGCAGGTGTAACTTTGATACATACTTCCACGCCAAGATCCCAAATGACAAAAAGTTCAAAGCGCCATCCGCAAAAACCCAGTCCCACAACCCACATGACCAAAGGGTCTGCCAATAAAAAGGTTCAGAATACCACAGAATACCCCCAATGTCTTTGCTCCAATGGGCCACAGCTGTTTTTGTGGCTTATAACAAGCAGGGGTTTTAATGTTGTGGCTGAAAGATGTACGTATGGCATTAAATGTTAAAAGTGATCATTCTGGCATAAATTGTTACGGAAACATGTTAATTGAGCAACAAGAAAATTTCATTGTGAGGCTGATACTAAAGCAACACATTTGTTTGTTTGGTTTCTTCTGCCTAGTGTCTGCTAATCTTTACTGGCCGGGGATCTTTCTGTGTAAGACATTTGCATATTTATTCATCCATATGGATTTAATATAAGCTATGCTCAAAATCTAGTCTGTTCATTAGAAAGCAAAACTTTCAGCCTCTGTATTGACTGAGGGTGCAAAAAAAAAAAAAAAAAGATCCCTAGACTCACAGTTTCTGATATAACACATTCCCTGCTAAATTTATATAGCTTATTTACACTGCATAGAAGACTAGTTTTGCCGCCTGTCTCACATCTATATTAGGCACAAAAAGGTTGGCACGACGTCAGCAGCAGTCTGTGTGCTCTGTCAAACTGATACGCAGACAGCCAAAAAACAAATAGATCTATGAAAGCTAAGATGACATTTTGTCGCACACAAAACTTCAAATTTAGAAACTTCTTAAGCAGCTATTAGAAGACATCAGACAACTCGGTAATCAATCAAACTAATTATAACCATTTTGCACAAAACTGTCTTATGGCACAGTCATCGTGATTATTTATTATGCTGGGTCATCTTCATGTGATAGAAAGGGGAAGTGGGATACCTTCAATCAAAGCCACGGTTCAGACGACTTCACACATTCAGGAGAAAAATGACATAAAGAAAAACAAACAGCAAAGATTCAGAAACCGTGCTGATACTTTGCGTATACTTGGAATGGCTGCTGCTGCTGCTACACCAGCGACGAAAACAACACAGCCTCAGATTCAGGCCAAGGGTGTATAACAGTGTAATGACATTTCACTAATGAAAAAATTGAAGACATTAGTTTAAAAAATGCAGAACTAGGTTAAAGGCTAAGACTGTCCAAGATGACAGTTCTTCTTCAAACAGTTCTTCTAACTGGTGTTTTGATTGAATTTAGAGAAAACGAGAGAAACCGCAAATCTGCAAGAAAATATCAAGAACGAGAGGAAGGAAAAAAAAAAAACTGGAGTCTAGCGAACGTCTGCAGCAAGAGTTCTGTCCGAACACAGTGGCGTACTGTCCTCTGGATGTCTCGCCCTGACAATGAGGCCATGTATCACCACCTCTAAACTACGTAACAGAGAGGAGCAGACACAAAATACAAAACCTCTGACACCATCCTGGTAATAGATGCATAATCGTCATCACCATCCTCATCACAGAGGGGCATGAAATGTTATAACTTACGACTTATATTACACCCCAACAGTATTTCATTGTGATTTGAAATCATCCATAAAGGTTGATATGCAATCATAAATTGCATAGAAAAAAGTTTATTATTTATTTAATAGTAACACCTGCCAAGGGATCTGTGGTTGTTACATGTTTTCTTACTTAATTTAAATTGAATCAATCACACCAACTGAGTATTGAGAATACTACAGTTCACTGTCAGTGAGGTGTTTAGAATAAGAACAAAAACATGGTCCCCTAAAATATTAAAACAAAAAAATAAGTCCACCTTCCAGTCATCTCATAGATTTTGCTTCATATTTCCCAGCTCTGGGATCAGTTTTCACTCTTAGTAAGAGTGAAAATTGTAAGACAGCAAAAAGGGCATTTTCTAAAGTTTCTCAGTATTGTTTTGATATGCTACACAGTAGACAGGAAATCTGTCATTTCATTGCATTAAACACGTGTATAAGACACGTGTATAAGACATCAAACTTGCTGTGCATTACTTCCAGAAAAAGGGTGAAAGGTGAAACAACACATAGATCTGACTCAGCTAAATGTTTCTGAGGCCTCAGTGTGTCAAAGCTGAAACTAAATTAGTAAACGTCAGTGCTGCAAGCTGTTTTTTGTTTCTGTTCTGTGTCCTTACAAGAATAAACTGTTGTCAGGACTTGGAGCACTTTGTCCAGTACTACATGCACTTAAGTTATACAACTTTTTAATAGGCCAACAACTTGCTGAAAACTAAATTTTGTCTCCCTCTTTGGTTGCTGATTTATTTTATTGGTGAAACAACTTTAGAGCATTTAATATTAACTGTGAACTTATAAAGAAGGCAACACTCCTCCACTGAAAGAAACATCAGGTTTGATTTATTTATTTATTTATGTTACCACAGCTTATCTAACAGTTAATACTTTCTTACACACTTTTGACACTTCAAAGCTGTTAATGCACAAGGTGTAGTGCCATAGTAGACTTATGGCACTTTTTACACACTTGTTGTTATGCAGTTATACTTAAAAAATAGGTAGTTCTCGGGAGATTTAAAGAAAAATCTCATAAATAACAATAAGTCACCATTCTGCTTTAGGAGCACCTGAATATCAGCCATCAACACAAGACAGGCAGAGCATCACCTTGCTAAACTCTGACCTGTCTGCTCCTCTGTGAGCTAATATTTGAAGTTGATGTTGACAAGACAACACCCATGTGTTGCATAACTTCATGCAAGCAGGATGACCATAAGGAACGAGGGCTGAAACCCGGGACCAGCTTCAGTAACATCAATGAGGAAGCCCGCACATTCATAGACTTTGGACAACACTTTAAAAAGTCTGCAGCCTAATTATTACCTTAACCCCCAAAACGCTGCAGCGTGAGAAATAACTGTCCACGGCAAAAGAACTGACCTGTTTTTCAAGGGCTGACTCTTCAATTCGTAATACGTTTTAGGCTCCTCTTGAAAATCCTCTCCGACCTCGAAGTCGGGAACTATTCCCGATTCCGACTGCATACTTGCAGATGTCAACTTTTGGAGACGCTAAACCCTCTTTAAAAAAAAAGCAGACGGGTGATATTCGTGCCCCAGTAGTCCGCACAGTACCAACCGTGAACGCAAGCCGCTTCTGCCCAGGATCCGGAGCTCTGTAGTCCTTCGCGGCAGCGGCTAAACTGCAGCTAACGGGCTGAAAATGATCCAGAAACTACAACTACCAAGATGCTCCGGGGATGTAAACGTCAGCACAATTCTGATTGGCTGCAGTATCCGACGGGATTTTTACCCCCCCCCCCTTTTTTTTTGCTCGACCAGTGAAACTGAAATGTCAGTTTCATTTCCATAAGCAATATTTATCCCGCAATGTGGATTTCGTAATAATTGGCTGTAAAGACTTATTTTGAATTAGTAGCGTCTGCTCCAGTGGCCGTGCGTCTTTGCGGTCTTAGATTTTGCATTTAAAGAAATGGTCTGCACATTTTGCCTGAATGCAGATACATTTAATATTGGTTAAAAATAATGGAGGGCGTTAATTTGCTATCACGATAAAAATGAATTATTTTATACCATGCCCACCGCCCGCAAAAAAATAAAAAAAAATAAAAAAATTAATAAATGAAAAATAAAAATCCAGCCTTTGTTACCTGGGCATGCTGTTCAAGCAAGTTTGCGAAAGCATAACTACATTGTTTGCAAATAAAAATAAAATATATAGTGAGTTGTTTTTAAGCCTTTAAAGCACATATACCCAGAGTGACCTTGAAGTAAGTAAGAATCAGACTAGCGATGTGAGTTTCTAAAAATAAAAAACAACAACCCAAAAAACAAAAAACACTGGATGTAGCAGTCAGTTAAATGAGTAAATCTGGAAGCAATCGCACAGAAACTGTTCAGAAAATCTAAATAAAAAACATAAATAACGGCACTTCTTACATTGCAGGTCATTCACAGCCTTGATATTTAGTGTTTTAAGTCTCTTATTGGGTCATGCAGATATTGCACCCGACTTTAGACCAACCTCAAGACGAGCCTCATGTCTCTGTTTTTCCCCGTTTCCCTGTGCAGACTGACTGACCGCTCGTCTCCCACTCTCCCCCACGCGCTGTTCTCAGCACACCAAGTTTGGTCTCCTCAGTTAAAGTCTTGTCTGCCACTTGGGGGCAGTATAGAGCTAGAAAACAGTTTCGTGAGCCCGCGGGGGTGTGGGGGGGCACCCTCTATTATAAAATGGAAATTTAGAGGTAGTTCAATATTTGCATTCACCCTCATCCTGTTGAACTGGTTTAAAGTCTGTATTTTATCAATGCAAATAGAATGCAAATATGATTCTGCTGGAAAGCACATACCCGGAGGCTAAAAATAAAGCCTTAAATAAAACGATGATAGCTGAACAGAATGAGAAATGGGATCAGAATGTTTTTTTCTTCTTCTGTATTTCTGCAATACTATTTCTGAGACACATAGCAGAAAAAAAAACACTCACATACAGCCAGCCAAATGACATGACACAGGAGCTGTAGAGAATCCGATCTACAATATACAGATAAATTACTTTGGATGTGGTACTGATTACCCAGGCCCTCCAACTGCATTAGACCTGTAACATTTGTAGACTACTACAGCTTTTGTAATTACTTCCAGATATATCTTTTTAAGATATATTTTAAATAATAGTACTTAATGACACAATAAAGACTAGCAAGTACAAATTTTGTTCCACAGTCCAAAATATAATGTTCTCTCAAAAAATATTATGAAGTCAATTTATTTTGAAAATGATTCCAAGCACAGTGATCTTTCTATCTTTGAAACATCGTTTCTTAAATACCTATAAGAATATGCTGATTTTGCAAATTATAACACATAAATGAATATTCTTCAATAAGCCCAGTGAAGCAAGAACATATCAATTTAAGGACCTGAATATGAGAAGAAGAAAAATCACTGTGAGAAGAGTCCAAAATTCTTAGTTTTAATGGCAGTGCAAAAGCCTGCTCACCATCCATCCACCCATCCACCCTTCCAGCCATTGTATTACACAAGGGGACCACAGTATGATGGGTGAAAGACAACACGCACCCTGCAAGGATTGTCAGTGTCAGCACATTAGTAAATAAACTTGATTCAGTGCCCTTAGGTAGAAAACCAATGTTTGTGTTCATGTTTTCCAAGTTATCCAAGTGTCAGTGCTATATCTCTTTTTGGCAGAAATGGTTTGTAAATAAATACTTACACACCTCATAAACTTTTGTGGCAGTTGCACGTTTAATTATTTTTTTTTCATTTTGCAGAAAAATATAGTGTTTTATGGCTTCCCATTTTCTACCTATAGCAAAAACCGAGTTTGCATGGACAAATATCTGGTCAATTGTTGAAATAAAGTTATTATAAATTGAAAACCTTCACAATTTATACGTTTAGCTGAACTCTTAATCTTCAGCTAAAAAATTTCTACTTCACTTAAATTTGAGTTCAGGACTGATTTGTTAATAATATTTGTTTAATATTTGAATATCTGAATATACACATTGTTTTGTAATGCCAATAACATCTTCAAACCCTGGTACTGTGAGAAAATAAGAATACTTTGGTATCAGTTAATTAGCTAAACAAACAACGACAAACTTCTTTAAAACAACCCACATATCTTGCATCATCCTGGCTATGTGCCCTGAGATAAGTGAACACAGGGATAACTATTCAAAGACTAACACACTATTATTTACTCAAGGATGTGCAGATTTGAAAGGCATTGGCAGCCAGTGCAAACATTTCTGCCATATAAAATAACAAGAACTGCAGTGGTGGTCATCGATAACGTCTCAGGTATGAAAAAACACTCTGGTTTACCTTTGTTTTCAGTCACGGCTTTTAACTTGAAGTCTGTCAGCCAGTCATCAGTGACTTGCAACCGTTTGCCAAACAACATCCCGGAATATGAGCCAAAGGTGTCCGGTTGCTTTAGTAAGGATGACTATCAGCTGCTGATCAGCTTGTCTGTTGAAAAACACACCAATTCAAGAGACAAGGACTCATTTTAGCAAATTTATTACCATAATGAATGTCGGATCACTTGATAAACTAAGTATTATTATTTATTATAATAATGTTTATTTGTGTTTCAGAATGACAGTTTAAAAAAAAAAAAGTAAGTAAAAGCTTGTGTATATGTCACCTTTCAATATAAATATAACAAAGTGCTTCACAACATAAATGATTGAACATAAAAACAAAAGAAACATTTTAGCTGCTTTTTAAAAGAGTCCACAGTTCAGTGGGAGAGAGTTCCAGAGTCTGTGGGGGACTGCTGCAACAGCTCTATCTCCTTTAGTTCTTGAACTTATATGAAGCCCAGCTACCAAGCCCTGATCACATGACCTCAAGGACCTGGTGGGAATCTATGGCTGTAAAGATTCACTGACGTATGCCAGTGCTTGTCCATGCAGCTCTCTAAAAGTCACAAGCAGAATCCTAGAGCAGACAGGAAGCCAGTGAAACTGAATTATCAATGGTGTGGCATGTGAGTACTTAGAAGACTTAGTCAGATGCCTCGCAGCGGCATTCTGAATAACCTGCAAACATTCAAAGGAAACTTTGTTAAGACAAGTGAGCAGTGAATTACAATAATCCGGGTGTGACGAAATAAAGGCATAAGTAACATTTTCCAAATAAGGGGGTGACACGCTGAAACTCAACTTGGCAATACTTCTTAAGTGATAACGGCAAGAGCAAACCAGAGACTTAACATGAGCATCCACAGTTAAAAAGTTACCCCAAGATTCCTGATAGAAGATTTACCAAAAGGGGCGAGGAGAGCTTTCACTACCTTAGGCACAAATCGGTCAGGGACACAAACAAGGGCTTCATTTTTCAGGGAAAGCTGTCAGCCATTCAACTTCTCAAGTTGCTTAGTAGTCTAAGCACCCATGCAAGGTCTGTAACTTAGAAAACTCATGCATAACAGAGATATATAACCGAATGTCATCTGCATAGCATAGATAAACAATGTCCTTAACAGTGGTAGACATATGCTGAAGAAAGCACAGTTATAACAGAAACAGTAAAGACCCCAAAACAGAACCTTATAGCTTGGAAGCAGCTACAGAGAAAGATTAACTTGACAGATTTGAAGACAGTCTCAGCAAAGCAGACCTCTATACACTCTCAGAAAGAATATTTTCAGTCCGCGTCCAAGTGTCGAAACGTTTCTCCCACTGAAAATGTAACGTCCAGATGAACAGAATCAACTTTGTGGAATTTCCTTTCCTGCATGATTGAGCATGCATCAGGACACCCCCATGCAACCATCCAGTATTTCAGCCTGTTACACATAATGTGATTGTCAGCAGTCTCAAACATCAGCAAAACAAAACACTATCCAGCACATGCATCAAAACAGCATTTGAGAGTACAAAAATAGCTGTTTTGGTTTAATGAGCTTCAAGAAAGTCATAGTTTATCAGTGATGCTGCATTTCTCCAGGACTTTATGAAAAACTGAATGGCAGTTAAACACAGTTAGATGTGCATAAAATTTGATGCACACCCCTTAAGTAAATATTGTGTTTTCATTGTTCAATGAAAATGATGAAGATTGATAACTTGGAGAATACTTCCTGTGAGCAGTTTTAATGAGTATTTTTGAGGTTTATTGACTGAATTGCAAAATCCGATTATAAAAGGAGGAGACATGCTTGTTGCTACCAACAAAAATACAGAAGGTTTCTTAATAAGAATCCCGACTCCTGAAATAAATTAAAACCACAGCTTGCCAGATGATAGAATAATTTCTAATGAGGGTAACGAGGGTAATGAGGGAATCCTACTCTTTTGTTTATGAGAGCATTTTTCCTGTAAGGAGGAGACTCATTGGGCAGATGGTTTTGGGGGATCTTAATGAGATACTTATTCATGTCTGATGTCAGAAATCCAAGAGCATGGGGGTGGGGATACCTCGCCGTGCTGGCAGGCAATGGCATTTACAGCAGACTGCAGTGACACTAGTGTTTTTGTTTTTTGCTAGGGGTCTAGGGTCAATGAAAAAAACAAAACAAAATAAAACAAAAACAAACCCAAACCAAACAAGAATTTGTTAGTTTATGTCAAAGAGTTTCTATCTAACTTCCCCTTTGAGAAAACTGAATGCTATATGTGACTTTGGTGCCTGTTTCCTTTGAAGAATTACCAGATGAGCCAGAGTAAAGGCAGTAATGAATATTTTAGGGGCATCGTCACTCCGGAACAGAAATGAATAGCACATGTGAAACACACACCAGTCCTGTGTCTTCTATGTTACACAGGTCCAAGATGTGTGAAGCGTTGTACACTTAAATTACACAAAATGTGCTTCTGTGAATATTTTTAAGACCAAGATCAACTTGTGGTGTATGGAACAGTTGTAAGTATGTTTGATGTCAAAGCACTTATATATAAAATAAATATCAAATATCAAACTGATCTTTATCAAGAAGTGACCCTGAATATGGCAAGTAAAGGGAAACATATATAGCCAGTCATATATTCAGTAAAACATATTTATAGTAAATCTATTTAAAAAGAATAAATCAATCTTAAAACGGTTACTGGTGAATGGTTTGTTACAATTTCTTTTGGTATTGGTTTTGATTTTGTTCATTTTATTGATCATATTATTGATGTAGTTGTATCAGTAAAGACTTGCTAGTCGCACTGTGTATTTTTTTGATCGATTTCAAGAAGGTGTTGACAATAACTAATGAGAATTCGACAATTTGATAAAATAGGACCTATCTGAACTTACCACTGAGTGAACAATATACTTCCGCGTGTGAAGAATGTAGAAATTTTGAAGATAAAAATTCGAAGATCATTTTATTTAAGGGCTACCACGACAATATAAACACATATGTGTGTAGAACACTGTGTGTTTGTTGGGGTTTTCATGATATGAAATCAAGCATAAATTTAAAAGGTTCTTGAAGATGCAACAGAAAGCCAGTCTCTCTTCATTGTTATGGGGATCCAGTGTGAACCAGGCCGGCCGGCATCTGCTGGATGAGAGGGAAGGAGGGGGGCAGAGCAAGGGAGGGAGGGTGGAGATGCTGGGCTTGTTCACATAATAGCCGGCGGGTGAAGGCGTGGTAACTGTGGCTCGATACGAAGCGTGTGTGTGTGCTACAGTATCCTAGTACCGGAGGATGAACATGGACAGCGGCTGCACGGCGGCTCTCCTCCCTGGTAAAAGCGGCCGTGGAGAAAGCTGAACGAAGCTGATCAATATGCAGGGGAAGCCTCACGTTATCAATACCAAAAGCAGGATATAAGGGGTGCAAAGGTAAGGCGATATGTGGTGCGGTGGGGCAGATTGAACCAGCGTCAATGAGCTGTGAGGAGACAAAAGTAGACTGAGTCATGCCTGCATGTGATGTGAGGAGGGAGCATCAATGAAAATTACAACAGCATGGGTTTGGCTCTCAGCCGCGACTGGTGTGTTTCCTCAGTAAAATAGGGTGTAGTTTTTTCCCTTTTTTGACACATTAAGCTAATCATGGGGCTCAGGTGGAAACCACCCATGTACAGTAGCCTACAGTAGCACATTCATTGTTCTCCCTGCATAGAGGAAACTGGCCCCGGTGGGCTTGTCTCATTATTGGGTACCGTGGGCCATATAGGCTGCTGATTGTAGAGAATAAGACGATATGAAATGAGATCGTTAGATGCATGTTTAAGTTTAAAAAAAGTAATTTATTGGCCACTGGACTGAATGAATGCATCATGCAGAAACCTATAGCACACTGATTTAGGGAGTGTGACTTGGTGAATAAAAAAATCCTGGATGAATCATCATTTTACCCAGAACAGCAGCAAATCATGCTTGACCAAAGCAATTATCATTATTTGATTTTCTCATGTATAATTATCTATTCTCCTGCACATGTGCTACAAGGGGGAAATTTAGCGTGGATTAACAAGGACAATAGACGGTTTGCTACAGTTTCATTTCAAGTATAAGCCGAGATATCTTCCTTGACGCCTCCATGTTACCTTCGAACTTTTTTCGTCTTTTGACTCGAACACTCTGGCTGGAAGATAAGTACAGCTAAACTTAACATTGACCTGCAGATGCTATGTCAGAGGTGAAGGAAGAGATGCGTGTGTGGGCGTATTTAAAGCTTCAAACAGTGTAAACAGGAATTGTTGTTGTAATGGTTGTGTCTGTATGACACACATGTCCAGCATGAAGCTTTGTTGCTTTTCCCATTTGCTGAAGAGGAAATCCTGTGTCGTTTATCACCAAAGTTGGTGGGGTTTGTGCATTTTGAACAACGATTTGAAAGGTAAAAGTGTCATAAGATGCCTGGTAAAAACCGACCTGTTTTCTCACATCCTTCTAACTTGTTACTTAGTATGAGAGCCCAATGTGGATGAGATGCTCTTTTCTGCATTTAATGCTACTAAAAATGTCTCAGCCCTCAGTTGGCAGCTTTCCATTTAAGAATCATAGCCTCCTGAGACATCCTGAGAAATGTGCTAAAGACAAAGTGGGAGAGACCTATTTTTGGATGGGCCTTAATCTTATATTGATATGCTTAACACAGATGGACCGAATTTGATAGATATAATATGGTAAAGTATAGAGCAGCAAAATGATACAGGTCAGCAGGTGAGGTTTTGGGACTTAGTTTGTCCTATGAATAAGTACAGATGGATTAATAGATTTATAAACAAAAAAAATCTTCTCATCCTTGGCATACTGTGCCATTAATTTGAGATAAAGGTAACAAAACACAGTCTGATTGCATCTCAGCCCACGTTGCTGTTATATGGTGATGTTCAAAGGGTTACTTTTTTATCCAGATCATTGAAAGTTGGTCATGTTCCATTTTCTCCACCCATGCATGTCTGTGCCTCTGTGCCACATTCCCGTGCTCTGCAGAAAGTCACTGCAGTAGTTTGCAAAAGAAAAGCTCTGCAGTTTGAGATACCAGTGTTGTCAGTGGGGACAGCCTCAAACGAGGGCAAATATAGGAAACCTCACCAATGTTCACCGCTCACAAGCTAGTCTTTGCTTTTTCGGACACTCTGTTATGATCTATCTTAAACGCAGAACTGAATTTCTGCATTCAGATAGTTTTATGATATCTGTAACCTGAGTATGCAAACTATGATTAGGAAAAGTGTAGAGCTTTTCAAACCTTGTGGCAAACAAATGAATTTACAAGATAAAGGGCACAAACTAAAAACACTATCTCAAAAGGTAATATTGCTTCGTTATCTTCATTTGACATTTACATAGCAAGATATTCCAACAAAGTAACGAGCTCAGATTTTAAGCCAGAAATATCCACGCTCTTTTATTTCTAATGAAGCTCTTTTGATGTCTCTTGTCTATGTCTATGTGACCCTGTAGTGCTTTACTGCACTAATTTCCTGCATTCTGGTGAAATATTAGACACCAATATGTACCATTTCTCATGTATGTACCATGTATAGAAAAATAATTTTGCTTATACTGCAGTATAACACTGATATTAGACCAGAAAGACAAATGAGATAATGTAGATTCATAAGCCTAAGCAGTGATACAGATGGCAGTATGTTTCTGTCCTAGTGTTTATTAGATAGACTGGTGCAGGCATTCATACACCTATTAATATGAGTTGTTCACTTTGCTCCAGCTGTTTTTTTCTTTTATGAGCAAATACATGCAAAATAGTATTACATATGTATTCATATATACGCCTTTTTTATCTGCTTGTTTTGTATTGGTTAGTAAATCTGAGTATGGTACCTACTAGGCATCGGCTTATGGGATGTGTTTATTTAGGTGACTCTTTTAGTTCAGCTGCAAAGAGCTTTCAGAAAACGACTTGTGCACTTATAGCTTTGTTAAAATACAACAAAAATATGTTTAATGCAGACGTATTAATATGTTCAAGGATTGTTGTGGGGTTTCGGTTATGATTTCAAGCACATCGAGCTAGGTTTCAGTTATATTTTACTCATGCACCATCAAATGAAATGCAAATGCTGTCTCGTTTTGAAATTGTATAGCTTTTCTTCTTTTTAATAGACACAGTCATAATTAGTCAAAATCAGTTCTTGCAATAGGAGATGGAACAAAATTTCAAGCACTCTGAGCTCTGAAGAGCTTATGAAAGGACAGGACCCGAAACTAAGATTATCCTGGATGTTTAGTATGCTAGTTAGCTTTTCTGCTGGCAGCTTTACCCTGCTGCAAAGAATGCTGCTACTTGTAAGAATGCCAAAAAATATATATATCACAGTCTCCTTCTGTAGATGTCCTTTATGGGTTGGAAATAGAAATTCATGCTGCATGATGACATCATTCACATGAATCTCTCCCCTGTGATGCAGCCCGTCCTTGTTGTATCAAAGACATGCTGTGTCATAAAAAAAAAAAAAGATATTTATCCCAGGTTTTAATAGATCCATAATATCATAAGCCCCATTGTGTTCTTGAATTTCCCAGATACCACAAACAGCCAGACAGGTTCTCTTTGTGAGAAGACGTACACAGATACCATTTGACCACTGACAGCATGAGTCATGGTGAGATATCAGATGAGGAGATAATCCTTTGCTGTATGCTTCGGCCCACTGCCTCTATAACCAGGGTTCACTGCTCTGTGCTTGGACCTCTTCTTTTTTGACTGATATAAATACTCATTAAAAATCCTGTCAGGTTTGTTTCTTTAGGAGAGTTCAGAGAATACTAAAACAAATGATTCCAGTGATGTATTTTTAATCATTTAATTTATCCATTTCTATTTCAGACAGTCTCTGAAGTCATCAAGGGTCATCAACAAGAGTACTTCACAGATTTAGTATTATATGTAACACTATCATATAGCAACAGATAACTTTGCATTCTTTCCCACTGACACCTACATAACCCACCTGCTGGTTCTGTTAAAGATCCAAGTATGACATGCTGGCAGTGGGCTAAAGGAGCCCAGAGTAAAGACAAGAGGTGGGCTACAGATGTCTGGTCACTTCTATTTAACTCCCCCCACCTCCCCTGCCCCCAGATTCTCTTCCCTTTCAGACTTGTAATCTTCAGTCCCAGACGATGCTGATTCAAGTCAGTGGAAGACATTTATCCGACTTGACACACAGCTCTCTAGGCGTGACTTTTTTTCCTATATATGCCATAACATTCCCCAAGTCCCGTAAATGGAGATTATCTGTAAAGTCAGTAGAGTCCTCAGCTGCAGAAAATGATCTGATGATCGTACATCGTCATAGCATTACAGAGGAACTGTAAGATCTCTTGAATTCAAAACACTGAAGTTAGTGAGTTTCCCTTTGCTGCTACATTGTATTGGATGTCACATCCTGTTTGTAGCCACTTGAATTCACAGGCAGATTTCATTTTTGTTCCTTTAGGCTTCATGTGTCTGTACCTGTACCTGTAATTGTATTTTGGAGTTCATAATTTTTTTCCCTATGTTTATATGCAACACATATGAAGTAAAATAGTTTGGAAAAAATGCACATAGTATAATAATTTCTGTCAATTTACAATCGTACCAGGTGGCTTCATGTAAACACAGACACTTGTCTGTGATACCAACCTTCATCAATAATGCATGAAGACAGGAAACTAAGATAAGATGTGCTGGAGTCTGGACATGACATTTAACCAGTGTGATGTATTAAATACTGACGGCCAGTTTACTCAGGAGGCAGAGAAATTCTCCTGTTGGCTATTGTACAACTTGCAAGCTTGACATTTTCACTGTCGAGTATATAAGACAAAAATTAACAGCATTTATTTTCAGTTTCTCATAACCAGAAGGAGCTACATCTCATCATCTGAATGTCTTGCCGCAACATACATGGGTAGTCTTTGTTAACAGTTGTAGCAGCATATAAGACGGAGGCCACATCTGCACCATCTCCAAGTCTCTGCTGGGACATTTCATTGTAGCACGCATACATCTGAAAAGCTGCCTTTATACCAACCTCAGGCTCCCAGACTAAAGCAAAACCTGCAGCCTGCGGCACCATGCTCAGCCAGTGCCTGTCCAGTCTCTAGAGAGACAAACAAAAAGACTGACAGTTCTTTGATGTCTGTCTGCCATGCCTATTTTTACACAACGGTTCAGTGCTTGTCTTAGCACCACGGGGTTCAAGGTTGCCCTTTTATTTGATTTTATTTGCTGAATGGGTTACGTTTGGTTGACCTCATAGAGCTGTCTGCTGGCTCATAATAATGTATACATTACAGCATGAAATGTCAGATAAAGGTTTGTGCATATAGTTATTTCATAACCATTGGTTTGAAATCACAATCCTCGCTGTATCTCAGTTGTGTTTAATTCTCTGAAAAACTGAAGGGTTATCTGGGATTGCTGGGTTGGATTTAAATAACAGTTCTTGTACTGATTACAGCTTTCAGATGATTAATGGTGTAGATTCCTAAAAATAATCAATCCTCCACCCAGTCACTTCATTTATATTCCATAATAAGTGTATGCCATCCCAAATGAATTTGACTCTCAGCTGCTCATCTAATAACTGCTCATAAAAATTCCTCTGTGAACCATGGCTGTTTAAGAAGCTGTTTTCTACTTATAAACTTCTTCACATTAAGCCAGACAGTAACAGACACAGTGCTGAAATAACAATAATATAAAAGTGAATTAGTCTGACTTAACAGACGATATAGACGTGGTTAACCACTTATAGTTCTTGTGTGACCCATTTTGTTCGTATTAAGAACCAGAGTGTACTAAACTGTGGTCAGCCATCTGACTCAGCCTTCCCCCCCTTAGGTCAGCTGTTGATTTCACATTCTATAAGCCCACAGTAGAGGCCTGGCTCCTCACTCAAATAACCTAAGGAACAAGTTGCTGTTTACACCTGATGATCTGCTGCTGATGCTCAGTCAGAGCCAACAATTTCATGGTCTGGATCCACGAGAAGAAACGTATTAAAGATGATATCTAGTCAGGGATGCATCCACACCTGCACTCTCCCTGGAGAGGTTTACCAGGTACAGCAGCTGCGTGTTTTGCTACAAATGTTAGAAGTTGCGATCAGCCTCATTCTGTCAAACAAGGAGGCCGCTGGATCTATCTAGTGTACCTTTTTCAGTTTCTGAGGATGTTTTGTTGAAAAACTGGTTAACCTCAATCTGTCATTTTTGTGTTGTTTTTAATTTATCAAATGCACAGTGCTTTCAGTGTTTCCTGGTCCAGGTCAGTCTAACTTTATCTTTACAATAAGGGTGGGTTTTTGAAGCGCAAAAATGCTATTAAGTCAAAATATGATATGAAGTTGAATTAGTTTTGCTATGATTTGCTGTGAACACATTTTTGCTGTTTGGGACTTGATTTCACTCTTTTGGCAAAAAGGTAGAAAATTAATTATAGTGGAAGAATATGTAATTTCTATTTGCTGTCAAGATGGTAAAAAATGTAATTAGATTTCATTTGAAATCTTTATAATTATCCAAGAATGTATCAAGTCATCATTCAGAGAAAATGCCCTGTAGGACTTTTATTCTAATATATGTTGTATTTAAGAGTTATATTAGTGTTGTATAAGCTTGACGTAAAGAAGTAATGTGTGAGATTTTGTAAATTTGCAGTAATTGTAAAACAGAAGTTGATCTTGGTAAGTGGCACAAAGCAACAAGAAATAAAAATACTCATAAAAAAATGATTTTGTTGGAAAAGCTGTGCGACTAAAAGCTAAATGTGAAAGGTTCAAAATGTAGGGACTTCAAATCCCTCATTTGGTTACTATGGCAACAAATCCTTGACACAATGGTTTTATTGTAACAAACAACGTCAGTGTCATGTTTTTCTTTTTTTTCCTTGAGACGGATCATTGTGCTTACTACCTTGGCTTTTGCTCACTTTGTCTTTTGTAAATACGTTAACTGTTAAATGCCAGATGCCATCATGGTAAAAAACAAAAAAACAAAAATTCTACTAACACATGAATATCTTGATATAACTGTCTCTTGTGTTTATGAAAGCTTTCACAGACCTTGAACTTCCTTTTATCTCCCCCTACAGATGACTGAGGGCAAACTGTGCCAAGTGCACTTATTGGATGACAGGAAGCTAGAGCTGCTGGTTCAGGTACAAAAAACTAAAATCAATAATTAAAATGGATCCAAGAATTCTGTGATATTTATGCATAATGTTAAAAGGACTTTGGGTAATCACCTATGCTTACTGCAGTTCCTATTAGCTCACTGGAGTGCTTCATCATCTTAACGTAGTGAGTAGAAGCTGAACATAATGAAGCATTTAGCAGCTGAAAAGCTGAATATTTTTCTCCTACGCTTGTGAAGCTAAAATTTGAAATAGTGTTTAAGGTAATGACAAGTGGACTTATATAGTACAGGTGGCCCAAAAGAGTCACAACTGTCAACTAAAATTTTCCTTAAAAAGTAATGACATATCAAAGGTGTGTTCACAACTTATTTTCCGCTGCCCCCAAGTGGACAAACTCCAATTTATTGCATGTTCCCTGAGCAGTTGGACTCCCTCTTTAGCTAAATAAGCTAAATATCTGTACTGTGAAAACAGCCAGGGCATAGCAAATGCAGGGTTCCTCAGGATTGTGGTTTGATACTCAGGTCTGGATGTCAGTGTCCTTGTGAAATTGTGTGTAAACCACTATGAGTGGTCAGTAACACCAAGAAGGTGTCATATAAACGCTGTCTATTTACCATCAAATAGTATAGTGTCTCATCAGCACTATTCTTTTCTCTGTGTACCCATTTCCAACAGACTTTTCAATGAATCAAGTGTATCTTTGACACACTGACTTTTAAAAATTGTGTATAATTTTGATTAAAGTAGTTGTTTATATCTACGACTTCCTTCTCAGCCGAAGCTTCTGTCTTATGAACTCCTTGACTTGGTTTCCTCCCACTTCAACCTCAAAGAGAAGGAATTTTTTGGTCTGGCCTTTTTTGATGACAAGTATGTAAATTGCAGTGTTTCTTTTTTTTTCAGTGATATGGATATTTTTACATGTGTGCAAGTGTATGTTGGCAGATGATTACAAAGGGCAGCTTTCTGATGTTACAGTTTGTTTACTTTTGCAGTGGCCAGTGTAAGTGGTTGCAGATGGACCGCAGAGTCCTTGATCACGACTTTTCAAAGAAGCCCGGGCCCATTGCCCTGAATTTCTTGGTCAGGTAAGAAATTCTTGTTTCATGCAGAACCCAGGTTCCCCAGCAGGGTGCAGTACTTTGTTAACGTTGCGTTTTATAGTTTAGTCAAGAAACTATCCAGAGATTTTTATAGAACTCATTTGTGATAAAGCTGATGGTATAAATCAGTGTTTGGAAAGTCTTTGACTGTCTTTTATGGGGTTTTTTTGTGTGTGCATTTGATTTCACCCTTCATAGGTTTTATGTGGAAAACATAACACAACTTAAAGATATCATAACAGTGGAGCTGTTCTACCTGAATGCCAAATCTGCTGTCTACAGTGTAAGTGCTTTCTCTTATTTTTACTCGATTTTGAAACAATGCAAAATGATCCTGCTATTTTCATCACAGTTTGTGATGATTCATTGTCTCTGGACCCTCAGCTCAGCAGACAATAGCTGCAGGGCACACTTTTCTTACTCTGCTAGCTGGAATGTAAAACACACAGCGTAAGAGAGTAGGATAATACAGGGGTTGATTTGGAGAATAAGCAGAGGTTACAGTAGGGCAACGCAGAGCAGATTCTATGTTTGGATCTGGAAAGCTTTCTCTCCACAGGCTTCCACTTCTGAATCATATTTATTTTTTATTTTGTTTGTCTATTATGTCTCTCAGGGGATTATTGAAGTGGAAAGTGATAACGTCTTCAAATTAGCTGCAAATGCCTTGCAGGTTAGTGCTTTTAATAGCCTCGTAAACATGCATTAATTGCCACATCTAAAAGCATGCCATCTAATAAGATATATGTTCTGTTCATCACCAGGAGGCTAAAGGAGACTATACAAGGTAAGAGCATCATCATCAGCTGGTTAAGAAGTATTTAACAGCAGCAGGAGGAGTTAATAGTAAGCTCTTAGCGAAGACATTCAATAGGTCACTTGTTTCTCCAGTGCAGACAACAAAAATCAATAGCAGTGTTATGTGAGGCTCACCACATAGTGCTGAGCAGCTAGCACCAGGCAACTAATGAATCTCAGAGTGCTGATAGAAGCTAAGTATTGCAGAGTAGATACACCTTTACAATGTACACAGTAACGGATAGCTGTGTTTAACTGTGGTGGCTTTTGCTATTATACTTGGTGCTTTCAGAGGTAATACTGCATGTTATTGTGCATGTTGGCACTGGTTTTGGTCAGCTGATGAAGTATGATGGTGTAGAAATATTTCTTCATGTCAGTATGTTCTGTATTATAGTTGCTGCTAAGGCCACAGCTGTTTCTGAGGACACAGTGGTTATATGTTCACTATTTCCTCTGGGATTTAGGGTGGATTTAACTTTTAGGGCAAATTTCATACTCACTTTAAAACTTGACATGGGTATTGGGAATATAGTATTTTCTAGGTAGATCCCAATATATTTAGAGCTATTTTGAAAATTTGCTTTGTCGATTAAAAGAGATTATATATATAAATATCACCAAAAACAAAAATCAAAAACACCACCGCGTTCAGATCCTGTACTAGAATAAAAGAGATACAGTGAGAGGTGTTAGGAAGGTTCATTACTACTTGTGTCAAGATTTTTAAATCAACTTCCAAAACTGTTACATTTGTCTTCTTTTCCGTTTTAGTGATGAAAACACTCGAGCTGATTTGAAGAAACTACCTACTCTTCCCACCAAAGTACTCAAGGAACACCCATCTCTTGCATACTGGTAAGTTCACAGGAAATCATGTTTTTACATTCAGCAACAAAGTGCATAAAGCCCGTAAACAGAGAAAATACTGTAAGACATTAGTAAAATCTTAAGTTTACAGGTAATAAAAGGAGACTTATGCTAATTCCCAGCTTCATATTTTCATTTTGGACTCTACCTTTGCATGATCCTTGTATACATTATACTGGGCCTATTTGGACACTACTGGTTCATCCTTATGTCTGAAAAAAAAAAATCAATTTTAGCTCCTCTCTGTTTAAGGTCTTCTTTCCTTTAAGCAAGCTTTCTTCTGATTGGCTACCCCTCACAAACAGAAGAACAGGAGTTGGGCGGGGCTCCAGTGTTCTCAGCCAGAGCTGTGTGCCTGAAATGACCATATTACGGATAGCTGCTGTATCTTATGTCATATAGAGCCACAGCCAAAAGTCTGAAACTGTGTTTATGTATGCTAATATATAGCATATAGTATACATGCCAACACTGTTAAATATAAGCATCCAATACAGAACATGATAATAAACATAATAACTCTCCTTTAATTAAATTGAATGTGTAAAGAAACTTGTAGAATACCATATATACTCGTCTTTTAACAATCAGTTGATCAATTAAATTAAAACAATTTGTTTACACCTCAATTTATCTTTCCCCGGCTAACTATATTGCCTTCTCATTTATGCAACATTACAGTGAGGATCGAGTTATTGAATATTATAAGCAGCTGAAAGGTGTTTCTCGAGGACAGGCCATTGTGCAGTAAGTAATTAAATTGTGTTGCTACACGAGTAAGAGGAAGACAGTGAATCTTTTTAGGCTTTAAATTCATTAATCTTACTCTCACCTCCATTAGCCCTCTCCCCATCCCTTTCCCTCTCTGGCACGCCTTTTCTCATCATCTGATAGAAATCAATAGCTCCCCTTCAGTTGCAGCGAGATCACACTGATTCACTAAACAGAGATCAGATTCCCACATTTGAGATGTTCAAAAGCAGCTGGAAGTTTGAATAAATGTTTTTTGTTCCAGGTATTTGACGTTGGTGGAATCACTGCCAACGTATGGCGTCCATTATTATGAGGTTAAGGTAGGCCTTTTTGTGATTAATATGACATGACAGCTGTTGCACCTGGAACTGTGTCAACCATAGGAGCTCTGTTCTTGCCTTACAGGATAAACAGGGGATCCCATGGTGGCTTGGAATCAGCTATAAGGGCATTGGCCAGTATGATCTCCAGGATAAATTAAAACCTCGGAAGGTAAACACTCCCTGGAGCTCGATCTTTAAAATGGCTGCTGCTTTTTCTCTGCTCCACTAATCTGACTGTGAACATGATAGCACAAGGCATGTGTAAGGACTGCTGCTGTTGCACACGGTGTGTTAATTCACGCATCATCTGTTTCACTCGAGCAAAAGGCTGAGCTTCAGCTGTGCCAGACAAGGCTAGACTTGAAAAGAAAAAGAGCAAACTCTCAGTGTAGATGAGGCTGTCACTTATCCTTAATGAGGTTAGTGAGTTTTGAATAACTCTGGAGAATCATGGAGACATTGCGAACTTGCTTTTCCCGTTTCATTGGTATTGTTTTAGCTTGTGGGTTGACAGGAGAAACACCCATATGAGTGATTTGTCAGCTATGTCTTCCACTAGGTGACTTCAGTACATCCCAATGCAGCGGGATGCAGACATGCACCGAACTGCTATTACGATAGAATGTGAAGGTTCAGTGCAATTTGCATTAAATCACTAGCAATGCCTTCCTGTTAAACCTCTGTATTGCTCAACATGATGCAATCCATCGCTGCCTGATGCATTGCAAAACTGTGCAAGCTGACAGCTGCAGGGTACGCTTTCGAGAGGGAAAGAGAGTGTCAGCTCGTGATGTCAAAGAAAGAAGGGGTTGGATTTGGGCGTTAGCCTGCATGTTCGCAGAATACCTGAGGAGACAAGTCAGGAGCTGACATGAAGACAGTACAAACTATGTTTTTGTATTGACAGCAAAGCCAGGGAAGACTTAATAACTTTACACACAGGACGTGTGAGGATCTATTATTCTGGTAAGGCTAAATACTACACGTCTTTGTCTTGCCAACTTTGAATGTATTTTATGACTTAAATATTTATCACCCTTTGAAATTATTTGGTTTACGCAAACCTGAGCGGACAAAACTCTGTGTAAGCTTTTGTTTGTGTCTCATTCGGATCTTGTCCAGACGTACAGTGAGTCAGAAACCTAAATGGATTGATCATATTAAGCTGTTGTCAGTGAGCACCTGGGTGATAGGGGGATGGAAATGATGAGTGTTTATATGACGACCCCTTATGGTATTCGTCTCTCTCCAACACCTGCATTATTGCAGACTTTGCATGCCAGGTAGACAAGACTTTAATCACAGTTTATGTTACAGTCTGGCTTTTTAATAACTGTGGTTGAAACAGACTTGAGAAAACACCTGCTCAACATAGTTTTTTTGATATTAGTCATGACCATCATGGTTATCGTGTTCTAGGTGTTTTTGGAAAAAGAAATACATGAAGAATTTTTTTATATGAAGATACAACTAGACATTACTCTGCGCATTATCCAAACATCCAAGGTGCTATATTTCAGAGTGTGAACAACACATATGCTTTTCTCTCATTGGGAATGGTTTTTCGTGTTTTTACCACCAGCTGTACCAGTGGAAGCAGCTGGAAAACTTGTACTTCCGTGAGAAAAAGTTTGCCGTAGAAGTTAATGATCCACACAGGTGAGCAGCGGGGGATCCTCGTGTAGAGATGCTTGTTGCTATTCTTACAATGACTGTTTTTACAAGTTGATTATTATGTTGTTTTCATTTTTGTTTAGCTCTTAACACTGATATCATCCATCTTTAGAAATGTATCTAAAAAAAATCATCATTTTCACTGCAACTTTTAGTTTAACTGTGACCAAAAAAGCGTAATGTTTTCCGTGGTTTGTTTAGGAGAGCAGTAACCAAACGAACCTTTGGGCAGACGGGGCTACTCATCCACACGTGGTATGCAAGCCATTCTTTAATCAAGACCATTTGGGTCATGGCTATTAGTCAGCATCAGTTCTACTTGGACAGAAAGCAAAGCAAAGTAAGTGTCAGCTATGAGTCACTGCACGTTTTTATTGCTCTTTGTTTTACATCGTTTTCTTCATTCTTGTAGGCTAAACTCGGAACAACAAGAAGTTTAGAGGAAATTGCAATGGACCTCACAGAGCATGGAGGGGCGAAAATAAACAGACTGGGTGATGTGGGCCTTAAGAATAACTTCATAACAGCCAGCAATGGGAGTTTGGTATCTACAGGTTGGTTATAATTATTTTATATAACGAAAGCACATTTCTGTATAACTTGTTTGTATGCTTTTACATGTAAAACTGTAACTTCAGATCAGATTTATCGTCACAAAGAGCTATAAACATTCAGCTGAATGAGATTTAAAAAGAACAGGTGACACGTGAAGGAGTCACACAGTACACATGCCATGGGTGTGATTTTTATATTAATGGGTGTGGTAGGCTATGTTGGCAATTTCAGTTAGAATTCTGTTTTTCCAGGTTCAGCAGACTCTGAAATGAGTGAAGAGCAAAAGAAGGAAAAACTCACTGAACTAAGAAAAAAGGAACAGGAGATTCAAGATATTTTGGCTAAGAAAACAAAAGAGCTGAAGAAGATCTGCCTGAGAGAGGCGGTGAGAAATCATTTTGTGCTACAGTTATATCGGTCTATTTTTTCTCAAAAACTCCCTTTAATAAACCGCTGCTCTGCTGCTGGTAGATTAATTGTTTCTGTTGTTGCACTCACCTCATCTAAGCGTCCAGAGGATTTGTTGTTTTGTGCTTTCAGGAGCTTACCGGCAAACTGCCAAAAGAGTATCCCCTTTCTTCAGGTGAAAGACCACCACAGGTCAGACGGCGAGTTGGCACTGCTTTCAAGTTAGATGACCTTTTTCCCTACAATGAGGTGCGTATTTAACTGCATTTTAAAGCATAAACGATTAGTGTATCTTTTTTCAACGCTGTACGCTGGAATTGTTTCACTTTTAGATTTTATTTTTTAGATTTCTAATAATGTCAGCAAATTGCACAGAAAGATAACACCAATATTAACTGAGCGAGGAACGCAGCTAAAGTCTGACGGAGCTCAGTTTTTTTTTCTCTACGTTATTACAAACCCAACTGTGTGTTACACACTGCAGTGGGTGGCTCTGTTGTCTACTAAGACACAGATACGCTATTTTAGTCTATTCTATTATTTTTTTTAAATGAAATTATAATAAGGAAAACATCAGCAGCAGTCAGAGCATTACACCTGCAGCGTTTTTTTAAATAATAATTTTAATTAGGTCGACCTGATATGAAACTCTAATTAGATCTATTCTGTAACATGTTCAGTGAGCACATGTATCAAATGGCAGTGATTTCTAATTTACTTACATGTACCTGCTGAATATCTGAATGCTTGCTCTCTATTTTTATCTCTGGTTATCACCTACGTTTTCTGATTTATGCAGGATCCCATCCTGAGAAACCTGGAGAGCAGATTTGCCCTTCAGCAGAAGATTGTGGAGGCGGCTAAGAAGCTCGCAAATGAACCAGAACTGTGCAAAACTGTTAAGAAGAAAAGAAGGAGAAACTGTTTGGATGCTATGCAGAAACTGCAACAGATAGAGGATGAGATGAACCAGTACAGAATCAAGAAGGGGAAAAAGCCCACACAACGGTCCTCAGTCATCATTGCAGGTACGTTGGAAGATATTTGTTACTGAATGTGTTAGATCGAGTCACAGCAAGCACAAAGTTGTTTTCTTTTCCTGCAGATGAACTCGCTCGTTCAAACTGCAGCTCTCTGTCTAGTCTCCCACTGGATGATGGTGAGTCAGACATCTACAACACAGGTGATGCTTTCTTATGATGACCAAACCCAGAAAACAGGAGTGTCCTTTTTTGTCACTGTGTTTGTAATCAGATGATTCAGACAGTCTCAGTCAAAGGCCACGCTCACGGTCAGTCCAAGGATCCCCTCAACTAAGTCCAATGCGATCACTGGGAGCAGAATTTGATTTGGAGAGACAGGCATCTCCACGGGATAATCACCACAACAAGAACCACAACAGGTTGGGATTTTCTGTTCAAACTGTTTATTGCTTGTGTGAGTCGTAGAGTGGAATCTAATTCGTTTTACAGCCTTATATTTTATTTTAAGCTGTTTTCAGAATGAGCAGATGACATCATGCATCGGTAGAGCCCATAGTATTTGTTGTGTCATGTTTGCCTCATTCCTTTCCTCACATTTTTTTACTTCCTTTTTTTTAAATCCTGTTTTGATACTGCACCCATTTAGATTAGCTGTTGATGGCCAGGAGGCTTCCAATTACTACCAGAATCCAAGAGAGGTCTCCTCCACCCACAGTAGTCCCTATAAAACCCTTCCCAGACCTCCTAGAGATCCTCGCAGCATGCCTCCCACCCCGGTTATGACCCGCAATGCCTACAGCAGCAGTCAGCTCAGGTGTGATCTTTGTTCCCCTGCCCTGCCAAGCCAGTGTTTATCCTTCTTTACTTTATTTAATCCAACCCTTGCTTCTCTTAATACCCTAACCTTCTACCATGCTTTCACATAAAACCTTAACTTTTATTTTAACACCTAAATCCAAAAATAATATCCCGTATCTTAATCGTGATCTTCTCAAAGACACTTTGAAATTGGTGTCATTTTCCCAGGTTGGAGGGATCTCCTCATTGCTTCAGGCATCGCAGTGGAAGTCTGGAGTCTCAGCCTCGGCTGAGAAAAGACAGAGATTCAGAGAAGCCCGTCTTTATCTTGTCACCGGCCCACCGCAGCAACAGCACAGAGGTATTAGAAGATTGCTCCTCTTACACGAGCCAGTCAAGTCTGGACTACTGCGGGGCTGCCAACTCCCACTACAGTACACTGGACTCCCGTACCTCAACCATGCATCGTCTTCACAGAAAAGTAGAAGTGTATGGTAATACTGGGAGCATGCCAAACTTGGTCCAGCACCATTCTGGTTGTAGTTATTCATGTGAGGCCTCACCACACTATGCACCCAGTGCCTACTATGTTGCCGGCTACCCCTGTCCGGACATGGAGCCTTATGCTAATGGTGCCTATGTATATGAGAATGAAGTCGAAGGCCACTACAACGTCAACCCATCCTACCAAATGAATGGGTATCACGGACATGACAGATTCAGGCACTACAGCAGTGATGGGGCGGATAATCTTTCTCAGAATCCGTACGCAACAGTGAGGCCACCACGGACCAGAGAGGGGCCTAGAAATGAGCTCTTGGCCAAGAACATGCAGAAGGCCCTGGTTGCAGAGCACCTGAGAGGCTGGTACCACCGAAACAGAGGCCACAGGGAAGGAGGGAGGGGATTACTGGCTGGATATGACTTTGACAGTGGCTCTCAGCTCAGCTTGGGATATCAGACCATGCCGGCGGCCTTCAGCCACTCGAGCCGAGCCACCTCTTTCTCTTCAGGTACAGTCAAACGCATTAGCGTGAGGGGAATTGTCAATAATAAAATAAAAATCTTTTTCAATGTTTGTAATTTAGGGAAACATTAGGCTGCTGTTCAGGTTTAATAACATGAAAAAAAATCATAATTACAAGTTAATTGGTCATGTTCTGTAGTGTCACTGATGTTAGGATGCGTAGGCTGCTTTCCTACTCACAGGATTTTTATTTATGTGTTGTTTGTGTATATTTGAGGGGTTTCATTTATTCTATCACAGGGTTTTCTAGGCTGCCATGTGAGAAATAGACACAGTTTGTGGGTTTAAAGATATACATTCGTAAACTATCAAAGTAATAAGTATCACATAGTATTTTGTGTGAGAGAAATACTATCGTTTTTGAGGCTTTTGAGATATTGTGCACTCCAGCGTTATTTGAGTGTTCATGCTTTTCTCTTCTTTTCAGTTTCCTCAGCAGAGAGCACAGGGAACTGGCGCAACCAGCTGGCAGTCGGCCTGACAGAGTTTGATGCACCTGACACACCTCAGTACCCTCATCCTGGAGCTTCAGCATCCCTGTACAACCGCAGTCCCACACATAACAGGTGAATGCTTCAGTTCACTGAATCTCCACACTGAGGCTGTGGTTATAAATAAAGTCAATAAGTTAGAGACAGTCATAATCATTGGATTAAACTAAAATGCTGATTGTTACTTTCTTAACACAATGGTAGGCAGGGAAGCTAGCCCCTCCTCTACATCTGGATGATACGTGTATTTTTCTGCATTCTTTTGCTTTTCTTTTAAAGAGCGGTTTTATTTTATGATTGTATTCTGCCAGCGTGATCTGTTCTCCTTCCTCTCGTTACTTGGCTTACGCTCTACGCTCATGTGTGCAGAAATTCTCCAGAAAACAAAGAGTCTGACACAATGCCCCAAAAATGTGAGTCAGTAGATGTGGTTGGCGCTGAGGCCACTAGTGCAGCTGAACCATCAGACAACCTTTCTAGCACTTAAGGGTGAGACCAAACACAGCGGGCCACTTTGTGTCGTGTTGCCAGTCGTCTCCATTCAGACATCCCGTCGTCATCCGTGTTATTCGTGTACAGCTCATTCATATATATCATCTATTTTTTTTACACTGTGTTTTGCTGTTTTTGAGGCTCCATTTTTTCAAAAATGCATCAGTCATCATGATCAAGGCCATGCACCTAATATATCAAGGCAAAGAAGGATTATTACATGTTTAGAAACATACTAAAACCACCCGAATGCAGAAAACAGAAATTCAGTCTTTTTGTAGCAGTGAAGGAAACTCGGGAGATAAAAGCTTAGCAAGCCTTATCAAGATGAGATTATGAACATCTGAAAGGCAGTCCATCCTAACAGCTGAGATATTTAAGTCTGGACAAAAGTGACCAAACAACCAATACTGTCCCTCCTAAAGTTATATTGCCAGAGTGAAAAGGCCTTGCCATTTACTCCATAAAGCCCTGGTCATGTTGTACGCCTTCAAAAATATGGTGGACTTTAAAGTGCAATGTATTTCCATTTCCATCCATCAGCTTTATTTAAAATGTCAGCCTTGTTTCTTGTTCTCAAATAACTACTGCAGTGGATCTTACCTAGTCTTGTGTTATTGCCTGTACAGATTTTACCTTGATGGGAGCTACATGAGCATCCACTGAAGAGGACCAAACCAAACTGTGGCACAAATAAAGCCATAGCCAGCAGCACATGAAGGGAATGGAGTGGAAACGCAGGCTTTACACAAATGTTTTTGGCTGCCATAACCTCGTCTTTGAAGGTGTTTTCTCGTTTTGGTTTTGGCAGAGAGGTGTAAACCGTCCTCACGTTGTCGTAATCTCTAAACACAGTGATGACACTCTTGAATGATTTTCCCATGTGCCTTGGATTGGATGAATTGTACAGGCAGATGAGAATGTGTCAAGAAACTTTAAAATGTTGCACAACCACACTGGATTCAAACCGTACTGTGTATTAAAAGATAACAAAGCTAACAAACGTGTTTTTACTCAATCCACCACCATGTGTTTTAACAGAAACTAGCTACTGCCTTATACAAATCAGTAGGTTATAGAATAAAAACAAAAAACAATTGCCACTTTTCTCTCATGATAAATGATAAAACTCATCTTAAATATAACATCGAGATTGAAGGCAAAGCTTGGGCATGTTTACAAGTGTGACATGACAAAAGCTGGGTTAATCATCATTAGAACAGGCTGTGTATTTAATGACGCTCCATTTCTTTAAATCAGAATGTATCATGTCAATATTGTTTATAGAACCATTAGTCTTTGTTAGTGCTTTATTGTGTTTTAAAATGCATGGTGAGAAAATAGATTTTTTTGGATTAAAAAAAAACAAAAACAAAGTTCAGACTTTTTTATATTAACAGAAGACCACTGCCATAAAACATATCCATTTCTCATTGTTTTCTCACACATTTGTACAGTCAGTGTGTAGTTACATGTTGTTAGATGTTGTCATAAAATATTTTCCACTCAAATAAAAGGTGAATAAACATATGTGTGACACAAATATGCCTGCTGTCACTTTCTTTGTGAAGCTTGCACAGTTCTTAATGGTTGAGTTCTGCTAAGAAAAACTTAAAGAAATCAAACTATTTACTGAGAAATTATAATGTTAATGATAATGAATGGTATTCACCAAGCATCATAAGGAGACTAATCCCAGCCTCTTATCTGTCCAACAAACATAGGCTAAAACCAGGCTGTTAGCTAACTGCAAATCAGCTAGCCAGGAAATATCTGTATCCCAGCACTTGTAAAGATTGGTAATTACTTTCATCGTTATTATTGAGATAGTAAACTAGCTCAACATTTTGAGTTACTCCTGAGTAAAATTTAGAAATTTTGAGTTAGTAAGCTAGAAAGCTGATATTTAAAGATATTAACCCAACATTTGCTCGAGTGGGAGAAACAAGTTTTTCCTTACAATAGAAAAACTGTCCATTCAAAAGTGTACAAACAACAAAGGTCTCTTCAATAAAGAAGATAACTGCAAATCTTCACTCTAAAAGGAGTTTTTATGTTTACGTGTGGATGAAAGGCCCAAACATATAGAAAAATATACTACCTAACTGTGGGTTAGGTGTATACAAGGCCTAAAGGGATTGTGATAACGAACCCCTGAAAACAAGCTAACTCTTTTTGCTCATGGTTTGTTTGTTGTGTAACTCTGGGAGGAGCTCTGTTTGCATGGGACATGTTAGCCCTCCCGCTAGGCCTGTAAAAACATCGCACCTGCTGCAGTCAATCCAGCGTTTTCCTTTTGCCTGAAGCAACTGTCATCTCAAAAGATTGTGATGACCAGGGCAGCTGGCAGAAGGGTCTGAAAAAAGAATGTTAGCATGTCTTTCCCCTGTTGGTACCGTAAATATCTTCCATGTAGTTCACAGGGTTTATTTTAGTCCGTGAGGCAGGATCAAACGGTTTCTAGCTAAAGTCAAAGTCAGAGGCTTCCCAGTTTGCTCTGTGTTGAGTCAGAGATTGGATAAAAAGTTGTGTTTTGCCTTGATATCGACAGGAAAACACAACTTTAAAACTTCAGTGCAAATATGTCTAACGGCAGAGACCTTGAGGATCTCAACGAAGAGGACATTGATGAGGATGAAATCCTTGCAATGCTTTCGCCTGAGGAGCTTAAGGAGCTTCAGAGTGAGATGGATGTTATTATTGCACCAGATGAGAGTGTACCAGTAGGACAGAGACAGAAGGACCAGACAGAAAAACCTCCGACAGGGACGTTTGACCACAGATCCCTAGTTGATTACCTCTACTGGGAGAAAGAGTCTAAACGTATGCTCGAGGAAGAAAGAGTGCCTGCTACTCTCCTGCCCAGTGAGGTAAGAGATAACTCTAGCAAAGGTTCATGTACAATTCAGTTTTTGGTGCATACCATTAATGTTATAGTTCTAATCTTAATGTCCTAATGTACTGTTTAGAAAACCTTGAGGGAGGAATCTGAAAAGAAAGAAAAAGAAGAAAACGCAGGATGTGGCAAATATGAGGTGTATGAAGTGATAGAGGAAGTCACTGAAGAAGAAGCTGCAGATTGTGAAATTGGAGAGGAAATTATAGAGGAGATTATTGAGGAAATTGTTGAAGAAGTTGATGAGAGGGATGAAAAGGACAAAATAATAGATGTGGGAAGAGAGAAAGAGACGAAGCAACTTGTTGAAGTCCAACCTGAAAATGTAGACGAACACGCAGAGCCTCTGGATATCACAGAACAAGCACCAGGAAAAAATACAACTGGCAGTCAGCCTTTCTCAGGCACAAAGGAGACTACTGAGACCTTAGCTCTGAAACACAACACTGAAGAGAAAGAAGGAAATAAAAGTACAAAATGTTTGCCTCCCCAAGAGGCTCCAGAGGAGCCAGAAACAGTCGAACCCAATGAGAAGCTTCCAGAGAAAGAAGAGAGAAAAATAGGTAAACTGAAAATCCCGAAGCTTTCACTCAATAATATAAAAATTACATCAAGACCTTCAGGAAATGATACAAACTTGGAGTCGACACTTGATAAGATCCGCAAAAACAACCCCTCTATCACTGAGGTAAACCTCAACAATATAGAAAACATTCCCAAAGAGATGCTCGTGGACTATGTCAACGCCCTGAAGAAGAATAAATATGTTAAAACATTCAGTTTAGCCAACACTGGTGTCGATGAAAATATTTCTTTCAATCTAGCCAACATGCTACGAGAGAATCGGAGCATTACGACTTTAAACATTGAGTCAAACTTCATAACTGGCAAAGGCATCGTTGCCATCATTCGCTGCCTCCAGTTCAATGAGACTCTCACAGAGCTGCGTTTTCACAACCAGAGGCATATGCTAGGTCATCACGCAGAGATGGAAATCTCTCGCTTGCTCAAGGCCAACAACACCCTTCTGAAGATGGGCTACCACTTTGAACAGCCAGGGCCCAGGATGGTAGTGACCAACATTTTAACAAGGAATCTGGACCGTCAGAGGCAGCTGAGGAAGGAAGAGCAGAGGCAGCAACAGCTAAAGCAGCAGAGGGAGCTGATGCAGATGTATGAGAGCAGTCTCAATCTACCTCCTGGTTTACTTGAGATGCTGGGATACATACCACCCATAGAATTCCTACAGGAGCATGGACTTGCCCCACCCTCGTCAGAGCTGAATGCTGTTGTGCAAACACAACACCAGACAGAACAACCAGAGCCCCAGAAGAAGATCAAACACAAAAGCATTCCCAAACAACCCAGTGATGAACCAGCAAACCCATTAAAGGATGTCCAGCTGAAGAGAACTCCAAAAAAACGGGATCCTATATTCGAGCTGGACCCAAGAGATGATAGAAGATCAGAGAGGGCAAGCTTTCAACTGAGGAAGACTCCCAAAGTGAAGGATACAGGCAGTGCAGGGAATGAGGATGAAACGGCCAATCTGACTGACGTGATCAAGTCTTTAAAACCTGTCCCTCGCAGACGATTACCTCCAAAGGTTGACGTCACACCTCGTGATCAGCTCCTAAATGATATCAAAAAGAGCAACGTGGCTTATCTCAAATCTGTGAGTACCTTAGAATCAGTATTACCTGAAATTACATTTTTTAATTGCTCAAAAAGTGGAACAGTGTTCAAGCTCACAAAACAGAAGAGGATTTATCATAACACTTTCATTTTCTGAAGGTGTTTTAATAGAGCATGCATTGTCCTAAAAAGCAAACTAAACCTGCTGTTCTTTTCCTTTGTTGCTTCTCACAGGTGCCTCTCCCTAAAGCCCTGGAATCAAGTGAAACGAGTCTCCTGTAAGGTGCTGCTGTTTCTTCACCATAGTATTTGTTTTTATTACACATGCTCAGTATTAGTCACTTCACATGAACAGTACAAATTGCTACTGAACTTTAATTACCTAGAGAAAAATACTGGTTAGTTCTGTTTTATTTCAATACGTGATATAGTCTTTGCAAAGTCACAGCAATTATGAACACTGACTACAGCCAAATATTGTGCATTAATTCTACAGTAAAGCGTGTTACCCTTTCATAATTTGAAAGCTCTTCTGAATACAGTGCATGGTTAAGAAAAAAAAAGTGTATTCACACAGTATTTGTTCATGATGTCTACATATACAACAATTTCTCTAATCTTTGTGCTTAAAATGAATTAGCAAGCGTGTTTGATTAAATGTTTGTGACATTTAATTAGTATCATTTTGCTATTAAATAATATAAACCTTCCACTCTTTGCTGGGGGATGTTTTTTTAAATTAATTCAACATCACTGGTCACTGTAGAGGTGCCATTAGCTGTAACGCACATCCATCCCGAGGGGATCATTTTTTCATCCTGAAATGAGCGCTGGATATAGAAAATAAAATTACTCATATAATCTGTGTAGTAAATTCATGCCTCCCAGACAGTTTATTCAAAAGATATAAATATCTGCAAAGGTTTTATTTCCCCCACTAATCCGCCATTCAGTAGTCGTTTTTCTCTCTCTTTTTTCAGTAAAATCCTACAGTATACTTTTTGTTTTAGACTTATCTGGAACAAAGTCTGCATCATAAAGTACTTTGCAAAGGCCATTTATTTGAATATAACAAAAATGCCAAAATTAACACAGTTTGAGCTGATCATCTACAAACTGTAAGGTCGGTAGTTCAATCTCTGGCTGCTCAAGGCTGCATGACAAAGTGTCCTTAGAGAGGACACTGAACCACAACTTACTCTCGGATGTGTTCATCATAGTGTCAATGTGAAAGAAAAAAGAACTTAGGTATAGCAAAAAAGTTTGTATGAATATGATGAATAGTAAATTGTATTAAGTGCTTCGAGTGCTCCTGCAGAGTAGAAAAGCACTACCGGTATATAAGAACCAGTATATTATCATTTACCAATAATTTGGTTTAAAATTGTGCAAGCAGAGGATGAAAGAAGAAGTGGGAAGCTGAAAAAAAAACTGTCTACAACAGCATGCAAAATTCATGTTCTTAAGAGATTCGGGGAAAAATCCAGGCAAGTCCTGACAGAGGAATTGAGACATTCATGTGGCCGTTCAGTTGATCCATCTGCTGTTTGCTGAAGCTTCATCAGGTATCTTCTGAGTGGAAGGGTGGATGTCAAGAAGTCTTAAATAAGGGAGACAGGGAGAAAAGGCTGAGGTATGCAAAATTACACGAGAACTGGACTACAAACCAGTGGCAAAACATCTTGTGCAGGGAATCTAAATGTGAAATTTGGTTCAAATCACTTTCAATGTCTACAGGGTGGGGGTGGGAGGGGGCACAACCATGACTGTCTACAGCCATCTGTAAAACATGGAAACATCTTATCAAATTTGTTTCATTTTGAATGCAGGAAAGTACAGTACTGTCAGGTTCTGATCCACTATACATTACCATGTGGAAAGCATCTGATTGGCAACAGCTTAATTTTTTATCACAACAATATTTCCAAACACACCACCAATGTAGCAAAAACACTCCTTGATAGGAAAACACACAGAGAATTAGTACCAGACATGATTTGACCTCTCCAGAGCTCAGACCTCAGCATTAGTGAAGCCATGTGGGATCATCTTGACAGAAAACAGAACAAAAGGCAGCCAACATCCAAAGAAGAGCTTTGGATGGATGTCCCACAAGAAGCCTGGAGATCTATTCCTGAAGACTACTTAATGAAAAACCCTTTCATTTTGCCTGTGTTCAGGTATCATAAAGAAAAAAAAAAGAAAGATGGAGACTCTGTTTTTACCTCATATGCTGTATTTGTTTGATGTTTGCACATTTCATGAAATTGCTTCACCCACTTCTTATTTTCCCAGCAAAATATAGATATGAGCGATGGCTTGAGACTTTTGCACTGTAAATCAAATTACATTTATTTTTATAGAGGACAGCCAATTTTTATTTCTATTCATCACTTTTCAAGAATGGAAATGTCACCAAAAAACATATAACACACACACACACATAATGCTGCATCCCAAACCAATTAAAAATGAACTGACATTTGAGTAGGTAGCAGTACAAACTGCGTTCAGTGTGCATTTCTGAACAGATCAGTATAAGTATATCAGTATAAAATAATAATTATTGTAACTTTTTTCAGAATTCCATGAGATGTCGACTAATGAACAGGGAAATGTGCTAAAAGTCAGTTGAAAATTTATTTTTAAAATACATTTCTGCATGCTAAAATAATGACACATCAGAAATAACAAAAATATACATAACATATACTCAAACGATAAAGCTGCACTTGCCATTCATTTTTCCGTATTGCATAGCTGTGAACAGAGGGGATGCACTCAGGCCACCGTGTACAGTCAGAAACTGTATGCACAAATCTTGTGACAAATCGAATATCCACACTGCATTATTATTTTGAGTAAGGACAAGTAACAATGTCTATGCAAGAAGCAAACTTTTTTCAGCATTCATAAAGCAAGCTCCTGCAATGACAAAATTGGAGTTATTGCGGTTTAATAAGCAGTTCACTTGGTGGCAGCGGTGCGTTTTGGTAATCTGGGTCTACTCGGTGAGAATAAAGATAAACGTGCTCATTTTGAGGTAGCAAACTGAAAGGAAATGAATTTTTTTTTTGAACAAATATAACTGGTATCTAATCACTGTTTATTCAGCTCAAACATTCTATTTTATTTGGATTGAATAAATACTTGATTACTGTGTAGAACAAAGTGCACTGTCAACGATGGGGAATTATGCGTCTGTGGACATATTTTGACACAGGAATGCTAAAAACTTTGATCCCAACATCCAATCCATACAATGATTGTGCGAACCCTGTTATAATGACATGATTCACCTTTACCCCTTAGATATTGTGAACTCACACAAACATGTAAGAGCATATATTAAACTAAAATGGGTAAAAAAAAAAGTGGGAATGAGGGGAAAAAAAATCTGTAACTTTATTATTATTATTATAAGGGGCTTAAACTGGAACTTATCAGACAATTCTACAGAAACTTTAATCTATACTGTATGACACTGATTTCTTTTGGCACACTCTTGGCTGCACTCTTACTCCTTCAGTTTGTTTTCAATGAAATCCTGAATCTTGTTAATTTTCTCCTCTTGTTGGTCCAGGAGATCCATGATGATGCCCATGGGGGTCTTCTTTAGCCCAACACCTTCAATCTTGTTCTCCAGCCTGTTTTTCATGTTGCGAAGTCTCAAAGAGGCATGGATCAAGATTACTACGGGATAAACAAGAGCAGCCTATTAATATTGTTTCAGTAAGGAGGGGATAGAATACATTTAAGTATAGCAAGATTAATGTTTTTACTGAAACACATGTTGAAAATTGCCAAAACAAAATGTGATACTCCTGAAACGCAGACATTAAGCAGGTGTTAGGAAAGGTAAATCTTTTATTTCCATGTCAGACAAATACTGAATGCATGACATCAGCTAGTAAATGTGGTCCTGTCAACAACCCATAGCAACGAGTCAACACAAGCAGCAGTGGGCACTCCTCCTGGGAAGAATCAAACTGCCTCATCTGTCTGCCACAATGTTAGAGCTGCTACATTTGCTCGAGGAACCTAACCCACCAATTATCTGAACCACTCTGCTGATGGTCAGAGTCTAAAAATATTTAGAGAGAAGTAGCCTGTAATACTGACTTTATTTTACAATCAGCGTCAACAGGAAATGCGCATCAGCAATTCTGCACATACTGTTCAAATGCTTCAGTGACTCATCGCCACTCTCCCTGGCAGTTTTCATTGCATAACATTAGCCAGATGTTAGCAATATACTATAGGGAACGGTCTCAAGTCTGTACAAGTTGCAAAGTTCGAAAAGGTTCTTAATGTAACAAAGTTAGCACATTTCCCTTTCAAATGTCAAGAAACTGTGAGTGAACCAAAGAAAATTCCAAGCTTGATTAATCAGAATCTGAATACTTTTATAATCCCTAAGGAATGATTTTATGAGGAAAACTGCTCTATTAATGATATTAATTATCATAGAATGAGTCACTATTTTTTATATAAAATGACTAAGAGCTCAATTAATTCCAATATTATAAATTACAGGATATACTGTGTTTTATTTTTAAAGTGAGTAACCAGTGTAACAGATAAAATCAGGTTAACATTAGAAAGAAATTCACAATATCTTTATTGGGAAGATTTCAATCAGAGCTACTCTAATAGCCAGAATTTTTCTGTTGTATATACACTAACAAATATTCTTAGATACACAGCAGTCAGGCATAACATTATGACCACCTGGCTAATAGCATTTGCTGATCTGTTGAGGCCCTGACTTTAGGCCCTGAAGGTGTGTTATGGTATGGTATCTGGCACCAGGTGTTTGCAACAGATCCGTTAGCTCACTGGCTAATGCCTTTTGATCGACAAGTTATTGGCCAGTCAGCATATCCTGGATGCGCTTCCTTTCCTTTCTTAGAATGCCCCATGGAGCAAAAAGCAGGTGACTTGTGAGTCTTTTGAATTTCAATACTGATGCTTTCTCTGCTACATGCGCTGAAAGTATTAGTAACCACTGAATTTGGAGCACATTCTGCTGGACAAACTGTTTAATTAAACTATTTCTAATTAACCCCAAGCTAAAACAAAAACAATAATTAACTGACGCTATAATCAAAAAGTAGTGTACTTGTAGTGTTGTGCTGGGTGTTGACAAATTATCCAACATGGTGAATATCAAAATTAATGGAAAATGCTTGTGTAATATACTTACAGAGCAAAGGAAAGGTGATTCCAAAGATGAAGACCATGACTCCACCACAGAGTGAAAGCAGAAAGTAGCTGGTGACCATGACACCAATGACAAACAGAGTAGGGTTCTTCCTTTTGAAGTTCTTGATAGTGGCCTTATTTTCTCCTGCCCAGACTGATCCTGCAAAGACCAGTGCCACCACAGCTCCACCCAGGAACATGCCAAATGGATTCATGAACCTGAATATTGGAACACACACAAAGGAAACTGAAATGCTGTGCATTAATTTCACTACATATATGTTGTGGTAAGAAGTTTACATACACTCATCATTAGCATGAATGTCAAGATAATCTGGGCTTGTAATGATTTATTTGAACTGTTCTTTTTTCCAGACTGGAATCATTGTACAGCAAACATCATTACTCCATCCTAAAAAATAAATAAATAAATAAATATATATAACAGTTCAAAGAAATTATTAAAAACTTAAAATGACAGTGACATTCATGTTCATAACGAGTGTATGCAAAAATTCACATAGACACATATTATATGTAATTTAAAATTCTTTTAAACAGCACAACCTGCTGGTGGTGGCAAAAATTAGTAACTACCACTTTGCTGTACACCAAAAGCGGCAAGGCCTGCAAGAGGATGTCGACTCACGATTTCCACTACATCATCCTGCATTCAAAGCAGCAGCTTGTATGCAGGAAACGGCAACAATGTTGGGCGGCCGATGGTCAAATTTAGCATAACTTTTAAATAAGGTTAATTTTACACAAGTTTTTACTGGATGTGTACGACATGCGTACAGTATAAAGCACCAGCTCAGCATTTAGGCCATCTAAAAACTTACTTCCTCTGAATGTTTTAAATGTTGGAAAGAGAGGACTTGTAGGCCAATAGAGGTTAAAACATCTATATGGCTAGTGACCATCTGACGACTGAAAAGATAGAAAAGAGCTTCACCGTATTAAACATTAGTAAACATAGCAACACAGTGCTAAATGCAACAAAAATAGCCTGTGTGGTCACAATGGGTGTGGATAAAAGGTATGCAAGAGAATTAAGCTCAGAGCAGCAGATGCTGGCCTGTCTGCGTTAGCCTGCTGTCAACCCAGGACTCACCCTACAATGAGGAAAACCACCATAGCCACGGCGAAGTAATTCGTCTGGTAGTACATCAGATTGCTGATCACTCTGTTGTTCCACTTTGCTAAGTCTCCGAAATCGGGCTTGCCGAATCGGTCCGTTCCGGGGAAAAAGTCGTCCCACGGTCTGAGGGGTGCGAGCTCCATTTTGGCTGCCATATCTTCGGCGTGTCGTTAAGCGACGCAAACAAACACAACACCACAGCACACGCTGCGTAATATTTTGACAGGTCAGCTGATCACGTCAGCGGCCTGGAGGAGGTGGCAGTCCGAAAAGAGAAACGCTCTCGCGAGACTTTAAACGAGGCTCAGTCTGCAGCGGCAGTTAACGGGTTTAGGACTTGTGTTTATAAAGTGCAGCAGTGCCATTAAAAAAAAAGATAATTTTATTTTTGATTAGTTAGTACCTAATACCAAAAATTTTAATTCAATTATTAATACAATATATCCCTTTTGCTTTGCTGTTTTGTCATCTTCCTTTATATTTATATAATTATAATCTTATTTAAATATATTTCTGTTCTGAATTTTGTTTTTTCAGTGTTTAGTTAAATTCTCTAGTTTTTCTATTATCTGAGTCCACTGTAATCAGGGACATCACCAAGGGGGTCAGAGAGGGCATCGGCCACCCCCCAAAATTTGCTGCCTCCCCAGTGCAGCGGCCCTGACTGTTTTAACATCCTTTTCTCAGTCGATTAATAAGTTCTAATCTCTATTTTACTACGTGCATTCTCTCTATTGTTTGCTATAGCAATAATAATAATAATAATAATAATAATAATAATAATAATAATAATAATAATTACTAGGAAAAGAAACAGATTTAATGTAGGCTAAAACCACAAAAATATTGCATTGTTTTAAATAGTGTACACGCTCTTTGGCAAATGCGGCATTTGTAATGTCCTTTGTCTCAAATTGTGTTCAAATTATGAAACGCAGAAAGAGAAGAAGACATCACTGAATATTGCTATTCACCTATGGATAATTATTATCTCTATATATGGCTCTTCAAAGACATGCAGATACCCACATATGTGTGGGGAAGGAACCTAATTTCTGAACCAGGAGAATTATATATCCCTGTATGCGCAGTGAGGAGTCGGGGCTGCGGCGCAGCTTTGACACTCGTGAATACAGTAGTCTCAATCGAGGACATGGGACCCTGAAAGTATGGCGGATGCCGAGGAGCCGTAAGTCGTAATTGATGGAAATTATTATTTTAACGTAGTTAAATGCTGCACCTTTGTCAGCAACCCAACATGCCTAAAGACAGCTTTATTTTTTTCTTTCAGGGAGAAGAAAAGAAGGCGAATAGAGGACCTAACTGAGAAGTTAGTGACGAATCTAAATAAGGGTCTCTGGCAGCAGGTTTGCGTTGCTAAGTGAGCAGCGACTGCTGGGCCAGCAGATATGATCAAATCAAACATTTTACCATGCACGCAGGACTTACTAACCCACCATTATATGTTTCTATAAATCATCCATGTGAAACGTGAATCCAGTTAAAGTCTAGAGTTTATTGCAAGGGTCGAAGTTGCATTGCTCAAATCAGCTTTCTTGCAAGACCTATTCGGTCTGTTACAGCCTTGTGTCTGCTTCATATCGCATGCATTTTTCTTGCAACCCCTATATTTTTCTATCTATATCTATCACCCCTCACCTGGGTAATCACTGTCCTTGTAGTTAAATGCAACATGGATATGCAATCTTGAGACACTGATAGAGACCACTTATTATGTGTTCATCAACAAGCCTATACAGGAAATATAAGTGCTGTAATCTTAATGCTTTAGTAGATTGAAACCTGCTTTATGACTTTTATCTCTATCAGATTTCTTAATATGAGAGTCCTATTCATTTTGGCTGCTCTTTTTAGTCTTGAGATAAGTTAGAAGAAGTGTAAGCATAAATTGTGCTGTAATACAAGTCCAGTGCATCTTGTTGTGTTGTGTTGTTTGCCCAGAATGGCTGTAGATAGTGGACACAGAGATGGTGGCTGCGATTGGGATGGTCGTTGGAATCATGTGAAGAAGTTTTTGGAGCGACCTGGCCCATTTACGCATCCTGACTTTGAGCCAAGCACTGAGGTTACATGGAAATGTTTTTTATGTGCATGCTTCATATATTTGACTGAATAAGCCAAACAAGATAAGGCTATAGCTGCACTGTGAGGTTAGAGGGTTTTTAAAAATCTTAAATACCATTCTTTAAATATATAATATTTTTTTCATACCAGTCCCTGCATTTTTTGTTGGAAACATGCAAGATTCTGGTGATCGGAGCAGGAGGACTTGGTTGTGAGCTGCTGAAAAATCTGGTAGGAAATAGCAAGCTTGAATGCACGTTTTGTTAAGGTTCATCATCAAGTGTAAATTGAACAAATGCAAAGTCTTTTTAGTGGTTTAAATAAGTTCTTACATAGTCTTTCTTTGCTTCAGGCCTTGTCTGGGTTTCGCCTCATTCACGTGGTTGATATGGATACTATTGATCCGTCCAACCTCAACAGGCAGTTTCTTTTCAGGTAGGTTTTTAGCTTTTTTAAATTTCACCATGGTTTAATACCACACAAGTACTGATTATGCACAGTGTTTCATATATAATCAAAACTGACGTGTCTCTATTTAGACCCAACGATGTTGGACGACCAAAGGCGGAAGTGGCTGCTGACTTTATTAACAGCCGTGTCCCGGGTTGTAAAGTTGTTCCGTATCCTTTTATTGACAATTTTCTTTAAAAACAACACGGACTGTGTTTACAATATATGACATTTACTGTGTGCTGCTATCATGTTATCACCTTATAAATGATCTGCAGTCACTTTAAAAAGATCCAAGACTGTGACGAGTCTTTCTACAGGCGTAAGTGTGCTTTTCTTATAACGTGTAAACTTTAGCAGGTCTTACTAAATAGACGCCTGATAGTTTATTTTATTTTCAGAGTTCCACATCATCGTTTGTGGACTGGACTCCATCATTGCCAGACGCTGGATGAATGGGATGCTGGTACAAAATATAAATTAGTTGCAGTTTGTTTTTTGTTTTTTTTCCTTCAGGTTTTTCTTTACTCCCTTAAAGGGAGCAGCCAAAAGAAAGAGAGGAATAATAGTTATTTAAGAATTAAAATAGTGTGTTATTCAAATTTTTAAGTACATTATGAGATAGTGTCATACTTTGTCAATGCTGCACCGTGTATGCTTTCTCTTCTGCTGATAAAACAGATTTATGTGTGCAATTTATGATTGATTTGACCTTTTATAGATCTCCCTCCTGAGCTATGAAGACGGAGTCCTGGATCCTAGCTCCATCATCCCGCTCATTGATGGAGGGACAGAGGGCTTTAAAGGAAATGCTCGTGTCATTCTGCCGGGAATGACTGCATGTATTGACTGCACTCTGGAGCTGTATCCGCCACAGGTACTGCTCCCTTTCTTACAGATATTGATTTTCTGGTTTCACCTTAAAGATTTGTATATATTTTTCTGTTTTTAGTGTGCTCTGTGACAGAATTGTCTGCCAGCCTATTAACTTTTTACAAAGTTACATCTGGTGCTGTGTTGAGTGTGTCTGGGTGTGAAAAAGCAGTTGTGGGGAACAGGTGGTCCCTAATATTCCAATCTGCAGCAACAGCTGTTTGTTTGTTGAGGCTGAAAAGAACTATTTTAATTTGGAGAAAACTGTCACTTACATTCAGAGGATATAAAAAACAGCACTTAAGTAAGGTAAATAGAGATTTAATGGTTAAACTGATGGTTTAACGGTTAAACAGCTGGTAGCTAACAGTTTTTGACAATGTAGCTGTCTTAGTGTTGCATAGCGCATTTTAATCCTCGTATGCTTTTACTGATACTTGAAGTTTATTTTTGTTATAAGTCTTACTTACTTACCGGTGTGTTTTATGTGTTTTACCTCTTCATATCTTTCTAATGGTATATTTTTATCTTTGTAAAATCATTCTTCTTTAGTGGACTACTAAATATGTCCTGGCTATTCTGAATTCGCTTCATAGTACCAGGCCCATAGTAACAGCTTATAATGATCCTTTCAATGACTCGTTTTTGCATAGCATTAAATAAACATTTGTGATCCACAGATTAATTTCCCCATGTGCACCATTGCTTCAATGCCAAGGCTGCCAGAACACTGCATCGAATACGCCAGAATCTTACAATGGCCCAAAGAAAAGCCATTTGGAGGTACGCTAATATATTGACTTGGTAACCAGTAACACGTCATATAACCTGCCTTTGTTAAAATGAATACTAAGAACATGGGTTGTCTAATAGAAACAAGCTTAGATGGAGACAATCCAGAGCACATCCAGTGGGTGTTCGAAAGATCCAAAGAAAGAGCAGCAGAGTTTAACATTACAGGAGTGACATACAGACTGACTCAAGGTGAGCCTGGGAATCATTTGTTCAGCTCTATTGTGCTACATTTGAATTGTTATTAAAGTTGTATCTGTTTCTTATGTCACAGGTGTCGTGAAAAGGATCATTCCTGCTGTGGCTTCGACTAATGCTGTTATTGCTGGTATGAAAGTCCAACTTTTTAAGCTGGTAGCAGTGAAAGTGTTGTAATGTCTGGTGATGTAAAAGCAGCAAACATTCCTTAATTAAACATGCAGTTGTTAAAATGATGGTATTGGGAGATGTAGCGCTTGAAAAATGGTGGACATTTTTTAAACAACCTGTTTTGGTTTTTTAAACATATTTAGACTTGCAGCTAACAGACAGCTAATTGCTCTGCAGTTTTTAACACTGTGATCATTTACTACTGTACTTGGGTAGCTTGTTAACCTTAGATGCTAACTTTGCAGCTTAACTCGTTCACGTTTCATTCATTCACTTCTTTTGTTTTCTGTTTCTGTTCTTCGTAGCTGCCTGTGCAACAGAAGTTTTTAAGATTGCTACGAGGTTGGTTGTAAAAAGACATTTTGAGCCATTTATTGTAGTTAGCTGTTGATATATTTTTTTCTATTTTTCTCAACATAAACATCTCTTATTGTTTTTTGTTGTTGTTTTTTTTTACCAGCGCCTATATCCCTTTGAATAATTACATGGTCTTCAATGACGTGGATGGACTGTACACCTACACATTCGAAGCAGAGCGAAAGGTTTGTTTTAGCTGTAACTGGCTTTTTGCCAGCTGTGTAATGTATGCTCACCGAGAATATTCAGTGTAATCTGAATTTTCATTGATTGACAGGAAAATTGCTCAGCTTGCAGCCAGGTGCCTCAAGATCTCCAGTTCCCTCCTTCTGCCAAATTACAGGAGGTTTTAGAGTACCTGACAGAGAACGCCTCTTTGTGAGTACTCAGGAAGAACATTCTGCTCTCGGATTTTTGACACAAATAATGATCGCATTAAGATTTATTTCATTTCTTTCCCAGACAAATGAAATCCCCTGCTATCACCACAACTCTGGAAGGAAAGAATAAGACGCTGTATTTGCAGGTAATGTATTAAACCAATTCTGGGAGGAAAAAAAAAATTCATGACTTGTATCGTATTATACACCACAGGTAACCTAGGATTGTATTTTTATTCTAGTCTGTTAAATCCATTGAAGAACGAACCAGGCCAAACCTCTGCAAAACTTTAAAAGGTAATAAGAAGCTGATAAGCTCAGATTCTTAGAGTCCATTAAAAGTTGCATCTATAACATGTAAATCATGCTTGTGTAACAAGTCTTTTTTTCTGATGTAGAGCTGGGCTTGTCAGATGGACAGGAACTGGCTGTAGCTGATATCACCACACCCCAGACGGTCCTCTTCAAGCTCAATTTTACAGCTTGAACCTCCATTACTACAAGCAGCACTGATGCAACTGGATGCAAACTGGTCTCATGACAAAGTTACTGGGACTTTTCAGTAGCACATTTGATATAATAATGTAAATATGATCAGTAAGTTCTCACTTGTCAGATAGTGTTGATGCTATATGAATATGGCCATTAAATAACATTGTTTTTCTATTAGTAATGTTGTTTACTACTTTGTCAGTTTGTCCTGTGTTGACCTACCCTGTAGCTACTTCCCCATCAAATTAAATAAAAATAATGATGTGCACTATACTCTAATAAAGTTTTATTATCATGTGAGACTACAGTTTCATCTCATTTATTTGATTTAGAAGTAAATGGCATTTTCTTTGGCAGCTTCTGGGTTTTAATTTGATGGATTTCTAACAACTGGATTAGATGACAACTATCACAGTATATAGACATGGTGCATTAAGCTTTTTAATCTAGAGGCACTTGGATTGTCATGTGTTTTATGATTAATTCTATAACAACTGAAAAGTTCATATGAAATGCAAAAATTTGTTTAGTATGTTTATTTACGTTTTAACTCTCCCTAACTATGGAAGTGGTTGTTGTCTTTATATCTTTCCAAATTCCCATGTAGTAGACAAACTAAGACATCAACACTCATCACTGAAGGGAGTTCACGCTCTTCTTTACTATTGGCTACTATTAGCAGTACTAATAGCCTGGCAATAGGCTAACATTTGCAAATCAATGATTGCGCGACAAAAAGGAACAGTCATATACCGTAAAACTCATTATGGTGTTGATATAAACACAAACTGATAGCTGCTCCACTTAATCGTTATTCTTATCTTAATCACTATCCCGTTTTTTTTTTTTATCTCGGTTTACATTGTAACATCGTGGAAAGACTGTATAAATATATATTGTGGGATGTTTTACCCTTTGCAACCTATTAATTAAGAATATTCTTCAAACCTAAGAAGATAATATCCTGATAATATATTTGACAGTTTTTTTTCTAGTTAAAAGACAAAAAAAGGTGGAAACGAATAAAACAAAAACAGGACTCTGCCCTCCTCAGATGCAGTTTATCCTCTCCGTTCACTGTGTGACAGGATGTCGATACTCACTTTAAGCTTCTTATGGCGCTAATGAAAGTGGCCACATATTGCTCGGGAGACAGATGGCTTGTGTCTTGATTAAGATTAAATTTTCCTGACGGGAATAGCTGACAGGCTTGTCCCGCTGTGTTCACAGAGCAACACATCTCTCACATCGCATCCTGGCTGAAAGGTACAGTGTAACTCCGGGGAGAGCAGATGATGTGTGAAGGTGCAGCTTTTCACTTAGCCGGTGTGTTGACTGTAATCTATATCAGCTGCAGGCTCCCCCCCTTCTTCTTCCCTTTTCTCGCTCTGATTCGTGCCTCTTCAGAAAGTGGAGAGTAACATTTGCAGCGAACTTTACCAACCTCGCTGAACCGATGTGATGCGCTTGCTTTTAACACCGACACTGATGATGACTTCAGCAGCGGTTCATTATACACATCAGTAACCTGAGCACAAGTAAGTAGTTGAATTAAGAATTTATCCATCAAGAAAAATTCAAATTCCAGAAGCAAAACTGATGTAGATCGTTTATGTGAGATCGCATCACTAGCAGTGTTGGTTCAAATACTAACAGGAAGAAAAAACAAGTTGAGTGTATGAATATATAGATATTCGTTTGTTTGTTTGTTTGTTTGTTTTCAGAAATGATGCATTAAAAGACACGACTTAAATGGAAAAAAGGGAAATTTCCCTCACTAAACTAAAACTGATTGCCGGTATTGTAGTGTTTACTTTTCCCACACATTTTCTGTAGAACATTTTAAACTGTCTACTTGACAAATGAATTAAGAAAGTAATCCACAGTTAAATCAATGATGAAAATCATGCTATAATGGCTATAATTGGAGCCTTAAACTTTATATGAGGGGGTTTAGTGATGAATGAAAATGCCTCAAGCCATCTAGCGCAATGATGCATTGCTTGATGCCACATTGCTCTGTATAATTTATTGCTGTAATTTGACATAAAAGTCCATGTCCCACTTTATTTTTTTCTGTGCCTCATGTGGAATACAGCTTGTTTTGGAGGAAGTGTTTAGCTTTGCACACAGAGCCGTTCACAGCTGAAAGGATAATCTCAGAAATGAGTGCAAGGACCTACTCTCATCTGCCTCTCATCAGGCTTTTGTTGGCATTTCTTTGATTTGCCTTGGCTTAGCTTGGTGATGTCAGAGTCATAATCGAGCAAATAGATTCTATGATCTGGATATATCAAAAGAGTTTAATATTGTATTTTGAATTTGTTTAATGAAAATTGTCTCTTAAAGTTTGCATGAATATTTTTTTTGTGCAGACACTTGAAGATGAAGATGAACATAAGGACACAAGCATTACACTGGGGTCTCCTCCTTTTGTGTATAATGAGCCTCTGCATCCAGCTTGTGTCCAGTGGCAACCAAAGCTCCCGAGGAAAGACAGGTAAGACCCAACCAGACCATTGGCACCCCCAGAGGAACTCATTATGGCTTTTTGGTCACTATTGTGTTGGTCTGGTAGACAGTTAAAGGCCCAGTGCCACCCTAAGGCATGAGTGCTAAACCCTCACAGACTTAATTGTTGTCATCTGGTAAGGAATTGGAGGCTGCACATGCTCAAATACAATAATATTTCATACTGTTGTGAGTGGGACTTGCTATTTCACATTCTTATTTTCTTCATCACAAAAACAGCCATAGAGAGTAACTGCCTGATTTGAACATCTTCCAGTCTTTACCGTTTAGAAAGAAGAAAAGGCAGTTCTTGCTCTGCTCTTAACACAAGCATAATTGGGAAAAATTGAAGTTAAAGTATTACAAACAAATAAAGTAAGTCTTATATGGTATATGTTTTTAATGCCTATTTACAGTCTTTTGTTGTTGTTGTTGTTGTTGTTTGTAATGTTAGGGTATAACATCCCAACACGTTGGACTATTGGTAGTTCAAAATCTGCGGAAATGCAGACTTGTGGAAAGTTTGCATAAAGGGATCCAAATGTCTGATAGGAGAGAGCTCCCATCTACTTGATGATTTCAAATTGGGACAGTCCTAAACCTCTCACGGTCTGAGCAGGAAGGTGCATCAAAGCCTGTGAGTCTGTGAGTGTAGAGACTGGGACTAGGCTAAGCTTTTGCAACGAGATCCAGAGAAACATTTTTGCTATTTTATTTTATTTTTTTTAGATGTAAATATGTTTTCATGTCATACAGAGCTTCATAGTATGTCTTCAGAGTTCTAAAGTAGTGATTCTGTAGAACATTCCCTCCTGAGGTTATGAATTCGTTAAACCATATCAGCCTACTGTAGTTTGACCAATTTCCAACCTAGAGGTCAGACCCCTCTAAGTGGTCAAATGTGTGGTTTGTGAAACATATTAGATTTAATTTAATTTTAAGATTATGCTATAACATTAATAGTCATGTAAACAAAGATTACAATTAGTCTTTTTTTATGATAGCAGATCATGGATCTGACCAGGTACAAGCAGACAATTATACAGTTGAACTGCCACATAGAAACTGTTTTTGTGAGGGCTCAAATGAAGAAATGATTGGGAAGCACTACTTGAATCTAATTTTTAAGCTTATACAGTGTTATTCAATATGATGTAACAAAGAAGTAACTATTTACCTCTAGCTGTCAGACAAATGCAGCTGAATAAAAAGGGCATATTTGTGACTGAAATGCTATGGAGTAGAAGTCCAGTACAGAAGAAAATGGATACATTTCAGTGAAGTATATGAATTTCTACTTAAGAAAATACACTCACAAACAACTGCAATGTTAAGCCCTAAACCCATCTCTATGTTTTGAATAATTTTGCATTTGGCATGAGTGCTTTAATTGTAGTCTGATTTAAAACACCGTTTAATTATGAATTTCCAAATCCTGCAGGTATTGTTGACCATGGAGCCAGCCTGACACCTTTGTTCAAAATTAGCAATATTCATGCCTTTTTTGTAGGCTTGTTTCTCCTGCTCTCTAGCACCCCTTAAACTGGAAGTTCAGTTTTAAGTGCAGCAGAATGACTCATCAGTGATAATCCCTAAAAGCAGCATTCCTTTATGCAGATTTCTGTGCAGAGATGCAGATGCTGCTTTGAAATGTCTGCTCGTGTTCTTTATTATGCTAATTTCTGATAATGTGAAACATGAAATTAGCTTACTGAACATAGTGATAATTGCTGCTAATATGTTTGCAGCATTTGAAACCCCATCCCCCTGCCTGGTGCATGAGTGCTGGTGCATTTCCTCCACTTGGTGGTGCTGTAGCTTCAAAAACAGCAAAATTAGGTTTAATCAATAAGAACTAAACTGTTTTCTAACTGTAACAAAAGATTAGATCTCAGATGTCATTAAGCCTAGAAGTGATTGCCTATAATTCTGTCATTTTTAAAAGATTAAAATCAGCCAGGCTGCCGCAACCTGCACGCAAAACTCAGCATAGAAGATTGGTATCATTCCCTTCAAAATTTCTTTCTCAGGGTCATCACAGGAGAGGACAGGGACTTGTGAAGTGGTTGCTGCTCATCGCTGCTGCAACAAGAACAAAATTGAAGAACGCTCTCAAACTGTCAAGTGCTCCTGCTTCCCAGGACAGGTAGCAGGGACAACAAGGGCTCTGCCCTCTTGTGTTGAAGGTAATATTACTAGGACCCTCTTTCAGCTCTCTTAAACTGAAATATTTCCTCATGACATGCATATATTACAGGTCAGAGTAGAGTTAGTTTCACTGGAGTCCACTAATACTGAGGCATTTAAGAATCATAAGAGTGTGACATTTGACTGAGATGCTTTTTCCAAACGGCCTTTTTTGAAGTCCTTTTGTCTATAAAGTGACCTTTTGCTGTGTTCGTCTCCCCCTTCAGCCTCTATTGTGCGACAGAAATGGTGGTGTAAAATGGAGCCGTGTCTGCAGGGGGAGGAGTGCAGAGTCCTCCCTGACCTCACTGGCTGGTCATGCATCTCTGGAAATAAAGTGAAGACCACAAAGGTGAGCAGAGGGCCTGCAATAGTCTGAGGTTACATCGACACAATAACTTTTTCATCTTAAAACAATGTTTTAAACATTATTCACCCAAATCAATATTTTAGTACAAAATCAATTTCACTTAATGCATGCATACTTGTATCACACTGATTAGTTATATACATACTGGATATGTATTTTGCTGGTGTAAACAGGAAGCAGAGGATTCAGAGGAAAAAGCAATGGCAAAAAGTTGCTTTGACTGATAATGAAATCAGTCCAACAATAATGAAAATGTTACAGAAAGTTGTTGCAAACCTAATATGGTAATGGAAAATTAGTCCATCTTTAGTGGAAGCCATACCAAGCCAGGAAAGATCCATCCATCCATCCATCCATCCATCCATCCATCCATCCATCCATCCATCCATCCATCCATCCATCCATCCATCCATCCATTCATCTTCTTCTGCTTATCCAATTTAGTGTTGCGGGAGAACCAACATATGAAGGATGAAATCCTATTATTTTGGGCTAACTGTAATATTTTGACTTAATTTTGTGATGTAAAAACCCACTCAGTAAGTGTACATCTATAATATTGTTTCTGCCAGTTTAGGACTATTCATAGTTCTGGAATTTACAAACTAAAACTGAGTCTGTAATGTCTATCTATGTTCTCAGTCATCCAGCCATGCTAGTCTTCAGCGTTTGAAAAGAAGGCAGCCGGACTGATTCTGTATTATTTCCCAAATTCTACATTTACAGCTCTGTAGAGAATGAACCAGTTCGGACATGAGCCCTAGCGGTTGTAAAAATTACATATTTTAAAATGAAAATAGATTAGTGTGGGTGCACCCAGAGTCACAGTGGAAGCAGCCCTACAAAAGAAATAACACATAGTGACTTTAATTTCATACATGGTATTTATAGATGCTTAAATACAGTCGCACAAAAAAATCTTCTCCATTTTCACTGTTCACTTTCATGCAAACAGGGTCTGACAAACTTGTGAATGCTCATCATAAAGCTTTATTTTAGTAAGCACTCCTTTGATGCTCAAAGATTCCAGAATCAAGCATAATCACTGCTCCCAGTGCCCATATCAACCCCTTTGCTTGCACCAGGCACAGTGGGCTCAGAAACCCTAATTCTATAATCTGGTGAATGATGGGGCCAAGAGGACAAACATGAAATAAGCTGTGAACTAATACCAAAGCAGTAAAACCCATGTAATTAAATCTGACGACCAAAGGAAACCCCACTGTATTCAAATAAATAAATAAATAATTAAAATGCACATTCTCAGAAGTTGCCTTTTTGATCAGCTGTATTCTATAAATGATTCATAGTAGAGAATATTTTATAGTGAGACAGGGAAAGTGAACACATGCAGCATATAGAAAGTGATCATTGTCTACAGAAGTCATGTGATCATCAGATTATACTCCCAACAGAATAGAACAAAAGCACATACTTTTGTCCTTTTTGCTAACCCCTGCATTTGTTACTGTCACTGAGCTTTTTGAGCCTTTTGCTCACAGATCGGGCATACAGTTTAAAACACTTTACTGGCTGCTTTACTTTAGACAGTAAATAAAAACACACTGCTCACTTCTGGTTTAGCACTGTGGATTTTGCTGTGGAAATTAACAGCTGTCTCAAACAGATTTTTATCAGCAATATGTAGTGTACGCTAATGAATTTGCTTCCTTGTTCACTCATTCACTTCTCTGCATCTAATGGATGCTTAATAGCTTAGTAAGCAGTAAATTGAAATTATGCGCACTTAACATAATTTTACATCATCATTGACAGCTGTTTGCAAATTCTTGAGATAGAGAGTATTTCTCTTATCGCAGCACCACACGCTTTCTTAGAATTTGGAGAAATTCAATCCCTCACAAGCCATTACAGATACTCAGCTATGATTGGGGTAATGAGCGGAGTTTAACGAGGGATAGATTGAAACTAGAACAAATTCGACAGTATTTAATTTGCTTTTCAGATGTACTGAAATCATTGTGATGGAGAAAAATCAAAATGTAATTTTCTTTCATTTCTGTTTCATTTTCAGGTGACACGGTAGCAAGACAGAAGCTCCAGCTAATCAGTGCAAGCCCATACTGGTCTGCCTCGGTCAACTTAAATAACATTACACTGTGAGGATAGTGAATGCCCCGTCAGATGGAGCACAGAACAATATAGATTTAATTAGATATGGCTCAGCTTTGCAGAAAATCATCATTTTAATTTGCTTTGTCTTGGAACAATTTTGGTTTGTGTTAATGCCATGGCGTAGAGAATCTATTAGCAATTGACCTGGGATAAAATGATGCAGCACCTTTTCCAATCCAAATGAACAGCTTTTGCAAAAGTCTATCATTGTGTTTTGCGCTTGATATTCTGGGCACATTGTGATGCACTCAATCAAAGTTTGGATGGGTCTGCTGGCAGACACTTAAAAAGAGATTTTGTGGATTTTCAGGAGGCAGAATGTGAATCCAGTCAGTGGCCTGTGACTCTCTCAAAGCAGAAGCCAACAAATTCTGAGAAATTTATTATTATATAGCATTTGTAGACAACCCTGTCTCTTAACTTACTCTGAGTTTCATAAGAGGTCCGCTCCCTTTCCACAAAGAAGCACTCTCTCAAACACGGCACGAACACACACACACACACACACACACACACACACACACACACACACACACACACACACACACACACACACACACACACACATGACTATGCATACACAAAGGCTGCTTTTTGACTCCACTGGTTGGACGGGCCACCACCTGCAAGGCTGTGATGGCATGCACACAAGCATGAAGCTCTGATGCAAAACAAGGACTGTTTGAAATGCTAATCATGGGGAGAAAGGGGAGAGAAAAGAGAAGAGGTACTTCTTCACTGCTGAGAGTCTTTACATCATGCTTTTTTTGTTTCTGTTTGTGCTCCTGTGGAGGGGACTATGCTTATAGTAATGATGGGAAACACTGACAGTTCTCTGCCTTGAAGCAAATCGTAGCCACTAACACAACACAATGTTTACCTTTATTACCACTTCATCACTTGTCCTCTTTATATAAATAATATTCCTTCTGGACCCACCTCGATTGCCTCTCTTTTATCTCTTGAGTTCAGGCAGATACTTTGCAATTTACCTTTGAAATGAAGGGACCAAAAAAAATGAAAATAAAAACACAAATACAGTAGCTGCAAATCATTCCAACTTCCAGCATTAGACTTGCATGCATAACAACCGCTGCAAGTTGAAAGCAGCTGAACTCAACATAAGACGTTTATGCATGATTTATATTTTACATGTTATTGTTTTAGTAGTGACAAGAGTCTTCACTGAAAGGTCTGAAACTCAAGTGTTTACACGTTGGCTATTTTGTAAGCGTTCAGGTTTAATTCTTCCTTAACTCTTGCAGTGCTGTGAATTCATTTTACGGGATGCAATATGTAAATCTAAGATCATGTAGCGATACAGTATTCAATCACGCTGGATGTTTTTTACTGGTTTTAGATGACAGTAGTATCTCATGGAATCTGTAGTTCAAAAGTTCATCTCCTTTGTGTTTCTTCTTTTCCTGGAAATTGTTTTTATAGCTAAGAAAATAATTCAGAGGATAGCAGTGAGAATAGAAACATAGGGCCTTTGCAATGCTTTCCAGATGTAGATTATTATATGCATACATCTTAAGCAATGAATGTCGCATACAGAGCTCCATATGCCATGTTTATGTTGATCTCATCGAGGTATTTAGGGAATACCACCTTTCTTTCTTTCTCAAATTGTTCTTTTTTCATGAGCTTGCACTTAAATGTGCCTGATGGGACGTTTTGAGATTCTTCTGATTTTGAGATTTAGATTTCTTTATTTGTGACACAAAACCCTTCTTCTAAATCACTCTAAATGTGATATGCTTTTGAGTATTTTGTAGGTTCACTGGCTAGTTTTTAACCATTCTGACAGCAGTATTACAAAACTGCAGACCTTGTAAACTTGTCTGACATAGTTAGGACAAAGTAGGGTGATGGTGCTTTAACATTTGCACTGTTTTTGTATAAAAACTATAGGTGCAATAACAGAAACCATTTAAAATGTAATGCAATCCATTGTACAACTGTTATATATGGCTATACTGAATGAATATACTATACAGTCGTGTTGGGATTTAGTGCATTTGTTCAAGATATACAAAAGAGTCCTACAGTGATCTGCAATATTTATTTGTTTAATTTAGCTGCACGTATAACTCAAAAACTCCAAACATTCTGTGGTAGTAAACACAGTATCATGGGGGTTTTGGAGTGTCAGACTGACAATATATGCAATCAGAAGCTACTACCTCAGGCATTAGAAACAGAAATTATCATTGCAGTCACAACAGTTTTTAATAATTTGTCACTCTTGATTTTGTTCAATTTTGACAGCCGACGCTTCTCTCAGTGATGCAAACTCTGGGAATAAACCAAAAAATATTTATTTACTCTCAAACCCTTCAGAAATATGGATTGTGAATGCTATCTTGTTAAAGATGCTTCTCAGTGACTGATTTAACTCCTCAGGCTTGAACTGAAAATGAAGTTTACTCACAGAAAGATCACTGGAAGTTAAACCAAGGAGCTGGTTGAGTCCCACGGGAGTCTTTTCAATGTTCTTGCTCATTGAACCACATTGTACTTTTTGAATTTAAAATAAAATTGTATTTTTAAAGTTCCATAATTCCCAAACTGTTCTTGAACTGTTTGTGAATAAATATTTAGAATGACCAGGAATTAAAATGGAAAAAAAGACACATCTGCTGGGAATCCCTACAATCTGCTGCATCTGTACTTTTTCAGAAAAAATACAGGATTGAACTGTCATGAGTTTACATTGTAACATAATGTTTTGTCACGTACTGTTTGGTCATATTTTGTGAAGTAAGAGATTTGGTTTTTAAAAATTTCAACAGGAACTAACTTAGTGTAAAAAAAGTTTGAAGTAGGTAACAGTACTTTATACCCCAGGGGGTTTTATGTCAACGGTGACAGCACACATCCTCAAATTTCTGCCTATATTCCTAAAATACCAGTAGCACTCACAGCTTTATTTTCTCTGATATATTTTCAAAGGAGCTGGTGTGACATTCATTAGGTAACTTTCAGATGTGTCTCAGATAAACTGTGATTCATACACACACTCACACAGGGTCTTAGGAAATTTCAGCGCTGCTTGATTACCTCTTATCTGAATAAGTAAAGTAAAGTCAGTCACTTTATTGCTATGCTTTTTCACAAATTAAGTCGAAGCTCTCTCGGCACCTGCCATCTAAACAAGAATCACATCCCCCCCAAAATAAAAATGAAAGCAGCCAAATGAGTTAATTAAGGCGGGTGTTATAGGATCTGCACTCTTAGATGGGAGTAGCTGCACACACGAAATAAATGCTCTAAAAGCTGAGGCAAATAATCAGAAAATTATAACAGATGAGAGGATTAAAGATCCACAAGATGAGGGGGAAAAGTAACCTCACTTTTGAGATGTTATTCCAAAGGAGTAAGAGAAAGCTCGAACATTTCTTTACACTTGATTCTCACAATTCAAACCAGACTCACAAATAACACGTTTCTGACAGCTTATATGATGGGAGTTTCCGGATGATATGTGACGGGGAATATTTCCTCTCTTGTGGCTGTCTGTTGGGGACAGTAGTTCATGTTCACTAATAGAAAATAAACTGTCCTGGGGCTCATGAAAAACATAATGGAAACACTGTTCTATTCCCCTTTAACAACTTTCACCTCATCTAGAGTTGACAGTTATAATAAAAAATGTAAACACACTTCTCATTCTCTGTGTATAACTGCAGAGTGTGTGTGTTTGTGTGTGTGTAAACTGAATTAGCCTTCTTTAATAAGAGACAGCTATACAGTAAAGGCGACTTAAAGCAATGGTCTCAATGTAGTCTGGTCACAGCTCGAAGCTTCCATCTATTTGCTGTGTCGTTATGCAGACATACTATCTCCAAAAGAGATTATATTCGTGCTTAATTAAAACAGACAGCTGAACAATTACACTTTAATGAACAAACATTAATTGGACACAATTGATGTTATCAGCTGTGTGTGATGTATAGGCCTTTAAGCCTCTTGGCTGCATGTTGCAGTATAGACTGTTATGCACCCATAGTGAGAATAGAGAATTACACTGGTGATGCTGATGCACTGTGTTGGGGGTATAACTTTCTTATTTACAGGTTTTATTTCTGAGAAGGAAGGTGGAAAAAGCATCTACTGGATTTCACTTTGTCATTGCTTGAACCCAAGTGATAATAAGACTCAATTACAAGTTGCCAGTCAAATTTTGTTTCTCAAAAATCTTTCCATCTCCTTAACTCCTTATCCAGTTCAGGGTGACAGGGAGTAAAAGTTTATCCTGGCTGTCCCAGGGTGACTCTCAGGGTACACCATTGACAGGCCAACAGTTTATCGCAGGTCTAAGACAGAGGGATGGACAAGAGTTCACACTAAGACCAATTAAGGAACACCAAATAACTTAATGTGGGTCTAAAACCTTTCGACTATCGGAATATGCTGGTGAGAACAAATAGTGGTCTAAATTGACCACTGCTGTAAATGGTTGTCTTTCTTACCTAACAATGGCCTTTTCTAGTATTTATTTAAGTATTTATTAGATACTAGATAATAGATATTTAAATAATAGAAAAATGTAATACTTAAATACTACTTCCACTAATACATTTATTAAGGTTGATATCTAAGAAAGCAAATAAGTGTATTTCTGTCATAGTCCAGCTCTTTACATAAATGTGAGAAACAGTGCTTTAATCATGGTTTACCAATTTATTAACCAGACAAAGCAAAAACCATTATTAACTTTATAAGATGTGTTAGTCAGCATTGTCAGTGTGTCAGCAGTGTTTCAGTGTAAAGTGAATGTCAATTTGTAGCGTAAACCTAAAGTAACAAGCCTGATGCCAAGAAAACAAATAACATGGTGCTGAGTGAAGGAAGAGAGTAAGCAACTGCTTAAATGCTCCAAGGAGACTGAGCAGGTGCTCCCGGTTGCTCTAATTAACTCAGCCTACCAGGAACCTGCAAGGCAACAGAGAGGGACGGGCAGGGCCATGTAGCAGGCCCTGGCCAAGGCGGCGGGCCGTCACATTTCTAAAATGTCTGAAGTGTTCTTTTAGAGACACAATTAGAATAATAAGAGAACAAAACATAGTGTCATTGTATATTTGCTTGAGTCAGAAAATGAAGTTTTTTTCCCTTTACTTGCATCTTATCGTCATTTTAGGGGCAAACAAGGACAAAAGTGTAACTGTGTAATGAGCGCCTTTATCCCCTGTCTGAACTGTCGACATATGATGTCCCCACTGAAAACACACTTGAGCAAGGACCATGTGTTCAGCTTTCATATCACGACAGCCTAATTTTCAAAACTATTTTTAAAGTGTTTTGTATGGGTAATTGTGATTTACTGTCACTCTCCATTAAAGTCAAGAATAAGGGTGAGGCCAGGGTGCTGGGGAGGAAAATAACCCACAGCAAGACACCGCAGTCAGGGAGAAGGATCGGAGACGAGTTGGTCGCTGCTCATTTCACGTCCTTTGTCTCAACGGATGACGGTCACATTATGTCACTGTCTGCTTTGAAACATGCAAAACACAGAAATCTTCAGATACGCATATATGAGCGCACTATTATTCCTGAATAAAAAAAAATATATATATATATATATATCAGTTTGAGGACCAACACTGTGAATGGGGGATTCTAACTCATTTCACTGTTAACATGAGAAGTCTTTCCAATATCTCCCAAAGGCACAACAGTTTTCATTTTCAAGGCTCAGACATTAGAAACTAAACCACCAGCCCAAATCCAACATAAATAATAAGAGCACACAACACTCTTACTCAGCCTGCAGGCAGTTCCAAGTCATGGTAAGTCTGTTCAGCTTCCCCACAAAGCTAAACCATTATACTAAACCTATTTTTGCATACCTGTAGTTATTGTGTACTATATGCTGTGGTGTTCACAATAGCCTGACAAAAGGCAAGGGAAGCTCATCTTTAATTCAAGGCAGGTTTTCTCTCACAAAGATAAATCCTCTTCCCACTTATAAGGGTGTATGAGTGGGGGTGGGGGTGGGGGCTCCAACTATTCATCTCTCTATTGAGCAATTATTTAGCCTACCTGTATCTTCTGCAATTTTAGAGAAGGATTCAATTTTATGTTTCTTTTAGCCATTTAGCTGCTGCTCTACCCAGAGTGACACTGAATTGCTAGAACTGATCCTCTGCCATAATGACGGTGTTCCAGCGTGCAACATATGGCCAACACTTGTCACGTTCATTTCCAGACAGTCATGTAGCAGGTTGCACCCTACTCACATAAGCACACCTGGAAACCGAGCATTCTGTCGTATGTGTCACCACAACACAACGTGATTCTGCTGGAAAAACATTTTTACGCCTCTGATTTAATTTCCTCTTGTTTGCCAGCATGAATACTTTAAAAAAGTCATCCCTGCAAAAATGTAAAATGTCAGCCGAGTGCCTCTGCATTGGTTTGATATAACTTGATATAAGCTAGTGGAACAGACACTGTGCCATTGTCATTGTAAATCTGTCTATGTTTTCTTTATGTGATCAAGTTGTTATTCCTTTGTGAGGACCCGACGGCTTGAAAGGCCTGGTATTCTCGGCATGAATCATTTAGATGAAAGCCTGAGGAGGAGGGGGGAAGGAGCATGAGGCACCTGATGTCAACTTTAATTAGAATCCAGTTTGGTCCGCGTTACCTTGACTTTGAAATCCTAGAGTCCTGCAGGGGAAGTGGAGACAGTTCCACGGTTACAGGATGTGATTAGACTGGATAATCTTGGCGATTGCTCGATGCCACAGAAAACCACTGCAAAAACGAGTTAATAACTTTCACTTTGTTAAATGCTTTTTTCCACAGTATGCACTCCATGCCCCGCAGTTTCTCGTATATTTACTGAGTGCAACAAGAGCTGCAGTTGGTTTTTCTAGTATTAATTAACAGGCAAGCCCTGCACTGATCTTCACACAATCAGATAATTATTGGTGCGTGGGGGTTGTCTTGATAGGAATTATTACAAATTTAAAAGCCTATCATCATTCCCAGTTGTTCAAAGTTGCACCTTGATATTCATGAAAACAGAAAAAGTGACTTCCCAGTGCAGACAGTGGAACATGACTAGACTCTCTGAGTGTTTTGAATGAAATGTGTCTTTAGAACAAACCCATGGGAGCTCTAAATCCCAGGTGCGTCATAAAAAGAAGTCAGGGCACATCACCATCACTTGTGTCTTATTTCTCACTGTTCTGCTGCATGATGTGAGACATCAGGGCCTACAGCTTTAGCCCAGAGAGCCACTCCACAGACAGACAGAAAAAAGGAGGCTGCTGACATCGTCCACACTTTATGCCCGTTTAGCAATCCCATTTTGGACATGCAACATTATTTCAAATGCTAGTTAAAAGTCTGGCAGCCTGGGGGAAATAAAAGAAAGACCTAAATAATATGTTCATGAATTCAGAGGGCCATGTATAGCAATCACTGCTGGCCCTGCTGCATGTTGTAATTTCAGTACAATAAATGATGGACATTGTGCTGTAATTTGGCATCTGTGATTATGCTGCATGAGTCTCAGTGCAGACTGAGCCAAAAATTAACATGTGCAAGGACAGCAGGGGAAAAAAAGAGATGTCTCTCTTAATACAGCCACCCCTGGATTTACAGTAAAATGCTGTCCCTTTAAAAAACACATTCTTTGTATAAAGGTCTTCACTGAATCAAATCTCTGCTTTTTATGGCAATGAGTGCAAATTCTTGTCAAAATCACAACATGTAGCAACCACTATAGCTGAGTGTAGTTGCTATGCAAACAACCTCTCCATGTTTTTCATTGAGAGTCAAACTGTTGTCTCCCTTCCTGGCTAGCTTGTATTCAACCTAATTTTATACTGCATTCTTGCATAAGTCTTTTAAAACATTTTAAATTTAGTTTTGGTTTGTAAATTTGACTACTTAGAAAGTCAAAGAATAAATTTTTACTGTTAACATTGGAAGCTGTATTTTGTTTAAGGATATTTACAAATACCTTCAGGCACCGGGTAAAAGAAATCCCAAATAAATTAATATTCCATAGATTGCAGTGGTCACTACTGTGGTGCATTCAGCTACCTTTCAGTGTTTTGTACCTGGGCAAACTTGATCTTTTCTAGACAGAAAGTAGATGTCTGTGAAATATTATAAAAATACCTTTGATATTGTGACCTCCCCTGTCTAAAGGGCAAAATATAAAGAATTGTTTTAAGTAATTTATAAGGGGCTAAGGCCTCAAACGGGATAAGGATTTTATGTAACTCATGGGAGTGATTTTTGTTCAGTGCTACATGAAATGATATTGTGTGTTTTATCTTATTTAAAGTTCAGATGAAATCCTTCCTGAGCTTAAAAGTCAAATAAAACATCTATATATTAATATTTTTATCTAATAGATGAGTGATCCAGAGTATTCTAATGAGCGCACAAGCTGTGCTTTTCAAGAGAGCTGAATATCAGTGGAAAGCAGAAAATAATGAAACAAGTGGAAGGTCCAGGAAAAAACAATTTTTCCTGAAGATGGATGACACACTGCACAGCGACAGCAGCCACGAGTTCCTCCTGGAGTAATTCCTGAGGGAGCGAGGCTGTGAAAGCAATGGCCAGTGTCCCACTGAGTGCTGCATCAAAATGTTGTAAATACAGGGGAGCAATGCTTGTTTGCCATTTATTCATGCGCGATTGTCTTGCCTGTACAGGGAGCAAGAGTGACTCCAATTAATGACCTGTGTGTTGAGCTGAAAGAGGCTTCTGTGAAGGGTTGAATAGCACATTCTCAGAAAAAGCAATTGTGATTAAAGAAATAATATTAGATTTTGGAAAATATGCTTATTCTTTTAGATATCCATAAAGCTTAAATAACTAAAATATTCATGGGCTGTGGGAGGAGGACCTACCAAGCAAATAGGGATCATGATAATCCCAAATAGCAACACAGGACATGCTGCTTAACTTTAAAAAGAAATGAAAACTAACCTGTCTTTATTCAAAAGTAAGACCCTCTGCTAAGCAGCATCTCCAAAAAACTAAACACTGAAAAGAATGTCAGTGTCCCTGAAAGGTCACCATGACTCCCGATGTGTCTTTGTCAATGCCTGTCCATATGCTAACACAATCTAACAAACATTTTATTAGAATTAAAAAACTTCTGTTGTTGTAACCAAAAAAACTTAAAATCATTTGACATCTAAAAACATAGCAATCTGGAAACTTATTAAAAGAAAGCAAAACCTGAATTTTTAAATCCACAAATGCGCAAGCGAGGTTGAAACAAATGAACCTCAGGACTAGTGTTTGAATTGCACTTTGGAGAATATAGAAGTATAATGTTGCTGTAGAGTTAGTTACGCTGTAGGCTCAGAGACTGTATATAAAAGATGGATGTAGGTGTTGTGATTATCGCTCAGAAGTTTAAAGTTTAAAGACTTGAGATAAGCATTATGCTTATTGTCTAATTAACTTTTTTCTACTCAGAAGAGAAGAAACTGAAGTGTGCTTACGTCTTTCCATTCCCTAAACAACACCCTGCTTTACTTTACATTTGTGTGCAGTTTACGAAATTACATCACACTATATTAAATAAGACATAAACTAGTGATAGAGGCCATAAACCCATCAGCTAAGCGGTTACTGAGGCCATAAATTAAATTGGAAATGCAGTTAATTTCTCCCAGACTCATTTCTTCTAGCCTTATACACAAGCACGATTTCTTTTTGTTTCTTTCTTTTGCAGTTGGAGGAGCTGCCCCCTGCTGGCTATAAGAGCAAATGCCCTATTGGCTTCACTTTTCCAACCTGTGGGTTACATCCATCCTTTTATATAAGTCAGTGTGTGGGTTACAGCTAGACAGCTCAATGGGCTATTAGGAGTTTCTTTTTAAAGCTGACCAAAGAATGTGCACACAGCTGTAACTACATTGCTTTGATATCAGAGAAAACAAGGGGAGGCGAGTTCTAAGTGTCATTTTCCCCCCCCTGCGATTTCTCAGTCGACTTGTGGATTTTTATTTGCGATGCACATAGCAGTACAGAAGTGATCATTTCCTCAGGAAGTGTGAGGTGCACTGAATCTAAAATATTATTTTTGGGGGGCTTTGTGTTCATGTTTTACTGAGTGGCAAAGATGCACTCGCATGAGTAACAGGAACACTGACTTTAATGAAACTTCAGCACATATCAATAGATGGCTTCATATGTACAGTATTACCATTTGAATCATCCAACACAAATAAGGCATTTCAAGTTTTGGAAATGGTTTAACTGGTTTCACATGTTTTGGTGAATCAACAGGTTTTAGGGTAGCTGACATGTCACCAAATTTAATTGGTAAAGCAATTTAAGAGGTTATCAAAGGCATACACGTACCACACAAACAAATGGCAAAATGTATCAAGACACACAAGCAGTATTTGTAAAACATCTTCCTCATAATGCATTTGTTTCATCCTAACATATTATTCGTGAACTCATCAGACTTTGGCTCTTTTGTGGGTTAGAAGGGGGGAAGGTTCACCACCACCATAAATAGTTCATGTACACAATGAAGGACAAACAAATTATGTACAATGTTTTTCCTCTAATATTAAAAGGAGTAAAGAAAATCCTGAGGGCTGTCAGCTTCTGCACTTGCTCATCCCATGTCCTTTGATATATTCCTCTCCTGTTTGGTGCTTCGTAGTACACATCTGTCTTACTGATGTCTACGGAGGGACGTCAGATTCTCTCCAGATATTAATCCAAATGCACAGACAGTCTCGTTCTGTCTCAGAGTTGGAAAAAAAATGGGGAAAATGTATTCATTACAAGGTTATGATGAAGTTTCCTGCAGGCAGCTTTGAGCAGGAGCCTTGAGCAGAATGTGTTTTATGTATTCTACATCTTTTTACACTTTGATTTGAGAAGTGTCTGCATTTCTTCAAGCAACAATAGGTTCATTGTCTCTTGCGTTAATTGGTCCTACGACAGTGCTGAAATGAGAAAGAAAGACACATTTAGAGGGCTATATGCTAAGAGTTAATAGCACAGAAGAGAGCACAAAGTCTGTGTTTTGCTCTTTGCTCAGTTCAGAAGTTGGAACAGTTGGGAGAAATTAATTAGTAATCCAGTTTCCCAGTAAGCTGACCTGCAAATTATCCTCTGCACCTGAGGTCTTCACTTGCATCCCTTCTGCAAAATGCTAATATGTTGATGTTGTGTATGGCTGAGTGTTCTGACAAGAAAAATAAGGAAGGAATTAAGAGGTTAGACTCAGTTGTTAACAAGTCAATTTGCACTGAAAAGGAATCCTGCAAAGTTCAATGTTTTGCTGATGCCACAGACAGAGTCACTGAATGCTACACTTTTCTTCCACATTTCTGCTATAATATCATGAATCCTGCGGTCAAGAGAGGTTATCTTACCCTTGTGGTTTTGATCTTGTTCCCCGCATAACACATCCAGCCTGAGTTGTCAGGGAGCGTCTTACATTCCTCCCCCTCCAGGCAAGGCTCCATCTCACACCACCACTTCCCAATTACTATGGATGCTACAGGCAACAAAGACAAGAGAAATAACATAGTAGGCAAGTAAAAAGCCCCAAACTGAAAAAGCCTGAAAGCACAGCTTTGGTGGTTAGGAGATTTAAGGTGAAGTTGTCTAATTCTAATTATCTATATGTTACGTCAAAGCTATCGGTAAGTAATGTGGCTGTATTTGATAGCTCTATATGCTTTGGACAAACCGTTTTGGTGAAAAACTATTGCTTTACATTGTATATCCTTTAAAATGTGGCCTCTTTATTAGATGCAGTTATACATTAATACAGAGGCTGGAACTCAGGCTTTACATTGAGTGTAGGGATTGGTAGGTGTGACTGGGACTTGACTTTAATGCACACCATATCCCTGCCATCAGAAGAGAAAATTGCCTTAAATACAGGGTAAGTAGACAGTAAATGGTTTGCAATGTGTGACAGAGGAAAAGAATGTGTCAGAGCTGACATGGAGAGCACTCAAATATCCCTCAGTCTGCTCAGATATTGCAGTAATATTTGCAAAAGGGTTTAAGATAAAAGCTGCAGGTGAGAGGTTTCCTAAAGCCAATATGTGTTTTAGTTGTGTCAGACCCCGACACCAAATTCATTTCTTACAAAGCATTGAGCTTGTGTAGGAGACATTTGTCAAAGCATGTGTAAAACCTTCATGAAATATCCACAAGGTGCATATTTAATCAACGCCTATTTTGTCTGTGTCTCTTTGCCTTATTCTATTTTTTATTTCTGCACTCTTCCCTGAGGTGCGCTACATTTGGCAGATGTATTTGACTGTCTTGTGTCGGAGTAAAGCTTACCCCTGCAGAAACCTTCTGCTGTCTGTCAGCAACACAATTTGTATGTGGCGTTATCGCAGGTAATGTTAATCTTATTTGGGACAAAGCATTGCACGGGTGACTTCAGCCTTTTGAGAGATTTGCACAAATCTCTGTATCTTTACAAAACATATTTTGTATGTAAAACAGAACATGCTTGGTAGAATTCCAAGGGGGAAGCATCAAATTTCCCACGTGTGGGACTAATAAAGGTTATCTTATCTTATCTTATCTTATCCTATTCTTGCAAAGCAGTCACACACAGAATAAATACCATGCAATCATAGGACAGAATTAGTAAAGCCGATATTGTAGATTAACCTGATATTTTTTCTTCTTCTTTGGTTATAAAAATACTCACCGTCGACACATGAAGGCCTGTTTCTAGTGGTTCCAGCTACCTTCCCTGGCAGACAGGAACACTTGACCGTCTGTGACCGCTCCTCAATACGATTCTTATTACAGCATCTGTGAGCAGCAATTACCTCACATGTGCCCCCTTCTGATAAGAAAGAAAGAAAAAAAATGGGCTACATTTAGCCATTAAGTTGAGCTGCATTTGCATTCTAAACACTTAACTCATTTGTGGACATTTGCGGATTCACTGCTGGAAAGTTACTAATTTAGCTGAGCTCCGTGTTAACAATTATGAGGTTACTTGAGTAGTTTACACTAATCTTGCTGTTTGGAAGGAAATATTTCTGCTCACCTACATTTAACTGATGATTGTCGCTTGATTAATCAAAGAGACAATTATTAGGTTTTTAATCAACAGCTGTGTTTTCAAGCATGAAGTATTTTGGGGAGCAGTTTCTCCTGTGAAAGCAGACCCATTTTAAACCTAATGAAGGTCATTTTAAACATAGTTATTGACAAAACAGGTTTTCTAAAGATGCTATTTAGCTTTCTGAATGGAATGGCTTTTTCCCAAATATCACGATATTAATAATATCAGATTCACAGTGAATTTATTACATCTTTAGTTATGCTTTAGATAGTACATATAACCACATATGATAAGCTTATAAAATGCTTTGGATTGGCCAAGCTTGCTTCCATGTGACTCTTTATTAAAAGAGCGGTGTATGGGTCGGACCCCTTCTTATCTCTCAGATAACTATGATTTTAGTTTAGATATATAAAATGCTCATCTATCTATCTATCTATCTATCTATCTATCTATCTATCTATCTATCTATCTATCTATCTATCTATCTATCTATCTATCTATCTATCTGTGTGTGTGTGTGTGTGTGTGTGTGTGTGTGTGTGTGTGTGTGTGTGTTTATTAATAAACAACAACTGTCATATTTATGTTTCTGCTCATGATTTTGAATGCTTTAAAAATGTCCCTTAAGGTACTTGAAAATGATGTATCTTGTGTTTAATCTACAATGTCCATATTCATGAATTGTTTGTTTTTATGCAGCAAAATAACAGTAAAACATCACAGAAGTTTGCCGTAAACCAGAATAATCATTCCTGTGCTTTACAGTCTTTGAACAAGCGAAGCCCCTGCAGCTTGGCGAATGTGAAATGACGATGAAGAGATGTGTGAGAGCGGGCAGAAAAAAGACATCTATTAGCAGGAGGAGAGGCCTGCTTCAGGGTTATCATGAATATGAACACTGCATCCACCATGCAATTATCGCCAAACTACTGGCTTTGCCCTGAGGGATGTTAGAACTGGACGAAACGGACATGACCCACCTCGGCCTCTGGCCTCTCCCACCCACTGCGCTCAGACTCTCCAACATATGAGAGCTGTGCAGCAAAGGACCATCTGACAATTACACCCGTCAACATGACAGAAGATCAAGGAGGTTGCAGAGAGAAAGAGCAGTGAGAGGGGGAAAGTATCTGGTACACTGCCAGCAAAGCGATTTGAAGTAATGTTTGACAATGAGCTGTGGGTTTGTGAAATGTGTCATGGCTAGATTTGCATATATTGCTTCACTGCATTTGAATATTTTGGTTAGTGAGGTCCTCTTGATTCCTAGTAGTTTCTTCGAAGCCTTGGACACCATCTTAGCAGAAAACCCGATGTTGTTTGGTCATCGGACAAATCACTGCAATGAAACTAATGAAACTAACCATAAAGCAATCAAAAAAGATGGGGCTGTGTTAGTTGTGAGATGATTCAAAGACCTTTCTTTCACCTTTCTTTGAAACTTTTGCTATTGCATATAATCAGTGATTGAATATTTACTAAGTTGTTGTTAAAAAAAAAACAGCATACAATTAAGTAACACTCAACCAACTGTTTCATTTGTTTATCAAGAGAAAATAACAAATATTTGCTTGTTCTAGGCTCAAATGGTACACTGAACTGGTGAAGGGATATCTTTTCTCACTAATTAAGGCAAACAATGAGGACATGGTTCATTCTACAGTTTGACTACCATCTGACTGTTGTTGCAGCCATAAACCCTTCTTTCTTCTGGCATTTCCTGTCTATATTTCCTGTCTTCCTCTCATGCAGTCATAAAGGGAACAAAATGCTAAGAAATATATCTGCCCTGGTACTTTTTTAAGAGTAAAATAAATCTGTGTAATAAATATGGTTACCACTCTACTCACAGTACAGCAAAGCACTACCTATTGTCAGCACGTGTGCACATTCTCAATCTATTGATCACTATTGCACTCTAACTTTAAAATTCCTTTTCCTATATTTAATTGCATTATAATACCTTAAAACGCCAAATCGGGGCGACGTGGTGCTCACACTGAGCTCTGAAACTGAAATATGAAGAGGTCGCATGATAATTTTGGATCACTTCTAAATAAAGGAAGAAAAATGTGATTGTAGGGATTCAGTTTTTAAGTGGAAACTAAATTCATTCATAAGGCAGCTTAAATTTAAAAAAAGGAATAAGATCAATCTTGTGAGTCATCATCTAAGTTCCGGGGGGATTAACCAACACGGACCCAGGTGACCTACTGGGTAAAAATAGATCACTGAACTTCTCACTGTGATTCTCTAATTTTTACCTCATTGCATTAAGAGTCATCGTTATCTTTTCTAAGTGTGTAAAGCTTCAAAAAGTCAGATTGGTATAAACTTATTTGAAATTGATTCAGGATTCAGTATTTCTCCCGGGTTGATATTCAGCATATTTACAATCCCCGGTTGTGAATCTGCTCTTGCGGTAGCAGAAGCTAGTTGTGTTTATTAATAAACACAACTAGCTTCCCATTAAGGGACAAAATGAATAGTCAAATTTCAGACCATGGGAAGGATAGAATTAAAAAAGTTTGTCATTTTCTCGCTTCTTGCCAAGTCTGTGGAGCTTCTTTGGGTTATCATAACTCCAGGTTGTATATTTCAGAAAACATAAACAGCCTTTGGTTTAACTGAAAAATATCCAAATTCTGTAGCCAGTCTGAGCGAATATTGCCTGCTGCCTGATGCACTCAACAAAAGGGCATGTCTGCACAACGTTAATCGTGATGTACCAGTGGAAGCAGTGGGGCATCATTTGAAAACAACAGCCCACAGGGGTTTGTTCTTCTTAATGCATCTCCTTAATTGCATAAGACAGCCCCAGATTTCTTCTTTGATCTATTAAAAACACTATTCAACAGAATTAACTTGCATTGCTTGTTGCTACCAAGCACAGCAAAGAATAAGGATACTCTATTTTTGGAAATCATCACCTCCGAAGAATACATTAAAATCGAATAAAAATGCAAATCAGTGTGGTATTTCCAGCTGGCAGGTGTACTGGGTACCTTTAAACAAAAGCTAAGCTTACACTGATGAATGCTTTTCAACTTCACCCGTGGTTTCAGCCTGCAAGTACAACACGCTGCATGCTCCAAGACCCCATCATTGCATGATAAATATTGCAGAAGGAAACGAAGGATAACATGGATGGATATGAATGCTCTCTTCAGGTAAGGGCTGGAGTCATGCAAGGGTATAATTGTTTTCTGTATTTCCATTTCTCCTATTATCAGTCTTCCAAATGACAAATGGCTTTTGACAGTGTGTGTGTCTGCCAGTGTGTGTGCGTGCTCATGGTTGTATTGCCTCTACAAAAACATTTTGATTGACAGGGAACAAGGGTCACACAGAAATTGTCATTCATCAGGTCAGAGGTCACAAAGAAAAAGGGTCTCAACTGGAGCTGCCCTGATTTTGCTGCCATGCTCCCTGCTCCTGCCTCTTCATTACTCTGGGCCAGAAAACCTGTATAACCTGCACTCAACAGGGCACAACTCATTTTCAGGCTTGGAAGAGCTGGGGAAAAAATAATTCTGCTATATTGTGGTAAGATTTCTCTAGTGTTGCCTGGGAAGGTCTGTTCCTGGTGTTGTTTGGTTTCTTATGGCGATTTATTGCATATGCTGACCTTTGTTGATCTGTTATGAGAAATAAATCCTTGGAACAATGAACATGCTTTTGATTGTGTTTGACATTTTCTAATTCTACAGTTACAGATACAATGTAAATGATTAACGATGAACAGGACATCAATGATACTGAAGTATTTACCAAATTAAGCATTGAAATTAAAAAAAAAACATACGGAATCACACCAATTTTCTTCGAGCATATGAGATAAATGTTTACATTAATACTGGACTGTATTTAAGAATAACTACATTTACTCAAGAGAGCAAAATCTATGCAGCATAAGCTAAGATTTTACTTTTTCATCCTTTTAAGAGTCTAATTTGATCCTATATTTGCCAGAAATCAATTTACATCTTTCATTAGCTGCTGTATGCCTAAAAAATGAGAGCGCTGCTAAGCCTTAGAGTACATTAGATCAGAGCTGTTTTATCAGCAGAAATAACTTTTAAATTCTTCTCAGCTGTTTTTTTTAAAAAATTTCATATTAAAAGTACTAGTCATACTGTACACCTTTGTGCCTTCAGTGCAGCTAAAGGACCTGTCTTCTGTTGTCTTACTGCTTTATTGGTTGTGTTTGTGTTACACTTTTATCAGTCTATTACTTGATATTCAAAGCACTTTTAGAGCTTCTTCCCTATGACTTTATACATTTTCACATTTAGTTTAACATCTACAAGCCATAAAATTTGATCAAAGGGTCCAGGAGAGCTACAAATGGATCTAATGGTGAGATCATTACCTTAAGTACTATACAGAAATGCTTGTAGAAAAATAACTGAATTGTAGCTGCAGTGTTGGAAGAAATATTTATGTATTTTTCGCCCAAAAGCAACATACTGGTTTCCAAGGTCAAAAATGAATAGCATACCCTATAGCCAGCAATAATATACAATAGGTCTATCTGATGTGTTCTTATAATATCCTCATATGCAGCAGAAGTAAATCATTATCAACACTTTCCTGTCTCACCCAACTTTAGAGCTTCTCAACGTCAGAAAAATGATACCAAAAACTCATAAAAAAGGAGAAAGCAGAAAAGGTTGAGGACGATTCGTTCTGGATTCATCTGAACTCCATGATTTTCGAAGCACCTAAAGCTTGATATGTCTGCAAATCAAGATGTAACAGCGTGTTGATAGCTAATGTAAAATTAATTTAATACTGATTTTGTGAAACACAAAAAGCAGAAAACAAAACATTTCTCTAGCACTCTAAACAACTCCTCACAGAGGGTTCTGTGCAGAACAAGTTTACCACATGGAAAAGTGTCAAAACACTTAAATGTAATGCTATTATCTACACAAATGACAACACCTGGGATCCGCAGCGTCTCATCTGCTCAATGGACAGCAAGTGTCGTTCAGTCAATGCTCTCCGGCACAATGAGTCACGCTGGAAGCCAACAACACTGCATCGAAATTCGATGAGTTATGGACAGCAAGCCTGGTTGAAGGCAAATGCTGTCAAATCATGCGTGACATGAACGCGTAGCACCGATTCTGAATTTCTGTGGATCTGCGGTCCTGCCTGCCTAATGAATGTGAGCAGGGTTCATGTGGGACCAGTAAATGGTTCTTCAGACGTGATGAAACAGCTATTGCGCAGAGGAAAATGGTCAGTTTATCTCAATAGAAATGTCACTACGCAATAAGTATGCAATGGCTCGCTGTCTACTGTAATGAGCCCAGACTGTGGGGTTGTCTCTGGAGACACTGATAGCAAGTATACCCTCTGAATGACAACACTCCTCTGCCATCTGTTTCAGGCATTCAGAACTGTGTATACATGAAAAATGTTATACGTGTAATTCATATAGGGAGTCTGAACACCACGATTTAATGAACAGTGAATATAACCGAAAGGAAAGCACTGAAAGTAGTCACTGTTACACTCCATATACAAACCAAATGGAAAGCCTAAGGGACTCAATTTAGCAGATAACCAGTTTCTCTCCTGGGCTTTGGGTTCCATTGACTGGCAGCCGGTGGCACTCTGTGTACACCCTGCTTGCACAGTGCACAAGTGCCATGTGACAATATATCTTGATAACTGTGTGACATCTGAATAACTCCAAACAAGCTCAGAGCTGAGTCCATGTCACATGGAAGTCCCTGGAAAGTCCGTAGTTCCTGTGGTTAATTATTTTGTAGCTCAAAAGTCATTTATCAGAGACAGCGGGCCCTGATTTCCCAACCACAGAAGTCCACGTTTTAGAGCACCATGCCTGTCACCTATTAATGGGAAATGCATCCAAGGTGACCCTTAATAGGCTTCACTTTCTCTGTGCATGCTCTCTGTAGACATCCAAGCCAGCAGGGTACAGCAGTTCTGTTGCTGACAGGAAATGGGAGCGCCAGATTAGAGAATGTCAAATTAATGCAGATGGAAGACAGTGAGAGGCACAAAACATGTGACTGCATGGTGTCAAATTGAGTGTCTATTTTTTTCCCTGCCTTCTGCAAAAACATCTGAAATCCCTGCAGTACTGTTGTTATTCTAGACATAAATGCTGGGGTGAAAGTGAGTGACATATTGCTCGATACACTCCGAGACAAATTTGTTTTGAGTCTGGAGAAAATGCAGAGGAGTTGTTGCAGTGTAAATGAGATTTCAAACAACGCTCGAGTAAATTTGAGAATTGCAAATGTTTAAAGAATTAACAGAATTTGTCAACAGCTTTAGGTATTAATTGCTATCAATGCATATTTAGGTTGATCTTTTTTTTCTTCTTTAAAACACTTGCATGTTGTAAGTTTACAAACGTGTGCGCATGTGCTTGATAGAAAGGGGGTATCAACACTGCCATTTTCTACTCTGAAAAGGCACTGTCCATGACAAATAAAAGTACAGATATTCATGAAATATGCCCGGTGGTTTTGACAGCATGTCACGCAAGAAGGCCGTTAGATTGGTCTTGTGCAGTGGGCCAGACATGGGTGATACTTTATTGAAATGCCAAATGACTACTCACAGTGCAGAGTGTGCTTTTGTTTTAAGATGCATGAAAACTGCATGTAACAAAAGAAGCAGTGAGTAGTGGAGAATGGGTTTCTCATTTGCATCTGAGCCTCAAAGTCTGTCGTCTCGTGTTGTCACATACAAGACGGGACCGGGACACTGGCGACACCGTGGTCCTGATCAAGGATATTCCGTGCTACTTTGACTCTTCAGTGAGTTGGTCCCACACATGAAAAAGGCCAGTGGTTATGTGTTTTTTATGGTGTGGCATGTTGAGCATGACAGCAAAGTACAGCAATCACACAGCAGCTTTCATGTCCATTAAACACACATAAAACAGGCTATGCTGTTGTTGCACACGATTACTGCAGAGTTCTCGGAAAAGGAGCGCACAGCAAAGAATGCATTGTAAAAATTTGTCTTCTGTCAGTGTGATGTCATTCATTTTTAAATGTCAAGCTGTTCCTGTCCTTCTATCTAGCTTTTTTTTTTCTCTAACTCGCAAATGTCCAGAACTGGTATTTCATATTTTTAGATCGCTTGCTCAGATGAAAGAGTTGCATTCAGCAAGAAGAAAAGCAAGGAGAGATAGAGCCAAAGCAGAGAGCCTTTAGAGAATGGCTGTTCGCCTCTGATGTGACTGCTGGCTGGCCCTCTCACTGCCAACCAGACAATCCACCCTGGGTGCCGATGTGGTAGCAGCATGTAAACTGTGTAACATGAGTAATGAAAAGATTAAATGACCTTTCCTGACTGTTCTCTCAAGAGACAGTGGCGATTATTATGTAGGAGTGCCGATAAGGGGAGAAATATGGCAGATATTATCTTTGCTGGCCGCCCGTGCCAAAGGATCAACATTTTAAACACATCTTCCTGCCATTAAGGATGATATAGGACATTTGTTTTGTATATTGAAACATTTTAAATGCATGCATAACATGCTTTAAATTAGACATTGTAGATGTATTCACTTCACTGACTGCCTCATAAAGTTCTTGTTAATTTGCTCGATACTGGACCAGATTTTAATGTAGACCCTTAAAAAGCACTGTCTTTTTATTGTAATTTAATTTCTTCTGGTGATGCATGACTTGAAATGTCTCATTTAGTCTCTCCGTCATGTTCTTTATATTTGACAAAAACATAATATCCCCACTTTCGTCCCCCATTTTCACACATGCATTATCCAGTCTCTGCAGGAAAGGTAATTGGATCTGTGGTGTAAATATGCCAGAAGACTTATAGCACACCAAGGAGATATTAGGAGCAGAAAAAAAAAAAAATAAAATCTGCATGAGAGCCTGATAAACCCAATATTAATTACTTTGCTTATTCCTAATACTACCCTCCCCCTTGGAACCAATTAGCAAGTTGAGATGCTTCTTTTCAGTTTAATGAGGTCTAAGTAATGATAATGAATTTCATATTCCTGCCAAGCATTTAAAATAGGCTACCACAAAGGCAATGCCATGTGAAATGATCTCTCAAGCATAATTCCCAGTCTGCAAGAAGTATTTCCTTCATTGAAAAAATCAAAAATGTGGAAATGAGGTCCCATTTTTAACACTACAAATACAGAGCATGAATTAATAGAAGTAATATTTCTTCACCACGATGCTGTTTGGGTACCACAGGGGTGTTAGTTAAAAGAGACTCTGAATCTGCAGTCTCAGTTTTAGCGAGATTACTTTTTTCAACTCGATCATAAAATCCCCAGCATCCAAATTCCACAGCAGCTGGCCAACAGTGAAGTGACAAAATCATCTAAGGAGCAAGACGAGCATGAGGTCTGCCACACCTCAAAATCCTTTGCAAAGAGAAAAAAAAAACCAGGCTTTGTGACAAGGTCTACATCTACACACCCACAATGTGGCTAAGCTGGAAAACTAGTCACCAGGGTAGAATTTTACATTGGCAGAGAGTGCATTCGCCCAAGCAATCCTCAGCACACAAGAGACACGAAGGTCTGAACTTGCTGATATAATGTTTACAAACTCTGGGGGCGAGAGCTATCACTAATTCACTGGTAGTTTTTGATTCCTGGGGAAAATGTTGAATTAAAGTGAACGAGTGCTCACACATGAACACTTGTGCAACCACTGACATCAGCAATTACAGTGAAGTGCCGTGATGGTGGGATCCTTTCCAATGTGAAGGCTTGTTTTGATTCACTGACATAGGAACAAAGGATAAAAAGGCAGAATTGATTTTTTCATGTCATTAATAATGAGGAATTTGAAGTGCTGTCACGGTGCCTGGCAAAACATTTACTGTAGTCTATTATCCTGTAACTCAATGGGCTTACGGGCCTCTAAAAGGGGGCGACATTTTTGGCTAAAAACAACACAGAGCCCATCTATGTGGCTGCAAAGTGGTACTCGCTTTCCTCTTATCATCTTATTAAAATAATGGTTCCAGAGAATACAGGTTCACAGCCGCAAATTCAAAACCAAGATATGAAAAAGAAAACAAAGAGAAGCTAAACAACTAACAGGAAGCACAAAAATGAGCAAAACAACAACCAACATACACAAGAAGAGGCACAAAGTAAAAACCAAGATATAAATAGAATACAAAATGAAATGCAGTAATGTTATTTTTTCAGTTTGGGCGTCTTGCCCTTGGGAGTTCTGGGGGCATGTTTGTCTCCAGGGTGCCACTAGCTCTTATCTATTCTGTGACTCTGGGGTATCCAGGGTTAGAGATAGCAGATAGTTATTCTTTTAGTTTCTTATTTAAATATCTAAAGCTGAAAAAAAGAGAAACATATCTAAAGCTAGTTATTTTTGTTTCCAAGCAATTTAAATATTATTCATGTGAAGTTTATTATTCCCTCTAATAAATGCATTTCTTTATCTTTGTAAGTCACCCAGCACCACGAAACAACTCTATTCCAACATTTGTAAAATCATGCTGTGGTCTAAAGCAGATGTACAATTTAGTGTAATAAAACTTTGATACTAATTACTCCCAACATCATCATCATCCATTAATTGATGTGAAACTTTAATTGTTTGCATAAACTCATTTAAGAAGCAACTAATTTATTTTCAGACACAGATAAACTTGCTCCATAACTTTCCCGAACCGTGTTTATTATTAGCAAAAACACTCATTCGGTTTGCTGTTTTCACACAACACAAAGGACGATGTCTGTAGAAGCCGAGTTTTGTTTTGGACTATTTCTGGATTAAAGCAAACTGAGCACTTTTATCAGGATTCGGGGTTTCAGAGTCAACTATCCTTGAGCTATGTCAGCTGTCATAGCAACATATTTAGAAAACTGCTGCTAACTACAAACAAATCCAGGGTCTAACAATCTAGCTGATGACCCCAAGAGGATGCACTGCTTCTTATACCCAGCAGAGACAAATTTGTTTGAAACAATCCAATAATAATGTCATTCGGAGGCAAAACGTGTTCTGCTATTCTAAGCAGTTATTAAACAGTAGGCTTTCTTAGCAGAGCTAATGTCTTACAGAAGCAATTGGCCACGGGCCACAGCTCGTATACGCAAAGTTCTAACATAAATGTACAAATTTTAGGAGTAACAATGCATTCTGTTTGTTCCTCAGGAGCTTCTTTGGCTTAGTGCAAAAACTATTTACATGCAAGCTTTCAAGTAGGAGTTTAAGCCATAAGCATTTGGCATTTTGTTTCTTAGTGATGGATTGAACTGAATTGTTAGGTGAACTCTGTTTTACATCACTAAACACAGACTTTAGAGCAGTGGTTCCCAAAGTGGGGTGCACTCTGAAGGACAGAAGAATGCTATAAAGTGTATAGACTATATTATAGACGATGCATTTCTAATAGTTGTATTTTATGTTACTTTTTTAAACACATCAAAAATTCGCAGCTGCCTGTTGTCAGTTTGGAGGTGTGACCATAACACAGTAAAGGGGCTTCCTTGAGCGAGGGTACACACAGTCATCTTTAGTGACAGCCTAAATGAGACCGAAGCACCTCTTTATTGAGAATCTGTTGATATGACTGGACGCTGTGTTTCATCGGACTTCTCTGATTAACTGCATCTTTGTAGGTAAACAGAGACAAACTACAGATGGATTTTGTATTCCAAGTCACAATTTACGTCTACAGACATGCTTTTTTTTAAGGAAAAAGAAAGCATAAACCACATTTATCATACATCTTTTCATTCTCAGCTGTTTTCCCATTTTAACCCACCGTGATCAATCTTAGAATCAGGGAGTCTATGGCCTTCAAATGTTTAAATCAAATTTCCAAGGGTATACTTTGGCTTCAAGGATATTTACATAATGTCCACTTTGCTTAAAACATGCAGTATATGCTCCAATAGACTTTAGAGTGCCTTGAGGGTCTTGAGGTATGCAAGAGTGTGTTTTCTTGTTTTGGCTCGTTCTGGGTCACTGATATTATGAATTAAGGCAGACATAAGGATGAATAAGTTTACTTAGGTCACTTTTCTGTCACATGTAGTAGGGAATGATGGGAATGAAAGACTTTTACGTTGGGATGGAGGTTTTTAATGGCAGCAGATCTAAAAAAGCAAGACATTGAGGTAACCGCAGATGATGAGGATTATATTTATTTGTGTCTGATGATCAATGAGATATGACTTTGACAGTGCTATCTCTCAGATAATGAGGTTCACGGCAAAATAGCAGGCTGCTGCCAGCAATGTAATGACCTCAAGATGTGACAGATTTGCAATTACTGTTCTGACTCATGAATGAGTGCTATTAGGCTGTTACAGTGGCCTATTTGTAATAGGTTATGTACATAAACATGGCATATAATGCACAGTGTTAAAATACATCAATAAGTTCTTAAAATGTAGAATGTTTTTGTAAAGAAACTGAAGGACATTTTTAAAATAAGGTCATTATTCATTAGTATCATGTTCTGAAAAGTTCGTTTAATTTCTACTTTAATTTGTTACAGTTCTCTAAAGGCCCGGAAGAGAAAATTTAACACTGCAGCCTTTATCAGGAGGATAAACTTTGTGAGCCATTAACACCTGTGTTATTAATACTTGGGAAAATTTGGCTTCGATAAGAAATAGCCGGTGAAGTCATGAGAGAGAAAGAGAGAGAGAGAGAAGCCTGGCAAATTAATTAAGCTGTGGGCCACAGAAATTCATTTTGCATATAAGCGTTGTGACCACAAACCATAGCCCGGCACAGAATTGGCAGAAAGACTTCAATTAAACATGCTGTTTAAACAAATATCCACAAGCTTAGAGGAGTACTCTCTTATGAATAATTCATAGGCTAAAAGATAAATGGGAAATACTAGAATATGTAAAACCTATTTGTAGCTGTGAGCATACAGTAATAATTAGGCCACTGATTGTCCTCAGATTCATTTACTTAAGAATATATTTTTCTTTCAGGGCTAACCAAGGAAATTACATGAATACTTTCTAAAATATGATGGCTGAACAAGCTTTGCCTCAGCTTTCAGCAGAGCCATTAAAGCGGGAAATCTTTTTAGCAGGCGGTAGAAGAAGTTTCTGGTGTTTCACAGAGTGGCCGATGGTCTTTCAGTATAACAGTAACATGTGTAACAGCATCAGGACAAAGTGAGTTTGCCGAGTTCCAGATGTGGCGAAGCCTCGGGCTGAGGCTGCACGCCACTTCCCATTGGCACTGCAGCAGAGCAGCGATGACACTAGTGAGAGCGTGGTTGAGAGGAGGTCTAGGGGAGGGGAGGAGGAAGATGTATGTCAAAATAATGTGCCTCCAGGATGCCTTATATAAGGCTATTAAATTGTCAGTGTCTAAAACAGTGCATAGTGGATACAACCTTTGTTTGTGACATGTTTGTTTCATTGTGAGCTTTGCCAGCGAGTGGTTTCTTTTGTTGAGGCACACAGAAAAAAGTCCTGATCCTCTAGTCCCCACTAAAGCTGCAGAATGGGAGACATGAGGGATTTATGTGGTATTTTCACTCTAGGAAAAAAAGGAGAAACTATATTTTCACTCCATATATTAGAAGAGAAGATATTTAAGCTGCTTAACACTGAAATTTCATCGATGTTTGAAGGAGCCATCTTAAAGAGGAAGAAGGGTAACTTTGCAAGAGTGCAACATGTAGCATGCGTGACTTAAATATGAGCAGATTTTAACATGCAAGTGAGCTCCTTCTGCTTGTATCCCCAGTTCTGCTGCTTTGCATATCTTCTCTTTGTATGCATGTTCACTCACAGCCAAATGTTTTACAGTAACCACAAGATAAGAGATTATCTGCACGGCGTTGAGATTCAGTGACCTTTCAGTTATGAACAGTTTGACCCTGCCGAGCCAAATGTTGGTGGGAGTAAGTTCACGAGAGAGCAAGGCCACCTCAGGCAGCCACTATCTACTGTTTGTTGTAGTTTTTGCTAACACCTCCACATGATGCACTGCATCACCAATGGCACTATTTCTTCCCCTGAATGTAGACTGCTGCTCAAAAAATTCAACACACCTTTGTTCCCTCTGAACTGAAGCATGTATTTTGATCTTTAACAAATATCACACAACATCTGAGGTGCAAAAGTGTAAATAGCCATACCTGCACAGGATTTTTTAAATGTATTTTTAGTATCTTAGCTTACATTTTAAAATCATTGCCAAGTTATGGGGGTTATTTTTTTGTTTGGTTGTTTGTTTACCAGGTCAGAGTTTTAGACAGAAAAAAAAATTGTCCATCTGCGATTCCTCTCGTTTCCTCTGGATATGTTCAGGGTCAAGAAATACACAACCCCAAATAAAAAGCAACATCTCTGACCAGGCCTTTACGGATGCAAGACAAACACAATCTGTTCTCTTTTGTGCACTGTTCATGCTCTTTGCACCAAATAAATACAGCACCTCATGAATCATACCGCAGAGAGCAACCCTGCCTGTACCAGGAAGGCGGAGAATAGCCCTAAGCATATCTGAGAGAGTGGCAGGCAGCAATCTGTAAGTAGAGCTGTAGGGTGGAAAGCAGGCCACCTTGTTCGATTCACTGAGCACACACAGGCACCTAGTCAAGGGTCATCTAGCTAATGGACTTCTGGACACACATTCTTTGCAATAAGGCTGCCAATATGTCAGTGGATGAACAGGACAGGTGCTTCCACAATGTCAAAAAGAAATTATTATTGAAAACACATCTGGAGTGTGAGACACAGTGCTGATAATAAATCTCTCAGATGCCTGTTCACACAGCAGCCGATAATTCATCAACAGTTTCAATATGTTTAAGAGATATAAAGAGCAGGTCACAATTAGCTGATTCCAAAACCACTACACATGAATGATTTGATATACGTCCGGGTAGATCTAAATTCCTATTGGCAAGGACACAACTGATCTCTTGCCCTCTGTAATCTTGATTTCCTCTGGTAATACCAGTCACCGTGAACTCGTGGCATTTTGCTGCCTTTAATGATTGGCCCAGTGGTCTGTAGCCAATGGCCTTCTTGCCACCAATTCATGACCCGTCAACCCCAATCCTCCCACCAATCCAACAGGCACACAACACAGCACAGAACAAATGTTCGAGTGTCAGAATCAATCCAGACAGGCATCCCATCCTCCTCTCATAAAACTGGCATCTCATTTGTGCGGAAGTGAGGTCTATGGAAAAATGGAATGACAGGACATTTTCCCTGTTAGTAAGACGGGGACCTGAAGGATTCAAATTGTTTCTTTTCTCCAAAAAAGGACCCGAACGCACAGTTGAAATATTAATTCAATTTCCTTTTGTTGATATGAGACCACCTATGAGAAGATATCCCATTTGCCTGTGTTTTTCCCCTCTTCTTTTATATATTTTTCTACGTCTCCAATTCACATGCACACACCTGAGTGATGAAATGGAGGTGTTGGAACGGGAAGTCTTCTGACTCACAATATTGAGACTGTTAAAAAGACTTCTTGCTGATATGCTTGAGGTGCACCAGCGCATAGAGGAAATAACAGACACTCAGGACCTGCACATTCATACAGCTACTTCTCCCTTTGAAGTTCTGACAGCATTGAGCTTCCTCTTCTCTGTTGAATTCAGAGATCATAATTATTTACCATAACCAGGGCTCACGTCCGCCTGATGAAAACAAAAGTCCGACCGCAATGCTTCACTCATATTCCATTCAGTGCAATTTCACAGTCAACACAATCGCACAGATCAAATTGAGGGGGAGCAGTGTAGCATGAATATCAACCGTAATAGCTGAAGAAGGAAAAAGCAAAGGCATTCATTGTTTATCTGTGTGATCTTCAGTAGAAGTTCTCAAGCTATGTGGTGCAAATCTTAATGAAAGTCAGCCCCTGTGCAATCTGCCTGCTAAATAATTTGTTAATCACTAATATATTAATGAAATAAAGACTGAAATAAAGTGGGCTAATATTTTCTCTTAGGAATCTAATTAAACACTTAAGCAGCCAAACCCAGCATACAGTAGCAGTACTCAAGAGGCAATGGAAATAAATGGAGATGATTCAGAATGTATTTTTTGCAGCCATTTCTATGCTGTATGTGTCATGTCAAATAAGAAAGAAAGTACAAAAAGACTCACCAATCATATGAATTGTGGTCCGCCCAGGCCTTGTCCCAGGATGCTGTTGGATGGTGTCGTAGAAAGTGGCCTGACACAGCTGGATGGCAGTCACACTGACCCAGAGGCACAGGCAGAGCAGCCAGGACATGACAGGACACATCTGCTGAGGACCAGTAGAGCTGGAATCAACCCATAATGCATTATGTCTCAACCTCTGACCTCACTCTCCCTCACCTCCACTTCTGCCCCATCCCCTGTGCATGCACACTTCTGGAGTCTTGAGCAAAAATGAATACATTTCAATTTTCTTTTAAGCACTTTTGTCGGTAATTTGACCTCAACGCCCCTCAGTGGAGATTTTTAGTCATCAGAATTTATCATTAACATGATTATATAAGTATGAGTTCTTCACCATTTCATCTTCCTACTTTGCCCTGTCTTGTCCCTGAGCCACAACACTGCAAATGTGGAGTGATCCCTGGGGACTTTTTCCCATGCAGCAGAGATTTCCCCTGACAGGCTGACTCCCTTCAACTCCTGAGTTGTGCTCCTGCCTCAAAACCAAAATCAAACTTAAAGAAAGATAAGATTTTGCAAGCAGCTGGCTGCCGTGGCTTTTCTGTATCTGTCACAGTAATATGACAGTGACGTGGTGGTAATAGGAATCAAAAGGCTTGTAACGTCTCACCACGCTGTTTAGATAAGAAAAAAAAAGGAAAATATAGAATTCACGGCGAGGAATGCATCTGGTCATATCAAAATGGAAAAGGAAAAAATATTTTTCTAAAAACATTCCTTCCCTGAAATTCATTCATATCAGGATTTATTTATTAGGTTTTACATTTTAATCTAATTTATATATTTCAATGACAAGCCCTAAAAAAAACTTTTATCAAATCATAAGTAAGAAAAAATCTCATTGGTAGTCCTGGGTTGTCTTTTCTGTCTTTTTATTTATTGATATTGGTTTTGTAAATGTTAAACTGGAATAAAATAGATAATTAGCTAAACAGACAGTGCAATTTTAAGCAAAATCAGTATCATAAAATAAGATCAAATGTATTTAGATTTTCTCAACGCTGTATCAGAGAGTCCAGTTATTCTTTATGAATGCATATTTCACAGTTTCCATTCTTTTTCTTCAAAGACTGATACAAAACCTGAACATCTTAACAACGACAGAAATTAGGTTTCACTCAGAGAAGAACAAAAGATTACCTTACCTGAGCAACCCAAAAAATGAGTGTATAAATATCTCAACAGAATGGCATAAATCCATCCATAATTCTGCTCATGTTGATCCCATCCAATAACTGTGGATTTGGCTCAAGCAGGGAACTCCGCTGACTCTGTCTCCCTGCTCCACACTTTGATAGCAACAGTCCGGTGTTTCACGAATGACCGTCAAGCCAGAGTCAGGAAATAGATTTACAGCTGTTTCAATTCCACCTTTGAATTATCACTGCTTCCCCTTAAAGAGCTGCTCCCAGTGACACTGAATTCATTTGCCCCTTCGCATTTATAGGCACGTGCAGAGTGCTCCTTGATTAACTGTAGTGGAATCTCTTCTTTCCCCGTCTGCATCCTTCCAGTGAGAGGCAGCCTCTGAACAGCAGCGCTCGCTGAGTCCCTCCTCAGCGAACACTGAGAGACAAATGTTCACGTACAGCTTGGCTGAGTGTAAAGAGTGTATCACATGTCTTAAAGCCAGACTGCCTCTGGATTAGATGGCATAGTGGGATTCCATCTAAACAGATGCTTCTAACAAATGCAAATAAGGGAAACTGGTATCACTCATGTAGCTGTGACCACGGGATTAGCAATTATTTACATTTAGAATGCATTTATTTTTCATCCGAGGCAACAGTTCATTTTATTCTTTTATTCTTTTCATCTTTAATTGAGTGTCTCAAATCTGTCTACATTAGGGTTTTAAAGACACGCTCAGTGTTTCTAGGTGATTCAAAATTAATCTAAAAATCCTGACCAGAAAGTCAGGATGTTATGTTACCAAGTAACAAAAGATTCGGGAGAAAATAAAAGCAGTCCTCAGCATACCTTTATTTTGTTGTGGGGAGGTGTATAAAAGAAGATGAAGAACATGTTTCCACATGCTCAGAAGAAAAGAAAATTGAAATTGGGTTGTTTTGAGAAATAAAAATGTCCATTCATCTGAAGGCAATCTTCACCTACTGTTGGAGGGAGTTCTTCAGTACACCATTATGGAGATATAATGATGATCATAGGGGGGTGAGAGCTGTAATATGAAGTAAGTCAGTTCCCATCTGGATGAGTGGAAAACAGCTAGATCCTCCCTGTTTTCCACCACCTTCATTATATGGTGATCTCTACTTTTGAATTGTGTCTAGATGTTTTTTGTTTTTTTTTATCACTGGTATGCAGAACATGCCCAAGGCCTGCAGCTCACACTGCCATCTCTACGGCATGGAGACATCACATTTTATTTTGATGCTTGCTCAGGAAGACAGGGTGCATTCCCAGTTCAGGAAGGAGCGAAGAATACCCACAGTGAGAGAAACTGCAAGAAACTGCTGGAGATGTATGCACGTTACAACACAGCATTAATGTCTGTGGCTTTGGCAGAGTCAACTGTGTGGGGGTTTGGGACATATAGGAGAAAGCCAGGCAGCATAAATTGCTGAGTTGTTCAGAGCAGAACAATAGTTTCCAGAGATGAGGAAGTCATTAATAGTTTATAGAGGTTTTTGCATGATGACACTATTTTTTAACAAAGGGCTGAACTTCATTCAAGTCACCTGCTTCACAGGGAGATTGTTGAGAAATATGTGAAATTCATGGAGCACACTGGAGACTGTGTATCTCAAACACAGAACCCTGAAATCAATACTGCCATTGATCTTTATTCCTGTGACTCACACAGACAATTACCCAGAACCCAAAGCAAGACGTGGGCATATGGTCATAGTTAAATATTTGCAAATGGTGTTAGTGATACCGTCAGATTACTTTTTGATATGTGACCAAGTAGCATGAATAACTTAAAATGGATTATTGAAAGTGACTTATTCAGTATAGTATCAAGAAAAGGTGAAAGATGTACCATTACGTCTGAGTACATCTGATTAATGTACCACTGAATCAACTGTTAAACATTTACTTGTCTCTGTGACTTTTATAAAAGTCTATATTAATTCTCTGAACTGACAGGCAATCACTGCATTCAGGAACGACACAAAAGCGGTACATGTGCAAAGGACACTCAAGTATCAAAAGCGTATTGCAACGTGAGACTGAACAATTATTCTGACATTGACCCGACTGAACCTGGTACTAATGCATCCCTGATGTCCAACTACTTGATGAATGGCTAATAATGAATCTCTAAACATGAAATAAATTTAGACACACATATACAAACATGGTCACGTGCACACACAAACAACAAAGCCACACAAACTATGCTGTCAGCAGACTGAAAGAGGTTAGAGCCTAGTGATGTGCAGTGAAGAGCTTGTTTGCAGCCCAGTCAGAAATAATAAATCTTAAACATAAGCTACATAAACAATTTTGGTATTTTGAAAGTTGTGGTTTTGTTGTGTTTAAAGCCATCTACAGTATTATGAAAAAGTCTCAAACTGCTCCTTTAAATTTTTCTTTCAAGGAGCCAGACTTTTTTTTAAGCTATTATAAGCGAGAGTTCTTTAGGCTCTCTAAAGGTCTTTCAAACATTGGGTGCTTTTCACTCTTTTTCAGTCTAGTCCTTGTATCTGACCTTCTTTTTTTTTTGTTAAGCCACTTAACGCTGACCTAGTGTACGAATCATTCAAGTGAGGTGTCTACATATACAGTAACAGACAAATCAAATCTTTAGATACTTTGTGACTAGCAGCCTGTTGCAAAAAAAAAAACATAATTCACTCCCACTTCTTTAGCTGAAAAAGGTTTCAGTTTGTCCTTCTACTGTTTACTGCAGCCTCGTCTAAAATGGTCTCACTGAAAGGTTGACTGTGAAAAAGTAATTCTTAAGGAATGAAAACAGGGTGGAAAAAAAGACTGAGGAATGCCAAATTACACAGGAAATGTGCTGGGAATAAGTAACAATAGGTCTTATAAAGTGATGAGTGCAAATGTAAAATTTTTGGTTCAAATCGTCATTAATAAGTTCAGCGAGTATCATCAACCATTTTTAACCATGCTGCATTTCAGTCACTGGAGTTGGGGATGTTGTCAAAAACACAGAAAATTACCATCAGATTTTTGTCCACCAAGCAATACCATCTAGAAAGTGTCTGATTGACATAGGCTTTATTATTTAGTAATGACAATGATAACAACACTGCTACAATGAAAGCACAACTTGGTACTCCTAGAGCAGGGGTGGGCAACTCCAGGAATCGAGGGTCGGTGTCCTGCAGGTTTTAGATATTACCCTGGGTCAGCACACCTGAATCACATGATTAGGTCGTTACCAGACCTCTGGAGAACTTCAGGGCATGTTGAGGAGGTCATTTAGCCATTTAAATCAGCTGTGTTGCTTCAAGGACACATCTACAATCTGCAGGACACCGGCCCTCGAGGCCTGGAGTTGCCCACCCCTGTCCTAGAGTATTTAAAAGTAGAATGGGAGGCAGAGGCTTCAGCTTTCAGCCCCATCTTCTTTGGAACCAGCTTCCAGTTTAGATTTGGGAGACAGACACCGTCTCTACTTTTAAGACTAGGTTTAAAGTTTCCTTTTTTATAAAGCATATAGTTAGAGTTGGATCAGGTGACCCTGAATCCTCCCTTAGTTACGCTGCAACAGGTCTAGGGTGCTGGGGGATTCCCATGTTTCTTCTTCAGCCACCTTTTTCACTCACTATGTATTTATACACCTCTCTGCATTTAATTATTGGTTATTATTAATCTATGGCTCTCTTCCACAACATGTCTTTGTCCTGTTGTGTCCTGGCAGATGGCCACCCTTCCCTGAGCCTGGTTCTACTCGAGGTTTCTTAAAAGAAGTTTTTCTTCCCACTGTCACGAAAGTGCTTGCTCATAGGGGGTCATATGGTCATTGGGGTTTTCTCTGTTTTCTTTGTATTTTTGTCGGGTTTATACCTTATAATAAAAAGCACCTTGAGGCAACAGTTCTTGTAATTTGGCGCTATATATTGAATTGAATTGAATTGAATTGAATTGAATTGAATTGAATTGAAAAACACACAATGGAACACTGAGTCATGGATTGGCCTCCCCAGCAGACTCACATTGGTGAAGGAAGGTGGGATTACCTAAGAGAGTTCAGACTGTGTTGAAGAATAAAAGTGGTGATATCAAATGCTGACTTTCAAGCTTGTTAGAACTGGGCAGACTCTGTTTTTTGCCTTATACCCTCTTATTTCTTTCTGTGTTTGCACATGTTTCAATAAATGATTACACTTATTTCCTATTTTCCCAGCAAAATATGAAGAATTTAGGGGTGACTTGAGACTTTTGCAATAGTGCTATAGGTGAACTCAAATATCACACCAGGGAAAATAAGTTGGAGAAAGTAAAGAAATGAATTTCCTTCCTCATGTTCTGTAATTTGTTATTGCAAACGTAGGCCATAAAAAAGGAAACAACATGTTGTCTCTCAAGAGTTTCTATACAGCCTGTGTCATCACTTTATCTTTCCTCAGCTGAAAGTCCACTAGCTCCCACTTTAAAACACCAAATCCTTCAAAACAAACAAGTCCCCACTCGCTGTCTGAGGAGGGTGCACAGTATCCTGCGGGACCAACATCACCCTACACGCCACCTTTTCCATCTGCTGCCCTCAGGGAGAAGGTACAGGTCTATACAGGCCAGAACATCCAGACTGGCCAACAGCCTGTATCCACAGGCTGTGAGGCTCCTGAACTCTCTGCCCCCCTCTCACGGACAATAACCATATCCAACTTCTTAATAGCAATGAACTGGTCTGCATTGGTGCATCATATCTTTATTCTCTTCCCCCTCCTGCCCCCCCCCCCCCTCTTTCTTAAATAGATAACTATCATATCTGATATCATATCTCACAGTACAATAATATTGAATGGGTTGCATTGTTGTATTTTGTCATGTTTCTCAGGTCTTTGTCTGAATTTCTACGAACATTATTGCTAAGGATTGTCTTATTGCATTGGAGTCACACTGGGTTAAATATGTACACTTGGGTTTTAAGGGGTATTTATTATTTTCTTCTTTTTTTTGGGTTGTATGGAAGCCCCAAACGCAATTTCATTGTTCTTGACAATGACAATAAATAAATAAATACTAAAATACTAAATACTAAGTATATACTTTCATTTTTCAGTTTTTTTGGACACAGCTAGGCACTGTAGGTTTGACATTTTTGACACTCACACAAACAGTAGTAGCAAGTGTGTATGCCAGGGGATTAATTAATACTTGCACTACAGAGGCAGGCTGTTATTTATATACAGTCACTTCAAAATAATTTACAGTTCTTTTCATGGATGCATTCAATTCAATTGTGTTGCTCACTGATATGTTTTTAAAAGGTTTGGAGCAGCAGTGAAACTCACATCAAATGAATGCACTCTGTCAGATATCAGACATTGTTTTGTTCTTTACCGGAGATTTTTTTTTTACAATAAGTAATATATAGAGTATCAGTAGGAAAATGACTGTGTAGATAATTATAGTGCACATCAATCGCATGCTCATTTAGTTTGACATTTGCTGAGGCTAATATATTTATGCTCTGATAAATGAGAACAAACAGCACAAGAAAAATTTACAAAACTCTCTAATTATTGTGCACATGTTGGGTTTTTCCCCTCCTTTCTTAGTTTGCTCACAGCTGAACAACAAAAAACAAAAAAACAAAAACAAACTTTGTTGTGAATTGAGAAAAAAATCCCCTGAATCTATATCTATCATGTTTGCAGTGCAACAAGCCAATCAAACATACTTTTTCCTGACCGGCAGACCACCAGTATCTGTCTGAAGAAGGTTCATGCACTGCTGATTCAATGGACTCTTTCCTGAATGGTTCTGACGGCTGCTCTCTGAAAAGCAAGGATGATTTTTGTGAGAATGGCCACAAGAGTTGTCTCCTAAATCTAAAATGGTGGGTACAGATACATGCAGGAGGTACACAGCCCTGAGCTCCCAAGAGCTGCTGGCTCGAATGTTACGTCGAGGGTGACAAGGTTTTTAGGGGCACGTCATGTTTGTTCTTATATTTGCCAAATGACATGCATAAAGTCAAGTATTTTACAAATAATGGCAGCAATATAGATCTAGTGATGCCAGATTTCTCTTCCGAATAGCAAGCCTACAAGATAAGGTGTTGGCTGTTACTTTGTCCAGAGGGGGAGGCAGAGTAAAAATGTCAATAAATCATTGAATTTTGCTCAGGGTGGGAACGCTGGAGATAGCTCAGGAAAAAAAACACATAGCAGTTTTGTACTTAGCTTCGCCCTCAGCTGTGTCTACTCTTTCAATGTTTCCTATTATGTCACCTTTAAAAAAAATATGACATTTTATTAAGATGATATTACTGCTGATTACAATGACACCATTCCCCCGAGGCAGATTTCTATCAGACACAGAGAACATGTCATACTGTAGATCATTTTATGCATCACCACACAATGCCTTTTGAACAATAGTGTGTGTGGGTGTGTGTTTTGGAGGGGGAGTTTGGTAGATAAAAGTCATATACTTCTATGGGCATTCCTGCTATAATATCACACACACACATAAATTAAATAAATAAATCACACGCACCTTCCATACACAGTGTGTTTAGTCCCATGGCTCTGACACAAGAAAGACAAGTGGTGTGCAAACAGTTTCAAAGATTCAATAATAGAAGAAGATAATATCTTGCTGTTGGTTTAACAACTCAAATTTCTTTTCCCTGAGATCAATAAATCACTGCCAGCAAACAACTTACATTTAAATAGTGGGGAATGCCTTTCAAGTGATTCATTTGCATTTCCATTGAATGTTTTTGTTTTCTCAAGCATTCTCCTGCTCCTTTCTGGAAAGGTCAATGGGAAACAGTTGGTGTCTATTTTATCTGCCTGAGCCAACTCTCAAGTTCAGCCAAGTAAGAAATAAGATTATCTTTATAGAAGGCAGTGTGAGAAGCTGGCCTTTGAATCTTATTCGGTAGAGTATTAATGTCTTAGTGGGTAGAATCAGCCAAAACTGCTATTAAAATAACTGAAGTCTTGAGCCGGATGTTTTTCAATTCGCCGAGCTCCTCATGTTTAATGGAAATTGAGTGTCTCACCTTTTTCATCAGTTGATCTTAACATTTAATAGATTCTTTTAAGGATATCAATCTTTTCCATTATATCTTTGTCGTGGATAAGACTGAGGCACATTTCTCACAGGCGAAACAACTCATTAACTTCCCAGACACAAACCTTTCTACACCTGAAGTGTGCGATATGAAAAAATGAAGGTGAAAAGCAGAATAAAAAGCTAACACAGTGCACACCTTGCTCTTTTATTTTTTTTATTTTTTAAAGCCTTCATGCAAATGGATTTTTCCTCCATTATTTCCCAAGTCCGACTGACATTTACTGAGTGCGACTTGCTCTGTTATTTGATCCCACCATTGAGTCAAATGTCACTGCATGCACATTATGAAATTTTAAAATTAACAAAGAAAACTACAGTATTGCAGTGTCAGGGGAAAAAATAGACCCGGCGCATAGACATTTCAACATAAGTAGCCATTCTTTTAGGCCAAACTGCTGATGACAGTCTCCAGAGAGAGCAGATGCTGTTGCCTTCTGGCTCCTCGCTTCACCACTCCATTCCAGCAACTATCTCTGCGCCTCCTGAGATTTGCTACAGTAAAAAACGGATCTCTCTCGTGGCATCCAGGTGAAGAAAAATATCAATAGGTGCCTTTTTTATTCCCATCTTTATAAATGTCATCAGCAGTCGTTTTTATCTGGGTTAAGTGCACAGGACTGTGTTAATAATTGACATTAAATGTATACTGTATGCCAACTGTCATGTGCTTTTTTTTTTTTTCATTTGCTGTCTTAAAGATTATAGACTCAGATATGACAATGTTAAACATAGAGATTACATTATCTTTAAGGCATTTTGAAAGGGAAAGAAATCTTGTGGGAAGACATTTTTCTCCCCAAAGTCACATTCAATCAATTTCATTGCCTTTATTGTGCCTGCCCCAGTTCATATGGTTGACATGGCACAATGTATTTGTGCTGGCTCCATCATATCACATGACAACCCCAAAATTGCTGTTGCTCCCGTAATTGAACTCGCCAGTCCTCTTCTGATGCCTGTATTCATCTCGTGAGACGAAGCCACGTTTGCCCTTCAAATGTTTACATTAACACCTGAAAAGCATGAACATAATCATTCAGTCATGTTTCCCCATTGGTTATTTGTTACACACCAGAGATGCCCAAACTAGATAACGTCTCTGAACAAGCTGGTGCTGCTGAAAGATGCTGAAAAGCATTTTTTTTTTTTTGCAAGCTATCTACTGGTAGTCACAAAGCTCGTATAATCCAGTCAAATTCAATCCTTTCAAAACTGTCATGCATACAAGGACAGAAAATTCATGCATTATTTCTTGTGGTATCAGGTGACTGTTAAAACAAGTTAAAGATACATAATTCAAGAAGAAATCAGTGAGAGCTTTGTCACATTGCTGCTGGTCTCTTCTGCAGTCAGAAAGGGATTCTGTGAAATCTCCTTCTAACCCCCTTGACAAGGTCAGAGAGTCTCATGCAACCTTTTGTGGAAAGCACTCAGCACAACAAATAGACCCTAAACTGTTTGATACCTGCTGTTTGCACTCTAAAGGCAGCCCACTAGAGTTGATTATGGATACCCACCCCGGCACTCTCCATCCCAGACTATTTTGTTCTGGGCCAATGCTTACTGAATATGACTTGAACAGCTGGAAGAACCTTACCAGCAGCAGTCGGAAAAATAACAACCTTTTTTTGTAAAGATAATATGATGCTACCTTGCCCAAGCAAGGTAAATCTATATATTTATCACGAGTTCTTGTTTTGACAAGACTTATTTTGTACTTGTGTTACTCAAGTTATTATTTATAAGAAAAAAAATCAAATACATTTTTCTCGTAAAATATCCTGCAGCAAAAATCTTATTTCTCACCAAACGTTCTTTGAATGATGAACTCATGGTAGGTTTAGGATTTATACAATATAATTTTGTCTGCTATTTGACTTAATTTCAACAATACCCTTCACTCTAAACTGTTACTACAAAGACAAAGCAGGGGGGAAGACCAAAATGCTCCACTGACTTTATATTGCCTGTCACTTGTGTTTGCTATAAATATGTGTTTGTGGTTCTAGTCCTGCCAAAAGTCACAAGCACAATAACAAAAGCTGACAAGAAAATCATTTTAATTTTGTCTGCTCAGTTATTTACCGTTACTCACACTATATAAGTCGTTGCAGAAACAGAATGCAACTTAGCGGTATCTGCTACAGGATGCATGCCCTCCAATCTGAGAAGCCAACCACCTGCGTAGCAAGCAGATATCTGGGTAAAGACTCCCATTTATAACTCCTGGACATTGTTTGCAGAATAATCCATAATAATTAACAAGAAAATAAACTTATATACTGCCAAACTGTCAGATGATAGTCCATATCATCATAGCAGTTTTTGGTCCTTGTGCCTTTTAGTTAATTGCTGTCACACAGGCTATTTACAAGCGTGCATTTAGAACCTGAAGAACTGAACAGAGAACTGAAATTTTATATGTGGCAGTGAACACTTGTATTTTTTTTTTTTTTTTTTTGCCTGTCCCATTTAGTTCTTTAGCCATCAGATTTGTTGTCTGAAGACCAACAAGGATACCCAATGGATTTACTTTGCCGAATGGATCATCACGGCCTTGCCATATTGGTCCATTTGATCGAGCTTTGTTGTTATTGTTTATTTTATTTTATTTCCAGTTGTTACAGACGGGACAGACATGACTGGGGGATAGGCAAGGGAGAAAGAAAGATGAAGGAAAAGAAAGACAGAAGGGGAGAGGGACAGTGAGAAAGGGCACTTAAAAAGAGAAAGAAGAAAAAAAATTCTCCTGGATCACCTGTTGAGAGAAAAAGAAGAGAAAACAGGCAACAACAAAAAAACAGAGCAACATACTAAACACAACACCATCGCATTAATCTAGCGGCAGTGAACACTTGTAAAGATGAAACTGTAATACTACTTTGCATCGTTTTATCAAAAGGTAAATTCATATTTGTGTAAGTTAATTTACAGTTATAATTTGGATAACAATGGGATATTTACAAATCAGAGAACTACACAGAATGTTATAATGTGACTTTGCTATCTATAGTAGCTCACTAACACAAAGCAAGTGCTTTTCAGCCATCTTGCCCTATTATTCTTGTTTGTATCTATATCCTGCTACCTTCTGTATCTGGCTCTACGGGTATTTTTGGTAGGGTTTCATATGCTATAGATAAAAGATAGATGAAGACCATTCCCACTGGTTTGCACACTGCCATAATTAAATCCTCAAGTTCAACATTTCGATCATTGCTCTCTTAGTAAAATCAAATGTGACAACCAGTGTTGGTCAAGTTACTTGAAAAAAGTAATCAGTAACTAATTACCGATTACTCCCCCCAAAAAGTAATCCCGTTACTTTACTGATTACTTATTTTCAAAAGTAATTAATTATTTAGTTACTTAGTTACTTTTTAAAAACACGATTTACAACCTGAATAGGTGATAAAGCGATAGATCTTTCAACCCAATTCTACTTTTTCTACATAATCCATCATACAAAATGTAATCAAATGGAAAAGTCTCTTTTTTTAACTTGTTTTATTAGTTTTAATCTTTTAACTTTATGCATCAAGCAAAAATTTTATTATATGCAACATTCTCTGACTGGAAGAAATTTGTTTAACATTTAAACTTATTTTCTGCACATTCCAGCACATAAAATATATATTTTTTGTGTGTTTACACTCACTCTTTCAAATAGATGCAAGTAAAACACAGCAGAAAATAAATAACATCAAAGACTAGCGGTCCTGTTGCTCTATTTTCACCTGTAAAGCAGGAGTAGGGTAGGCGGAGGTTTACCCTGGTGCAGGTGTGCCGCAGCGGTCAGTGGAAGAATCCACGAGTTTCTCTGTGAGTTTCCCATTATGTGGTAGCGCACTCCCGGTGCTTGCATGGAAGTTTAGGGGGGTTTTTTTCGCTTTAAAAGAAGTTTTCTTCCCACACACAACGGACACAAATGTTTTTGTCACTTTTTATGGAATCAAACTCAAAGTAAGGTCAGTACTTCCACGCTTTAAACGCTGCACGCTCATACTCTCTCCCGCAGTCAATATATGATGCACTGTTGATCTGCACACAGCTGTTGTCACGAATGGCGCACTCGCTTACGTCACTCTCATGAGACATTCTCGCAAAAAAATCACGGTTTTAGTAACGCAGTAACGCAGCGTTCCTACGGGAAAGTAACGGTAATCTAATTACCGTTTTTGCAATAGTAATCCCTTACTTTACTCGTTACCTGAAAAAAGTAATCAGATTACACAACCATGGAGTGGATCTGACTGACACCCAAGGGCAAAATCCATGTCCTCTAGCATACTCTCTTTTATTATCAGGGCTCCAAATGTTGAATACTATGTCTCTCATATTTCAATGGTAAATATAAACCGACAGCCCACAGCTGGTTAGCTTACTAGAATACTGGAAACCTTGTGAAACAGCTGGGCTCCATCTGACACATATGATGCGTTCATATGAAAGTTTCATTTCTTTATATTTTGCTAAGAGATGGGAAATAACCTGCTGTTTTCAGGGGGTGCTCCGCTGTGTGCGACTCAGGTCGCTTAACTCAGTGTTGGTTGATCTGTTCCTTGACACCCAACAGTGTGATAAACTTTTATAGACTGGAGGTTGTGTGAGTTTGATTGTGTGAGAAGGTTGTGTGGGTAAGTTGCAGATGAACTGCCTTTTCTTAGGATTAATAAAATTATTTGAATCTCAATCTGAAATAGGTGCAATGCGTGAAAGATGCAAACACACGTTTAAATAAAGTATATAATAAAGTATAGAAGGCAAAAAACCGTGTCTGGCTTGACTTTATTTTTTATCCAGATATGCTTTTAGTTATTTGGCAGTGAGTCATACTGTAAAATGAAGCTGTTGCAAATCAGTATTTCACGGGTGGATCAAAATATTCTGGGAAGTAGCTAGCCGGTCGTCACGGCAAAGCTACGAGAGCGTCTCTCAGCATGGGCCCGAAAAAAGTTCTGTCAGCCGAGGAAGGAGACGATATTAAGAAGTCGCTGGAGTTTATGACAGAGATTTCTACTGTCAAACTGCAGCAGAAAGCCATCCTGGACCTGGTCGAGGAAGTTAAGGCTCTCCGCATCCAGAACGCCGAGAAGGATCGGCGGCTGGCGTACCTGGAGAACAGAGTGGCGGATTTGGAGCAGTACACCCGGATGAACGATGTTATCATCACGGGGCTTCGCATCAAACCCCGGTCATACGCCCGGGCGGTCGCCACTGACAATGTAGGAGGGCCAGGAGAGGAAGATGTCAACTCCACGGAGCATCAAGTGGTTACCTTTCTACGGTCCAAAGGTGTGGAAGTGGATTATAACAACATTGAGGCTTGCCACCCTCTACCCCGAAAAAATGACAGTAACAAACCAGCCATCATTGTGAGATTTGCAAACAGAAAACAGAAAACAGCACTGTTAAAACAAGGAAGGAAACTGAAAGGATCCGATGTCTTCATGAACGAACATCTGATAAAAAGAAATGCGGACATTGCCAGGGAAGCACGTTACTTGAAGAAACAGGGAAAAATTCAAAATACATGGACCACCAACTGCAAAGTATTCATTAAACTCAATGGAACACCGGAACAAGCCAAAGTGTTGGTCATCAGAAATATGGAAGAGCTGGACAAATACTGAGGTCAACTTACTCTGGAGGTATGAATACACATGTGACGTGACACACAACACAACACATGGCACAGTCCAAAAGAACTTCATCTGCATCCGGCAACAATATCAACATGACTCATTGGAATTCTCTTTATGATAATCTGGAACTGAGAACATTTCGATACACAGACCATAATGTTCTAGACTTAGAAAAGGATATAGACCCGGAAAATAATTTCTTCTACAACATCAGCTGTAACTGCTGCTACTTCACTGATGAACAGTTTAAGCACACCATCAACACGGAAAATAAATTATCAATAATCCATTTTAATAGCAGAAGTCTGTATGCCAACTTCAACAATATAAAGGAATATCTAAATGAGTTGACAAATCCATTTGGAATTATTGCCATTTCTGAAACATGGATCAATGCGGAGAAAGGAATGGACTTTGGACTGGAGGGATATGAAGTGAATTTTGTAAATAGAAGGAACAAGAGTGGAGGGGGAGTAGCTGTGTATGTGGATAAAAACCTAAACTACAAGGTGGTAGAAAGTATGACAACTGTAATTGATAATTTACTAGAATGTATAACAATTGAAATTTATAAGGAAAAAGAAAAAAATGTAATAATTAGCTGTATATATAGAACACCTGGCTCTAGTATTCAAGTATTTAATGACTTCATAGAGGAAATATTCTCTAAAACAAATCAAAAAGTTATGTTTATCTGTGGTGATTTTAATATTGACCTGTTGAATCCAAAAAAGCATAAAATGACCGACGAATTCCTAAAAACTATGTACAGTTTGAGTTTACATCCTAAAATAACCAGGCCTAGCAGAATTACACCACATTGTGCCACCTTACTTGACAATATTTTCACTAACAATATGGAAAACAACATTGTGAGCGGAATATTAATTAATGACATCAGTGATCACCTACCAGTTTTTGCAGTTTATGACACTAATTATAAGAAAAATCAGCATGAAGAACAACTGAGATACAGACGTGTAAGGACGGAAGAAACGATGACTGCATTTAAGAACGATCTATTAAATCAGGACTGGGACAAGGTGTACAAAGAAGCTGATATTGATATTGCATATGGCATATTTTTAAGAATATTCATGGAGTTGTACGATAAAAACTGTCCAACAATAAAATACAACAGAAAGCACAAATATTCAGATAGACCATGGCTCACTAAGGGTTTACAAAATGCATGTAAAAAGAAAAATACACTCTATAGGGAATACCTAAAACAAAGAACAAAAGAAGCTGAAAATAAATATAAAAAATACAAAAATAAGTTGACCAATATTATACGTGTATGTAGAAAGGAGTATTATAGTAAAATATTGAACAACAATAAACATAATATGAAAGGAATATGGGATGTTTTAAACGGTATCATTAAAAATAATTCTGGACAACAAAGTTATCCACAATACTTTATCGATAATGGCAATATTATGGAAAACACTGCTGATAAGGTCAACAGCTTTAATCATTATTTTGTAAATATTGGACCAAAACTGGCAGAACAAATTCCTGAGTCACTGCCATCAGTAGAATGTAGTGAAAACCTGATTGATAGGAACCCTAACTCAATGTTCCTCACATCAGTGGAGGAAAAAGAAATAATTGACATTGTACACATGTGTAAATATAAAACATCCACTGATTGTAATGATATTGACATGAAAATCGTCAAGAAGGTGATTGAAGGAATTGTAGGACCTCTAACATATATTTGCAACTTATCATTTCAGACGGGAAAAGTGCCAAACAAAATGAAAATAGCTAAAGTTGTGCCGCTGTATAAAACCGGGGATAGACGCCACTTCACAAATTACAGGCCTGTTTCTTTACTACCACAATTCTCCAAAATCCTAGAAAACCTGTTTAATAAACGATTAGACAAATTCTTAGATAAATATAAATTACTCTCTGACAGTCAATATGGATTCAGATCAAAAAGATCAACATCTCTGGCATTAATCGAATCAATTGAGGAGATTACGAATGCTATAGATCAGAAACAGTATGCAGCTGGAGTATTTCTGGATCTCAAGAAAGCATTCGACACAATCAATCATGACATATTAATTAATAAACTGGAACGGTATGGGATTAGGGGGGTTGTACTGCAATGGGTGAAAAATTATTTAAGTGACCGGAAACAATTTGTGAAGCTGGGTGTCCATTCCTCATCATGCTTGGACATTGCTTGTGGTGTTCCACAAGGCTCTGTACTGGGTCCAAAATTATTTATTATTTATATAAATGATATTTGTAAGGCATCTGATATATTAAAATTAGTATTATTTGCAGATGACACAAATATTTTTTGTTCTGGGGGGAATCTAAAGGAGCTGCTGGATACAATTACTTCAGAAATGTGCAAAATTAAAAAATGGTTTAACAGGAACAAACTATCGCTAAATCTAAGTAAAACTAAAATTATCTTATTTGGGAATTCCCTTAGAAATGCACAAGTGCAGATTCATGTAGATGGTGTGGAAATTGAAAGAGTACTTGAACATAAGTTTCTTGGTGTGATTATAGATGATAAATTAAACTGGAAGTCTCATATAAATCATATACATAACAAAATTTCAAGAAGTGTCTCAATCTTGAGTAAAGTAAAACACATTCTGGACCACAAATCACTCCACATTCTCTATTGTTCCCTGATTGCACCGTATTTGAATTACTGTGCAGAGGTTTGGGGCAATACTTACAAATGTTCGCTATCATCAATCTTTATATTACAAAAAAGGGCCATAAGGATAATCCATAAAACTGGTTACAGAGATCATACAAATCCACTATTCTTAAAATCAAAAATTCTAAAATTCACAGATCTGGTTCATTTTCTCACAGCACAAATTATATATAAAGCAATAAATAACCTGCTTCCTGACAATATTCTAAAAATGTTTTCTAAAAGGGAACGGGGATACAATTTGAGGGGGGAATTAAATTTAAAACATCCTCGTATCCGTACAACATTAAAAAGTTTTTGCATCTCTGTGTGTGGAGTGAAGCTGTGGAACAGACTAAGTAAAGATATGAAGCAATATTTTCTAATATTTTCATGTGTGTGCGCATGCACGGGTTTGTTGGTATGGGTATATATGTATGTGTATATGTATGTATATGTATGTATGTATGTGTATATATGTATATATGTATATATATGTATATATATATGTGTGTATGTGTGTGTATGTATGTGTGTGTATATATATATATATATATATATATATATATATATATGTATATATATATATATATATATGTATATATATATATATATTAAATATATATAAAATTGTAGGTTGTGTATCCTTCAGGTGTTAATAGGGTTATTGAAAATGTGTATATGTGCGTATGTGTGTATATACGTAGGTATGGATAGATAGAAACATATATGTGTATATATTAAAAAAAAAAAAAAAAAAAAAAAATTACACATAACATATAATGTAATTACAAGGAGGTATTTCTGTAGTCTATTGATACTAGATAGTGGAAAAGGGGTGGGATTAAATAAGCTTATGCTTCTTCCTGCTCCTTTTTGAACATGGACGTTATTTGGAGTTGTGGTTGCTCGTTTTCCTTTTGTTTGCTTTGTTCATTTGTCTCTTTTAATTCTATTTTTTTTTTTATACTTTTTCAACATGTTCAAAATAAAGATTCAATCAATCAATCAATCAATATGGTGGTTTTTTTTGCATTTATAATTCAATCGCTTTTGTGAAGAACCCTTACACCACTGGCTGAAATGCAGTCCAAAACCATGACAGAGCCCCCACCTTGTTTTACAGATGGATGTAGACACTCTGTTGTACCTCTCTGCTAACCTCATCTCTATATACACTGACATATTTGAACCAAAACTTTTAAATTTGGATTCCTCACTCCTTAAAACCAGTTATGATTGATTTTCAGCTTGTTTCCTGTGTAATATGACACCCCGGCCCACGAGTTGAGGCTTGGGTGTTAAGTTTAGGGTTTTCAAGGTTTTTATCGTTAACTCGTTTTCCCTGGGTCTTTTCCTGTGTCTTATTTTGAAAGACATATTTATGCATTACCATAGCAATAAGAGAGCATTAAGGGACAAAGAGGAGGATGTTACTCTCAGTGTTGTTGGCACATACAGGAGGACGCTGTTAATAAACAACAATTACACCCTTAATTCACTTTTATTATTATATTTACAAAATACCACCATTTTTGTCTTGGTGGTAGCGTTTTATTTTGTTGTATTTAACTGTGACACCTAAAGGCCGGTCTGTGAAAATATTGTTTGACATTAAATCTAATATGGCATGCTTCAGCATTCTCTCCCTGTTTCTCTTCCTTAGTTGTGGTTTCTTGACTGATTCTGATGAGGTGTCAACAAACAGTAGATGGATCAACTGAACAGTCTGATGCATCTCAGGTCCTGTGTCAGGTCTTTGCTGGATTTTTTTTTTTCTTAAGGACTTTTAGATATTGTTAATCTGTTTTTTTAGGTCTGCCACTCTTCTCAGGCTGCTAGTAACAATTTAAAATATTTTTTCTGCTAAGAACCAGTGTTGTGTAGACACATAAGGTTTTGGGGGGTTTATTTTAACATTTTTTATGTTTGAATGATTCATACATCAGCGGCTTACCAAAGTACGACAACAACAAACAATAAAAAAAAGAACATTCTTCTGAAACTGGTCAGGTACAAGGACTGGACTGAAAGTGAGTGAAAAACGTCCAACATCTAAATAAAAACGTTCATAGCAATTTTTTTGTTACAAAGAAGGCCCAGCCTTGGCATATCTTTCTTTATCGTCCTTTTTGAGACTCTTTGAGTCTCACTGGGATCATAGCTATGCTATTAAATAAGAAGTGGAACTAGCAACTGAAAGCAAAAACTCATAAGGAAATGTGGGGGCACAGATTAAGTGAGCAGCACAATCATCTCCCCACACTCTTTACGATCAAACTCCCTTTTGCAGACAAAGGAGTGACCCTGTGCTGGACATTAGAAAGAATTAAAGCTGAAGGCACTTCCTCATTGTCTTCACGACATCCATTTTTTAAAAAATTTACAGTGTTTGTTCTAAAACCACAAACATTCATTTTTTACCAGTTTTACTTGTTTTTTAAAATTAATATTGTATATTCTACATTTATTAGTTGACCCAAAGAACTTCTACTTTATTTTCCAAAAATTTGAAGCTCACCTGGCAATAGATGATATGGACATCCTAATTTGAATTCCAGTATTTTGATTCCCAAGCAAAAAAACTAAGATTTTAAATTATAATGAAAGAAACATGATAAAATATTTTGGGTTTTTTTTACTACACAGCAGGCTGCATAACAGGATTCGAAGATGACTGAAGTAAAAGAATTACCAGAAATCATTTCTGAATACCTTTCCAAGCTGTTCAGCTGAACTTCATTTCACCATTGCTCACCATTTCTCCCCACCTCCACAGGCATAATAGGAAAATAGCTCATATAAAAACTGAAATTGTATTCTTTCCTCTGTAAAGAGAGATGATTGCATATCAAGTTGGCTGGTTGAAGTACCTCCTGTGTATGACTCCTGTGTGGTGGGAGAGGAAGCATTTTTCTTCCAACCAATGGAAGAGTGAGTCAGGTTTATGACTATGGGGAGCAGAGGGTGGCCTTTATTTCCCTGAGAAGAGTCATTATTATTGCCCTGCAAATTTATGGCTTGCTTCTGGAGAGAACCTACCAGCAGAGTGCCTGTCATTTCTCTCACTATCTTATGCATTATTGATAAGTCTATGGTCCTATCATCCATTGTGTGCTATTGCCATAACTCAACAGCAAAAAAACAACATATACAGTATATTGTAGATGTGTAGTGCAAGTCTTTCTTTTGTTCTCTCCACTATATTTTACACCACTATTTTATGAGGAATTTCATCTGTTAACCAGAAGTTATGAGAATACCTATAATGTCAACTTAACAACATAATAACACTGACCACACTTAAAGAAAATAAATATTACCACTTCTGTCTTAATAAAAATGTTGTCCAAAATTCATGACTGGAGGGAGAATGTATTGCACAACCACTTTTTCCTGCATAATTCTCATTTGTAAAAACAGACGAGTCAAATCAAACAGTGTGTTGTGAACCAGTTCACATGGGTTTGTGCATGGAGACAAAGAGAGTGGCTTCAGAGAGAACAGATATACAGTTTAATGATTGTGCTAATACGCTGAAGAAACTGGCTCAGGCACAAGGAACAAGAGCCGTTGCTTGTTTTCTAAAAAGAAGGTGAACCTCCATTACATATAATCTGCTCAAAAATAATTTAAAGGGATACTAATGTTACATATTTAAGTGTAATAAATCCTGACAATTATGTGGTTACACTACTTTGGAAGAAAACAGCTGTTTTATTAGGCTATGCGAGAGTAATTTGTCACATGACAGCTGATTAATTGTGGTAGTCGTCTTTTGTTAATAAGTCATGATAGATGCTTGCTATTAGCTATACACTTGGCAGTTACAAGAAGAGGTAATTAGATCATCATATTGTTAAAGGCTAATAAGGTTCGGCCATAACAAATAGATACTCTCCCTTGACCCAGTCCTTCACCTGGCTGTGATGCAGCTGCTGCTCAGAGAAAAGGTGAGAACAAAGAGCATCTGTGCCCAGACATCTTTCATTAGCTTTTGTTAAAAGTCCAAGTAAATGTGCCAATTTTAGATGCGGGAATTCACACAAATTGCAGTTTGTATACTGCAAGCATACATACACCACAATCACTGCGCAGCACTGAACAAGTTAATCAGTGATGTTTTATTTTGCACCTCCCACATATGCTACCTCTTTCTCTGTCTCTTTTCTCCAAAGCTCCTCTCACTGAAGGACCCTTCAGGCCAGCAGCAATCATCCTATTTAGACAGCTAAGAGGGCTGCTTTTTGAAACATGCTATTGTATAATGCTGCCAGTGCTTGCAATCATGCTCTTCACTCTGTGATGATGAGGTTAATTTGGGGTCTTTTGTGTATATTTTGCTGATTTTGTTGTTTACATAAGCTGTTTAATTTAGCTGCAAAACAAGCACATGTTCTTAATGTCCTTAATTGTGAACTATCAGCTTCCAATATCTTATATTTTTGGAAATTATGAATTAATTGGACTGGTCTTAGTTTCTCATTCAGATTTCAGTTCCTTTTGTTGCTTATGTGTGTTGTAAGAATTGACCTCTAAAGTATTTTTGCACACCATACATCCACTGTTAAGATTTTGTTTTTATTATTCTTTATAAAATTGTAAAAAAAAAAAAAAAAATGTCCAAGTGACAGAGTTTAAACTGTACATGTGGTGATGCATCCAGACCTACAATGGTAGAAGATTAATACTTAACAAGTTTGTTTATTAGCAAACCCCTTTAAGCTCAGCAAATCCATCACCATTGAACGACCTTATGAATACATTACAATACATTAATGCCGACTGTCAGCACACGGCTCACTTTGTGAGTTATGTTGTTTCTAATTCTGTTGCATTTGCACCCTCAGGTGACAGTACATACTCATCTTCATTATAAAGAAAAGGATCTCTAGTTTGTATTGATATTTTTCTAGATAGAATTAATAAACTAAATACTAATACAATTAGCATTTTAAAATTGAGCATTCATTTTTCTTGCCAATAGGGCTAAAGGGTTTTATCCACTTGTATCATTAAATGGTATATGATAAGCTTGTTATTGCTGCAGATTCTTTGCATCATTTTGTGACATGTAGTCTTTAAAATGCTAAAACATACCCAAACTTTTTCATGTGTCATTTAACTTTGAAAAATGACACACAAAAGGCATAAAGTGTGTCGACATGACAGGCAGTTGGTGCTTCTGCTTGTTTATACATAAACCCATTATGCCATATCTGATCTTATTTGACGACAGCAGATGAGTAACATAGTTTCACACATTGTGCAGTCATAGACTACTCATAAATTACTATCACGTATAATGTAAATCTTTAGAAATCCAGTGTGTCACTGAATACAGACATTGAAAGTGCTACATTCTCCTAAAATGTGATATTTTGACACCAGTTGCACAGTACAATAACATGTCAACCAAACTGTAATTATGAGGAATGATTCTAGGTAAGTGTTATTAGAAATAGCAAATAAAGCAGTGGCATGTTTGAAAAGAATACATTAATATGCATTAGTTTGTATTAGCAAGCTGAGTTTTCACTGTTAATATGTCATATCTGGCACATTGTGAAAAGTGCATTTGGGAAATGCTTTAATGACAACCTGCAGTGAGAACCTTTAATTTTCTGTTTTCAATTCTGATATTAAAAAAAATAGCTGATATTGTTTTCATTTGGGTTTTTTTTTTCCCAAAACATTTTTGAGTTGTTAATTGGCAGCTACATTATAGTAAGTCTTTGTCTGTAAGAGCCTCCCAGATCTGCTGAAGCCCAGGTTGTGTGTAAGTTGTTGAATGGGTTATTTTTGCTCCTCTTTAGAAACAAAACATCATCATTTCAGTAATTTGTTTTTAGTTCAGCAAGACTGCCCTACAAATCAAACTGTAATTTGATTTTATAAACTGTACTAGTAGATGACAACAGATTTCCCAGGTACCCCTGTGGGCAATTACCAATTAACCTAACCCCATGCATGTCTTTGGACTGTGGGAGGACGTCAGAGAAAACATGAACTCCACACAGAAAGGCCCTAGGCTCGATTCAAACCCAAAGTCTTCTTGCTGTGCGACAATAGTGCCTGCCACCACACCACAGCAGTATCTAACACTCACACACACACTTCGACACACTCAGCATCTTGCCCAAGGACACCTCTACACATGGACAGGAGGAGCCAGGGACTGAGCCACCAACCTTCTCATTTGGACGCGACCCATGCTACCACCTGTAGTATTTGTTTAACAGAGCTGCTCTAAATTAGCACTACTGATAATTACCAAAATATTTTTTCTCTAATAGCTAATCGCCAGCAGTAGAATGTAGATTGCAGATTGCTCTGTAATATAAATTATACTTTTAATGTTAAAGGTATATGTATATTATTTGCATTCCTCAAAAGAAAAAATTGTTAATTTGTTACTTCTCAGAGAATTCCAGCGTACCCACCTCAAACTGGGGTATTAAAACTTAAATCCAGTTTGTTATTTCATGATAATAGAATTTTTAGTTTTGAACAAGTTTTTTTTATTGTTTATATCATCGTCTTTTAATAAATAATTTATCTATAATTTTATATCTTTAATTTACATATTCTGTGAGGTCTTAAATAATTAGTGAATCATTACTCATTTATTACTGGCAGGCAAGAGATTGAAGAAAATCTGAGGACTTTAGCACTTGGAAAACATGACTCAATGGGGTAGTTTGGTGCGCTACTAGATATTTGCAATACTAGATTAGTTGAGAGTGACTCAAGATAAACTACCACTACATTTTACTTTGTGTTTTGTCCTGCCTGCCTGTGCTCTCTTTTTCTTTTCTCTCCACTTTCTTCTTTTCTCTTTGCCCTCAGCCTCAAACTGGTCACAGCAGATGGCTGCCCCTCCCTGACCCTGGTTTTGCTGGAGGTTTCTTCCTGTTAAAAGGGAGTTTTATCTTCCCACCATTGCAAAGTGCTTAGCCCTAAGGGGTTGCTTGACTGTTGTTTTTTTCTGCAGAATACTGCAGGGTCTTTGCGTTATAGTATAAAGCCACTTTATCCAACTGTTGCTGTGACATGGTGCCATGTTAAAAAAAAAAAAAACAAACTCAATTGAAATGATTGAAATGATTGAATTTTAATTTTACCAACAAAATGCAAAGCTGTGCTAAAAAAAAGAAAAAAAAGAAAAAAAAGATTAATAAGATCAATTAACTGCTTGTTTCAGTAACTTATTGGAATAAAATTCAAACAATAATAAACTACTAATTATACTGAACAGATTGTGTTGCCCAGTGTTTCCTATTGCAACCAACCTCAGCTCTCTGTAGCAGCCTTAAAAAGTCCATATTATTTTTAATAATATGGCAAAACCGTATACATTGGTTGTTTAATGGTTTCAGCTGGTTCTTCGAAATAACATAAAAAGAAAAAGAATGGATTCTTCAACCTGCAAAGCAGAAAATTAGGTTGACTTTCCACCTGTGCAGCTATTGACAGCTCCTTTAAAACTGTTGCTCAACTACATGAAAGGGGAAAAAAATCCCTCTGTGTTCATACATACTGTGTGCTGCACACAAAGACATCCTTTTTCTATTGTAATTTCCTTCTGAGAGAACCTATAAGGTCTGCTTTAAAGACATTTTATTGACTTGTCCATGTGGTTTATAGGTTTCTAAATGGCTCCACTTCTCTTTAGAAAAAGAATGGGAATTTAATCACACACCTTTGGCGGGCTTAGTGAGGCAGCTGTGACAGTCAACAACCTCATCATGTCAGGCAGAGACTCAGGAGAGACTGTCCTTGAAACACAAAGAACCTCGGAGGACATTGATTCACTTCAGCCACTGTAGCGCTCATTCACAGTTACAAAGGCCAGTGTTCACCAAACCTTTCAGCACCAACAAGAGACAATAAAACAACATAAATCAATGTGGGTATCAAAATAAGTTAGTCATTAATGCCTCCCACATTTCCAGAGAAAGCTGCTGTCACTACAGCTCCCTGCTCATGGACAATTTCAGTTCAGGGTAATGATACACTTAATTATTCTGGGTCCTGGCCAGAAATGTTCAAATGGCACAATTTGGTAACAGAATTCCAGTAATATGAGGTTCTTGGTGTGTAATTACACAGATGTTATGAGTGAATCAGGTACTGTATATGGGCTTGCAGTTGATTTGTGTCATCATGTTTCATCCTGCTTTTCATTTTGAGGCAAGGACAAGCCGATACGCCTCAGTTGCTCTCATAATTATTTCTGCTCCTCTCCCTTTTTCCATGCCTAGTGTTTCTGTCTTGCTCTCAGTCTTGGCCCAGGCCTGGGTGTCGATCCCTGAGGATATGATGCTGGAATGCCTATCACAAGCGTCTCCAGATGGGTATTGGGAACCATCTTAGATTCGATAAAATTTTACAAATCAAGACTGAGGAATTAAATGAAATCTTACAATGTTATCTCTCGGGTCGAATTGGTCACTGAAGTGTGCTGCCTTGATAGACCGATAATGCAAGCCACTTGCTTTTTATCATCCACATGTCATAGATTCCATCTGAGTGCTTATGTGCACAATGTGTGAATGTTAAAGTCCTTGCAGGCAGTTTATGTCATCCTTCCATTCTTCAGTTCTTCAATCAAATTTGTTTATATAGCAGTGTGGTATTCAGTGGATAGATTATAATCCGCAGGACAATCCTTGTATTCTCCCTGTAATATGCATAAAACAGCAGCACCTTCCCCAGACGCACAAGCTTTCGTCGTTGGCTGCATTCAACAGATAAAGAGGAACAATGGTTCTAATAGGCTGCACAGAGTCTCCACAACCAGTGTTTCGGCAATGCACATTTGTTCTCACAAAGGCTAAATGTATTTTGAGTGGCAGATTAAGGATATTGGTCAGAGGCTCTGCATTGTCAACTCTGAAAAGTGGGGTAAATGTGTGCTTGGATGATAATTCACACATTCTTAAGCTTGACGGCGAACAAAAAAGCAGCTCTGTTCTTGGTTTTGGGAAATGTGTTTCACAGATTGTTAATTATGGGTAGCATAATCTCATTAAGTCCTTTTGCTTTGCGACTCAATTTCTTTTACAAGCATTAGTCATGATTGAGTAGTTTAGAGGTTTAAGTTCCTCTTTTGTCTGAGTTCAAAAAATGTCCGTCTTCATAAGAGCTGTTTTTTTGGCCCCTTTGTATTCCACAAGGAAACCTGATGTCCACAGCACCAGTAGCACAGTTTGCCTGCTTGAGTGTCTGTAATATTAAACTGTCTTGGCTTATAAAAAACATAAACATTCAATGTTGCGATTCTACCAAAAAATAAGGGAATGTAAGATTTACTGCTACCATCTGACTGTAGAATACAATATACCAGCAACCTCTTATACAACCTCTTTTCACCAGTGATGTTTACTTCGTCACGTAACAAATGACACTGTGAAAACAATATGACAATGTGAGAGGGTCACTCGTAGTGAAAAACCTATAGAGAATTGTCCCCTGAATCTGCAGCTTCCCTCTGCTTTACAGAATTTTAGAGTTTTAACTTTTTGTTTTGCTGCCTGGCCTGTAACTTTGTTTTGTTCAACTTTTTTTTTGGTTCACCCTTTCTGTGAAGTTTTAGAAAACCTCAGTTAGTGTTTAGCTGATAAAAAAAAGTGCTTCAAAAGAAACATGGACAGATGCTTCCCTTAAGACATGGTATAGATCAAAAACAACTAAAAGGAGAGTGAATGTTGAACGTATTCTCTTGTGGAGTCCCCCAAGGCGCTGTATTATGACCACTGTCATATAAAATTTATGAACTGAACAGTTAAGCACTGAGCTAAAACTGGCTCCATAAAGCTAAAGAGCTGCAGATAATGATTTGCTATGGATTTAGAGTAGTAGTCGCTTTTTTATTCTTACACTGTATACATATTCTCATATGATACACTGGTAGAGAGACAGCGTAATGAATGACAAAGAAATTGCTCTGCTTTAGTATTGTTGGGTCACAGTAAAGCCTTTGATGCACCAGACGCAGGCAACGTGTCAGTATTTCTGGGTCAGTTGCTGTTTTTTTTCTACTTCTTAATACAGGTATTTTTCAGATACTGTTCTTAATTCTACCACCTCATCCATCTATCTATCTATCTATCTATCTATCTATCTATCTATCTATCTATCTATCTATCTATCTATCTATCTATCTATCTATCTATCTATCTATCTATCTATCTATCTATCTATCTATCTATCTATCTATCTATCTATCTATATATATTCTTTTTTCATTTTTCTTTCTTTCTTTCTTTAGCCTTTTAACTGGAAGATAACTACTGTAGCTAGATGCATGTAACAGTATTAGATATATTCAAGGAAAGTACAGATACCTCACATTTTTACCAGTGTAATGTACTTGAGCAAATTCACTCTGTTATATTCCATCACTGCTAACAGCTTACTGCTCATATGTCTGTGAACAGTCCTTTAAAGATGAACCAGTATAATCAGCCATGAGTGTTTCGTAGAACAGATAAACTTTCATCTGATTCAGGTTGCCCTCTTTGAGTTTTTGAGGGTGAAGTAATATCTAGATTCCCACCATGTTACCCTCTTTATATTCAGATGTTTACTGCTTTTGCAGGAGAAAATCTATTTTTCTAAACATTTGTGATGTGCGTATGATTTTGATCTACATATATGTAAATCAGGGTGATTATGGCCTAAAACAAGGCAGTATTCTTTCAAAGTGTTTGATTTTGAGAGTAGAGTACTGCCTTATCTTTGATGATCTGATATATCTAGTCTCGGTTGGATATAATCCTTGGGGACTCCTTGGACAGGCTGATGTAGCAAGTGGTCCTCTCTCTGCAAGAACATGTCAACGCATCTAATATATCTATGCATAGCCAGATCTGGCTATCGATGTTTATTTTTGACCAGTGATGTCTTGTTAGCAGCTTCATCCACAGGGCTGATGAATAAACTCTTAAGTCTCTGGTATATGCACGATGTTGCCCTCCCTCAGAGTGTAAACAATGTGCAGACAGATTAGTTCTGCTGCTGTGGGTGAAGCAGATTAGCAGAGATTATTAACAAACATGTTGAATTAAACAGACAGTATCACTTATTTCTTTGCAAACATCCCAGCTGTGTGGTTAAGGGTGCAAGTGCTTAAACCAGCATGGTAAAAACACCATGTCTCCCCACGGGAGCAGTCATCACCTTGATTGGACACAGAGCTGCCTGGATTCAATCTTCTTGGTCCCAATTACGGTCAGATTTACTGACATCAGTCACAGTTCATCACAGTGATTATGCTCAAGCTGTTCAGTGAGGAGATGATACAGAGCTTATGGGAACCACCACTAATTGGTGGTCTTCACTCTCTCACGTTCTGTCTACTCATATCTATTCCACTGGGATACATACAGATTTGTCATATCTACACTGCATAATCCTTTTGGGTTACAACAATTTTATAATAATGTATTCGAGTTTTCCTTTATGTACTCTCCCAACTGTCTGAAAGCCTCCACTATCATTCTCATCCCCAAAAAGACTAGTATAAACAGGCTCAATGACTACAGACCTATAGTCCTCACAGCATATAATGTTAAAGTACATGAGAGATTGTCTATCCCCCTCCCTTGACCCCCACCAGTTTGCTTGCAGAACTAATCGGTCCACGGAGGATGCCATCACCATCACCCTTCACAGAGCGCTGAGCCATCTGGAGAACAGGAAGAGCCACGTGAGGATGCTCTTCTGGGACTACTGCTCAGTGTTTAACACCATAATACCAGACATCCTCACCAAACTGGACCACCGTCAGATACCCCCTGCCACCTGCTACTGGATCAAAAACTTCCTCACCAACCGACCTCAGTCAGTCCAACTCAGCCCCCCGTCACTCAGCACCAGATCTCGCTGGGCTGCATTCTCCGCCCTCCTACTGCACACCAATACATCCAACCAACGTTATCGTCAAGTATGCCGGTGACACCAGTGACGGTGGTTGGGTTTATCTCTAATGGAGATAATACAGTGTACAGGGCAACGGTAGAGAACTTGTCCTGCTGCTGCTCAGAAAATAACCTGAAGCTGAACGTCCTTAAAACAAAATAACTCATAACTCATTCCCCACTCATTCTAAACAGAGGACGGGTAGAATTCGTGTCTACCTTCAGGTTTCTGGGCACCCACATCTCAGCTGAGCTCATCTGGACCCACAACATCAACACCCTGGTGAAAGCCTCCTGTCTCAGAAGAACGCCTTGCACCCCACCCACCACCTGTTTGATCAGCTGTCCTCTGGTCAGCACCTCAGGTCAATCAGGTCCCACACCTCTAGACTCACAAACAGCTTCTTCCCTCTGCCATTTGGAGTGTCAATAAACACTATCCCCCCCACACCACATCCCTGTCCACCCACTGCACTAATCTGAGCCATGGTCTGAGTAACCCCCATCATTCAGGTCACTCACACACAGACTCTATTCAGATCAAGTCTTGTCTTTGCACTACTTCCAAGCACTTTTCAAATTGTATGTACCTCTACAATGACATGGGGCTATTTTATTCTGTTCTATGCTATTCTATTCTACTGATACTCCACTGGTACCATCATTTTCTCCATGGTTTGGCTTCAAATTGTATTTACTCCAGTTTTTGTAGATGTACATGACTGTTAATAATATGCTCTTTCCCCTTTTAATGTCATGTTCAGAGTAGTGGAAATTATTCATGTTCAGTATTAAGAAGAAATGTGTCGCTTTGTGAAATATTGTCTTCTTTACTTAGCAGCAAGATAGAGTCATTCTTTACTTTTTAAACTTATGAACAAAAACACGACTTAAAATGACAAAAACTGGACTAAAGTTACAGAAATAATTTTGGACTTGGAGTATTAGTCAGGTAAATGAGGACAACTGAAAATGTCTCTTTGAGGTCTGGGTAATTGTGATTAAAATGTATTCCTGGTTATCTTCCATTTTACAAACCACAAAATGAATGTGCTGGTGAGAAAATAACAGACAGAGATAGAATGATAATGATCATGTTACTGATAAAAAATATAAATTCATTAAAAAAAACCAGAAAATAAATAATAACCCTTAAAAACAAACTCCTCAACAACGATCAAATTTGTAATTAATTCACGAGAAATCAAAACATATGTAAACCAGAGTATAATATATTTTTAGACGTATGGAAATTAAAGCAATTTTGTGGTCGTATTCGAGTGATCTTATTCAGCTGTCTAATGAGTGAGTCATCGCTTGCTATGGTATAATCAGCATAAGGCACCAACTGAAGAGGAGCAAATGGAAGCAAATCGAAACAAGCCTTTGTTACACAATCATGACCACTTGCTCTTGTCAAACAGAAAGACTTAGAAAGAAAACCCTGTCTCTGATGCAAGCCTGGCTCAGATATAGTGCTGTTGCTTTCTGCAGTTGAGATAAATAAATGTCCTGCCACTGAGAAAATGCAGTATATACAGTGGATACATGGATACATGCTTTTGAGACTTTTCATTTTCAATACTTCTCTACAATTAATAATCTTACCAGTTTGGCTCATTTGTAATTCTACTGTAGAAAAAAAATCTTTAGGTCAGATTAGATTCTCATACCATTAAAACTGGATCAAAACAACCCAAAGTCAATCAGACTTTCATTGTTGCTACTTTTGCCCAAACTGGATCTGATCAAATGATGCCTAGTTGACTGAAATTGGACTAAAATCCAAAAAGAAGTTCATTCAGCCATAACAAAGGGATTTACACTGTTTATCTGATTTTTAAGTAACATTACTTTACACTATACATTAAAGTATTGATTCACTCACATGAGCAATTTTTGTTCATCCAGAAAGGGAGTCAATATGCACCTTACAGGCACATGATGAGGATGGATCATTTAAGCATACATCTGTAATAATAGCATTGTTCATTTTTTATGGCTTGCACATGAATCTTGTATTGCATTAGTGCTTGAGGATGAATTCTAAGGGTTTAAAATCATGATGTGTGTGCAGAGAAAGGTTGACCTATGGAGAGACGGGCTGACCTGTCTTGATTGTCCATATGACAGCAATGTATATGTTCATTGCAGATTCACATTCACATATCTAAAGGTCTGACCTACAGCTTAAATGTGTTATATGCACAATACATTTTTTTCTATGTCTGTGAGGATAAGTAAAGCGTTTCATTTCCTCAGCCACACCTGCAAATCCAATCTTATTAAATGCACATTGGGTTCACCACACTTATTTAAAAGTTAATTCTCAAATATTTCCATAACTTCATACTGAATTTTTATGACTTCACTGAAGCTATGCTGCAGTGAAACAACTTTTACAGATCCCCATGACATTCAAAATGTGTTTTACTGTAGACTAGAACATAAAGAATGAATCTTCCTTTCGCCTTTTTAGAGTGAGAAGGATTTCAGGGAAGCTATTTAAGTCAGAAACTGCAGTCTTCACAACAGACACCTAAATTTTGTTTTTACTGTTGCAAATGTTGTAAACTATTCAAAATAGCTATCTTCCCATTGGGCCGGGGGTCATGACCCAGATTATGGAAAGCGATGCTGTAGAGAACTGAGCCCGAGGCATGAGGATGCCTGTTGTTTAATTGAAGTTTAATGGAAAAGATGTGTGTGGCTTCAGTTTTCATGTGATAGGGTTCAGTGCCATCTAGTGGTAATAAGTAACACAGTTTAGTAACACTAAACTGTGACTGCATGTGGGTTTGGACTTCTTTTCTTACATTATTCAGAAATAAGAGTCAGAAGATTTATTATTATTTAATTGATGAAGAAACCAAATGAACTGCTTAAGTTTATAAAGCCATAAGGATTGCATTAGAAGGAACATAGTTAGTTCCTGGAGATTTATTAACAAATCCATGAGAGTTACATATGCCACACACTGTAATAATAATAATATACGTAATATGAGCATTTACAAAATAACAAATGTGAATCTGCAAATATGTAAAAGTCTAACTACTCTAACTAAGTCATTTAAGGTACAAAATACATTTACATACTGCATAAAAAGCCTTTGTAGTGTCATTTTGTATGCATCCACTGAAATAAAGTCATAGTCAGCAAGTTCATTCATCTGTTTCATTCATCGTTCTATCAGCCTGGTTCATTTTTAGTTGTACTGCCTCGTCAGAATTCCTTGTCTCCATTGCTTTGCTCTTTCCGCGCTCCTCATCCAGTTTTTTATAGTTGTAGTAATGCATAACGAAGAAAAATATGCCAGAAACCAGCATGAATACACCGCATGCATAATATATGTATTTGTAATCACCAAAATAATCAACCAAAGCTCCTGAAAGAGAACACACATAATCTGTTAGTAACTCCATCTTGGAAATTTCTATACTTTGCTTATGTGTATAATCAAAATCACAATTCAATGGAAAAAAAGAGAAGAAAAAAAACACCACAAACCTGCCATTGGAGGTCCCAGAAGCACTGGCCCACACTCAATAATGGTGACAAGTCCAACAGCAGTGGAGAAACGAGGAGCTCCAACAAGGTCCATTAGAACTTCAAAAAGGAGTGCAGAAAGCATCCCAAATGCCAAACCAAAGAAGACAGCATATACAACTAGGCCCGTATAGCCAGACGCCAGTGGGCACATTAGGTGACATACGCCATTGTATGAAACAGCAAAACTGAAAAAATACTGTATTCTCGGCCTGATCCACTTGGTGTTGCCAACTAAGCCAGTTGTCGGTCTAATGAACATGTCCGCCAGAGCAAAAATGGAGAGCAAGAAAGCTGCTGAATATTCATCAATCCCTTGATGTTTGGCATATGGAGCCATGAAAACCACAGGTGCAAAAAAGCCAAAAAACAAGACCACATTACCAATTAGATAAATGAGGAAGCCCCTGTGTCTGAAAAGTGAGAGATCTATGAATTTCTGCACAAAGCTGTGACCCTTGCTCTCACTTTGATCTTCAGTCTGAAGGTTATCGGAGTGGGTAGTGGTGTCTTCAGCAGCAGCGTGTTCCTGAGCTTCGCTTTCACACTTTGATGGCTCATCTATTGTTTTCCGTGGTATGCTTTTGTTGACTGGTCTCATCAAAGCACCAGCTACACAGCAGTTCAAAACAATGGATCCCAGGATGAGGAAGCTTCCCCTCCAACCAAAGGAATCAAACAGAAACTGATTGAGAGGCGCCAGAGTGGAGAGAATAACCGGACTTCCAGTCATAGCGAGTCCATTGGCCATGGGCCTTTTGATCTGGAAGTAAGTGCCTATGATCGTCAGGGAGGGCTGCAAGTTGAAGGCGAGACCAAAACCTGTTAAAAATAAGGTTAAAATTACACACAGTAATTTATGAATTATTCCCTTTAGAATATTTTGAATAAAGTGCCTAAAGTATCAGTTTAAAAAGTACTTTTAGACAGTTGAATGCACCTCTTATTATTATCTGTGACATTAGTTTTATATCGGTGATGATTTGTTTACAGAAAAAAAAATATAACTAGTCCCATGGTTTGGGCATTTCTTTTCTGTACGTCTCTGACTGGTGCAGTGCTACTAGATTAAAGATTAGGTTTAAAGTCTGAGAGGTTTGTTTGCTCTCAGTTAGTAAAATGATCGTGTGGTTTTGCCTGCACATGTGCATGTGTGGATGTTCCAAATGCACCTGAATTAACAGGACAAAAAAGGTTTTACCCAAATCTAAACATTGCTTTGATGTTGTAAGAGGGGATTATAACTTATATTATATCATAAGGGTCATTGCACTCGCTGCACTGAACGACCAACTCTGCTTTACACAGGGACATAAACAATCCCTGTGGATTGATCCTGATAGTAAAAGACTGAATGAGAGTTACAACACAACCACTCCTTCCTTCAGTGTAGTCCAGTTACAACCAGGTATCATAAAGCAAACATTATAAAGGACAGAAACAGCTATACCAGAAAAATAACACAAAACTGAATTGAACATGTGCACTGTAAGAAAGTGAATCGTTTTAAAGGATAGTTTTTTAAATTGTTGGACTAGCCTATCTGACTGTTAACAAAAAAAGGAAACATAATTTACCTCCAATTACTCCAACACAGAGGTACAGATGTATTATATTAGTTCCAAAAGAAGCGAGAGCCATGCCAGTGCAAACCAGGACCCCGCCAACTATAACCACAGGTCTGCTGCCATAGCGATTGACCAGTATACTGCTGACAGGGCCTGCACACAGGAGAGAAATATCTTACATTTTTGGCAACGTTCTGAGGGACAAATTTTTCTTGACAAATCTGGTCATGGGATACGCTGCTTGGGAATGTGCCAATACTTGAAGTATGACGGCCACTAACCTCCTGCATACATAGAAGCAAGCATGACTGAGGACACCCAGGCAATCTCACTGTAGGAAACTGAAAAATATTCCTGAATCTCCTTGAAATAGATGGTGAGGGACTTAGGAAAGGCATACGAGAATCCTATGGAGATGAAAGCGCCGAAGACGACAGCCCAGCCCCAGCCTCCGTCTGGTGGGGTGTAGCCTAGATTGGTTGCTGCTGCGGGGGGCATGTTCAATTCTCCGGCTAGAAAGTGGGAACAGCAAAAATAAGTGAACAGAAAATAAACAAGTGCAACTTTTCAAAGAAAGAGTTAGATTCACATATTTTGCATCCATTATAAGTTTCACAAGACCTCACCTCGGCCCAGTCCTTGAAACTGTATCGCAAAGTCTATGAACTCAGTCCATGTGACACAGTCTTGCACTGGGACAGAGTTCACTCTGCTGTAAGCTCTTTGATCTCATCACGTGTGCTGTGATGCAAAATATGAGTGGCCATACAAAATAGAGCAATAGCCAAGCACTAGATATTGATGACAATAAATGCTTGTAGGAAGTGTAATTCAACTGCTAAAATATGTTTCTTTTAACATACGACCCTTTCATAGACATACATTGGTTTTACTGCCGAGGCCCTTTGAACTCATGTAAGCGGTGTTTGTCTACTCCTATGTGTTTGTGCACTGCAGGTGGGTTGGTCAAAATGACATGCTCTTTTGGGAAACCTTTAAAGCTGGGATTTATGTTTTGATGTCATGCCCCCAATACAATGGCACCCCCCGATGGCAGGGGGTCTCCCTCAGCAGGGCTAACTGAAAAAAAAATGCTTGGAACTTCGTGCCAATCTAACTAGATCCCCAGAGCTGTTTTTTCAGTACATGTGGGAGGGACTTATACAATATTAGGAAGGCTTTCTTAATTTTATGGTTTGTCTGCACGCTTTGATTAAGTAAAAATTAATTAACTGAAAAACTGTGTTTTGTACATGTTGTGAAAAACAGCGCTGGCTACAAATTCAATGTCAGCAGTGTTGGGCCATGTGGTTGCTGAATGTGAATGCTGGAAATAATTGGTCTCTATTTTATTTTCTTAAAATTATGAGTTGTTTAAATTGATGTAGTCACTGGATATTCTTTCAGCTTAGCACAAAATCCCTAGTTTTTATGCAAATTAATCCGGTATGGATTATTGGTGTATCTTTTAGAGGTGCTGTGAGCTCTGTTTTTTTCTTTCATGAGTTATTTAAAGATGTCTAGATGCTGAGCGATAATGTGCTCCAATTCAACCTCCTCATTAATCAGCTATTGAGACTGCAAACCGCATGTTTTGAAAGAAATACAACAAACACTACATAAAATTCAACTGAGAGAATAATAATTACAATTTATGGATTAGAATTTAAGGAAATTAAACAGCTGACATATCCTCACTAACCACTTCATTAGGTACGCCAGAGTTGGGCCACTTTTTTCTTTCCGAACTGCGTGCATAGATCATACAAAGGTGCTGGAAACATTCCTCTGAGATTTTAGTGTATAAAAGTATGTTAGCATCACACAGTTGCAGCAGATATGATGTTGCACAAACATGATGTGAATCTCCGGTTCTACCACATCCCAAATATGCTCTGTTGGCTTAAGATCTGGAAAGTGTGCCAGAGAAACCAGTCTGCTCAGTTGGTACTAAAGGTCTCAAAGTGTGTCAAGTTTGGTAAAGATGTTCAAACTGTAGCATCCCTTTCCTGTTCTTATCTTTCACAACCGGCACCAGGTGTGGTCATCTGCAGCTCTAACCCATCTGCTTCAATCTTTAACTTGTTGAGCATTTAGACATGCTCTTCTCCATGCCTTGGTTGTAATCAGTGGTTATTTGAAATGCTTCATTTTGGCTCAAAGCACCTCTGGCATCAACTTCATCAATCAAGTTTCCACTCGGAAAACTGGTGGTCACTGGATATTTCTCTTTCTTTTTTGACCATTCTCTTTATGGTTGTGTGATCCAAGCAGTTTCAGACCAGCCATCTGGATACCTGCAAAGTCACTAAAATCTCCTTTTTCCCAGTTCTAAAGCCTGTTCAGTTGGCTAATTAGATGTGTGTAAAAATAAATAAAAAATCAAACTGAAAACTAAACGTACAAAAACATGGAATGTGGATATGTAAATAAATACTCAGCATTTCTGTTTGTAGACGTAAGTCAGGGAACTTCTCGCACTCCAGTCCACTAGATGGCGATAATAAAACAAAGCCTAGATTGCCTCAAAGGGGGAAGAAGAAGTTATTCAAGAGTTATTCAAACGCTTGTATAATCTGGTTGTTAGTTGGGGAAAAGTCGGGTTGATTCCAGTGCAAGTTAGAGCTGTGTAGCCATTTGTAGCTTCAGATGTTTTCAAAAGTGAGAACATGTTTGACTTCGGGTTTAGCCAGATTGCCCAGTTGTGTAAATTCAAGAGTAACATCTGTGCTCTGCAAACATCAGCATCGCACCTTCAGTTCTGAGTCTGCTGGTGTCAGGGTGAGTTGCTCCCACTGTCTCTCTGTTTCTGCTAAACTTGTCTTTAAATTTTTAGTTAGCGGTCTGTAAAACGGGTAAACCGTTTTTAGGATAATATACTGGTTAATATGTAAACCCTGTAAAGTAAATGATTCCGCGTTACTGGTTGAAACGTCTCCAGTTTGGCAGTATAATATAAAATGATTTAAAACCACGCTTACGATTTCATAACGCTTATTTTACATGTGTAAGACTCATTTTTGACCTTGTCCTCACTGTGTGGTAGTATCTGTGCCAGCTGAGCAAAATGAAAGTTGCACTTTGAACGTTGTTAACTTAAGACAACGCTGTGGCAATACGCAACTCAATTTTTAGTTGATGGACGTTTTCCTGGGCCAAATTCAAATCATTCAGGATCTTTGATGTAATGACTATTAATGAGGTAATCTCATCAAGGTTAACATGCCTTTTTGAAAAAAGATTATGATTTCTCATGTCAGTCACATGTGTTCAGTGTGAACCTGCATTTATTTGTGAATGGGGTCCATCGGTGGACCTGCCAGTCCTGCTTTTCTTTGGTAAACTCAGTTGAGCTGCAAGGTCAGGCCCTCATGTCATGCACGTGGAGTCTGGTTCTTCTTACAGTTTGATCAAAAGCTGGCACAAGTAGGTCATTCTCAAGGGCTCTGTTCCTCCTCGAACAAAGGCGCAGTTATCTCTCCTGCTGCTGCGTTGATGCCCTTGTGCAACCCTGTCCAGCTCTTCTTGTGTAGCAGCCCGTCTCTTATATGTCCTCCACTCTCCTGTGCTGAGACTGAGACTGTAAACCATCTTGTGATGGCATATTAGTATATGGAACTACCTGTGCAACCTGAATGGGCTGCAAGTACCATCTAACGCTACCAGTAGAGACAAGGAAACTAGCAAAAAGGAAAGAGAAATATCAGTCAGGAGCGATATGGGGAGAGCAACAGTCTCACCATTTTGCTGCTTCTCCAATGCAACTGTTGTACTTTCATTTGAACCAAAGCAGGTTAAATGAATCCACAAGGGTTTATGCCTCCCAACAGGATTGATATCCTTCAAGTTTAACTGAATTTTGGAAAATTAGGGATAAAATATCAGACAATTCCTCATGTAAATGTCTGTTCTCCACTCTTTTCCAGGTTCTGTATGATGGGCTTTGTCCAATATGTGTGACTGAGATCCGTTTGCTCCAGTTTCTGCAGAGAAACCGGCCTGAGAAAGTACATTTCATTGATATCTCTCTGCCAGGTTATGATGGAACAAAATACAAGGCTATCACCTATGAGATGGCCATGAAGGAAATGCACGTGATTGATAAGAAAGACAAGGTGATTATTTAACCAAGATTTTAATGAACCTCACAATATGCAGTTTAACCTAAGTGTTGTATTATGCACCTTCATGCTGTGTGTTACCAGGTTCACAGCGGAGTCCCAGCGTTTGCAGTCATGTATAGCGCCGTAGGCCTCGGTTGGTTGGGTCGCTTTATGATGTGGTCACCTGTGAGACCATTGATGGACAAATCCTATGACATCTTTGCCAGGAACCGCTTAAAGTGGACCGGACGTGGAGAGGAGTGCACCACAGGACGCTGTGAAAAGAAAATACCCTGACGCTCCAGCACTGTTTTATAAGTACTGTAAATATATGAAGAACTGCATAAATATGCTGATAATCCTGTAAAAAATGGTTATGTTGGTTATGTAGTTCACCTAAAGTAATTTAAAATAACAACAATGATGCAGAGATAAAATTACAACTGTAAAATAGAGCTGAAGATGAATGTATTCAAAGAAATATTTCTGGATGTACAGGTTTCATTAAATGCAGTTTGAAAATCTGTTTTTGACTGATAACAGCATTTTGTCATGATTTTTATTCTTCCTCTGGTGTGTATTCGTATCAGCAGATTGGTCCAATCTTACTTCTAACAAAATCACTGGGGAGGTGGCAGTCAGACCCAAGATAGTGGCTATGGAAACAGATTTTTAAAAAAGAAAAAAGCTTTGCTGTACATGGAAAGAATCATTCTTGACAGAAAGGATTGTGTGTTCTGTAAAGGACTGTCATGTATTCATCATATACATGGTGCAGAGATAAGACTCAAAGTCACTGAAGCGGAATATGATCAATTTCCTGTCATGCACAGCGGTTCATTCAAAGCCGATTAAGAACCAAACTGTCAAGAATCTGCCACTAGATGTCATTGTAAGTCTGCGAGAGTGAAATTGTTCTTTAGAAATTGTGCTGAATTGTAGCAAACTGATCAGATCATAGCCAGAAGAACAAATACGAGCAGAAATGTCAAATTTAGTGGATTTGTTTAACAAAAAAAAATCAAAACTACTGAAGCTCTCTGATTATTTATGTCTTTTTTATGACTATTGTTTTGAAAGTAACGTCAGTGTCTGTGTGCTGGAGAGAAACACGTGAGCCCCTCCTCTTATGTTTCACCAAAAATAAACAGCTGTGTAGAACGGCATGTGCTGGTGAAAGATTACATGAGATCCTGCAATAGGACAAAAGTGTTTATAAAACACTGTTGGTTACAGCGTAAATGTCAAATGGAATTTACTTGTATGGCACTTTTTTCTTCTTACTTAATCAATTTGAGCATTCGAAGTGTTTTCTTGCTACAAGCTTCATTCACCCATTCAAACATGCCTAAGCAATTTGCATAAAATTCACAAACACACTCGTGCTCCACTGGGGGGAAATTTGGGGTTCAGTATTTTGCCCAAGGATACTTACACGGACACTTACAGACCTGGGAGACGATACTCCGAACATACACGCCAGGGATCGAACGCTCTAGGTAGGGGACTTGCTTCTGCCTCCTTGGGCACAGCTGCAAAGAAGGAACATGACACAAGGTCACATAAGCACATATTTAATTGTTTTTGCTGAATAACATTGGCCCATTTAAATCATACATCCAGGCTCTAATTTAAAACATGAGCACACTTCATAATATCCATTTACAACTGCAGACTTCCAGTTGTTTGCATCACATGTACCTTCCAGCTTGGGCACAGCTTCTAAGAATTGGAGTGCTGTTTGCGGTGATGAGTCACAGCTCTGTCTGTTTGGTGTGTGTGATGTGTGGTGATGTTTAAAGCACCCAACATGAGTTCACTGAGACCTTAAGCTGTCACCCCATCCCTAATTTTAGACTTGTGCTTGTCAGCAGTGACAACACATGACCTTAAGCCTGTGTGTCTTATTGAACACTGGCCGAGCCAGTTCGCACCCCCCATACACACCCCCAGCCCAGCCCAGCAAATGAGATTAAAGTCCTGCGTGTAGGAAGGATTGAATCAAGTGTCAAAACACAGCAGAAAAAAAAAGCGACTCTGACAGTCTGTCAAAACTACTGTTCTGGATTTTAGAGAGCAGGCATCAGCACGAAGAGGAATTGTGAAGACAGGAAAACTTGGTGTTATGTTTCAGGTAAATCTTTAGTGTGTACGCTTTCAACACATATTCTGTCAAGGTTACATTTTCTGTCATTCGTGACCTCTCCTTGCTTAAGTGGAAGACTTTAACCTATGTCGATGTTTGATTATTGCATACCCGAGCTGTCTGCCTTTTAGTTTGTATAGCCACCTTAGTGCATGCACTTCATTTTACATGGTATTAACCATTCCACCATTATTGATAAGGATAAGAGATTAACTACAGGCAAAGCCGTGTGTGTGTGTTGTCAAAATGGAAATATGGAAGTACAGATACACCATAGAGAGTTATTTATAGGCCACGCTTTTTTCTGGAGGTTTCATGTTACATTCTTGTGGAGACAGCATAAGGAAAGAAAGGCACCAGGCTATTGTAAAACATGATGCCTGTAGTTTGATCAGTCAGAGTTGTTTATAGTTGTTTATGTGCATGTCATCAGCGCAGACAAGCTTTGGAAACATGAATGCAATAATTTTATAATTTTATGTAATATCCCTAGTATTAATATTTCATCTTTGACTCACAACTTTCCCATAATTAGATTTACAAGTAAAAATGACGAAACTATCATGAGCTGCACTTCTTTTTGTTATAATTAGCAAAGTTTCTGATCATGTATGACTACTAAAGCTCAACATGTCAATATCATGTGTCATGTAAGCATTTTGTTTAACACACTCCTGCAGCCACAGAGCGTCATTATTGTGTAGTGCTGACTTAGTTGTTGTTCAAATGTTTTGTTGACTTTTCCAGATTCCTGCTGAATATGCCACTGCAAGCTGACTCAGTGCTGAGTGATATTTAGGCTTTGACTGAGTGCCGCTCATCAAGACAACATGGGTCGTTACCTGAGCACAAAATTGTGTTCATGTTGTGTGAACAGGACATTGAAATTGTACAGCAAATATAAATACACAATGAACCTTCTCAGAAAGGACCATGGTCTGACTAAAGCACCACTCTGCCTTGACCTACATAGATATTTACAGCTGTCACCTCCTCAACCTTCCAGGTTTGCAACAAAAGCCACTTTTAAAAAAGTAAAGCACAGTGATACAACCTCTACCTTTTATAGCCTCCTTAGAGACCTTACAGAAAAGGCGAGACATCCTCAGGCTCTGCGTTTTTATTCATCTTCTAATAAGGATGTCTTCAAAGCCAAAGCTCCAGTTGGGATTTTTGACGAGGCTCAGAACAATTCTCTTTTAAGTTCGGTTGGAGGGTGTCTTGGTCAATCATTTAATCAATTGTCCAGACACATTAACATTTATTTCAAAAGAAAAGAAGTTTTAAGTCTGTCTGAAAATGCCAGTGTTGTCATGTCTACTCCAGAGTATGCTTGCAGGTCACAGAGGATTAGTCAAAGTCAGCAAGCAGCCACAGAGGAAAATATACCTGAAAGCAAAGACACAACACAGACCTTGAAATGTAAGGACAAACAGTGGGACTCTGTAACAAGTCATTCAACTCAAGAAACATCTGGACTGCAGTTATTTCACATCAGCTCTCTCACGACAAGATTTGGTGAGGGTTACAATTATGTTGCTCATCACATTAACACAGTTTTCTCTCAGGGTTTGGCAAAAGTTCAAAAGCAGGAGAATTTGGAGCCTCCTTCCAAAGAGACAAACAGAAGGGAGAAGAGACGAAAAATACAAATCAGAGGTAAACAGTCTCAAGTAAAGGCAGCACTGGAACCCGACAGTAACTCCAGTACCTGGGAGGAAGGATACCTTCACTTTGCAAGGCACATTAACAAATACTTTGGTGCCAAAGTAACAGATGAAGCTCAGAATACGAAAGAACAACCTCTCATAGAGAAGGATTGGACTTACAAGAAACACCTTTTAACACAATCCACCTCACAAACTCACAGTGCCAGTTTACAACTGAAGCAAGAAGAATCTATCACCCCAGGAGCTGCAGGCAGTTTCCACAGCAGCTGTAATACAACTAAAATCAGTGAGAACTATTTCCAAACATCCCAACACATCAATCAGTATTTCCAGGGTCAAAGTGGAGTGAATGAGGACACTGAATCCCAGAAGTCCCCCAAGAGACTGAAGAGTGTATCTTTTATGGATTACCTCTGCAACCCCACAAGTACCATTCCAGAACTGCTGGGTGTTTATCGAAAAAGCAACTCCAAAACTGCCATCTCTGCCCCGCAGGCAGTATTAAATAAAAAGGTGAGTTAAAGTAACATTTTCATTAATTCCCAGTTAATGCCCCGATGAACTAAGTAAGATAAAAATCTGCTCTCATTAGTAAGAGGCTAAAATACATAAAAATGAACTTTGATGCGATTCTGCTTGTTTGTCAGCTTGTCTTGAATAGGAAACAAGCAGATGAAATGACATGTGTGTTCGCTGATAGCCTGAGACTGGCTTCTACTCCAGAAGATCTGACTGACTGCGTAGAAGCACTCAATGAACACCTTATCCACTACCCCTCATGCAAAGCCTTAATCTGGAAGGTCTGTTGAGAATTAAACACAAATACTTATATTTAACAGTTGTTTTAACCTCATTAAATTTAAAACATGATTTTGTTTCCAGGAGAAAATTGCAGTTTCAATGCTGAGACAACGGAAGAACTATGAACATAACCAGGAACTTCAGGCTGCATTAAGAGAAACTTTGGCTCTTATCGGATATGCGGATCCAGTCAAAGGCCGTGGCATAAGAGTCCTCTCAATTGATGGTGGTGGAACGAGGTAAATGTAAGAAAAAATAGATCATTAAGCACTCAAAACAACTTTAACTACACATTCATGAAGCATTTTGTTTAGTACACATTAAGCACCATAACTAGCTAACATTCATGGTCAATTCAGAATTACCAGTTAACCTAGCATGTATATCTTTGGACTGTGGATCACAGGTATTACTTGTATGTGAAGTGGTAAAGTACCTCCTTGAACTCTATCATTCAAAACCACCCTTTTCTTTGATTTGATCCATGTCGGTTAGGCTAAAATCCATCTGAATACATATAGGTGAAATCTGACCTGGTACAGCCTCTGTGCAGAAAGATTTGAAGCACCTGTACAAACTACAAATATTTTTCATTTGCGTTTCTTTTGTATTTTGGGTCACTCCAGGAAAAATCAATCAAATACATTTATTGTGTTTTTACTGCTGTTAAATGTCAAAATGGGTTTAATTTGAGCCAAACAGTATATAAAGGTTAAGCTGTGCCTGATGGTATCCACTGGTTCTGTGTATGACTATGCTAATGTGTTCATATTTCTGGGGGTTTATGTTTTCCTTTTTCTTTGCATTTTTCAGAGGTGTTGTGCCTCTTCAGATATTAAAGCTGTTGGAGGATCAAACAGGCAAAAAGATTCACCAGCTGTTTGACTACATCTGTGGAGTGAGCACAGGTGACATATAGTAAACTGAGACTAACATTTTAATGCATGCCTGTCTGAATCTACAACTCTATTTAAAATGCATGTCTCCGCATCTGTTTGTTGAAGGTGCTGTCCTAGCCTTCATGTTGGGTTTGGCTCGTTTTTCTATAGAAGAGTGTGCTGACATGTATCGTCGTTTTGGTTCTGAAGTATTCCGGCAAAACCCGCTGGTTGGTACTGTGAAGATGGGCTGGAGCCATTCTTACTATAACACTGAGACCTGGGAGACGATACTCCGGTTTGCACATAAGAGACACATTAAATGTGCTTCAGTCCTTCAAAGGAGTAAATTTTTAACAAGTTAATAAGACACTGCTTGTTTTCATTCTCATTAGAGAGAAGCTAGGTGATAGAGTACTTATTAAAACAGCCAGAGATTTCTTCAGTCCCAAGGTAAGAATATTGCACTTTCACAGAACACCAATAAAAGGACTTCCAAGCTGCTGTATTGGAGCACCCCGCTGTGGTGAGATTCCATGTTTTGATTCCAGCTTAAAAACTGGAGCTTGCACAGCTTTAACAATTGGTTTTGTTGGTGTCTGCTCAGGTTTCTGCAGTCAGCACAGTGGTAAACTGGGGTACCAGCCCTAAGGCTTTTGTCTTCCGCAACTATAACCACAAACCAGGTTCTCTCAGCCGTTACGCAGGAGGCTCAGGCTACCAGATGTGGCAGGCAGTGAGGGCATCGTCAGCCGCCCCAGGATACTTCCAGGAGTTTACCTTAGAAAATGACATTCACCAGGTTGTTAATGACAGTTTCCAATGTTGACATGTCCTTGTTTTGTCTCAAACGTGAATAGGCGAAATAAACATGTGATTAACTGAAGGACTATGAAGGGGGTGAAGGTTAACCTTACTTTTTGCTTTAAGAAAAAAAAAACATTAATAAATAAAATGCCCCAATAACTAGTGGCAATTGTTAGCCATTAATCTTTTTTCTAATGACAGTCAATGAAGTGAACACAAAAATTGGTGAATTGCAGTGATGATGCAGGCACACACATAATAGATGTGTGTGCCTGCATCATCACTGCCTGCATCATCACTGCAATGATACAGGCACACACATCATTGCAGTGATGTGTGTGCCTGCCCCAATCTTCAGTGTAAGAACGTAAGTGAAATAGCATTAATGGAGTTGGTTTACAAGACCTTATGTGCAAAAAAGCTCCAAACAAGTGTTAAACAGTATAAAAGCATCATTGTAGGAGCTTTTCAGTGATGTCAACACACTATGGTCATCCTTTATATACAGTCTTTGGTTGGATACAAATTCCATACAAAAACCCAATTCAACATATCGCATTCCGTTCAGGAAAAAAGAAAAATGCCAGTCGCTCCCTTTCCTATCACTCACACCTTAATACTTTTCTACAATTCTTAAATCAAAAATATAAGAACCTCTGTTGATATTGTATTTGTTTTACTTTAAAGGAGTTCTAATCATTCAGGCTTTTTTTCTTAAGCTTTTTTGTGCAGGTTTGATTTGAACAAAATGCTAATTTCTCGGCTTTATAGATTAATTTGTGTCTTATTAGGATGGTGGAATCACCCTGAACAATCCCTGTGCCGTGGCTGTCCATGAAAGCCATTTGCTGTGGCCAAACCAGGACTTCCAATGTGTGCTGTCCCTGGGCACAGGTCGCTATGACAGTGCTAAGAAGGGACCTGCTACCTCCACGAGCCTGAGGGCCAAAATCAGCAATCTGATCTGCAGTGCCACTGACACTGAAGGGGTTCACACCCTTTTAGATGACCTGCTGGCCCCAGATGTCTACTTCCGCTTCAACCCCATGCTGAGCTCTGATGTGTCGCTTGACGAGAACCGGCCGCAGGCCTTGGACCAGCTGCAGAGAGACACACAGAACTATCTGGAGAGAAACCAGCCAAAACTAGCCAGACTTTGTTTAGTGCTTTCAGCAGAACGCTCAGTTATTGGGAGAACTAAGGACTGGTTCAGTGAGAGGGCCTGGGAGATGAAACAGAGATTGATGTGAGTAGGTGAGGTAAAAGATGTCTACAAAGAGATGTATATCATATGCATAGAAGCACACATAACAGAAACACTTTAAAGGCAACATCCATGATATAAACGCTGTTTGACAAAATTTCGTTTTTTGGCTTGTGGTATATGTCATGATTTTGAGTTTATGTGAGGCAACCAAAAGCTCATCATCTGAGCTTTGCTAAGCAGTTCAAATGTGCAGAGGTTTTGTGTGTTTTTGTCTGATCTTTTGATATATTTTCTTTTGACTTTATGACCTAGACAGAACAAATACTCACAAGCACTTTGATGCACTCTTTAAAAAATGCCTAATGTATAAATATAATTCACTATAGGTCTTTCTGTCTTTGAAAATCAAAGAATATTTATTTAAGAGTCTATGTTTCATTAAACATATTAAATGCCACTCTTCAGGGTTTTATTTTTCAGATTACTGCAGTCTTTAAAAGTTTATAAGTGAAAAAGAAGTCCTCCAATCACTTGACTACAATGGGTTAAATCCCCCCCATGTGCCTGGAAGCCGTGCCCCCGTGTCCACAAAAAGCTGACTTTGTTTCAGACAGAAACGCTTTGTCTAAGAGAGAGTGTGTATTCGTGCCAGCCAGTGTGAAGATACAAGGTCAATGACCCACCCCCCATCTACCATCTATCTCAAAATCAGAATCAGCACAGACAAAAGAAAAAATATCACCTCTTACAAAGCTTTAAATTATTTTTAATAGATGCTGGCTGGATGCCCCCAAAACCTAATCTGGTGCATGATATAGCAGTTCTGTTTTAACTTCCCACCCATCACAATGAAGATGACGTTATATTTATGTGTGGATTTCACAATGGATTTATTATAACAAGCTCTCAGGGCCTGTTCGCCAAGCGTGTGACCCAGGCTAAGGACAGCCATCCGAATCAGACTCCCTTGCCAGGCTCTGTCACCTTTTTTAACATAATGGAATAAAAGAATTGTACTATACTCAGATGTTGCTGGAGAGGTAAGGCACAGTGTGGACATGTTGCTGTGACAGAAGATCGGGAAAAGGTAGGGATCTGCTTTCAGCTGAACACGAAGTGGAAGAAGCAACCAAAGACCAAAAAAGACTTAAAGGTAGGACACTACACATTTACCAACTGTAATTAGGACTACAGTATATGTGGTGTTATAAAGAACATTAGAAAACTTTCGATTAGCATCAAGTGTCTTGTTGGGCCAATGAGTGTGTTATTCCTTGCATCTGTCTTTCAAGGAAGTCTTAATGATGTCATAGTGTGAACTGAGATGTGGGGCTGGTCGACAAATGCATCAGCAGATTTATGTGAGAGTGAGCACTATGTTGTGCAGTTCCTGCGCCTGACATTTAGAGAACTGATATGCATTAGCATCATTTTTGGAGCGGTGATGTTATAACATGAGGTGGATTCGGTGTTCATGCATGATGTCCCAGGAACAAATCCATATGACTCATGTAATCCTTTGGCTTTTCCTCTAACACCACTATCAGGTCCATCTTTTGAAATATCTATGGAAATGTGCCACAATTTTCTAGATTAATTGACACACAGAGATTTTGTACAGATGGCCACTGACTTCTTCCCATGAAAGTGACATTTGTAGTTTAATTAGTAAAATTTATAACATCTATGCATACCCCCATGTACTTTGTATTCAGTGCAAAATGACAGCTAAGGTACAGTAGCTGATACCTTTTAAATATTAAAATATGTGTGCATAAGATGTTAAACATTTAGATCTCATGTATTTAAAATATGGTAACATGTGTAGTCATACAAATATAAAAAAAATACAGATATTATATTGTATTTCATTCAACTGAGCACTTCTTCGTAATAAAGTGTATGCATTTTTTCCACATGGACATTTTTGGGGGAGAAATGTTGTTACAGTTTGCGCTCATCAAACTATAAAATGAGTATTCAGCTCAGTGAGGCAGTATTGTTTTGGCTGCACAGTGGTGATGATGTAATTTCGCACTGTGTCCTGCTCAACAGAAGTTTCTTTCCATCCTATTCTTCTGCTCTCTCTGATGCAGTGACGTCAAAGCGCAAACGATAGGTGCTCTGACTCTGAACAAGCATCTTGTGTGGTTGAACACTCCCTCTCACATGCCATCTGCTCTTACCCGAGCCCTGGGCACTCGTGCCAAAGGGGACCTACGAGCATAGAGACCTTTTTGTCGTCACCGAGCTGGCCTCGTCTGCCTCAGTGCCATGCAATCTGGTGCATGGCACTGATCACGGCTCACTGTCAGGCCTGCTTCAGTCCAATCTATGGGGGGAAAATGCTTATTCTGAGAGCCAAAGGGCTTAACACACCCCTTGTGCTTTTGTGTCCTATGTGAGCCAAGTCAAGATGTGTTTCTGATGTTAATGGAGGATTGTAATGGTTTCCATTGTAGATGCACTGATATTCTCTCTTCTCTGAATTCTTTTTATTCAGTAAAAAAAAAGAAAGAAAAGAAATCTATTACCATGATAAAGCACTACTTAATCATAATATTTAGTTTTAAAGATTTGGAAATACAAATTTTGACTATACTTTTATTTTAATCCTTAGGTTGCAGTGCCACCTCATATTACCCCACCTCAACACCGAGCTATTGTTCTATCCAGTCGGTGCTGGTCTGTACATGCAGCATGTGAATGCCTGAGAGCCTACACAGGTCAGGACACTGTCAACAGCCGTGAGATGGCTTTTGTCTAACACAAATACAGCTTCTCCTGCATCTTTGGCACCTTCTAGAAAAGAAAACTGCTCTCCGCCTACCCCGTAGGATTTTCTCAGATGAATGGTAATGACCTTTTCCTGCTTTCCAATGAGTGTGAATGACTGAGTGTAGAAAACTCTCTTTCACAAAAAGTCAATCAAATCATAATTGGTATTTTGAAAAACAAAAAAACAAAAACAAAACATTAGTCTTGTTTCAATTGCCTTTGTCAGGATGTCATGTGATACGAGATGTGCCAGATGCAGTATTCATACACTGGAAACAGATATTGCTTTCATGCTCTGCTTCCCAGTTCTCTGCATTCAACAATAAAGCCCACATTTTGATGTCATCATAACCAGCAAGAATGCAAACTGTACAGAATCTGGGTTGTTCTCTGCTTTCATGTGGTCCAGCCTCATTTTTACTAAACAGATTTTGCTCACACCGGATCAAGCAAACATTTTTCAGCTGAAGAAAATACAGGTGCTGCCAAAATATGCTCAACCATGTGACAAGCCTCTCTTGATATACCGTAGTCATTTTTTAAAAGTTATTCTTTGAACTTCAATTTATTTATTGTGCAAAATTAGTTTTGTGACCACGTTGATGAAGTGTTCAGCATTATGACAGCCTGGTCAGAGCAGTGAAGTGGGTGAGGTGGAGGTGTTGTGTGGTGCTCATTCATTATTCATGAGATGGGTGGGCAGAGTGTAAGTGGCAGTGACGGACAGAAACTCAATTACTGATGTGTATGAACTCCTCTAGGGTTCTTGACCTGATATTTGAAGGGCTGGAGTATTAATTTCTACACTGCAAGAACAAGAATAATTTCCTGAAGTCATTGGATTATTGTTGCTGTGTGAAAGTAACAGAGATGGGGAGGAGAAAACCCTGATTTGGCACAAGTGAGGTAGGTTCGCATAACTTTTTTGTTTCGAAGTCCTGACACATTCCACAGTTCATTACATATTAATAGCAAACAGTTTTAAATATAGGCATCGAATGAATTGGTTTTTGTTCACACTGACAGATTAATTGTATTCGACCTTCAACATGAACTTAACCACAATTTATTCTTGTCAGGCATTCGGAGGATTCATTTACATATGTGGGAGGCAGTCACTTGTAGACAGCTTAATAACCACAGATTGTGTTGTTTGTGTAGTTTGCTCGCAGTTGTGAAAATATTCTGTTAGTAAATCTAACACAGCAGCAGCTTCTAAACAAGTGTTTCTAAGTACAAATACACATCACGTATACTGCAATTTTATGTCACTTCTTTTAGGTTTTCAATGGGAAATATTTTACTTACTACATCTACAAGATTTTTCCTTAAAAAGAAAACAGTTTAATGCTAATAGAGTTTTAATACTACATTGTTTTATAGTAAACCAGTTATTCCCACCCTATTATGCTTAGACTCAATTGTCACATGTTTCAGATATGTAATATCTGACTGTCAGATTATGCAGTATTTCACGCAAACAAGAAAAATACAAAACTGTGTAGCAAAAATTATGTTTGTCTTATTTCCATACTTTTTAAAAAATCTCATAACTGCACCTCAAGCGCCACTCATAATAACTACAATATACGGCTATCATTTGTCACAGGAAAATTTGAAAGTATATTTGCTTAGGTACAGTTTAGATTGTGAACTATGAGTAAAATGTTTTCTTCACTTTATAATTTGTTCAAGATGTAATGTCTTCTAGATGTCTTGTGTTACTTTTCGTTCAAACTAGGAGTAGAGAAATAGGTGACCACAATCAATTCTGGACTAAATGAAATATAAAGATGGGGACACTGGTCAAACCAGCGCTGCTGCTACTTTTATGGCAGAGTGTTGGGGCTTTGAACGTCCCTCTCGAAGGTAAGCGAATATCTTAAGACCATTGGCTAGTTGTAAATTTATGTCTATGAATTGTTTTTTCACATTACTTCTTAAACTGACTTTATTTCTCTGCCTGCAGTCAGACAACCCCCTACTATCATAAAGCAGTCAATGAAAGAGCACATTGTTGACCCCAAAGGGACCATGGTAATAGAGTGTGAAGCCAAAGGAAACCCTCATCCTATGTAAGACCTAAATAATCCACTGAACTGATTTTTTTTTTAAACTTAGATTGGCAAACCACTGATTTTTTTTTCCCGGCCTTTTTTCATTTGCTCATTTATGAAGTTTCTCATGGAGGCGTAATGGGAAGTATTTCAATGTGGCACGTGACTCTCAGGTGTCAATGCGCAGGCGCTCAGGGACTCTGGATATCTATGCCCGGAACAATCCAGAAAAGTATGAGGCAGAGTATCAATGCATTGCCTCCAACCAGTATGGATCTGCATACTCCCACAAGATCATACTACAATTATACAGTAAGTTTGTCTGAATCTAGCAGTGAAAAAGATATACAATGACTTCAGTGTATTGGTTAAAAATATCTGGGATGTATAAATAAATGACAACAAACTGTTTCCATCCCAAAAGGCTTTCATTGTTTAAAGAATAATTTGCTATGGTCTTTTCCATTTATTAAATTAAATTTAAACTTAAAATACAACTAGAAACACAGAAAACCAGAAGATCCAAGACCCAAAACAACAATATGTATATTAAATATTAGCAAGTATACCAGTAATTGGCATGGGGCCAAAACATCCAGCATAAGCCAGAATTTAATGAGCAGTGTCAAGCAAACTTTGCAGCTGAGAGGAGTTTGATTCTATTTGTGCAGGACCCCCTGTGTGGCCAAGAGAGATTGTGGAGCCTGTGGTGGTGAGTGCTGGCTTACCACTTGTCCTGTCCTGTGACCCTCCACCTGGCCCACTTAAACCTGAAACATACTGGATGTCCAGTTGTAAGTGTCTGATACCAAATGAAATGCTAGATCAAGTCTAGGGTCAAATGAGCAAAAACAGGAAGATTTTGATCATGTGGTATCTATGTTGGCCCTAAGAGGTCAAATGCACTGCAACCTAAGAAAACATCAGCAAAAAGAATAATGCTACAAAAGCACTTAAAACACAACAAAAGTGGAATAAAACATAATGAAAATAGAATAGAGGGAGATAATAGCATGATGTAACAGCTTCAGATTGCACTGATATGCACTGAGAAGAACTGCAGGATTGATCTATGTTGTGAGGGAAATGAAGATGCAAAGTTTTGTGTGTTCTAATCGCATGATTCATATAATACTGTAAATACATGCTTGCTATTATTTGTAACCAGTTCCATCTGTCACGGTGGGGTGTGCCGGTGTTTTAGAAACAGGACCCAAAAGCAAAAGCTGACAGAGGAATTGCAGGTTCTAACACAAAACGAGCCTTTATTTTGGCTGAAAAAACAGCAGCAAACAAGAAACTATTAGAAAAAAAAACTAAGAACACTATGAAAAAACTGTGAACAATATGACAGACTATGAAAACTGTGGAGAGAATAACAGACAACCTGACAATGAAACACAGAAAACAGAAGACTTAAATACACAGGAGCTGATCAGGGGAAGTGAGAACACATGGGGAAACAGCTGACTGAAATTAAGCATAATGACTCACAGGGACATGAAGCTAAACACAGTCACAAAAACACCGCAGACTCTTTCAGAATAAAACGGGAGACAGGGAAAAATACAATAATCCACGAAATAAAACTAAAATACACACACCACTGGGTCTCAGTACCATGACACCATCAGGCTACTGTCTCACCTAAATAACTTCTATTGTTTTATGAGCTTTTGTGGTGTTTTTCTACATCTGTTGTGTTGTATTGAGGCTTCCACCGTGACTTTTTTTCTACTTCTGTTGTATTTTGTGCACTTTTGATGCATTTGTCCATTTGATGGCATTTCCTTGGGTTGCGGTGCATTTTACTTTTCAGGGCCACCATTGGCATTACACTTCTAAAGCAATGTGAATAAGGAATTTTTAACTCTGTGCTTCATTTCAGGTTCATATGCGAGACCTTTCAACTGGCCCATTCAGACAGCTTTCCCCACCATGCAGCCTGTGCGGCAGGACCGCAGGGTTTCCATGGGAGTCAATGGAGATCTATATTTCTCTAATGTGTTGTTCAATGACTCTGTTGCTGATTACTGCTGTAATGCCCGATTCCCGTACAAAAATGTCATCCAGCAGAAGATGCCTGTAGTTGTGAAGGTGCTTACGAGTGAGTATAACTGTGTTCATAATTATTTCTAAATGTCCTACATCCTCAAGGCTTTTCAGTTTGGAGGTTCTGCACAATATCTAATCCTGAAATCAGCTGGAACCACTCTTCCAGTTTCCCTTTCACAGCACCTAATAGTCCTATTACATGGGTCTACTACTGGGACCCTTCTGGACTTTATCCTCCACATCTGCTCCTTTTAATATCTCAGCTCTTGGTACTTCTTAGTTCCATTGTGCTAATCCTTTAATGTGGCTGTTGGCTGGTATTAGTTTATCTATCAGAGCTGCTATCTTTGGGTTCTAGTCAACCACTAGTATTTCAGACTGGTTTGCCAGAAACTGTCTGGAAGCTGAACTTCTGTAGAACCTTACCCCTGTTTTTCTTAACCATCTTTAGAGGTGTCTCCCATCAGGACTGGAGATATTCAACTACATAATCATGATCACATGATACTGTATGCTGTCCAAGTTTGCATCGTACAGCCTGCTACTATGTGCTGGACATAGCATTTTTGCACTATCTGCAAACTGGATCCTGTATGGATCTGGTGCTTAGGCAGAGTCTCTGTGCTGTCCTTTAGACTGCCTGGTAGGATGTCAGCCACTTCTTCTGTCTGTTAGTAATACAGCCCGTGGAGGGGGTGAGGTCTCCCACAATACTATTTTGCCCCGTGTCTTGTCATTTTGCTCTTATTCCAGATCACCTTTCTACCATTTGTCACTGTTTGAAGCCACTTTATAGGCACCCACCCAGCCCTTTACACATAACATGCAAATAGCACAGGTACATTTCAGACGTTGACCAAACATAGAGTACAGGCACAGCACATTAATAAATGCAGTAGACAAAAATTAATCAAATAACAAGTTGGGATGTTAGCATATGTTGTTTGAAACACAGGAAGATGCCACTAAATATAATCACTACCAGCACATGACAAATTAAAATCCTATTCCTTTTGGAGCTAGTTTAGCTCACTGGTTGAGTAGGTGCCCGTGTGCCACAAGGCTGAAATGTTAATTATTAATCTTTTATACTTGCTGTTTTGGATGAGGAGTGTGATGACTCAATGTTTGAGGTATTTGACGGGGATTTTCTGGTTATTTTTCTCCAAAGCTCATGCAGTGGTTGAGGCTGCTCCCACCTGGCTGTCTCCTACAGGCTCATCAAGCTCAATATTGATCCTGCAGGGGGAGGAGCTGCTCCTGGAGTGCATTGCTGCAGGAATGTGAGTCTTCAATAAGGATCACACACACAAAAAAATTTCTAATTTCAAGTTTATGCTACAAATGATTATACAACAGTTTATTTTGTGTTTAGTGTAAGTATTTTCACCTTGAATTCATGAAAGTTATCCTGTGTAAAGCCTTGTTTGTGATTATTAAGGCCAACTCCTCACATTACCTGGGCCAAGGATGGAGAGGACTTGCAAGTGGCATCTCGCATGAAAGTGAAGAACTTCAACAAAATGATTCAAATCCCAAAAGCATCTTTTGAAGATGCAGGTGAATACACCTGCACTGCTAAAAATAGGTTAGGCTACGCTGAGCACACAATAACTGTCAGGGTCAAAGGTGAGTTCTTCAGAAACATAGAGTATTTTATGTTTGGACTGATCATTATAATCCAAACTAATAACATATTTTCTGTTTGACAGCGACTCCTTTCTGGTTGGAAAAACCCACCAACCTGATTTTGGCACCAGAGGAAAATGGACGGTTGGTGTGTCGCGCTGATGGGGCTCCTCGTCCCACAATCAGCTGGTTCATTAACGGAGAACCGATTGAAAGTATGTTTTAGGAGATCTTGTCTAAAAGGCATAAAAATGAATAAAAAAATATTGTGCCTAACTTTTATTTTTCCTTTTTGGTGGGGTTTTTTTCAGCTGCTACACCACTGCCTAACAGACAGGTTTCAGGAGAAACGCTAATCTTCCGCAGTGTAACAACTGAAAACACTGCTGTCTACCAATGCAATGCTTCAAATCAGTACGGCTACTTACTGGCCAATGCATTTATTAATGTGCTACGTAAGTTACCAGCCACTGTCATTCATAACATTAATTAAAACAGAGTTATTTTTAAAGAAAACGAATGTGTACACTTATGTCTGCATTTTTATTTTGTTAAATATGAACAAAATTATAGCAGAAGTGCTGCTACATATCTGGCCAGAAAGACCAGTACCAGTGTGTTAATTTGATAGTTCAATAAAAGGCTTCATTTGGTTAAGAGTGAGAAAAAAAAATGAGTTCACGTTTGCAATTTTGTCTCGTTATACAATATTTTAAAAAACAAACAAAATGCTAGATTTTTGCAAATATTTATGGGTGTTTTCTTGTTTTTTTTCTGTGCTACTTGAACACTAAAGTGGCCCTCCAATGAGATGACAGTGCCAGCAGTGGCCCACAGCTCATTTAAGTTTGAGACCCCTGCTTTACACCGATTTATAATTACTCATTTGAAAAGTTACTCTTTAGGAGAGTGAAACTGTTTGTTAGCATTTTTTTTTTAACTTTCTTTACTCAAAACTACATTTGAAAATGTAATAGGTCAATTTATTAAGCACAATAGGCAGTCACAGTTCCATATTTTATATAGTAAATATTACATTTAAATAATAATCCTTTAATTTCACTGCCGATTGTTTTGACATAACATTGAGTTTTTATGTGTATCAGGTTTAAAGATTTGCAGTTCAGTATAGGCTTAGGATAATAAAGAGTAATAAAATCAACCATGCACATCTATCAACAATGGCAAAATACTTAACAAATTATGTAGTTCAGTTCTTACAGATGAGGGTTTAATTAAATAATCACATTTTGGACCGGTCATTCCCTATCTGAGGTAGAAATAACACGTTTTTCTACCGCTCGTGTCCTTGCCATGATGCATTGTTTAGGCCAAATTTGCTTTTTTTTATATCATGGGAGAGTATACTGGGTGCATATTGAAGTCAAATAATCACTGATGATGCTGCAGTTGCTCCCTTTTCCCATAGATGCAACGCCACGAATCCTTGGGGCAAGAAATGAATTCATCAAAGTGACTGAGGGTAGTCGTACCTTTTTAGATTGCCAGTACTTTGGTTCTCCAGTGCCTGAGTTGAGATGGTAAGATGGCGTGTGACACTGTTATGATTTATAAATCCACTCACAGTAAGTGTGTGTCTTAACATATGTCCATGCTTCTTCTTACACAGGTCCAAATATGGGCAAGGAAATCTTGAAGGAAATCGTTTTAAAACCCACAGCAATGGGACTCTGGAGATTAAACATATCAAGATAGAAGACCAAGGAACTTACGTGTGTGTAGTCAGCAACATTGCAGGGAGAGATGAGGATCAAGTCAGAGTAGAGGTCAAAGGTGAAGAGTCATTAAAATAAAAAATAATTGAATTGGCAATAAAATTTGACATAATTTTTTTTTCATTGTACATTATTGTATTTATTTTGTTTGCAGAACCCATATTAATTGTCACAAGACCACAGAGTATGAAAGTCATGCGTGCAAGTGATGTCCGCCTGGAGTGTGGTGTAACAGCAGATGTCACGACTCCTATCACAACCACTTGGCTAAAAAACAAAAAGTATCTCACTCTTGGTTGGAGGTAGGATTATTGTGTATTATTTACTGTTAATTAAAGTACATTTATGCATATATGAGTACATATATGAGGCCCGTTTGTGCAACTAAGTTCATATTATTAGTTTCAGTGTAATCAAATGAGCTTCTAGGTCTCACCAATTTTATTCAATTTCTCAGAATCTCAATGGATGAATCAAATCTAGTGATTACTAATGTAAACACAGGCGATGAGGGAAATTATACATGTGTCATCAAGAGTGAGCTTGAACAGAAATCTGCCTCAGCACACCTAATGGTGATGGGTATGAAACACTGAAACCAAAGATATTTTATCAACCATATGACATGCTGAAATGTCTTTTTAATTATTTCTGTATTTAATTTATTTATAGACCGTCCAAATCCTCCCACTAACTTGGAGTTATCTGATCCATATGAACGTACTGTAAGACTGAGCTGGGTTCCTGGAGATAGCAACCACAGCCCCATAACAGGTAAAAGATGAAAACTCAAAAAATTACAAAAGTAAACACTTTTTTAAACATTATTACCATTTTTGAGGACTCTTTTGCTGTATTGACTAGCATTTTGGTTGTTTTGCATTCTTTGTTCTCTCACAGAGTTCTTAGTGCAGTATGACGACGATGATTGGTTGCCTGGAAAGTGGAGAAATCTTTCAACGTACCCAGGGAACCTCAACTCTGTCATTTTGCATCTCATACCTTTTACGTACTATGAGTTCAGAGTCATCGCTATTAACGAAATTGGAGCTAGTCGCCCTAGTCGTCCATCTAAGCGTTTTCAGACCAGCGGTGCACGTGGGTGTCATATGTTTTTGTTTGGGACAATAAATACTCAGAGTAAAGACTGGGATATATGACAATGTTGTGCAAAAGTTTTGAAGTACCTCTTATTTCTTTATATTTTGCTAGGAAAATTGTAAATGTGTGGAAATACAGTATATGAGGCAAAAACAAAGTTTTTATAAGTCTAATGAGCTTCAAAGTTAGTATTTGGTATGACCACCTTTATTATTTAACAGAGCCTGAACTCTCTTAGGCAAGCTTTAATGTAATTTCTATAGGAAATCTTCTAGAATAGTTCTCTTTTTGGATATTTGCAGTTTTTTATTTTTCTGTCAAGAAGATCCCTACAAGCTTCAATAATGTAGCTTTCCAGGCTCTGGGGAGGCCAATCCATGGTTGAAGTGTTCCATTGTGTGTTTTACTATCCAGGTATGCTTTTAGTGCACTGGTTGTGTGTTTGAGATCATTGGCGTTGCTGAATAATGAAGCCATTGCCAATCAAATGCTTTCCAGATTATACGGTAGCTCATCTGTCATTACATTTATGATATCATAATTCCATCAATCATGACAAGATCTCCAACACTGCTGACTGAAATGCAGGACCAAACCATGACAGAGTCTCCACCATGTTTTACAGATTTGAATCATTACTCCACAAATCGCTACCTTATCGTGGTGGAGGGGTTTGTGTCCCAGGGATCCCAGGGGCTATGTTGTCTGGGGGCTTTTGCCCCCTAGTAGGGTCTCCCATGGCAAATTGGTCCTGGGTGAGGGACCAGACAAAAAGCAATTCAGAAGATCCCTATGAAAAGACCATCGAGGGAACAGTTCACCCTGCCCGGGATAGGGTCACAGGGGCCCCGCCCTTTAGCCAGGCCCGGGGAGGGTGCCCGAGGGCAAGCATCTGGCCTGGCCGGGCCCCATGGACTAAGGCCCGGCCAGGCACAGCCCAAAAAAGGGACATGGGCCCATCTTCCTGCAGGCCCACCACCCGCAGGAGCCACCGTAGGAGTCGGGTGCAATGTGAGCCGGGCAGGAGCCAGGAGCGGAGGTCCTGGCTACCAAGACTGGCAATTGGGACATGGAATGTCACCTCTCTGGTGGGGAAGGAGCCTGAGATAGTGTGTGACCTCACCTCAACGCATGGTCTGGGCTCTGGAACCAGCCTCCTGGAGAGGGGCTGGACTCTGTCTCAGTCTGGAGTTGCCCCTGGTGAGAGGCGGCGGGCTGGGGTGGGTATCGTGGTATCCCTTGGGCTTGGTATATTGGGGTTTCTCCCCAGTGGATGAGAGGGTTCGTTCCCTTCGCCTTCGGGTCAGGGAATGGGTCTTGACCGCCGTCGGCACTTATGCGCCGAGCAGCAGTTCAGAGTACCCAGCCTTCTTGGAGTCCCTGGGTGTGGCACTGGAGGGTGCTCCTCCTGGGGACTCCGTTGTCCTACTGGGAGACTTCAATGCTCACGTGGGCAATGACAGTGAGACTTGGAAGGGCGTGATTGGGAGGAACAGCCTCCTGGATCTGAACCCGAGCGGTGTTTTGTTATTGGACTTCTATGCAAACCACAGTTTGGCCATAATGAACACCATGTTCGAACATAAGAGTGTCCATCAGTGCACGTGGCACCAGGACACTCTAGGCCACAGGTCGATGATCGATTTTGTAATCGTATCGCCAGACCTGAGGACATGTGTTTTGGACACTCGGGTAAAGGGAGGGGCTGAGCTGTCAACTGATCACCACCTGGTGGTGAGTTGGATCAGATGGCGAGGGAGGACGCTGGACAGACCTGGCGTGCCTAAACATACAGTGAGGGTGTGCTGGGAACGTCTAGCAGAGGCCCCAGTCCACGAGATCTTCAATTCACACCTCCGGCAGAGCTTCAACAGCATTCCGACGGAGACTGAGGACATTGAGTCCGAATGGACCATGTTCAGCACCTCCATTGCCGAAGCCGCTGCACTGATCCACGGCGTCAAGGTACTTGGTGCCTGTTGTGGTGGTAATCCCCGAACCAAACGGTGGACCCCAGAGGTGAGGGGAGCCACCAAGCTGAAGAAGGAGTCCTATCGGGCTTGGTTAGCCTGTGGGACTCAACCAGTCTACATGTGTTTTGTGGACTTGGAGAAGGCATTCAACCGTGTCCCACGGGCTTGCTCCAGGAGTATGGGGTGTCTGGCCCATTGCTACGGGCCATTCAATCCTTATACAACCATTGCAAGAGCTTGGTCCGCATAGCCGGCAATATTCAGACTCGTTCCTAGTGGGTGAAGGGTTCGCCAGGCCTGCCATTTGTCACCAATTCTGTTCATAATTTTTATCGACAGATTTTCTAGGTGTAGCAAAGTGGCGGAAGGCTTTCACTTGGGTGGCCTCAGGATCTCCTCTCTGCTTTTTGCAGATGATGTGGTTCTGTTGGCTTCATCGGGTGATGGCCTCCAGCTTGCCTTGGAACGGTTCGCAGCACCTCCAAATCTGAGGCCATGGTCCTCAGCCGGAAAAGGGTGGAGTGCCCACTCCGGGTCAGGGACGAGTTCCTGCCCCAAGTGGAGGAGTTTATGTATCTCAGGGTCTTGTTCTCGAGTGATAAAAAAGATTTGTTACTTTTGCAGTTATTTTTCCTTTTGAGTAAATAAATGACAAGTAATAAGTTAATCACTAAAAGTCCCAGAAATAAGCTTTTAGATGTTTTGCAAAACCAGGCACCTCCCAACTCCCAACTTCTGATCTTTATGCTAAGCTAGGTTCCATTAGCTAGCTAGCTTATGTTTCAACTGTAGTAAATGTATCTCTCTGAATCACAAACAGTTTTTCAAAATTGTGTTCATTTTTTTTGCACAGCTCCAGATATAATCCCAAAGAATTTAAAAGGCGTTGGTACATGGAGAAATAACATGGAAATCAGCTGGGAGGTAATCAGAATTTACATAATCCTTTTATTTATCACTAATATCTTCACATATCTTCGCACAATAAAGCTTTCTAATTTTATAAAAACATGCTTTTAGCCTCTAACCTACAGAGAGTGGAATGGACCCCATCTAAAGTATCTGGTCTGGTGGAGAAGGAGAGATTCTCGAGAGGAGTGGAAGAATGCAACCACTAAGTGGCTAAAATATTACATCTATGATGCGGATACCTTTACTCCTTATGAGATCAAAGTCCAGGCAGTGAATGACTTTGGGCTGGGACCAGAGTCTTCTGTTGTCATTGGTTATTCTGGTGAAGGCCGTACGTACCTACATTTCTTTTATCATAACATAGTAAGGAGTAGGAATTTTGGAAGGAAATCAATACATGTTGGTGAACTTCATTGTACTTCGGTAGATTCTCTGCTTCACTACATTAGAGATTACAAACTGTTCTATAGATAGACTTTCTTTAATTTGGTATAAAGCACCATCTAAAGCCAGACTGTTCCCCTGATTAATTTTTTGCATTTAGTTTTTTGTCAGACTGGCTGTCAGCTGATATTCAATTTACAATAATGGTGGGTGTTCAGTATTAACATGGGCAGAATCTCAAATAATGAGGTCAGTTTACATCCAAGTATTCCTGGTGAGACAAAAGCAGGGAATCATGAATAATTTCGGAGGAAAACGGTTTTTGTCATTACATGTTTTATGCTCACTGATAGCAAAGACGAAATTCAGTGCCATCTCTGTTTTCCCCAAGGCCCAACAACAGCACCCCTGAACCTGAGAGTGTCCGACATCGAGAGCACTCAGGTGACTCTACACTGGGATCCAGTGACAAGTGACACAATTATGGGAGAACTGAAAGAATACAAGGTGAATTCAGCATTTGATAATGGACAGTAAATTTGCACTACATTTTTATTTATTGACATTCAAAACTAAGGGCATTTAATCATTTTAATTTAATGAAATGCAGCTGGTGATGAACGCAATCAAAAGACTAAAATATGCCAGGTTTCATTTGATATAATGGTGTCTAAAACATTAATACCAGCTGAGAAAGAAGTCTCAGAGTGTGCTCTGTGTGAAAAGTTATATACTATACATCTAAAAGAATCAAATGCAAAACAGTTTTTAAGCTAACCCAGTTAACCCATTCTGCATTTTCCATAATTGCCATTCAGTTAAATTACATTTTGAGCTGTTGCTTTATCATTTGATTTCTAAAATTTCATTTTTCACTGTATTATCAGTACACCGGGAGAGCAGCTTGCAGCAACCACATTATATATTAAATAGTGGGCCTGACCATCCAGTAATTAATCAGTTACACTATACATTAGATATTACTGAAATTCTGAATAATAATATAATTTTTTATGTATGAACTTATCTATCTTTTCGGCTAATTTCAAGGAAAAAAAAACCTTTACCCTCATGTAAAAGAAACTCTGGCTTAATTGGTCTGTCATTGTTTTATCTGCTTTTGCCATCTTAAGAGGAAATCAAGCTTAGGTTGATAAAATCATACAGTAGAAAGATTACTGAGTTTCATGTTGCTATGTAACGTGAATACTCGATTGCTTGTTTGGAGAGCAGAAGATCTAAAATGTGTGTTGTCTCTCGTCTCTCAGGTCTACTACTGGAGGGACAGCAGCCAGCTGAGGTGGCATTGGGTTGACAGAGGGATGAAGTCCAAAGAATTTCCTATCAATGGCCCAGACCCCTCTGGGGTCCTTGATGAGCTTATTCCCTACAGCAACTACAAAATGTACATAGTTGTGGCAAACAGTCGATACGAAGGGCCGCAAAGTAATAACATACATTTCTCAACACCTGAAGGAGGTAAAAGTGTTACCACTTTGTCAACAAAACAATAATTTTAGAGATTAGCCTCTATCAATCACAAGCAATTCACAAATTAATGTGTTTTTCCTCCCCCTGGTATGTTTATCATCTGCTGCTGTGTTCTCTCCTGTAGTACCATCTGCTCCTAGATCCTTCAGGATCCAACAGCGACATCTGGACAGTATTTATGTTGACTGGGGCCTGCCAGCAGAGCCCAATGGCATAATTACTGGGTATTCCCTCAAGTACCAGACAGGTATGAGCTGAAAACACTCTGAAAGAACAGGAATCTGATTATTCTAGTAAAGCTGGCAAAGGTCCTCATCTATGTAACTCAACAGTGCTCTTAAATAAGCACTCAAAGATCAGAATATGACTAAAGCACGTTCTTATGAACACTTGCATAGTCACTCTCTGAGTAGGGGAGGTAGTTAATAGCTCAGCACCAGTATCAACAGTTCTCCCTATAAAAGGAAATGCCCACTCTCTCCACAGTGAACGCCACCAGGGGAGAGGAGCTGCGAGTTGAAGAGCTTCCTCCTAATGTGACAAGCTTCTCAATCCGCCGATATGACCGATACACTCGATACAGATTTTCTGTGGCAGCACGAACTCGCCTAGGGATAGGCGAATGGCATACAGAGGAATCACCCCACTACACTACAGAGAGTAATTAAGTCCTTTCTTCAGCTAAAACTGCTTAAAGCTGCTCCATTGTCACAAGGGGTCACAGCAAGTAGCTCAGCACATGCCCAGCAAATGTGTAAATCACAACACTTTAGAGCCACCTACTCAGACAAATAAAATAAACACTAAATGACTATGTTCACGTTGGTTTACTTAATGATGTGTGCCCTTGCATGTCTCAGTTTATGCTCAGGATCAGGTGGATATCACCACTCAGGGCTGGTTCATTGGGATAATGTGCGCTGTGGCTCTCATCGTGCTAATCCTTCTCATCGTCTGTTTCATCAAGCGGAGCAGAGGAGGAAAATACCCAGGTAGGGTGGTGATGCCTAACTGTAGCTGTAGAAAAATTTTAAGGCCTTACATTTTGTAGTGTTGGTTGAATAGAATTTTAAAACATCTTGGGTGTTGTCATTTGGGATGTTTTACCAAATTTTAATACAGTATAAAACAAACAATTAATTTATTTTTTAAAAAGAAATACAAACTATCAAAAAAATTGTTAGTTATAGTCATATTCAGGCTCCATGGTGTTAATAAAGCTCATTGGTACTATTTCAGTACGGGATAAAAAGGACATTTCACTGGAGCCGGTGGATGACAAAGATCAGGAGGGATCATTTGATTATCGGTAAGTTTTACCTTCTCTGGAAAATGAATGAATTTTTAAATTCAGACACTAACAAAAACTTTTACTGCTTCTCCCTGAGGGAAGTTGTGATTTAACAACACCTCAAATCAGTAAATAATATTATCTTACCAAACTGCTTTACAAAGTATTCAATGTTTGCAATGTTTCTTAAGTCATGTAATTTATTTTGTAATTGCACAGTAATAATACTCGACAAGGAAGATGTGTATTATGTTTGTTATTGTTATACTGTAACACTGCACCACACTATCACTGTTGAAAACTATAACTAAAATTAAAACTTTGAAACCCTGAAAAATTAGATAAAAACAGCCTATTTGTTTACCTATTATCCATTTGCTCCTGTGCATTTTTCTCTTGGTTTCATAAATTAAAGCTGCCCAGTGGAACTGCTGTTCCCGTGTCCTTCATCATAAACACGTTACACTTAACATTTTATTTTGCTAGCACATTGCACCCTCCTTCTGCATGTATGTGATCAGTGGAACAGCAGGGAACTAAATACTTATATACCATTATTTCTTTATAACTTTAATGTTGATTTAAAACTCCATTGGGTATCTTTAATTTTGATTAGATTTTAGCATCACAATGCACAGGTTCAAATCTTATTTTCATTTGATTTATAATAACTCTTTGATCATAATTACATTAATCTGTGTTTTTCTTTTTTTTACTCTGCCTTTTCTATCTAAACCCTTCCCCTCCAAAACCTCAATCCTTTTCTTTTTCAAAGATCCCTTGAAAGGTATGAAAAAAAACAAATATTGACACTTTGATATTATACCTGTGCGATCCTGGAAAGATGCAAAAACTGTATTTGTACTTGCAATATGTAGTCAGTCCTCTGACACACTGAATTCTTTTCATATTTTAGAATAGCACGTGTGTCCACTCTCCCCTACCCTCGCAGGTATGATCATTTAGTACTGCAAATTCTTTACAACTACTTTATAATAAGATTGAATCATTTTTATTTTTTATCTTTTCCATAATATCTTGAGTTTTTATTTATTTTTTAATCATTCATTCCTTCATTGTTTTTTGTAGAGAAGAGGAACGAGGGCTTCAAAGAGGTCAGCCATCTATTGAGGCAATGATGAAGCGATCAGACAGCGATGACAGTCTGGTGGAATATGGAGAAGGGGGCGAGATACCATTCAATGAAGATGGCTCATTCATTGGCCAGTACACAGGAACCAGGAGAGACGTCAGGGAGTTGGACTTTGGTGGAAATCTGGAGCTGCACTCACCAATAAATACCATCTACTCCCTGGCTTAACACTCAGATGTCAGACTGTGCTTCTGAAATACACAGAGCTATTTGTCATGTGGTTTCACTATCCCTGCATCCTCCACCTTCAATTTAGAACCTGGAGGAACTTTTATTTGTCAGCAGGACACAGCTTGAGAGTAAAGTGCTGTTTAAGCCCTCCCTATCCTTGCAGACAGCACAACTTTCAGGCATTTATGGAATAAAATGTAGAAAAGTTGGAATAATTTTTCTATAGAGATGTGATTTTCTTTTTAAACAAAGCTTTTATCTCTTTTGTAAAATACAAATATACATTGTTCAGTTATCCTATTAGGAAAGAGACACTTGCTGCGGATCACAGGAGATGGAAGTGGAACAGTTTATCATGTTGATAAAAATGGGTTACAAGGACTGATCTAGATTGGTTCTATCATTTTTTTTTTCCTGCTAATTTCAAGAAATCTATTATTTTTGAATACTTGCAGTTTCATAGAAGGGAAGTATCCTACTTTCACCTGAAGGGGAACCATCTATCAATTCAATTTTTTTCTGCTTATCCAATTCACAGTCGCCAAGGGGGCTAAAGCCTATTCCAGCTGTCCTAGGGTGACAGGTGGGCTATACTCTGAACAGGTGCCCAATCTGTCACAAGGCTAAAATGCAGGACAGACAACTAGTCACATTCATACCTATGGGCAATTTAGATAATAAAATATCCTAACCTCATGCCTGTCTTAGGACTATGGGAGGAAGCCAGACTACCCAGAGATAACCCACACAGACATGGAGGTTATCGTGTCCGCAACTGTGCCACAAAAAGGGAACTACAAATAAAGGAAAATAAAATCTCTCCATGGACTAACAATTCATTTGTCAGTTTCAAATCTGATTCTGTATGAAACAAGATGTCAAACCATTTGAGGAATCAATTGTGAGCCATAAATCAACTATAAAATCAGAGGTCACACATGAACCGGTCTCCTAATTTCACTCACAGTAAAAATGATTAATATTTATGTAACAGCAGGTTTTTGTTTTTTTTTTTGACTACTAATGCCACCTCTGTATTAAGACTGTTATATCTGATTTTAAATAAAGTGAAAGTATTTCTAGGATGTTTCATATGACTAAATATTGAAACCAGCTTCTGTATCTTGGAATTTTAAAGGGATACCCAAAACTTTCTTTTATTATCATTCTTAGAGTTAGCGGATGTTTCACAAGTGGAAAACATTCATGACAGTTGGTGGTCTTCCCAGTCAGCTTAAACTTTGTCAAAATTGGGTCATGCAACAGGGCAATGACCTCAAGCACACCATGAAATTTACAACAGAATGACTGAAAAACAACAGAATGAACGTGTTGCAATGGTCCAAAGTCCAGCCTCCAGCTTAATCCAAATGCTATGACAAACAGGAAAGTGAACTGAACTTAAGCAACACTAAAAAAAAGAGTGGGTTAAAATTCCACCACAATGATGTGAGAGGCTGCATGACTGAAAGTCATACAGAAAAACATTAATATGTTATTGCTCCTAAAGGTGAATCTAGAATCTAATTAATCTTTCATACACTGCTTCTGCATTTTGGCTTGATTTTTGTTAAATAAATATTGACTTCATATATTATATCATGTGTTCTTGTTCACTTGAGGTCGTTTTAAGGCTCAATGATGGTGTTAAAATTACAAAAAATCGAATTGAAAGAGACTGTTAATTACAAATTGCACTAAAAAGATAAAAACACTTTAATTCCCCTGAACCTTGGACAATTCACTACGATGTGGCAGGTTCACTGTAATCCATCATTACACCATTGGGGATTAACTTAAAGACAAAACGATATGTTATCTAAAATCTTTCTGGTTTATCTGCTATAGCTCTGAGTTATCTTTGTCATGCCCCTCCAATCAAGCATACCTAGGGGTTAGCTGGTAATGTTAAAGGGTTCAAGACTATGAGAGAGCTGAAAGAAAAACAATGTTAAATGAACTTCAAATTATCAAAGATGTTAGATTTGGATCAGAAGGTTCCAAAACTAGATAAAAATTAATCCTTTGGAGGTTTTTAATCATGTATCATATAATAACATTCACTGAGCTTATCAATTTACTTTAAGTTTTTTATTTAGAAAAATATATGTTGAGATTAAAGAAAAATAATAAGCTGTTTTTTTGTTTTTCTTTTGTTTTTCTGTGAGAGGAAAAACATCTAATAATATCCTGAAACTGTCTTTCTTGTTGTTCTTATCCTTCTGAAAATGTTCATCTTTAAGCTTGGGACTGATAAATGCCAACAACTGAACAACAACTGAACAACTACAACAATGATCCAAATCATTAATTAAACCTCTATTATCAATTATTTTATCAATTACATCTCATTTATAAAGGTGATTACGTGTTTATCATATAAAAATTACAGAAAAATGATCATCTTTGGGTTTCGGACTGATTATTTGTAATTGCAAATAAACACCAACAAACTATTTTTTATCGACCAAATGATCCAAATTATTAAATAAACCATCAATTATTTGATCAATTACTTCATAAAATAATCTCATCATTAATAATCTCATTGTTTACAAAAGTGATACAAAGCTGCAGCGCTAATTTATTTGAGGCATAACACGAAGCAACAGTGTGTAACTAAACGAAAGACCACTTTGAAGTTTGTTGTTAGCTGTTTATCAAGACATTTCTATGGAAACCAGTATGATCATGATGTTCTGTAAAATACGATGCATCGGCTCACAATGTTATCAATGTTTATCAGGTAATAAAAGCTATAAGCAGTCATCTAATGACTGATGCATTTATTACATTTTGTTGGCACACAGCCTTTGTCCCTGCCCTATCGGAACTATAAAAAGGACTCCCTAGAATATTTGTGTCAAACTACCTGTGAAAAGTTCATCATCAGCGCAAGAAGGTTTTCGTGACTTTAATATGCGTAGCAGCAGTTCACAGAAGAATTAGCTGTAGAACGCAGAGTTAGTTTGATTCTGTCAAAATCAGTCTTACAGTGATTCATGAAATTTTGAATAATTATCGTAAATAACTATTTGTTGGTGTTGCAGATCACATGTTGCAGATAGAAAAAGGATCAACTGATTCAACATGGCTCAAGTAACAATCTTGGCTGGTAAATAAATCATCATTATTTCAGTTACTAATTGATTCAAAAGTGTAAAATTCTGCAAAATAATAACTAATATATTTGTTTTTCCAGGTTTGTCCCTTTTGATTTGTCTTCAAGTTGGTATGTATTGATCATCTATATGTATTACTGACACGTGTTTCTGAATTACATGACTTAAAATGAGAAAAAAAAATTCTCCTCTTTGCAAAAGTGTCTTCAACCAAACTGGCATGCTACTTCACCAACTGGTCCCAATACAGACCGGGTGCTGGGAGATACATTCCTGAAAATGTAGACCCCAACCTGTGCACACACCTGATCTACGCCTTCTCTGTAATCAGCCCCTCAAATGAGATAACAATGTACGAGTGGAATGATGATGTTCTTTACAGATCCTTCAATGCCCTCAAGAACAGGTGCGTGGTTGAAATATTACTTTAACCGTGGCTTTGTTCTCAATCATTAATAACAAAAGTGTGCAAGGTTCAGCAGCTGTTCTGGCATGAACGGTGAAGTGGTATTCAAATAATTTTTAACCCTAAGCCAAAATAAAGAGGAAAGAGGAAAGAGTTACATGCAAAAATCCCAAAATAAAACAGATTTAACAAGACAGTGGTCTTTAAATGAACACAGAACCTATCATTTATATATATATATATATATATATATATATATATATATATATATATATATATAAGTTTAGGAAATTTTGGAGAAAAAAACCTTTTCTTAACTAGAGATGATGACACTGATGAATATTATGTAAATATTATGTAAAATTATTATGTAAAATTGCCCCTTGGGGATAAATATAGTCTTTCTGATTCTGATTCTGATAATGTTCTACGAGTGTGCCACTGTTTTTATTGCATTCTTATCATGATTCTGATATCCTAAAAATCTTTATACGTATTAAGTGTTCTTATAGAAACTTATATTAGTTTCTGTTATATATTTGTATTTATACCAGGATAAGAAGCTTTTTTTATGAAACACACACCATTTCTCAAATGTAGCATTCTTGTGCTTCATTCGTTTTGCATCAAATTGGATAAATTTTAAACTGTGTTCATATATAAAAGACATGTCACATGTGAATGATTTGTGGAAACAAACTCAAGTTGAGCTTTTGGTAGTCAGCATTTTGCTTTTATTAAATGAGACATAACAAGAAAGGAGTGAATCTGACTAAAACAAAATAGGACACTGTATCCTCACATAACCTGTTTTAAGGGGTTCAAATTGACTCAGTACTGAGATACAAAATCCAGTTAGCAGTACTGTGGTTTTTTTCAGACCTATACAAAATTCAACCTGTTTATACAAACAGAAGAGTCATTCCCTGCTGACCAAAAACAACCCAGGTTAAAGACAACTTCTGCCACCTCGAACCACAAAGAATTATTAAAGGACTATCACTGATCATCACTCCTTACACAATTTTTGAAGTAAAGGGTTTCTAATGCAAAATTTTCATAGGAGTTATGTTAAATGAATAAAAAAAATTGGTAAACAAATAAAAAGAGTTGGATGATTTTACATGACATGAGGAATGAGGACTTGCAAAATGTAGCATTCTTGTCAAGTCACATGGCTTAATTATAAATCTACCTGTTTTTCTACATCTCCATCACAGAAACCCCCAGCTGAAGACTCTGTTGGCTGTTGGTGGCTGGAACTTTGGCACTGCACAGTTAGTCTACATGACAACAGCATCACAAAGCTGTAGAATTACATTATTTCACATAACAACAACAAATTCATCATCACCTCAATATATCTATAAACTTTCCATCTCAATAGGTTTACCATCATGGCTTCAACTCCTGCCAGTCGCCAGACATTCATCCAGTCTTGCATCAGATTCTTGAGGCTGCACGGCTTTGATGGACTTGACCTGGACTGGGAGTATCCTGGAGCACGGGGAAGCCCACCAGAGGACAAGAAGAGATACACAGTGCTCTTACAGGTTAGTCTGGAAATCAATGTATACTTGTTAATACTATGCACATTATATTTTAGTATGTTATCGTTCCTTTTATATGTATTTTACATATAAAATATGCTTTCTTATTAAAATGAATGCACAATATCATCCTTGTCTACTGTATTCTTGCGTCTAGGAATTACTTGCTGCCTTTGAAAAAGAAGCTACTGAGACCAAACAACCACGGCTCTTGCTCACAGCTGCAGTGGCCGGTGGGAAGGGGAACATTGACAACGGCTACGAGATTGCCGATGTGTCAAAGTGAGTTTATTTGATAGGAAGTCACTAAAGTTCCAATCCTAAAGATTTCATCCCACTTTTCATTTTGCAGCACTGGAGATTGCAAGTGTAAATGCAAGTGTTAATTCATACTAAAACACTGACGGTCCCAGATTTACAGGGACAGCAAATATTTGATCAGAAGAGCTACCTGTGGTTTTATTTACTATACACACATTGCTTAATGTGAAAGGCTTAGACAGCAAACCACAGTAATAACATGAAAAAATGATGTAGAGAGATAGTTACATAATGTGAATACACTGAATGATTTTTCTTGAATGATACATGCTGATAAAAAGTATTAAAGTTACAGTTTGAATACATGGGCATTTTTAAGGATTTTTACTTTAAATATGTTCAAGTTCTTAACTTATTTAACTTATTATTATTATTGATATTATTTTGTTACATTGTATTTAATGGTGATGTTTTACAGGTTTCTAGACTTTATAAATGTCATGACCTATGACTACCACGGAGCTTGGGACCCATTCACTGGTCATAACAGCCCTCTGTACCGCAGCTCCGTCGATCAGGGTGATAACATATATTACAATGTGGTGAGTGAAACTTTCATCAACATTCATATATATATATATATATATATATATATATATAAATATATATATATATATAAATATAGAAATATATATCACTATAAAATATCATTATAATAATATTATATAATATACTATTTTTTTCTCTCAAAGGATTTTTCTATGAAATATTGGAGGGACCAGGGAGCTCCTATGGAAAAGCTCTTAGTCGGTTTCCCCACATATGGACGCACATTCACCACATCAACAGCTGCTAATGGTCTTGGAGCTGCAGCCACAGGACCAGCGAGCGCTGGGCCTTACACCCGTGAAGCTGGGTTTTGGTCTTACTACGAGGTCAGCTAATATAAAGCAGCTTATGTTCAGATTTATTACACCACAATGTTTTCCATAAATCGCAAACTGTGTGAAGGGTGTTGAAGTATTATTTTCTTCTCTACAGATTTGCACATTCATCCAAACAGGCAGCATAAAGTGGATTGATGAGCAAAAGGTGCCCTATGCCATTAAGGGCAATGAGTGGGTTGGCTTTGATAACAGGCAGAGCTTTGAAATCAAGGTACCAATGCCAATTTATGTTTAAGGTGATAATACAAAACAAATCATAATGTTCTTATTAACTGGCAGCTATATCTTACTGCTCTTAAAGTAGTACAGACATCAGGTAAAGTTTGGTTACATTTGGTTACTTTTGGATTGTGCACTGGTGGAAATGTGGTAGTTTTAAATTGCAACTCACAGTTTATATTTCACAGGCACAGTATGTGAAAGACAACAGATTTGGAGGAGCATTTGTCTGGTCTCTGGATCTCGATGACTTTGCTGGACAGTTCTGTGGACAGGGACATTATCCTCTCATTAGTTATCTGCGCACTCTTTTGAATTCAGGTAAACTGAAAAAAGTATAAACATGGACATTTTAATATTCATCAGTGTCATCATCTCTAGTTAAGAAAAGGTTTTTTTCTCCAAAATTTCCTAAACTATATATATATATATATATATATATATATATATGTACTTACTGTATTTACTAGATTCTCCACCACCTCCACCGGTAACCACACATCCACCACTCGTCTCTACGATCCCTCCTGGCCCAACAGCTACTACCACTACTACGGCTACTACTACCACTACTGCTACTACTGCCAAAACAACCTCAAGTCCTGTTTCTGGAAGTGGATTCTGCGCTGAAAAGCCAGATGGCCTGTATGTAAATGATGAGGATCCCCACACCTTTTATCAGTGTGTCCATGGACATGTCTACATCCAGACATGTCCAAATTATCTTGTTTACAGTGATGCATGCAAATGCTGTACCTAATTGACACTGAATAAAAGTTGTCTTGATCTAGCAAAAATGGTTTTTTATTCTTTTTATTTTTTATGAGAACCACACTGCCTGGACAGTCAATAAAGCCATAAATTCTAAAAACTGTATTAACCATTAAGCAAATGTACCCAGTACTCTGCAATACACATTATGTAATGCAGCTACTATAGCCTGAACTACATATAGGTCCATTTTAAAGCTAGGATGGGTTTGCCAAGATTTGCAGCTAGCTGCAGATTTTTTTCTTTAAAGGTTAGAATTAGATGAACAATATTGAATTTTTGGTCTCTGGATTGAAAATTGTACACCCAGTTAATGTACTTGAAACTGGAGCAGGTTTGGTTAAACTTTACATGAAGGTAACTAAAAGATTGTACAACAAATACAAATCTGGCCATGTTTCCTTTTTTTCTGTTTGTCTGGCATTTATCTGGCATTTTCTTTTCCTCGAAACCTGCTGTGGCTGTCCCTGTGCCAGCATTGTAACGGCTGGCTCAAACACAATAAAGGTCTCAACACCACGGTGAAAGGTTAAACCATTATTTGAATAGTTGAATTAATAAAGGAGAAGAGTGGCTGCTGCAGCACGGTAGAAAGAAAGAGTGAGTCAGAGCTTTACAAACAAACAGCTGACATAAATTGAGCCAACAAGTAAGCACATGCACTTTCCAGCCATCCGACCAAGCTGAAAATTAGGTTTTGTTTTGAGGAAACACCAAAATAAATTATGTGTCAGTATAATACTCGCTGCAATTCCACATCATTGGTACTCGAGCTTTTTCAATGCACAGCTCAATATAATATTTAACAATTGCTAACATTAAAAATGGCTTTGAGGTTTTTTTTTTGCAAGATTGAATTTTAGTAAAACAAATGTTGGTGCAAAAGCGTCAGTAAACTTTTGACTGTTGTGGTGCTGCACCACTGTTACCATCGTGGTGCTGCAGTAGAATGAAAACCCTTTCCTTTTGCTAAATATTGTTGCTTGACCCTGTTAGGATATCTAATAAAGCATAGGCAAATTATAGAAATTACATTTTGTGGGTCTTCTGCAATGTTCAGGTCCTGCTTTACTGTCATTTCAGTCTGTCACTGGGAAGCTACCAGACAACATGATCAGACCATAATATATTCATTATAATATTCAACATTTGTGCATATAATTTGATTTTACTGTAATGAAATTAAGATGCTAAGTTTCTTTTATAGGTGTATAACTACTAAACTGCTGCTTGGTAGGGGGCTGCTAGGAAACACGATGACGTCATAATATCAGGTAAGATCCTTCAGGGGCCTAAGATGTACCCATGTGACGGTTTTGGTTCCTCAGCTCCTAACGGTGTAGGAGTAGTTCACAGACAAGCAGACAGGCGGGGAACATATGTAAAATAGTAAGACAGCTGTTTTTTGTATATCCACGTAATTTTAACTTTCAGGTCCAGGTGTTTGCAAGCTATGTGATGAGCAATCTTAGGTTTTCTGCAAACGTTGTGGAGGCTTTCAAAACAATGTGTGTGTGTGTGTGTGTGTGTGTGTGTGTGTGTGTGTGTGTGTGTGTGTGTGTGTGTGTGTGAGTGAGTTCATGAATCAGTTACTATTTGACTTATGAAGCAATACCAGAATGTCCTTAAATTTAGGACATTTGGTTTACTTTGAGTTAATGATTATCATAGATTCTGCTTTTTTTTTTTTCTTTACTGCACTGTTTTATTACATTACCAGTCTGACCTCAGCTATCATGCGCATCCTAATTGTGATCTCAGGTAAGGGAAATTGAAATACAGATTTTGCAAATGCAAATTTTATATTTAACTATTTGTATGTAACAAAAAAATGCAACTGTTAAGGTCTCTGTCTCGCCTTTGGCAGTCTGGGTGAGTTCATAAATTGTACCAACCCTTTTATATTGGACAGTCATATAATGTTTTAAAGAGATTGAAAAATGTTCTTTCATATTCAGTCTCATCCTCCAGACTTGTGTGTTACTTCACAAACTGGTCCCAATACAGACCTGGCAATGGGAGGTTTATGCCTTCAAATATTGATCCAAACCTTTGTACGCACCTAATCTATGCCTTTTCTGGTATTAATGAGGCAAATGAATTAGTGACCATAGAATGGAATGATGAGGAACTCTATAGATCCTTTAATGGACTCAAACAAAGGTTAGTCTATTTTCTCCTCATATCACTTACAAAATGTTGAGAAAAAATAATCTTTGCTGCTGTATCTTTACATTCCCACAGGAATCCAAATCTTAAAACCCTGCTGGCAGTTGGAGGCTGGAACTTCGGAACGCAAAAGTGTGACACTAAGCATAAAACAATAATGAATCATAAATTTTCTCTTTATACAGATCTTTTTAATTGTGCCTTTCTTTTGCCAATCGGTTTCATAGGTTCACTACTATGGTGTCAACGCAAGCCAAAAGAAATACATTTATACAATCTTCTATCAAACTACTGAGAAAATTTGGTTTTGATGGACTAGACCTAGACTGGGAATACCCTGCAGCAAGAGGAAGCCCTCTGGAAGACAAGCAGAGATTCACAGTGTTATGCAAGGTCAGATTTGGAGTTACTGATGATTGGCATGAACCACGAAGTTACCTTTCTTTTCTGTGGTTTATAGGAGCTACTACAGGCCTTTGAGGCAGAGGGAACATCAACAGGACAGCCCAGGTTAATGATTTCTGCTGCTGTGTCTGCTGGTAAAGGAACCATTGATGCCGGTTATGAAGTCTCAGAGATGTCAAAGTAAGCTTATTAGTAATATCACATTGCATGCCCTGCAAAACCTGTTTTGCTGACCTTGACCTCTCATGCACTTTATCAGGTATGTCGATTTTATTAATGTGATGACATATGACTTTCATGGTACCTGGGAGAGTGTCACAGGACATAACAGCCCCTTATACAAAGGATCCCAAGATATTGGGGACCACGTTTACTTAAATACTGTGAGTAGATGGGTTCATTTTTCTCCCTGAAAAAGAGGGATTATGTAATCCATTCCGTTTGTTTCTTTGTCTGTTTGTTAGCGGTCTAGTGTTTCAAATTTTATGAAATGATAGATACCAACAAGCTGATCTAAGGTCATTTAATTTTCATGAAAATCAGGTCAATGTGAAAACTAGTAAAAACTTTACATACACAATTTTTTTATGGGTCATGTTCAGACTTCACAACAATATACTAGGTCTTGGGGAGCATGTGTACCTAGGTTGGCCAAACCTTTGACCTTTATGAAATAAATTCAAACAACCATATTGAGTTATATATCATATAAAAGGGTATGGAGAGAGCTGCACAAGACACTACAACATCACTATGACACTATAATATTTCTCAAAATTACACAATGACTGAAAATATGTTAAAAATGTTCAAATCTCAAGCATGTAGATTTGCATGTAAATCACAAAGATTTCAGCTAATTCTGATCCAATCATATGAATAAAGATGAAAAATACACCCTTTTAGTATGTATTAGGAAAAAGCTTTCATTTCGATCAAATCATCTCCAAATTTTGAAGCAATATATTTGTCAAAGGGGAACATAAGCGCTTTCTTTTTCTGAGCTCTTTAGAAAAAATTTTGATATAACATTATATGACTTCACAATGACACAAAAATATTAATATAGTGCAGAAATGACTATGAAAACAATGCAGATATCATTATTGGGGATAACAATACCAGTGAAACATAAAACACCAAACTTTTAGTATAGCCCTTGCCCTTCAGGGACAGTTGTGCTCTCTGAGTGCTTTGTTTTAGACTGCAATTGCTCCCAGCCACGCTCCACTTTTCCACACAGTTCTCAACCAACTGTCGATGGATTGACATTGATTGTCACCATTTTTACACCCTTCTCTAATTCTAACACTTGAGAATTTAAATCACAAATTATTTATAAAGTCAATGAGTCACTGAACCTGATAATACTAGTATTAATGACAATATAACTTACATATGTTTACATTTTAGGATTTTGCTATGAGGTACTGGGCAGAAAAGGGAACACCTGTACAAAAGTTAAATATGGGCTTTGCTACATACGGACGCACGTTTCGTCTTTCTACTCAATCCAGTCAAGTTGGAGCCCCTGCCAGCAGCCCTGCTGCTGCTGGCACATTTACAAGGGAGCCCGGCATTTGGTCTTATTATGAGGTAAAAAGAAATCCCCACTCTCATATTAATATGTTCATTTTAAGTCAGTTTCTATGTCTTAGTAGCAGATCAATGTTAATATGTCAAGTTACCACACAGAATGCATTTTTTATCTGTTTTCAGATTTGCACCTTTCTTCAAGGGGCCAGTGTCCACTTGATTGAGGACCAGAAAGTCCCATATGCCACCAAACAAAACGAGTGGGTTGGATATGACAATAAAGAAAGTTTTATGACTAAGGTAGACATGTGCATCTGGATGTTGCTCAGTTTTTCTTTGCCAGATAACATTAGTACTAAAACAACATATCACATTAAAATGTGCATACTGTTATTAAGTTGTTTCGATTGTTACTGCTTCAGGTCCGTTACCTAAAAAACAACACTTTTGGAGGAGCCTTTGTCTGGGCTCTGGATCTAGACGACTTTAATGGACAGTTCTGTGGACAGGGACAATACCCCCTCATCGGTTCTCTTCGCTCTCTTTTGTTTCCAGGTAATAAAATTCCTACATTAGCATTTTATGTTTGTTTTGAGCTAGCCAGTTTTGGATTTGGGGAAACCTGCAGTCTGCTGAAACTGAAGAAGTCACTTGGATGAGTGACGAAACGTTTCTCCCACAAAACGCTACGTCCAGATGAACAGAATCAACTTTTGGACAGCTAGCCAGTTACTTATTAGTATGCATATTTTCCAATTAGTCAATATAAAGGCTGTTAATGCCTTATTTGGGATATCTGTATTCTATCATAGCTTCGTAATGTTTGTTAAATGAAATACGTAAGAAGGCTTCAGCACATCAGTGACAATCCTAACATTATTTGCTCTTTAGCAATAAAAGACTGGTCAATTTGTCATAAAAGCACTTGAGGATGATCTATTTTTATTAAATAAAACACAAAACAAGTGTTCAATGTATCCAGATGAATACTGGTTAAATCTTTGAACTCAGGATTTGAATTTTCACTCACAGCAAATGCTCGAAAGCTACTATTACACTGACACTTATTAACCCAGACAGGATCTATATAATATGAAACAGAGAGACACTGTTGAATAGCTTTCTGGCCTTTTGCAAACCGAAAGCTGGTCAGCTGAAATAAACAGAAAGTTTAAGGAGGAGATCTGTTCTAAACATTTAAAAAATAAAAATAAAGATAAGGAAAAAACATGTAAAAATATTTTAATACCATTTTAAAATGTCTTAAGTTGTCCATTAAAAAATATTCAAATAAAATGTGTGTATAACTCCAAATTTGATTAAGGTTTATTGAAACACCTGAGAAAAGGACATATAAATTGCAACAGGGAAGTGTAAAGAGGAAGAACTCGTACGGAGCCCATGTGCGCCAAGTGTCAAATTTCTGGTGACTTACACCTCACTTTAGAACAAGGAGCAAATGGAAGCACATTTTAAGAGACCATCATTTAATAGGAGGTTATCTGAACATTATTAACATTTGCAGTTCATAAGAAACAACTGCAGTTATTAGGGCTATCAAAGAGTATTGACTATAGGCCCCTACATCCATGTACAACACCTTGCTTACTAATTAGCAAGCAGTAATTACAAATGTTTTAGGAAAATTTCGTAATTTAGGAAAATTATTGGCCTAATTGTTAAAAAAAAAAGGTTTTGCGAAGAATTTTATTGTTGGCATTATTAACAACTTTGACTAATAAAGAGCTTGTATGCTACTAACATGCACACTAGCAAATGTTTAATTTATTAACTGACTATTAATTTGCGCACCCTAATATAGCCGTGGTTTTATGTAGGATATTTTTTTATATTATATTAACTAAAAGTTAACTTCTTTAATTTAATTTCACTTACTGATAAGTAATAATAATAATTTATGATGATAATAATAAGTATTATTATTATTATTGTTGTTAGTAGTAGTAGTAGTATAACTTTATAGCTATTGTTTCTACAGATCTTCCTCCACTTCCAACTGCTCACACAAACCTGAATCAGGAGACATCAACAAATAAGGATCACATTTTGCCTCATCCCAGACCATCAATCACTACTACAACCACTGACAACTTCTGTGCTACAAAAATTGGTGGGCTCTATGCCAAACCTGACGCTCCAGGTTCTTTTTACAGCTGTGCCAATGGCATCACGTGGATCCAAAACTGCCCAGCTAATTTAGTCTTTCGAGACAGTTGTAAGTGCTGTGACAGGCCGTAGAGACTCTGGACTATTTGTTCTGAGTTTTGGTTTTCAGCTTGTTTTTATTACCATTTGGGTCACTATAATGTCATGTCACATTTGGTCAGTTTTGATCATTTTAAACATAAATGCATGATCTTCATCTGAATTTTTTTCTTTTGAGGTTTGGCTTTCAGAGTCTAATCCTTATGTGAACCAGTCCAGGTTTTGCAACGTATGAAATAAAATATGATTATAATTACATTACATTATTCATCTGAGGATGAACGTTGGTCAGTTAATAAAGTTGTTCCACTTTACTTTTAAGTGTTGCTGGAGTTCCTACGTTGTTAGTTCCTTGTCCTCTTCATGCACCTTGGAAGTAGGTGAAGTTGCTGCTGAAAATCCTAGGTGACACAAGGCTTGGGTTGACAACACCCGATCAGCCTTTTAATACCTGAGCGGTTATTAAAAACTGTCAAATTGCTCATACTGTTGTGTTAAGAAAGCCTATCTAAAATTGTGAACAGATTCAATCACATTTACAAATCTGGAATCATTTTAATGAGTCAGCCAGTAAAACAGCATTCTTTGAACATGTAGTCCAGTGTTTGATTCAAGTTAAGCATCCCTGTAGGTAGTGCTGTCATTTGTACCATTCATTATGAGCGGTCCAAATCAAAAAAACATGTATCTTTATGACTGCACTACTATCAGTGTCCCACAATAAGACATATAATAATTGGTTAATTGAATCATATCATACCACCATAGAGTTCAGAAAAAAATAGTACATCAGTCTGCATAGAGCACCAAAACTTAATCTTGAATGCAAAATTCTAGATAGCCAATTCACAGTGATTTTACTGCAGAAAGGTCAGTGCTCCATCTACTCACATATCACTGAAAAGAGTCAGTAGTCCACATAAAAGATAAAAGTACATCCCACTTTGAAATGAGCAAAATTGTAGTTTCTGATTCTATAATGCAAAAGTTATTTAGTGCAATATCAATGCATTTTGTATGCTATTCATGTGTTTATCTTATCACCAATGTTGTCAATTGCTTAGAGTTCATGGACAGAGCTGTGGGGCTCAGGGAGCTTCCTAATGTCACAGTTCTGGATCAAATTGAAGTAAAAAACAATCATCTCCTCGTAGTTCTTAGTGGAAATCCTTTCATTGATGCCATGGAATCTGAGAAACAAAGGAAAAAAAGGATTCATGGTACTTGGAACAAGAAAGTATTTTATATATTCCCCTCTTCTATTCATGCTGCATGATCTGTTTCTAGAGTTGAGAAATAATCACTGCACGTGGAATTCTTCTTACTGTATTTGTTCAATTTTAAATTGAGGTCTGCAGACATTTTTGGTGAAAATATATTTTGACAGTATTAAAAACTGCTGAATTCTCACCTCTCAGGGTCACCTGGCTTAAACCAAGCCGGGGAAAACCGATAAATATTTTTGGTCAGGTCGACGAAGTGTCGACTGTCTGTGTTTCCAATACAGATACCTGCACATTTAAATATGATATTAAATTACTTATAATGTCCTGAAAGATGCTTTAAAATGCTTCCATACAAATCTGTATGAACCCTACCTGGAGCAACTGTAACTGTTGGAAACAAGTCCAGCACCGTTTTCTTAATAATTTGGAAGCCAAAGACCTTGTCATCAGCACCGCTGATGGGTAGAGGGTCAAATCCATTAACAAGTTCTACCTTCACTCGCTGGTCGCCCACCGTATCCTTGATGATGTCCAGTACCTAAAAAAGACAGCACACATCTCATATTCATGTCAAAGTGTACATAGTAAGGCATTCATTCTCAAAAAGGACTCTACCTCTTGTACCGACTGCGCTGAGTGAATTCGTAGATTTACATAAGCTTCAGCAAGGGAAGGAATAACATTTATCTGCAGAGGGAGGGAGATATTGAATTTTTACAAAGAAAAGTAACAGGCTTAAAATCTTACTTCTTGTGAATTACATTCAATTTAAAATAATCACTGCACCTTTACTCCTGCATTAAAAAAGGTGACTGCTGTGGTAGTCCTTACAAATGCATTAGATACTGGTTTTCTTTCAAGTATCCTGAAACATAAAAACTGGTCTATTTCACTGGAACCAATCACAAGAAAACATGACATTTGAATTTATATTTAAATGATATTTAGCAGTTATTACCTGCTAAGGAGCGGAGAGAAGAGCCACAAATTCGACATTATGAACTTTAGTGGTAAACTGAACTGAAGGCAAAGAATTAGTAGTTGGTAAAGAATGAGTACATGAGTATACTACTAGTAAAGAAGTATTTAGATTACCCTACCTTGTGGGCCAGATGCTCAAAGGTGTCACCTTCAGGACCATAACCAAATAACCTCGGCATTGGGTTGTCCTCTAGTCTGAGGAAACAGGATCACAGTTAAATCTTTTATACTAGCTTTTTAAACATGGGGTAGTAAAATTATGGAAGGCAGTGAAACATATGAACAGAGAAGCTAAACAGAACTCATTATAGTTTAAAAAACAATGTTCCTCTCACCTTTTGACTGCTGTGGCTAAGATCCCAATGCTAGTTTCCCTGGGAGGCATCGAGGAGTGACCAGGGGCCACAGACACACTAAGCTTTATAACGGCCTGGCCTTTTTCACTTAACCCGATTCTGCAAATCATAAATCGTACACATACACATAAGATGTGATCAACACAAGTGCACAACACATGTTCAGGCAGGTTCTTACAGAGCAGCAGGTCCTTCAATAGCAGGAATGATTCCATCAAGTATAGTCAGGCCCTCATCCATGACAAACAACAGCTGGACACCACGTTGCTTCAGAATACGCACTATGTTCATCGCTCCATTGAGACCACTGATCTTTAAAAAAGAGATTTTGAAGAGCACAGCCATTAAAATGTGATATTTCCAATCCCACTTAAGTTTGTAATGTCATAGTGAAACTGTTAACATACTTCTTCATCATGACCAAGACCGATGTAAAATCCCCTGCGTGGAGCATAGCCCTTTAACAGCAAGTACTCCAGCGCCTGAAGTATTCCCTAGAAGAAATAAATCAGCTGTTTAGCCAAATATACCTCAAGTCTGTTTAAAAGTAAGCTCACACAAAAGTAATGTTTTCACACCATTAGATTGTTTTTGTCATCTATGGTTCCTCTGCCGTAGATGAAGCCATCGATCTCCTTTGCAGAAAATGGTGGTGCTTCCCAACCATCTGACTCTGAAGCAGGTACTACATCAATGTGGGCCAGCAGCATGTATGGCACCAGTTCAGGCTGTGATCCTTTCACCCAAAACAAGTGGCTGTAGTTTGCCACCAATTCATGATGAACCAAGCTAGAAGAGAAAACTGTAGGGAAGGCTGACAAAAACAAAAAACTTAAAAACAAGCTGAAAGAGCAATTGTTATCTTAAATTCATCCTATCTTTCATGACTTATTTATGATAACTTTTTCATGATTATGACTTATTGATTTATTTATAGTAAAAATTCAACTACAAAAAGCATCTACTTGTTCCAGCTTCAAGCAAGTGGTGATCTATGGTAAATAAAATCACTATTGCACATTTTAGAAACTGTCGCAAGCTGTCATCTGCTAAAATTGAACTATAGAAAGTTTCATTTCACAAGTGAGATAAAACAACTGATAGAGGAGGCTATGAAAATTGCAGCAAATGCTTTACAAATGCAATCACTGGTTACTTTACTAGGTGCACCTGTTTAGCTAGTCATTAAAACAAATATCTAATCAGCTAATCACATGCAACCGAGTCAGTGCATTCAGGTATCTAGACATGGTCAAGATGGCCTCCTAAAGTTCAAAGTGAGCATTAAAATGGGGGAAATAAATGTGACTTTGAACCCAGATTTGTTATTGGTTTCCGATGGGTTGGTCTGCGTATTTCAGAAACTTGTGATTTACTAGCATTTTCCCACACAGAAAAATCTGGGATTTTTCCACTTAAACAAGTGAAGACCAAGCAGCAACATCTGCCATTCTTATAAGTAAGGACTTTTATTTGAAAATATTAGTTTTTTAATTGTTTTGGGGCAGAGTCAGCTTCTTTTCCTTACATGACTTGGCATCAAAATACACTATATTGCCAAAAGTAAAAAAAATCAACCATCCAAATCATTAAATTCAGGTCTTCCAATCAATTCCATGGCCACAGGTTTCATGCACCTGTGGCTATGGAATCAATCAAGCACCTAGACATGCAGATTTCTTCTACAAAGATTTGTGAAAGAATGAGTTGATCTCAAGACCTCAGTGAATTCCAGTGCAAGCTCAGTCGTGAAATGTCCTTGCTACTAAATATTCCACAGTCATGTGAACAGCAGACGCTGAGCCTCCAAAAGTTGAGTCTGTTCATCTGGACGTAGCGTTTTCATTGGGAGAAATGTTTCGTCACTCAGCTGACACTGAAGAAGTCACATGGATGACTGCAGGTTTCCCCCAATCTTATAAACTGTACATTTGCATAATGACTGAAACCAGCCCACGGAAGGAACAATCGGCTGGGAGGTCACCTTCATCATAATTATGCAAATTCTCATGACCATTGATCAACAACCACTGATCAAAGACCACTGATCAATGGCCATGAATACCATTCACAAAGAGTTGGGGAATGGCTGCAGTCACAGCATTGTAAGATGGTGAAAGGTGTACTCTTAAGCCCCCTCCGCGATTCAGAGATGGTCTTTCCCTTTTCACATAAATGGCTTCCTTGACTCCGCACTCAAACCAGCGTTCCTCCCTGTCTAGGATGTGTACATCCTCATCATTGAAAGAGTGTCCACTGGCCAGTAGGTGTAAATAGACTGCAGAGTCCTGGCCTGAAGAGGTGGCTCTTCTGTGTTGTGCCATCCGCTTCACCAGAGGTTGTTTGGTTTCCCTGATGTATAAATGCTGGCAATACTCCTGGCAGCGTACACTATGTTACTCTGTTTGTGTCGGGGGACCCGATCCTTGGGGTGGACCAATTTTTGGCACAGCGTGTTTTGGGGTTTAAAGCCACAGAGACGTGGTGTTTAGAAAAAATGTGTCTCAACTGTACTCCTTACACGTACGGGATCACTACAGGTTTTCGTTTAGGCAGCGCTTGCCCTTCTCTCCTGGATCAGCTGGTGCTTTCTTTAGGCGCCTTCCCAACTTTGACAAAAGTCAAGCTGGGATAACCACGGTTACTCAGAGCCTTCTTGATGTGATGTTGTTCCGCTTCCCTGGCTGCTGAATCTGTGGGGATGGTGTTCGCTCTGTGTTGTAGCGTTCTGATGACACCCAGTTTGTGCTCCAGTGGATGATGAGAGTCAAACATTAAATACTGATCCATATGTGTAGGTTTCCGGTACACATCAGCTTTTAGATGTTCCCCATTACTGATGGAAATTTCACAGTCTAAGAAGACTAACCTGCCACTTTTCATATCCTCCCTGGGGAATTTGATGTGTCGGAATCTGGCTTTGACAGTTGCCAGGAGAATGGTACTTGTCTCAGATTATTCACCCAGATTATAAAGAACAACAAAATAAACTACCACAGCTATGCAGATGACACACAAATATATATCACAATGTCACCAGGAGACCGAGGCCCTGTACAGGCTCTTGGTAAATGCATTGAGGAAATCAATGACTGGTTGTGCCACAATTTTCTCCAACTAAACAAAAACAAAACTGAAGTAATAGTCTTTGGCGCCAAAGAAAAACGATTACAGGTCACCAGAGAACTTCAATCTATACATCTAAAAACCACAAACCAGGCGAGAAATTTGGGTGTAGTGATGGATGCAGACCTAAACTTAGAAAAACACATTAAGACAATAACAAAGTCAGCTTACTATCACCTCAAGAATATATCAAGGATAAAAGATCTGATGTCTCAACAGGACCTGGAAAAACTAGTCCATGCATTCATCTTTAGTAGGCTTGATTACTGTAACAGCATCTTTACAGGTCTACCTGAAAAAATCAGTCAGACAACTACAGCTCATTCAGAACTCTGCTGCTCGAGTCCTCACTAAGACCAAAAAAGTGGACCACATCAGTCCAGCTCTGAGATCTTTACACTGGCTGCCTGTCCGTCAGAGGATAGACTTTAAAGTTCTGATGCTGGCCTATAAAGCTCTGAATGGTTTAGGACCAAAATACATCAGTGACCTCCTGACCCAGTATGAACCTTCCAGATCCCTCAGATCATCTGGATCCGGTCTTTTATCAGTTCCCAGAGTCAGAACCAGACATGGAGAAGCTGCATTCAGCTTTTATGCTCCTTATATCTGGAACAAACTCCCAGAAAGCCTCAGATCAGCTGAAACACTCAGTTTATTTAAATCCAGGTTGAAGACTCACCTATTCTCAGCTGCATTTGAATAAAGCACCAAATCCACACTTTTAAGCTTAAATTTCAAAACTTACACTAACTACTGATCTTATCTATTTCTGATTTTATCTGTTTTGATTTTATATACTGTTTTGTTTTGTTTGTTTGTTTGTTTGTTTGTTTGTTTGTTTGTTTGTTTGTTTGTTTGTTTGTTTGTTTGTTTGTTTGTTTGTTAAGTGGGTTTAGAGCTCTGGGTAGCTCCCCAGCTGGGTCTAGACTGGGTCTAGAGAGTATTTTAAATTCAGGGAATTTAAAATAGAAAGTAGCTCGTCCACAGAAGGACTGGTAGCTCCCCTTACGATAAGGGTTCAGATCGCGCGAACAAGTGTGGGATTAGAGCTCTGGGTAGCTCCCCAACTGGGTCTAGACTGGGTCTAGAGAGTATTTTAAATTCAGGGAATTTAAAATAGAAAGTAGCTCGTCCACAGAAGGACTGGTAGCTCCCCTTACGATAAGGGTTCAGATCGCGCGAACAGGTGTGAAATGTGTGTGTTTAGTTAGTTTGTTTGTTTGCTTGTTTTAATCAATTTTAAATCATGCTTTTTATTTGTTTTTGTTTCTAATGTCTCTGTAAAGCACTTTGAATCACCTTGTTGTTGAATTGTGCTATACAAATAAATTTGCCTTGCCTTGCCTTGTCTGACTGACACAAACCAAGAGTAAAGTTTGGTGGAGGGGGTATTATGGTTTGGAGCATTTTCAGGAGTTGGGCTCGGTCCCCTAGTTTAAGTGAAAGGAACACTTGTGCTCCCAACAGGGAGATGGCCCTTTCCTGTTTCAACATGACTGCACACCAGTGCACAAAGCAAGACCCATAAAGTCATGGATGAGCAAGTCCAAGATGGAAGACCTTCTTCCAACCAAATAGAACACCTTTGGGCAGGCCTGGACTGGGAAGAAAAATAAATAAAGTATCAGCCCTATACATTATTATACACGTCCTGCCAATTGTGAGATACCATTCTGAGATAATCAGCTGGCCAAAGGAGGAAATAGAAGCTACTGACATCAAGACAAGGAAGTTCCTTGCCATGGAGGGTTTCACCCAAAGTTCAGCAACCTCAGGCTAAGCTAAGTGGAAGGAAGGATGCCACGGACAAATGTGTGTCAGAACAACTATCCAGGATGAAACAACAACAATCCATGAGTACATCAGGAAGAGGTCCACTCTTGCTGCCCTTTTCTTGGCTTGTTCTAGCAATAGCCGCCTCTTGTGACTGCAAGGACTTTAGATTGGCTGCTGCTATGGTAAATGGCCTGCATTTGTAAAAAAAATCATTTGTATAAAAGCAACAAGTCCCTAAGGACTAAGTAAGTAAGTCCCTAAAGTGTACTGTAAAGCTCTATCAGTGCTGTAAAGCTCTATCAGTGCCCTGGGGCGCACTGACAGAGGCGAGGCTGCCGGACACTGGCGCCACCGGGCCCTCTGACCACCACCAGTAGGCAAACATGGGGTTAGTATCTTGCCCAAGGATATCTGGCATGCAGCCTGGGATCGAACCACCAACCTTCTGATTAGTGGCTGACCTGCTCTGCCACCTGAGCTACAGCCACCCCACACTAGTATTACTGTTGACACATTTTGCTGCATCTGTTTTCAAGTTCTTTTTCTTTTTCTCACTTAGCTTTTCAGTCCCACATTTTTATTTATTTTTGTTTGCCCATCTGTATCAACGCTTCTTCCACATTTAATTATGTTCTACAAGGTGGAATATTGTTGAGGGACTGCAGCCCTTCAAGATAGCCTGTAGCCTGTCTTATATTGACAAAGCAAAGGGTCTCACTGCAGCCACTGTGGAGCTCTGCAGTAACTGGAAACACATGACCTCAACAGTAACCTGAAACCCATGACTTCCACACTAGGTAGAAACACGTCCAACATATTGCAATACGGGACACAACACAAAAACAAAGGACGTTTCTCAATTCTAAAGTACGTGAGTCCAGACTTCTTAGGCGCACACGGGAGTCCGAACTTCCCAAAAATGCAAGAACGCAGCACGATCATTTTACAATAGACCCTGCGCACAAGAAAATGCTAACTTCCTGTTTTAAGACCGGATGTAGGGTTGTACATTTCCGGTAGCTTTATTTGGCAGTCAATTGCTACTGCAAAGGTGAACTCAAAAATCATGTCCAAAATACGAAAACGGAAAGATTACATTAAGTTACAAAGAGCAGAGGGTGGTAACACTCACCATTGCTGTGTCATAAAAAAAAATCAAATGATCAATTTTGATGTTTGAAAAGCGTAGATCGATTGTTTGTTTACATCACTCAACCCAAGCAGAACTACATTACTGCATGCAGAAGACACATTGTCCACATTCAGAAGCACATCTCTCTATAGTGACAGTTCTTATGATTTAAACAGGCAAATGTCCAGCATTCAAACTACAGGTGAACAATAGTCAAAGCCAGATGTTTCCCCGTTATGTCGATATCAGTACACACCTACACAGGATGTCAACAAACCGTGAAAAAAAGCCACAGGATATAAAAAAAATACATGATTGATTGCAGGTAAGGGTCTGTATATATTAGTATTTACGAAGAGTATGTTGTGACTTATTACTTACAATTACAGTGGTCCCTCGCTATAACGCGGTTCACCTTTTGCAGCGTCGCTGTTTCGCGGATTCTTTTAGTGCAATTTTGCATGCTTTTTTTTTTTTAAAGCACATTGTGTTCTGCATCCCGATCACTTTTTTTTTTTTTTTACGAAGGTTTGAGCTTTGAGAGTTTAAACAAGAGAGAAAAGTGTGAAACTGTTCATGCCTTTCTGAGAAAAGTGTATAAAGTGTGTAGTGATGGGTTTTACAGCCTTACATTTTAAAAAAATTGTAAAATATAAAGCTGGCTACTTCGCAGATTTCACCTATCGCTGGTTATTTTTAGAACAACACCCGCGATAAACGAGGGAATTCTATATACAAATACTGAGAAATTTCAATCCCTTCTCTCTTTTGCTCTGAGGCGCGAGGGAAAAATATAATAAGTCGATGAACATCATCTACAGATATATTCAGTAAATGCCCAAGACACCTTGAGAAATGTAAATCGCCGCTTGGCTTTTTTTGGAAAACCCAACCATAAACAAGATGCGAATATCACACCGGAAACGAAGTGCCCTACAGGAGTTTCCTCACCGGAAGTAGCATATGCTAAGGTGCACATAGTCTATTGGAACAGCAGCATACTTGATGACATCACCGTTCCGGAGTTTTTACTGCCATCCCCTCTTAATTTAACTGTGATTAATATTTACAATGGAAATTACACATTATGTTTTTGATCTTCTCTCTTTTTTTGTTTTTTAAAGATAATTTTCAAAAAGTATCTTAAGCACTCTGGCAAAATTCGCTTTTATGTATGATCTGTTCCATAATGTCTAAAGAGCTTCATGCAGTTAAGCACAATTACTGCATGTATGAAAACACAAGCTTAATCTCTCTATTAATAAAAATAGTATACATGTATGCCTGAATAATAAGAAAGAGGTGAGATGTTAGAACACTTTTATATTTATTTTAATAGACACTGGCCCTTACAATAGACAGCTGGGGTTTGGAAGAGAATTGAACAAATATTTAAAATATAATCGGATCATTTGGAGCAGCCGTCAGGATCTCCACGCATTAACATGTTGTTTTTGCTCTCAGTGAAAACGTTTCCTCTTGAATTTAAATATTTTTAATGTTATATTTAACTCAGAGTCAGCTGTTTAAAAAAAAGAACAGAATATTTTACATCAGGCAGTATAACAGGTGAAATTTAAAGTACACTGACAGCTCTACAAGTAAGACTTCAGTATTAAATAAAACAGTCCAGTTATAAAGCTTAATCTGAGCCAAACTGATTTGCTCAGGAACAAATGAAACACTGAAAAAAAAAAAACAATAAAATTTTTAAATGATCTAATTGACTTGTATCATGTTTAACTTGAGTAGCGAAAGACCACAGGGGGGGGTTTGAAAATGATGTCCGCTATTGTCGCAGATCCACAGCTTGTTTTTTGTCCATAAACTTTGCAGATGAGAAGAAGAGGCAGAGTTCTTCGTGAAAAGTGAAAAAGAATGGCTTAGTTTTCAGAAATCGACATTTATGAATGAACCCATAATAATTATCACATTTAAGACATTTTCAAGTTTATTTTCTTTTCTTTGAGATTCAAAAATAATATCATTTTTAGAAAATTCAAGTAAGTTTGGAATCTTTGGGAAAAGCCAGTAGTGCACATCGTCCCACGGGGCTTTACAGTATATACATTCGTAAAATAAAAGTTCTGTCGAATCAATATTCCCATTACAGAAAGAACAAGACTTATTATCAATAGGAAAACGATGTCTGAGAAATTCTTTGGAACGGTAAACGCCTGAGAGTATTTCATAATGGACCTCCTTAGCTTTTGGAGGAATGGGAAGTTTTAGGTAATTTGCTCTGATTTCTTTCTTTTGATCGCAGGAGAACGGTTGTGAAATGGAATTTGGATTTGATCTATATGGGGGAAAGCATTAGTGAATAATTCCTTAATTTTAGAGTTTTTTTAGACTGCTAGCTCCACAGTGGCTGCAGCCAGGTGCTCTTGGTCGACAAAGGGTCATGGGTCATGTGACTTGAGGGTTTTGAACCACGTGCATCTCGGTGTAGCGTTTCGACATACTTTGGCTCAGCAAGACGTGGAAAGGTTAATTCTGAATAAGGTGTACGGAACAAAGTACATCTGCACAGCAAACATTAACTTTATCCATTTATTAGCGCTATACAAGTTTGACATACAAAAACTACATTAACGTTTAGAGTTACAGCCATCAGCTAGTTCCACGTTGAGCACATTATATATAAAAGAAAGTTACTTTAAGCACGTTTTACTGGCAGGTTTACCTTTTCGGAGGAATCTGTCAAATTCATGCAGCGCAGTGGTGTTGCTTTCTGTATTTGAGAATGACACGGTGGGGATGCGGATTGCCTCTGGACAAATGGAGACAAATTGTTACCAAACAGAAGTGTCTCTACCTCCATCTACATCCACTACAACACGACTCCGAATACCTTTAAAATTTGCTAGGAGCTCCTCTCTCTGATGGTGGTCAATGACGAGCGATTTGTTATTCGTCTTTTCCCAGTGTGCGAGTTGAAGTCCGGCGTTAACGTCCAGTGAAAGAGTCCTGATAGCCGCTATTGTAAATAACAGCAGGACTGTAATAAGCAAGCTGCTAATAATTATCGTTAAAAACTTAAATATTCTTAACTTTGAACCCGACTCAGTCATTGTAACGGCTGTTGTGTTTACCCCGGAACTCGTCGACTATAACTGTAGGCTGAATTTGCATTAGAGCCACCCGCTGCCAGACACAGACAGTCACGCCTACATTATGTAGAGAGCAGTTTTAAGAGCTTATTTCAGTTTTAGTTAAATCACCATCACCATTCGGGTGGAGAAAGAATATACAAAGCTTGTGTTCAATCTCCCTCACGACGTGCAGGTTTTTAGTAGTAAAATAATTGCCAAAATACAAAGCAAACACTTTATTGAAATACATTTTTCTCTGCGACCTGCTGGAGCGGGGGGGGGGGCTAGGAGGAGGAGTTGGCTGTCCGACTGCGGTCTGGGGTGTGGGGCCTTCCTGCTGCTGCGGAGTCGGGGCGGTCTGCCTCCCCCCACCGCAGGGAAAAGGGTAACACCACCTGGGTCTGGGTGCAGTTCCCCCCCTCCAGGGGCAAGGGTACCTAGACCCGGGGCTTAGAGTACGCTTGGGGAGTGTGATCGTGTGTACAGCGTCTCTTTATGTCTGTCTCCACGTTGGTTGAGTGTGGAGTAAGTGTATATGAGAGCATGAGGGTGGGAATGGATGTTTGTATATGTGTGTGCCTGTATTTCTGTGTCTATATGTCAGGTTGGGTGTCAGGCGCCACCTCTCTGGGGACATCTTAGGCCCTCCAAGGTATGGAGGCCTATCTCCCCCTACCACCACTTCCCCTGCCAGTGGCGGACTCCCTCAGACATCGGTGCGTTGGTGGTTCTTTGTGTCCGGGGATGGGCGTCCAGGTACACACCGGCTCACTCCTTGGCGGCCGCTTATCGGGGCCTGGAGCCTGGGGCTCGCTCGGGCCCCTTCGGAGGTGGGGTGCCCCCGGCCTCTCGGCCTGGGGCTCGGTCACTCAGGCACGGCTGGCTGCCGGCGGAGCACACGGGCGCGTCACTGCAACCCCCCCTGGCTTCTGCTCCGCGGCTGCTGAGTGAGCCCTCATCTGGGACTCTCCTCAGCTCTTTCTGGGACAGTGGCGCGGCTGCCCCTCTGTTGGTCTTCCTTGGTCTCTTGTGTTCTGGGGGCCTCTGGATGTCTGGAGTTTTGATCTCCTCCATATCTGCTTCCTACACCCCTACACCCTCTAGCAGATCATTACATGAAGGAACCTTTTAAAAAACAAAAAAACAAACGCGTCCATGCTCACAGGTGTACACACGGGTGATCACACCCACAAACTACACCCTTTTTGGCTCCTACCTCAAAGCACACTGTGTTCTGTTGATCTTATGTGCTGCACAATAATGTTTAATATTTAGTATTTACTGTCATATTCCCATATATCATTGTGATGTTGTTTATTCTATTACTCTTGTTCTCTTCTGCTTGTTTTCTTTTTTCTTTCTCAGCAGGTGACCCAGGTGATTGATATATGCATTTTTTTTTCTTTTTTTCTTCTTTTTTTTCTTTTTCTGCTCATTCTGTTGGTTTTTGTCTTTTGCCCTTCTCCCCCGTCCCTCTTCTCAGCTGTTTCTCTTTCCCTCTTTCTTTCTCCCCTTCTTTCCCCCAGTCAAGTCTGTCCCGTATTCAGCAAGTGAAAATAAAATAAACAATAAAAGGTGAGTCAAATGGACCATTACGGCAAGGCTGGGATGGTCAATTTGGTAAAGTAAATCCGTTGGGCATCTTTCTTTGCCTTTAGACAACAATTCTGATGGCAAAAGAGCCAAACGGGACAGGCAAAAAAAAAATAAAAAATACATTTTTAACATTTAAAAAAATGCATGTAAGTACGTGACAAATTCTTTGAAAAGGCAATATTACAATTAGGTTTAAGAAAATGGACAATTTTAAAATTAGTCCAGCATCACTTCTATAGTGACAAGACCACAATGGCAAAATAATCACATAGAAAACCACATTCTGTTTAACTAATAATAATGATTATTACTATTATTATTAGTAATATTATTGTTTCTACAGATCTTCCTCCACTTCCAACTGCTCACACAAACCTGAATCAGGAGACATCAACAAATAAGGATCACATTTTGCCTCATCCCAGACCATCAATCACTACTACAATTACTGACAACTTCTGTGCTACAGAAGTTGAATCAGAATCAGAATCAGAAAGGGTTTTATTGCCAAATGTTGAGCAGGTTTACAACATTAGGAAATTGCTGCGGTGCTTCAGTGCAAACATACTGTCATAAATTACGCTTAAATAGACATGAAAATAAAAATAAGAATAAGAATTAAAAGTGCTAAGTAGATAGATATATACATGAGTGCAGGTGGTGATCAGTGCCAAACATGGAATGATGCAGTGAACACAGCGTAGGGTCATGTGTTAGTGGCGGGTACAGTCATATGGTTATTGTTCATGTGTCCAACAGCCGAGGGGAAGAAACTGTTCTTATGGCGAGAGGTTCTGGTGCGAATGGACCGGAGCCTCCTGCCTGAGGGGAGCAGGTCAAACAGACTGTGTCCAGGGTGAGAAGGGTCAGCTGAGATCCGAGCTGCACGCCCCAGTGTCCTGGAGGTGTACAGGTCCTGCAGAGATGGGAGTCTGCAGCCAATCACCTTGTCAGCAGAGCGCACAACACGCTGCAGTCTCTGTTTGTCCCTGATAGTGGCTCCAGCGTACCACACGGTGATGGAGGAGGTGAGGATGGACTCGATGATTGCAGTGTAGAATTGCATCATCGTCCGTGTTGGCAGGTTGAATTTCTTCAGCTGCCTCAGGAAGTACATCCTCTGCTGGGCTTTCTTAATGATGGAGGTGATGGTGGGCTCCCACTTCAGGTCCTGGGTGATGGTGGTACCCAGGAAGCGGAATGAGTCCACAGAGGTGATGGGGGTGTCAGTCAGGATGATGGGGGGGAGTGGGGCTGTGTGCTTCCTGAAGTCCACAATAATCTCCACTGTCTTCTGGGCATTCAGCACCAGGTTGTTGTGGCTGCACCAGGACACCAGACGTTCAACCTTGGTTGGTGGGCTATATGCCAAACCTGACGCTCCAGGTTCTTTTTGTACCTGTGCCAATGGCATCGCATGGATCCAAAACTGCCCAGCTACTTTAGTCTTTCAAGACTGTTGTAACTGCTGTGACAGGCCGTAGAGACTCTTCTATATTTGGATTTACAAACAATCCCTGGCTTTATGGAAAAATACTGTCTTTGCATTTCCTTCTGTAACACTGATAGTGTAGAATTTATACTTGCAGTTTAAATTCATTCTTGTGATCTCCACATTGTATTTACTTACATTATTTATGAACATTACGCAACATCTAATCCAACTGGCATTACAATTATAACGGATCTGATTCTAAAAAGAATGTGCACATTTATAACATCCAGAAACATCTTTGTAATACATCATTTTCCATCACAAAGTACAGTTCTGTGCAACAGTTTAAGGCAGGTGAGAGAAAAAATGTTGTAAACAAAGAATGCTTTCAAAAATGGAAGTGTTAATCATTTATTTTCATCAATCAACAAAATGCAGTGAATGAACAAAAGAGAAATCTAAATCAAATCAAGATTTGGATTGACCCCCCTTTGCCTTCAAAGCAGCATCAATTCTTCTAGGTACACATGCACACAGTTTTTAAAGGAACTCAGCTGGTAGGTTGTTCCAAACAGCTTCGAGAACTAACCACAGATCTTCTGCGGATATAGGTTTCCTCACATCCTTCTGTCTCTTCATGTAATCCCAGACACATTGATGATGTTGAGATCAGGGCTCTGTGGGGGCCAAACCATCACATCCAGTACTTCTTGCTCTTCTTCATGCTGAAGATAGTTCTTAATGACTTTGGCTGTATATTTGGGGTTGTTGTCCTGCTGCAGAATACATTTGGGGCCAATAAACAATCATTTATATTTGTGAAAGCATTCTTTGTTTACAGCATTTTTTTTCTCACCTGCCTAAAACTTTTGCACAGCACTGTATTTAGGAAAAAAGGCTGTATAAAAGGAGACACAAATGAAATTTGCTAGTGACGGAATCAGTCAGTCAGACGGGGTTTCAGCTTGTTTTTATGGGTCAGTATAATGTTATGCCACATTTGGACATTTGTTTTGATCATTTAAGCACAAATTCATGTCCTTCATCTGAATTTTATTGTTTTGAGGTTTGGCCTTCGGAGTCTAACCCTTGTGTGACCTAATCCAGGTTTGGCAACATATGAAATAAAATATTATTAATTATAATTATTATAATTAGATTATTCATTTGAGGATGCTAACTATGAAGCAAGACCCACCGTTTCTGTGTAGAAAATATTAAAAAGTAATTGGTTTTGGTTGCTGGAAACGTGTATACCTTTGTAAAAATGAATGAAATTTTAATAAGATATGTGAAACACAAAGGAGTGACTTTGGGTTTCACTTTGGGTTGACTTTTAAGTCAGAACAAATATTTTAGTTGAACAGAATAAGAAAAACTACAACAGAGTACATTCTGTTGGCTCATCAATAAAACAAAATCAAAGCTTTTGAATGAAAAGTTGAAAAGCACTTAGTTTTGATGACCAAAATGACTTTGACATTTGTTATATGACTGGTTTTAGAAAAAGCTCATTACTTATTTTTTACAACTTAAAATATAAATTAAATAAAAATAAAATTTTCAAAATGAAAAATTCAGAATCTTTTTTTTTTTTAATTGAAGTGTCGATTGAGCAGTCTGACAAATGTTTTCAAAGTAATTAAATAAATGTAATTTGCATATAAGAGTTTTAATTTGCAACATCTTTTTTTTATTAAAAATGTAAAAACTCATGTATCAAATAGGACACATTGGGCCTTGAGGGAATAACCATCACATCCGCTTTGAAATCTGCAAGTAAAAATCTCCAATTACTAATGACCTTCACTTTAAGCATCTTAAGATTTTATTTTAAGATTTCATGTTTTGGCTGCTGTGTTAATGCATTTTAATTTTTAAGGTCACTACGTTCCATCTGTGAAAGGTAATATGCAAATTTGTGCAAAACCACTTGTGTGTCATTTGCTTTAATTAATAACTCTTTTCTTGTCTTCTTTACTCTACATTAAAGCTATTTTTATTACAGATGGAAGATTGTTACCTGGATAAAACTGTCACATTTTCAGAAATGTTACTTATTCTAAACCTGTTGTAAAATTCCTCATATGTACTGTATATAGCACAAGTGTAAAAAGGAATTTCATTTTGTGTTTCATCAGAAATAATTATGGGAAAATTCTGTTAGGTCAAAGTAACTGTGATTCAGACTCATCTGAGATTTTTAGTACATGCAAGTATGGAATCATTTTGAAAATCCTAGGTGGCACAACATTCAGGCTGATGACAACACTCGATCCTCCTTTGTTATGGCTGATGGGTAATTAAAAATAAAATTGTGCACAGATTCAATCACATTTACAAATCTGGAATCATTTTAATGAGTCAGCCAGTAAAACAGCATTCTTTGAACATTAAATCCAGTATTTTATTTAAATTAAGCATCCCTGTAGGTAGTGCTGTCATTAATACTATTCATTATGAGCGGTCCAAATCAAAAAGCCATGAGATGTATCTTTATGACGGCACTACTATCAGTGTCCCACAATAAGACATATATAATAATTGGTTAATTGTATCATATCATACCACCATAGAGTTCAGAAAAAAATAGTACATCAGTCTGCATAGAGCACCAAAACTTAATCTTGAATGCAAAATTCTAGATAGCCAATTCACAGTGATTTTACTGCAGAAAGGTCAGTGCTCTATCTACTCACATATCACTGAAAAGAGTCAGTAGTCCACATAAAAGATAAAAGTACATCCCACTTTGAAATGAGCAAAATTGTAGTTTCTGATTCTATAATGCAAAAGTTATTTAGTGCAATATCAATGCATTTTGTATGCTATTCATGTGTTTATCTTATCACCAATGTTGTCAATTGCTTAGAGTTCATGGACAGAGCTGTGGGGCTCAGGGAGCTTCCTAATGTCACAGTTCTGGATCAAATTGAAGTAAAAAACAATCATCTCCTCGTAGTTCTTAGTGGAAATCCTTTCATTGATGCCATGGAATCTGAGAAACAAAGGAAAAAAAGGATTCATGGTACTTGGAACAAGAAAGTATTTTATATATTCCCCTCTTCTATTCATGCTGCATGATCTGTTTCTAGAGTTGAGAAATAATCACTGCACGTGGAATTCACTTTTGTGTGAGAATCGCATCTGTAACCGGAAGGTCGCCGGTTCGATCCCTGGGCTCTCTGTCCTGGTCGTTGTGTCCCTGGGCAAGACACTTTACCCTACTTGCCTACTGGTGTTGGCCAGAGGGGCCGATGGCGCGATATGGCAGCCTCGCTTCTGTCAGTCTGCCCCAGGGCAGCTGTGGCTACAACTGTAGCTTGCCTCCACCAGTGAATGAATAATGGTATTGTAAAGCGCTTTGGGTGCCTTGAAAAGCGCTATATAAATCCAATCCATTATTAATTCTTCTTACTGTATTTATTCAATTTTAAATTGAGGTCTGCAGACATTTTTGGTGAAAATATATTTTGACAGTATTAAAAACTGCTGAATTCTCACCTCTCAGGGTCACCTGGCTTAAACCAAGCCGGGGAAAACCGATAAATATTTTTGGTCAGGTCGACGAAGTGTCGACTGTCTGTGTTTCCAATACAGATACCTGCACATTTAAATATGATATTAAATTACTTATAATGTCCCGAAAGATGCTTTAAAATGCTTCCAGCTAATTCATAAAAATGTCTACAAATCTGTATGAACTCTACCTGGAGCAACTGTAACTGTTGGAAACAAGTCCAGCACCGTTTTCTTAATAATTTGGAAGCCAAAGGCCTTGTCATCAGCACCGCTGATGGGTAGAGGGTCAAATCCATCAACAAGTTCTACCTTCACTCGCTGGTCGCCCACCGTATCCTTGATGATGTCCAGTACCTAAAAAAAGACAGCACACATCTCATATTCATGTCAAAGTGTACATAGTAAGGCATTCATTCTCAAAAAGGACTCTACCTCTTGTACCGACTGCGCTGAGTGAATTCGTAGATTTACATAAGCTTCAGCAAGGGAAGGAATAACATTTATCTGCAGAGGGAGGGAGATATTGAATTTTTACAAAGAAAAGTAACAGGCTTAAAATCTTACTTCTTGTGAATTACATTCAATTTAAAATAATCACTGCACCTTTACTCCTGCATTAAAAAAGGTGACTGCTGTGGTAGTCCTTACAAATGCATTAGATACTGGTTTTCTTTCAAGTATCCTGAAACATAAAAACTGGTCTATTTCACTGGAACCAATCACAAGAAAACATGACATTTGAATTTATATTTAAATGATATTTAGCAGTTATTACCTGCTAAGGAGCGGAGAGAAGAGCCACAAATTCGACATTATGAACTTTAGTGGTAAACTGAACTGAAGGCAAAGAATTAGTAGTTGGTAAAGAATGAGTACATGAGTATACTACTAGTAAAGAAGTATTTAGATTACCCTACCTTGTGGGCCAGATGCTCAAAGGTGTCACCTTCAGGACCATAACCAAATAACCTCGGCATTGGGTTGTCCTCTAGTCTGAGGAAACAGGATCACAGTTAAATCTTTTATACTAGCTTTTTAAACATGGGGTAGTAAAATTATGGAAGGCAGTGAAACATATGAACAGAGAAGCTAAACAGAACTCATTATAGTTTAAAAAACAATGTTCCTCTCACCTTTTGACTGCTGTGGCTAAGATCCCAATGCTAGTTTCCCTGGGAGGCATCGAGGAGTGACCAGGGGCCACAGACACACTAAGCTTTATAACGGCCTGGCCTTTTTCACTTAACCCGATTCTGCAAATCATAAATCGTACACATACACATAAGATGTGATCAACACAAGTGCACAACACATGTTCAGGCAGGTTCTTACAGAGCAGCAGGTCCTTCAATAGCAGGAATGATTCCATCAAGTATAGTCAGGCCCTCATCCATGACAAACAACAGCTGGACACCACGTTGCTTCAAAATACGCACTATGTTCATCGCTCCATTGAGACCACTGATCTTAAAAAAAGAGATTTTGAAGAGCACAGCCATTAAAATGTGATATTTCCAATCCCACTTAAGTTTGTAATGTCATAGTGAAACTGTTAACATACTTCTTCATCATGACCAAGACCGATGTAAAATCCCCTGCGTGGAGCATAGCCCTTTAACAGCAAGTACTCCAGCGCCTGAAGTATTCCCTAGAAGAAATAAATCAGCTGTTTAGCCAAATATACCTCAAGTCTGTTTAAAAGTAAGCTCACACAAAAGTAATATGTTTTCACACCATTAGATTGTTTTTGTCATCTATGGTTCCTCTGCCGTAGATGAAGCCATCGATCTCCTTTGCAGAAAATGGTGGTGCTTCCCAACCATCTGACTCTGAAGCAGGTACTACATCAATGTGGGCCAGCAGCATGTATGGCACCAGTTCAGGCTGTGATCCTTTCACCCAAAACAAGTGGCTGTAGTTTGCCACCAATTCATGATGAACCAAGCTAGAAGAGAAAACTGTAGGGAAGGCTGACAAAAACAAAAAACTTAAAAACAAGCTGAAAGAGCAATTGTTATCTTAAATTCATCCTATCTTTCATGACTTATTTATGATAACTTTTTCATGATTATGACTTATTGATTTATTTATAGTAAAAATTCAACTACAAAAAGCATCTACTTGTTCCAGCTTCAAGCAAGTGGTGATCTATGGTAAATAAAATCACTATTGCACATTTTAGAAACTGTCGCAAGCTGTCATCTGCTAAAATTGAACTATAGAAAGTTTCATTTCACAAGTGAGATAAAACAACTGATAGAGGAGGCTATGAAAATTGCAGCAAATGCTTTACAAATGCAATCACTGGTTACTTTACTAGGTGCACCTGTTTAGCTAGTCATTAAAACAAATATCTAATCAGCTAATCACATGCAACCGAGTCAGTGCATTCAGGTATCTAGACATGGTCAAGATGGCCTCCTAAAGTTCAAAGTGAGCATTAAAATGGGGGAAATAAATGTGACTTTGAACCCAGATTTGTTATTGGTTTCCGATGGGTTGGTCTGCGTATTTCAGAAACTTGTGATTTACTAGCATTTTCCCACACAGAAAAATCTGGGATTTTTCCACTTAAACAAGTGAAGACCAAGCAGCAACATCTGCAATTCTTATAAGTAAGGACTTTTATTTGAAAATATTAGTTTTTTAATTGTTTTGGGGCAGAGTCAGCTTCTTTTCCTTACATGACTTGGCATCAAAATACACTATATTGCCAAAAGTAAAAAAAATCAACCATCCAAATCATTAAATTCAGGTCTTCCAATCAATTCCATGGCCACAGGTTTTATGCACCTGTGGCTATGGAATCAATCAAGCACCTAGACATGCAGATTTCTTCTACAAAGATTTGTGAAAGAATGAGTTGATCTCAAGACCTCAGTGAATTCCAGTGCAAGCTCAGTCGTGAAATGTCCTTGCTACTAAATATTCCACAGTCATGTGAACAGCAGACGCTGAGCCTCCAAAAGTTGAGTCTGTTCATCTGGACGTAGCGTTTTCATTGGGAGAAATGTTTCGTCACTCAGCTGACACTGAAGAAGTCACATGGATGACTGCAGGTTTCCCCCAATCTTATAAACTGTACATTTGCATAATGACTGAAACCAGCCCACGGAAGGAACAATCGGCTGGGAGGTCACCTTCATCATATTTATGCAAATTCTCATGACCATTGATCAACAACCACTGATCAAAGACCACTGATCAATGGCCATGAATACCATTCACAAAGAGTTGGGGAATGGCTGCAGTCACAGCATTGTAAGATGGTGAAAGGTGTACTCTTAAGCCCCCTCCACGATTCAGAGATGGTCTTTCCCTTTTCACATAAATGGCTTCCTTGACTCCGCACTCAAACCAGCGTTCCTCCCTGTCTAGGATGTGTACATCCTCATCATTGAAAGAGTGTCCACTGGCCAGTAGGTGTAAATAGACTGCAGAGTCCTGGCCTGAAGAGGTGGCTCTTCTGTGTTGTGCCATCCGCTTCACCAGAGGTTGTTTGGTTTCCCTGATGTATAAATGCTGGCAATACTCCTGGCAGCGTACACTATGTTACTCTGTTTGTGTCGGGGGACCCGATCCTTGGGGTGGACCAATTTTTGGCACAGCGTGTTTTGGGGTTTAAAGCCACAGAGACGTGGTGTTTAGAAAAAATGTGTCTCAACTGTACTCCTTACACGTACGGGATCACTACAGGTTTTCGTTTAGGCAGCGCTTGCCCTTCTCTCCTGGATCAGCTGGTGCTTTCTTTAGGCGCCTTCCCAACTTTGACAAAAGTCAAGCTGGGATAACCACGGTTACTCAGAGCCTTCTTGATGTGATGTTGTTCTGCTTCCCTGGCTGCTGAATCTGTGGGGATGGTGTTCGCTCTGTGTTGTAGCGTTCTGATGACACCCAGTTTGTGCTCCAGTGGATGATGAGAGTCAAACATTAAATACTGATCCATATGTGTAGGTTTCCGGTACACATCAGCTTTTAGATGTTCCCCATTACTGATGGAAATTTCACAGTCTAAGAAGACTAACCTGCCACTTTTCATATCCTCCCTGGGGAATTTGATGTGTCGGAATCTGGCTTTGACAGTTGCCAGGAGAATGGTACTTGTCTCAGATTATTCACCCAGATTATAAAGAACAACAAAATAAACTACCACAGCTATGCAGATGACACACAAATATATATCACAATGTCACCAGGAGACCGAGGCCCTGTACAGGCTCTTGGTAAATGCATTGAGGAAATCAATGACTGGTTGTGCCACAATTTTCTCCAACTAAACAAAAACAAAACTGAAGTAATAGTCTTTGGCGCCAAAGAAAAACGATTACAGGTCACCAGAGAACTTCAATCTATACATCTAAAAACCACAAACCAGGCGAGAAATTTGGGTGTAGTGATGGATGCAGACCTAAACTTAGAAAAACACATTAAGACAATAACAAAGTCAGCTTACTATCACCTCAAGAATATATCAAGGATAAAAGATCTGATGTCTCAACAGGACCTGGAAAAACTAGTCCATGCATTCATCTTTAGTAGGCTTGATTACTGTAACAGCATCTTTACAGGTCTACCTGAAAAAATCAGTCAGACAACTACAGCTCATTCAGAACTCTCAGCTGCTCGAGTCCTCACTAAGACCAAAAAAGTGGACCACATCAGTCCAGCTCTGAGATCTTTACACTGGCTGCCTGTCCGTCAGAGGATAGACTTTAAAGTTCTGATGCTGGCCTATAAAGCTCTGAATGGTTTAGGACCAAAATACATCAGTGACCTCCTGACCCAGTATGAACCTTCCAGATCCCTCAGGTCATCTGGATCCGGTCTTTTATCAGTTCCCAGAGTCAGAACCAGACATGGAGAAGCTGCATTCAGCTTTTATGCTCCTTATATCTGGAACAAACTCCCAGAAAGCCTCAGATCAGCTGAAACACTCAGTTTATTTAAATCCAGGTTGAAGACTCACCTATTCTCAGCTGCATTTGAATAAAGCACCAAATCCACACTTTTAAGCTTAAATTTCAAAACTTACATTTAACTACTGATTTTATCTACTGTTCTGATTTTATCTGTTTTGATTTTATGTACTGTTTTGTTTGTTTGTTAAGCTTAAATTTCAAAACTGATTTTATCTACTGTTCTGATTTTATCTGTTTTGATTTTATATACTGTTTTGTTTGTTTGTTTGTTTGTTTGTTTGTTTGTTTGTTTGTTTGTTTGTTTGTTTGTTTGTTTGTTTGTTTGTTTGTTTGTTTGTTTGTTTGTTTGTTTGTTTGTTTGTTTGTTTGTTTGTTAAGTGGGTTTAGAGCTCTGGGTAGCTCCCCAGCTGGGTCTAGACTGGGTCTAGAGAGTATTTTAAATTCAGGGAATTTAAAATAGAAAGTAGCTCGTCCACAGAAGGACTGGTAGCTCCCCTTACGATAAGGGTTCAGATCGCGCGAACAAGTGTGGGATTAGAGCTCTTGGTAGCTCCCCAACTGGGTCTAGACTGGGTCTAGAGAGTATTTTAAATTCAGGGAATTTAAAATAGAAAGTAGCTCGTCCACAGAAGGACTGGTTGCTCCCCTTACGATAAGGGTTCAGATCGCGCGAACAGGTGTGAAATGTGTGTGTTTAGTTAGTTTGTTTGTTTGCTTGTTTTAATCAATTTTAAATCATGCTTTTTATTTGTTTTTGTTTCTAATGTCTCTGTAAAGCACTTTGAATCACCTTGTTGTTGAATTGTGCTATACAAATAAATTTGCCTTGCCTTGCCTTGTCTGACTGACACAAACCAAGAGTAAAGTTTGGTGGAGGGGGTATTATGGTTTGGAGCATTTTCAGGAGTTGGGCTCGGTCCCCTAGTTTAAGTGAAAGGAACACTTGTGCTCCCAACAGGGAGATGGCCCTTTCCTGTTTCAACATGACTGCACACCAGTGCACAAAGCAAGACCCATAAAGTCATGGATGAGCAAGTCCAAGATGGAAGACCTTCTTCCAACCAAATAGAACACCTTTGGGCAGGCCTGGACTGGGAAGAAAAATAAATAAAGTATCAGCCCTATACATTATTATACACGTCCTGCCAATTGTGAGATACCATTCTGAGATAATCAGCTGGCCAAAGGAGGAAATAGAAGCTACTGACATCAAGACAAGGAAGTTCCTTGCCATGGAGGGTTTCACCCAAAGTTCAGCAACCTCAGGCTAAGCTAAGTGGAAGGAAGGATGCCACGGACAAATGTGTGTCAGAACAACTATCCAGGATGAAACAACAACAATCCATGAGTACATCAGGAAGAGGTCCACTCTTGCTGCCCTTTTCTTGGCTTGTTCTAGCAATAGCCGCCTCTTGTGACTGCAAGGACTTTAGATTGGCTGCTGCTATGGTAAATGGCCTGCATTTGTAAAAAAAAATCATTTGTATAAAAGCAACAAGTCCCTAAGGACTAAGTAAGTAAGTCCCTAAAGTGTACTGTAAAGCTCTATCAGTGCTGTAAAGCTCTATCAGTGCCCTGGGGCGCACTGACAGAGGCGAGGCTGCCGGACACTGGCGCCACCGGGCCCTCTGACCACCACCAGTAGGCAAACATGGGGTTAGTATCTTGCCCAAGGATATCTGGCATGCAGCCTGGGATCGAACCACCAACCTTCTGATTAGTGGCTGACCTGCTCTGCCACCTGAGCTACAGCCACCCCACACTAGTATTACTGTTGACACATTTTGCTGCATCTGTTTTCAAGTTCTTTTTCTTTTTCTCACTTAGCTTTTCAGTCCCACATTTTTATTTATTTTTGTTTGCCCATCTGTATCAACGCTTCTTCCACATTTAATTATGTTCTACAAGGTGGAATATTGTTGAGGGACTGCAGCCCTTCAAGATAGCCTGTAGCCTGTCTTATATTGACAAAGCAAAGGGTCTCACTGCAGCCACTGTGGAGCTCTGCAGTAACTGGAAACACATGACCTCAACAGTAACCTGAAACCCATGACTTCCACACTAGGTAGAAACACGTCCAACATATTGCAATACGGGACACAACACAAAAACAAAGGACGTTTCTCAATTCTAAAGTACGTGAGTCCAGACTTCTTAGGCGCACACGGGAGTCCGAATTTCCCAAGAATGCAAGAACGCAGCACGATCATTTTACAATAGACCCTGCGCACAAGAAAATGCTAACTTCCTGTTTTAAGACCGGATGTAGGGTTGTACATTTCCGGTAGCTTTATTTGGCAGTCAATTGCTACTGCAAAGGTGAACTCAAAAATCATGTCCAAAATACGAAAACGGAAAGATTACATTAAGTTACAAAGAGCAGAGGGTGGTAACACTCACCATTGCTGTGTCATAAAAAAAATCAAATGATCAATTTTGATGTTTGAAAAGCGTAGATCGATTGTTTGTTTACATCACTCAACCCAAGCAGAACTACATTACTGCATGCAGAAGACACATTGTCCACATTCAGAAGCACATCTCTCTATAGTGACAGTTCTTATGATTTAAACAGGCAAATGTCCAGCATTCAAACTACAGGTGAACAATAGTCAAAGCCAGATGTTTCCCCGTTATGTCGATATCAGTACACACCTACACAGGATGTCAACAAACCGTGAAAAAAAGCCACAGGATATAAAAAAAATACATGATTGATTGCAGGTAAGGGTCTGTATATATTAGTATTTACGAAGAGTATGTTGTGACTTATTACTTACAATTACAGTGGTCCCTCGCTATAACGCGGTTCACCTTTTGCAGCGTCGCTGTTTCGCGGATTCTTTTAGTGCAATTTTGCATGCTTTTTTTTTTTTAAAGCACATTGTGTTCTGCATCCCGATCACTTTTTTTTTTTTTTTACGAAGGTTTGAGCTTTGAGAGTTTAAACAAGAGAGAAAAGTGTGAAACTGTTCATGCCTTTCTGAGAAAAGTGTATAAAGTGTGTAGTGATGGGTTTTACAGCCTTACATTTTAAAAAAAATTGTAAAATATAAAGCTGGCTACTTCGCAGATTTCACCTATCGCTGGTTATTTTTAGAACAACACCCGCGATAAACGAGGGAATTCTATATACAAATACTGAGAAATTTCAATCCCTTCTCTCTTTTGCTCTGAGGCGCGAGGGAAAAATATAATAAGTCGATGAACATCAGCTACAGATATATTCAGTAAATGCCCAAGACACCTTGAGAAATGTAAATCGCCGCTTGGCTTTTTTTGGAAAACCCGACCATAAACAAGATGCGAATATCACACCGGAAACGAAGTGCCCTACAGGAGTTTCCTCACCGGAAGTAGCATATGCTAAGGTGCACATAGTCTATTGGAACAGCAGCATACTTGATGACATCACCGTTCCGGAGTTTTTACTGCCATCCCCTCTTAATTTAACTGTGATTAATATTTACAATGGAAATTACACATTATGTTTTTGATCTTCTCTCTTTTTTTGTTTTTTAAAGATAATTTTCAAAAAGTATCTTAAGCACTCTGGCAAAATTCGCTTTTATGTATGATCTGTTCCATAATGTCTAAAGAGCTTCATGCAGTTAAGCACAATTACTGCATGTATGAAAACACAAGCTTAATCTCTCTATTAATAAAAATAGTATACATGTATGCCTGAATAATAAGAAAGAGGTGAGATGTTAGAACACTTTTATATTTATTTTAATAGACACTGGCCCTTACAATAGACAGCTGGGGTTTGGAAGAGAATTGAACAAATATTTAAAATATAATCGGATCATTTGGAGCAGCCGTCAGGATCTCCACGCATTAACATGTTGTTTTTGCTCTCAGTGAAAACGTTTCCTCTTGAATTTAAATATTTTTAATGTTATATTTAACTCAGAGTCAGCTGTTTAAAAAAAGAACAGAATATTTTACATCAGGCAGTATAACAGGTGAAATTTAAAGTACACTGACAGCTCTACAAGTAAGACTTCAGTATTAAATAAAACAGTCCAGTTATAAAGCTTAATCTGAGCCAAACTGATTTGCTCAGGAACAAATGAAACACTGAAAAAAAAAAAACAATAAAATTTTTAAATGATCTAATTGACTTGTATCATGTTTAACTTGAGTAGCGAAAGACCACAGGGGGGGGTTTGAAAATGATGTCCGCTATTGTCGCAGATCCACAGCTTGTTTTTTGTCCATAAACTTTGCAGATGAGAAGAAGAGGCAGAGTTCTTCGTGAAAAGTGAAAAAGAATGGCTTAGTTTTCAGAAATCGACATTTATGAATGAACCCATAATAATTATCACATTTAAGACATTTTCAAGTTTATTTTCTTTTCTTTGAGATTCAAAAATAATATCATTTTTAGAAAATTCAAGTAAGTTTGGAATCTTTGGGAAAAGCCAGTAGTGCACATCGTCCCACGGGGCTTTACAGTATATACATTCGTAAAATAAAAGTTCTGTCGAATCAATATTCCAATTACAGAAAGAACAAGACTTATTATCAATAGGAAAACGATGTCTGAGAAATTCTTTGGAACGGTAAACGCCTGAGAGTATTTCATAATGGACCTCCTTAGCTTTTGGGGAATGGGAAGTTTTAGGTAATTTGCTCTGATTTCTTTCTTTTGATCGCAGGAGAACGGTTGTGAAATGGAATTTGGATTTGATCTATATGGGGGAAAGCATTAGTGAATAATTCCTTAATTTTAGAGTTTTTTTAGACTGTTAACTCCACAGTGGCTGCAGCCAGGTGCTCTTGGTCGACAAAGGGTCATGGGTCATGTGACTTGAGGGTTTTGAACCACGTGCATCTCGGTGTAGCGTTTCGACATACCTTGGCTCAGCAAGACGTGGAAAGGTTAATTCTGAATAAGGTGTACGGAACAAAGTACATCTGCACAGCAAACATTAACTTTATCCATTTATTAGCGCTATACAAGTTTGACATACAAAAACTACATTAACGTTTAGAGTTACAGCCATCAGCTAGTTCCACGTTGAGCACATTATATATAAAAGAAAGTTACTTTAAGCACGTTTTACTGGCAGGTTTACCTTTTCGGAGGAATCTGTCAAATTCATGCAGCGCAGTGGTGTTGCTTTCTGTATTTGAGAATGACACGGTGGGGATGCGGATTGCCTCTGGACAAATGGAGACAAATTGTTACCAAACAGAAGTGTCTCTGCCTCCATCTACATCCACTACAACACGACTCCGAATACCTTTAAAATTTGCTAGGAGCTCCTCTCTCTGATGGTGGTCAATGACGAGCGATTTGTTATTCGTCTTTTCCCAGTGTGCGAGTTGAAGTCCGGCGTTAACGTCCAGTGAAAGAGTCCTGATAGCCGCTATTGTAAATAACAGCAGGACTGTAATAAGCAAGCTGCTAATAATTATCTTTAAAAACTTAAATATTCTTAACTTTGAACCCGACTCAGTCATTGTAATGGTTGTTGTGTTTACAGCAGAACTCGTCGACTGTGACTGCAGGCTGAATTTGCATTAGAGCCACCTGCAGGCAGACAAGGACAGTCACGCCTACATTATGTAGAGAGCAGTTTTTTAAGAGCTTATTTCAGTTTTAGTTAAATCACCATCACCATTCGGGTGGAGAAAGAATATACAAAGCTTGTGTTCAATCTCCCTCACGACGTGCAGGTTTTTAGTAGTAAAATAATTGCCAAAATACAAAGCAAACACTTTATTGAAATACATTTTTCTCTGCGACCTGCTGGAGCGGGGGGGGGCTAGGAGGAGGAGTTGGCTGTCCGACTGCGGTCTGGAGTGTGGGGCCTTCCTGCTGCTGCGGAGTCGGGGCGGTCTGCCTCCCCCCACCGCAGGGAAAAGGGTAACACCACCTGGGTCTGGGTGCAGTTCCCCCCCTCCAGGGGCAAGGGTACCTAGACCCGGGGCTTAGAGTACGCTTGGGGAGTGTGATCGTGTGTACAGCGTCTCTTTATGTCTGTCTCCACGTTGGTTGAGTGTGGAGTAAGTGTATATGAGAGCATGAGGGTGGGAATGGATGTTTGTATATGTGTGTGCCTGTATTTCTGTGTCTATATGTCAGGTTGGGTGTCAGGCGCCACCTCTCTGGGGACATCTTAGGCCCTCCAAGGTATGGAGGCCTATCTCCCCCTACCACCACTTCCCCTGCCAGTGGCGGACTCCCTCAGACATCGGTGCGTTGGTGGTTCTTTGTGTCCGGGGATGGGCGTCCAGGTACACACCGGCTCACTCCTTGGCGGCCGCTTATCGGGGCCTGGAGCCTGGGGCTCGCTCGGGCCCCCTCGGAGGTGGGGTGCCCCCGGCCTCTCGGCCTGGGGCTCGGTCACTCAGGCACGGCTGGCTGCCGGCGGAGCTCACGGGCGCGTCACTGCAACTCCCCCTGGCTTCTGCTCCGCGGCTGCTGAGTGAGCCCTCATCTGGGACTCTCCTCAGCTCTTTCTGGGACAGTGGCGCGGCTGCCCCTCTGTTGGTCTTCCTTGGTCTCTTGTGTTCTGCGGGCCTCTAGATGTCTGGAGTTTTGATCTCCTCCATACCTGCTTCATGCCCTGGAGGACGGGGCTGTGGCCCCCCCACACCCTCTAGCAGATCATTACATGAAGGAACCTTTTAAAAAACAAAAAAACAAACGCGTCCATGCTCACAGGTGTACACACGGGTGATCACACCCACAAACTACACCCTTTTTGGCTCCTACCTCAAAGCACACTGTGTTCTGTTGATCTTATGTGCTGCACAATAATGTTTAATATTTAGTATTTACTGTCATATTCCCATATATCATTGTGATGTTGTTTATTCTATTACTCTTGTTCTCTTCTGCTTGTTTTCTTTTTTCTTTCTCAGCAGGTGACCCAGGTGATTGATATATGCATTTTTTTTCTTTTTTTCTTCTTTTTTTTCTTTTTCTGCTCATTCTGTTGGTTTTTGTCTTTTGCCCTTCTCCCCCATCCCTCTTCTCAGCTGTTTCTCTTTCCCTCTTTCTTTCTCCCCTTCTTTCCCCCAGTCAAGTCTGTCCCGTATTCAGCAAGTGAAAATAAAATAAACAATAAAAGGTGAGTCAAATGGACCATTATGGCAAGGCTGGGATGGTCAATTTGGTAAAGTAAATCCGTTGGGCATCTTTCTTTGCCTTTAGACAACAATTCTGATGGCAAAAGAGCCAAACGGGACAGGCAAAAAAAATAAAAATAAAAAAAATACATTTTTAACATTTAAAAAAATGCATGTAAGTACGTGACAAATTCTTTGAAAAGGCAATATTACAATTAGGTTTAAGAAAATGGACAATTTTAAAATTAGTCCAGCATCACTTCTATAGTGACAAGACCACAATGGCAAAATAATCACATAGAAAACCACATTCTGTTTAACTAATAATAATGATTATTACTATTATTATTAGTAATATTATTGTTTCTACAGATCTTCCTCCACTTCCAACTGCTCACACAAACCTGAATCAGGAGACATCAACAAATAAGGATCACATTTTGCCTCATCCCAGACCATCAATCACTACTACAATTACTGACAACTTCTGTGCTACAGAAGTTGAATCAGAATCAGAAAGGGTTTTATTGCCAAATGTTGAGCAGGTTTACAACATTAGGAAATTGCTGCGGTGCTTCAGTGCAAACATACTGTCATAAATTACGCTTAACATCTGCCAGAAAATGCTGAGGATTTTCTATGAGTCTGTTGTGGCCAGTGCGATCCTCTATGCTGTTGCATGCTGGGGGAGCAGGCTGAGGGTCGCAGATGCCAACAGACTTAATAAACTAATCCGTAAGGCCAGCAATGTTGTGGGGATGGAGCTGGACTCCCTCAAGGTGGTGTCGGAGAGGCGGATGCTGTCCAAGATAAAGACAATGTTGGATAACACCTCCCACCCACTCCATGACATGCTGGTCAGTCACAGGAGCTCGTTCAGTGAGAGACTGAGATTACCGAAAAGCACCACTGAACGACACAGGAAATCATTCCTGCCTGTGGCCATCTCCCTGTACAACGCATCCACTTAACACACTGTTTGCTGCTACAACTACACATGTTTCTTTTCCAACTATTTATTTATGAGTGACTTATGTATGTATGTATGTATATATGTATATATTGTACTATTCTTAGTTAGTGTATTGTCTGTCTTGTCTTAATGTTGGTTTAAAATGGAGCACTGTAACAAAAAATAATTTCCCCCAGGGATCAATAAAGTATTCTGATTCTGATTCTGATGATTCTGATTAAATAGACATGAAAATAAAAATAAGAATAAGAATTAAAAGTGCTAAGTAGATAGATATATACATGAGTGCAGGTGGTGATCAGTGCCAAACATGGAATGATGCAGTGAACACAGCGTAGGGTCATGTGTTAGTGGTGGGAACAGTCATACGGTTATTGTTCATGTGTCCAACAGCAGAGGGGAAGAAACTGTTCTTATGGCGAGAGGTTCTGGTGCGAATGGACCGGAGCCTCCTGCCTGAGGGGAGCAGGTCAAACAGACTGTGTCCAGGGTGTGAAGGGTCAGCTGTGATCAGAGTGCACGCCCCAGTGTCCTGGAGGTGTACAGGTCCTGCAGAGATGGGAGTCTGATAGTGTAGAATTTATACTTGCAGTTTAAATTCATTCTTGTGATCTCCACATTGTATTTACTTACATTATTTATGAACATTACGCAACATCTAATCCAACTGGCATTACAATTATAACGGATCTGATTCTAAAAAGAATGTGCACATTTATAACATCCAGAAACATCTTTGTAATACATCATTTTCCATCACAAAGTACAGTTCTGTGCAACAGTTTAAGGCAGGTGAGAGAAAAAATGTTGTAAACAAAGAATGCTTTCAAAAATGGAAGTGTTAATCATTTATTTTCATCAATCAACAAAATGCAGTGAATGAACAAAAGAGAAATCTAAATCAAATCAAGATTTGGATTGACCCCCCTTTGCCTTCAAAGCAGCATCAATTCTTCTAGGTACACATGCACACAGTTTTTAAAGGAACTCAGCTGGTAGGTTGTTCCAAACAGCTTCGAGAACTAACCACAGATCTTCTGCGGATATAGGTTTCCTCACATCCTTCTGTCTCTTCATGTAATCCCAGACACATTGATGATGTTGAGATCAGGGCTCTGTGGGGGCCAAACCATCACATCCAGTACTTCTTGCTCTTCTTCATGCTGAAGATAGTTCTTAATGACTTTGGCTGTATATTTGGGGTTGTTGTCCTGCTGCAGAATACATTTGGGGCCAATAAACAATCATTTATATTTGTGAAAGCATTCTTTGTTTACAGCATTTTTTTTCTCACCTGCCTAAAACTTTTGGACAGCACTGTATTTAGGAAAAAAGGCTGTATAAAAGGAGACACAAATGAAATTTGCTAGTGACGGAATCAGTCAGTCAGACGGGGTTTCAGCTTGTTTTTATGGGTCAGTATAATGTTATGCCACATTTGGACATTTGTTTTGATCATTTAAGCACAAATTCATGTCCTTCATCTGAATTTTATTGTTTTGAGGTTTGGCCTTCGGAGTCTAACCCTTGTGTGACCTAATCCAGGTTTGGCAACATATGAAATAAAATATTATTAATTATAATTATTATAATTAGATTATTCATTTGAGGATGCTAACTATGAAGCAAGACCCACCGTTTCTGTGTAGAAAATATTAAAAAGTAATTGGTTTTGGTTGCTGGAAACGTGTATACCTTTGTAAAAATGAATGAAATTTTAATAAGATATGTGAAACACAAAGGAGTGACTTTGGGTTTCACTTTGGGTTGACTTTTAAGTCAGAACAAATATTTTAGTTGAACAGAATAAGAAAAACTACAACAGAGTACATTCTGTTGGCTCATCAATAAAACAAAATCAAAGCTTTTGAATGAAAAGTTGAAAAGCACTTAGTTTTGATGACCAAAATGACTTTGACATTTGTTATATGACTGGTTTTAGAAAAAGCTCATTACTTATTTTTTACAACTTAAAATATAAATTAAATAAAAATAAAATTTTCAAAATGAAAAATTCAGAATCTTTTTTTTTTTAATTGAAGTGTCGATTGAGCAGTCTGACAAATGTTTTCAAAGTAATTAAATAAATGTAATTTGCATATAAGAGTTTTAATTTGCAACATCTTTTTTTTTATTAAAAATGTAAAAACTCATGTATCAAATAGGACACATTGGGCCTTGAGGGAATAACCATCACATCCGCTTTGAAATCTGCAAGTAAAAATCTGCAATTACTAATGACCTTCACTTTAAGCATCTTAAGATTTTATTTTAAGATTTCATGTTTTGGCTGCTGTGTTAATGCATTTTAATTTTTAAGGTCACTACGTTCCATCTGTGAAAGGTAATATGCAAATTTGTGCAAAACCACTTGTGTGTCATTTGCTTTAATTAATAACTCTTTTCTTGTCTTCTTTACTCTACATTAAAGCTATTTTTATTACAGATGGAAGATTGTTACCTGGATAAAACTGTCACATTTTCAGAAATGTTACTTATTCTAAACCTGTTGTAAAATTCCTCATATGTACTGTATATAGCACAAGTGTAAAAAGGAATTTCATTTTGTGTTTCATCAGAAATAATTATGGGAAAATTCTGTTAGGTCAAAGTAACTGTGATTCAGACTCATCTGAGATTTTTAGTACATGCAAGTATGGAATCATTTTGAAAATCCTAGGTGGCACAACATTCAGGCTGATGACAACACTCGATCCTCCTTTGTTATGGCTGATGGGTAATTAAAAATAAAATTGTGCACAGATTCAATCACATTTACAAATCTGGAATCATTTTAATGAGTCAGCCAGTAAAACAGCATTCTTTGAACATTAAATCCAGTATTTTATTTAAATTAAGCATCCCTGTAGGTAGTGCTGTCATTAGTACTATTCATTATGAGCGGTCCAAATCAAAAAGCCATGAGATGTATCTTTATGACGGCACTACTATCAGTGTCCCACAATAAGACATATATAATAATTGGTTAATTGTATCATATCATACCACCATAGAGTTCAGAAAAAAATAGTACATCAGTCTGCATAGAGCACCAAAACTTAATCTTGAATGCAAAATTCTAGATAGCCAATTCACAGTGATTTTACTGCAGAAAGGTCAGTGCTCTATCTACTCACATATCACTGAAAAGAGTCAGTAGTCCACATAAAAGATAAAAGTACATCCCACTTTGAAATGAGCAAAATTGTAGTTTCTGATTCTATAATGCAAAAGTTATTTAGTGCAATATCAATGCATTTTGTATGCTATTCATGTGTTTATCTTATCACCAATGTTGTCAATTGCTTAGAGTTCATGGACAGAGCTGTGGGGCTCAGGGAGCTTCCTAATGTCACAGTTCTGGATCAAATTGAAGTAAAAAACAATCATCTCCTCGTAGTTCTTAGTGGAAATCCTTTCATTGATGCCATGGAATCTGAGAAACAAAGGAAAAAAAGGATTCATGGTACTTGGAACAAGAAAGTATTTTATATATTCCCCTCTTCTATTCATGCTGCATGATCTGTTTCTAGAGTTGAGAAATAATCACTGCACGTGGAATTCACTTTTGTGTGAGAATCGCATCTGTAACCGGAAGGTCGCCGGTTCGATCCCTGGGCTCTCTGTCCTGGTCGTTGTGTCCCTGGGCAAGACACTTTACCCTACTTGCCTACTGGTGTTGGCCAGAGGGGCCGATGGCGCGATATGGCAGCCTCGCTTCTGTCAGTCTGCCCCAGGGCAGCTGTGGCTACAACTGTAGCTTGCCTCCACCAGTGAATGAATAATGGTATTGTAAAGCGCTTTGGGTGCCTTGAAAAGCGCTATATAAATCCAATCCATTATTAATTCTTCTTACTGTATTTATTCAATTTTAAATTGAGGTCTGCAGACATTTTTGGTGAAAATATATTTTGACAGTATTAAAAACTGCTGAATTCTCACCTCTCAGGGTCACCTGGCTTAAACCAAGCCGGGGAAAACCGATAAATATTTTTGGTCAGGTCGACGAAGTGTCGACTGTCTGTGTTTCCAATACAGATACCTGCACATTTAAATATGATATTAAATTACTTATAATGTCCCGAAAGATGCTTTAAAATGCTTCCAGCTAATTCATAAAAATGTCTACAAATCTGTATGAACCCTACCTGGAGCAACTGTAACTGTTGGAAACAAGTCCAGCACCGTTTTCTTAATAATTTGGAAGCCAAAGGCCTTGTCATCAGCACCGCTGATGGGTAGAGGGTCAAATCCATCAACAAGTTCTACCTTCACTCGCTGGTCGCCCACCGTATCCTTGATGATGTCCAGTACCTAAAAAAGACAGCACACATCTCATATTCATGTCAAAGTGTACATAGTAAGGCATTCATTCTCAAAAAGGACTCTACCTCTTGTACCGACTGCGCTGAGTGAATTCGTAGATTTACATAAGCTTCAGCAAGGGAAGGAATAACATTTATCTGCAGAGGGAGGGAGATATTGAATTTTTACAAAGAAAAGTAACAGGCTTAAAATCTTACTTCTTGTGAATTACATTCAATTTAAAATAATCACTGCACCTTTACTCCTGCATTAAAAAAGGTGACTGCTGTGGTAGTCCTTACAAATGCATTAGATACTGGTTTTCTTTCAAGTATCCTGAAACATAAAAACTGGTCTATTTCACTGGAACCAATCACAAGAAAACATGACATTTGAATTTATATTTAAATGATATTTAGCAGTTATTACCTGCTAAGGAGCGGAGAGAAGAGCCACAAATTCGACATTATGAACTTTAGTGGTAAACTGAACTGAAGGCAAAGAATTAGTAGTTGGTAAAGAATGAGTACATGAGTATACTACTAGTAAAGAAGTATTTAGATTACCCTACCTTGTGGGCCAGATGCTCAAAGGTGTCACCTTCAGGACCATAACCAAATAACCTCGGCATTGGGTTGTCCTCTAGTCTGAGGAAACAGGATCACAGTTAAATCTTTTATACTAGCTTTTTAAACATGGGGTAGTAAAATTATGGAAGGCAGTGAAACATATGAACAGAGAAGCTAAACAGAACTCATTATAGTTTAAAAAACAATGTTCCTCTCACCTTTTGACTGCTGTGGCTAAGATCCCAATGCTAGTTTCCCTGGGAGGCATCGAGGAGTGACCAGGGGCCACAGACACACTAAGCTTTATAACGGCCTGGCCTTTTTCACTTAACCCAATTCTGCAAATCATAAATCGTACACATAAACATAAGATGTGATCAACACAAGTGCACAACACATGTTTAGATAGGTTCTTACAGAGCAGCAGGTCCTTCAAGACCAGGAATGATTCCATCAGATATAGTCAGGCCCTCATCCATGACAAACAACAGCTGGACACCACGTTGCTTCAGAATACGCACTATGTTCATCGCTCCATTGAGACCATTGATCTTAAAAAAGAGATTTTGAAGAGCACAGCCATTAAAATGTGATATTTCCAATCCCACTTAAGTTTGTAATGTCATAGTGAAACTGTTAACATACTTCTTCATCATGACCAAGACCGATGTAAAATCCCCTGCGTGGAGCATAGCCCTTTAACAGCAAGTACTCCAGCGCCTGAAGTATTCCCTAGAAGAAATAAATCAGCTGTTTAGCCAAATATACCTCAAGTCTGTTTAAAAGTAAGCTCACACAAAAGTAATATGTTTTCACACCATTACAGAGTTTTTGTCATCTATGGTTCCTCTGCCGTAGATGAAGCCATCGATCTCCTTTGCAGAAAATGGTGGCGCTTCCCAACCATCTGACTCTGAAGCAGGTACTACATCAATGTGGGCCAGCAGCATGTATGGCACCAGTTCAGGCTGTGATCCTTTCACCCAAAACAAGTGGCTGTAGTTTGCCACCAATTCATGATGAACCAAGCTAGAAGAGAAAACTGTAGGGAAGGCTGACAAAAAAAAACAAGCTGAAAGAGCAATTCTTTTCTTAAATTCATCATCTATCGCTTTAATTAATTGCAGCTCTGCAAGATCCCTCTGCTCCAGAAGGCACATGTGCAGGCCCGTCCTTAATTCACCAGCGAACATCTAAATGATTCAGAGGATTTGAAGAAAGTTCTATTGTCAGATGAAACCAAAGAACCCAAAGAACACCATCTCCATAGACAAGCATGGAAGTGGAAATATTATGCTTTGGGTCTGTTTTTTCTGCTAAGGATACCGGACAACTTCACCACATAGAGTGGCTAATGGACAGGGCCATGTAGCATAAAATCTGGGATAAGAACCTCCTCCCCTAACCCACAACACTGAAGATGGGTCATGGATAGGTTTTCCAGCATGACCTAAAACATACTGCAAGGCAACAAAAGAGGTAAATGGTTAAATAAAGAAGCACATTAAGCTTATGGAGTGCCATAGCCAGTCTCCAGATGTCAACCCTTTAGAAAGTCAGTGGAGGGAGCTGAAACTTCAAGTTGCCAAGTCAGAGTCAAGAAAACTAAAAGTTTTAGAGAATTTCTGCAAAGAGAAGTGGGCCAAAATCCCTCCTGAAATGTGTGTAAAACTGGTGATCAACTTCTGTCTCACTTACTTAAAATTAAACTTCCATACAAACTGGAGACTGTTCTTTTTTTTTTAAGTGAGCAAGCTCACATTTTCAGCAGGGGATCAAATAATTATTTCTCTCACTGTACAAACAATAAATGTTTTTGAGAAGTCCCCATACACCAAAGCAAAGAAAACTCTGAGACAGTTAAAGACAACAAGCTGTGATTGTAATGAAGTGTTTCAGCAAATATAATTTTCCCCCTGTTAACATACATGAGGCTTTTTCAGTTGCTTAGTAACAATCCAATTTATAAAATAAAACATACTGAGAAATGGCTGCTATGTTTATTCTTATAACCGCAGTTAAATGTCTCCCACTTTGTCGGGGATGTTTGGAAAGAAGGGTGAATGTAATGTAATGCATGTATTATCCTTATTGTGAATGAAAATGAACAAGTGAAGATCAAGTAGCAATTTCTGCATTTGTTAAACATAAGGACTTTTATTTGTTTTCAATTGTTTTTAAGCAGAGTCAGCTTCTTTTCTTGAATTGGAAGAATCTGTTCTCATGGCACACCTGCAGCAGGTATACATAGGCATCATTTTACCAAAATACACTATATTGGCAAAGTCAGAAATCAACTGTCCAAATCATTGAATTCAGGTCTACACTAATGGAAAGAAGGACGCCTTGGACCACTGAGTGTCAGAACAACTATCCAGGATGAAACAACAACAAACAATCCATGAGTACATCAGGAAAAGGGCCACTCTTTTGTTGGGACTGCTCTGTCTCTTGCTGCACTTTTCCATGGCTGTGCTAGCAACAGCAGCCTCTTGTGACTGCAAGGACATTATACTAGTTGTTGCTAGTACAACTGTTGATGGTGCAACTGCTAACATGTTGACTAATTTGACAAATTTTAGTGCACCTGTGTTTTTTTTAGTTACAAAGGGTAGGCCAGCATAATATTAAACTCTATGGCCAAGAATGGGATGTAACTCAGTTACTATTAGTGTGAAGGCAAACAAGCAAATACTTTTGGCAATATTGTGTATCAACGCACTGAAAGATACTGTTCCAAATAAATAGTAAAATATTAGATAAAACAGTGAATTGTGTGTCACTGACAAAGGCATCAATTAAGTATTTTACAGTGGAATTGAGGGTTACATTGTGGTTGCTGTGGGTTTCACTAACCAGCTGCCAAAAAAGTGCCATGAACTGCTGTGTAACTTGCTGCTTAATGATGATTATTATTGTTAACCTTTCTGGAAGTTTACCTGTCATCAGATTTGTTCTACACTTCCAATAAAGACTAGAGTAAGCAGGTAAAACGCACCAAAACCTCAGGTCATGTGACTTGATGTTTTGAACCACGTGCATCTCAATGTAGGTTTCGACATACCTGGGCTCGGCAAAACGTCGAAAGGTCAATTCTGAATAAGGTGTACGGAACAAAGTACATCTGCACAGCAAACACTAACTGCGTCTTTATCCATTTATTAGCGTTATACAAGTTTGACATACAAAAACTACATTAACGTTTAGAGTTTGCTACAACTGACCGATCAAATCATGCGTGCAAGCGTCGACAGCCATCAGCTAGTTCCAGTTGAGCATATTATATATAAACAGTGTTGGGGAGTAATGGAATACATGTACCGCCGTTACGTATTTAAAATACAAAAACTAAGCACGTTTTACTGGCAGGTTTACCTTTTCGGAGGAATCTGTCAAATTCATGCAGCGCAGTGGTGTTGCTTTCTGTATTTGAGAATGACACGGTGGGGATGCGGATTGCCTCTGGACAAATGGAGACAAATTGTTACCAAACAGAAGTGTCTCTACATCCACTACAACACGACTCCGAATACCTTTAAAATTTGCTAGGAGCTCCTCTCTCTGATGGTGGTCAATGACGAGCGATTTGTTATTCGTCTTTTCCCAGTGTGCGAGTTGAAGTCCGGCGTTAACGTCCAGTGAAAGAGTCCTGATAGCCGCTATTGTAAATAACAGCAGGACTGTAATAAGCAAGCTGCTAATAATTATCTTTAAAAACTTAAATATTCTTAACTTTGAACCCGACTCAGTCATTGTAATGGTTGTTGTGTTTACAGCAGAACTCGTCGACTGTGACTGCAGGCTGAATTTGCATTAGAGCCACCCGCTGCCAGACACAGACAGTCACGCCTACATTATGTAGAGAGCAGTTTTCAGAGCTTATTTCAGTTTTAGTTAAAGCACCATTCGGAGAAAGAATATACAAAGCTTGTGTGCAATAAAGGCTTGTTTTGCAGTATAAAAAGGCGCATAGAAATTTTATTGAAGTACATATCAAACATTTAAAAAAGAGAAAAAAAAAGGCATGCAAGTACCGTGACAAGTTCTGTGAAAAGGCAATATTACAATTAGGGTTAAGAAAATAGACAATTTTTAAAATTAGTTCGTTTCGGCATCACTTCTATAGTAACAAGAACAGTGACAATATTATAGAAAAAACAAAACAACAAAAAGAAAAGAAAAAAAAAAAAAAAAAAACAAGTATAAAACTGGATTTTGTAGTTCGCTTCCACAAAAGGGGAAACAAAAATCTGTCGGTGTGAAAGTAACACTAAATTAAAGCAATGTTAATCCTGTGCATAGTCAACATCTGTGTCCTGTGACTCTGCCTGAACCAGAAGCCTGTCCTCACCTTATGACCAATAGCTTAGACTGTCCTCAACATTAACATAAATAAGGTACAGGACACATGCTACAATTATGAAAACTAAAATCTGTATGTGAATGGGTACAAGATAGCGCTCCACCTCCCGTCTCTGCTGGGTCATGGGACTCACAGGACTGTCAGGGTAGGAATACTGGACAGGTCTCTGTGCGGCACCCTTGATGGGTCTCCGTCGAGTGACGCTGAAAAACAATGGAATACACATCCTTATAATTGAGTCAGAGCACTTTCACCATGTGAAAGATGTTCATCTGCCAAACATTTTTTATTTATTTATTTTTTTAATCTTTTTATTTTATCTCTTATGCAGCAAGTAAGAGTTTCAACAGGGTTTGTGTGGTACTTACTAGATCCCTGTCGGAGTGGTCTTACTGTCTGGAAGGATGTCCTTGAAAGCATCTTTCACAGGTTCCTGGGGAGGCTAGAAAAGACGGTAAAAATGAGTGAAATCACACAAATGAAACCAGAAACAGTAAAGACAGGAGCCCTGCATTTCAAGTAGAAAGATGGTGACCGTAATGAAAACAAAGGTTCTGCTCCCAAGTTTGATGTACTGGGATGTTTGTTTTGTTTTTGTTTTTTTAAATTAAAAACAGTGGGTTGGGAAAGGAAAGACTAACCAGAATATTGACGATGCATGACATTGGTATATGATTTGCAGTTACTAGAGTTTGGTAAAACATTTAAGCAATTGTTAAAGTTAATGTGCCGATTGAATTTTATAGATTGATTTAAAATAAAAATGACATCAAAGAAAGTTCAATCAACACCCCATCAAACATATAGTGCTTGTGTAGTAAGTGCATGTGCATCCCATCAAGTGATATGGATCAAAATCCAAATCTTAAGAGCCAGTAAGATGTATATGACACCATTCTCCATTAATGTGAAAAAAAAAAACCCAAAAAAAAAAACCTCTGAAACAATTCAGCCGGCACCAAAGTTTGTGTGTAAAGTGTGACTGAACACCATAAGCTCTGACCCCGTCTGACTGTGCCCAGTTTTCCTGCACACTGGTCCCATTGAACTCGCACGCATTGTCTGTGACAGACCGTGAGCTCGAATTCTCCATCTATTTACAGCAAGAATGTAAACTGAGCAACAACTCCAGCAGAGATTATGTATAACAAAAATAAAGACTGAATATGGAGCTTTAAATGTGGATCAACTTTCCTCCTCAACCATTTGAGTGATGCTGAAGTATTGAGAAGAAAGTGATGAGTCATCAGTGGACTTTGATCTAGGTAGAACCTGCAAGGTATCATGTTAAAAGCAATAAAACATGATGCATCTCCATATGAATGGTAAATAAAAACCATCGAACTATGGTATGTTGAGAGGTTCACAAAGCAAAAAAAAAGACTAAGGAATGCAGAGAATTTAAAATTCATAGGGCGCCTACTAAGACCAGCCTACCGTTGATCCTAATCGTGTGTGGTGATCTGCAGCGGATGTGCTAATAATCTGTGAGCACTGAGATTGACTCCGCTCTGAAGACTTTAACGCATTCCGTGAATTCCAGTTGGAACGACATCTTGTGTTCCTAGGAGGACAAGGGCGCTTAAAAAGCCAAGCCCATGAAAGGGGGGGGGAGGGGGGGGGAACAACTTTGTTATCACTTAACAATTCAGTTTGACAGAATGTTCTTGAAATGATATGAAATATCTGCAGTAATTACCAGCCTTGATGAGGGTAAAAAGCACTGTGGGTAAAAAATGTGATTCTGAAAAGTTAAAGAAAATAACATCAAAAGTTACAATTCAAATGCTTTGGCAAAAATCTGAATCCAGTATTAAAACTGCAATGAGTAACCATTAGGTGGCACTAGAGGGAAGTTTTGTGCTGTGATAGAACTGTTGAGTGGCAGTATGATACCCAGCAGATGGCAATAAGGCCAACTTACTTCCAGATTGTTAAAAAGAGAACGTTTTAAAAAAAAAAAAAAAAAGTGACTTTCATCTAAAAGAACCAAAGTCTCTAAAATAATTCCTCACCTGGCTGCTCTCTTGTTGGGTTTGGTCTGAAGGGTCAGGTTGTTTTTCTGAACCTGTACAAGCCAGAGAAAAATACAACGTTGTGATACGAATAAAGCAAGATCTTATTCAAATAAACCCCCAAACATTTCTTGTCATACCCAAGTCTTCATCTTTCTCCTGCTGCTTTTCCTCCTCTTCAGAGTCAGAGTACAGTATGGCTTTGTCTGCTTCATTCAACCTTTCACATCTGTCAGACTGTAGCAGTTTATGGAGTTTTCTTTCATACAAGACCCTAGTGGAGGCTGGCATTGAAACACAGCATGAAACCAATTTCCTCTTAAGGTCTAGGTCTATATAGATCTAAAAACCATCTGAATGTTATGTATAAAGACTTTCTTTCAATGGGGAAAAAAAAAAATTAAAAGGTGCTTAAAAATCTTTTCATAACCCTCACCAGTTATAGGCCCAGGTTTAACACCATGTTTGCGTAATGTGGCCTTGAGGTCCTCATCAGTCAGACAACTTGGAACAGGCATCTCTGCATCCTCTGGATCTTTCTTGTCCTAACAAAGACAAGATTTGCTCGATTTAAAGTGATAACAGCTGTGAGTTAAATGCCAGGAAGATCCAGGTGTGAAGATAGAAATAAAAACAGCTGGAGGCTGTCATTTATGGATCCGTTCAGTCTTCTAATCATGTTGTAAGTCATTTGCATTCATGTTTAGATATGATAGAAAAAAAGATAGAAGTAAAAAAAAAATTAAAAAGCTATAAAGATTTTAAATTTTATTCACACTAAAGCCAAATAAAGTTACTTTGTTGTACCCCACCAAACCAACTGAAAAATTAATATAATATATAAATAAATTTAAAAAAAAAATCTGATACATAATATAAAATACCAAATAAGAAAAAAAAAAAAAAAAAAACCGAGAGAAAAAAAAAAATGTATAAACTTAGGTTGCAACTCATAATTCACATTCAGGGGGAGACCAAGGAAACGTCACATATTTATTACCATTTCTCAGTTTAAACGCCTGTTCACTTTATCTTGCAGTTTCTAAAAGTGAAACTGACACAATGTTGTGCTTAGTTTTGATAGTTTACCCAAAACATGACAAGCGCCAGCGTTCCCCTTCATAACAGAGCTAGATGAGCGTGACAGGTGCGCACACGCCTGTAATGGTAGCCTCCATTACAGAAACATCTCATGTAACATATACCAACTGTACAGCAGGTGGTTTAAGTGCTTGAAGTCCTCAAGTGTGCAACAGCAAGAGGGCTGTTCGGAAGCAATGGTCCAGAGCTCCACACCTCCAAAGCACACAGCTGCTGAACTTGTGCTGCTGCGGTGTGAAAGAATTAGCATTGGCAACGTCTGGCATTATTGATACCAATTTAATGTATGGACATCAGTTGTGACAGCCGATACTAAAGAGCCGTTGCACAGAGCGAATACTTTGTCATTGTCACTCATTAAGTTCGTCCCTACTTCGAAAAAGTCTACAGTAGAAAAACCATGTAGCCACAAAATATGGACTCACATCTCCTGCACGGTCCTCCTCGTCGCTGGAGAAATCCGCCGCGTTTTTCTGATCAATGTGTTTGAGGTGCAGCTCCACATACACTGCCCTTTTGCTCGCTGCAGGTGGCAGCGCGACGTTATGAGCGACTAAATCCGACTTTAGACGAGATTTAGAGAGATGGGCGGGCTCCTCCACAAACGGCATTTCACAAGAAAACAACAGCAAAATGTGAGAAAACAATACTGTTCGGTGCCCTCGGTGGAACTGCGAAGAAAGCCTTCTGCTGTAATCAGACTAGATTGAGAACAGCTGCAGTCCAAGACTTGATTGGCAGCAAGAAACTCCGCGTTACATACAGTATCCAAGCTCGTTGTGAATTTATATGTTTCAGCTGCATGTAATGTCTGTTTGTTAAACTAAGTAGAAAACTGAAAATGCAGTCCAGACTTTGCAGTACAACTTTGAGCTAGAATATTAGTCAGAAAGAAAAAGATTTTTATTGTAATTTTACTTTAAAGCTAAAACTATTCATTCCCAAAAATATTTCCATCTAAATGGAAGTCTATTTATTAAAATTAGAGCTGGTGGAGACATACTGCCATTAAAAAGGAAAAGCACAAGCGTTTTTAATTTGTATATTTTAAGTCCCCTATTGTGATGGATACAGCCATTGACATTTAGAGGTTTATGATCAGTTAATTTTTTTTTCAGTGAGAAAAGACTGATTCTCATTATGAATTTAAAGATGTATACAGCAGTTTCAGTAAAATAATCACATACCTTTGACTTCCAGGTGTGACCCACACTTTGGTTGCTGCTGGCACTGTGATATATGCTGCTGCAGCAGCATTTTGACACGAGTGATGCATTCAGGCCGTTGAATTGGTGAGTTCTTATTTTCTGACACCTGTGAGCAGATGAAGAACAAAAGGAAAAACACTGGTTCAGGTGATTATCTGTTAAGCAGGGAATCGAATATGTCAGCAGACATTGTTTTCACTTGTTTTTAGTTACTTTTGTGACATTTACAATTAACCATCTCCCATATTGTACAATCTGACAATATATAACGGCTGCATCATATTTGCATGATCAGACCTGTTTCCAGCAGTTTAACAGTAATAATAATATATATATATATATATATACACTTGCGCTATTTGCAATGTTGTCATAACCTTGAGGATTTTTCCACATAATGCAATTTACCAGCAAAGATAAATTCATTATCACTGTTGCATCAAGGCATGAGCTCATTGTCAAGGGTGCTAATCTCAATAATAGAGTTCACTTCACTGATTAATTCATATTTGATGTATTTCCATATTGTTGGGGTACAACAACAAGATGAAAACATCAACATATCCTCCCAGCGCTGAAGATAAAAATATTATCACTATGGTGATTATTCTGCAGGCTTGTCAGCATATTGGCATATCTATTCCCTACCACAAATTTTAATGTTTAGCTGCTGTTTAGGTGTAGTTCAGCTCACTCTGTGCTGACTTCTGACATAACAATCAGGTCTTGTTTAGCATACGACTGTGTTTTAAGCTCCTGTAACTTCTGATTTAGCTGAACTGGTTCTAAATTCAGCTAAGCTGGTCAAAAGCTGAAACTCAAACTGAGCTCTCAGATAGGATTAGTCTCTGTGTCCAGGATTCCTTGTCTTGCTTTCAACAAACCACTATAGATTACTAACCTGCTGAGTAATAAGAGAGATCGTTGCAAATGAATTTAATTCATTTGTTTCAGGTGCAATCAATTTTAAACAGCATCTCTATTGGAATGGAGTTCTTAAATATTCCTCTTCTTCTTTAGATGCATAGGATGTGTAAATACACTCATCGGCCACTTCATTTGGTGCACCTTGCAGATACTGGGTAGGACCTGCTTTTGCCTTCAAATTGCCCAAATTCTTAGATTCAACAAGATGCTAGGGGCCCAAAGTGCCAAGAAAATCCTCCACACCATTATGGCACCACTAGCCTGAACCATTGATACAAAGTAGGTTGGATCCATGTTTTCATGTTGTTTCTGACCCTATCATCTAGATGTTGCAGCAGAAATGGAGACTCATCAAACCAGGCAATATTCTTCCTAACTTCTATTACATATTTTATTGACCCCATGCAAGCTGTAGCCTTAGTTTCCTCTTCTTAACTGACAGGTGGTCTTGAGTTGCTGTAACTCATCTGCCTCAAGGTTTGATGTGTTGTGCATTTAGACGCACTCTTCTGCTTACCTTTGCAGTAACAAGTGAATATTTGAGTTACTGTTGCTTTCCCGTTAGATGGTAAATGGCCTGTATTTGTATAGCGTTTTACTAGTCCCTAAGGACCCCAAAGCGCTTTACACATCCAGTCATCCACCCATTCATACACACATTCACACACTGGTGATGGCAAGCGACATTGTAGCCACAGCCGCCCTGGGGCGCACTGACAGAGGTGAGGCTGCCGGACACTGGCGCCACCGGGCCCTCTGACCATCACCAGTAGGCAACGGGTGAAGTGTGTTGCCCAAGGACACAACGACCGAGGCAACCTTGCGATTACAAGGCGAACTCCCAACTCTTGAGCCACGATTGCCCCACCGATCAAAGTTCAAAGATTCTGGCCATTCTCAAAAATCCTTTTTTCTTTTCTTTTCTTTTCTTTTTTTCTTTTTTAAAGAGGACTGCAGCACTGTGGATATTTTCATTTTTTCAGAACATTCTCTGTAAACCCAGGTGATGGTTGTTTGGGAAAATGCCAGCAGCTCAGCAGCTGAAATAGTGAAAGCCATCTGGCACCAACAACTATGACATGTTCAAAGTCTCTTACTGTAAATCACCTTTCTTCCCCCTTCTGATGCTCAGTTTGATCTTCAGTGGGTTTACTTGACCATGTCTACATGCCTAAATGCATTGAATTGGTTATATGTGATTAGCTGATTAGATATTTATTTAAACCAGGAGTTGAGCAGGTATACGTAATAAATTGGCTGGTGAAATGTATTAAGGAATTTATATACTCAGAAATTACATTGTCCTATTTGATATTGTTGCATATAGTGACATGCTGTTTGGCTAATAAGCTGGTATGTCTTAAAGTCTGACTTGAAATAAACTGAGTGTCAGAGCAACAAGATACATCGTGACCAGAATGCAATGTCATGCCCGTTAAAGTGTCCACGGATAAAGCAAAACCGATCACCTGAACAACACAAGCGTCATGTTAGCTCAAACACATGTAACTGCATAACTTCACTATATTGATCCGTGAATGCAAACATTACAGAAAATAACTGTTGAATTGTTGCTTATTGCCAATAATTTGCACCATTTTAGATCAGTTCAGTTAAAGTTATGAACCTGTATGCTGTTTTATGTCAATTCGCAGTGCTGCACTTGGCCAGTTGCTTTTGTGACTGACTCAGAGGAAACCGTAAAGGCCATTGTGTTAAAACTGGTGAAATGTTGCTATAGCAATCATCTCTGTTTGTCTTCATAGCAGAAGTCACTTAATTTTGTGGTTTTTAAATATCAAAGCCAAAGATTTTTTTTAATGTACACAGTCTTCAGATAAGATTCAAGAAGGCCAATTATGGATATATCAAAGTCACGAGATATTCATCAGGGAGTTATTGTGGTCAAATGCTTTTTGAATCCTTTTGAAAAATCTAGTTAAAACGAGACAGCAGGCAAACCACAGCAATTCACATGTGAAGCACTTGATAAACGTGCTGTGATTGTTCAGTTAGCTAAAGTGCAAACCATCTACTCGTGACATGAGTTTTGTCACTGATCATTGCCAGCTCCTCTAATTTATTTATTTATTTTAAAGTGATAATATTAAAACAATCGACCCTAGAACTAAATCGAGCCAAAGCCACTAAAACATTCAACATTCACAAATGTCATTTTATGCTACTTTTTGCTTTACTTTTAATCCAATTTGTTTTTATTTATTAATTACCCAATGACCACCACTGTTATTATTTCACTGGTCACTAGAAAACAATAGAAAACAAAGAACTAAGGAAACCTGGAAAGGAAATATTTCTTCTTTTTTTTAAAGTGACATAACATAAACCCAAACGCAAGCTCAGGAACTAAATCATTAGAAGACGGTACTTGGTTGGAAGAGCTGGAGGCAAAAGGTCCTTTTGGCTCAAAGGGCTCTGGGGACTCCCTGAGGGTAAATACCCACTGAAGGGCTGCCTTGTGAACTACACCCCTTTTTAAAGACTTTTGTTTTGTTTTTTTATGCATTCACATCAACAGCAGGCATGCTAAAGTGACTTTATAGTCAGTCAGCAGTTGGTATGAGTCAAAATATTTTTCGTTTCCTTCACTGTGTATTTTCTTTTTCATTTTTAAATGCCAGTTGTTGTTGCTGCATTCATGAATGCACTTCCAAGTCTTGACCAATCGCTGTTAAACCTATGTTACTACGTGTCCCTGAAGCAAGATCTAGTACATCTCCTCTTTCATCATTTCAAAAAACAGGGTGTTTCCTCCAAAAATTAAAAGAAATGCAAAAAAAGAGTCAATGCTGAGGCGAATAGGCTTACAAAGATCACAGAGTCCACTTTAAACGGGCAGCTGGTGCAGAACATTCCACATTACTGAATTAAACACATCTCTGTATGCAAAGAGTCGTGACTATGACAATAAACCTCCCACTGGAAAACAAAGCTCTTTGTGGATGTTTTGGAAAGGCTGGCAGCAGCAATAAAAGATTTGTTTCATTTCCTTAACCATCTGCTAAGTCGCACATTTTATGAAATCTAGTCAGTCATTTCCCAAAAAACATCCCTAGGAAAATATCTTATGTAAGCTGCAACTCAAACTGACTATATGTGCCCCCCAACTCCAAAAGTTTGATTGAAAAGAGCTTTGTGATCTCGATGCTCTAGGCTACAGCTTTGTTGATGTAATTACAAAAGATTTCAGAGGCAACAAATAGCTGGTCTAAATAAAATGCTACAAACCCAAAGTAACATAAATCATCCCGCATGCTGGGAATACTTTATTTGTAATTTATCATTCCCTAACTAGTTTGAACTGTATTTGGTTTTCCGGTTTGATTTGGGGGGGTTTGTTGGGGGGGGGGGGGGTTGTATATATGAAAGGAAATCACAATAAAGACACCTGACAATTTTTTTTTTTTTTTTTCCAAAAAAAAACCCCCAAACCCAAAAATCTTCAAATAGAGTTCCTCAGTTGAAAGTCCACTGTGTATCCAATGGCTTTAAACCCTACATGACATGTTAGAAAGAACTCACATAGGAATAGAAAGCCATAAGACGCATGTGTGGTTTGATTTGGAAGGCAGTAATACACAAACAGTGACTCGGATGCATTGAGAGAACTCATGTATTTAAGGTCCAGAGCTCGAAAACAATAAGAGAGGAAAAACAAGGGTAGGTTTCAGACAGCATTCAGGATTTAAAACTCACATCCGCATGAATAATTAACTAAAGAAAGTGGAAGTATTCTTCTGAGGCCCAGGGGAGTAAAATGAGACTGTCTTGTGAGTCATTAGACAGTAGAAATTGTATTTTTCACAGCACAGACTCAAATAAATTGACCCCTTGCTGATGTTTGAATCTTACAGCAGTATTCTGCAAGGTCTTCAGTTCCTGAGGGGGTTTGGAGAATAATCTTTGATTAAAAATGCTGTTTTAAATCAATGTCTATAGAGAAAAGGTGCAGTGTTAATCAAAAGGATTTTGTTTCTGAATTCAAAACACATTACATAAACTATATTCTCTAGCAACCCTTGCCTGACTTCATTAAGCACAAATGAGATCATTTCCCCAGCACTGGGCACAAAGCTCTGCAATTTTTAAAAATGGCAGAGATTATTTTTCACAAAAATAAAGACAACATTTGCATCCATTTTGTCTAAAATAAAAGCCATGATACTGATAGGCTGAGCTTCATTCATTTGTTATATTTCTTTTGATATTCGTTCATACAGCCATGACTCTTGAATCCTAAACAAGTTCCAGAATTTCTGTATACTGAACCGACAGACAAGACTGTTCACCCCAATTTTAAGCACTGCTAACTATTGGAAGTGTTCTGGGCCATTTTCAACCCCTCAGTGAGTGGAGACTGAGTACTCAAGCTATGCAGGCCAAATCTGCTCACCCAGATGTCTTCTCAGATTATAGTAGCCTTTATAAAAACATGAAAAAATCTTGTGGACAGAAAGAAAAAGGGCCACTATGGAGGACAGAGGAGGCATTTGTTGACATTGTATCAAGTGTAACGCTGAGGTATTTGAGGCACAGAGAGGCCAGGTATTTGTCAGTCAGTTTTCCTTGTGCTTTTGCTGTCTCCAACTCAAACAACAAAAGCCCCATTGAGACAGCCTCCTCTTTTTTTTCCTCTAGACAAGCACACAAAGCTTCCTGTACTAGGCTGCAACTGTCCGGTACTGAGACAACCACTTTTAGTTGCCCTTTTATGCACCTGTTTTATGTTTTACAGTACTAACAAGAGCATAAAATACTTTATAAGACATTGTGTCTCATGATTTTTCTGCGTTTGACTTTGCTTTTTATGTGTTCGTAAGGCCAAACTTCCATACAAGGCAACTTTATTCCACAGAGATAACAAAATGAAGCACAAGCCCAGCAGGATTTCTTGAGGTTCCAATCATCTGACTGTTTGCACACTTAGATCAATATCTCGCTGGTATTGCATATGCTGGATATTCACATGACCTCTGACAGAGAGCATTAGCTACTTATTGGAGGAAAGTGTTTACTCAATCAGCCATTTCCAGGTTCAAAAAAAGACCATTGGCACCGAGCTTCAGGGAGCCTGTGCTCGTGCATGTCTCAGCATAAATTAGTAAAGCCCCTGTGTCAGTCTCTGTCCAGACGGGAAGGTGAATCTCAGCCACAGGCAGGATTAGCTTTAATCCCTAAACATCGTACGTGGTCCTTCTCAGCTGGGAGCCAATTCAGGCAATCATCATTGTCCAGATGTTTTTAAAGGCTCTTGATTATGGCTATATTTTATCATTTTTAATGCATTTCCCTGTTTTGTAGCAGAGAGGTATGGGCAGTAAGCAAACTTTCTCCAAAATATACAGGTGCAAAGATACAAAAGCACAGCAAATGATTCATATTGAACGAATTGACATCTGGACACTGATTTTTACTCTTTATAAAAGCTGTGGAGGTATGTTATTCTATACTTAATTGTAATTAACCAAAAACACATGCATTTCACTGACAGACAAGACAGCCAAAACATGCTGAAGTACTGCATACAACATATGAAAGCGCTGGAACATTACTGAAGCTGCTTCTTTTCCTCACTGTCAGCCTTGATGAAAACAAACGTCTATTTTGGCCGGCACACTTCTTAAAGTGATGGTGACCTGCATTCATAGTGCCCGATGCATTCCTGCGCTATAAATCTGACTCTTACCTCCTTCTCCCTCTCCTGCGTCCCTCGCTGGACCAAGTATGGCATCCCGTCAGCCTAATACTGTATGGAGAGACAATGGGTAGTGGGGGGGAGGAGTTACTATGTGAGCAGGAGCTAAAGTGGGGAGACAGAGGGAGTAAAAGCAGAATGAAAACTGGGAGAGAGAGAGAGGGGGGGGCGCTCAGGAGGGAGATCGTTCGCTCACAATACTCTCAAAACACGAATGTGATGAAACGTTACATGAATGGCAATTCACCCCCCAAACCACCCCCTGCCTCCCACCGCCACCCCCTTCCCACCACTCCTCAAATACGTTAAAAACAGCAATCCAAAATCTGTCCTCATGTGGGAAATGTAAGGAAAAACAAGAGACCAAAAGAGAATGGGTCCTGATTTTAAACAAGTCCCTTTCTTTGGCTTTCTTTGAATGAGTTCTTAAGATTCGTAGTTGGCAGAGTGCCCATGGGTCCTGGATGGAAAAGGATAAAAGAGGGGCTGAGGTAGGGGGGCTGTCTATTGTGTTTGTTCCCTTCCTTTCAGTCTTGGCACTCCAGTTGATCTTTGCAGCCAGTTTGCTGAATATTCCACTCATTTATTCCTAGGTGGCATACAGAAGATTACATTTTTTCTTATTCACAATGCCCGTGTCTTCTCCCACTGATGACACAAACTTTGTCTTTTGTCGTTCTCCACGTACAGCGTTGACGGTCTGGGTTTAAAATTTTAAGGCCAGTGCTGCTCTGAAGAGCCTGGTGTCTTTAGAGTTTGTCAAGCTTTGTTTGGGCCTCTTTTCTCCCTCCTTTGTCTTCCTTATAGTCTATCACTAGTAGAGGGAGACTGCTGTTTTGCCTCGTGAATCTGAGCTGAAGACAGCAGGTGCTGTTGCCCCTCTCTGAGCCACACTCAATCACAGCTTTCTCCCCCTTCATCCATTTCCTCTACTAATACCCCCCCCCCCCCCCCCCCCGCCCCACATCGACAGGGGGAGGAGGGGGGGGGGTTGGATAAGGAGAATGGGCTACTGTATAATGAAACACACCCTGTGAAAAGATGCAGTTTGCCGAAGGTTTTAATTGAGTGACGTCACATTAGTGTGGTTAGAATGGCTTTATGAGCCATGTGGCACAGAAGCGAAGGCGATCATGTAAACAGCGTAAAGGATTAATGCAACTGTATCGCTTGTCAGTCACCACTGCTGCTTGTGCTGCATCAGTGCCGCAAGAAAAGCCCTGTTTTCACTCAGTCTACACCCCCCACCCCTCTTCCTCCTTACCCACAAACCCTTCGCTCCCTCTCGCTGTCTTTCTCTCGCTTCCCCTCAAATAGACACACAGGCTTGGTTCATTACTATTCACCAGGTTTCACTAAGACACGCATCATTGCTCTGCTCTCTACAACTGTGTCGGGAGAGGCGCGGGGGGTGGGATAGGAGGACAGGGAGAAGAAGGGAAAAGCAAGAGATATCTTATGATAGAAAAGAATAAATCTCTATTGTTTTCTGTCCTTGGACATGTGTACAAACATATATTACCAGACAGCTGTATGTATGCATGAGTTGTTCTCTCCTCTGGCTGACAGAAAAATCTTCAGGGGGAATACAGCTGGGTTCAGTCCTCAGTGAAGAAATCTGTTATCCTTTGTGTGGTTTTGAATTCATCCCTTGCCTTTCATTGACTCTGCTGAGATCATACACTCTATCGCAGCATTCAAATTATTATCTGCGCTGATATACTGACAAATTATTTCATCCATGAAAATGGGCACAGTGCTTGATTTTCTTTCTGTGTGTTAGCTCAGTATAAGGCATCTATAGTCTAGAGCACTTCACTGTGAAACTAATCCTTTGTTATGCTGCTTTTAATTGCACTCTTTACTCAGCTGCTGTCGCTAGATTACAATTATTCACAGGGAAATGCAAAACCATAAGACAGGAGGAAGCTATGGAACAGTGTTAAGTGGATTTACTGTTAAGTGGCGCTGCAGGGACTAGTTAGTCCTCAAAAAAAGGTATGACAATCACATGATTTGATGCTATGACCAGAAGTTCCCTGATATTAGCTTAACAACATTAGTATTTGAATAGTGTATCTTTACTGTTTATTGCTGAAATATTTGTGAACAGCCTTTTAAAAATGTAATAGGCATTTTTCTCATGAGCTGAGCATCAGTGGCATCTGATGAGTAATCTATTTAAAGATTAAATGTACTATTGCAAATTAGAGCCCATCAAAGATCGTAAAATTACTCTAAGAGGTTTTAATGTGGGGCAGCATGGTGCTTTACAGCAAGAAGTTCCATGGATTTAAATTCACCATCTGCCAAAGCCTTTCTGTAAGGAGTTTGCATGTTCTCTCCATGACTGTGTGGGGCTCCCCAGAGTTCATAGACATGCAGTTAGTAGGGTTTAGCTGATTTCTGATTCTAAATTGGTCCTATCTCTAAATGGCTGTCTGTCTCTCTGTGTTAGCCCTGCGACAGACAAACTGTCCTGGGTATACCCTGCCTCTTGCCCTATGGCAGCTGGGATGGCCTCCAGCTCTCCCATGACCCTGAATTGGATAAGTGGAAGAAAATGGATGGATGAGTGATTTTAATGCCAAAATTAAAGCATTAGATGAAAAAAAAATCAAAACAGAGAAAAACCTAAAAATAAATGTTTAAAAGTGAACTTGAATTAGAAATGTATTTTTCAAATGTTTTTGAATTATCTGTCAAAAACAGATGTCATACTAGAGCAAGAAGTGGCATAATTAGCTATTAAACAGCTATCAACAGAAGCAGCGCTGCTCTACTGATCTGAACTACACAAGCTCCAGATGTGGGATCAGCAGCTGTGCTTTGAGCTGTCCTTGGTGTGGAATCCTGACTGAAGTCTTTGGATAATCATCAATGGTCCACTGAACTTAAACATCAATTGACATATTATTAAAGCCTCAACTATTAGAGGAAAAGGGTATTACTCAGTCCAGTTCTTTACAAAACCCGAGTGACATCCTCAAAGACGATTTATACTCATTAGAACACAAGAAAAGCCTTTTTTAAAGATTCATGATAAACTCTGGAGCTACATTAAAACAAAACTCCCACAAGGCCAGGCCTTATTTCTCTTGCTTTCTTCTTTTTACTAATATGTATATACTACTTGTGCAACCCAAAATGTTTTGTTTGAAGTTTTTTTCTGTTTCTTTGTTATCATAATTAGAAAACTCTTTTAATTAGTATACCTGCTAAATGTTTACTGAGGATATATTTCATTAATTTCTTCTGCAATATACACAAGAAGCAACTAAAAAGAAATGTTTTTTTGTTTGTTTGTTTGTTTGTTTGTTTGTTTGTTTGTTTGTTTGTTTGTTTGTTTTTTACAGGATATGATTATCCATTTTAATTCAATTCAGTTCAATGAAATTTTATTTATATGGCACCAAATCACCAAAACTGTTGCCCCTCATTGGACAATAGCCAGTTATTGTTGCCATTAATGTTGCCATAATAGTTACTGTCAAGATCCCAAAAGGGATGTTATGCAGGGTGGGATAGAAAATACACAGAACTGCAATGATGTGTAAATATCTACCCCTAAATTCAGACTAATCTAGCTTTTCAAAATGTATTTTCTAATGTTATAGAGAGAGATCATTATTTTGTTTAATAGTTCACAAGTCATGTTTGATCACGACAGTCGTTTGTGTCACGGACCCGGTTCCGGGGACTCGGGGTTCGTGAACAGTGTGGACCTTTATTGTTATTAGTGTATTGGATGTATGTTTGCTGCACTGTGTTCTTGTGTTCAATGCTGGTGTGTGTATGTGTGTGAGGCTGGAGGATGAAGGACAGCCACCTGCAGGCCTGATGGGTGTGGCCCTGCCAGCTGCTGGTCACGCCTAGCTTACCACACACCTGCTTCTGATCAGGATCGTCGGGGGAGCTACTTAACAGAGCGATGGAGCTTCCTCCGGCGCAGGATCGTTGAGTTAGACTCCATGTCAGTGTTTGTAGTGCTGGTCAGTGTATGCCTGCTGGAGTTGGTGCCATAACGGCTGTGTCTGTGTTTGTTTTTTCCTCAGGAGAGTGGAACACAGGACTGCAAGACACACGGGGTGTGTGAAGGCACAGGGGCAGAGAGCACGGGATACCAGCACTTGGGAGAAGACACGTCACGGGAGTCGAGGGAGCACTTTTGGAGATTCAATGTGTGGTGTACATTTACCTCACTGTAAATAAACCCACTGTTCATTTCATTAAGTCCAGCGTTTGGGTCCTTTCTCCAACATCCCCCACGGTCTGCCCCCCAGACCGTGACAGTTTGACTCAACATAGTTACTTTTTTTACACTGGCAAATATTGGAATTTTCTTCCACAGGGAACACTATCCTGTACAGCTGTTTAGATGTTAATTGAGCTACACCTGAGATGACTTGAAGGCTGTGGAAATGCTATGTCAGAGTTCAAGACAGTTGTCTGTGTCACAAAAGTTGTTCTCACTTTACTTGATTAAATCACTGTGGTGAGTCATAATGAACACGACTTTGTTTGAAGCCAATTATGTTCAGAGTTTCAGTCTAAGATCAACTGAAAGTTCTAGTTTAAGTGCTGTATACGTTCTCTGCTGGGGGAATTATAGTTCTTTATACTATATTTTACACTGAATTCTTTGTAGATTTTGTAATTATGGTTCTATGCTATTGAGTGTTGGAATTTTCTTTGTGTATTGTGAATGTGAAAGCCCAACAGGGGTTGAAAATTAGCAACAGCTATAAACTCCATATGCTGCACATTAATTTCAGCCTCCATATTGGTATGTTAAACTATTTTGTCCCTTTTAAAATAAGTAAATAACAAATATATCATTAGCATTACAGTGTTACATAATGGACAAGAAACTGCTACTGTAGCACCTTAATCACTACTGATACTTTGCTGCTAAAATATTTATACCCACACTTCTATATTTACTCCATACTGTTACTCAGGTTGTTACTCGGGTTGTTGCACTTCACTCATTTGTGTTACTCTATTACTTATCTGTATTATTTATTACTCATTTGTATTATTTTATTGCTATTTGGTACTATTTTATTACTTGTCATTCTGTTGTTTTTATGGAAAACAACCTGGCCTCATGTAAACATGCAGTGAGAATGACAGTAAAGCTTCCTTGAATCCTTGAATCCTTTTTGACATTGATTTCTGGTGCATCAATCTATTGTCTCATTTGCAATACTTTTGCATTTAGGTTTTTTATGAGCATTTTGTCACCATCATTTGATAATAACTGATTGGAGCAGGCAGCGCTCAAATGTGTGAAGAAGAAGAGTCATACAATGCATGAAACACCCCTTTTTCATGAGTGTACAAAGATCCTGAAGCAGGGAAGCCTGTGGTAACAGAGACTGGTGATTAACATTGTTGTGATACCAGTTATCAGTGACTGGGGTTTTTAGGTTTTGTCATTCCAGCTAACACGAAGAAAACTTGGCTATGTTGAACTTCCTTTCTTCCTTAGTATAGCCCTTTTCGTAGTGCACCTCTCTGTAATGTAAAGTGTTAGTTAGTGTAAACCCTATAATCACTTTCAAATAACCTAATTTATTAAAGCATCATTTAAAGTCCTGTAAATAATTATAATTACACTAGATTGGTATATTCAAGCACAAAGGACGTTCACAAGGGGGCAAGATCTTAACTGCATCACCAAATGCTAGGTTGAAAACACAGAGCTTCAGAGAATGGCACTGTTTTGGCCTGCACTCATTTCTGTTTGCATACCACATTTCCCTGCCTCTATTTTGAGCCTGAGGAGATGTGAGGGGGTGCACTGCAGGGCATTTCCATCCAGGGCTACAGGGACTGTGGGAGAAATGTGGATAGGTGACCGATGTATTTCTTATTGCCTCAGAAGGAGCCTGTGTCATGGCTACTTTAGCTTATCACTTTAGCTGTGTTAATGCATGATTTATGTATGACTGCCTGAGTCGATAATTGTATACTATGTCATTGTGGCTTCTTTCTTATCATGCTCATTAAAGTAATAATTTTACGTGATTATTTTTAATGTGTTTGGAATTTTGAAGATGTATTTGAGAGTAGCATAGAATTAAAAGGGGTTTCTCTTCTATTACAAAACATTTGGTCCTTTGCTGAGCAGGCTTTTTGGATCCTAAATGAATGGTATATAGTATAAAGAAGCAAACACTAGAGGTGAGAGTGAGCAGAGAAGAAGGAAAACTAGCATTCATCTCATGATTCCTGTCACACTTTCCTGGCACTGTCTCTGGCCTCTGATTGAAGATTGGATAAATGTCAGCTTATGGAGATGAGAGAGAAGAGCAAGATAATGCTATTTTGGACCTTTATATAGCAGCCATCAGCAACTATGTACTCAACTAAAAAAAAATGCTGTTCTGGAAAGGTAGACAGTAAAACAGTAAATGGACTTCATAAATATATAGTGCTTTCTGAACACTCTCTGTTCTCTGCATTCCTTTACAAGTAAGGGGGAGAATAGAGAGGACAACCACTTAAAAGGTATCATTTTATACATTTAGTTATCTCTGAATTTGGTTCATCAACATATTTTTTTCATTCTAAAGAGTCAATTGAGTGTTTACATTTTTTTCAGAGGCAAACCAAACGGAGTTTACCTTGAATGGGATGAAGGCAATGCTTTTACACCATCTAGTGTTGAAAGGTTGAAGAGAAGCCTGCTGTTCTTGAGTGACTTTGTTCTTTCACTGGAATGTTTGAGTTTCACTTTGCAGCATTTAAACCATCTGTTTAAGAGGGTTTCAGCAAGTGAAATTAAACCAAACAATGGTGGATTCTACTTTAGATTTTTATCTTTCATCTATTTTCTGCTGAAAATGTTCCTGTGTCATTTCTGAAATTTTTATATAGAGTCACGTGAAAATGAAAGTAGACCCTCTTTCGATTCATCTGGTAATTAGGTTGTATTTACTTCATTTTAAGACAGGCTAACACCACGTGTCACTTTTTATTAAACAAAACGAATCCTAAATTTGGAAGTAGTGTACACCCTTACTGCTTCCAAAGGAATAAAGAGGAGAAGTAGCAGATGGGTGATGGTAATCAAATGCACTTAAATAACTGATCATGTTTTGGCATTTTGTTCATTTGGTGCATTCAAATGGGTGATAACACAATGCCAAAGAGGAAAGATATCAGCAATGATCTTAAAAGAACTATTATTGCTGCCCATCTATCTAGGAAAGATTATAAGGTGATTTTCAAACAATTTAAAGTCTGTAACTCTACTGTGAGAATGATTATTTACAAGTGGGAAACATTCAAGACAATTGACAGTCTTCACATCAGGATCTGCAATGCTCAAAGAAATTGCAAAAACCCAAGGGTTATCTTAGGATACAGGCTTGAGTTGGCATGGACAGACACGACCAAAGTTGAGATATCTGGTCATAATGCACAGTGCAACAGCATAAAACACAGCATATCTGCACAAATGCCTCATACCAGCTGTCAAGCTTCAGTAATGGAAGGGTGATGATTTCAGCTTATTTTGCAGCCACAAGACCTGGGTAACTTGCAGTCAGATTTGAAAATGAAGTCCTCTAAACACCAAAGTATTCTACTGTCAAATGTGAGGCCATCTTTCCAAGAGGAAAAGTTGGCCCTAATTGGGTCATGCAACAGGACAAAGAATCCAAGTACAAATCTGCAACAGAATGGCTGAAAAAGAAAAAAAAAAATCAAGGTGTTGCAATGAGCCGGTCAATGTCCAGACCGCAAGCGGCTTGAAAGGCTGTGCATAAACGAATCCCAGCAAACCTCAATGAACGGAAGCAACACTGTAAAGAAGACTGGGCCAAAATCCTTCCCCAATAATACAAGGGACTGAAAGTCATACAGAAGGCACTTGCTTCAAGTTATTGCTGTTAAAAATGGATGTACAAGCCATTCATGGGGTGTACTTAGTGTTTCACACACTGCTTCTACATGTTGTTAAATTAATATTAAACAAGTAATTTAAGTAATTTTAAAACCTGGCATAAAGCAGATGATTTTTTTTATTGACCCTACATGCAATGCAATACAAAAAAATAAAACAATATACGATTGAAATGAGCCATTCTGCACTGCTGATTCCTTTGCAAATAGTAATGAACTTTACATCTTTTTTAAATGTTGGCATTTCTTCTAGTACTTGTCTGAGATTTTTAATTAGAAGATCTGAGACCTTTTTTGCCACAGGCAATGTGAAAACTTGAAGGCTGCAGTCAAAATACACTCACAAGAGACTTTCAGTGAAGTGGGAGAGATCTTATGTTTGGCAGTCTAATGTTAATTAGATGGGATTAGGTTGCAGTTTAAAAGCTCATAAAAAGATATATTTTTGTGGTTAAAAAAAAATGTATTAAAAGCAATTTTAAACTAAGAGAACGTGCATGTGAACCGGCTACACAAGTATACATTTTTAAGGCAATATAAAGGCAGATGAAGTATCTCTTCCTAAACTAACCAGGGTAAATAATAATTTAATTCAAAAGTAGATGTCCTGCTTCAGTAACCAGAAACTGCTGTTTATTTTTAACACTCCCTGACATGCCTCTAAGATAATGTTAGTTGACAATTACCAAAAGAAGCTGCTGTATCTCCAGAAGAGGAAATGGATGTTAATGAATGCCTGCACGTATTTCTAAAGTAACTGACCTTCATCTCCATGTCGAAGACAAATCAGTTACACATCTTACAGGGGTTAACTGTGAATCTTAAATACAACACTGTGCAGAAAGGTACAGCTACAGGAAAATGTGACTGTTTGTGAATGTTCTGTATAAGAGGTGCAAAGACAACAAACACACAAAAAAAAGAATCAAGATTTTTTTTTTGAAGAAGAAGAAGACATCTGAATAATGCATGCATCACAGTTTTGTGTTTATGGGGAAATGCAGTCACTATAGATGAAAATAAACATTCAAATGATATACCAGATGATGTGCTGATTACTGATTGAATAAAAGTGGACTAAAAAGTACTACAAATAAACAAAAAAAACAAAAAAAAGTTGCCAGTATGTGAATATATAGTTCAGTAAAACTCCTAGTATCTTTTACTGCACCAGTGCCTGTTATAAAACCCACGATTAAAGTTGAACAGAGTCAGTTTTAATGAAAAACCAGTGTTAAATTTGCCTCCACATTTTACAACCTTGCCAGAAGCCCATATTTGGTCACAACCAGTGGAGATTTGCTTCTTTTATGCAATCATTATAGGGATTAGCTATTAACTCCATTCATCCCTCCATTCATTTTCTTTCGCTTATCCAAATGTATTAAGTCCTTTATTTTATTCATACACCTCAAGGTTAAGTACTTCAACAGCTGACTCATCGCACTTCATTACTGAATTCAGATTGGGGGTTTTTTTAAATCCCAAAAAACTCTCCCAAAAATCGAAATCATGTTGGAGCCTTAAAGTGCAATTTGTCTGCTAGTTTCTCTGCAGGTTGACATTAGTTCTTGAAGTGGAGGCCAAGGTAAAGACTGCAGTTTGCTTTTCACACATTAACTATCCCCACTTGCCATCCTGAACTTTATACTGGACCAGCACTACTGCTAATATGTTAAAAGTGCTGCACAAAAAAGGGGCAATGATTAAATTAACAGTGAAAATATTTCATACTGGAATGAAAGAAAAAGTAAGTAAGCTTCAGCATCCTGTGACAATGAATGTCTGAAAAAATCCATCAGACTAGACAAAGTGTGCCAGTGAACTAATAGTTATAGGCATATTTATATAATATTGCTATAGACTATATATATTGACTTTTTTTTTTACTCGATTCTAAACAAAAATTATGTTTCTTAAAGATTTACAATACAATTTAGAAGCCTGAATGGATAGAGAGTGACATTGTCTTATTAATTATAGATACAGAGATTTTATAACCAACAAATACTATAGGCCTATTTGCAGTGGGCAAAAATGACAGTTGGCCGAAACACAATTTTTGTTTTGTTAATATTTTATATCATATTGTGATGTTTTTATTACACAAACTTCTTTTGTAATGTGTCTGAGTTTTCCAGGTGTCAAAGAAAAGATAACTTGTCAATGAGACACACATGTATAATTGCTTCCTGAGTGACACATTTTCCACTGTATGATTCGATACTACTAGCTTGTAGTATTTTACCTCACAAACCGGTTTTCAATGCTAATCATTGACACAATTCAAGTGGGGATATTTTTGTCGGAAGAATCTCCACTTCATCCATTAACTCGAGAGGACATCCTTTCCTGTTAAGCAATACAAAGTGGTTAGGGCTTAAAGCTTTAAAAGGGATCAAGAAACTCATTATGTTGCAGCAAGTATCCACGGAAACTCTGTGAAGCTGCTTTCCCATAACGCGTATGCAAAAGTTGGTTCTAAAAGGGAAAAAAAATATCTTCTTGAAAGTGTCACTGAGCTACATCAATTTTTATTGAGCCCAAGATGTTTCTGGATGAGCGGATTGTAACTCTGTTCAAAAGGAATGCCCATCACACACTCACTTACTGGAGTGTTTTCTTCAGCTTTGGACTCTGCATTGCTTTTCTTGGACCTACGATTTTAGACTTGCAATGTCAAACAAACTCAACACTTAGTCAGATCACCTGGGTGTTTTTTGCCCAACAGTTCTGCTTATTGATTGGCAGCTCTGTTGGTGGTATTTTCAAGAGAACGTAAGTATCACAATCTCGCAACTAGAGTCTGTGCTGTCATATTAAAGTCTTGAAGGCCTGCATAAATGATCTCTCGTTCTCTCTTTTCTTTTTTAAAGGTTGTTGACCGCTCTTGCGGCCTTATTTTTTTCTGCTCTTGTCATCTCTGTAATATTTGCCATCATCCCTCTGTGCAATAATGTCCTTGTTTTGGCCATTGCCATGGCTGTCTCTGGTTTGGCAATGGGTCTGATTGACACTATTGCTAACATCCAACTGGTGACCATATATCAGAAGGACTCTGCCGTTTTCCTACAGGTGAAAAAGTACCGACATGATCAAAATACTGAAATTCAATGAGCCGATTCAGATGTGTTTGCTTTGTCTGTCAAGTATTATCGAGATATTATATAGAGACAAAACGATGAGAATATTTGCAAAAGATTCTCAATAGGAGTGCACTGTGAAGTTAGGTGCTAGTAATATACTGAGTTCTTCAAAAACTGCAGTAAGTAATGTCCTTGGCCTTTCTACTTTTTTGCAGGCTCTTCATTTTTTCATTGGGTTCGGTGCCCTAGTGAGCCCACTGATTGCAGATCCTTTCCTCTCAGAGACAGGCTGTGGGAATCACACAGGGAATGAGACTGAGGTCATACATCATTTCAGAAGCATGCTGAGAAACAGTCCAATCGTAGAGCACAGCATACCTCTGAGCAACCTGTCCCATGGGGTAGAGAAAGAGGAGTCCAGTGTGCACTATGCTTTCTGGATCATGGCACTTATTAATGTAAGAAGCTGAACAGATGTACATTGAATGAGAGGAGCAGGGTTTTGTTTGTTTGTTTGTTATTGTATGATTATTGTTTCTTGAAATAAGAAAAAAAAAGTTGAATATTTGTTTACTTTCAGCTGCCTGTGCCCATTGCAGTCCTATATCTGATGTATCGAGAGCAGCTGATCCCATGTTGCCCCAATGGCACGCCACGTCTTTTGGACAAGGATGAACTAGCAATGGAGAGCCAGCAGGGGGCCGAGGGCCCAGCTGTGGAACAGAATGAACATGAAGCTGGGGGTAAGGATATAGACGGAGAGATTTTTGCACCGGGACTATTTTAAAATGGAAAAATACACAATTTTTATGATTTTCCAACCAGTTTGGATAAAAAACAAAGGAATGAATTGCACTTCGTGTACACCAATCTGTCATTTTGTGACTTTTTGCCCAGTTACAGGTCATGGGAGTATCTTTAGCTGCTGTCAGAATGATAACCTGCGCGGGCTGCCTTTATCCTTCTTTATGATTCATATTCTTGGTGGGATGGTGCTTTTTATGACTGATGGTATTGTGGTGAGTGAGGAGTGCAGATAATGTGCAGACATGGTGTTCATTTCACCTAATATTTTACACATAGTTTTATGTGTGCTTACAAAAATTGCTCCACATAAATCCCAGAAAGTAGAGCACATGAAAGAACGTCGATTTTCATTGCAGGGTGCATATGCCGGCTTTGTGTACACCTACGCTGTGGCACCACCGATGTCCTTGCCTCATAAGACGGCTGGTTACCTGGCCAGTATCTTTTGGGCAGCTATCACTGCTGGACGTTTGCTGTCCATACCACTCTCATATCGTTTCCAGCCTGTGAAACTACTCATATTCAACCTGGTAAGGCCAATAAAACATTTAGAGGTGATATATATCACTTGGTGATATATAAATGCTAAATGGAGCATATATCCTCTTCTTTGTTTTTTTATTTGTCTTTTACAGGCAGGAGCTATTGTTACTGTGTTGTTGCTGCTCATTTTCTACACCAGCAGCATCTTTCTGTTTGTCGGGACGTGTTTATGTGGCCTCTTTCTGAGCAGCATATTCCCTTGTATGCTTGCCTACACTGAAGACATCCTTGACTACCAAGGTAAGATGAAGTGTTATCTGCGCATTAAGAATAACTCAGCAGTAGAATGAGTGCAAGAGGTGAAGTAATAAACTATGCATGCATTTTTTTACAGGTTGCGCAACCTCTGTCCTTGTGACAAGTGCAGGGATGGGAGAGATGGTAATGCAAGTTCTTGTTGGCTCAGTAAGTGTGATGACTATCTTCATTATTAAAGAGAGAATGTGCAGAAGTTGAAAAATGGGCTTTTAATTGCGAAGAAAAAAAACAAGCCCAGTCGAGATTTAAGATTCATGTTCAGGAGTTAAATTTTGCTGTCTCATCTGCAGATTATTCAGACTGAAGGCAGCTACAGCTTCCTGCTGTGTGGAATGATAATTGCCTGCATTGGTTTTATCCTCTTTATTGGTCTCCTGCTGTTCCATCGAATGCACAGAAATTACCTCACAGGTACAGCATCAGCCAGAATCCTCAGATACTCCTTTGAAATAAATAATTGTGGGTGTGCTGAAAGTTTGTTTGTTTGTTTTTCTTTGCTCATCAACCCCCTCTCCAACCCCCCTGCCATCCAAACAGGAACCTCAAAAAAGTCAGCCATGGTGGAGGAGCCAGCAACAGAGCAGAACGGGGAAGTCAAAACAGAACAGATAGACAACGAAGAGAATATTCAAGAGAGCCCGAACTGATTTGTATTTAACCGCCGACTGGTAGAGACTGAGTATTGCAGTACAAAAAGGTCATCAAACAGTGTGTGTGCAAGTGTATCTTTTTTTGTGTGTTTTTGCAAAGCAGTACTGTTTTAGATGACAGTCTGGTCTCTTAGATTGTTTTTATAAATTACAACCTGCATTCATCAAATTGTGTTTTATTCTGTTTTATATTGCATTTACAATACATGATCAACATCAGAAGAGCTTCCACCACTGGCTCCATTAGCTGTGTTCATTCTGGTTATTAGTGAAGGGGACTCGACTGGGGTCAACAGGCTGGAAAACTTCACAAATAAATAGTTATTGTTCGGATAGTTCTGCTTATGCCTCTGGATTTGTAGGGTGAGAGAGCGAGGAAAACCAAACCCAGCTTACACTTTAACAGAGCAAAGTACACCCTGCACAGATCAACACAAGCTCCTAAATGGATTCCGTAATATATTTTCTTCCACATTTGGGCTGTTTTTGAGGAGATTAATTGTTGCGTACTTTCCATAGCTATTAAAATTGAGTTATGGGGTTTGTAGTCATCCATAAAAGTAGTTCATACTATGGCATCTCCAAACTTGCTCTTTGTCAGCAAGTCAACCTTCAGGTGACCAGCAGGGAGCGATATAGACAGCATCATTATCATGATTAAAAACTTTATCTGGAAAATGTGAAATGAAATACAGCTAATCAAAAACATTTGTTCTTCCTTCCTATTGCAAAATGACCCTATTGCAAAATGGCCCTTCCTATTGCAAAATGGGAATCAGATTTATGAGTCAGCTTAGACCAAAACTTCCTGTTTCAAATATGCTTAAAAACCTTTAAATTGATTAGAAGTCCAGTCTACAATTAATACAAAACAAAATACTACATAGATTGCACTATACAGGTCAACGGATGTTCAAGATGGGCTTTACGTCTACCAGCAACTGCCCACACTGTCAAGGCAATACACTGGACAACTACATCCACGCTTTTTGGTTCTGTCCACCAGTTCAGAAGTTTTGGCACGGGATATGGGAAGACTTACTAAAGTGTCTGAAATGTAACATTCCAACCTCCCCTCTAGTGTGCTTGTTGGACAACTTGGATGATGTCACTACAGAAATGAATACAGCCTGCATGGTTTTCACTGCGGTATGCATTGCTAAGAAAATTAACTGGAAATGAACTTGAAAAATAAAAATAATATTAAGTCTGACCAATATAGAGACCATCTAATAGATCACATGAGTCTTGATATAGCCTCTGCCACCACATTAGATCAGTACCTCTGGGCTCCTTTGATCAGCTCCATCCCCTAGTAGGGGTGGGGGGTTGTAGTTTCATCCCGCCTTTGCTATTGTGGTTGATGTGGGGAGTAGGGACGGCCTTAGGGCGTCTGGGGATCCCCTAGGGACAATTCCCTGGCTTAACCCGGGGGCTGTGGTCACGACCTGGTTAGGGGCACTGGTGGCTCTTGGATGGTGTTTTTCTGGTGGCTGCATGCAGCAGGGCTGGGGGAGGGTCTGTGCTGGCGGACATAGGTTAATGGCCTGGTAGTGTGGCTGCCCCTAGGTGGGTCTTTGGCGGGCATGGGGCCTTTGGGGTTCTGGGGGTGCTCTGCCTCCGGTCTAGGGCTTTGGCTGGGTCTTGGGGGCTTGGGTCCTGGTTGTTGTGTCACCAAGGTTGTGGGCAGGTGCGTGCACGGGGGCTCAGCCCTGGCGCGGGGGGCCTCTGGTGCATCGGGCGAACTGGGGGCCTCTTCAACTGGCAGGGAGGTTATTACATCCTTGCAGGAGTTCTCTACTCTCCAGGAGTTCACCCTGCAGGTGGGGGAAAGATATAGGAGAGGTGGTCCTCCGTTGGTCCTCCCGCGCTCTGAGGGCCTCTAGATCTTATCCATGCCTGCTTCATGCCCTGGGGGACGGCGCTGTGGCTCTCCACAACCTCTAGCATATCGTAACATGCAGAAACCTTTTAAATACAAGCACGCCTGTCCACACAGCTATGCACACAGGTGTCACAGACACAAACTGCACCTTTCTTGGCTGCTGCCTCAAAGCACATTGTGCGCTGTTGGTCTTGGGTGCTGCACAACAACATTCGAAATGTAGTATTTACTCTTACTTACATTTATTTAGGTTATTGCAGTGATGTTGTGTGTATTGTGTTGCTCTCTTTTTGGTTGTTTTCTCTTTTTTTTTCTCTCAACAGGTGATCCAGGTGATTTCTTTTCTTATTTTTTTTAAGTGCCGTCTCTCACTGTTCATCTTCTGCTCTGTTTTTCTTTCCCTCCCTCTCTTTCTTTCTCCCTTTACTACGCAAAAATTTCCCCGTTGTGGGATCAATAAAGTCTTATCTTATCTTATCTTATCTTATCTTACTATCCCCCAGTCATGTTTGTCCCATCTGTAATAACTTAAAATAAAATAAAACAAAATACAATAAATAAATAATATTAACAAAGGTCAATCAAATGGACCAATACAGCAAGGCCGTGATGATCCACTTGGTAAAGTGAATCTGTTGGGCATCTTTCTTGGCCTTCAGACAACAATTTTGATGGTGAAAGAACCAAACGGGACAGGCAAGAGAAAAAAATAAATGTTCTTTTCACCTTTCCTCCTATATGGCAAAGATAAATGCTTCACACTTAATATATGAATGTACTGAATACATATAGGTTATGGAGATTAGACCATTTTAACTTAGTTCAGTAACTCATCACAGCCAAAAACTGCCCTGACAAATGAAAAATAAGTATTCTCTGTGTGTCTGTACCCTTGATCTGGAAGTATGTGGCAGGGACTAAACACGATCACAGACTTTAGAGGGAAAACCAGCACACCGCAGACCACGGCCTCTCTGTGTGAGGATCTAAACGTATTCTACGCTAGATTCGACACAGCGAACACCATGAGACCGGACAGTGTGCGCACCGCGGATGACGTCAGTGCGCACACTGTGTCTGAGGAGGATGTGCGGAAGTGCTTCAGGAAGGTGAACGCACGCAAAGCTACTGGTCCGGACGGGATTCCCGGCCGCGTCCTCAGGTCATGCGCGGCTCAGCTGGCTGGAGTGTTCACGCACATCTTCAACCTTTCCCTCTCTCTGTCTGTAGTCCCAGCCTGCTTCAAAATGGCCACCATCGTCCCTGTACCCAAATCCTCCACCATCTCCTCATTGAACGACTGGCGACCTGTAGCCCTGACCCCCATCGTAAGCAAATGCTTCGAGAAGCTGGTCAGGGACTTCATCTGCTCTGCACTACCCGACTCACTGGACCCTCTACAGTTTGCATACCGCCACAACAGGTCCACTGATGATGCCATAGCCCTGACACTACACACTGCCCTGTCACACCTGGAGAAGAGAGACACGTATGTGAGGATGCTGTTTGTAGATTACAGCTCAGCATTCAATACCATCGTTCCCTCGAAGCTGGACAGGAAACTGCAGGATCTAGGACTGAGCAGCTCCCTCTGCAGCTGGATCCTTAGCTTCCTGTCTGACAGACGCCAGGTGGTCAGACTGGGCAGCATCACCTCATCCCCCATCACACTGAACACTGGTGCTCCACAGGGGTGTGTACTGAGCCCTCTCCTGTACTCACTCTACACCTACGACTGCACAGCCACTAACAGCTCCAACATCATTGTGAAGTTTGCGGACGACACTACAGTGGTGGGTCTTATCACCAACGGTGATGAGACGGCTTACAGGGAGGAGGTCAGCGCCCTGACCCACTGGTGTCAAGACAACCATCTCACCCTCAACGTCGCAAAGACAAAGGAGTTGATAGTGGACTTCCGGAGGTGCAGAGAAGTACACACCCCCATCACCATCAACGGCGCTGCTGTGGAGAGAGTGAGCAGCTTCCGGTTCCTTGGAGTACACCTGGCTGAGGATCTTACGTGGTCAGTACACACAAACAAAACAGTGAAGAAGGCGCAGCAGCGCCTCTTCTTTCTCAGGAGACTGAAAAGATTCGGCATGAGCCCCCGCATCCTCAGGACCTTCTATCGCTGTGCCATTGAGAGCATCCTCACTGGATGCATCACCACCTGGTATGGCAACAGCACCGCCTACAACTGCAAAGCTCTCCAGCGAGTAGTGCGGTGCTCTGAACGGATAATTGGAGGTGAGCTTCCCTCCCTCCAAGACATCTACAGGAAGCGCTGCCTGAGGAAAGCGGGGAGGATCATCAAGGACTCCAGTCACCCCAGCCATAAACTGTTCAGACTGCTTCCATCAGGAAGGAGGTTCTGCAGCATCCGGTCCCGTACCAGCAGACTGAGAGACAGCTTTTTCCATCAGGCCATCAGACTGCTGAACACGTCATAGACACCTCAGCTTCACTACTGGAACTTCAACATTATGCACTCCACACTGTATATAAATGCCACTTGTTTTGCACATATTCAACTCTGTATATTTTATATATTTTATTATTATTATTATTATTATTATTTTATTTTATTTTTTTACTATTTAATTTGTAAAAATGTGTATACACACACACACACACACACACACACACGTAGGAAAATATTTAGTATACACATCCAGAAATGCATACACTATTATATATTGTACATATATTTATTAGTTTCAGGTTGGCCATTCTTGTATTTTGCTCGTTTGTGTTGTTGTGTTTGCACATCTCTGTTGCTTGTGGGGCTCGCACACAAGAATTTCACTCGCATGTGCTGTGCCAGTGTGCCTGCACATGTGATGTGACAATAAAAAGTGATTTGATTTGGTTTGATTTGATTTGATTCTTGATGATGTCATAGCCCATGGATATGCTGTGGTTTTCCTTTGTAGTCATATGGCAAATCCCGAGGCTGACTCCATACTTCAGTTACTTCATCTGTCAAAGACTCACAGATTCGTGCTGTCACAAAGCAGGGCATCAGTGACAGCATGAAATGTCATCAGTTATTTAATCAGGAGTGTGTCTTACTTTAAACAACCAACTTATTCTGAGGCCGTGCATGTGCTTTTGTATATATAACTGCAACTATATCTTACAGATGTAAACCTACAGAAACTGTGCGTGCGTGCGTGCGCTGTACAAAACACCCAATTTCAATGAAGATATTCGAATACTCACCACAGCTAAATAGCCACTCTTATCCTAGGAGCATTTGAAGTTACTGTACTCACAAACCATAAAATTCATATGTCATAATATTAATATCCAGGGCCTTAGTGGTGAAAAACAAAACCTTACAATGGCAACAGGTTTAGGTTAATTGTTTCAGGGTCCAGGAGTTCATTTTTAGAGCCATTTCATTCAACTGCAATGCACTATAATGCTTCAAATGCATACTGGCCACGCTTGTCAATATGATAAGCAGAATCAATGGTCTCCTTTCCAGCCAACACAGCAGCAGACATAAGAAGACAAGCCTTGTTGCACTGCTTGGTCTCATTCTGAAAGTCAGGTTTCATCTCTTCCTCTGAATGTCAGCAGATATCAAATATTTAGTGCTGAACTTCAGATATCATGATTTTTAATATGTTCAGGTGGTGAGCTGGACACCCCGTGGGGTTTTATTGTGGCATTTTGTCACATTGCTATCAGGTACAGAATTATTTAAAGCTTACTGACACTAAAAGTACAAGTGGAGTAGAAGACTAGACACTCCAAATAAACAGATAAATAAATAATGTTATAATAACTCCAGGAAAACCTCAGGAGTCCTCAGGAGGGCATTGTCTGAATGCTGGCTAGTCTCAGTCAATGTCAAACGCATACTTCCTCAGGAATTAAATAATTGAATTAATGATGGTCTGATGGTTGGCAGAACTCATGCTGGGGTGGAGGTGGACGTCAAAGCAAGTGGCAGGCAGGCTAAAGAGAGCTGCCAATTAGTATCAGCTATTTGTGCATTTTCTTATCCTAGCCAAAATCTTATTCAGAGAGAAAAGACTTGCTTGCCGAGTTCTGCCAGTGAATCCAATACTTTGCACTGCAGTGACAACTAAACCACTCCCATACACCTAACTGTGTAAAATATTGTTCCTTAAATGAAATACCATATTTTAAAAAATTCCAAACAAATTATTTTATGTACTCCTTCATTCTTCTGGCCATTGATCTGACTTTAAAGCACCATGTTTTTTAAACTACCCCCAAAAAATAATAGCAAAGACATATAGAAGATAAGTTCAGGCTTAAGTGGGTGTCCACCTAAGTTAACGACTGGATGGTTATCTTGGAAAACTACTTAACTAGGGAGATGAAACACATATGTGAATCTTAATAATTACCAGGAGCACCTACTGGACTGAAACAACAAGATACTTTTACATACAACCACAATTCCCAGCCAGTACTTTGCAAATGAATATCTCCTACTAGGAGGTCAACAGGCTGACTCACTTTTATAGACACCTAATTTAACAAAACATTACAAAATGCTACATCTATGAAATGGGGTTATTTGCAGAAGATTTAACAAAAACATGTGACTGCTTATCAGGATTCCAGGCATAGTCTCTACAGGTATGCTTAGTCCTTGTGTGAAGGACTCTTCTATTCAAGGAAAACACAATTACAAAAGTAGTTCAGCAGCAAATAGCGAGCTGATATAAAATATTATACAAAAACCTCAAAAGACCATTGATAAATTTGTCAAACCTGTTTGTTTAGAATGCAAAACTACATTTAATACTCTCATCTAAGAGCTTTTTACTTTTTAAATTTCTATAGTGTGGAATAAATGACAAACCAATGCCAAGAGACAGACCAAAACAAGATGAAAGATGGATGTTTATGATTTTGCTAAAGTGCAGGGATTAATGATATGAAATATGCCTTTGTGTCATGCTGTAAATTTTATGTTACTGTTGAGCAGTGACATAGGACATTAAGAGTCAACTCACACAAACAACAGACAAAATTGCCTTTGAAAACCTATTTAGGTTGCAGATATGTGATGATAAATATGTTTGACAACTCTAATCACGCCTAAAGAAGGGTCATGATATGTCATAAAGAATGATTTGCATTCAATCCAGTGCATTCCCAGGGTAAATGGAGACCTTATCTAGTCATTTCAGCTTCTATTATAATAACCCTCTATATCTTTAACTGTTTATATCATTTTTAAAGAGCTGCTGTCAGTGGAAAGCACCTTGGCTAAAACAAGAGCCTCAAAGCAGAAGTAGTCCCACTTGAATTTCCAAAACAATTTGCTGATGTGGCTGCAAAAAGCCAAAGGTCAAATAAATGTCAAGCACGCTGAGAGTAGGATGTTTTATTTATATACCGTACTGATTTTTTGGTTACAAGTGAAAAACAATCCAGTTTAAGCTGTCACTAAGGGCATTTTGTCAATTCAGAAGAGTTAATTCTTACCTTGGGGTATAAGTCAAAGACCAATTTGTCATATATTATACACATACATTATACATTTCTTCACAAAAATATAACTCAAATATCTTAAATATTCACAAACCTGAAATGAGTTTCTTTGTATCTGGTAGAAATGATTCTCTATGTGTTATACATGAAATTTATGTAGCTAAGGGTTTTCAGAAACAGATGTGCACATGGGTGTTGCAACCACATTGCTAATTTAGTCACAGGCACATGCATGCAATGGGATAGTTCTGTTTTTTGTAGGCTGACTATCTAAGTGTTAACACAAATTAGCATCATTAAAGGTTCCTCACAAAAAGTTTTGTATTAACAGTTTGGTTTTTTATTATGAGGCATAATATACAATGTGATATATCAGTTTTTAGCATGTTGTCCCATTTGTCTTATGTTGAGATCGGGGCTCTGAAGAAGTTTGTTTGTGTGAGCAAAGCTCTAAACTGAAAAAATAGCTCTGTTAATTTTTCATACCTTTAGATACTATTGAAAGGCAATTTGTTATTTGCTACACGTAAAATACATAATAACAAATCAAAATATTAAAAATAATCTTCCCTTCAACATGAATAATCAAACTATCAAGTCCACTAAAGTTCTACAGTACAAATGTAATGGGTACATAAAATATTGAAACCCATAAAAGGAAACTAAGTGTGATTTTTTATTATAATACTGGCATCCGTTCCATCATTACTGAGCCATTAGAATGCATAATGGTACAAAATGGCAAAGAATCAAATTAGAGGAATAAAAGCCTGAGGAAAACCATACAAATGCAATATATGTGAAGCAATGGGAGAACTTTGTTTGTCCCACAGCTATTCATATCTTCAAAATAATTTTAAAGATTTGAGAAAGTCTGATGAGGCTATGCAGCAGACTGTTGTTAGAGACGAAGAAAACAACTGGATTAGGAAATCAGACTGTAAATTACGTGGTGTGGCAGGCTGATATTTAGTGCCACCTACTGTTGGAATAAATCAGCTTAAAGTACCCCTTCTGAATTTCTCAGAAAAAGGATGAAATGTTAGACAGTCATTCCAAAGAGATGACAACGAATAAAAGGCAGATTTCTGATGCTTTACATGAACATAAAAATCATTAAGAGCAAGACAGATGGATGGATAGATCTGGTCACTCCCAACAAAAAACTTAGCATTTTCATCTCTGCCACCTCTGACTCAGCCTCCTGTCTTTTTGTTAGTGCCAGCATCTCCAAATCGTCGGATAAATCATATCAGATCTCACTGACATCTTTTAAACTTCCCTGTTTGTACTTGCTGCTATCCTTCTATTACAAATCACCCTTAATATTCGTTTCCACCCACTCCACCCTGCCTGCACTCTCTTGTTCAACCCTCTTGTGCTCTGTCCATTGCTTTGCATGGCTTATGCCAGGTCATTTAACTTACATATGGAAATAAAGTAACAGAAATTATACACAGCACTTTTATTTTAAATCAACAGAACGACCGAGTTTATATGCAGAGGGCACAGTTCTTCTCTTTTGTTCCCCTAAAGTATAAAGTCCCAGAAAACCGAATCTCACAAACAATTGAATTGTTTCCAGCACTCTGAAAACAGTTCACACTGTAAGCATCTAGATAAATTTATTTCTTTTTCTTTTAGTAGAAGGCTTTTGAGTTGGTGTATCTTTAAGTATTTCTTTTTGAAACAAGTACAAGTAGAAGAACATTTGGTTACTAAGCTGTTACTTCATATAAAAGAAGCTCAGTAAATTTTAAAAATGCTGGAGACAATAATGAGGAAAGCATTAATCTATCAAGGTGAGCTGTTTGGCCAAAAGAACCAGCTGAGTGTGTTCTAAAAAAACAAAACAAAAAAACACACATAAACCCCCCACAAAACACTACTGTACTACTGGACTACTGTAATTTGTTATTATCGGGATGTCCTAAAAACTCCCTGAAAAGCCTTCATTTGATCCAAAATGCTTACTAGATTCCCAATTTGAATTCAGGAGACAGACACCATCCCTACTTCTATGATTAACCTTAAAACTTTCCTTTTTGCTAAAGCATATAGGTAGGGCTGGATCACATGACCCTGAATCCTCCCTTAGTTACGCTGCAATAGGTGTAGACTCGGAGATTCCCATGATGCACTGAGTATTTTCTTCAGCCACCTTTTCCAGTTATAATGTGTTATACAGCTCTCTTCATTTAATCATTAGTTATTATTAATCTAGTCTAGTCTTGTCCTGTCTTCCTCCCCTCACCCCAACGGTCGCAGCAGATGACCGCCCCTCCCTGAGCCTGGTTCTGCTGGAGTTTTTCCTTCCCACTTGCTCAATAGGGGTCATATGATTGCTGGGTTTTTCTCTGTTGTACTATTTTATTGTCTACCTTAGAATATACAGTGCATTGCAGTATAAATAAAACTAAATTGAATTGAATTGAAAATGATCAGGACAATGGAGAGGGTAAAAAAAAAAACACAAAATACCTCATGGCCCAAAGCATACTCTGTTATCTGTCAAACACGGTCGAGTTTCTGTTAGGGTTTGGCCATATGGCTGCCAATGTAGCTGGCCCCCACTGGCATTTATTGATGATCTCACTGCTGACAGAAGCAACAGGATGAATGCAGAATTATAGGAGAGCAGTCTGTGTGCTCAGATTCAGCCAAACACATAAAGCATATTGGACAGCAGTTCATCATTCAGCAGGACAAGGATACTAAACAAACAACTACAGCAACCGAAGACTATACAACTACTTACTGGCAGGAGAGTACACAGCAGTGACAAAATCTTTCTTTACTTGACTGTCAAACAAAAATCTCTTCCTCATACATTGCAAAATGAAGGCTTTTCTCACTGTTACATTCTGTTGCCATGTTTTCTTATTTACTTGCCATGTCCTACAGCAGCTGTGACTCAGTAGTTAGAGCCTTCCAGCTACCAACCTGATGGTTGTTGGTTTGATCCTAAAAGTGTGAGTGTGTGCATGATAGATAGAGAGCCCTTAAAGGCATAGAGTAAAGCAGTGAATCAATGTGTAAGTCTCTAGAAATAAGGGTGCTATAAGAGGAACTATGGTACTGCATGACATTAGGATATTGAGACAACTATATGAGGACAGTATTAGGATGTGTGGTCAGAGTGACAGATGGGTTTAAAGCGGTGGTGCGATTACATTAGGAAACCATCAGGAAGCCCATTCATGTTTGTGAGGTTGCCAGATTAACAGATGAGGTTAGAGAGGAGTTTGTGGACTATAATGTTTGCAGATGACACTGTATTCATGGATGTAGTGAAGGAGGACATGCAGAGGGTTGGTGGTGTGACACAGGAAATTACTGGGGATTCGTATTATTGTATTATGTTTGTATTATTGTAGGGTCTCTACCCTACAATGCTAATATAAAGCACTTCAAGGCAACTCTTGTTGTGATTTGGCACTTTAGACATAACATTAAATTGAACTGAAAATTGAGATGGTGAGATGGAGTGAGATGGTAAATGGTAAATGGCCTGTATTTGTATAGTACTTTACTAGTCCCTAAGGACCCCAAAGCGCTTTACACGTTCAGTCATCCACCCATTCACACACTGGTGATGGCAAGCTACATTGTAGCTACAGCTGCCCTGAGGCGCACTGACAGAGGTGAGGCTGCCAGATACTGACGCTCTGACCACCACCAGTAGGCAACGGGTGAAGTGTCTCTCCCAACGACACAACGACCGAGACTGTCCAAGACAGGGCTCGAACCGCAGATCATCTGCTGTGGCCACTCCTAAAGGGAGCAGCCAGATGAAGAAGATCGAGAAGGTATATTCTTAATCTACCTTCTCGATCTACCTAAGATTCCTACCTAACCTAGCTAAGATTCCTAATTAAATTATCTATACTTAACAAAAAGTTATGTATTGTAAGTATATATGGCCCAAATGTTGATGACCCCTCATTCTTCCACGCTATTTTATTGAACACCTAGATTGCTCACTTGTTCTTGGGGGCCACCTCAACTTTGGACTAAATGAAGAAATGGACAGGCTCAATACAGCAGGAACTCAGCACAAATGGCTGTTCACAAATATAGCTAAACAGTACATGAGGCATTCCGGACTTTGCGACACATGGCGTTCCCTTCACCCCAGCCGTAAGGAATATATTTTCTCCTCATATGTCCATGACTCCTACTCTTGTCTGGATTATTTCCAAGTCAGCAGCTCACTGTTGAATGACACTTCAGACACTGAGATACACCCGATAGCTGTCAGTGATCATATTCCTGTATCTTTAATTCTAATACATAAGAAGATCATTCCGGCAAGTAAAAGCTGGAGATTTAATACATCATTGCTTAAAGATGAAGATTTTATTAAATATTTTAAAAAAGAGTGGGCTTTATATTTAGACTGTAGTGACCTGCCTGGAACATCAGCATCTGTTCTCTGGGAAGCAGGGAAAGCTGTGATGAGAGGTAAAATGATTTAATTCTCATCACATAAAAAGAGAAAACAAACATATTCAGAAATTATACGAAATCATCAAATCTTTAGAAGAAGCCTATGTGTCCTTCCAGGAACAGGAAATATTGAAGAAAATATGACAAACAAAACTAGAATTCAATGAAATTATTCATTAAACACACACACACACACACACACACACAATTCTTAGTACAAAGACCCAACTTACTTAATTTGATAGACCATTCACGTAGCAAAAACACTGGAAATTGTTATTTACAGCTTCCAAAAATTTGGTTTTGGAAAGTCTTTCCTAAACTCGTTAAAAGTATTATATAATTCTCCAACAGCATGTGTCAGGACAAATGACCAAACATCCTCCAGCTTCTGTCACCAGAAAGGCACAAGGCAGGGACGCCCACTCTCCCCTTCACTGTTTGCAGTTTTTAATCGAACCACTAGGAGCAGCAAATCAGGAGGAAATAGTGATTAAGGGCATAAAATGATCTGGCTAGATGGAAATCGGTACCCATATCACTCATGGGAAGGGTTGCTTCAATGAAAATGATGGTCTTGCAAAGAATCACTTATTCATTCTCAATGATCCTGAGTAAGCCACCACCAGACTGATTTGGATCTCTGGAATCTTCTATTTTTAAATTCCTTTGGAAAGATAAACCCCCACGCATCAGCTTAAAAACTCTACAAAGACCAAGGATGAAGGAGGACTAGATCTGCCTAACTTAAACAGTACTTCTTAGCCAACAGGCTACAAGTCATCTCAGGATGGTTAAAACATGCCCTGTCAGATGAGCCCTAGCTACACGTAGGCAGGCACTATGCAATATTATAGAGATTTCTGACCTACAATTCATTAGTTCAAACATCAAACGACATATATGCTTTAAAAGTATCAATATCAGCTCCTCTCTGACAGTATGGTGGGCGTTTCTAAAAATGACTGGCTCTTCATTAATCACATCCAAACCTACACCCATTTGGAACAACCCTGACATACAACAGAACAATAATATGATTAACTTCCCAGATTGGAGTTGTAAAGGAATTAAATACTTGAAACATATATTTGAAGGAACAGACTTTATTCCATTTGACAGATTAATTATACAATATGGGATTAACAACCTTTCCTCCCCATCCTCAATTGAATCCCTCCTCCCACACCATCCCACCATCACACATGCAAGGTCTTTAGGTACAGGTGCATCACTGAGGGTCAGGGGAGGCATTCCTCCTTTGTCCCCTCCTGCCCCCCTGTACCTCAGTTTTATTCTACAACTTAGACACTCACATTGCTAAAACTCTCATACATATTTGGTATGGACACACTAAAAAGCATCTTCCAGCAGGATAAAAAATGTATTATAGGATGAAGGTGATTACTTTAATCAACTTTGACTTTTTCTTCAGTGACACTTCCATTTAAGGGACTAATACAGATGAAAACTTGCCCTTCATTCAAACATTCTTTCTTTTGCGTTGTTGCCTGTTGTTGCCTAGTCCTGTGTCCTTGTTTATCGTGATGTCAAGAATTTCCTGTCATTTGGCTGTGGTATTTTGAGCAATGGGAGAGTATGACACAGTATGACATTACTGCGCAAGACCAAAGGAGAAGTTGCCTAGCTGGTGTTTTCTTACCCTTTAACTTTTCATAACGACCATGAGGACCTCTGGAACATTTGTCTGCCTATTTAATGGTAATCTATCAAAAGTACTTGCCTTGCCATTTTTTTCTTCAATTGCACACTTATCTGATTAACATGTGATGTTAAATGGTTTGGGATTTTGCAGGTCCAGCTTTCTGTTTGTTGTTGTGGATAATACAGCATGCAGCGGAATCACTTCTGCTTTCAGCTCCAGAGGTGGTAAAAGCAACAAACAGAGGGTCTGTAAAGGTGCCTTGTCAGTATGACCTTCAGTACAAAGAAAACACAAAGTACTGGTGCAGAGGAAAGATATATGAGTTTTGCAGGATAGTGGTAAAGACACCAAAGAACCGTTCTACCAACAGAACCTTCATTGCTGATGATAAGGAAGTGGGAGTGTTCAGTGTGACTATGACATCTATCAGACAAAGTGACGAAGATAAGTACTGGTGTGTCATCGCGACTCCTGGAAGAAATATCTTTATTGGTGTCAGCCTCCTCGTCTCCCAAGCAGGTAAACTTCAGCTTCAGATACTTTATCATCAGATGTGCTATTGCTGATTCAGTAGTTTCTTTCTTTGATTACACAGAATAATCACCAAACTTTAAAGTTGTAAATGTAATCTATTACTACTCTAGAAAGGCCAGCTCGAGTGTTGTCTGAACCTTTTGGCTAAACTAGTTAAACAACACATTGTTTGCCTCACAATCATGTTGTTTGTCATCTGAACGACCAAGTACGTTTCTGAGTAAGATTCTTATAATTTTCAAATCTAGGTGACCATCTATATTCATCTGAGACACTGACAATTTATCAACATCTTAATCAAAGACTGATCATAATTGTGGTGGGGATTTTTTAATGTTGCTCCACCACAGCGAAATATAACCCAACCACAAGTTGTACCTTTGATTTGACCTTCTAACTATTAGCATATGAGTCTGAGAACACCTTTTAAATTACACTGCTTGTCATCTAGTAGGTAGTATGGAGCAGAAAATATATTGTATATAAAAGATGATTAAACTTTAACAAAAGCTATATTGTAAAAATGGTCATTTCTGATATTTGAATTTTTCCACTTTCAAATTTAATTGTTATTTCTCATTATTTCCATTAGCTTATAAGATATTATGTTATTATTAGATATCAGATTATTTCTTGTTCTCAACATCTGTTGAAAACACCTGATAACGCTCTGAACTGCTTTCTAATGCGATTATAAGGGGAAAGTCAGTATTAATATCAAGAATATCATTTACTGACTTTTAATGCAAAGTCTTCTTATCCACAGTGACAACCCCAACCACCAGCACACAAATTACTCCAATTCAAGATGAAAAAAGGTGAGAAGAGTCTAAGGCTATTAAACTGTTTTCTATATCACCATCAACTCTTTATATGTAGTAGTAAACATTAGAATAATCATCTGTCCAGTACAAAAATAGTAACAGATAGTAGTACGTATAATTTATTTATTTATTTATTTATTTTAAATCTAGTTCGTGGGTGACTCTACGTTGGATTCTCTTTATTTTGATGCTGTGTTCTTTGGCATCAACACATATCGCTGAATGGAGAATAAAGACTGCAAGGAAAATATGACTATGACAACCATTTTACCCTCAGAACCTATACATTAATAGATTAAGTCTTACACTGTCATCATTTTCAAAAGGAAACATGGGTAAATTGGTATTAACAAAATCCTACTAAAACTATTCTTCCAGTGGATGTTCATTCAATGTGTGACCTGAGCTGAAAATAAACCAAATGAAAAAGAGGCTTTCAGACTCTTTTGTTTTTTCTAAGTATTTAAATGATTTAAATGTCATTCATTTTAATGTCAGTGCCTAAGATAACTTTAGGCTCAACTATTGAATATCCTATCAGCTTAAAATTAACAGCCTCAAATCCTAGAGGGCCCTTGGCTTTCACTTAATTTATTTGCAGATCTCATATGGGCGGGCACGATGATTGTTATTCTCTTTGCGATGAATCTCTGATATCTAAGATTTCTGTCAATATTGCATTCCAGAGATCTGAAAACCATGTGGAATAAAATTTTCTTCATATTCAAACACAGGGTGAACTATTGTGAGGAGCTCCTTCTAAAAGTCAAAACACTCACAATAAGTAGGTTGGATCATTAGGATCTCTCTAAAGTTATTTGAGGATTGCAATAATATAGTTTCACGCTTGCTTGACTTTTGCTTCTTGCCCTCAGTAATACATAATAGTCTAACAGGTTACCTGGAGCTGAAATGAGTTACTATCCAAGTTAATTTATGTAAACTTGTTAAAGTGATAATCAAAAGTGGATTACACTGAAATTCCTCAAAATTTTCCCATATTATGCACACAAAGAGAAGCAGTGATGATTAGTGATCATTGTCAAGCAGATTTGATTACCCTGGTAGTAATGGCTGTAAGACGTTGAACATCTATGACTGGTGTTCATTGCCATTACACCCCTATACAATCTAATTCAATAACCCTGCATTTAATCTTATTTTATAGAAAAATATAATGTTCACTTTATCTCAGAGGCATTGAATCATTTATTCTCTCGCTGTGCTGCAATATGTGTTGCCTTTGATATTGTGTCCCTCGTGCAGGTGGGGGTGGACAACAACATCTCTGAAACCTTTTTAACTGCAGATATCAGGTATTTGTAGGGATGGGTATTGATAAGATTTTCACGATTCCGATTCCATTTTCGATTCTGTTTAACGATTCGATTCTTTATCGATTCTCTTATCGATTCTTTTTAAAAAAGGAGAACACTAAGTTCGATTAGCTTAGAACTTTGTTTTATATCTTCTCTTTGAACAAGATAGAAATTTAGGAGTAACATGGCCTTACAAACCCAACAGTGAGATCTTAAGAGATCCAGCCTACGGCTCTTCAATGGGTGTCACAGGGTCCCCAGGAAAAAAAATTGTAAATGTAAAATAATAAAATAAATATTCTTCTGTAGCAATAACAAAGCATAACATAAATTATTCAGTAGCAATTACACAAGAATATCCAGTAATGTCCCTGCCTACAATTAAACACATTCACTTACCTAAAATTGGGGGCATCTGCTGTGGCAAATGGGTTCAAGCCAGTGTTTCCAACTTAGCGACTTTGTCGCTATATTTAGCGAGTTTTCAGACCCCTTAGCGACTTTTTTTTTTTAGAAAAAAAGGTCGCTAAAAAAGGACGTGAAAGCGCGTATCGATTTTACTCTCAACAAGCAGTGGGTGCTGTAACGCAGTCAGTTCTTCTTTTACTCGTATGCTGTTTTGTGGATCACAAGGTTTAAAACTACTTATAAACACACACACAAAGTAACTCCACCAGAGTGCCTATTTCAGGTCACTTTTGCCGGTCCAAGCCCGGGTAAAGGAGCAGGGTTGGAATTGTGACATTAAAAAAAACAATAATTGCTAAAATAAATTTAATTTGTAGTTCTAAATAAACTAAATGCATTTAGGAAGTTTTTTACTCACTTTATGTCTCTTCCACGATGTTATTTCTCTCTCCAACAACATAGGTTACAATTAGATTAGCATGACCAATTATGCAAATCAGGCGATGACATCATTTAGCGACTTCTAGCGACTTTTAGGACAGCCAATAGCGATTTTCCTTACTGAGGAGTTGGCAACACTGGTTCAAGCCTTTTACCACAAACTTAGTCACTGCTCGGTGACGTTCGTCTATCCTGGCCTGAAAGGAGACGCTACCGGTAGACTGCAGCGAGAACTGCCAGCATCTGAGCCAGACTCTGTCTGTCTCATCATGGTCACCTAAATGCACAGTAATGGCAGGTTTTGTAATAAGGCAGATCGCGCTAACATAATATGCACTGTTAGTTGATTATTTACCTGCCGCATTAACGGGAGAGGACGTGCAAACGTTACCGCTGCTGCTGGGTTGAGATTCACGAGTCCGGAGCGGAATTAAAAACATGACATTCATTTAAGGTTATCACGTGTTTTGTGAGCAAATGCTTTTGCATATTCGTAGTGTTTCCTCCCTTAAATGAAGTATCTACTTTGCAAGTATTGCAAGTTGCCCTGTTGTCATCCGTTCTCGTAAACTTTTGAGCGTTTGAGCCGCTTACGCGCCGTGTTTCCTGTCAGGTAAATGACGCTCCGCAACGTGGTGACGTCATTCGGGGCGACTGGAATCGATAAGGGAATCGTTTGCAAAAATGGCAAACAATTCCAAGGAATTGAAACAGTGGGAACCGGTTCTCAACAAGAACCGGTTTTCGATACCCATCCCTAGGTATTTGTCACACGTTCCAGTAGCTATGTCAATGTAAAAGTAAGTCAGTATTCAAAATATCAGCACCATAGCACTAAAGCTGTCTGACTAATATCATTATTCACACCTGTGCTCTTCCAGCTGTTTGTGTAAAATAATTTCTGTCATGAGAGAAGAAAAAACACCATTCCCTTCATATGTAAAAACGGACTATAAGGTTTAGGTGAAACATTTCATTTTAGTCTTCTAGGTTGTATAACCCAGACCCAATAGCTATTTCAGTGTGCATGTGGGAATGTGAGTACAGTTTTGAGACAAGAAATACATTGTTTAATGCAGTGGTTCTCAAACTTTCACAATGAGTACCACCTTATAAAATATATGGCTCTTAAAGTACCACCCTTATGACCCACATTATAGTACAGTAGTATAGGCCTATTTAACACCATATACTGTTTACATGAGACAATTTTATTTCTTATATGAATGTTATTGTCATAAACAGGATGTGACAAGTGATAATAATAACAACTGTACTGCATTAAAACATTCACAGCAGGTGGGATATCCCGTCTTTAAGTGATGAGTTGACAAACCCCGCTTCCTGTTTTTAACATGTTTTAATGCTTTGTATCTTGTTCCATTTATTCTGAACAAGCCCCTAAAAAGTTAGCAATCACTGTCGGCCTCTCTCAGTTTTTATCACCACTATTCAATTAAAGCTCAGTTTTTAAAACCTTACGATGTAACTAACTGACTACTGCCCAGCCCATGCAGCAATATATTAATGACTAACCTCATATTGTAGTTTGATTATCTCAGTTTTTCTCTGACTGAAGTTTGGTCCGTTTACAGCATGCCATGTGATTACATTTGTCCCTAACCATCGGGAACCATCGCGTTAACTTTATCAAGTGGAAAAAAGTTAGCATTCATCCTCCAGCTTCACTCTGTTTATATTATGCTAACCACAGCTGTATAGTGAGCCACCACGTAGCACATCATTATATAACAGCTAGCCCAACTTCAGTAACCGTAAAAAACTGTTTCGTTTTCTGTCTTAATTTATGTCAGAAGTGATAGCAGAACTGTACATTTTAATTTTTCAGAAATCCCTCAATCAGAACATGGTATATTATTTAATCTTACAATTTTGGGAGAGACTTCTTGCGTACCACTAGAGGGAGCCCACGTACCACCAGTGGTACGCATACCATAGATTGAGAATTACTGGTTTAATACAACAGTTTTCAGCCACCCCTTGTTTCATTTTATTCAGTTTCCAAGGACCCATTTTCTCCTCTTTTTTTTTATTCCATGCTATTGCTTAAAGTCTTAACCAATAGCAAAGGTCAGGCTTTCCAAGAGTCTTTCAAAGTTCCAATTCAGAAATTAGCTGTTTTTTTCACTTATTTTCAGAGGAATCTTTTTTTGTTTGATAAGCCACTTAAACACTGACATATGGCTCATTCAAGAATAAAAAAGGCTTTGAACTCAAGGGCTGAACCAGTGTTGGGTCTACACATAACCAGAGGTGTGAAGCAACAAAGTACAAATACTTTGTTATTGCACTTAAGTAGAATTTTCAAGTATCTGTACATTACTTGAGTATTGATTTTACTAACAACTTTTTACTTTTATTCCCTACATTTTAAACAAATATCTGTACTTTGTTCTCTTAACATTTTCAAAACAGACTCATTACTTTTAGTTTAACGCATTTGAGAGGAGTTGTTATTTTAAAACACTGCAAGCCTTCAAACTTCAAACTGATTTGAGTCTAAACAATAACATGTGAAAGGCAATTATGTTTGCATGTTAGTCACCAGGAGATGCGGCATAAAAAGAGATGAAAGATACAAAAGTCTGTGTGTGCCATAGTCCGGGGTTGAAGGGGGATGGTGTTTTTATTCATTTATTTTTTGGCACAACATCCCATAAACTGTAGCTGCAGTACCTCACCATAAGACAGGCGAGCATAAAGGCGGTAACATCTTTTAATAAGTGACAGAATCAGCAGTTCAACTCATACTGGAGTACTGTTAACACTAGCATCTGTACTTTTCCCACCTCTGCACATAACAGACAACATAGCAAAGAACCAATTTTAGGTTGCATTGCTAGATACTTAGTTACTAGTAACTAAAATAAATTACTTACTTACCAGTAGCCTGGTAAGTAAGTAATTTATTCAAATATCTTTGCTTTAAGATGATTCGTTTTAAAAGGCATAAAATTGTAACTTGGCAAATTTGTTAACTGTGTCTTAAAAACAAACAAAAAAACAACAGCAGATGAACAGTATCTGAGATTATTTTTCTTACAAAATGAGAAAAAAGAAGAAAAAAAACATTGCAAAAACTTGGTACAGGACCTGAGTAATGCATCTGGACTTTCAGCCTCATCCGAAATGTTCTCAGTGGAAGGGTTTGTGTCAAGAAGTCATTCTTGTGGAGGGGAAACTCAAAAAAAAAAGGCTGAGGTCTAACGAACTGCACAAGAACTGGGCACCAAAGCATCTGATTGGCAACAGCCAACAAAAGGCAGCCAATATCCAAAGAATCCGAAGAAGAGCTTTATATGTCCTTCAACAAGCCTAGCCTCATGAAGGCTGGTTAAAGAAACTGCTTGCCTTAAAGAGTTGATGCTGTGTTGAATAATAAAGGTGGATATATCAAATATTGATTTTCAAGCTCACTGGTGTTGCAAAACCTCTGTTTTGCCATTATTTCTGTATTTTCATGTATGTTTCAAGACATTTCAATTAATCACTGCTCTGATTTCCAATTTTCGTAGCAAAATCGATGCTAAATAAATATAATAATCTTCTTATTCATACGCATATCACAATCACATGTAAATTTTATGAAGTCATTCGGATACTGTGTTAAGTTTACAATACCACCGGGAGGGGATACAAGGTGAGAGGAATTTAAGAAGATGACATCATAACTTCTGCAGCATGAACCTCGCGCTTAACCTCGTCTCAAGATACTACGTATCTTATAACAACGTGAGAGGAAGTCACCTTTCAGTCTAAAAGCACAGAAAGGAACGTTTGAAGCGTCATGCAAAAGAGTTCGTGCATCATATTAAACCTATATACAAAGAAAACGCCTTAGAATAAAAAAAATTTACTTTCAGGTTTAGAGAACTAGCTTTTACAATGAATGGGTTTTGTAGCAACATGTAAATTTTTTACTTTGAAACTGTTGTCCGGTATTATTCCGTCTCGCTTGAAAGTCGTAGTGGAAGTCGCTACTCGCATACTGGCTGTACCAAGTTTTTGCTCGCTGGTGCCAACGCCCGGCGAAACAGACTGCTTACGTTAGCTAGCAGTGACACAAGAGGGACACGGGTACGTAGCTAAAACATGTAACTGGCATATTGGGAAGTTGTGCAGTCGTCCGATTTTGTTTGTGAACTACGCTTTTCTATATTGACCTCATAGAAACTAATGGAGCGTTTGTTTACACCCTTACGTTATCCGGCTGCTAAACTAGCTAACAAGTTAGCATTGCGTTAGCAGAGTTTGCTAAATGATGCGCAAACATGATTCAGTTGCCAGTAATTATTTAAGTAGTTATCGCCACATTTTGTGACTAATCTAAAAAAATGTTTACATACACTAAACGTGGGAAGGTAATTTAAATGAGTAAGCAAGTCATTAGCTAACGTTAGCCTTCAGACAATGTTGTTGATAGCTGGGTGTGACTCTTAGCTGTTTAATTCTAGAAAACTCCGCTGTTCTACTTGGGTTCCATCGTCTCATTAAGAAGTTATTCGCAGTGGATACGACAGAACATTTTAATAGCTTAATATTGTCTCTAGGTGTCTAAAATATTAAATATTGGCCTAACCTTCGTCAGTTGTCACCTCCTCCTTGCAGGTAACGTGATAAACGTGATTGCCAGCAGCTTCAGAAAGCACAGAGATGCAGACTATCAAGTGTGTGGTGGTGGGTGATGGAGCAGTGGGAAAAACCTGTCTGTTGATTTCATACACCACCAATAAATTCCCCTCAGAATATGTACCAACAGTAAGTTTTCACAAACAAAAAATAAATGTTTTCACTTCAATGTGCATCGTGGTTCAAAATATTCTGACATGTAACTTATTCTATCGCAGGTGTTTGACAACTATGCAGTAACTGTAATGATTGGGGGTGAACCATACACCCTTGGCTTATTTGACACTGCAGGTACAATTCATTTTAGTTCCACTTTTAGTTAAATGTGTTAGTTTTATTTAGTCTGTCTCTTGGTAAATTATTTATGTGTATGTGTGTGGTCTCTCCTTAGGTCAGGAGGATTATGACCGGTTACGACCTCTAAGCTACCCGCAGACTGATGTCTTCTTAGTGTGTTTCTCAGTTGTTTCACCTTCCTCGTTTGAGAATGTGAAAGAAAAGGTATATGATTTTATTCTAAATACAGAATTTTTTTGGTTATTGAAACCCCGTAACCTGAGAAATTCCAAAATGGTCAAAATAGTAAAGAACGTGAAATACTGATAATGAAGACAAAGACAACAAGCAGATCATGTTACCACAGATAATGGTCCTAATAAAAGAGGTTGGGGGGATTTTTTTTTTTTGTTTGTTTGTTTCAAGGACCAGACAACTCTTGCTGCTCCCTCCCATTTCTTTCTTTCTCTCTTTCTTTCTTTTCTCAGTTGCTGGATAATTTATACTTTGATCACTTTGGAACAGGTTTTGTGGGGAGAAATGCCAAGTCACTGATATGGATTCACCAACATCCCACTAGACCAATACCTCTAACCCTCATGTAGTGGCCTCCCACTATAGGATGTGAGGGCCGCCCAAAACAACTTTAACTGGTCTAGATAAGTAGAATTGTAAACAATATGCAATAACTTTAGAGATAAAAGAAAGATTTATTGCACACAGAGCAGAAACACTGCTTGACCCTGGCCATTATTGACCCTTTCTGTGCCACCATGGCTACTTCTAATGAGGATCATCCTGAGCCATCCGTGGTGTCCAAGGTTATGACGAGCATAGTTTAGCAATAGTAGTGATGGTTCTAGTTTTATTATTGTAGCTTTTCCCCCCCTATCGCTCTATCCTGTAAAAATATCAATTTGGACTGAATAGAGCCTCACATTTCCACATAACCTCACAACACGTTCATACACATGCAGCTCAGTCACACGCACTAATTTTAATGAAATGTGAAATATGCAAATATATACCTAATGTATGCATGCTTTGTTTGTTTGTTTTTTCTCTCTGTGTGTTCCACATGTTCTCTTTCGTTTTTTTTTCTGTCAGTGAACTAGGTTACAATGTTGTGCTGTGATTTCAAGACTGTATTTTATTTATTTTTTTATCTTTTACAATCTGTTGTAGTATGTAATTCAGCCATACATGTTATGTGAAAATTAAGATAACATGGTTTGGTTAACACATTCTCTACTGAAGACACAAAACCCGGCCTTAGGGGGTCTAAAACTACTGTACTCTTACCGCTGGTTCTAAGCCTGGATAAATGGGACTTTAACAGCAGGTGTAAAATCTATGCTAAGTCAATTTTGGACCAAATTAAAATGTGACGACCCCTTGTAAAAATAATGGAGTAATTGAAAGTGCCTATTTTAATTTTAGGAATTGTAGAAATATCTGGTTAGTTTGTGGGTTTCTTTTTCTCTGTGGTCCTCCAATAATAGAAAAGTTTATGAAAATGCAGTGCATTTTCTGGCAGTCATGTAAAATAATCTGTAGATCCCTGTTTTTGATGAGTTTGTTTTGTTTTTTCCCCACCAGTGGGTTCCTGAGATAACTCACCACTGTCCCAAGACCCCTTTCCTGTTGGTAGGCACTCAGATTGACTTGCGTGATGACCCGTCTACAGTGGAGAAGTTAGCCAAGAACAAACAAAAGCCAATCACTCCTGAGACAGCAGAAAAGCTGGCTCGTGACCTTAAGGCAGTCAAATATGTTGAGTGCTCTGCTCTAACACAGGTAAGATCTCTCATTACACAATACACTAAAAACTGCTGTAACAAGCATGTTTCTGAATGCAATCTCTTAACATGGGTAGAAGTGCTTATGTTTTGCTAACACCACTTACCTAAAAACTCCCATCTAACACTGTGTACCTGTCTTTCTTCTTCCTTTTCCTCTTGCTGTAGCGGGGATTGAAGAACGTATTTGATGAGGCTATCCTAGCTGCTTTAGAGCCCCCCGAAACTCAGAGAAAGAGAAAATGCTGCTTGTTCTGATGTCTTCTTGAATCTTGCTTTGCCTCTCGATCGTATGCTGCTCATTCATTGTAAACAAATGTCTGTTACTAAAATAAGCCCCATGCTCTTTCAAACTTTAAACCTCTGTACCCATTAACCTTTTTCCTTTGTTTCATGTGTGCTTTCTTTTCAACTAATCTCAATAATTGTCCATGCTGCCTATTGACGATGGTGCCAATCTTTAGTTCTTCACCTTGCGGACGAGTCTGTGTAACCTGACATGTCTTTGAGGGGTGGTGGGTTGTTTTTGTTTTTGTTGGGGTTTTTTGTTGTTGTTTTTTTTTTTGTTAAGCAAACATTCCCTTACATTAGCATTGAGCTCATCCGTTGTACCCTATTTAAGCATCAGTGCTACTGTCTTTGACAGTAATATCTTTTTTTTTTTTTTTTCTACTGCAGCATCAAAATTTTCACAGGCTTTTGTCTTTAAGACAACTTGATCACGAGGGGAGACTTGTATAATGTTATTTCAATAAATGAAAATTTTGATTGCCATGCTCCATTTTTACTCAGCTTTCTTTTGCGCTCGCATATTTCCAGAAAATGGCTCTGTTTTGAATATTAATGTTTTGTTTCCACAGAAAGGATTAAAGAATGTGTTTGATGAGGCAATACTGGCTGCCCTGGAGCCACCTGAACCTAAGAAAAGACGTAAATGTGTTCTGCTCTAAGTTTCGCAGCAGTCTTCACACCAGTTTCCAAATCTAGGTTAACAGTACTGAAGAGGTTTTCTGCACAAGCACATTCCACTATAAGTTGAGATATTTTTAAATATTAGCCTTCTCACATACTTAACCTTAAAACATACTTTGTGTAAGACTGATACACTTTGTCATAATTTGATGCCATTGAAATTTTGTACACAATGTGAACACTGAATGCTGACACTTAAGAAAATTCTAAGGAACACTTGGAAGTAATGTTTTGGTTTGGCCACGTTATCTTTGCAGAGGTTTCCTTGCAAAAGAAGTGATTATGCAAAGATATTTTTATAGAGCTCCTGTTTCAAGAGTCCTATAAAATAGAGCTTTAATAAATTCCCTTAAAGTTATAAATTTGCATTGATTTACTACTTGGGTGTCTGTAGTTGCAACATACTGTAAAGCCTGCTGTCATAAAATGCTTGTTTAGGGAAAGCTCCACTTAATCTTCTCAACATAGTCTTAAGGTAAATGTAAGAAACCTAAAGAAATATGGAACTTCTGGGTATGTTTTTATCGTCGGTCTGATAAAAGTGGAAAATCTATTTCACTGTTACTATGAGTTTGAGTACAACTATATCCAAGTCATTTGCTTTTTCTGACAAGCATCAAGGAGACGATGTATGTCCTCAGTGATCATCAACAGATGGTAAAGTTAAACTTTGTGGAAGTGTAACTACTCCTAATGTTTGGCCAGTGACCTATATTGTAAACTGCAGCACCATTAACAGGTTGAGATCCTGTAGAAGTTATTAAATTACTTAACTGATAATTATTGCCTTTGACTATCCCTTCCTAGATTGTGGGCTTGAATTTAATTTGTAAATATAGTGAAAGTAACTCGTAACTTATTGACTGAAAATTTGTATGTCACTAATGAAAGACTGAAAGAACCTTAGCTGAAATCACATTAACCAGAATATATTTCTCTCTTATTTTTTATTCAATTTCACAAAGTTGGGACTGTATTTTTGTTTGTAATAAAGGTTCACAATAAAGCAGTATTATGATTATTAAATCCTACTTTCAATATTTCATTTTGTCATGTTATTAGATGGTTCAAACTTGAGAACCTGCCTATAGTTACACATACATACGTTTGAACTACCAAAGACATCAAAACTGATTATTCAGTCATTTTTTGTTACAAATGTTTATTATCAATAAGGAACAACAGGTCAATGCAAACATAGTTCTATCGTTGGTGAGCCAAATAACACTTCTAAAGTATTACAATAGAATTCAGATAAACCCAGGATAATCTCATTATTGAGGCATTATTGCCTCAAATAATGAGATCAGCCACTGACGCCTTCATGCAACTACAAATATGTTCTCACCCAAGTTTTAAAGTATATGAAGGAAAGGTCAGACACAACGTTCAAAAAGCCTGAGAGCAAAGCTGTATTTTTTTTTTTCAGGAATTGCAATAGCTCTTTGGTATTTAACCAACCTCAGCACAAAAATATGGTGATGTTAGAGATCCCCCATTGTGGAGTTTGTAGTCACTGTGGCTACATTACATGAAGAATGTTTCAAATGTTTTCTACAAGCCTGTTTAGATTTATGCATGTGCACTGGTGGGGGAATAAAAGACATGGTACAAAGTAACTGTAAAGCACAACAATACACTTTCATGAATACAGTATATGGTTTAATGTGTTAACATTTAAGCTCACATTATCATTTCCAGTTCTCACACTACAAAATGGAAAGAACAAAAGGCAGGTATCTTTAAGGCAAATGCATAGGTTTGGTTTAGGGCTGTAGCAATAATGTAAACAAAGTCACACTGCCAGACAAGTAAGTCAAGGTACACATGAACCCTTTCACACATGAATTATGACAACCTCAATCATCATTTTTTCACAAGTATTTTTATTCATCTTTAGGCATGAAAAGATGAATAAAATACTTAAGAAAAAAATCCTGATTGAGGTTGTCATAATTCATGTGTGAAATAACAATAATTACAACGAAACATGTCATACAGGTATAGCAACATTAAACAGCCAGTGGGTGGCAGGGTATGGAGTGACACATCAGTGTCCAATGTAGTGGTTTATGTGCAAGTATAGAAACAACACTGACACAAATACAAGAAAACAGCCTTTGAATAGCTGCAGCGACCACTATACGTGAAAGGGTTAAATCACTGGATACTCAGTCATCTCATATCTGTAACGGAATACAAACATATCGTATAGAAATCATATTTGCACATTATTTGACAGAAACCTCATATAGCCAAAAGGACAGGTTTTGTCCCCAATAACTGTGTAGACAGTCTAAAGCAAACCAATCACTCGGTGGAAGTAACTGGCTCCTGGTTCAGTAAAACTCAGGTGCTTGTGTCTGAATTAGTAGATGTTTTTATAAATGCCTGAAAATTTCAGGTGTCCCATTACATCTGGCATAAAGGTAATACAGCATTTCCATAAAGAAACAACAAGAAATCACAACGGAAAAACAACAAGAAAATACAGTGGTGGTAGTTTAATGGTCTGGGGCTGTTTAGCTGCCTCAGGACCTGGAAGGCTTTGTGTGGTAAATGGAACAATGAATTTACCAAAACATCTATTTCCCAAAACATCCTGAAACAGAATCTCCTGCCATCCATTCATGACCTCAACCTAAAGCACACTTGGGTTCTGCAGCAGGACAACGATCCAAAATACACCAGCAAGTTCACCTCAGAATGGCTTAAAACAACAACAAAATGAACACTTTGGAGGGGCCTAGTAAAAGTATTGATTTCAATCCGATTGTGGCATAACCTTAAAAAGGTGGTTCATGCTCAATCAGGAAGGGGCAAACACTTTCTCAAACCAGGGTATACAGGTAATAGCTTTTCAGATCTACATTAAGTCATGCTTCTCATTGCACCATAACGTCTCAGGATGATATACACACACATATACAAAACTTCCTATTCCAAACCTTGTGCACATATATTAGTCATAGCTCCAGAAACATGAATGGATGATAAGTAAGATGTAAGAAGATAATGCGCAATTGTAGGCAAACTGTCAAAATATGATGCTAACTGTCAATATAAAACAGTCAAAAAACGGTTTTATCCATTTTGTTGGTTTAAGATGCAAAAACATCTAAATTAAAAGCAGGTTAAATAAGTTAAACATGATTAGTATAATTTCAGAGAAAGTTAGTAAGCACATGTTAAATGAATCCCACCGACTACATTTGTAGTCTATGTGTCCAGTGTTGGAAATAACTCAGAGCTGCCAGTAATGTGAATTCCAAAATGTCCTTTCCACCACCTTAAATCCCTCCCTCTACGTGTAAATCGAATGTATCCTACTCCTGGTCCATATTTATGAAACACATGGGTAATCTGAAAAACAAATAATCAGTCAGACAAAAGTTGTCCTTGGGTTTTCATGCAAGCGTTTTGTTGTCATACCTGTTTCCATTCTTCACGTCCTGTGCCACAGTAAATAGTCTCAAGTGAAAAGATCTCAATAAGCTGCTTCTTTTGATCTAGCAACTCTACCCGGATATCATAACTGCCGCCACAGTCGAAACGTGAAAGAATCCTAAATCAATAACACAATCCAATGAAAAAAAATCATTGGATTGGATACACAAACATGTATCAATAATCATTTCATCTTAGACTGAACTTTATGAGTACAAACTGTGCCTGGTGAGCCATATGTTTAATATTTAAACCTCAAAAACCTCTAATGACACAAAAACTGATAATTACATAGTACTTAGGTTGAGAAATAGATTTTTTTTGTAATTTTTTTTTTTTACATTAGTGTTATTTTCATGTGCTTTTCATTTTTATCCAATGACATTTCCCATTTTATATGGAACATGGCCTTACTTGTGAACAGTTACACTCACTGGCCACTCAGAAATGCCTCAATTTTTCATGGCATAAATTCAACAAGGGACTGGAAACATTCCTCGCGGACTGTATTCAAATGTTCTCCACAGTCAATCATTTTGCTTACATCTACTTTTCTTTAATACGATTAGTTATTAATAAGCAGTCTGTTAAAGACCCCATGTTTATTCTCACCAATCAGATATTTTGATATCTGGTTGGGCATGATCCATAACAGATGGACTGTAACCTTCCTTCTCCAAGTCAATCAGCTGTGACTTTATGCACATTCTGTGGGGGAAAAAATGGTTTTCATGCTACATAATGTGCACACACACATTAATAAAGCAGGACACTTGGTCTCTATATGGTGTCAAGACCAGGAAATAAAAAATATAAGAACAAAGTAACCGTAAAACACAACAATACACTTTAATTTTTGTTTTCAAATTTCACATAGTGCTATATAGTATATGGCTTTCAAGTTTCCCTCTTAAGCATGTGTTAACATTTAAGCTTACATAATTATATCCAGTTCTCACATACTACAAAATGGAAAGTAAAGGCAAGTATGTGTAAGGCAAATATGGATTAAGTCACATGCTGGCTTCCGGACAAACAAGTCAAGGTGCACAATAAATCACTGAATACTCATTCACCCTACATCAACAACAGAATGCAAATATAAATCATACTTGCATATTATTTGTTCAATGAAACTGGAGGGGTTCTTATGTCTGAAGCAGTAGCTGTTCTCACAAATACCCGAAATTTTCCAGATAAAATAAAATAAAATAAAAAAATTACAGGAGAACACAAAATGTTTAATTTAATCAAATTATACAAATGCATCTTACAAATCATTACACAAAGTAAAATTTTCCAAACATTTTTTGTTTTAATGTTGATAAATATTGGCTCATGAAAAGTTGAGAGGAACCAAACCTGAAAAGTAGAGAGGAAGTGGAAGAGAATGGATGGATGGGCTCATGAAAATCTGAAATCCAGCTACAAGGTAGTGATCATTTTATTTTGAATTTGGGTAAACTTTTAGATGTATTTGTACATGAAATAGTACTTAGCCTGTCAAATTAAACAATACTCTGTAATCTTCAGTATTGACATCACAATGACAATCACAGAAAGCAAGTTTAAGGTGTTATTTAAGGTGTTCTGTGTGAAACATTAAAGAAAATAGCTTTTCACTGGAAAACTTGTGCACATACAGAGATTATAGCTCTGGAAACATGAATAGATGGTCAGTGAGATGTAAGAAGATAATGTGCAATTGCAGGCAAATGCAGGATGGAAGAACTGGACAAATTCCAACAAGCTACGTGTTCACTGCTGGACATATTTCAACGCTGCTGTCTGTGACACGTATTCCATACCATCCAGCCCAGAACTGTGTGTCCTTGCCACCATGCCTAAAATGAATGTATCTCACTCCTGGTCCATAGTCCCGGAATACATGGATCATCTGAAAAATAAATATCAGTAAACCAAATATGCTGGTGGGTTCTGCACTGTTACTAAACTTTATTAAATTTCACTTTGTACATACCCGATTCCACTCCTGATCATTCCACTGATCAAAGAAAACAGTATCAGGAGCATAGGACTGGATAACCTTCTGCTTTGCATCCAGCAACTGCACAAGGATTGAATATTCACATCCACAATCCCATCGTGGTGCATACCTGTAACGAGGATGTATTTGTGCAAAGATTAGGGATCACCAATCATATCAAGCTACGTTTTTCTCTCTTATTATTCAAGCCTTAAAAGGGATATATTCCTATATGTCATCAGTAAGTTTTGTTTAGTTCCACGGTTTCAAAAACTAAAAAACCTTTTATTTTGGGCATGACCTAAAGGTTTTTGTTAAGTGCAAATTTTTTGCACAAAGTAGGGTTTTCAAACTTTATCTCAACACCATTCTCTATATCAACAGGAAAATTCTGACCCCATGCCACAACAACAGAACTATTTGCAAAGAAGTCATGTCCCAAAAAATGTAATTTAGCAAAGCAAGTTTAGAGATATTATTTGTTTTACAAACGATTTAGATAATTTCATTACAGATCGAGAAATATTTAAGAATGTATTAATAAACCAAAGGCCACAACAAACATGACAATACTTAACATCTAAATAATTTAATTATTGTATAGAAAACCTATATTGAAAATTTAAAAATGAACTTTTCTACTATTGCAAAAGTAGAAGTGCTTATTATCTTGTCCACATCTGCCTGCAGTCTCTCTCTCATTCAATGTTCACACAGCTCCGCTTCTGTCTGCAGTTCTTTACATCCTCAGTGCTGCTCTTCAAGCCCACACTTGTATGATTCGGCTGCTCTGCTCCAGGTTTCACTCTTTTTGCTCAGATTAGTTCTCCACACTCTGTGATCAGTTCAACTACAGTTTCCCCGCTCCTCTGCACAGACAGCAACCTGCCCGGTTCTCCATGTGTCCGTAATCCGCACTGTCACATCTCAATTTTCCATCCGCGACACATTCAGCCTGCAGTCATTTTTCATCTTTAATCTAACTACAGTCCGCTAGCAGCTAGGTTAATAATAACAGATGGCAAATATAGCTATCAGTTAATTGCTAATAGAGAAATGGTTAGTGTTAACGTATGCATTTATAATAACGGGAGCTTTACTAACCTCTCGAAATTCTTGAAAAGTTTTGTTCAGTGTTATGAGGATTTACCATTTCATCTATCAGCGAGAGGAGGAGCTATGTGCCTGACTGTCTGCATTGGTCCTGTTTAAAGTTGTGTGTCAGCTAGAGAAGGCCCAGATGGCTCTGTTGGTATCAATGCTGTTGCAAATGAATATTTTTTGTATTGATTAATATCAAAGTATGATTTTAACAACCCTAATGTACATTTTAAATGCTTTTAAAAAGTGTAATTAAATGCTTTTTGCAACTAACTAAGGAACTAACTAACAAACTGTTAGTATGTCATGTGTATTCATCTCACCAATCAGATATTTTGATGTGTGGTTGGAGGTTATCCATAAAGGCTGTGCTGTAGCCTTCCTTCTCCAAATCAATTAGCTGCTCCTTTGTGCACATTCTGCAAAAACAGACATGATTTTAAAACAGTTTAACATTTAATACTAGTACAGTGGTCCCTCGCTATATCGCAGTTCACTTTTCGCAGCCTCGCTGTTTCGCAGAGTTTTTTTGGTGCAATTTTACATGTTTTTTTTCCTTTTTATCCTTCTTCTTTTCTTTTTTTTTACTGGCTGTAGACCATTTTCAATCAATCAATCAATCTCGTGGCGTGTCTCCTATACAGTACAGAATGCGTTCAGCTTGTCAAATTTACATAAATCTTTGCTAGCAGAAGACAACAAACACAAAACACAACAGTGTCGACGTCAAAGGATTATAAAATGCATTAATTGAAACCAAACAGTCAGATAAGTCAAACTTTACTCAACTCATTCTTCTTGCTTCCTCTACTTCCGTACCATTGATTCATTAATGTTGCATTCTCTCGCAGCTGCTCTATTCTCATGTTCTGGCCCTGAAAACAGGGTTTTGGTTTTATTCTACAATACTGGACTTATTTTTCTACGAAGGTTTGAACTTTGAGAGTGTTTAAACGAGAGAGAAACGTGTGAAAATGTTGATGCCTGTCTGAGAAAAGTGTATAAAGTGTGTAGTGAGGTGTTTTACAGCCTTAAAACATCTATAACAATTGTAAAATATACAGTTCACTACTTTGTAGATTTCACCCATCGCAGATTATCTTTAGAGCGTATAAACTGCGATAAACGAGGGAACACTGTACATCATTTGAACTAAGCATATAAAAATAATGGTCATTTATTTTTTGGAGGACCACTGGTAAATACTCACCCATAAGAGGTCACAAAGTTTTTCTTGACTACTTCATTTGGATGTGCCACCATAACGTCCTCTAGGTTCCACCCATCACCACCATTCTTTATTGTCCAACCTGCCATGTTTTCTAGGAAAGAAAGAAACACAGAAAAAGTTTGCATCTTATTTTAAACAAAAAAGGTTTTTCAAATCGGTTGTTGAGCTTCAAGGATTCTGACCTTCTCCTCTTGTATTCTTGAGGAGATTTCTTCTTTTCTTGCATAAGAAGTAAAATAACCTCCAGTCTTCAGGTGTTTTGGAAGAATCACAGAGGTTGTATCCTTCTCTTCTACATCTTACTCTCCATAAAGATTCACTGTCAGCCACTTCTTTCCACTGTGAGCACACCAACCGACAAACATGAACCACCTGGTCGGCCGGAACACATAGGAAGATTTCCTCCAGGATCTCCAGAGGAACAGGGAAGAACTAAACAAAAACAAAACAAAAAAAGCATTGATAAGGTGGAGCTTTGAAAAATTAGTTTAGTTTTCCATCACTGCACCTGGATCAATAGTCCCAGCTGTTTACATAATCTCACCATTTGAACTACATCAGCATTTTACAATATTATTGATTTCCACAGACAACACAAAAAAAAGAAAAAGAACAAAACAAAAGCTTTTAAAAAATTAACTTTTCAAGCACTTCATTCATGAACTTTCATTCACAGGGTGGCTATAAAGCACATTTGCATTCCTTCTAAATGAGGTTCCTTTGTATTGCACTGAAATAGTAACTATTTAAACTGTTTTAATCACAAAACCTAGAAACCAAAGATGTGTATGTCTTGCAGACAAAACCCTGCCTCTGAATGTATTTTTCTTTCTACACAAGGATTGTTGCTAGACTGGAATTATAAAAAAAAAAAAAAAAAAAAAAAAAAAAGAAATGTTCTGTTGTGCTATGATTGTTTTCTTTTTCTTCTGATGACAGGCAGCTACTGATGACTTAAGCATCAGAAAAGGTTCCCCAGATGGTAAAAAATGTCAAGTTGGCCATGTTGCTTGTTTAAGTGACACAAATCTCCCTTTATTTGTTATGATGCAAGTTCAACCATCCAGCTAACAACATCCTAGTTAATTCTCTTCATCTGGATGTATTGTTTTTTTATTGGGAACAATCATTTCATCACTCATCCAAGTGACTTTTTCCATTCTCCAAATCTGAAGATGTTTCTGAGTCAGTCATTATGTGATGATGATCACATCAGTGTGATGCATAATCCTCTCTGCAAAAGTTTTACATTTGTGCCAATAGACGCAAAACCTTTGCACCTCTTTACCTACAAGATTCCAAAACCATTTTAGCTTAAAACCTGCGATTGTTCAGGGAATATAAAAGATAAAATAAAAGACATCAAAGGATCCCATCTGACTCACTGGATGGGCCAGTTTCACCAATATTTCATTATATTTTGCATTCTTTCTCCTTAATGCAGATTTATGGTTCAGCAGGAATTATAGAAAAGGAATTGCAAACCCATTTGAAACTCTGTAACCTGGCGTTCACGTCTCTAGGGGGCAACCCCAAAACCCTGTGATTGGTCTGTTGAGTACCCTTGTTTCCTTCTCCAATACTGCTGCGTCTTTACCTGACAATATAAAGCGCAATGAGGCAACTATTTGTTGTAAACTGACACTATATAAACCTGAACTGAACTTTATCACTTTGCTCTTTTCCGTTGCTGGCTGATGGACAACAAACAGCACATGCATAGACAAAGCTCATTCAGCAGTTACCTTGTGTTTAAAAGTCCAGTAAGGCACTCACCTCTTGAGCCGAGGACGAGGTTGCCTGCTGTGCTACAACGTAGCTTGTGCCAGACTTTGAACTCGCAGTACCATAGCTGTGACTTGCACCCATGACTTTCGTTTTCCTCTTCATGCCCTGCGACGAACCAAGGGCTGTAAAGTAGCCTGATGTTACTATACCCCCCTCGCTGTCTTCTCTAAAAACAAGTCTTTTCTAACGTCGTTGGTGCTGACCCACTTGTAGCCGACAACGCGGAAGTGCAGCTAGAGATAAGGTCCAACTGTTTTATAGATTAGAAGTCATAATGTTACAAGACTAAATTTAACCAACGACAAGTGACTCGTTTAATTTCTACAGTCAAAGTAATCACTTACGGGAATACATGGTTTGTACTCTCATGTTACGTTGCCCTTCCTGTCAGTTGCGGTGGTATTTACCTCGAGACATTCGAGTCGCCCTTCATAGGCGGGGTTATGCTCTAAAATGCTACAAAGGTAGTTCGTCCACAACAGTCACTCCCACTGTGATTGCACTCTCTAGCACGCAGTAACTGAAGAACACAGACTGATTATGTTAATACCGTAAAACACCGGGGATACTCCGGAAAACATACCTAGCTAACACTCTTCTAAGCCTTCTTGACGGAGACTTCCGCTATGGGTCATCCGGGGATTTTCCCCCGTTTTTAAATGAACAATTTCGAACAGCAAATAGACACTATTCATCAAATCGTTTCTATCAAATAATTTACGCAGCTTATTTCATATATACTGTAAGAAAGTTTTAAGGTATTTCTTTTTCCAGCTTTCAAACAACTTGGAATATTTTTTAAATATAATTTTTAATGCTAGAAAAGTAAATAATGAATGATAAAAAAATAATAACAATTAATAATAATTAAAATGTTGTAGTATACAAGTCTTGATGCATGCTCAAATATCCAGGTAAGGAAATTCCAGGATTTCACTTCACTGGAAGAGAAATCACTCATTCAAGTGACTTCTCTCCCACTGAAAAGCGCAACGTCCAGCTGAACAGATTCAACATTCTGGGTTATTATCCAACATTTCACATGTCTGCATTGCATAAAATCACGCAGAGATGAAATTTTCATTTTCATCTCTACGTCTATGGGTTTAGAGGATCAGTTACATTTGTATATCCGTTAGGGTTAAATACTCACTCAAAAGAGGTTGCAACATTTGTTTTGACTGCTTCATCTGGATGTGGTCTCCTAAGCAACCCACTGATCGCCACCATTTCTCAAGATCTCCCAGCCATTCAGTCCTTCTAGAAAATAAACAAATAAATAAATAATAGTAATAGTAATGGTGTTTTAAATGTTTTGGATTTATGTGAAAATGAATCATACTACTATGTTAAGTAAAGTTCATTTTATGGTTACTTACCTTCTCCATTTGGATTCTTGAGGAGATTTCTTTTCTGTTTGGACAAGAAATAAAACAACTTCCAGTCCTGTTTTTTTTTTTTGAAAAACTACAGATGGGATACCCTTCTCTTCTGCACCTTTTTCTCCACAAAGATTCGCTGTCAATCACTTCCTTCCACTGATGGCATACTAATTGACAAACACAAACCACCTGACAGGCAGGGACATTTAGGAAGATCTCCTCCAGGACCTTAAAAAAAGAGAACAAAAACAGAAAGATAAAGAGAGCACACGGAGACAAGGACAAAATATAAACTGTTAGAAAGAAGTCAGTGATGTACACTAGTAAATGCATAAGGACTGAAATGTTAAGTGCATCATGTGCCGTTCCCAGCAGCCAGAGTTTATAACAAAACAACTAAGAACGTTTCAAGGTCACTGGATTCTGCCCTAACTGGGTTTTATTAAAAAGGACATTTTTAAACCTAATTTGAGGAGATGTCTGTAAATCAAATCGAAACTGGGAGCTGCTTACAAGGGAGAGAAGCTTGATAGCTGAATGCTCTGACTCACAATTTGCTTTTGGAAACTAGGAACCAAAAGCAAACCTAGAATAGAAAGACCTCCACTGGGATGATATATTATAATGAGGCCTGGTCCCAGTAAGTATTGCTGTTGTACAATTTTGGATTCAATGGAGGTCTTTCATGGAGCTTTTTGAACAGCCTAATAATAAGGAATTACAACACAAAAAGACTACAGTAGTGCAGATTACTACTATTTACAAACCACGTTGGGTGTGACTGCTATCAGAACTGAAATCTGATATTGCAAAGAGAAGTCGAAGCGACAACAGTCTGACACATTTTAGACTCCTTAAAAACATGAATCATACGAATCTTGGTGCACTATATCTATTACTCCACCCAGCAAAGTGGGGGTGAGATATATCATAATTGTACCAATGTTCGCCTGTATAAAATATTATCCTAGCAATGTTTATATTTAGTTAGAAACAAACTTTCTGGGGTCATTGGGGGGTTTGAGGCATTACTTTCCCAGCCAAAATACAGGAAAAGCATTTATTTCCAACTAAGAAGTTGTTTTTGTTTTTATTAAGTGCATATTTTCCTTTTTAAAGAGTGGTGTCTTGGGCAAAATGTTTGGCATTTACATTCAACTGAATGTAAAACCACTAGGCGTGGTTGCATTACTCGTCCAGCCAGCAGCTGACTGTGACTGGGGCCTAAAAGTAAGTGCTGGTGAAAACACAATAGAAGTAATTAAGGTGCATATTTTTATTCTTCACTCTAACCTCAGTAGTGGGTCACTATAACAATGCGTTTACATCACTACAGAAAAAAAAAGTTTGTTTTCTGTAAATGAAAAATAACAAATTTTAAGATCATTCGAAATTTCGACCTAACTTTTTTAAGAAGCAAGCTTCGGCATGAGGCAGCCCCTTCGGTTTGACATAAATAACTGATGAGGGAAAAATGTTATTACTTGTGGACAAATATGGACTTTTTGTATCAAAATGTGCGAAACAGCAGAAATATTCTAAGTTGTAAGTTCTGAAACAAAGAAAAATAAAAATGTTACAATTATGCACGATCGTAGTTCTTCTGTATCTACTGCATTGCTATGTTTTGTCTGTCCCTCCTTATGAGGATCGTCTTTTCGCCTTCATTGCGGTTTGATGAGAAGTTTTACTTTCCTACAGGAATTTAATATCCAAACGAGGCAGGTTGATGTCAGATTTTGTGTATTTGTGGATAAACTGCCATGATCGATTTCCGGTGTATTGGAGATTTTGCGACTGCGGTCAATTTTGCGCGAGGAGGATAAGGTGACTAAAAATGCAATTAACGCGGTTTTTGTTTCTGTTAACCTGATCGGTTCTATATTTCCAAGTAACTTTTAGGGACTCTTACATCTGCATTGAAAGATGAGGCTGACGCTGTTGCAGCTGCTGAAGACTTCTTAGGCGGACTTTGGTCCGGGTCGGAGCTGCTGCTTTCATCCATAGTGCTCCTCACGTCTTCGACAACCAGTCCAGTCCATTAAAATGCTCGGTCCTCTGCCGAAAGAGTCTTAAGTAAAGGGAAACTGAAGTGAAACAGACGCCTAGATTTCAATTAGTCAACTGACGTGGTTTCCAGTAAATTTCATCCCAGGCAATAATAGTTCAACAACATGAGAGATAGATTTTAATCATATGGCATTTAAACATAGGTGCATTCATGTCTTCAGTCACACAGGCACTGCAGTTTTTGTACAATACAGTACAGAGAACTCTGTTATAAATTACACCCAATACCAAAAATAAATGGATACCAAAGAGCCGAGGACACCGGGGAATTAAGATGGTAGCCATTGATTTTGGTGTCACATCAGAATTCTAAGCAGGCCGCGACCCAGTCCATAGACACAGATTAATCCAGTCTGTGATGATTTTATTCCTCTCTGCATATTTAAATGAATATAAACACAAAAAAGTAAATTCACAATTTCTGCGTAACAGAGACTTGAATCCATGTCGTATCTAAAACAGAGTTTTATCCATCTTCTGTTAAACAGTCAAGAGGTGAGTCTTTTTGGTCAGCGGGAGAGTGCTCCTATGTGTCTGCATCAATCCTGTGAGCTGTAAAGTAGAAATAACATCCACAAAGTCAGATCGGGCACGCCGAGATGGCAGATAGCCTAGCACGGTATATCTTAACAGACATTTTCAAATAAATAAAAAACAAATAAACAAACAAATAAAAATCTCATGTTTAACATATCAAAAAGACTTTTAGATTTGATGTAAATTTACCCTGCAGTCTAAAACATCTAAAACTAGGACGAGTAAGACAGAAAACAAAAGTATGAATCTGCAAGTATGTTAACTCTATAGAAATTGTGGAAATGCTGGTACTGTACTCACTTCCGGCCACTTCGTTTGGTACATCTTGCCAGTACTGGGCTGGACCCTATTTTGCCTTCTGAGCTGCCTCGATTCTTTGTTGCATAGATTCAATAAAGTCTGGAAACGCTGCTCAAAGATTTTGGTGCATACTGATGGCATTACATTTACATATTACAGGAAATACCTACAAGTTTATAAACTCAGCAACAGATTTGGACCAGAGTAAACAAACTATAGGTTTGAAAACATCCTAAAACTCTTTAGACCAGGCAAAGGTTTTCCAGTCTTCCTTTGTCCAATTTTGGGCTGGTCTGAATTGCAGCCTCAGTTCCCTGTTCTTAGTGGATAGGAGTGACACCCAGTGTGGTCTTTTGCTGCTGCTTCAAGTTTCAAAGAGCTGTGCATTCAGAGATGCTCTTCTCCATACCTTGGCTTGTAAGCAGTGCTCAATTTAAGTTGCCACTGCCTTCCTATCAGCTTGAATCAGCCTGACTATTCACGTCAACATGCCATTTTCACCTAGAGAACTCACTCTCACTTATCTTTTTTTAAACACCAGAGATGGCTGTGTGGGAAAATCCCAATGGATCAGCAGTTTCGGAAACACTCAGTTCAGTCAATTTGGCACAAATAAATATGCCACCTTTCTCCCTCCCATTCTCCTCAGCAGGTCATCGTGACCGTGTCTACATGTCCGAATGAGATGAATTCCTGATATGTGACTGACTGTTAAGATAATTTGCATTTAAAAATGACTGAAGAGGTGTACCTAAAAAAGTGGCCAGTGAGTGCATAAGCATACTGTCCAAAGGACTTACATTGCTTTGGTATCCTGAGTGACTCCGTGTCTCCTGACAGGACTTGATGCATGACCCCGCGGAATTGATAGAGCACCTTCAGGCTCTTCTCCTCCCCCACACAGGGGTCGTAGAAGCCAGGGAGTCCTGACTGGAAAGGGAACACAAAGTCATGCAGCACTGCCAAGAGACTAACGTAGCGAGCCGTGGATGTCAACTTGTGAGGCTACTCTATTTTTCTGCAGGAAAACACTTAATTCTTAAAAAATTATTGGAATAAACACTATACTTGTAAAACTGACTTTTCAAGTGTTACATTTTGAGTTTGAAAGTCTTGACTTATTACCTTGGTAGCCTCAGTGAGGATGAGTTTTGAGTCTTTCACCAGACACTGCAGTGGCACGGTCACATCAATGACCTTTGCCCTCTCGTGTTTTCTGCTGTTGTCTGTGACGAACTTGCCGTACCAAGCGTTGAGGATAATGAGACCTGTTTAAGTAAGCAGCATCAACATTAAAACCTTTCTTCTGCAATAAAACATCAATAAAACACCCGTTTAGTATTAAGAGTTCAGAAAACCAAGGTTGACTATTAAACACAAATCTCTATTTTCACAGTTTGAACGTTATGTGCCAGCAGTTGCAGCTAAAGAGTCTGTGAAGAGACCAGTGAACTTTTTTTTAGTCATTTGTAAAAGTAATTTTGCAAGTGCGCAATAAAAAGACATAAAAACACCATAATTAATTTTAATCACAGGCTGCATAAACAACACTGTAACCATTTATGAGTGCGGTCAATTAAATAGAAAAGAGCAGCTGCATGCCTGTCACTACACGCACACACACACTGTTATTAACTGTTACTTTATAGGCCTGAAGTCTAAAGGACCGCCGATGATACTAAAAATCAAACAATCTCAACTGTGACAGGTGTCATAAGGCAATTATCGCTCGTCAAACTCCCAAAGGTGAAAATTGTGCTGTCTGCTCAAAGCTTTTTGTTCCTCTGCTTATCAAAGACAAACTAACAAAGAAGACTAATTATCACCAGCGAAAAAGAAAGTAGCAGGGTCACAAAAATCCACTAAAAACTATAGTTCTTTATTAACTGTTTTAGCTTAATTTAAAAAGAAATTGGTGTGAACAATGCAAGTTACCTGATACTCAAAGGAAAGTCGGTTTTAGTGAACCTCTGAAGAAGATGATTACAGTGTTTTCTATGTTTTTTTAAGTGTGTGGTAGGAATTATCAACAAGTGAAAACAGAGATTTTTTTTCTTTTGCTAATAAAGGATTTTTTTCTTTTGATGTAGCCAAACGCTGCAATATGTGAGAATTTACACTTTGTACTGAGCAAAACTCAAGCCGACATCAATAGATTTCGCTCAAAATGTAAAAAACAGCTCTGAATCCAAAATAATTATATTTTTTCTTAACAATCGGCTAAAAATAACATTATTTTCAGGATACCGCTTTCTTCAAATATTACTAATCTTACCCATCCGAGCCTCCTCAGCTTCAATAATCCTGCGCACTGACTCCTGCATGAGCAAGACCTTTAGATATGAAAAGAGACACAAATAATGAGGTTTTACATTGTGTGGATTAAACTAATGAATTTGACTAATGCTCTGCATTTTATCTAATCCCATCTCTCTCTACTGGCAAGAATAATACTGCTTGACAGACACAACACCTGCATCCCTTATCTAACGTTGACAACAACGCAGGATTGGCACCGCAGCTTGTAAAATACTCACAGCAGCTTCTGCCTCCTGTTTCTTTTTGGCTATATCAGAGGCCGAGCTCTCCCTTTGCTTCTCCAAATCTCTGTTGAGTTCAAAGATAAATGGAGAAATAAAATGAGCTCATAAAATCTGCCCATAATAATACATGTGGCGCTACTTCCAATAACACCGCTTGCGTGAAACAACTAAGGTAAAGAAAGTTTCTTACTGTTCCTTCTGGGCCCGCACATATGGCCGAATAATAAGCTGCTGCATGGCGAGGTAGAATACCAGTGGTCCCACTGTGGCGTAAAATACAGCACTAGGCAGGAGTTGGTCAGTCAGGTGAATAGGGAAGAAATACGTCTGGCTGGCTCTGTTAAGTCTGTGGATACAGAGTTGGTTTTAATATTTCTATCTATAGTCATATGCCTGAGGTTGAAAACACAGCAAAGTGAAAACACTGCAGAACTCCAGGTCAAGTGGGAGAGTGAGCTGTGCGCTGTTTCTCAGATGATTAATTTATGTGATATGCTCTCCTTAAGTCTGTCTGTGTCTAAAAATAAAATGTAAGCTGTACATACACTTGCTTTTAAATCATACCCCAGGAACACCTAACATCATATTGTATTGAATCCTGTGTTAACATGTGCAGATACACACTCCCAATTTGTGAAAAAAAAGGAGAAATGGCAACAAGAAATTGAGGGAAACTTGGGAAACTCCAATGAATGGGAAATTGGAACAACGAGTTACACTTACTTAATCTTGAGGGAGACACCTTGGGGCACTCCCACGCTGACTGTGGCCCCCAGGACACTGTGTCGACTGATCTTCCTCTCGGCACCGTATTCTACCACAGTCCCAAAAAACCCTGATCTGCACCAAAAGCGCAAAGTTACAACCACTCTACCCATCATTTAGTTTAACAGGCCAGTTCCCTGCACAACAATTATCCCACCCAAACTTCATTTAATAGAAACATTAATCACTCTAGAGTTTTACACCAGAAAAGCAACGTTAATATGACCTACAACAGGGGTTCCATTATGAACACATATTGCTCGTTAACAACATACTTTACTGAGCCCTTAATCTTCGTCTGGTCTTCATCCTGAAACTTGTACTGGTAGCTCATCATCATAAAAGTGTGAGGAATGCCAAGCTGCAGAGATAAAATGTGAGCGTTAATCTTGGTGATACTGTGATAAACGGCTGTGATTTTCAGTTAAATATCACTCCTGGCTCCTGACCTGCATTGCGAAGGTGAAATGGCTGCTCTTAGTGTCCCTCACTATGCTGGTGTTCATAGAAGACTGGATCCCCCAGCGCCACTGCAGGTACCCCATAGTGTTCTTGTCTAGGTGACGGGCCAGCACCGTGGTGAACCCAGGACGCACGCCTCGAGATGAAAACTGGAGCCCGCACTGAGCAGTCACAAAGCTGAGAAAACACGCAAAATAAAGAAATTGGTGAAATTGTTCACGTTGTTGCAAAAATATCGAGGATTGACTTGTTTTTCTCTAGCACTTCTAAGCATACAATCGAGGCGTCAAGTTGCGGAATATCTTCATTCCGAGGAAAGGTCCGTGAGTGTCTCCGGCTCCCAACTCTACCTGTTTAAACACAGACAGCAAAAACGTCTCACATCTTAAAATGTCATAGCGTGTTATTAAAAACCCACACACGCCTGTTTTGTGACAAATCCCAGCAATTTACAGTACTAGGGAGTGTGCAATGCCCACTGAAAACACAGCATACCTCTCCCCACCCCTTAGCTGATGTGACTCTTCTCAAAGCCAGGTTAATAGAGCCGCCTCCGTTTCCATTGTGGGTTGACAAGGACCCAGACAGAATGGCTGTGTCTTTTGTAGTGAGAGGAGCCTGCAGTAGAATACATAAAACTGTGAGTCCTGTTATTAGCATCAAGTCAAACATCTTTCCCAAAAGCCATCACAGACTCATTGGCATCTCTTAATCCAATATATAGAAGAGCAAGAATCCTGGGGCAACCAGTTACCTCTATAGATTGTGATATGTGCATTTTGTTGATTTCCACATGTGGGACTCCACCTCCAACCATATCTTCATAGTCCTCTTCATACCGGTCAAAAAGGTCTGTGGCGTCAATACCCACACTAATCGTTCCCTGTGAAATTATCACGAATCGATACAGTGTTTATTGAAAATTCATAAAAAATGCACACCATTCCTGGGTTTTATTCACTTCAATGCGAGGTTTCTTATCTTCCCTCAAACATACCTTTGGGTTGGTCCTTTGCTGAAGTCTTCTCTCCTCTCGCTCTTTCTGAAGACGCTCATACTCTTCTCGAATCTCTGCAGGGGTTCTTTTCCTTTCCACCACCTGCAGGCAGAAGATATGTTATTTGAATGTAAACCGAGCAGAACTGACTGGTTGCAGATACAGGTTTACACTTGGAAACATAAATAAATAAAAATAAATATATAAATCACTCTCCCATATATTCTTCCTCTGTAAATATTTGTTCTTTCTGCATCATACTTTGTACAGTCCAGCATTATTAGATGAAGGCAAAGGTAGAACAGTTTCACACAAAGGCACCAACGCTACATTTTTTAAGGATGTTATTTTTTAATGCGTGCCTCTTGATGTTTCCATCAGCTTTCTCAAGATGTCGATATCCAGCTAAGAGATATTTGAACACTAACAAAGACAGGAGGCTTTTTCTTTTTGAATTTCTCAATATTGTTTTGCCAACTTGCAATGAATATGGTCAGAAGTTACAAGGTACTTTTGACTGCTCCCTTATTTCCCATGGGGTTACCACTGCAGACGGATCCACATATTTGATTTGGAACAGATAAGACTGGCACTGGAATTACACTAGCTTGTGAACCCCTGAAGACTGAGTTTGTGTTTTGGACCATGCATCTTTTCTATGAAAGACACAGACAAACCACAACACCACAGAGTTCTGAAAATTTAATTACAAAATTTACTCTACGCTTGGTTTTGACTAGCAATGCATGTCATATTTATCATGAATTCAATATACAGTATTTTAAGAATGAATAAGTTGACTCTTGTAATCGGTATTGTCGAAATTCAGAACGCTACAGAGCTGGTATTGAAGTTTTTCGCACGTGAAAAGGAAGTTATAGGTGTGTCAGTGTATATTACTTAATAGCAAACAATAGTTCAACACAACGACCATTCTTTCTAATTATGGATGTGATGTATGCTTCAGTGGGAAATCAACCGTGTAGGTACATTGTAACCGCAAACCCCTCTGAAACCCTACGATGTAAAGACCATCATAACCTGACATGCACCTCCCTCCCCGTAATTACATGCCACGTCAACACAGCCCATAACTAGTGATTATCATTGATTCTTTCTATTCATTTCTAGCTACTTTTTCACTGCAATTTATTTATTTATAAGTGAGAGGATAACAATCATTGCCTCAATATAAGGAATAATAATCACAGTATCAGATTATTAGGAATCTCAAATGTCAGCAATTTCCTGGAATGAGACTGCAGAAACTATTTTAACTGATTGTACAAAACTTGAGGGATAAATATGTTTGAAGACACCAGACATTGTGGACCCAAGGGAGAAAAAAAGTCTATCGTTGCTGGCACTGGATGTAAAATATGACCACAAGGCACTCAATCAATCAATGGATCACACAGAACAATAAATGCTGGCAGCGACCTCAGCCACTCAACATAGGATATGTCATAGGCACTGAAGACGTCTAAACAAGTCACAAGTCACTGAGAGACTCACCTCCCATCCTTCAACATCAAGTCCTCGCTTGCCATAGATATCATAGATGGCACGTGCCTGAGGGTCACTGAGCACTAGAAAGAGATTCAAAATATAAACCATCAGTATGCTTTCTCTACGTCAAAACATACTCAAGAGCATCAGCAGTTCAACACAGGGTTGAGAAAGGAATCAAAAGGAAATGGGATCAATACTCTTCTTACCTTCATAAGCTTCGTGTACAAGGTTAAAAAGGTGCTCTGCTTGTCGCTTTAGTTCAGGATCCCGGTGTTTGTCTGGGTGATAGAGCATGCATAATCGTCTGTATGCCGCCTTCAGCTCCTCCTGCGTAGCCTGAAGGGAAAAAAAGAGAGCACAGCATAGTTACAACATAACATAACGCGGATTAAAAATTGTTTTTAAAAATGTAATCTAGCCTACCATTACCCCAGCATATTTTATGTTTTAAAATCACTCGGAGTGATATTTTTATAACCGATTCGGAATCAGTTTTTACCTTCCTTGCTTAAGAATGTGGAAATTATAATAACATTTATAGTTCAGTATACTTACACACTTTAGCCTGCCAGCAAATGGTTTTCTTTTGCATAACGAATTTTCAGATAAACACGATGCTTTTTGCTGCTACAAGTAAATAATCACGACCAAAAACGTCCGATTCCTGCAGACTTAAAAAGTCCATCTATACTATAATCAGCACTGCGTGTTGCATGCTGCAGCTCCGAAGTTACATTAGCTACTTAGCACTCTCCAAAGTACATGACATACATGTGAAATTGAAAATAAAACAATTGCCAGTCCGGAAACATCAGCTCTTAGATTGCCACATAAACACACCGATTCTCTGTCCTGCACAAGCAACATATTACGCTGCCAAAGCTGTCACCCACGACCCTTCTGTGCTCACTGAAACAACCGAAGAGTTAACCAATGTCGAGGGTCACTAGTTAGCTGCCTAGCTAATGTTTCATCTATGTTTGGGAGCAACGCTTTAATAACAGCAGTATAAAGTTTATAGGACGACCGATGCTGAATCCGCACACGCAATCATTCAGATCCCAGCTGCATATTGTACCTCTCTTCTGACATTTAGCAGGGAATAATAATCATCACTGGCGAGCTCATCATCGTCTAAGGGAGACGCCATGTTCACACCCGGTCATCTCTTCTTTGTGCCACTTATGTCGCTCCAAGTCTCCTCTTCGCGCTCTGTCGCCCCCTGGTGTTGGGATGAGCGACAACTCCGCGGCCGTTTCCTAAATGCTGACACATTGCGACGCGGTCCTGTGCATATTTAAGTTTGAATTCATTAATTGCAGTTGATGTGCTTATGAGGAATAATGCGTAGGAAAGAATTATGAAGTAACCCGGCTTTTTTTTTGCTTTTGTTTTGTTGTTGTTGTTTTTGCACTGCAGCCATCCGCGAATTTACTTTAAAGTTACTTTAGTGTTCATTCAACCTGATTTATTTTATTTCAGTTTTGCAAATGATACTATATAATGGCTAAATAACGTGCAGGGAAGAAATATTATGTATATACACCGAATGTTCTTTTTTATGTGAGAGAAAATGAATATTGCTCATTTTAGAGGGAACGTGTATGCCTTAATTCTAAAGGGATATTGCCTGCATCACATTCAGCTATAGAAGCAATTAAGGCAGGGGGTGAAGAAAATCACATTAGGTCTTTCATTAATTACTCTCCTCGCAATAACAACAAGCCGTTGACTGCACGAGGCGCAGCAGCAGGCAGCAGAGGAGCTGTTCTTTCAGCACCACCTCAAACTATACACTGCATTTCAACGCTGACGGCCAGCAGCCTGTTAAAGGCTGTCCTTGAGTGGAGTGCCGCAGTTGAAGCGATTAAGCACAGTGATCTGTAATTAGATTGCCTCTAGCCATTTAACGTATATTGTCAAGTATGTGTGATTGCGCCATAATGATAGCAGTTACAAGAAAATCCTCCGTGGCATGTAGCGGGTAGAGTTAAAAGTTAACTCTGGACCAGAAACAGCTGTTTACATGGACTCCACCGCCGGCAGCCTCCCTCATGGTGAAACAAGAGGTGGTATCCACATCTCCTGGAAATCAATGCGGTTTTCAGTATTGTGGTGAAATCATTTAGACAGGCCTACAGGGGAAAAAGTAGTCTGCAGGCTCCCCAATGTAAACGGACACATGATTGACAGTCTGCGCAGAGAACTGTCCAATATGTCTCAAATGCTTTATCATTTGTTTCTTTACAGGGCTGCACATTTGTCTTCAACTCAAACTCGGTGTCTTAAATACGGGAAAATGAAACTTAAAACAAAGTGCTCCATGATGGATGATTATGGAAAATTCTCTCTCTTTTTTCTTTTCTGAGGCTGAACCTCCAGTTATTAGTTGTACGAACCAGCTCGTGTCTCCAGTATCAGATTAGATAAGCAGACTTTGATTAAAAAACAATTAATGAAGAACATTAGACACTTAATTTCTTCTAATAACTGGTTTTGCGTCACTCGGAAATGACAGTGTAAAACAACTTGGGTGGGGTGGCTCAAAAGGGAAGCATTTAATATTCACAGTCTAATCAGTTTCTAAAAAAATAAATAAATAAAGAAGGAAAATTATGAAAGCAACCTGCCAGACATTAAAGTTTTCTTTCCCTTTTTATAATACTGTCTTTTAAAGACCAGCATTGCCTCTGAGCTGTAAAAATATATTAAATAAAAATATTTATATTTAAAAAAAACCCTAACAAAATACGGCTGGTGGTGCCAAGGTGAGGTGAGATGTGTTGTTTTTCATCCCGGAGCCTCTCTGTCAGTCACCGCCTCACAGCCAATGATAAGTTCGCCTCGGTCGGACCGACTCGCCGCTTGCTCCTCCGGTCCCTCCTCGTGCTGTCCTCGCCGTGCACGCGCGTGGTACCCACGGTCGTGAGGAGGAGGAGGATGTTGCGCGTGAAGGGGAAATGGCTGCCGAAAACAAGCCGGAAGGTAAGAGAAATATAATGGGATTAATTTACTAGTATGACCGCGGTGTGGGTTTTGGAAGAGCTGCAACTCCGTGCGGAAATGACACACGCGTGAAGCCGAGCGGAGAAATTTTCGGTAGAAAGCGGCTCCGCTATTTTCCTCCGAATAGGCTGCTAAAACGTGGAGACATCACCTAGCCAGCTAATATTAGCTTGCATTCTAGCCAAGCTACTATTCCCATCGTAGCCCACATTTAAAAGCACGCCACTGGGACGAATAGCGTGGCAAAAGTGCCGTGTTTACCGTTTATTGTGCTCGGGTTCCTTGTCAAATGACGAGCAATTCAAGTTGTTAACAACAAGGCTAAGTTAATGACAACATGTCATTGGCATCGACCAACTTCTTCCCTTATTACCCAGCTTTAAAAGCGGCTTGGTTGTGTTAGTTTATATGTCAATACGGCTCTGTTTTCAAGCCGCTTTTTGCAGCTTGTTTTGACGGCATTACAATAGGCTAATTATTAAGACATGTCTGATTTAAAATGTAGCCTGTAAGTCTTGTTTTTTATCTCTCTTTCTTTCTTTCTCCTCTTGGAGAGGGTCGTTTAGTCCCCCACCTCTTGAAGCGCGAGAAATTTCTTCGGCTTTCAGCGGATAGTGTTTATGAGCCAGAAGTGATGTATTGTTTTTAAACGAGCGAATATTAGCCTCCGTTTTCCAAATGCCAATTAATACTACTTGGCCTATATTTGGTCCGAAACACGGGCATCAAAGCGTTGTGATGCCTACTCCGCTCGCAATGCCCTATCGCACTTGAAATGCCATCACACCGGAGGAAGCAGGGAGGATGGAGAGTAGGATTTCCAGCAGCCTGCCTGCCCATTACACTACTTTACAGATAGGACAAAACGAAGACTTCCCTCCCCTCCTCAGCTGACTTCACACGGCTTGCTAACTTGAAATGAAATGCACTAGACTTAATTATTTTCCTTCTTAGTGGAATATTTTATTGCAACCCATATGCATAAGAGATTTGATCTCATTCAGACAGGCCCATGGATTTTTTGGGTGAGTAATTAAACAACGCCTGCATGAAAATAAAGATGTGATCCATGATTTTTAAACGGACCGGTTTTCCTGGCGCCTATTCACTGATAATGGTATTTGAAGCTGGCTGGAGCCAGTTACTTATTTACAATCTCAGTGTTTTTGATACAGATGAAATGTGTATATGTTAAAATATATATTTTCAACAATGATCTTAGAATTAAACGCCTGATTATTTACATGTTATAGTTTGTGTGTATTCATACGTTTTTGCTATTGTTACTTTAATTGATTTATTGATAATTATCTAACTTTTTTATTGAACAGAATACAGTGGTAGATAATTCAAATCATATGTTCTTGTTTTTTATATATATTTGCTGATTTATATAGAGCTTTAGGGTGCAGAAAAGAGTCTTTCTAGGTTTTTCTTTTTCTTTTCTTTTTTAAACTGGCTGCTTGAATTGAGAAAGACAACATTTTTTAATTTAAAAAAAAATGGTCCAGCTGTTTCTGAGCTGTTCTTTATGTTTTTTTTGCAGGGTTTAAAATTAAACAGGCATCTGTCAGTCTTTGGTGTCAGTAACCTCAAACACAAATTCTTTTTGATGTAGAATTATTGTAATGTTTCAAATTGTCTCGGTCCATGTGAGGAGAGATGATAAAACGCTGGGATTTTAGTTGTTTGGATGTCAGTGTGCCAACCACTAAAGCGAGTCCCACCAGGGGGTGGTATTGAGCTACAGAAGCGCACTTACATGAGGGATCAGTCTGCGGCTATGACAAAAAAAATGAAGACATCTGGTTTTGTGATAGTAATGACTTCACTATGGTGTATAGTCCTAATGAATTCATCTACATAGCTGAACTTAGCAAATAGACTGTAGCTGATAATCGCGATGTCTCCCCCAACACGAGGAGCTCTCACTGCAAACCTTGACTTGAAAGTCCCATTGCTGAGCCGGTCAAGTTATTTTCAGAGTTCCTATGAGGCCGGTCAGTGGAAAAAGGAGGAGGAAGGGGGGCATAAAGAGACAGAGAGTGCTTCATACCTTCATGTAAACGCTATATACTCTCATGCATACCTGGCCGTTAAAGCTTTTACATAAAGCTGTCGTGAATCATTCCACTTGAACCAAGTCTTTTTGGCTTTTCAGCAGGAATGTAAAACGTTTAAACGAACACAGCTTTTACAGTTTTTACATGACGTGTTCCTGAATGTCTGGCTGCCACTAAGAGAGCTCAACAGTGTTTCCTTAACCTTTTGTCCTTGTGGTATGCGGGCAGTGCCGATCGCTCTTAGCTGTTTGGCAGGTCTTATGATGGCCCATAACAACTGAGGGTTACATCTTGTGTTAAACCCAGGGGCCATGACCCAGCCTCACGTCGTGGTGTAATGTTTACATCCTGGGGTATTTCTCTCCAGCCTAACTGATCGTCTATCCCCTTGGGGTTATTTTTTTTCCCCCTTCACACTCATAAAAAGCTCTGTGTGTCCGTTACTTTAAGTACAAAGCCTGGAGGGCACTGAAAGGACATGCTTGATATGTCTCACACTGACACTGGTCTGGATAAAACTACAGCCAGTGGTCTTATGAATCCGCTAGAGCAGAAATTCCATATAGATATTTCAGTACTACAGCCAAATGTGAGAAATAAAACAAGGAGGTTTGTAAAGAAAAGAAAACACCATGTGAAAATGCAATCATGATATTAACCTCTGAATTGAAATCTTATGGTATTTTTCCCAGCCTACCAGAATCATGTAGCACACTTTGATTAATATAAAATCAGGTAATTGCAAATCCAATGATGAAGGGAGTGTTTACTCACACTTAAAGTTCATACAGGTGTGTTAACCTGCATAAACCCAAGACTAATCCAAACAGTCAATAAAGGTTGCTTTTTGAAATGTAGTAAATAAGGCCTGCGGTTTCTGCCCGTGTAGGAAGGGCTTTTTCTCATTTTTTTAACGCAGGCACAGTTTGAAAAGTTTCACGATCTTATCATTTCACTCAAAGTTCAGGGTGAAGCAGCAGGAAAACATCAAGTAAACACGCAGTCAGCCATTAACTTACAAAAGTGCTTGTGCAGCAATGGCATAAATATTTCTCTGCTGTTTTGTAAAGAAGGATGAATTTAACCTCCTCGTGATGCCAGACGACTTGCTCTGCCAGTTTTGTGTGGAATCAGGATATAGCTACATTTTTTCCCAGGCTTTTAATTGAATCATAGAAGTATGGATGGGTGGGACCCACGTCCAGTCTGTGGTTGCTGAGACGTCTGCATGTAATAGACCTTTACCGACAGCTTTGCAGGGTCTCCACTGGTTGATTGTATTGATTCTTCCAGCTCACCAATGACACAATAAGAAGTGTTACTGACCCATATCAAAACAGGCCAGAGCTATACTAACCTATATCAAGGGGCATTTTCCTTGTAGAGAGAAAAAGATTGAGTTGATGGAAAGCTTCACTGTTTTAAACAACCAATAGACAAATTCAATATGTATTATTACCCTGATTATTGTTGGTGTTATTATTATTCCCATCACATTTTTCCCAACAGCTCTTGTGTGTTTTAAATGCATTTCAAAAAACTGTGTGTAGTTTCTGTTGATGTTGCTTGCATGGGGGAGTTTGCTTAGGTATCACAGGCTGGGAGAATGCTTCTTTTCCTCGATTTTCTCTACTTTTCTCTTTGCCTCCTGAAGGACTGAAGAAAGTTCGTAATCCGGATCGAATGTACAGATCAGCAGTGTGTTATGCTGGCCATGGTCCACCTAAGAATATCAGTGATGACACAGAGACGAACAGTAAGAGTCAGTTATTAATACTGCATTGCTGCTGCAAGAGGCCACTAGCTGGCCAATCTATTATTCATCCATCAATTCATTTATTTACTTCTTGATTTCATCCGTCCCCATGCCCCCTCCCTCTTTTATTCTTCTCCAACACAACACCACCTCCGGCTGTTCTGTTGATTGAAGTGTCTGCTTTACAGGATCACGCTGTCAATAGTTGAAGTGTTGTCGTTAACTAAGAGTGATTTCAGGTTGAGGCCAGGGGATCAGGACCTGAGCAGACCCTCAGAGAGAAAGCTTACGCTTTGATCCATCAATTATGACCCAGGACTTGCTTTTTCTTTGCTTTTCTTAAACCTGTATTTGATGGAGGGGTATCAAGTCAGGTTAACGGTATGTTGTAAAAATGCTGGAAAAATAAATAGTGTATGACCAAATATAAAAGAAATAGCATCCTATATATTTTTCCTTTATGGGTTAATATTTGTCTCTGTCTCCCTCTCATTTCATTTGCACTCGATCAGAACTCTAGATCAGACATCATAGAGGAGGTTTTTATGACTTGTAAAAGCTAGCTTCTGTAGGGATTGGTTCAGTGCGCTTACAAGTCTGTGCACAAGCGCTATTTTCTGTCATGACCAAAACAAGTCAATCAGAAATATAGGCCAAAGTGTTGACTTTATTTGTGGTGATTTTCCCTTCATTCCTCTTTAGAGAACATTGCCTGAATTTTAGCCTCTGTCTTTTTCCATTGAAAAAAACGGTCCCCTCTAAAGCAGATTGTTCCTCTGCAAAAAGGAGTGCCTTCATTGTTAATGAATACACCAGTCTCTTCAATGCTGGGAGACTCTGTTGATCTAGGCTAGAGACTGGGTAATTAAGTGTGCTCATGTATTGTCATTTCTAAATAGTAAGTCTGAAATCACCCCCAACCCCTTGTTAGACTCTTCACTCGATATGTGTCACTGGAAGAGCTTTGCTGCACCAGATCTTTTTGGTATTTTTAACAGAGAATGTTTTGAAAGATTTAATGCCAAGGGAGTGCCAGTGCAGATCTATGAAACAGTGATGCAGACTGTAACGGGAACATTTTTGATAGACTTTTGCGTTACCCTTTCATGTGTGACAACTGTGACTGACAATACGTTTTGCCAGTGTTGCTGTTTTCCCTCATGTTATTGCATGGTATTACAGTATCCTGTTCCCATGTCAGACACCCCGTTTAATGTGTTCAGCCTGGAGGGTTTTCTGCCTACCAGGACACTCTGTAGCAGAATACAAGAGCTCAAACAAGCAGGTAAACCATTGATCTGAGTAATCGTCTGAGTAATTGTGGGAGTAGTTATGATACAGAAAGAAGGGTTTTGTTTGTGTGCATGTGTAAGCTAGAGGGAAAAAACAGAAAGAGAACAAGAGCAAGAGAGAGGGAGTGAGAGTGAGAGAGAGACCTCACCTCTGCTCTCCTTGAGATGGGATTTTTATGGATGGGTGAGCGTGGTGAGGGCTGAGAACACATAAAGAGTCATTTTCAGTTTGTTGCAGGCAGTTAACCATGTGTACATGTTTGTTGAACTTTCAGTAATAGGCGCAGGCTTTTTTTTGAGCTGTTTGACTTTTTGACAGTCTTTGCTTATTATGCTACATTATAGTATACTATTAACTACACAGAGACAAAGTGTGTCCAGCATATGGCCATTGAGGTAATGTAAACAGTGTAAATGTAAATAGTGAAAGCTGCAATACTGCACATGTTGCATCTTGTAGCACAACGGCATAAGAAAATGTTCCCAGTGAGATTCAGTCCTATTCAGATCTCTCGCTGGCATGCAGATGCTTTCTCCCTTTCCCAGCGGGGAAAAAAAACCTTTAGCATTTTTTACAACAGCTGTTGTGTGCATTCCTGGTCAAACAACCATCCTTGATTCTTTCACTAGACGCCGTATAATGGTCTCTTTGCTTTAGGTTTATAGTACCATAGCTGTGCTATAGCGAAGTTCACCAGTTCACTTTTTTTGCTCGTGGGCAGTTTGTAATTTCACTAGATGTAAGAGTGTTATCGAACAGGCTATGGGCCAAATGATAAAGATAATTGGTTTCCCCGTCCTACACTAAAACATAGCTATTTTAAGTCTGCGTCTACATACTACATACTCCTCTCTGTGTTCCCATCAAGAGCCATCAGGCTGTGGGGAGACCAGCCCCTGGACGATAGGCATTACTGTCGTTATTGCCAGGGAAATTTGACACTACTTAAATTGTCCTGTGTTGTTTTAAAGCTCAGCTCAGGATCTCCCACAAGTGCTTGGCTATAGACTCTCGTCTAATCAAGTGTTTGGTTCACTACTGGACAAGAGCAACCACTTTTTCTTTTAGGTACAGCCTAATCAGTGATATAGATTAAAGGTCTGCATGAATTAAATAGTGTTTTTGTAATATTTGGAAACATTTCAAGCCCGTTAAGATTAGAGATTTCAAATCAGTTTAATTAGTGAATTTAGATTTTCTGTGTGGAAATAAAAGAGAAACTTGAGAAAATCGTTTTTGTTGTTGTGTGATATATTTAAAGCTGTATCAAGTTAATTAAAGATCAGCAGTCGATTAATTTTTTTTAGAAACAAGCCATTTTAGCTGTCAGAATTGTTAAATGAATGTGGAAATCACAGCGTTTGACCAAAAATAGTTTGTGCAAGGATTTGGGGGATTAGATGGATCACAGAAATGTGTACACATCTTTAGGCTACTGAAACCAATATCCCGTTACAGTAAATGCATTGGCCATAGACTCATGCAGGTTAAGCCCACTTTTTCTCTTTCCTCTTCATTTTTTTCACATCTCACAACTAGATTAATTGGTTTTAGTTTCCAGCGTGTTATCAGTTGACCATTTCCCCCTGGCTGCATAAGTTCATCTCTGCTTCACATTTGAACACACTTTGTCTGGATTTTCATCAAGCTAACATGTTCCCCGTTTCTACCGATGGTGTGAGCTGTAGGTCCACTCTGTCACCTTCTGTATGTCTGGTCATTATATCTACTGCATGAGACATACAACACATTATACATTTCTCTACGCATTTCATGAATTTTCTTACTGGTCTGTGCATGCATTAACTGCATGTGTGCTCTAGTATTTGTCTGCATGCTACAGATAGAAAGCATATATATCTTATACTTTTCTTCCTTCCTGTCTATTTTAGCAGGCCTGTGCTTTTATGTTTTCATAGCCCATGGATATCTTACCTACAAACTGAAACATAATGCAGTTAATTTTTTATATTCCTTTAGAAGCAGTTGGAAAATTAGCTGCTTTAGGAAAAAAACATCACTGCTAGTTTCAAAAGATGCAACAAATGAAAGCACCACACATTAAATGGTGTTCAGGAAGTCTTGAGAAATGTCCCTTTACTTAATAAAAAGTCATAATAAATGCACGTATTTCTTCAAGGATGTTTAAGTGATCAAGATGTGACCATCATTGCAATTTTCATGTGGAAGTCTGCATCAAGGCAAAACCTCTTTGCATATGTTGTTTTTTGTTTTCAGTACAGCACTACTAATTTGTTTTTTGAATACAGCGCTTTGTAGTGGATAAAAAAGCACATTTTTGCCTCTGTTCGCTTGACATTTTGTCACCTCAGTTGATGAAATGTGTCTGAACTTATCTCATTTGCCTAACCACACTAATTTCTAAGCTAAAGTCTTTTTTCAATTTTTGGTCCAGCCCAGTGGATGGCTGTCAAACAACATAATGATAACAGACACTGCCATAGACCTAATTCAGTTTCAGAGCACTTCTTACTGCACAGAGACGAGGGCCAAATATTTATCCACAGGACTGTTTGTTCTTCTCTGATTCACCTCCCATGTGTTCTAGGTATAACTACAAAAGAACAGTTAGACTCCTCTTCACATCCATAAGCCATATTAGCCACTGAACTGTTGTGGAAAATGTTTGCATTCAAAGTTACTTTGGGTATGCACCACCAGCAGCGATTTGTTGAATGATCTATAGCCAAAACATTAGCTTGCTATTTCTCCACAATGTGGGCACAGATTAAAAAGAAAAACTGTCACTCCCAGTGCGCTCTGAGACAGAGACGGAAGAGAGAGGGTTTTGCGTTCAGGGCTCAGATATTGATTAAAGATTTGTTTTTGTCAGCCTTTCCAGTCTCATGACCCTCGCTCTCATCTCTAGGGTGGGGCTGGAGCAAGCTAGCATGACAGATACCCTTAAATTTGGCCCAAGTGTTTGCTTAGCAGCCAGGATCAGCGATAATCCAAACATCATCACAGAGAAATATATATATCTTTATACCCATTCGTCAAAGGGTGATGTAAATTATACAGCAGCATGCACAGACTGCCACTGTTCAGCTCATACATGGCCTGTGGTGGCAACATGAAAGCTGCAGACCTCTAGTCTCTATATTGAAAAGCATTCCTCTCCCCGTTTAGCCTTTTGTATGTGAGCTCACTCATCAAGACCTAGAATGTAATTGGCTCCAGTGTGCCAGCTCAGCTCAGCACATCCTCTCGTGTAACAAGCTCTGGTATCAGCCTGTCTTGCACTTTAGTGTTTCACAACCAAATAGTAGTTTTCTGTAGATCCTTCTCTTGGCTAATGTACAGGCAGTCATTAAGGCTGCTGTTTAAACTCCAAAATAAATATTAAACCTTACAGGGGTTCCATGGGAAAAGCAAAGAAGTAGAGTTGTTTATAGACTTTGATCAACTTCTGGTTAAGAAAAAAGAGCTACATTTACATTCTCAAAGCCAAATTTTAGTGGGTAAGTTCCTGTTTATCCACTGATCAAATCAGGCAATTTGATTAAGAAGAGCTTGTCTATATTCTCTAAACCTGCTAGGCCCCCTCAGGGCTGTTTTTGTATCACACACAAACTACAGGATATATACAAGATATCCATTCCACATTCCGCAATGGACAGATTTTTAATTAGTAAACAATACTTTGTAGGAACGCTCACAGTTTCTCCTTTGCATCAGTGAAAATGCCCGGTGGAAGAAAGACATACTGTAGCTGAAATATTGTAAGTTCTGATAAATAGCAGGTGACAGAACAAAAAGAGTTTAGAGTTATTAGAGTGCTGTAAAAGGAAACCTCAGTAATGAAGAGTTCACTTTTGTGTGTTTAAGAGCCTTGTAAGAAATGTTTTTTAAAAGACCCCATTCAAGTTAGACAAGGACTCCCAGATTAGAGAAGGCCAAAACTGAGCATCTGAGGAAGTGCCACATCTAAAAAAACATGGTTTATTTAACAGCAAAAAGCACAGAACGCTGTTTGAAACATGACAGTAGTTAACCTGTTCGTCAAAGAAATGCAGTCATTCAAAACCCAGAGACAATAGCCCTATATATAATCTGATGTTTTGGTACTGTAAGGTCTCTGGCGTTTTTGTACCTGGTGTTAATAATAGCCTCCATAGTAAATGCCTAGTTTCTCTCCAGTTTATATTAAAATGGAAGGAAAAAAAACATTATCGCCGGTCCACTGAATGAATGATGTTAATGTCAAATATTAAATAAAAGCAGCAGAATTTCTTTGTGTTTTCTGTCTGGCTTAATTTGGACATTATGAAGATTTAGTATTAAAGTTAATAAAGCTTAACCTATATCTTTTCTCATAGATCAGTTAGTACTACTGTTAAAGGTTTAGTTGCAAATCCTTTGCTGTCAATGAATAACTGAAATCCACGATCTGTAGACATAAACAGATACTTGGCAAATTCCCTGGAGATGCTCTGCCAGGTCTGTATTGCAGCCATACTAATTTCTTGCTTGTTTTGGGGACATTTTGCCTTCAGTCTGGTCTTCAGCAAGTGTAACACATGCTCACTTGGATTGAGGTCAGCTGACTGAATCGGCCAGTCAGAAACATTACGCTGACTGAAAAATAGTGAAAGTCAGCAGTTAAAGCCCACAGAGTGTGTCTCATTCAAATGCATTGTCCCGGGGAAACTGTTCTAAATGCACTGCATGTATGATATATTGATTTAAAATTAAATACAGAGGATTGAAAGTATACTTTTTTCAGTATAAAATTAAGATTTGTTAACACCAAAATAAAAATGGCGAAATGCTTTTAACATTCAGAATGTTTACATGTAGCACATTAGTAATCTAATCATTCTCCAGTTTGGTGGTAACCTGATTTCAGAGGCATCCTTGTAAGGTTAAGGGATTAGGAGAGATCCAGTTAACACCTTGTTAGTCTTGCAGGGTTTACATAGGTTGCTTTGACGCTTGGGGGGTTGTTAGCTGACAAATACAAGACTGGCATTTTCAAAGTAGAAAGCAGTTATGTTGCAGTTGTGTCACCCTTTTCATGTGCGCGGCATACTGAGCCGAGATGCTTTTTGCATAATTCAGTGGTCTCTGGCAAAGTTGTAGAACCAAAGGTGCTTTGCTCGAAAACACGTTGTGCAATGACCGGTGTGATTTTAAGGTTATGAAATGATTAAAACCGAGTGGGAGATTTTATTACATCTGTCAAGGTCCTCAATGCTGTTCTCATCCAAAATATTTCAGCCTGCTGGCAGGTTGAGCAGACATATCCTCTTACAGTAGATTTCTATCACAACTCTCTCGGTGAGGAAATCCTCGACATACTTGAGCCTGGTGTTGATGGTGTCATACGAGGGTGTGCCAGAGGGGAGCATTAACTCCCGAATAATCTGAGGAGAGACGGACTCTTCGTATGTACGGATGTGAGCTTTAAACAGCAAATCTTTTAGGAAGGGCGATGGTTAAGACTTTCTACTGACCTGTGAGGTATCAGAGTGTGGATTTAATGTGTTTTTTTTAAATCTGTTTCTTGCTCACATTTGAAGTTGTTGCTCCGAGAACGAGTATCCACATAAAACAGCTTCTTTTCATCTTTTGTCTCTGCCTCTGATCATTCACTTGCAGCATGTTATCTAGTTTTGACAGTGAAACTACTCTGGTGGTACCTAGGAGCAGATGCTGTGTGCGATTCTTAATTGGGTGAAAAAAATCATTACAGATACCTGTGAAGCTCACATAAAACAGGGTCTACATGAGGCTACATGTAAAATAATAGGTACAGACGGATATAGCGGATACCACAGATATGCTTGCATTCCTTTGGGAGTGATGACGTTCCACCTTATGGATTATGGTATTCTTGGGATCCATCTCTATGGATCAGCTGAGTTGAATTTTCTCTTTGGATGTTTCTGGGCAGTTGCACTGCACTCTTTCAGAGATATACAGCAAGCAGGCTGCAGACACTTTTGGTATAGTCTCATAATGAAGTGCACTACTGGATTATTTGTATTGGCTTTATAGTGGTGTTTTGCTTTGGTTGAACTTTTTCTCTATTTGTCTGATATCAGCTACCCCAGGGATCCATAGTCAGCACTCATATTCAGGCTTTTTTTTCCGGTCTCCCCCTTTACTTGCCCATTACGCCTAACCTACAGTTATATAAATGTGAAAGAATGCAGCTCAGTCTGTGATGTTTGCTTCTTGTTCTTCTATATTTTCAGACTATATTGCATTACGGATAAATGCTGTATTTTGCATTACATTTAGTGAATGTATTTACATTTAATTTGAACTCATAAGCACTGAATAACAGATTTATTTGCACATGCTGGGACATTACCTGGATTAAACAGCTCAACATCCAAGATTTACAGTGTAACAGACTTTAAATCCATTAGAAAAAAAGAGAGAAGAAGCTTAAAGTCTATATGAATAGAGGACAGGAATAATGCAAACTTTACTGGCAGCTACAGATACTAGACACTTCTTATTTTGCCCTTTCTTGATTGTAGACTATTCTCTCAGCCTTATACAAATCCCCATCCACACAAATGAACTGTTCCCTTTTCCCACATAGACTGTTCCGATTTTGTTCCATCTAATTGTATATTATTGTTACTGATACAAATGGATACACTGACAATTTCTCCTGTTTTTGTTTAAACTTGTTATCACTTGTAATATCCGTGCTTAGAATATTCTTATTTTTATGTAATTTACAATTTCTAACATATAGCTGTTTATATTAGATTTCTTTATGATATTGTTAATTTAATCTGTTTTGTTTTTTTCGCTCCCTAAGCAAATATAATTTGTCCACGCTTAAGTTATCTGCATATTTAAGCAAGAAAACAGCGATGGAATGAAATGAACATTTGAATGCATCCATGCAAAAGGGTCTACTGTTTCCTAATTCTTGTGAACTGATTGTGAAAAGTAAATTGAACAACATACATTATGATGTAAGCATTGGGCCTGGTAATTGTAATTATTTCCCTGCGTAATATACCACATTATTTGTGCAGCACACAGATTCCCAAATCCCCACACACTATGAAATCACTCAAGGGTGTTTATTGTGTTTAAATAATGAATAGATACAGCCTTTACAAGTTGACACTGAAAAATTTCTGGTGAGCTCCCCCGATAGAATGCATTTCACAGTAAAATAATTTAGTCGACCACAAAATAAAATGTATTCAATACTCTATCCTTAGATTAATTTCCTAATTCAGTTGGGGATAGTTGTTTTACTGTCAGCGTTTTGCTGCTGAGAGACTTGCAGACTGATAAAGAGGGATATGAGCAAGTCAATAAGGTAGGCGAGCTTGTGCTAAATATTCTTTTTTATCATGCTCTTTTTGTAGATGAACATGGACATTTGAAAATATACCTGCCCAAGAAGCTGCTTGAATGTCTACCAAAATGCACGTCGCTGCCAAAGGAGAGACACCGGTGGAACACTAATGAGGTACGGACAGCATTGCTAATCATACCTCTTTCCACTAAATCCATCTCTCTTCAAAGATAGCCGTACATAAGACACTGTTCTCTCGGGCCCTTTTCAGACATATAAATCATATGAAATCTCTCTGAAATAACAACTGCTACCTGTGATGTTCACTTTTACACCAAAATACACTGAACAATGCTGGTATACGTTACATGCTTAAATATGACATATGAAGACAGTGAAAGTGTGATTTTTAAATGTACCTATTAGGGTTTATTTCTAGCTCTTGTGCTCCCACTTCACATTACACCTGTTTCAGCATGTATCATTACTTTGCAAGAATTTGTATTTGCATTAATAACTATATTTGAAATTTAAAGTCCATCTTCATCTTATATTGACACACAGTTTCCTGTGATATTTTTTTAGATGTACTATTGCCAACAAAGATAATTCACTGGTTTCTGTTGCAGCACGTTGTGCAGTGGATTTTCTTTTTATTTAACCTCACTTCTAAACTGAAACATGTCTCCGAGCCTGTAATTTGTGTTTACTAGAGATTTGGCAGCGCTCGTCGTGCATGAAAACCCTGTTTGTTAATGTCACTTGTAAGTTTTATTCACAAAACTTCACCCAGCGAGTTCAGCAAGCAGCGAACACGTAAATAGTGTTTTGCACTGGCAGAATGAAAGTGTTTCATGTTTGCATCACATTAGGTAAGGATGACATACCACATTGTACTTTTTTCCCATATAAATGTTTTGCTTTTTAAGATGTTAGAGATGGCCTTTGTTTTCCTTATCCTTTACCAAGAGATCAGACAGTTTTTGGTCATCATTTATTTATGGTGCTAGACATTAAAAAAAATATCATTTATACAGGAATTTGAAGTCTCTCTGGAAAGTAATCAGTGTTTACCACAAGACTTTTTTTCCAGATCCAGACCCATGTAGACACATCCCAAATTAAAAAAATAAAGCATGCTAAAATGTTGAAAACAATAATAAATGTAATTTTCAGCAATCTTTATGATCCATTATCCACAGCGTAATTGATTTGCTCTATGGCAGTATTTTAGAGCGCAGACCAACGTCTACACAAGTCCCTAGCAGGGACTCGTGTTGCTTCATTTGTCAGCCTGCTTTCTTTCTCAGGGGATACGTTGATGAATTTATCGCTTTCATTTTCACTATTGATACATGAAAAACTTTCTTCTTTACAGAGAATAACTGGTAGCAATTAGATTTAAATACACTCCATGACAAATCTTAAAACCAATATGCAAAAATCAACCATCCATGCTCTTGATTAACAAATTGTGACCACATAAATACAGTCATCTGCAATGATGAAAGTTAATTGACTGAAAAACAACCAGATGATAAGGTACCAGACAGGCCCGTTTCTTAGAAAAAGGATATTCAAAAAGACAATCTGTCAGTAACATACAATTAAATATTATTTCACAGTGACTTTGTGTAGTCAGTCTTTTCAGAAAACACTTATGAGGGTATTAAGATATCTTACGGCGCTGATTAATACAGTAAGACCAAAGCATCTATCCTTGTACTCATCACTTCCATACTCGTGACTTTTCTTACACCTCTCTTCCAGTCTTCATTAAGTTCTCTATCATATCTTTCTCAATAGCCCAGCTGTAGTTATAAAAAACGTACAATGTGTGTGTGTTTCTAATTGGCTGGTGTTGTAACTTGTTTGCCCTGTTTGACCTGCATTGTGCTGTAAGCATTCTAAATTAATTAACATGGCTTTGAAATTGATCTCAAAGTGTAAGTCTAAGCATTTGCTCATGAACGCTGTTGGCCACAATTGTTAGCATGTCTTGTCATTTATTACCAAATTAAATCATAACAGACATATTTGAGAGAAAAAGGACCATGTTGTGTTACTGGCCTGCATATTCCTCCGTGGATTCTTGGCAGGATGATAGAAAATTGTGGGGGGAAAAAAGAAATTAGCAAAAAAAGATGGTTCTCTTGGTGTTATGGTATGCATGCCAATAGTGTTTTCCAGGGCTGAAAAGAGCAAGGCAACCTTTCCTTAAATCAAGGACATTTCTTTATTGTGCAGACCATGCAAATCAGAGTGTTTGGGCCTCACTGGTGGCAGACAGGCAGGAAGGGAGGGATCAGAGAGGCTCTTGTCGGTGCAATTGTGTGACTCTTAGTGAAAGTGACACCTCATCAATTCTGTGCATATTTTTGGCACCGGCTCAGCATGCTTAATGCACTAATTTCCCACATTTTATGTTTAAGGAATATGAGCAGTTTGGTAGCTTGGCTTCTAATGTTCATTTGAGCCATTATTGTGCAACGTACCCCACAGTTATTTTTCTTTCATAGCGCTCTTTAGGCTGGAAAGTTTGGCCTCTTGTGGGAAAACTACAGCTATAGTGGGTTATAGCTATAGCCCACTATAGCTGTAGTTTAACATGGATGGATAACTTGGATGTGTATGTCATTTTTAAGCAAAAAACCTTCTTGTTCCTTGACTTTTAGGGTTCTTGTTTTATGCTATAATTACATGGATAAGTTTAGATAGTTGAAAATGGACAAAACAAGATATTTAAATTCATTTAAATGCACTAATAAATAAACATCCTAGTTTTGGGATTTTAGTCTGTTGTTAGGTGTTTATGAGTATATATTATAATTATAATATAATATATATAATGCTTAAATCAAGTTTTGTGGTATAATTTAAATGTTATTATTGTGAAACTATGGGTGTTCCCATGATATGGGATATGATATAATGCTGTAGGTGCTTTAGGTGTAAATGCTACAAATAGGTCATTTTGACCCATTGATGTTTGGTTCTTTGACAACATGGTGATGTTATAATATCTGATATAGATAAGAACCTGCAGGGAACTTAGCTGCACCTGTGTGCCAATTTCAGTTGTTCAGCTCCTGATTGTTTCGAGTTTGCAAACAAACGATTAGAGATTTTTATGTAAGCTAATAAAATGTGTGCAAAGATTCATCTGTTTCCAGATTTTTAGGGTTTTTGTTGTTTTATCATAGAATTACATGGACAACTTTGGATTGTTTTGTCCACTGTCTAAATAATGAGATTAAAGAAATGTGGATTTTTTTGTTCTGCTTTTATAACAACACAGAACATTAATTTGATATAAATCATGTAATTTGCTATTAAATCACATCAGCTGTAATTTGCATAACATTGGTTTAAAATGGAGCACTGTAACAAAAAATAATTTCCCCCAGGGATCAATAAAGTATTCTGATTCTGATTCTGATTCTGATAATTTATTTAGCATTTTGCAGTACATTAATCGTGTCTCTTATTTATGCACATCCAAACATCTGGTGAACCTCTGATTTTGATTTATTTCCATTCCTAACATGTCTTAATAACTACTTATAAGTTGCACCTAACATAAAAAGGAATTTTTATAAAGAAATTGGTTGCTTATCCTTCTTGCAGCCCACATCTCATTAGAGTCATATGTTTTACTGTTGTTTAAGTCTAGGATTGTTCTGTTTCACTCTGTTTCAGAAGCTCACGTCACACATCTCTTTTTTTTTTTTTTTTGTGAAAGTGAATGAGGATACAACTTGCTGGTTGAAAACTTTAATCTGAAAAGAGAATGAGTCGGGGCTGTGGTGTTGCCAGTGAGGTGAAGTGAAGCTAATGTAGAACTATTCATTTCTATCATTCTCATGATTCCCTTGTGTATTTTCATGAGAAGAAGGTGTGCAGGAATTCATTTCAAGCATTTACTGGAAAATTAGATAAACCAATCGAATCAAAATTCAAGGCAGAGGATGGAAGTTTAGAAGGTTGAATGGTACCCTTGTCAGTAAATCACGAGTAGCGTGCAAGGTACAGATATGCTATCAGCCTTTAAATTATCAATGGGAAAGAAGTACCTGGCTGCTCAAGAGAAAAACATGTTTTTACTGAAAGAAATGGAAAAGGAGGTTGTGATTGAAGTAACACTTTCTTGTGTTGCAATAATCAGTGACATTTCTGTGATTTCTCATCTGTCAAAAATGATTCAAGATCTTAGCACACTTTATAGTGAGCAAGTTGCAAAAGAAAACAGAAAGACTCCCAATGAGTCTATACTTACTTTATTTGAGCAACTGCTTTTTGAGGCTCTCGGGTTAGACAGAGGAGCGAATCTTCATAGAATTCATCTCAGGTCTACAGCCAGCTGCTATTGTCTGGTTTGCTGCTCTGGCACAATGACCCCTATTTTGCTAGACATTTCTGTTGAGATTAGAATCTTTTTAAAGAAGGACATCTTCCACAGGAAGGGCTTTAGGCTTATATCCTTTTCAAGATCAAACAGAGTGAGCCTGATGTTTGGTTATGCCGGCATGGAGGTTTCAGTACTTGAGTTGTGTTGGAGAATTGCTATTTTACCAGGGCTATTTCCCAGATGGACTTTTTGGGTTTTTTTTTAGGTTCACTTTAGACTTCTGAATCAGGCTGTATATCATTATAGGATTCAAAGCAAGTGTCCATTGGGGAGCTACCAGTAAAAGAAAGGAGCTGATTTTATTTAGGATTGACTTTTCTGCTATACTGTTGGACTTTTTGGTCTAAATGGCAACATTTATGATGTGCTATTGGAGTCTTAAAGACAAGAGTGAGTAATATTTTCTACACCAAAACACGTTGGATTAGATCTCTCAGTGTTAGCCTCCTTGGAGAGATTCTGACTTTTAATAAGTAGTTCAAGTGTGACATTATGAAGCATTGATAAACAGAATAAATTTGACAATTGTAGAGAGAGTGACTATATTCCTTGTCACTCCACGTTGAAAAGACGAGGCAGAGGAGTACGGCATGAAGACTTGGTTGAGGGAGGACACTGGGCCTAAGCTGGTGTGACACCCTTAGCCTTTAATGAACGGCACAACGCTCTGAGTACTATGAGCTTCCTTTCAGCTTAGAGGGGACTGCTTCTGAACTGGTGCTGAACCAAAACAGACAAGAGAGCATCAGCTCAGGCCTCCACCGGCCTGCTACACATTTAATGCCCCTGTCGTCAGGAATAATCCTCTCTGCCTCACGCCGCTGCCAGCAGCAACGCAGCGTGGTGCCTACATGCAATATGCCACCGCTCAGGACAGAGCAGGAGAACCAGTAGAAACACTTAGTGGACTCACCGGGCAGCGGGCGTAGCAAGCAGGGAAACAGTGATCACAAACCACAATAAATGAAATTAACTGCGATATCAGATACACTGTCAGTAACACTATAAGATAGGTACAATAATGACAAGCACAATTGGATGCAGTGTGGTGTAATCACTCACTCCTTATCTCCGACTAAAACATAATTTCTGTTAACCCACTCCCTGTCACTGTGGTATCTTGGAACCTGCTGTTTTGATTTTACACAACAATGCCCTTGCTTGAATACAATTACAGAGGGGAAATGAATCATTCTTTATGAATTCATTTGTTCTTTGAGAACTGTAATGATTCTTTTTCAGTGCTTTTTAAAAATATTTTCATTTAAAATATGAAAGGATAGCACAGCGATAGCTCTAAATCTCACAGATGCATTATTGTTAACTTTTCCAGCGAAAGGGTCATTTTAGCTTTTAAAACCCTCCATAATTTCATGCTTGTTTCCCTAGTCGGTTGGAAATAAATACCACAACCACCCAGCTTTGTGGCTTTCTCACTCCAACGTTATGCCCTAAAACGAAATTAATTTCAGGAAGTTTAGTTTGTGTGGGCTGGTGTCAGGTTCATGACCAAAACCAAAGTTTTGGCTTCACTTGCTGTGCTATGTGCAGGCGTGTCAACTTTTTGCAGTTTTTGCGTGCATTTATTGTTCAGTCTTACCACACTCACATCAACAAATGGTCAAAAAAAATGAATGTTGCTCATGCATTTTTATTAATGTAAGTCCTTTGGGCCACCTTCTTCTCTGACTGTGCTGTGTTCCAGCATGCAGCAGGGTTTCCTCCAGGAAATTGGTTAGCGCAGGTGGTAAGTGCTGTCCCCATCTAATCGCACCCGTAGGTGATGCAAGTCCAGCTGGTCAATAAAAACTTTAAACTAAGCAGCAAAGTGCTGTGCAGATTATTTATTACAAAGGAAATGTATGGTGCTGAGCTGAATCAAACAGCTCTTGAAGCGACTTGTTCTGTTATTAGTGTAGTTACTAGATGACAGCTGAAAACATTGTTTGCTTGATTTCCCTGCGTTTTTAATAAGAATGATTTAACGTTTTGTAAGAATAGATCAGTTTCTCCTGACATTAGTGAAGGCACTCTTTATTTTAGATGATATGAGATGCTTGATTTAACAAAAACACTACAGGGAAAAACACCATGTGTCTAACATTATTTTGTAGACATATTAAGCAGACAGACCTGAAGTTATAACTACTGTTTTCAATACTAGCTCAGCCAAACAAAACAAAATAAATTGAGATTTTACTACAAGCCTCAGATTTGAACTTAAAAAAACATGTTAAAAGGCTTGAGCATCCCTTTCAGAATATCCCAGCCTCTTTGAACGCTGTGTGAATGAAAGCTTTCTGTTATGAAATAGACTTATTTGTATTAGAGTGATCTGGTTAAGAGTTATTTCATTCTTCATTCCTGGTTCTGATACATTTCAACCATTACACAGACCTGACCTCGGCCGTCAGTGTTTTCTATGGCCGCTCACCTAATAGAACAGAAGGTTACGCTTGATTAAATGTTTATTTTTATTTGAGCTCCTTGCCATGAAAGGCTTTCTCTGTGGAGAGTAATTAAAATGACTCCCACCAATTGCAAATGTTTACAGAAATGTTCATTAGCTTCTCTGGGGCAATCAGTGAAAATTAAAGGTCATGCTTTTCCATCTATCTGTTTGTTTGTTGTTGCCTTTCTTATCTTTGATTCTACTTTCTGGGTTAGATCCAATGTTATGTTTTGTTGTTTTTTCCCAGTGAGAGGTACCGATAACATGTCAGCGTGTCTAGGTGAGAATCTTTTTAAAGTAAGGTTCAGGTTTTATTTATATCAGCTCGTCATTGAACTACTCAGTTGAGGTTTAGATGGCAAAATGCCTCTGCAGTTTATTCCGGCTGCTCGGGGAGCACATTTATTTAGCCACTGTGCTGCAGTGTGTCAACTTTTCACTTTTCTTTTCAAAGGGTTTTTAATGGGAACACCCATGATAATTTATGTCTGTGTGTGGCGTGGAATGATCCTATACTTTCATCTGCTGTAGTTTCCACTCAATTACAGTTTACTAAATAATATATTTTGCTGTGCTTTTTTCATCACATTTGGCTTGCGAAAGTAGACGACAGGAAGATAAGGAACTGGTGGAGTTTCTTTGGATGGCTGACTTCATAGTAACTTCCTGTGAGCTTGATAGCTTTACTGATTGCTAGTGTTGTAGCGTACTGTGAAGTGTCAATTGCGAGGCCACGATGTAGTGAGGCTGTTGTAATAGGAACCCACCAGTCAGGTCATCCAGGGGGTCCTGTATGCTACAGGAACCCTTTGCTTTTTCCTCTGGATGTGCACATCAAGGCAGGGGTCCTCAGTATCCTCTGAAGACAGGGGTATCCACTCAAAATTGCATGACCTCTATTGTAGCAGATACAGGTCACTCCACCTCCTGTGGGAAGCCTCTAAATTGAACCCAGCTTGTGTCTTCGATTTCTTTCTATTTCTCTCTTCCTCTGGTTTCCCTCCTTTACTCTTATCTTCTGTCTCTTTCCCTTTTCCCTCATGTGTTCACTGAGCTGCAAAGCTATTCAGGCATAGACAGAAAGATTTCTACCTTTCTCTCCGAATTGCTTGGTCAGGATTTTTCTGTGCAGAACCGTTTTGTAATGGAGTTTAACTTTATTTACTAGATAAAGGAAAATGAGTTCTGCATTTGATGTGCACATCTATGCTTCAATAAACTGTTATATTGTTCTATATACAGTAGATGTTCACCTACCTACCTGGCAGCCATGACTGGAATTGCATTGTATTATTATATTCAATATCATGATATTTTCTGTAATCTAAACATTTATTCTTGGAACTTTTTGAGTGTATGTTTTTGTTACTGAATCTGAATAATAAGCATAACTGAATAATACATTTTTCCACCGTGGCCGCAGGGTTATTGAACATGTCTATGCTCATCAGCAGATAAGGAGGTTGCCCATACTGTGAATGATTGGGAAGGTGATTCAGTGGAGTCTAAAAAGTTTTATTTACATAGACTGTAGGCAAGTATCTTGTCTTTTCTTTAGAATTTAGAAGCTGTAACCAATTAAAGGAACAATGTTTCGTTACATTTCTCAGATATATATTCAGAAAAAAGATATTGTATGAAAACAACATAATTTCCCTGATTTCAAATATCTCCAGCACCAATTAACTGATATGAAATTAACAACAAGCAGCTGCTTGCTATTTAAATTGGGGAGAAATAACAGGGATTTGGCCAAAATGGAAACAAAAAGAAAACCTAGACTCAAGTGGAGCTTGAAGAAAACGCTGCTGCTCACAAAGCGAGTACATCAGAGAAAACAAGTAATGAAAGGGACATTTGGTAACACATTGACAAGAGTAGATAAATAAGATGTATGGAAGGAGACGGCAAACAAAATTAATGCCAGCTTTACTCTTACCATTGGTACTCTGTGGAATACAAAAAATGTGGTTTAACATCCTTTGAGAAGTGTGTCAGGAGATTGCTGCATACAAGAAGGCCGCTGCTGCTAGTGTACGCTATGAAATGACTGTGTTTTGAATAATGCATAGTGCTTCAGATAAAGTATTGTTCATGACCAGTGCAATATTGTTCAGTGTGTGTACTTGATGCTTTGGGACCACCGCCTGAACAATTAAGTACAATACATGCTGACATTAGAGTCTAAGAAAACAAGACCAAGACACGGTTTGATCTTTTTTGTATCGCAGGTTATAGAGAATAAGGTTTTCTACTTCAGCCTCAGACTATAAGACAATAACAATATGAGCAACTGAACAATAGACCAAACAACTCTTTTTTTCTGGACTTTGGCCGCTTTTTCATTCATTCATTTGTTTCATTTTTAGTCCAGTCCTCGTACCTAACCATGACAATAAGGTGGCAGTGGTGGTACATTTAAATAAGATACAACTGAAAACTGTACTTACCCAGACTGGCTGACTGGTTATTCAAGTAAAAGCTTCTCCACGAATTCATGCTCTCATAAAAACTAATGAGAGACATGCATATGTTTTCACATTCATTTCAGAATAATAGATGATTTTCACTCCCCTACTGTCTCTTTTCAAGTCGTATTTTTTTCTGTACTTACAAGCAACCTGATTAGTCAAACATCTCTTTACACATAGTGCTGCCAGAGCAGAAAGAAGCAGCTTTGCTCCAAAAGAGGCTCTTACTGTGATTAAAGTGGCACCTATAATTCTAGCATGTGTATGTAAACACTGACATCACACATTTAAGTTTGCTGAGATGTGTAAATCTACTCTGTATCAAACACACATTGTGCTCCCCGTGTGGATTGCTAGATCTACCATATGTTCTAACTGTGCATACTGTAAGTACAAGTGCGGATGATCATTCAAGTAAAGTTTGCTTTATTTAAACTAGGCCACACTTAGAATACTTTCTGTTTTGACACCACACAACCTAGTTTTTCTAGAGCTTTTAACATTTGATGTATAGTTCTGTGCAAAAGTCTTAAATCATCACTCATTTCTTTGTATTTCTTCCAAGAAGCAGCACTTTGTTGTAATTTTTCAAGTAGTCTTGAGCAATCTTTTGAAGTTGTTTTCTTTGGACATTGGCTGCTTTTTCATCCATTCATTTGTTTCATTTTCAGTCCAGTCCTCAAACCTAACCATTTCCAGAAGAATCCTTTAAAAAAAATTAACACTTAACACTGACGTATGAATTATTCAACCATAAAAATGGCACCATACTAAAGGAATGAGCCAGTGTTGTGTCTACACAGGCAAGCTGAATTTGTTGAATTAAAAAAAAGCCCATGCAAGCACAGTTTGGCAGGCATAAAATAGTATTTTTGCCCCAATAAGGTGATTCCCAAAGAGCTATTAGCTGAAAACTTGACATGTCTTGGCATAGTGTATACTGTATTCTTAAAAAAAAAACTGAGAAAGCTTACACTTCAGTTGATATACTGTTCGCTCGTCAGAAATGGTCTCAGTGGAAGGGTTTCTGTCAAGAAGCCTTTCTTAAGGAAGGGAAACTAGGAGAAAAGGCTGAGGTGTCAAATTACACAAGAACTGGCCTTAAAATCAGTGGTAGAAGGTCATATCATATTGTTGCCAGGTGTACTGAAGAGGCTAGGAGAGAGGTCCGACAGTGAGTGTCTATAGCCGTCTGTAAAACATGGTGGAGGCTCTGTCATGGTTTGTGTCTGTACTTCCAACAGCAGTGTAATCTTGTGAGAATTGATGGGATTGGGAGTGCAGAAAAGTCAGATTTCGAACCATAATACAATACCATCTGATTGGCAACAGCTTAATTTTTCAGCATGACAATGGTCCCAAACACACTCTTGAAACCGTACCAGGGTAGAAAAGCACACATTGGAATATATCAGTCATGGCTTTGCCTCCCCCCAACAGCAGTGTGAGATCATCTTGACAGAGAATGGAACAAAAGGCAGTCAACATCCAAAGAAGAGCTTTCAATATTCTTCAAGAAGCCTGGAGAACTATTCCTTAAGACTACTTGAAGAGAATAAAACTTGCCTCACAGAGTTCAGGCTCTGTTAAAGATTAAAGGTGGTCCTATCAAGTACTGACTTTCAAGTTAGTTAGAAATGTACAACCACTATTTTTGCCTCACTTACTTCCTTTTATATTTACATGTTTTAATAAATTTTCACACCTATTTCCCATTTTCCTAGTTCAGACACCTCATTTTATCACAAACTATAGGAGCCAATTGTTAAAATGCAGACTTAACCAGACGTTGTTTTATAACTCAGTCATGCTTTGATAGAGCATCAATCTACTGAAACATCGTCTGCAAAAACAATTCAAATCAAATATTATTCAAATTAATGGTAGTTATGCATAATATTATTATTGAACTGAACCAGACTTTCTGAGTGTGTTTGCTATACAACTCCATAAATTCATGAGCAAGTTCTTGAGATGACCTCTCACCAGTTCTGCAAAAGTTTTTCAAGGCTTAATTATATAATTAATATAGCTAATTACTAAACTTATCTAGATACTATATTTATTTCAGTTTTATAATATTCTTGGTATTTTATACATCTTTTATTGTGACAGCACTGTTTATACATTTTAAGCTCACCAGAATCTCTCTGATGGAGCACATTCGTCTGAACAAACACTAACTCCTTGTGGAAATCTCCAGTAAAATTGTGCCTTTGCTGGGCTGAGGTTTAGTTGAGCTCGCATTTGGAAGGCTTGCCCTTTCAGTTATATTTTTGTTGTCCATTTTTAGATGTTCTAAGTTGTTTCGTAACGCTTCATGTAGCGCAGTATTTGTTCAGCTCTATTGCTTGTCCCATTTTGTATTTCACCAAGGTTAAACAACAGTGCTGGCCGGCAGAAGCACACCATGTATCTTTTTATTTTCGTTGAGAGAGTGAACGCAGAGAGAGAGGCTACTTCAGCTATTCCTCAGAGGAAAGAGGATCTTTTTTTAGAGTATCAAAGGAGCACATCATTTCCACACAACAAAATGTAACATGTTCAGATGGAACTGAGGTCGGAAGATACTTCATCTGGCACCGGAACGAGGAGGCTGCCCTGACTCAGAGTGTATGTTTCACAGACGTTCTCCAGGAAATCCCTTTGATTGTTCTTTGGACTCAGTAGGAGGCCGGGCGTTTGGGTAATCAGTAGAAGGCCACATGGGTTCTTCCGATTCATGGCATCCTTCCGGCTTACCCTGCTCACTTTTTGGTCCATCGCTTTCTATCTCCGTCTCTCTCTTGCTGTCTCTCTTGTTGTGTGTTGGTCTTTGATCTCTAAAGGTCCTTGAGAATAAGGAGCCAGCAACAACAGCAGGATGGGATTCTCTGTGGGCCGGTTTGGATCCAAGCCCATCATGCCCTTTTCTATCTGATGGACAGCTCCAGGCATGACTATGCCTCTATACCCTACTACAATAGTCCTTCATCTGATTAAACCCTTGCTCATTGTCAAAGGAGAACTAGAACTAGGGCTATCATTAACTTTGTTTGTAAGCAGCAGGGACGACTTTAAAATGTAAGCATGTATAAATCATTATATGTCTTAATAATTATTATTTTTTGCTTAAACAGAAGGGGTGTTGCGCTGATGCTTGCAGTTCTGAAGAAACCTGTTTAATGGCACTAGACATTGTCTATCTAAATTTTTATTTTTAGATCTCCTATTGCATGTGAGGCATTTATAGAATTAACAGACAAGAAATCTGAGCATTTGGCAGGCTGACATGACTGTGAATAGACAGCTGCTATTTGCTCCTGTCTAAAATCTGGCTATTTCATCCAAAGGCCATGTTGACTAACTTTGCAAATGTTTATGAGTCCAGTCTCAGATCTTAAAATGAGAGTGCTGTCAAATCACATTTATCCTATTTTAAATGAATATACTGGACTGAACAACATATTGATATTTTATGGCACAATTCTCTTATACTAAAGTGAAATAAAAAATAAACAAATTTAATACAAATAGTCATCAAGCATGTCTGCAGACCTGAAAATACAATAAATAACTGTTTTCTGAGTCTTGGGAGTATAAGGCTCTACTTTATTTTCACTGCTACTGTTGAAATATATCTTACTTTGTATCATTATTCCTACACAGGTCACCCTGACCTTTTGGATTATATATTTGTATTTCAGTGACTCACAATAGTAAAGGTTATTCCCTATAAGTTCATTGTTTTTTTCTTATCAAAGCTGCCCATTCAGGCACCTTGTAGAATCCTGGTCCAGTAGGATTCAGACGTTTTTCGTTGGAAGTCCTTGAGCCCTTTTGTTCCTCTGGGCAGTATGTGAAGTCCCTTTTCTCTTTGAGATGTTTACACATCAATAAAACTGTCTGAATTTGAAAAATAAAGCTGACAAGGACATAATGATCTGTCCCACAGGTCCCAGATCCAGGACTGAGCAAGTTCTCAGAAACCTTTTTAGCACAAATAAAGTTGCAGAATAAGGAAACTCTCAGTGGGTTTTTGTGATAGATCATTTATTCTCTTTTTTTCCAATGGTCCATTTTGTAAAGTCATACGTAGGACACAAGTGAAAGAATCAACTTTGTGTGCTTGCTCTGTGTGTGTGTGTGTGTGTGTGTGTGTGTGTGTGTGTGTGTGTGTGTGTGTATGTGTGTATATATATACATATAAAGCAGTTTTCCAGTGAAGAATGAATTAAACTAAACTTTGAGGAAAGTGTACACTGAAGTGATGAGTGACAGCAAAGTGAGGTGTTTATTTTATTTTATTATCTTTCTTTTGATTGAATTCAATTCTCCTGCATTGTTCTATATTCTGTGAATGAGCTGTATTTGAAAAATATATCTGTCAGAGAAAGCTTATGGAATTGCAGCAGAGGAGTTGATTGTGAGCTTCTCTGTCACAGGCTCTGTGGTGAAACGTTGCAGTATATGGTTTCCGCTGCTACTGGTGCTACAAAGAGCGGAAGGGGAACAACTTTAAACTGATCAGATACACCTTCCATTTAATGTAAAAGTCTTAATTAAAAACCTGTATAAATAATGATTTTTACCTAAAATATTTCCAGTGCTGTACTTGAAGCTACGCAGCATATTTAATCCCTCATATGTCAGAACTTATAAAGCACTGAACCTGAAACTTACTTGAATGAATGTACCTTACAGATAGCCAATGTGGCTAACACAGCACTCTTATTCTTGCTTAGCTGTGGCTTTTACGTACTTTGACCAGTGACAGAAGTGGGAGCTGTCTTTTTCATCTTTTCATTTTACAACACTGAATGTCTTGGCTTAATATTTAGATATCGAGGTCAGACTAGTTGTAGCTTTTTTATGATGATGTATACAGGGTCGTTGTTTGACTCTACCATACTGGTTAGTGTTGATTGTTTTGGTGAAAGACAGCAGCGTTTGCTTTCCAGCTTGAGCCTAAAAGGTTGAGGTGTCAACACAGTGTATAGCTAGAGTCCATAATAACCTGTCCCCCTCCCCTACCCTTGCTTCCACTCCCCTAGCCTGTCCTTTAGCAGAACCTTGAGGCACCATTGAAATTCTGCACTGCCTTTTGAAATCTCTGTTGATGAGGCAACATAGACCCACAGTGGCTCTACTGTTCTCCCACTGCAGGGTATTTTTCAAAGTCATGTTTATATACTATAACTAGAAAGGAGAGAAAGTGCTTTGATGGTATGTAACAATGAAAATGCTTAGAAATCTCCCCTGGACTGGAGGCATGGACGCTTCCGTTGGGGTGTGCTTCCCGTATGACATGTGCACTTTCTCAATAGGGCATGCTGGCAACTGTATTTCATGCAGTGACTCTTGGGTCATATTATGTGTATCCAATTGTGCGTGGCACACTGAAAAAATGTTAATTGCAAATTCAGAATGCTACAGTGAGCTAATATATGTCTGAGCAGTCCTGTCTTGTGCGTAGTATATAATTATATGTAATGGCAGAATGATGTAGCTTCTCAGTCTTGGAGGAATTCCATTGTCTGAGTTTTGAAAAACATATATTTTACTTTTTTAAATTTTATTTACTAGCAGTATTTTTGTGAGATGTATTTTTCCCACAAAGTGATTTTCTTGAATCTGGGAGAGAATTTTTTTTTCTCTTCTGCTTGACTGAGGAGTGATTTATGTTTATATTTGTTTTCTTGTGAAATTTCAAGTGCTTTATACATATCTCAGATTCTGTCAGATGAAAAAGGAATCTTCAAATGCAAATCTGATTGTGTCTTAAGTCTGCACTTTGCTGCTTTGCAGCTTATCTTTGAGAGATGATTGTACTTTACTATAAAGTCAGCTGCATACACATCTTCATTAAATGCGGGTTGATAAACCATGAATTCCTTCAACCACAGTTTTTTCACATTTATTCTTCTTTGCCCGCAAAATACAACAAAAACACCCAAAAGTAATCCCGAGTATTTATCAACCAAAAACAGTGTTATCACATGACTCTGATGTCTGATGGTGTCTCTGTGTCTCTGGCGACCTTTAAAAAGACAATCTACTGTATTGAGTTTCCAAGTATCGTGTATAGTATGTGTAATTGATCATTAGAGGATGAGATATGTTCCAGTAAGACATCCCACAATGTGTTTGTGTGTGGGTTTGTGTGCATCCATCTGTGTGTGTTAAACTGTGCCTCTATTGCCATTCATGTAGTGTTGGGGTTAGGTCAATATTATATTAGCACCGCCATTGCATTTTCCACAGCCCCATGAATAATGTAAAAGTTAGATATCCCTTCATACAAATACAGCCCATTATCGCTCTGTATCCTTGGTAGACGTAAGACGTTTCATAGTTTCTTCCTACAGATTTGATTAACCTTATTGCGTGGCATCAGCATATGGTGGCCTAAAGTTGAGATAGACCCCTTTCAGTGGAGAAAGAGACCTTACTGTGACCTTGTTGGAAACAATCAATGGCCTTTATCTCCCCCAATGCATAATAAATCCTACCAAAGGGATGGTCCACACATCCCTGTAATGTATTGACCTACACCACCAACATTTATCAACCAGACTTGCTGGCTAAATAATTTAGCTTTTGAGCTTAGACTGTACTTAGTGGCGCCTAGAACAAGTTTGGCCTGCCAAGTTAGATTGATGTTTTCCACATAAAGTAAATAAATGGAGGAATGGAACTTTATTAATCCTATCAAGCAGAGAAACTGCAGTCCAACTTTTCATATCTTCTTGCTACACAGAAAATACAAAAACAGCATTCACAGGCAGGACCTGTTTTATTGAAAAGTTCAAACTGCAAGGTCAGCACCTGGGCATGTTTGTGATTCCACTAGCTCACCTCACGGACACTACCGCTAATAAAATATCTACGCTAGTGTTTGGAAAAGTCAAACTACTTTGTGCCCAGAATGTAACCTTTCATCTTCTTCTGATTAGCCATTTTATCTCAAACTTCTTTCCTTTGAAAAACACAATATATTCCAGTCTACTCGAAGACAAACGAAACCTGACCCATGGCAGTATGTCTTTTATTAATTTTCTACACTGTACAATAATGTCGTGTTTACACAGTTTTTAACTGTCACATCAGGCCCTCAGGTCATACATCCTTGAATCAACATAACAGCTTAGCAGAGTAAACCTGCTTTCTTTTAGAGCATAAACTACCGCTCAAGGCAGGAAAACACCCCAAATCTCTTTTTTCTTGAATACACCCTCATGTTCTCTTTTAGTGCTTGGCAATTTTTTAGAAATATTGAATAGTTTTTGTTAAAATTAGTAAAGCTGGTGATGCAGGCATTTATTTGTCAAATCTTTCTGAATTATCATTAGACGTACAAGGGCATCGCGTTCTTAAAAAAACAATAAAACAAAGCTTTGAATTCTGAGTCGTTAGAGGAGAAGAGAAAATTCATATTCATATTTTTCAGTGTTATTTCTTTGCTTCTTTTCCCAAAATCCCCACTTTTCTGCTTTGCTCATGCTCCACTCCCTCCCCTTGAATATTTGCACTCTGTATTAATAAGAAATTGATGTTGCCGATGACTTTTAGTAAAGCAACCCCAGACTACCATACTCAGCATGAATACTAAACAAGAGAAAGGGACATGTTGAACCTTGATCCAAAACCTGCCTTTAACCAAATCATATTTCCCAAGATGAAAGAGGGAATTGTTCTGATAGGCTGATCAAAGCAGTGAATTTCAGTGTACTATAAAGGAACACCTGGAAACCTAATGAAGAATTCTGTTAGAGTAGTGAGGGCACTAGGCAATACATAATGCATTTGTACATAATGTTTATGTAAACATCTGCTTGGGGGTGTTCTTAACTTATTTGTTTGATTTATTTCATTTGCCCTGCTGCAGATGTGCCTATCCTAATGGCCAAGTCCAGAGACACGAAGACTTATTTCAACCAGTGCTTGGTAGAGTAAGCGTACTGCACTGGTTTGAATGTGGCTGTATTAGTGATGGTTGAGGGTGTTCAGGTGGACCCAGATTTCTTTCCATCCTCCTCTTTTTGAGATTGTTGGATTATTAAATACAGAATAGAACCCCCCCCCCCCCCCCCCCCCCCCCCAGAAAAAAAAATCTGTTTAAATGTTGCTGGAAACACGAAAAGGAGAAACAGTCAAATGGTCAATGGTCACACTGAGATAGAGTAATTAGATACTGGGGCTTTGCTTTGTGGGGAATGTTTTGCTGTCATTGTTTGGGTATCCATGTTCCCTTAGAGGGAAGGGTCTCTTCAAATCAATACAAAGTACTTCCAGCATGTTTATCCTATAATGAAAACTTTCTTTTCTGATGGGAGCGGTCTCTTCCAGGATAACAGTGTGTGTTGTAGCCATGGACATTGTTAAACCAATTTGAGCACCTGTGGGAGATTTCTGCTCAACAAAATCTTAAAGAAGTTAATCAAATATCAATTAAATTAAATACTAGAATCAAAGACAAAAGAGAAGATCTAATGGTACATGGTGCTCACTTTATGTTGGTTTTTATCAAGGTTTAAAAGAATAAAATATTTGAATTTGAGTATTTGATTTTTGTCATACAGTGATGCGAGCAATACTGTTAGGAAAACATAATTTTCACAGGACTCTTTTGTGGAAATTCATACCAAAGTCAGACAATGCAACGTTCAGAGACGCAGTGAACTGCATCTCAGACTCTACAGCCCTCAGTGGGCATGTTAAATGTTAAAGTTCATGACAGTACAATTAGAAAAGGACTGAAAAAAGTGTGGCTTGTTTGGAAGGATTGCAAAAAGAAAAAAGAACTGGACAGTGTGGCTTAGCTTGCAAAGCCGCATCTAAAAAACATAAAAATTCTAGACCAACGTCCTTAAGACAGACAGGACCAAAATAGAGATGTTTGGTCAGCACTACGTTTGGTGAAAATGCAAAAACACCTCATACCAAATGTCACGGTGGTGGAGAGGTGATGATTTGAGTTTGCTTTGCAACCACTGGACCAGGGCACAAGAAAATTATCCCAAGCACCCCAGCAAATGTGCAACATAATGACTGAAAAAGAAAAGAATCAAGGGGTTTCAATGGCCCTGTCAAAGCCCAGAACTCATGCTGTGATTGGCATGCTGCGTGGGACCTTAAGAGAGCCGTGCATAAACAAATACCTACAAACCTCAATGAACTGAAACGGGGTTGTAAAGAATAGATGGCCAAAATTCTGCTGCAATGATGTGAGAGACTGATAAAGTCAAACGGAAACAGTTACTTCAAGTTATTGCTGCTAAAAGTAATTCTACAATCTATTGAATCATGGGGTGTACTTAGTGTTTTACAGCATTGCACGGAGTCCTGTGAAAACTTTCCTTTTCACATGACTGTACATTTGATCTGTATGCTAGTTTAAAGACACACACAACCACTTAGAAAAGTCCAACTCCATTGTAATGTGTGGGCAACTCATACAGTTGTACATTCATTTGTGAAATATCTTTATTTAAAATGAAAGGAGGCCCAAACAAAATATATGCATATACATAGTAATTTACGCACTACTTCTTTCAGTGTTTCTCAAGATTGCATCACTATGTATAAGCCAATAATTCCAGCTATGCTGATGTAAGCTTTAGATATGACACTGTGGCGAAAGCTAATGTCTGTATTAGATTGAGAAGAAAACAAAACAAAAAACAGTGACATTTTCAGACAGATAGTCTTGGTGGTGTGCAATAAGGCATCAAAGAAGGAATGTATATTGTCACTGCATAATGAACTGCATTGGGCTTCTTCTTTCAAACCTGTTAGCTCGACATGCTATCTTCTGCCAGTGTGCTGACATGATGGCTTTTCCAGTGAGTGAGCAGGACTGCCAATAGTGTCTGGGCTGGAATGGGCTCATGGTGTAGAAACGAGAGTGAGGCTCTGTGCTGCTCTATAAATACCCCTGTCAGGCTAATATCAAATCAGCCCCGCTCACGAAAGGGCTGGCGTGAGTGTTCGGGGTGTTTTTCAAACACGTCTTCAGAGGTCCGCAGGGTCTTGAAAGGTCAGTGTCACGCTCAATAGCACATTCGTATGAGTAGGTTTGTGCAATGATGTTCATTGTGATGGGTGTCGGAGATAAAAATAAAATAAAATTGTCATTAGAATTAATTATCCGTGGGGTTATGGGACAAAGCTGTGAAACTGCGGCTCCCAACCGCTTGTGTCGTTGCCAGATGAACGACTGATTTAGACATTCACCGTACATGTGCTCTTAACATACACTGCTTTCCAAACACTGCCAAAAATGTCTTATTTGATGCCCAACACGTCCACAAATTCTAATTCGATTTAGAGCACACGCAGACTGCTCTTTTTTGTTATTTTACTTGAATTATAGCTTTAAGCCAAGCTGCTCATTTTTCAGTCTTGCAAATTAAATGACAAAATGTCTTCTTTGTCTGTTCCCTCCAGAATGCCACTTTTCTCTACTGATGCCACTATTGACAGGGCATTGCATGTGTGTCTTACACAACTGTTACGAAGCACAAATCAGAATTGATCTTTCTTTTTTTTATTATTGTGGTTAAGGTTTGGTTAGATTTCAGCATAAAAGTGACTTGGTTAATTTTAGGAAAAGATTATGGCTTGGGTTAATATAAATAATGTATAAAGAAACCACCACTACTGACATTTTGTTGTCCCACACACACTCACTCAGCCTTCTCTCTCTTTGGGCTTTGTGGTATTTTAACACACCACATTACTTTCTTCTTTGCTCCTAATGGACCAGAATCCTAATTCAGCTTGTTGCCAGATTTTAATCATGTGTCATTTGTGGTGTACGGTGGCTCCACAGTGTTGGTGTTTACATATTGACTTAACAAGCAAAAATTCCCTGGTTTGATTCCAGAAGGAGACACTGCTTTAGTGACCCCTTGTGAATAAGGGAGCAGCTGAAAGTAGCTGCTTCTTCTCCTTTTCATTTTCATGGTACATATGGGGAACTATCCTCAGCACTGCTCTTAATCAGTCCTGTTTGTTAGCCTCATTACGTTCTGATTTGTTTCTAAGTTGTTTTCCAAAAAATGGGTCTCTCGTGGCTCTAGTGTTGGGGAACCCCTGATTTAAAAGGCAAACACACCTGCCTGACGCCACTGCCACAGCTGCTGGTGCCAGTGATGAAGAAGTTTCCAGGGAACGGATGATAATCCTGACACTACATCCTCCTAAGTCAGTGAGGCATGCAGTATAGATATGGATGTGTCGCTGGCAGATTGGGAGGTAGATTTCCCATCTACACCTCCTGTGGTGGCTGGTGCCTCTGGGGAGCTGCTATGTAAATAATGAATGCCTGTGGGTGTGAAACATGCACAGATAACCTTCAAGACAGGCGCGGATCAGTGCCTTCACATTAGCTGATAGGATTAAGGTTAAAATCTACAGAAACCTCTCCATAAGAAAACACAAATCTAGCTCACCGAATAGCAGGTTACATCAGTACGTTGTGTTCAGTGATAAGGAAAGGTGGAGGTAATCATGGGGGACTGGTAATAGTTCAGCAATCTGATGATGGAAATGACAGAGCGCCACAAGTCTGCCTCTCTCCACCTAAAAAAGATTTAGCAGTCTGACAAGTTCTAGAATATTTTTTGAGTTAAATTCAAGCTCAACTTGTTTAACAAAATGCAAAATTCATGAGTCGATGGTTGACAAGTCACTAGTGTATTTACACGACTGCTGAACTTCTCATATAAAATAAATACACAAACTTTAAGTCGACATGCAGTGCACTTCCTTTGTCTTGTCATAAGTTACCGGTCCCAGTGTTCAAATAGATGCTCTGTTAAGAGATGAACATATGTTCCATAAGAAAGGGAAATACTAAATGTCCCATCTGTCTGCAGAAGGACATTGTGCACCCAACAGCGGCCTGTTAACTTCTCTTTCTCACAAGTCAGCTCTTGCTGAGCAGCCAAAGATGTCCCACAATTCCCTCATCTCCATGCTCCCAAATTGCTTCAGGTATAGTGACAATTAGAGGCTTGAGGGACAAACCCTTTAACAATGTCTGGTGCGTATTCCTGAGAAGAAAACCCACAATGGATGAAACTCATGTCAAAATGAGGAAGCCTTGTTTGGCAGTGATGCACACGTATTATGAAAACTAATGTTGTTAGCTGGGGATGGAGAATTTGAACATGTGTCCTTGTTTCTTATTATTTTGCTGTGTAGAAGAACTGTACCTGCTGGAAGAACTCATTAAACCAGAGTAATTAGCATCCACAGCTGTAACACAATGACGCCTATTTATCAAAGATATTGGTACCTGCGTGCTTCATAATGTGTTTTTGTTGGTCTGCCTGTACTTTCCGTCTGTCCCTCTGTTTATTTGACCATCAGTACAACTCTACTTTTAACAACGCAACATATTTTCTTGCATGTTCAGCTGGCATTGCCTGAAGGTCAAGGATGGATGATGTCCATCTGTCTTTGATTCTTTCCCCCTCCAGTGAAACGTTTATGGTCATAGTTGGAATGAGGAAATAGAGGGTGAGTGAAAGAAAGACTGCAGCAGCGATGAAGGGTTTGGGCATCATTGTTAAGCTGTGCTCCAGGCTGGTCTTGAAGGACGGTTAAACCTGAAGTCCAAACCCAGCATGGAGAGAGGGTTGGAAGCTAATCCCTCATCCTCAGGCAGGTGTATCACAAAGGCTAAACATATACATAGAAAGACCGACCAGGGGAGAAAGTTGGGATAATTGAAGTCCGCTAAGAAATGAGCATTTGGACCCTAAGGGGGAGTCAGCTCTGCTTTGTGGTATTACTTCTTAATGTTATCAAGGTAAAAGAGATGGGGGATTCATTCCCAACCTTTTTAACATTGTTTATTGCTACCCTATTTGGGAATTTAAGGGCGTATTGGGGTGGGAGTCCTTACAGCACTAGTGAGTGAACTGTATTTCCTCCATGTTTACATTTTTCTAAAGCTGCTTCAGGCAGAAATGTGGCTACTGGTACGACTTGTTTGCCATCAGTTGCAGTAAAACTGAATCTTAAGATGAAATGAAAAGTTTCCACGAATCCATGTGTTCTGATAAAAAAGACACGTTAACAATTCGAGCCTTCACTGACCCAAAGAGAGGGAGGATGGGTGATTATTTCTGTTACACGAGCCCTAATCATTCATGACACTACCTTGTCTCTACAAGGTGTCTTTGTCTTTGACTGTCCTGATTCCCCTCAGCAGCAAAACAGCCAAAGTCAAATTGAATCCAGAAAGGAGGATTTTAAACGGAAAGATAAGGGGGCAGATATGCCTTAATCATCATTTGCTCTTGATTAGAAAATCAATGGCCTTTGATGCCAGAGTGCATGTCTGCCTTTGGAGTTAAGAGTGTGACAATGACAATGTGGACTGGAAAATTGGCCTTTTAAACAGCTACTATCTCTTTGTTGTTTGGAGCCCCATTCTTTAATGCAGTGAAAAGTCTCCTCTATCACATAATGTCTGCCTGTCAAAGAAATTACTTTTTCTTTCGCTCCTGTGTGAAACTTTGTTAAGAAATCCTTTCGAAGCTTAGAAAGCACAGGGAATTTCTTAGTTTGTAGAGCTGACTTTCACAGTATTTCCTTGATTTATGTAACAGATGAGAAATAAAGTTGTCACTCAATTCTCTGTGGCAGTTTTGAGATATGCCAAAGAGAGAAAATCTTTGATGCCTTCCCGGTTTACCTGTCAGAAAGGTTTAAAGGCACTGTGTCCCAAGTTATAGTATTGCTAGGCGGTTGCAGTCAAAAAGCCTTTGCACCTATGAACTGCATAACGGTTTTTGCTCTGTGTTGATATAAAACAGAAATATACAGTACCTAAAGCATTAACTTACTATTGCTGTATTTTTCAATACGCCTTCTGGCATTTAAAGTGGTGAATCTTTGCCTTCGTACCTTCATAGCACCTCGAAAATGAATATTTGTAACTCTAAAACAGCTGGTAAAGAAGTTGAGCAAACCGTCTATCCCATGAATAGAATATTATCTGTATCGTATCTCAGCCTACAGTGAATTTTATGTATATTTCATGCCTTATTTAACTACAACAGTTGTGTTTTCACCTCTTATTAATATGCTGTGAAGGATTTTTTTTAAACTCCTCTTACCAGGTATCTTTCATTCCCTTGTCCTCTCTAGTCTTTGCCTTTGTGCCATGCTGTTGTACTTGCTGTGTTTTTACCAGCTCTGCATATCGATCCTGCTTTATCACCAGCCGCTCCCTTTGCAATAAGCCTGCAGGAATATGGATGAGGTCTGGTTGGCAGGGGATGCACAGCTGATTAATATGCTCTGTGTGAGGATATGATGAAAATTCACATTTATATGTCTATATGAACACTGTGATGTCTGTGCAAGGAAGGTCTGTGGTGGTGTACGAGGTATGTTAGAGCTTTGCTTCAATCCCAATTCCTACATGTGGATGCTTAGGAAAAACCCCTTGCCATCATATTTAGCTTTTTAATGTACAGGGCTAATATAGTGAGTGGGCTTTATTTTTTATTACCAAAACCATGGCTGTCAAATGGCTGCTGGCATTGGTGCTAAACAAAACACCTTATGACAACAAAAGTAACCTGTGAGTGAATATGAGGTTAAAGAAAGTGCAAAAACAAAACTCTCTCTTATGATTTACGCCACAGCCATCCGTGCTGCTTCCTAATGACTTTGTTGCACTTTCACATCTTCGCTCGTGGCACCCTGAAGTAGCCGGTGTGTCACAACCAGCAGTTTTTACATAAAGTGTCAACGATATGACGACATGAGTATGGGTATTTCTGAGAAATCTCGAAATACTAGATGCATTATCTTATAGTTTGCCCCTGACGATCATGTACACCGTGCACTAGTGTACACAATATATTGATTGCAGTTCAAACAGAGAGCTGACAGCTTCTAATCGGTGTAAAGGTATTAGCCTTTGCTATCTGTAAATGGAAATGTCAGTATTCAGCCCCTGATCGGTTCTTCCCAGACCTAAGGTAATCTCTGGAAGATTTACAAACCAAGATGTATGACAGCAGTTTACTAAAAAGTAAACTGCTGTCAATTTAAAATGTGGATGCCATACAATTTAGACTTGAAAGACATGAAAAAAAGTGAGAATTGTTAATAAATAAATAATGAACTAATAAATATATTAATAAGATACATTGCAAAAAATCCCAAATCTGATTTTCTAATAGTTGCAGTTAAGCTTTGTTTAAGCAAATTTGCAGAGTTTAGTTAGTTGTTGTTTTTTCTTTTTCAATTTGACGTCAGTTTAACAGCTTGTGTTTATTGTAATGAGTGCCTTAGTCAGTTGAAGGTATGTGTCACTGTGGGAAGAGTGCAGTAAAGGTGTTTGGTAAAATTAAAAGTCATTAAGTATTTGTAACCAAAGCTAGAACAGCAATTACTTAATCTCTAACAGTTTGAAGCATTTATAGGTGTATTCTCGATTTTTATGCTGCAGTAGTGACTTCTGCTATCTTACTAAGTGTTGCAATCTCGGGGAGATAAACAGAGTAAAGTTTAAAGTGTGAAATTCCCTCTTTCTTTGTTGTTGGCAATACTTCATGAATATTATTGAGGGAGGCATGTTGCCATCTGCATCCTCTCCAGGCCATAATTGGGTGTAAGGCGCAGCACTGTGACAACGCTGCAAAGGGAATTGATCATTCACCATGCAGTTAAGAAAATAAGACAATCTACCTGTAACTGGGATAAAAGTACATTTGAGTTTAGTAAGCAAAAATGCCCAATATTTTCTTGCGCTATTTTTTTAATGTATAGATGGATTTTCTGCATGTGATATCAACAAGAGCAAAAATTTAAGATGTCACCTTGAAATTTTGAGTTGTACTCTTTACTAGGGCTGCTCAATTAATCGAATTTTAATCACAATTACGATCTGGGCTTTCAACGATCATTAAAAATGACTGAGCCGATTATTAGCCCCTCCCTCGTTTATCCGCGACACCTTAAAGGCCGGTCCGTGAAAATATTGTCGGGCATAAACCGGCCCGTGGCGCAAAAAAGGTTGGAGACCGCTGATTAAGAGGACCCGAGGGAAGCTCGGAAAGCTAAGCAGAAGTTATTTGGAGAGTGACTGCCGTTGGTTGAAAAGAGAGTTTAAAAAAAAAACTTCAGTGGTGTTGCACACCATTTTATATTATTTTTTTTAAGTCATTGTTAACCCTTTAAATCCGGTCAGAGCAGCATGCTACGTTTTGCGTAACTATTTTTAAATCCCTGTAGAACCTGAACCGTGTAAGCTAGCGCAATAATTTGTTTTGCATATGAAACCGGAGGAGTTGTACTTACATCTTATGCCATCAGCTTGTCCTCGGTCACGGTTTCGTTCCACATATAGCTTTGCAAAAATTGCATAAAAAGCGCTTGCAGGAACAAAAACATAATATTCCAGAAACACGCTTTGCCGTTCCTATCAGCTTTTCGTAACACTTCCCACAGTGAAATGATGCACATGCTGTTTTCTTTGCAAATTTGCAGCATAGGATTGTTTTTTGTTTTTCCTGCAGTATATAAAAATTGCTGTATCTCCAAAATAAAACTATGAAGACACTCAAAATAAATTTCCTGTGGTGGGAAACTATTTTTTGCAACTTTATTGTATTTAAAGTTTTGAGGGATAAACCTCTTAAATTTCTCCAAGTAGAAATATATGTAAACAAAACAAAAGCGATTTTCAATTTTTTTTGTAGTTTATTGCACTTTTTTGCAATTTATGTAATTACTATGGACTTAATGCATACATATTATTAAAATATGGGCTATAACAGTTGTATTGATGTATAGCAACTTGAAATGCTCCCACAAATGGCACTACAGCATGTAAAGAAAAAAAAAAAAAAAAAAGCTCTGGTGGACTTGGTTCTATAGTAGGTCTTAAAGGGTTAAATAAATATCGTCAAATAATCGTGATCTCAATTTCAGTGAAAATAATCGTGATTATCATTTTTGCCATAATCGAGCAGCCCTACTCTTTACCCTGATTTGCTTAATTTTATACACCCATTTCCTCTTAATAACAATTTCAAGCTAAAAAGAAAGAATCTCAAGCCAAACAGTAATGTGCTCTCATCATAGCTGTATTTAAAAAAAAAAAAAAGATAGGCGGGAGAACATGGATAAAGCTGATATTTGTCAGAGCAGTGCAGGTAACTGCTTTTGCAGTTTTGCCCTTGACTTGCTTCAGTTGGTTTTGCACTGAATAAAAGCCTCATTTTAAGAGAATTACGTAGCCATAACAACCATCTCAGGTACAGCGTATTGTGTCAGGCACAGTTGTTGAAAGTGAAGTAGAGGCTTATTCTCCCTGGGGAATGGCCGCATCAATCAGACAGTAGTGATATGTCTTTCATTTTTACCTTTAATAGGCCTGTTTCCTGTTATGCCTTCCTGATCAGATTAGTGATTGAACACATAAGAAGAGTGGATCACCTCCAAGTAAGCCACTCAAGTACCTCCAGTGATGAAAGTTACCTTAAAGCCTGCTCTACCGTAAAAGAACAGGTTTTAACAGAATGTGACTTTTACAGAAGTGACTTTATTTGACACTTTCATTTTTAATGTTTTAATTTTGGGCTTTATTCCCTTGTTTTAGTCATTGTATTCCCTGAGTCCAAAAAGTTTTAGAGTAAACATGTTAACATATTAAGCATGCATTGGTTATACTTAATATGCATATATATATATATTCTTTATTTGTGATAAAGTTATTCATGTAGATACATTTTTTCCTTAGTCTGTCTTCATTTACTTTTTGTTTTTCAAGAGGATACGTTGTAGCGCTCTACTCTTATCCATCCAGCACTCTGTGCTCACAGCATGGCTACGTGTTCCACTGAAGCAACCCTGCTGTGTGACGGTAATGATTGCAGGTGTGTATGGAAACCACTTGTTAGCTTAACAAGATGCAAGTTACAGACAAACAAACATTATGTTTTTATTCTGAGTGAGGAGTCTGTCACACTGTTCAAATCCCACCTGCACTGACGTTTCACCTCAGTGACACGTTGCCATTCAGACGTTGCCTCGTACACATACGTAATTCCATATGGGCCAGTGTTTGTTTTGTTTTTGATATCTGATTTCAGGTTTGACTTTTTCCAATTTATGGTGCATATTGCATTATTCAGTGTAAAATATTTTCCTTGAAATGGCTAGGAAACACAAATATTAGGTATATACAGTGCTCACAGAATTTAGCACTGGCCCCCTGGTAGATAGATAGATAGCTAGGTTGCACTTTAACTGGGTTGTGTTTAAACAAGAATTCCTGCATTAAGGCCACCATCTCGGATTCCACAGCTGAATATAAATAGCGGATGCATTATGTGCTCTGTGTGTTTCTGAGCCCTTCTTGGCACTACTGTTTAATATGAGTACTTCTGTGACCAGAGATAAGGCCGTTATGGCCATGACAAGGCCTTGTCTTGCTCTGCCATGATGCTTCTATTGCTCCTAGTGGCGGTTTGCTCCCAGGGCCAAAAACAATATGCTGTAAATTGAGCTACGGACTCTTCAGGTTGATGTGCTGCCTGCAAACGTGATGTGATTGGGTATCGATTCACACCACAACGCTAAAATTGCCTGCCTCATGGCCCCAGACACCAATAGTGACAGCTTCAGTACAGGACAGGAAGAATGCCATGGCATGGGTCTGTGTCTGGGCGAAGATACCTTCTCTCTGCTCTCTGATCCACGCCCTCTTCTCCTCCCTCAAGAGGAAAGGATTAGAGATTAAAAGGACAGAGCTCCCCTACTGTGTTGCATGAACATATCACAGCTAGATATACGGCAATTTAACATGCCTCAGAAGCAATTTTTGTTGGCATTTTGCAATCCCTTTATATAAAAGAAAAAAAACATGTAAACATCTTCCTTTCATTAAAATGCCAGTGATATTTGCACATGAGCAGTTTTTTAATCTGTTCAAGTTTTAACATTTGCAACGCTGAACAAAGATGGGGTAGTTTTCTGCTGGCTTTTCATTCCAAAGTAGTGACACAGCACTGTCAATCTGCATTCAGCATGATTAAAACATGCCTCGGATCCTGTTGGAAGATGAATAATGCAAGAGAAATTGCTTGTGTAATGAATAAATGGCAAATAATCCTACTACAATTAACTCTTCTACATACAGTATGCAAACCAGTCATGCTCCATCTACTAGGACAAGGTGTCCAGCTAAGGAAAATCCACAGTAGCCTTGTACACTTGAATAAATATTGTTGAAGGTTTAGATGAGTTGAACATGTCTATGCTGTCAGCTTTAATGGAGGCATTGCAGTTTCAGTTTTTTGAGGTACTGACGATGAATTGGAAACTAGAGTCCAAATATTTGAATTATTTGAATGTATTTTTTGGTTGCTGTTTTCACTGCAGTTCACTAAACAGTTATCCAGCAGTTATCCTAATGTACTTACAGAAGAGACATTATAGGTGGGTGGCGTGCATCCCCTTATAATAACATTTCTGGACTAAACCTTGGCAATCACTGGGATCTTTTTTTCATGGACTGTCTCTCCTTAGTTGGCAGTTAGCATTAAGATATTCATGTGGTAGATTTCTTAAATCACAGGGATACTCATTTTGTTTATATCTTTGCATGTATTATAATGAAATCTGATATCACCTACAAACTGTCAAAGCAAGAAAATGCTTAAGGATGAAACCCTGTGAAAAAGCTGCAGAGGACACAACAGCTTCAACCAGCTGCAAACTGTTTAGATAGACTCACTTATGATAATATCTACACTGAACACAGTCATTAAACTCCTGGATTGAATTGGAATTGCTTCTTTTCCAAATGAGACTTTATCTCAGCGGAGTTTTAAAAAAAAAATGCTGAAAATCCAGTATTTTGTGTCATCCTTTGCACAAACACTAAATATTACAAATTTAAAAAATGAGAAGAGTATCACTTTAATTATTTAAGATATTGAATTTGTAAACATATTGCACTGTAAATGCTTTTAAATTTCAGTTGTGCAATGCAAAACACTGAGTCTCTCCACCTACACCCTACTCCTTTGGTATAGTAGGTGTTGATGTCAAAAGCTGAGGCAGTTTTCTTTACACACAGCAGAACAAAGCGTGATTTAGGGAAGTGGGAGGGCAGCTGTGGTTGATATATGTGTGTTTGGCTTCATAGGTGAGAAGGATGATGAATGGATGAAGTCCACAGCCACCATAATGGTACCCTTGTGTACCATGGCAGAGGGAAAAGAGGAAGGGTGTACTTGAGAGAATAAAAGTCAGCCTCTTTCAATCAGGACTACCTAAAAGTAAAATTCTTGACAATATATCCTTGTTGTGCTTTCATGATAAGCCTTATGCTTAGGGATGGGGGAGTAGGAGTATGAGAACTTAGGGGTGTCGGGTGTCGGGGGGGGCATCAAATAAGGTGTAAGTAAGGGATTTTTCTATTGAAGAACTGAAGGAATAAAAATCTGTTTACCTGGCCACAGCTGCCTTAAATAAAGTAGGCTGCCTTGGGTGAAAGTCACTAAGGAGTTTGGTTATATTCCACAACAAGATACTGTTAATGGAGGAGCCTTTGAAACACAGAAACATGGGTATTCAAAAATGTTATTATCTCGCACATATTTCCACCAGTGACATGCACACAGTCCTCTATGGGTATACTGTCTTCCTACAGCCATTTTCATATTAAAAAGAAACATTACCCTGTGGTTGAGTATGACAGAATATACGTATGTGAGTGTATCGTGGCATTTGTGTGTGTGTGTATGTTTTCCAGCCTCTTTGTCTGTCTGTGTGTTTGCAGTTGTCCTGTCAGGTCATTTGTTGCTGGAGCTATTAATTCCCCCCAGTCCTCTGCCCCTGTTGTGCACTCATTTGCTGATATACTTGGTCTGTCATTAGTCTATATGCCTACTCTGCATGTTGGAGAGAAATATTGACATTGTCAAAGCACCGCTCATTGCTTCTGAACATAAGCCGTGCTTTTACATATCAGGTGTCAAACATAAAGGGTAAATTCATCAACACATTCACTTCAGTGATGTGGCAATTGTACTCCCCTTGGACACTGATTGGGAGAAGAGGCACTTAGAGGGAGAGAACGGAATGAGCAGCAAGAGACTGGAGCTGACCCAGCCATTTTGATGCATATGTTGCACAGAAATATTGACCAGCTCTTTAGTCTGTGACTCCCTCAGGACTAGGTAATTGTCTGTCTGTGTTTCTATTGTTTAAACTAACTGCATTTTGGCAGTCTTCCTCCTCAAATCAAGATGGAAACCTTTGCAGAACAATGATGTAAGACAATGTGCACGCACTGATCATTGGAGGGAGCTTCAAAAATAATTGTATTTTGTTGTCATACAATCTAAAAACCTATACTATAGTGCTATTAAATATCAAATTTATCTTAACATCCTGCAACCTAAACAAACCTAAACATTTTATTGCTTTCAGATGTATTTAGAAATAGAACGTTTTTGGATTCCTCATAAGAAAAAGTAAAATTGAAGCAGATGCTGAATACATTTTTATAATCATCATGATGCATTGTTCCCCCTGTGATGTATTATCACAAAATATTGTGTATTATCACAAGCAATTAGTTTTAAATGAGATATTCTTTTTCTTCTTGCTAAATATGATTCTGTCTTCATCAGCCTTTTTTTGTTCTTTATAGGAAGAAAACATCTCTCTCTACTTATTTCTGTAAGACTATACATTGTGTGACATGTAAACAATTGTTCTGCTAATGATGCAGTGTTAATGTTAATTATTGACTATTTTATTTATATAAATAGCACGCTGACAACATCCTAAACCAAGCAAAGATCACCAAGCGAGTGGATGAACATTTACATATAGACATTGGAAAAACAGTTAACAAAATTACTGCCCACTTGGCAGAGTAACACAAGAACTGACTACAAAATGAAAGCAGAATGCGTTGTGAACAATAAAACAAAAGGCTGGACTCATAACATGCGAGTTTTTACTCACAGATGTAAATTTTCACATCAACTAATGAAAAATAGAGGGATAAAAAAATAAGTCACCCTTTTATTTTTCATTACCAATTACCAAGGGCAGGTCTTTTACTAAAAATTCATCTATGCAAAAATGCCAGATAAATCTTTTTGTTTGTGTTGGGTTTTAATGTATATGCATGCCGTGGGCTTGGATGGGACTCGTGTTTTTCTTTTCTTTCTATATTGGTATTAAAACCTGTTCTGAAAGCAGACATTTTCAATTTGTAGATGCAAAATATTGCAACGCTGATCTTTTGATGACTTGCATCTAATTTGGAATTAGCATATCCCAGTGAAGTGTACTGTAATTTGTCTTTGATGATTGGTTCGTCTGTAATAGATGGCGGATTGCCTGAGCTCCCTACTGCCCTGTATCTCTCTCTCGCCTTCCCTCTGCTGGAGAGGCACACAGAATCTTTGAAATGTGATTTGACCATCAGAGCAGTGAGAAAGCACTAATGTTTTACTGACCTGAAATGAAAGGGATTAGGTGCAAAAACCTTTTGCAAAAGGCTATCTCGATTTACAGGTGATGTTTTGTTTGTTTCTTTTTTTTCATCTTTTAAAAAGAAGAGACTTGGATATAATCAAAAGATGTGTTCTAAAGCATAAAGCTTTGGGCTTTGAAGCTTTTCAAATGTTTTGCTGGGGGAGGCGAGGCGCTGGAACAGCATGTCTGCATTCAGAGTATCCATGAATCCCTGTCATCAGCTTCCTTCCATCTCCCTTTTCCTCACTTTTGCAAAATCTGGCTTTCACCACAGAGCAGATACAAATACTAGATAATGAACGACTAGATGGCAGGGACTTTGGAAATGGGACTGTTTCAAATTCAGCCAAGAGCAACATAGATTGCTTTTGTTTTATTGTGGGTATACGTGGCAAAAGAACTTTGCAATTATTTGCACAATTAGTTGTAATTATGGTATAAGCATTTATCTTGTGCACCCAAGAAATTCCAGTGTGTATTCTGCAGGGTAGGATAAGAAGAATTAGTATAGATTCTTTTCTCCAGAAACTGCTGGTTGTTTGGTTGACGGCAATTAGCAGCTAATACCTGTGGGATCTCCTGTCTGCTCAAACCTGTGCTGTTTTCTGTTCCACAATGATCAGACAATTACTTATGGGCTGAGAACACTTGCAGGACTACGGTTTACACTAGGCATTGTCACAGTGGTAGACTACACTGTACAGCAGTTATTGTTGTTTTCTGGTTGAGTGTTCCCCTGCCTTCCTGACACACAGATTATGATGAGGTTACATTTGCTCTGCATGCTTTATCTTAGGTAGTGGAACTAATCACACACAGATGCAAACGCTTCCGAAGTGTCTCCCCAGCCCTTGGGCTTTCTTTCCTGTATTTCATTGCACTGCCGAAAGATCTCAAAAGACATTTATTTGTGAGTTTGTGCATGGTCTTCCTGAAGTGCTAGACACTAATAAAACCTAGTTTTGTTTTGAAAGGTATTTTCGTTCTTGTTTCAGTGCTGATACGCTGCCTCGGGGCTTAATGTGTACGGAGTGTTGTCTTACATCTAATGTTGTTTGGTTTTCATGCTCTGGCTCGGTTGAGGACCTGGAAACATGTTTCTCTTTTGTAGAACCATTTATATTGTGCCTTTTTGCCTACTAAGGGTGACATCTGTTCCCTTGAATGCTCCTTTAGATTTTGTTATTTGAGATTAAGTTTTAATTAAGAAAATGAGTCATCGGCCAGTTGCAGTAAAGATGAGATGATGTTTTAGTGGGTGTTGTATTGGACTCCAGTCTAAAATTGGCAGTTTTTGTTGCTGGCATTTTTCTGTGCGTGGACAATATCTTTCTTTCGCAATGTCAGGATCTGCATTGTTTTTGTTTCCTCTAATGAATTACAAAGGCTACATGTTAAAATGCTCTGCTGCTGACCCCATGGTAGTGCGGGGATCACGTAAACAGCATCGAGAGAGGAAAAGTGTAGAAATACTTTTAGAGACTGAAGATTTTGTTCAAGCACAACATGTTGAAAAACCCCAGAGTCGCATATTTGAATAATATTTGAAAGAATAAGTTTTATTTGGTCTATTTTCTATCCACTTCACACAAACAATATCAAATAAATAAATGTGAACCATTTTATGCATAACAAAATGTGCAGACTTAAATAGATGAATAGTCTCTGCTTCCACTGCACAGCCATTTGTGTAGTTTTTCTTTATTTGGCAAAGAGTAATGCCTTTGTTGTCTTCAGTGTGCGGGAGCCTCACAGACTGTTTTCTAAGCCGGTATAGAAATCTTTCTCTGTTTTTTTTGGGGTTTTTTTGGGTTGAGCAAAAAATCAAACACACTCTTTGTCTTACTAGTGTCTACACTGTGGTAGAATTTGCTTTGTGTGTTACCGTAGGAGATGGGGCAGCCGTGAAAGCATGAAACATAGAGCATGAGTGATGCTGGCGGTGCACTGGCGCTTTGCTTAGTCTACCTAATTTTGCTGAGAGGTTTTGAAACAAGCAAACCTTTAATTTACGGTCTCGACACGGTTATAGGATGATAAAAAGATGCCTTCAATTGTTTTAAAGGGCTGGAATAAGTGTGTCTGCGATTCACTAAACTCTGAAATTGCCCTCCACCACTTAAGGAAACTGAGCACTTCTGGTTTGTACATTGCTGTGAATCAGTGCTTACTACAGCATTGTGTCACATTAATATTTGAGTGCTACATATTGTCAAATAGATGTAGGGCTTAAACAGCACTTACAGTGAAGTGTACTTACTTCAACTCCTTGTTTATTTCTTCCAGAGACATCCATGCAGACGCCATAATGGTTTCCGTGTTTAAATTGAACTTGACCTCTGACCCCTGACCTCCTGCATAAGCTTGGTAATCATTTCACTTTTTTTTTGGTGCATTATGATTGATTTTAACCTTTTGCCATTATGTATCATGAACATTGCCATTATTTCTCACGGACTTGTTTTGTTCAACTTGCTTCTGTCTACTTGCCTTATTTTGCTTCCATCTGGTTAACTGTTATAATTGTTTCAATTTGTAAAATTATAACTGTTCCGTTAGCCTGATTTATTTGTGTCCCATTTATTTCACACTTGTCTCTCTCTGTAGTTTGTTATTTCCACTGTCCTTGAGCCATTAGTGTGGGACAAATAAATTGTCAGTTGTGTTTGCTAATATCTTTAATTTCTTTCTTATATTCTGTCATTTCATTTCATCATCTTTATATGATGAACCATCCAACCATGTTTTCATTGATTTCTTTAATCTATTACCAAGGATTACAACTCCCTATTTCACACATTGTGTACTGCAGTAAGTCTCTGTCAGTATCTCTCTCTTCCCTCCTCTTTTTCTCATATGTGTGTGGGTGGAGGCAATGTTTGAAAGTGACAACGCAAGGAAACTAAAGACAAAAAAGAGGAAATACGGCACAGCAGCGTATTGCAGTATCACATCCCTTGTGTGCATTATGCTATTATTTCCTGAAATATCAACCGAACACCCACCAGTCAGACAATATGCACGGAATTGCATCGTTGTTTTTTGCCAGACGAAATCCAAAAACTTAGTGCTGGTAGACGGCAAGCATTCAGCGACAGCGATAGGCCAGTGGGCTGATGGTGTGGCAGGGCCTGGCCCAGACGTAAGGAGAGCTGGCAGCAGGAGGGAGAAGAGAGTCACAAGGTTGCAACCCAGAGCAGTAGACTTGCTTGTCTCAGCAGAGTAAACATCACCCCTCGTCTGCACACAGTAATGACTAACAGAGGGGGACGTGCACAGAAATACTATCAGGACTACTGCCTTGTCCTGCTAGACCCCACACATGCCATTCCTATCATCTCCCAGCCTTTGCATTCTGAAAACAAGCAGAGTGCTACAAGTATTATTAAAGGTGCTGCATGTCTTTTTACCTTTGCTCTTGTTTGGTTAAGGAAACATGGTCATGCTCTATGAGCCGCCCATCTTACCCACAGGAAAGACAGATAGTAGAGAGTTTTGATGTAGTACTCTGGGTTGAGACAGTTGCATATATGTCGTACTGACCAGCGTGCACACTGATTTATCAGACTCCAATCAGGAGCAGTCAAACACAGCATAACAACAGGAAATTATGACTGATTGGGAGCATCTTGAGATCTGACCCCAAGTTGTTTGACTGATTTTCTTTTAATTGGTTGTCGTCTCCCACTTGACACCATCAAAGCTTCGCGCTGGAGGTGAGGCAAACGGAGTGGTTCTATAATAATACAGCAAGTATGATAAGACGCACTGCCTTAGAAACATTTTAAAATTTGATTGCAATCACAAACTAGTCACCAGATTATTGTCCTGATGCTAATGAAGAAATGACAAGATACTGTATGATTGCACCAGTGTTTCAGCTGAAACAGGTATCTGCCAATGTTTTTCACATTTCCCATACATTTATACCTTAGTCATCTAAATTGTGAGGATCTCTGAAATAACAATAAACTCTTCAAATGTCAGCAGTTAATTTATGGACTTTGTTGTGTGGTTATATTTTTTAATTGCCACACCTCTTTTAGTGGTGTGGTGCAGATTTTCTATATCGGAGCCATCTGCTGTCCTAATGTTTTTACTGTTTGCTACTTTCACTTTCAAGCTTTAACTTTACTGTGCCCAAAGGGAAATTTGTCTCAAAATGCACAGAGTCTCAAGCATACGATACATAAAACATAAAACAGGAAAACACAAAACATATCACATCAATATGTAGACCATATGCTAAAATTGTCTCCCTTTCATTATTAAAAGTAGTTGGCCGGTCAAAAGGAAGAAACCAGCATTTAAAGAGCAAACGCTCTTTAAAGTACAAGGCTGTGAGCTGATCAAATTCAGTATTGTTACCAGTAAGTGTGAGCTAAAATTTGAACCTCCAACTCTAGGAGCATCCATCTAACGTGCTTCCAATTAAGAGCTTTCTTTGCACTCCTGCACATAGTGGAATATATAAACACAGACAAATTTCACTTGGGTTGCATTTTATTTATCCAGCACATTTTTACTGCAGAAACATTTGTTATATCCTGCTTAACAAAAGCAAGCTGTACTTTTTTTTGTAGTAAGGGCACACTCGCTCGCGTAGCGGGGCATTTGTTTAGGAGATACATTTTGAGAGCTTTAGAATGTATCTTATTGCAATCGAAAGCCATAAAAAGTCCATTTGAAAGTTGTTTACAACTCAAAGGTTTATCAAAGCACAATCCTCTATGACAATTAAGGTGTGTTTCAAGCCATTCGTGCGGGCTGGTTTTTATCATCCAGCTGCATGAAGGGTAGTGACTGGAAAAGGTTGAGGACATAGTTGTAATACAAAGGAGGGGCACAGCTCTGAAATTTGCATGGTGAGGAGAAGCTGATGCTGCCTGAGACTCAGTGAAGACAAGTGTTTGCTATGCCTAGTGATGTGCGAGACAGAGCTAGTGGAAGATTATTGTTAGCATACTGAGAAAAGATCATGAATTCCAATGATTCCCCAAAGCGCAGGCAGACAATTTACTGAGACTGTGCTTTTACCCCCTCCATCTATGTATGTCACTACAGAGTGCCGTCACCACAGATGATTTTAGGTTGAGGGGAGCTGATGGTGTCCCCCTGTGCACTGATTCAACATCTGATAATGAGGAGGAAATGCTATTGCAGTTAAAAACACAAGTAATGTTTGAGGAAGGAAATAAGAGACGGCAAAGCCTTGCTCACCATGCAACACGATGAAGAAAAGTAAAATACAGATGACGGTGAAAAATTCATCCTTTAGAGCCTGTTTAATATGTGTTAAGGCATAGCATGTGAGACCTCTTAGCTCCAGTAATTTCACTACATCAAAGGCATTCCTCCTCCCCAAGCTCGTGTAGTCCTAAGAAGGGCTCATCATATCCAATCACACATTCACCCAAGGATCGAAGAATACCTCCAACCCTGTAATTTTGATCATCAAAACCGGACTACATGTTAGTCAACACCAAAACCGAGTGTTGCGCTGTGACGTCGATTGCAGCTGGTAGTCCTTGTCCCTCGTTGACCTGTTTTGTTAACTCTACTGCTGTATTTCACTGCCTGATTAGATGTCACTCAATTAAAAGCACATTTCTGCAGGGAGAGCAGGCTCTCTAGTTGCCATGGATGCTGTTGGAAAGGTAGCAGAACTGCGTAATGTGTGTCCCAGAGCACCATAATGAAATATCCACTCTCTTAAAGCAGAAATACACAGACAAACCAAACTTTCACACCCAATCAATGAAAGTTGTGTGGCAGGCTTTTTTTATGTTGAAAAATTAAAAAGGATGTGCCTAGTAAGTCACAGAGGACTCACCCATTTTATAGTCAGCTATGAGGAGCACGAGGATTAATAGACCTCTTCTAATATGCCTCGCATTGGTGGTCCCTGAACACCCTGATCAGGTAAGGCCCAGCGAAGCAAAGATCATTTATAAGTGGTTCATTATTTTACCTTCAGATTCCTCTGTCTGGCATTGATTTAATAAACACTGATGTATCTCCTTGTAGAAGAGAAGTGCCATTTTTCATTTCCCAGATTTGCTATCTTTGTTATCGCAGTTATCTGTTGAGCGCTGGCATTTCAGCGGTAACACGCTCCCAATCTCAGCTGTGTGCGGGAAGTGGGAAATAGTGCAATTCTTCTAGGGCAGATATTCCTTTTAATGTTTACTGAAAGACTCTTTAAAAGAAAATATTGTCTTTTATCACTTCAACTCTGTGCCTGCACGTCCAGACTTGGCTTTGTAAATGAACAGTTTGTTTAATGAAGTTCCACTAAAGTGCTCTGATTATCTGTGAAAGGATTCAACGTGTGACATCAACAGTGAGGTACAATAATTAATGATCTATCAATGTGTTCTGATGATTAATGTATTTGTTTTTGCAGTTTGATGGACCCAAACTGTGTGAAATAGACAATGAGCTCCGCCATTGTGTATTCCCTGTGGTGGATGGAGGAAACAGCACTGAGGCACACTATAAAAAGCACAGAGAAGTGATGAAAGGGAAGGGAAATGCAGCCTCTTTATTATTAAGGTTAACTGTCAGTAAAGGCTCACACTCCTACCCTATCGTTTTTGTAACTGAGAAGCTTGTTGAGCTTGTTGTATTTTTTTTTTCTGCTCAAAGGATTCTCCTCTGAAGTGTTAAAAGCAGTTTGTGGTCAGATTAGGTGTGTATGGCTCGCACATCAAATCAGGATGAAAATGAAATGGAATGATCAATTTGCCCTGCATTAATCCCTCCTCTCCAGCTGCATCCTATTGATTTTCTTGTTCAGCTTCCCTGATAACAAGAATCATTTAAAGGTCACATTTTGATGTCTGTCAAAAAGAAAACATTCTTAATGCATTGTGAGTGGCCTTTGAGGCTTATGTTTGTCAGAAAGCACAGGCTGAATCTTGGCACCTCAGACAGATTATAGAGAAAACACAGCTAAATGGGCTAAGTTGCACTGGTTAAAGGTTTGTGAATGCGATACCTCTTATAAGTCAACTATGAAAGTTTTACGATCATTCTTAGAAGCAATCCTCTTCTTTAAAAGCAGCGTAATAATTATGATGTACTAAAATTATTCCCATCCACGTATACATTTATAATTCATCAGAGGATTGCAGACGGTGCAAAACTCACTGGTGATGCATTGCTTAAAATAGCTTGCTGGATGCTGTCCTGATGGACATAGGAAACAGTAGTAATGAGAGGCCTATGTTGAGCTGTGTGTTTACTTTACCTTACTTTTATCTTAGGTAGCATAGCACAGTTGATGTTGGTTCTAGTCTTGTTTTCTTTCTGTTTTGAAAATCAGTGTTAACCCCCGGTGCAAGATGGTACACATTCACTACTGTATGATACAATAACTGTTCAGAGACAGGCACCCCTCCTGATTTTCACAAACATCCAGTGCTGACCTTTACTTGCTCAAGCTCCAGGATATAGAGCCATGCATCATGGACCCCTGCCTCGGGCACTTAGGATTCTGGGAGGGGGATGTCTTCAGGGAGAGTTTGATCAAACGGAAAGCATGCGCAGTTATCAAAGCAGCTGCACTTTTTGTTTGTACAGTCTTATATAAATGCTAGCAACTGCAGTCAGTTAATTTACACGAAATAAAACTGCAGCAAAAAATGTTTTAAAATATTTTACTCCTACCCAAATAAAATGTTATGTTTTATTCTCTGTTATAAAAATTAAATCGTATTCCTGTAATTTCTCAGGGGTGGCCACAAGCCTTGTACAAATTTTGATTACCATAAGCATGGGCGCAATTCTGGTGCAATGGAAAAGAAAAAGAGGATTAAGCTGAAATAATCCATTAATACGAAACATATTAGCAGGTTGTAGAGGGGTATTTTCAGCAGGTGCGGTCGGCGCGGGCTTCAGTAATGGCTAATCACATCAACTTTTCTCACCTTCATTAAAACCAGCAGACAGTTTAATGGGCGGGGAGGAACGTCTAGACTGGCTTCTCTGAAGAGAAGCAGGCTTTCTCTGGAGGCACCGGCTCTCTACTTCAAAATACAAACATGAATGTAAAAGAACCAAAAATAACTTCTTTTCATCAGTTTACAGGAAAATTTTAACTGTTGCAAATGAGTTACTGTTACTATAGTGGATGATAATTTTGTGTACAAGTGCTTTGTTTAGTGGCACAGTAGGTTTTGTATGTTCTATTAGATGGTGTGCTCAGGAGACTTTAAAACATTGACTCTGGGCTGCATGTAACATTTATTTTTATTAATTCAACAAAAGAAAATCAGAGAATTGACAATTTGGATTAAACTGATAATTGTCTGGTAAAGTCAACAGAAACACTTTGGTTTCAAATGATTTAAATCGAGAAACGTGACCGCGGCGCACACTGCACAGGCTGCAGCAGCCGGAAGGATTGGCATTTATATCCAAACAAAACAACTAACAATCAATTAACAAAACAGTGAGCAATTAATCTTCTTTTCTAATTAATTGATGCACACTGTTTGAGCCTGCCTTGCGACAGACAGGCGACCTGTCCAGGGTTTATCCCTCCTCTTGTCCTATGACAGTTGCAATATGCTCCACACCCACCCACCCAACCCCACCCTGACTTGCAGAAGTGGAGGAAAATGGATGGATGGAATGAAAATATGAACAAACTCAGTGTCCATGAATTGCATCTTTACAATAATAAAAACGGCATTTTATTGAGCTTTTACATTTCTACTGGATAAAATAAATAATATTCAAAGCAAAGCAAAGCAGAATGAACACGAAACGGCAGAGGTGATATGATGTGAATATTTGTTCCCTCTAAAGCCTCTAAAATTGATGTTAGCGCTCAAGCAGTTGTGATGGTATGAAAAAGAAAAAAGTTTATTCTGTGCCAAAAAAAATCTTTTAGTTTCCTCACAGTTTAAGGAACGCGTGCCACGTGTGTAGTTGTGTGTTGTACCTCTGAGCCCATGCTGATTTTTGTATCCTACAGGGGCCCCAAATAGAGGTTGAGGAGAGCTGACTGGGTTTAGGAGAAGAGGAGCAGAGAGCCCTTCCACTCAACGCCTGGGTCAATATAAAACCTCATTACTGGGGTGTCATAGAAAATTTGTGCACTTTCTGCTCCATCTAGCAGCAATTTTGCTGGATAAGCACTGCTCTCGTTTGGCCCGTTTTAAGCATTTTCACTAAAAAAAGGCTTGCAAACAGGAAGCCATCGCTTCCCCACAGGGGCCCTGGCAGTCCATATCCCCCAGTGCTGCCTGTGCTCTTATATATATGTGGTGTTTTTATATATGTGTGTGTGTGTGTGCGCGCCCGCTCCTATATGCATACATTATATAGACAGTCATCTTATGACTTTTCCCTACCGATACAGTGTAGTATGGTGGCAGTGCAGGTACAGAGCGTGAAGGGTATGGATTCCACATTTCCATCTTAAGTTGTTTTGTTAGTTTGTTGTTAGTTGGACCTAAATCTGTTGTTGAGACAGCATTGTGCTTTTTCCCTTACTCTAAAGCTTGATGTTTTCCTGCTTTTTTCCTGTCGTGTGTTATGGGAACCATACATTTTAACCACTTTGTCTCTCATCTCCTCCCTGGTGTGAAAAAGAACATATCAAAGGAAAAATTACAGTTTCTTTTATTTCCACGGAGAAGCCGATGGGGTCAAGGAAAGGTATTCATATGTTGTGTGAATGTTTATTTTCTCATCTGTGCAAAATTGAATTTCATGAAAGCAAACAGAATGACACGTTTATAAATATGGATGCCTGAATTCGAGACAAGCCTCTCAGCCAGTGCCACACTGGCCCCATTGCTTTATGGTGGGACATTGTAATTTCTGAAAGTGGAGAGGAAAAAAAGAATGAATCAAAGGAAAATGATAAAGAATAGAAGTACCATTTGGCCATCCCTAAAGTGTTGTTCCTTTTTCTATTCTTTTTTTCCGTTTGTATACGAGCAGAGACAGTGTCTGGACAAAATGCACACAACAAAGATCCTGAATAAAACATGATCTGATAAAAGCCAAACATGCAGAAAATACTGGAAAGGTCAGAAAGAACCAAGGCCGTAATTATGGCAGGAGTATTTGCCAGGAATGCACTAATTAAACCACAGAAAAATCTCCAGTCTCGACCTCCCCCCCTCACCCTACACCTCCACAGTAGGCCCACATATTAATCATTTGGAGGGGGGTTGTTGGTGCTGCTGTACTAACGTAGTGTACTTTAAAACAAACACAAATACAATACACAGACACTCTCATAACAGACCTATTATACTTGAGACCAAACAAGAAGTAGGGCAAGAGGAAGATCTAGATTGGTTCACGGAGTGTAAAGCTGGACTGAGCTGAAGGTTGAGTAGCTTCCTGCTGAAATAAGGACTGGTACCAATCAGCGTCTCTAATTGAAGTAGGGTGGGAGGCCTTTTTTAACACTGGGGACTCTTGGCTCAGAGTAAAGGAAACAAAGATAATGGAGGTGGGCTGTGTTGTTGCGAGTATCTTAGGCAGCACCACACAGGTTAAAGCTAAGACTGGATCATGTTGTTTCCCACCTGCAGAGTTCCCTGTTAGTGCATGTGTGTGTACATCTGTGTGTGTGTGCAGGACTGACTGCATCATGCTGTTCACCTCCAGTGGCGTGTCTGTAGGTGTCTTTCTCGTTAATGCCGGATGACTGGTGATAATCCAAGTGTTACCCCCTCTACTTTTGAGTTTACAATAGGTTACCACATACTGCCTGTGGGGAGAAGGGGGGGGGAGCAAACAACTGTTTGAGTATCTTAAAAATTATCGAATATCAAACCACAATACACAGGTTTTATTTTAACGCTTTGCTCATCACGTAGAAAGAATATGAATTTTGTTATTGTATTCATTCGTGTGACAGAGCTCTAGTTGCGCAGAAACACCACACGCTCGCCTATCTCTCTCTCAGCTGCTCCTTACAGTCTTGTATGGGGGAAAATGTTTAACAGGCCCCTGTGATCCAGATGGCTAACTGTACACGACCTCCAGCACTGAATGATAAATGGCAAAAAAGCGCATTTCATCCATTGCCCAGCTTACCTCTCGACTGCACACTGATATTCCTGCCGAAAGTGTGGCGAAAAGCACAGTTGGATGTATGGATGTGGGCTGCACAGGAGAGGGTTTGATATAGAATAATTCCATTTCTACAGCTATTCTGCTGACAGAAGCTACTTCAACTTTTGTGTTCCCAGGTAAGGGGTTCAAGTCGAAACTACCAGCTGATCAAACAAAATGCTGTCGAGGAAGATTAGAGCCTTCTGTAATATTCTGATTGTGAGCTTATGGGAAGCTGTGGCTACATTTTGTCCTTCTACTGGAGAAGAAGACTTGCCAACTGTAAGGGTCTGTTTTCTGGTTGTTCTGAGGAACAGGTGTGTTCCCTCAACACATCAGTGCGATAAGCATTGTTCAAGGAATTTCTAATGTTAATTGTGTGTTATACCACACCCTGTGGGGTGCTCTATAAAAGCAAGCCATCCAGTGAATTAGATTGTACGTATTACAACACAGCCTGAATGCAGTATCTGAGGATTGCGCTGTGTTTTTTGTTGTGTTCTGTTGTGTTGGGCTCTCCAGTTGCCTGTTCTGGGAGTGGAGACCTGGGGCTCACTGAGCCACATAACGGCCCCTGTCAGAGGAGGCCTGCTGGCTGGCTGGAGTAGCCATAGAGAGTATGTGGCCTTCACAGTTAATCATAACGCCAACTCACTCTTGCCTGATTGTACTGGCGGCTCCAGGGATCTGCCATAATTGGATCCTTGTAAGTGGGATGGAGGAGCTAAACAACCAGATTGCTGTTTGTTTATACCTTTTCATATATTAGTAACGTGCCGAGACTTCTCAAGCAGTCTGGGACTTGTCTCGCTGCTTGCCGCTCTAATTAGTAATTCATTCTTAACATATGCCTCAATTGTGGCCCTATCCAGCTATTTGTGATTAACTCCACTTTAATTAGAGTTGCTCATGCAGACTTTGGCTCTGCGTGGATGTGTAGTGGGCACTTAAAAACCACCAGCATGGGTTCATGTGGCAAAAAAGGTGCTGTTGATGGGTAGGCAGCGTTGTTAGAGCTAGAAATTTAAAATAGCATATGGTGCCAACGCCTGGGGGGAAAAAAGGTGGGGAAATAGTGTGGGGATAGTAGAGATATGTATCGTAAAGAACACAGAAACAAGAAACAAACAAATAAATCAATCAAGTGAATGAAAGGTGAAATACATAAATATCTTTACATTGTTGCCACCGGCAAGCTTTCCAAAGCAATGTATTATAGCTATTGTTGAAGGCTGTGAAGGTGGTAGGTAGCGGAGTGTGATACAACTGGGATTATGCTTGATTTCAATGCATGAAAATACAAACATGGTATGAAATTGTCACTTCCAGGCCACTGGCTCTGTCTTGAATTGCATGATTTATTAACTTATACATTACACATACCAGTTCTTAAATATCAAAGCTTGATATGAATCTGTGATGGATTTTATTGTGCGCTGCGATCCCTCGACAGGCTGGAAAGACACACACTGAATTTCATCTAACGGTTTCTCACCTCTCTAATACTTGTCACCGCCCACTGGTTTAACAGCCTAACTTAATTAACTAGGATTACATATTTCTTTTATCAGTTTCTTTGCAGTAATTAAGTGACACATTTGTCAGACAGCCCCTAAGTCACCTTGGGGAGCGTGTGTGTAATGAGCGTATATGTACATTTTCGTGATATCTCAAATGGCAAACACGCAAGCTGCCCTACTGATATTATATAAGTTTGCAAAAATAAATCAAAAAACGGTTAACACATTGGAACACTTCAATACCAAAAGCCAGTAATTAAAAGGCGACAGCTTTGCAGATTAACTGCGGAATTGGGTTTGTGGGGAAACTCATGCAGCGAAGGGGGCATTTAGTCACATGGCCCCGAGTTCCCCCACAGATAAAGCTCATTTTCTCTAGCAGTGGGGTAGAAAGAGTGGAGAACACAGCCCATTTGGTTTTGGCCTCACATGGGGCCCACAGGGGTAGCCAGCATTTTATTTAAGGTCACCAGGAATAAATGGAATTCAGACTGTGTCTGGCAGGTTGCAGTGGACAGGGCCCAGACTGGGGCCTTCCACCTCTGCTGCCCCCAGGCGCCCTCTCCATCTCTTCTCGCAGGAGAGCGCAGTCCTTTTCCTGCCTTCCATTTCACTGTCTGTAGCCCCAGCTAAATACCTCACAACTCTCCTACTTCTAATACCAGCACTGTGTCAGAGGGTAATAGCATGTTAAAATCCCCCTCAGGTTGTTCAAAAGGGCGAATGCAGAAAAAAGGATCCCAGTAGAAAAGCTCTTAATTCCATTTAGCTCAATAATGAGAAACAAAGAGAAGGGGAGGCATGGGGAGGGCCTGCATTGTTGGGCCTGCAGTGTGTAACACATGAAACACAGACACCCCATGGTAGACCACATGAGATGATCCTCTGTGGGGCGACACTATACTAGAGCCACTCTGTAATAAAACTCACAATACACTGTCAGGGGAATGAGTGGCCATCACAGTTTAAGGGCTTTTCTCTCAGGTGGAGGCAACAAAAAGCTGCAGAGATGGATCTGGCTGCCAGTCAAGCTTTGTATCAGTGACTGTGCTTTTGAGGAAATATGAGAGGCTGGACTGCTGTCCCATCACAGCATGATTCAGAGTGAGAGGGATTGGAGCTCATGCTGAAGCCAAGCTGCTCTGCAGAGCTGTGACTATTTGAGTGGGCCATGTGTTGTGCTGAGATGGGGGAGGGCCCTGCTTGCTCTACCTTCAGACCGAGGCATACTGTACAAGTGCTAAACAGGGACTAACAGCGTTTTCCATATCTGTCAAGTGCTCTGCCTAATCACTTCTCACCATTTCCAACTTGTTATCTCCTAATATCTTATAAATGTCTGAAATGTGTGAAAAGAAAAAGCTTAGTATGCATTTCAGGAGCATATGGACTATAATTGGTATACAGTGTGTAGCGAATCCCTTGCAAGCTGTTTCAGTGCATTAAAAAATCGGAGCTAAACACAGAAGAATAATCTCTTTTTAATAACTGGTTATTTGTGAATTATATTAGTATTTATTATTATTATTTCCATTATAATATCATTAAAAACTCACACAGAATGATTTCTAAGGTGGTTCATTTTTACTTTTGTTAACTTGGCTTATGATGAAAAGATAAGTAAGTAAAGTTTTTGAACCTGTACTGTATACACGTTAATGCCGCTACCTAATTGTCACTTTCTGTGTGAAGTTTTTTTCCAGCTGCTTTTTTCCTGTTTGCACAATGGGTTTTAAAAGAAACAGTGACTTCATCCCTCTATCCAGTCATCTTCTATTGCTTATATTGGTCTGAGTCATGGGGGCAGCATTCTCTGGAGAGATGTCCAGAACTCGCTCTCCCCAGTCACCAGCTCCGCCGGGGGACAACGAGGCATTCCCAAGTCAGCCAAGAGATATAACCTCTCCAGCCTGTCCTGCCTCTGCCTCAGGACCTCTTCCCAGTGTGACATGTCCGAAATACCTCACCTAGGAGGCGTCCAAGAGGCATCCTAATTAGATGCCCAAGCCACCTCAATTGGCTCCTTTTAGTGGCTGTACTCAGAGACCCTCCCGAATGGCCAAACTCCTTTTTCAGTTTTCTCCGTGAATTAACACTCCTCTATGAATTGCCACCTTATGGTTTGTGGAGAACTTTGCTTCTCCCTGTGATTTCAGGAGCTATGGTCAATTTGATCCTGGTAGAGTCTCCCGAGACAAATTGGTTCTTGGTGAGGGACCAGACACAGAGTGATGGAAAAAAAGAACAGGGGGTCGGTTTGGCGAGCCCTGCCCTGGAGCCAGGCCTAGGGAGGGGCTCGAGGGAGTCTGCCTGGTGGCTACACCTTAGGCCATGTCTGAAGAAGCAATCTAGGCCCAAACCCCCGTATAGGGTCCAGGATTATGTGACTGAGGCATCTATTGTAGGTGCAGGTCCTATTGGTCAAATCCTACAGCTACTGAAACTAGCTATTGGGAGAAAAAGTAAATCAATAAAGAATTACACCAACATTTTGATTATTAGTATAGATCATAAATAAATGTAGAAAATGGAAAGGCTTTTTTTATGTAAGAAAAAACAACTTCTGGTTTGCATTTTGAATATCATCCATTAATCTTTGACATGAAGATTTTAAATTTTTGACCCTTCTTTCTTTCAAAATTCCTTCAAATACACAATGTTTGAGATTTTGCATGCATTACTTTTTTCAAATTCCTGCAAAAAAAGGGGCAGAGATTTGAAATGAGATTCAAAACTGGGCTTTGACAAGGCCATTCCCCCCCCCCTTCTCCTTTTTGAGTCATTCCTTGGTGAATTTGCAAGTATGAATGTGATCATGATCCGTTGAAAGATCCACTTTCATATCAGCTTCAAATTTTAGACAGATGGCCTAATATTATCTTCAAGCACACTTTGATATGATGCTGATTCATAGTAGAATCAATGACTGCAAGCTGCTCGGTCCCTGAGGCAGAGAAGCAGCCCCAGACCATAACATTCCTATTACGGGGCTTCACAGCTGCTGTGAGGTTCTTCTCCTAAAAGGCTTTCTTTGCTCGTTTCTAAACATGTCCACTGTTACTGTGGTCAAATAACTCTAGTTTTGATTTATCTGGCCAGAGCACATTATTCCAAAAGCCCTGATCTTTGCCTTTGTGTTCACTGTCAAACTGTGTTTTTGTTCTAATGTTCTTTTTGGACCAAAAAACCCAAACTTTTTTCCTAGCAGTCCTCCCTTGCAGGTCAAATTTGTCAAATCTCTTTCTGATTATAGATAAATGCACTTTGACACCAAACGTTGCAACAGCTTGGGGTGTTTAGACTTATTTTTTCTGGATGAATTTGATGGTGCATCATGTCCAGTAACAGTAATAGGTACTTTTCCTTTCAGTGGCATGATTTGAAATTCTTTCCCTTTTTATCCATATCCACATTTTTTGGGAGGAGGGGGTGGCTTTAAAGAATCCTTTAGAACTTGCTATTATAGCACCAGATTGTTCAAGAAGACAGGAGCTGGGTTTAAATGAACCAGGTTTCACCTGTGACTTCTCAAAGGGTTTACAGTCATTGTTTGAACTGATTTAAAAGTTTTGGATTTGAAGGTGTGTTACATTTAGGGGTAGTTGTTACAAGCACTTATCTGTTTATTTATTAATGCTATCAAATATACTGTACAAGTGTTTATATGTAAACTCTGTTTCTAAGATGAAATGTTTCTTTTTTAAAAAGATATGCCCAAAAAGACAATTTGAACTAGTCTTTTAATGTGATTATGAGGAAAAACTATTATAGACTAATAAGGAGGTTCCTCTTATGTTCCTCTAAAAAATACTTAAATCAGCCATAAATATCGCATTTCCATCTGTGACCTGACAGCTGCTTTATTTGTGATATTATTCTCTTTTATAATTAAATATATAGCAGTTAAACTTGTAGTCGATCCCCTGGCATTTAGAGGATCTGACTAAATCTTACAAACATATTTATCTCTCACTCCTATTCGCCGCTGTTTATTTCATCTTTGTTGTTACGGTTTCTCCCACTTCAACTCTGGCAAACAATGGCAATGTTACCTCAGTCACATTTTGAAAATGCAAAATAGAGATATTTAGCTGGTGCTGATAGGCATAATTACCATTTTGTGAACTTGGTTGGCAAGTGCTTGAATTTAATAGATGTTAATTGTACGTGGAAAATTCCCTTACTCCAGCTTTAAACCTGTTGCGTTTTCAGCAAAGATGTGTCAATTTGCCAGGTCATAGAGGACCTATAATTAATGACACAATACAACTGCCTTGACTCCCATGTTGTGTCGTCCTATGTTTGGTAGATTTTTGTAAATAAAGCTAAGAGTCTAACAGTGTTCATCCAAAAAGGATGTGAACACCCACAAAGTGTGAGAATATAGTCAACGCTTCATTTGAATGGCAAAACAATGAAAAACCTGCCATGCACTAATGCTCATGGGCAAATGCATTTGTACAGCAGTGGCCTGGAAATGATCCATAGTATTGAAATGTCTTTTGAGAAAGTCCAATATAAGGGAGATGCAGTATTGTTGTCTATTGCTGTACCTAATCTTAGTACATGAAAGTATTTTAAAAATAATATTTTTTTTCATGTACTATTCAAGTAAAGTATATGATAATTACTGAGAGCCTTTATGCTCCGTCATGGGTCATATTTACAGCTTTTGTACATCAAAGGTGATGAGTACTGTACAATACCCAAAAGGTCTTAGCACAGCCTTTGATACTGGTGGTGTATGGTTCAGAGCGAAAAAAGTATGCTTAAGGATATAACTAATTATTTTTTATTCATGTCTTTTTTTTTTTTAGACTTATTATTTTTTGATGAATCAATTAAACATTTAGTCCACTTTTAACCCATTTCCCAAACTGGAGGGCATAGAGTGTCTCCAGGGAGGTATGGCTGACCAAAGAATGTTGAATTGACTTAAACGAACGTGATGCATGTGATAGAATAAAGTGTTCTAGTGCTGCCACCAGTGCCTTGGTAATAACCTTTCTCTCTTTCTTTTTTAAAATGTCAATATAACGTTACATTTTTCATCTCTCGGGATGAAAAATAAGTCCAGTTTTCAGGGAATGGAGGCAAGAACAACTACTGAAGGGAGGAATTAATTAAAAGTTTTGCTAATCACTGTTTTACTTTAAGAAATGTCATTTAAGACAAAAAATAATACCTATCTCAGACTTCAACATCCTATCAAATGTTCATAACCTAAAGCTGTTCTGTATGTAACGATAAGAAAAGAAATTCCTTGTTTAAGAGAAGCTGCACCCAGAAAATGTTAGGCATTTTTCACCCACTGCTGTAGAAAGCTTTAAAATGTGTATTTTAACATTAAAGGTTAGTAAGATGTTCGCTGTTGCTAATCTGTATATCGACCAATTGATTACTATAATAATTCTTTCAGCACTATTGTGTATACATTGGTACCTATACCTATCTAACCCACACCACAATGCAAAATATTCAGCCTCATTTTTTTCCAAACATATGCATGGAAATTAGGTAGGAATGTGATTATGCAGATTGGGAGAAGAGCCATGGGTACCAAATGTCAGATGTCAGGTATGCATTTTCAGACCCTTGTGGGATGGAGATGATTATCATGGTAATTATTCAGCATTTGAACAATCCGTTTTCTGTGCGAAACACTGGGAAGCACATCTGCCCAGGGACCTGATGTTGGTGTTTGTCTGCTACCATAAACAAGAGTGTGTTAGTCAAAGATATAGGAGGAGACAGGAAGGCGAAGCGGGGTAAAGTGATGAAGAGAGTGCGGTGTCTGCAATTCAACTGAGCTAAACTTGGTTGAGGGTAAAAGAGTTGCTGTTCCTTGTGCCCAATTCCCTCCCCTTTCTCTTAGCTCCTATCCTCAGCTCCTTTTAGCATTAAAGAGATTGGGCTGGAAGTGGAGCAGATATCAGTCATCTTTATCTCCCAGCTGGGGGAGGGCTGGCTTGGACCCAGGTTTTCCTCTCTTTATGGTTTCTTCCCCTCTTTTTGTTTTCCCACCACGTCCTGTGCATCATTTTATACACTGTATATTCTGAGGCCAGTCTTGTGGTTTAATATGCATGATAAATTTTACTCCTGTGTTCATACCCATTATCCGTTGGACTGAACACCCCGTTCCCAGACTCTGCCGTGCTGACAGGGAAATGTCATGCTATAGATGGCCTCCCCCATCCCGCTAGTCATTAACCCTGTGACTGGAAAGTGACCCCCAACACCTACACACCAACAGACACACACACGCAAACTACTTCAGGGCTTTGTTGTCGCTCTTTGATGTCCCTGTCAGTTCCTATGTACTCTGCTGAGCACACGGACATAGCTCAGTTCCCTTATGGCTTCCTACTCACACAACACACGCCATACAATGCGCTTGTACTCTGAACAGACATCCATTAACTGCCAAAGGCATTGGTTAATATAATAGATAATAGACTTTACCTTGTTTTGTAAAGTGATCTGTCATGCAGTATTTAACCTCACAAAGTTTTGTGCTCGAGAAGCTTAGGAAGAGATACATTTAATGGCTGTACTAAGACACAGCTGCGTAATATTTTCTGCTGATGTAATAGTGCAAGATTCAAATTGCATACACGTTCATCCTTCCTTGTTGAGGCCACTTGACTTGTTCTAATGATTAGGGGCAGCTTTGGCTTGAAAACTCAGTGTTCCATATCTGTGGCACTATAACCTTGACCTTCAGGTCTCCAGTACAAGGCAGACACAGAAGGAGGAGGCGGAGATGAAGAGGATACAAGGAACAGACAGCTTAAAAGGGGGTTGAGTGAGTGCACGGAGACAGGCCGGACACCTATTGGCTCCAGATGCATTTTGTGCCAAGTACTAGCTGAAAGATACAGAAATTTCCACCATGAATTGTTAACTAGGGTCGACCCAGGACAAGTCAAGCATGTAAACAGTCCAACTGGCCTTCTAACAAGCTTGACTCTTAATTTACATTCTTCCCCATTTTCTCTGGCTTCCATTATACATGAAATGCCTTATGAAAAAGTTATAAATGCATGAATGCATCTGGGAAATGGCAAACAGATTAATGACTGACAATCTTGTATATACTGTATTTAGGAAGGCTGCTGAACTATACTGCTAGTGGCGCTATTTTATCTGTAGTTTGCTGTGAGGACTGTAGAACTTTATTATGCTGTACTGTTAATATTGGCAGCGACAACAGTGCAACATAGAGATGAAACTGCGTCTTGAAGAGACAGCTGTCATTGGGCAAGAGACGGGTGCACCCTGGTTGCCAGTCGATAGCAGGGCTAAAACAACTTCTTGCCTTGTTTGTGATTTTACTGAATATATATTTGAATGCGTTATTGGAAAATCCAGTGTCATCTACCCAAATGATTGTTGGGCTTTTATTGGACAGTTATTGGAGAGTTTTAAAATAAAAGACACCACAGTTCAGTATTTTGTTACACTTATCTTTTGTCTTTTAGTTAGCTAAACACGCCTAAAGGCTATGTAGTGTACTGATTTGCACATTAGTTTGCCAAGTGAAATGTTGCTGGTTTGATTCCAGCCAAGGATACAAATTCGTTTTGGAGTTTTGCATCAGAAAGGGCATCTGGAGTAAAACTCTGCCAAATCAAATGTGGAGGTACCCGCTGTGGCAACCCTGCCGAAAGTAGCTTTCTTTAGTTGGCTAAATGCTAAATATGCCTAAAACATTTTAGCACGGTTCTATATCGTTTCAGTTAGAAGGTCCTATATGTTCCTTCAGCTTTTTAAATAAATATTTAAATAAATAAATAAAAATGTATTTTAAATACATCTATGGACTACCGTATTGGGCCACACCTCTTAATCGTTGAATTCAGGTGTTTTCAGTCCCATTGCTACAGGTGTATTAACTAGCCATTTGGTCTGAAGTCTTCTCTGACCCTCAGGTGTTGTTTACTGAAGTCTGCAAGTTTGGATTTAGGATGGTAAATGTTGAGCTAGTAGCCCGATAGTGGCTATAGTTTTAAGTATTTTCTGTTTTGCTGACTGTGCATGAGGAGAATGAAAGAAACTTTCTAATGTATTAACTTCAAGGGGCTTTGCATCAAATCTTTTTGTGACAGCAACATTTCATTCCAGCTGCTTCCCTCTGCTTTATCTAATTTCTTTTGTTTTGGTGTAAATAAGGAATTTTTGTGAAAATTAAATTACCGGGGCCACTGGAGATTCTGCAAACACAGATGTATCGAGTGTGCATCTCCCTCTCCCACAGTCTCAAAAGTGGATAGCCAGTGAAGTTTTTAATTTATTCAATCAAAACTTTGCTACTTTTGTTAATCATGCAGAGTGGGCTGGAAGGCCCAGATCAGCGCATACGGGCACATCCTGAAATACACAAGCCTTATTTATTGAGGTTTGTGTTTTTGTATTCTGGAGTTGTGTAATGCATTCAAATAAGGGTGCAACAAGCCAAAGTCACAGTAAGTTGCTGAGGGAGTATGTCAAGCATTGTGGCAATGTTTTTATTCCTGTCTCCTTCCCTCTTCACTGCTCACCCTGCCATCAATAGATCTCATTCAGCTGAGGCTTTTCTTTCAGCCTGTGTTGGATTGTGGCAACAACTGCCTCTTGACGGAGGAGAAAGGATGGCTTGTCAAGGTCAGAACTGTGCGCTAATTAGCGTTCACCACTGAACTGCTGGGTTGACTCCCGCGCCCTTCACCCCTGAGGCCTCGTGGCATTATGTGTCTGTATGAGTGTTGTGTTTTCTATCATGTTTCCCCTTCCCTTTCTCATCCATTGTAAAGGCTGGACATCTGAGACTCCCTATACAGCATATACGTACTCTGTCATGCCCCTCACTGACTCAGATGGGGCAGTCATATAACAGACAGAGGGAAAAGAGAGGCAGATGAGGGGGTGAGTTGGAGGGTGGTACTGAGCATTAGCATCCCACTGGGCTTTGTGTGCTTGTTATAGCCTGAGATCACACAGACAGGAGAGGGCAAACGAGAGAAGGTGAGCAAGAGAGCTAGAGAACGTTTTCACAATTGCCGTAGCAGGCAATGAGAATCCAGATGATACCAACACAAACAGGAGGGATTGCTGAATAATGATGGCAACAGAGAATGCAGTGGCCAAAGTTCAGCCGTATCTTAAGGGATAATTTTAGGCCCTTCACATGGGAACAGCAATTTCCTCCAGCTCTGTGCCTAAGCAATACTACTGTGAAATCATTAGACTAATTCATCATCCTTGACTTCTTCATGTTTTCTGGTACACTATTGGGGGGGGAAATGGTTGTTCTAATTGCAAGCCTTAGAAAGCAAATGTATGCTCCGAGTCCTCCTCATTGCTTCTTCCCCACTCTACTCAGAACAGTTTCAGAATTAGTCGTGAGCAGCTGTTACTGAATAATACACTGTCTTTGACAGCCACGGGATTCAATCTGATTGTCAAATGATCAGAATGTTTGTATTGCACAGTAACTTTAAATATTTTCCTCCATACCCCTCTTATTGAGATCTTACTGCATAGCGTATGTAGCCCTACAACACATTAAAATGAGTGATTTGCACTACATAACATTTGGCTAAAGATATTGATCCCATTTTGCATAAACATTATGCTTGGCTGGAAGATTTTTGCTTTATCATATTTTGTTGCTTATTTTAATCCCTCCTACGTAGGTATTGTTGTTTTTAAATGTGGCTGATATGTATTCCATCTATGTAACGCTTTGCTAGGCATAGTGAAGGAGATATGTTAACAAGTTTGCTCTCTAAGCAGCATCCATATGGATGCCTCTGCCCTGCTCCAGTCACTGTAGTGGTAACTCACAGGCCGATGAAACACATGCATGGCGCTCGCCTCCATTAATTTTTGTTTATTATGTATTTATGCTCTAAGCCCGAGATTTGCTGTGATCAAATGCATCTGTTTCGGCATGGATCAGTGGATAACTTTGGCACACCACCATCTCCATCACATCCTGCTTTCCATCTACACCTCTCCTCTGTTTCTGCTTTGCAAGCTCTCTCTCGTTTCCCCTTTTCCTCCACGCTCTCTCATCTTTCCCATTTCTCTTCCTACATTTCTTTTCTTTTTAGCCCCTAAAGTATTTGAGCCTGCATACCATGCAAAGCACTACTGTTTCTCTGAAAATAAGATCAGTTCACTTAATGGTCAAAGGGCATTTTCAGCTTTATTAACCAAATCCAGAGACTTAAATAAGCAGGTCTTGCAAGGGACAAAGTGCATTCTTCTCTCTTACTATTTCACATACTACTTGTGAGAAGAGCCCTTATTTATATCTAGAAATTCCCTCTCCTTTGAACTCAAATTAACTCACTGGCTGTATATGCTATGCAAACACAGAGGCTCAAAGATAAGGGCTAATTGTTAAAATTGTCATTATAACTATTTGTTAGGATATATATTTTAAAAAAACAAACATGCACATGAAAACCCCCCAATATGATAAAATATATTCAGGGAGCAATGTGTGAATATTATTTCTAAAGAATAACTTAATAGTTTTTTTTCCTTGGGATACTAATGTTTGTATCTTTGTAAAATTCTAGTGAAACTGGGGGAAAACTGTAGCATTTATTTCATTTTAAAATCTTCTTCTTCTTCTGTTAACTAACTACTACATTAGTTACAAGGAAATATGTCCTGAGCATTTGCTGTCTACCGAATGGATTTGAGATTCAGTCTAGCATGAAAATCCCATCAGCTTCTTAGCTTGATGTAAGAGAGACATTTCTAACTCATTATGTCCTAATGCCATCTCTTTAATACTCTCAGTGCATTCTAGTAAAAGAAAGGTTTGTCCTCTCAGCACTTCTTCCATGAAAAACTACCTGTAAGTGTCTATGAACAGTTTTAGGTATTTTTTGTAGGACTCTGTAAACACATAATCCAGGCAGAATGACTGTTGAGTACAATAGTGAGTTATAGTGTCATATAATATGGTATACATGTATTGAGACACAGTGTTGTATAGAAAAGTTTGGAAAACGTGAAAAGAATTAAAAAAAAATCAAACATATATCAATCGTTTTACTCAATGATACATTTAATTCATAAATTTAAAGTAACGAATCCACATTCACTTGCTGGGCTTTAATTGATTCTTTCAGAGTGGAAAAGGGCGAGAATTGTCATTAGAACCTGTCATGTGATGAAATGCCAAACTTTGATATATTCTTTGACTCTCAACTGAGTGAGGATTTAAAAAAGGACCTAACTGCCTACAAAGAATAAGGAAATATCAAAAGAAATATCAAAGCATATCCAGTGTGCAATTCTAGTGTTTGAAATGTCATTAAAAATAGAAGTTGTTGTGGAAATCAAGATAAAATGTGGAAGGTCGCTCAAGAATCCGCTCTTACCTGTTACTTCTGCCAAAATTGATGTGATTCAGTGCTATATGCATTGTGTTTCAGTTCAGTTTGGCCCTTCAAATAATTTAGACAGCACGGTCCTCTGAGAAAAACCATTGCACAGCCCTGGTCGACATAGAAGAATCATCACCTCATCACAGAAGTAAATTGCTGTGAACAGATGAAGTCAAGATTGAGCTCTCTGGCCACAATCACCAGAGGTATATTTGGAGGAGAAAAGTAGCAGCAACACCTTGTCAACTATTGGGGTTATGTTGCTGCCAGCGGCACAGGAAACACGACAGAAGACATGTAAAATACCGGATGAAAAGGCGTGCGGTCAGGCAAGAAACTGAAACTGAAAAGAGCTTTTACAAGAGGTCAGCGATCCTTAAAAGCATGCCTTAAAATCCACCATGAACTGCTTTTAAAAAGATAAACCTTTTTAAAAGGCCCTCACAGTCCCCTGGCTTGATCTTAAATATGCCATGAGCGCTACACTGCCTTAAAAATATCAGAACTTGAAAGTGAGCTGCAAATAAGAGTTTGTGAAAATTACAAAATCAATAACAGAAAGACTAGACACAAATCTGCACAGAAAAATAATTTGTAAAATGTGATATCTTGGTGTGTGCGTTTCTTTTCTTCAGAAATCATAAAAGAATGTTGCTACTGTTTGTTGTGTGTAATCATTTTATTTGGAAGATGTTCTTCTGCTTGTATAAATTAGCGTAAATCTTAACTGTAGGAACACACAATACAGATACAACATCTTAGTTTAAGAAGGAAAGATAAAGTTTGTCTCTGCTTAGGGAAGCAGCTACTTAACCAAACTCTTTTTCGCTACAGTCAGCGATTGTGTGGTGCTTGAGCTCCACATGTCTTTTTAATCTCTTTGTTAGGTGAGGATGAAACTCCGATCACTTCTGCCCCGCTCATTATTTCAAACAGTTGCTTAAAGGTCTTTTTAGGTTCAGATAATGTGTTTTCTGTAAAGCATACTCAAGTAAGCTTGTCACATTATTAGCAAGGAATTAACTTGTTTTTCACAGAGAGTGTAAACGGTCAAACCTCTTAGTAAACAGAGGAACATTTGTATTTTTCCGCTAATATGTAAAGCTTTTAAAGAAAGTTAAGCTATGTGAAAGTTGAGTTTTAATCAAAAAGACGTACTTCTGTTCAGCCACTATCCTATGCTCCTCAGCTTTCCATAATCATCTGTCTTGAGGCTCCAGTATATGGCATGCATTTGTTTTATTCCGCTAGCGTATGACATCATTAATTGACTTAGGATACTGAATAGAATGGCTGAAAAATTGAACCCCAGTAGAAGACATTTGTTTTGAATTGATGATGAGAGCCTGGCCTGCTGTTTAAACAGCCTCGCAGGCTTTGGGCAGGTGGAGGAAGAAAGCTCTTATCCGTCTTCATCGTAATATCAAGGTCATGGATGGGTAGCTGAGCTAATCTCCTTCTTCTCATATCTCTTACGGAGCAAAAGAGCTGGCAGGCCTGCCGTGTATTAAGCCCTCTCCAGCCCAAGACAGAATACGATGTTCCACACAGGGAAATGTGATAAACTACATTGAAACGAAATTCAGGAATGCGGAGGTCCCAGCATTCGTAAGTGATATACTGTACACATCTACACCCAGACAGCTGCTAAATCAAATAGGAGATAATCTATGCATATTCAAATTCTGTGCCAAACTATATAATCTTCGGCATCTGCTTCATTATGCATGGAAGACACCATTTTGAGCGTATATTTCCACCCAAACATCATAGCTGTGTAAGTGTACATGACTGTTAAATATTGTGCCAGCTCTATTCGGGGTCTTGATCAAAGCACAAAGCTTGTACGTGTGAGCCTAATAATGATAGACTCGTGTTGACAGATGAGATGGGCTAAAGGCTCTGAAGACTGTATCTGAAAGAGAATTGGCTCCTCCTCTCCCACAAATAGATTTGCCCTGCACAATGTTTTATCCCCATTGTTCATTAGACTTCAGAAGGAATAATTAACAAGGCTTTAAAACACAGCTTTTATGGATCACCTGCTGTCCCCCCAATATCATTTTTGTGATTGCGCAGCAGAATACAGCAAGAGGCATTGATGCTAGCGTCTGGCACCCAAATGCCTTGCAGGATCAGTAACTCTCCAATTAAAGCAATATCTCTCAGTCTTGTGCCTGGCGCAGGAGCACTGAACTCGCCACGGGATTCGCCCATAGACAACCACCAAACTTTTTGATTACGAGACCGTGGCCTCGAGATAAGAATGAACTGGCTAAATGCAGTAATGCAACATGCAGATACATGGTGTTTTATGAAGCTGAACTGTATTGTATAATGGTACAGCAAGAACATGGCAGACTAATGGGCGACAAGGACATTGTTCATTTAAAAGTAAGAAAGGGGAAACCGGAATATTCTTTCATTTTAAAGTTTGAGATTAGGGCTAAGAATATTACCCCTTATCACAGAGTGAAGCTGCAGAGAGCATTGTCTCCTTTCAGCAGCACCCCGTTTTACATGAATCACCGTGCCTTCTCAAAATGCACAAATATATTTGTCATGTCTGGGGCCGCCAAATCATCAGGTAAATATTATCATCCAACAAGCAAACAAACAGTCTTTTGTGTGGTAGATAAAGGTGAGGCGTGCGGCGAGGTTAATGGGACCGGCCTATTAGCATTGTCACTCAGTCTGCCAGGTCTGACAGTGTAGCTCAGTCTGAGGGCCTCTCCTCCCCACGTCCACCTGCTTATCACCCAGATAAATTAACTCCGGCAGACTGGAGAGGCAGGTGGAGCGAAGGGGTGGGGGTACAGATCCTCCCCTATCACAAGACAGGAACACCAGGCACAGATCGGCGCTCTGTTGACTCTAGTTAATAGCGTGGGGTCCGCGGTGTGTGTCAGATTTTTAGGGGTCCATGAGATTGACGTGTGGGGCAGCAGAGTAAACACTTGATAATTAAACACAACCGCATGTTTGTCAGAGGTGATGACAATGCCCACCGACACCCCCTCGTCCTCACTCGATCCTCCCAACTTTGTACGAAGCAACAGTTCTGTTCAGCTCACCAGGAGTTCCTCAGACCTTAATGATAAAATGATAAATATGCCATTTGTCATTGCCTTCCAAAGGATCGGCATGAAATGTTTATTTGATGCTTGTCATTGCCCAGTGTTTCACAACTCCCTCTCCTATGGTTAAGATTTGGTTAGATTTTAGCAGATGCAGTTGTTTGACTATGGTAAAAAACTATGTAATAATGGACACGATTTAAAAAGAAAACTGACAGACGCAGTCAAGATTTTTGTCTGTTGTTATAAAATATATGTATATAAACTCCAGTAGTTGAATAGAGACCAACTTTATCATCACACCACACCTGTGGCCTTCATCAGGTTGATCTGACAATAACACTGTTCTTCCCGCCTTAGACATCGCTGGAATTTTAATCTCTCGTAACCTTCTCTGTGCAACTTAGAAGTACACGAAATTGGGCCTGAAATCCTTTTTCTGGCTTTTTAAGAATGACAGACTATGAGAGACAACAGTAATCATTTTTCATAGTCATTTTTCACAGCACCCAGAGGTTACATGTCAGGAAAACCTACACATGGCCTTTTTTAATTAAGTTAGACATTGTATGAAATGTGCTGGTTGAGTTGAGTTGCTAGTTTTCTTGCTAAGAATGAAAAGAGTGAATTGATACCAATACAAAGTCTGTACTGTTGATATGGAGCTGTTAGCAGCACCTTTTACATACTTCAAAAGTCAGGATGCGTAGATGTTTTCATGGAAAAACAAAAGACAGAAGATTATAAATATGTGATGAAATCTATGGATTTGTGTTGCAATAAATGACCGCTGCTCTATCTGGAAACTTTTCACACCCCACAGGGCAGGATGGAGACGTGTTTTTTTGTGGAGTCTTTGCTGGAAACATGGATTGTTAATTCAAGACTTCAGAGAGACTTTAAGAAGAAACTGTGTCAATTGGAAAGCATACAGTTGGCTTTATTGGGCCTGGTTTGCCTTGTGGGTGCTCTCTGTTTAATTGAACACTCATTAGAGAGTACACTGTTATACCCTCACAGTTTATAGTGACATTCCCCCCAAATGTAACGTAATTAGGTTTAGGCAAATGGTGGGCTGAATGGATCGAGATCTGTGCTATAACTGTATCCAGTTTATTCTCTCACTGGCTGGTCATAAAAGAAATAATTTTGGGTAAAGTGTGTGACACTGGCTGGCACCCAGAGCATATGACTGGAACAGGAAGATTACAGGCACGGCTAAAAAGGATCAGTAATTGAATTCCAGAGATCCTGACGCACATTACACCAGACCAAGAGACAAGAGAAAGCTTTTTTGCTCGATGAGGGAAGCTGGAGGGTAGAGAGAGGTGAGTCCTCTCAATACACAGCCCCTCCCCCTGTTAGTGCCACTCAGCAATGCTGGAGCCATTGCTGTGTTAACAGTTTCTGTTCTCACGGGACAGGAGAGCCCTAACTGTCGCCCACCTCCAGTTGGCTGAGAATGGTGAAAACCACTCCACTGTGTCTACTTTATATTGGTGGTTAGATGACGCAGCTCTGCCAAGGATTGTCTTTTCTGCTGCTGAACATTTAATGCAACCAAACTATCCATGAAAGACAAGCCAAAGGCCTTTATTAAACTGCCTGCAAATCTGCAAGAAGGAAAATCCATCACAGTGTCCAAGGGTAACAAATTGTTAAGTAATAGCTGGAAAATATTAGAATATCAGCATGTGCATCAACGTTTTGCTGCACAGAAAATTGCAAGCTTGTTATTGAGTGTTGAAATAGTTTGAAACGTAAGACATGCTGCTGTATAGCAAGAAAACATTCCTACTGAGCCCTGCATTGCAACACATTTGCAACAAAAGCCAGACAGTTAATTTCTCGCGTTTTCTTGGTTTTCTTTGTAGTCAAAAGTTTCCCAGACTTCATGAAAGACCTGGCAGTTTAAATATTTTGCATGTGTAGACACAATGCAATTATTGATTGTTGAAAGACCAGTGAATGCTTTAGTACAACAGCAACAACAATTTTAGAAAAAACTTGAGTTTTTAATTGTCTTACTAATTGAAATCAAATTGAAGAGCTGTTACATTAACTAGCGTATTGAATAGTTTTCCATCACATCTGTATTAATTTTTCTGTTTTGTTTACACCACCAAAATAACACCACAATGATTTAGTTCAAATTGAACAGCGGTATGCATAAATAAGACTCCTGTAGACATCAAACATGCTTCAAGTCACACTCGTGACAAATCCTCCAAATGTAGGTATCACGGGAAAGAAATTTCACAGGTGTCTAGCATCTCTCTGAATAAAAGAAGCCACAAACCCTTCTGCAATTTCGAGTTCTTGTGTAGTAATTGGAGCAAAGTGGGGGGAAGGGGAAAATCAGGAGGAGAGGTTTAAAATAGGTATAACAATTGTGGAAAAAAGAAGGAGATTGAATCTGTTAATAGAGGGTGTTGCTGAATCTCACTTGGTACCCTGGGTCTCATTAGGCCTCAACTGATGCTGCCGCAGCCCTGTTAATTGGCCGAAGCCAAAGAAATCACGTAAAGAGCAAACTGTGCTGCTTTTTCCTTTGATAGACCAAGACAAAAAAAACAACAACTAATACCAGTGCAGACAAATGGAAACAGATAAACAGGCAGAAAATGTGATAATTTGGTGGTAAATGGTGCTATCAAACCACTGACCTAGTAATTTACAAGCTCGCAACAGCCCAGCCACCTTCCGTCTTGCAGCATAACTAAAGATGACTGGTGCTGAGGAAAAAAAGTTCCTCTGCCCTTCTTCTAAAGTTTTCTAAGAGTGAGGAAGCTCATAGTGTGGATATTGAGGTGGGTGAGTGTGGTGCAGGTTGTGGGGTGCTTGAACTCTCTGTGGTGCAGGCAGTAACAGTCTTTACATTCAAGAGGGAGAAGATCAAAGAGTGCAAGTTTAAAGGGAGGAGGGGCAGTTTTAGAGTCTCTCCTCTGTTTGGGAGGCATCCAGGTATCTGTGGTGTGTATTGATGTGGAGCACCTTCGCGAGACACACTTTCCCATCCTTATTTCCTCTTGTCCTGTTGAAGCTAAACGGGCTGTGCTTCAAAAACACTGCTTTATCAAACACACCACTTAAATTGTCTCTCCCTTTTTTCTGTGCAGCCTCTCTTTTCTTCTGATAAATATTATGTGTCTTTCTGGCTGAAGCACTGCAGAGGAGACTGGTTAAAAGTAATCCCAGAGAGAGGTTGAAAAAAGAAAAGATGCTGGTTAGCATTTCTTCAGAGATGCGGCACAGAATCATGAACAGAAGTCAGATGCTATTTCAGCATGCATTGTGTGCTTTTCCCACAGTGTTTCTTTGTCTGACCCACAGGGTCTAATAAGAGATGAAGTTCTTTCAAGCTGCTCTACAAATGACTTTGCTTTGCTGTTCCACCTGTGTCCTCCTCTGGCCTGCAAAATAATCAAATCAAGAAGTGGTTTGTCATTCAGATCAACAGAATGTGTGAAGCATAGAGAGGCCTGCCTGTGAAAAGGGGAGAGCTCCCTCTAGAAAATACATTGTGTTTTCAAAAGCTTGTACAATGTTTACTCCAGCTGAACAGCTACATGCTCGCTAGAATATGACACTGATGTTTAACTGTGCATATTATTTTATTAGCTATCCCTCTCCATATTTATTGTTTTGTCGCTATAATTATTGCACATGTCTTGCAAATGCATGGCCTTTCATGAGACCCTATTAAAAACCTGCAGTCACAGGGATTAGTGTCTGCATTCTACACAGATTGGCACAACGTCAAAATAAAGAAACCGAACTAGAGCAGGGGTAAATAGGGTCTGGCAGAGATTATAACAGTGGATATAATAATGCCGGTTTCCACTCTAATTGTGACACCAAGCCAAAGCTTTGCAATTGCCGTGCAACGAGCTGTACTCTAAGTCCACACAGCAGCGGTGGGATCAGAAATCCTCAACAACTTTAAGCTATAGTATCAGATTATGTCACTATTAATTAGGCGCTGTATGAGAACAATCCTGTACCGTGTCCTCTCCTCCCCACATGTAGCCAAGCAGGCAAGTAAACTTAGATCAATAATTACACGAGGACTGTCCTAGCTCCTCCACGGTTCTGTCACCAAATTTCACACTAATTGGCCACACCAGTGGAGAAACCCAGAAACAGATTTTTATTGAGTCAGGGTATGACCGAGCATAGTCTGGAGGGACACCTGCATTACCTAAAGTGGGTACCTCAGAAACCGAAGCTATCAATACAGATGCAGCTATAATGTTCATTTTAAATAAGGCTTGTCTGTGCATTAGGCATGCAAGCAAAAAAAGCATTGATCTGTTCATGCATAAATGCACTGCACAGTCTAGCATAATCATGTGATATATTCCCAACCAGCCAAGCATATATTTTCCAAGTCAACCTTAGCCATATGGCAGCATGCATGTGTAAGTTTTGTCTGTGTTTATTCGTATGTCCTCATTTGCCTCCTGATGCTGGCCGCTGTTATCCTGCCTATTGATTGACAAGAGTAAGAAGCCCAGGAGTACTCCAGTTTCATCTTTGTAACATCCTTTCCTTAATTCTCCTCTGCGGGTTTAATACCGAACACACAGGTCCCTCTTGACAAAAGCCTGATCGAGTGAAATGTTGAGCTACCGAAACAAAAGAGGTGAGAAACAACAACTCCTGGAAACAAAGGAGCAGTGAGACAGAGACTGAAAGGCTCTTGGCTTTCAACTGTCACAGATTGACTTGAGATTGCCATCCCAGCCCTTCCTGATCCTTGTATTAAATGACATGATGAGGGAGAGTTAGGAGTAGTGTTTATATTTTCTTATGGTTGGAGAGTTCTTTTCAGTATGTCCTTGTGCTTGTAAAGAGAGATATTTTATGGGTGCAAAACCATCCTAGAAACTCCAAGATTCTCACAGTAGTCTGTCTTTGATTCACTGAGTGGCAGATAGTGGCTGTTTAAATATGGTTCGGGGGTCTGGCTAGGCACAGACAGACAGCCATCACATAAAAGTTTGCTTTCTATGCCTGACAGGTTTGGGTTTTCTTTAGTGTGTTTTTCAAGCAGGTCTTATCCAGGTAAATGAAAAGATCAAAAGCAGGGTCTCGAGCTAGCAGCACTTCCATCTGTGATGTAAGGCCTTCAGTTCTTAGATCTCGGGCATTTCTTTTGCCTCCATCCCTGTGCCATATCTCTGATGGAATTTTAATGATAACACTGAATTGTTATCTTGAATGCACTATCACTACCTCCCAAACATTTCATACCCACACACAAACCCACCCACAAATCCCTGAGACCTGAATGAATGTATCCCTCCTGAAAAGTTTCCATTTGGCGAGCTATCTCTTTTGACATACTCTGCAAACACTGCATTTCTGTTTGCCTGCTAGGTTTTGATTAGTGGCAGCACTGATGCCTTTAATATTGAAAAAAAAACAAGACCTCTGGATGTACTGAGTGTTGATGAAGTGTCTTTTTTTAAGATTGGGTGAAGTGCTGTAAAAACCACCGTCTTCTCCCTGAGGGGACACACCCACTCAGCTAGGGTGAGAAAGAGAGTGCTAGTGTGATGATCGGAGAAGCAGACATCTCTGGTGTTGAAATTGAATGTGGTCCCAAGTTTGTTGTGGAAAAGCTAAAGTGACAGAATAGTAGATAATAGGTTTGCTGTAACGTCACGCCTGAGTGTATGGCCACACTTGGGCATTTCTGGAACAGTCCAGTTTCTGACGTCCTCGTGACAGGCCTCATCCTATTTCTTTTCCCGTTACACGGCTGTGCGGCGAGAGCCCATTTTACTTCCACACTTTTTGCATGCTCCGTGGATTGCTCTGTTGCCTATTACTTTGAATGCTGAGCTATCAAAAATGTCTGATTTGTTATTGATAAAGTAATGTTAAAATGGCCATAAAAATGAAACAAAGCCCATTTGTGTGTTTGCCCAGTAGGAAATAGTGCCGGCCTACTTTATTCTCTGCTTATTATTCTCTAGCTGCTTTGTTTTATTATTGTAAAGCCCATGTAATCCTCTGCACTTAAAAAGATAAGTGAACTGTGAAAATAAAAGAATTATTTAGGAACTATTATATCATAATTCTATGTTGTTTGCCTCAGTGTTTTAGTGTGCAGCAAAACAAAGGGTGGAAAAGTTTTCTGTTTTTATTTCCTCTTCGAGCCCAAATTTCTGGCCTCATCATCACTTCACCCATCTCTTTAGTGTTCCTCTATCCCCTTCACTTTCTCTCTTTCTCTTTTTTTTCTCTGAAAGGGACCTTGACGATATTCCTCCTGTGTTTGTTCAGACACAGAACTCTCTTTTTTTTTCCCCTCCTTTTTTGTCTCCCTTCCCTTCCTCTGTTTTCATTAGCGGGCTCGGTCTGCCTGCCTAGGGACAGCCCTGTGCTGTGCTCACGTTACAGGCCTATTGACTTCGGAAGAGAGAGAAAATACTGTGGACATGATTGATCATCCATGAACCTCATGATACCAGTTTTATCTGTAACTTATTTTCAATAGAGGAGCACAGATAAACCACACTGCACTTTTATCACCCTCACTTTAGGCATGTCAGTAATCAGATACACAGACAAGACTAATTAACATTTTGAGATACTGCCATGTAACACAAGCACTGCTCAAAAATAACAAAGAGTTGATACAAAGTGTGTGAGCCTAAGATTGACTGAAGACTCTTAGCTGTTCACTGCATTTTGCAATCGTATTTGCACGCTACCTACTACCTGAAATACTGATTGGGCAATTATTTTCAAGGTGGTAATCAATATTCTTTTTCAGAGTTGAAAAATTGCCACAACTGACGCGATGATAGAATAATGGGGGGGAAAAAATGTGCAAATTAATTTCTTTTTCATTCATTATGCATGCTGAATTCTCATACTGATGACAAAGCTTTTGAATGAAAACTGAGGTGGGTGTTCAGTCCTTGTTAACTTCCACGGACCAATCTGGCACCATATTGGGGATTAACCTTCGATAACATTTGTAGTATAGTATAGGCATTTTGCATCGGGTTGTTGCATCCAGTAGTTATGTATCTGCATATTCTTATGAGCTCTGAAACAATGAAGAAGGTATTGGCAGGAAGTAATAGCCCGCAGAGGTGGATGGGTGTTTTATCACACTTGTATCCCTGTAATTAACCAGGACTGCCCTGCAATTCACTGTCTGTTCTCCTATCGCTCCTTCTTCTTTTATTCCTGTCTCCTAATAGAAGAATGGGTTGGGGGTTGTCTCTGCTCATATCTGCAGCTGTAAAATTCAAGCTTTGAACTCTGCCATTGTGGCATTATGGTAATCAAAAATGGAATATATTTTGAGGAACTGTTTAATGCACAAGCACACTGTGCTCTATATACACACAGTTTTTGACCCCATGTTTCTGGAAGGAGTTGGAGATAAATTTTGTGGTGTGCTTATCAGTCCACATTTCAGTGATGATGCACCTGATAGGTTGGCAGCCATGCAGCAATCAGTTAAATGACAGACAGACAGGCTCAGTGCACAGCTGCACAGTGCAGTCTAAGCCAATTGTGTGACAATCAGAGGCTGCTATTTTAGGTTTCCCTCCCCCTACAGAGAACAGATTTCAGTGAATCAGTTGGCCCTCAGGCATCATAATTATGCAAAAGGCTGAGCAGAGAAAAGTTGTTTGTTCCACTATTGTTTTGACTTTCTTTCTTATCGCTTAATCATCTGAGGAAAGTGGCTGTGGTAATATATAGAGAGGTGCGCGCTTTTGTTGACTATAAACATTAGGCCTGAAAGCTATCTGAAAGTTAGATTAGAAATACATGTAAGGCATGCAAATGACTCAAATTTGGCCTTTCAAATCAATTTTTTTAGGGCTGCTATTTTGAAAAATAGAAACATTGGAAAACATGATGTGGATCTTGCACATGCAGATTTAATATGTCAGATCTTCAAGATAAGAATTGATGGCCAGATTTAGACAGAAACGACTTTTTAAGGTATAAGACTGGAGCAGTGGTGCTCAAATGTTGCTCATACGCAGGCATCACTTTGAAGGGCAGGTTGGCTTGAGGTCTGCCCATTTGAAAGGGACCTGTGAGAGGAAAGGGCACAGGCTGCCACTCGTTTTACTGGTTCTCCCCTGTGGTGAAAAACAGTGCTGAAACAATTACAGGGCACTGTGAGGTCTTTTCCCGTAGTCTGAAAATGTTATACACACATAAACACCCAGGCTCGCATGGTGAAGCCAAACTTATTAAAACTAATTAACTTGAATTAACATTTAAAAAACTTCTCGGTGCCCTTTAGAGATTTAGGTTGACTGCTGTAAGTAACATAAATCCATCCAGACCTCCAGGACGTGTGAGTTAAGCCTCTGGTCAGTCTATCAATGCAAAGTGAGAAAAGCTGTTTCACTCCCTGGGCTGCACTCCCCCTTCAGCTGCACAGAGCACTACAAGTGCTCTTCGCACCCATGAAGGTGGAAGACTTATGTGTTAATCCTGAAGCCCCCACCTAAGCCCCTGTAATAAAGCACGCTCTCAATCAGGACCTGTCCCCTCCCTCCAGGCAAGGCAGCTTAGGCCTCTGCAATCACTAGCTGGTGAGCCACAGGAAAGCTAATGAGCCCCTTGTCTAGACGCCCAGCACCTGCATTCGTAGCTGTTCTAATGGGAGCGCTCTGGGATGTAGACAGACTGCAGGTGGAGATGATGGAGGTCTGCAAAAGGCCAGCAGCAAGCCCCCACCAGGGGGATCATCTGGTGACCATGCCATTTGCTTTTCTGAATACATAGTAGTCAAACAGACTGCTGCCACGGCCCCGATGGACGTCTTGAACTCACGGCTTACTTGAAGCTGAGCACTCACTCAACGGAGAGGCTTCTGGACTTCTGTGTAAAATAATTAATGAACTCTAATTCCATGCAAAGGTCCAGTTGTTGTTCAGTTTGTGCTTTCTACATAAAACATGCTCTGTGAACAGTTTCCTGCTCCCTGTGGATAACTATTGCACAAGATGCAGAATTGCTTTTTTAATGTGTTAAAGTGCACAGTTCGGAAGTCCTGTTTAAAAATTAGGCATCTGCTGACAATTTGGGAATGTGCCTGTGGGTGGATTCACGTGCTACCTTGGCTTTTTCATCCATTAAATTTGGAGGAAAGGATATTTATTAGAGGTTCACTCTCTTTTTGTTCTTTTAGTGTGTTTGTGATACTTATTGTTACTTTAGTAAAGAAAGAAAGTATTGTAAATAATCATGATTTGTTAAATTCCAAAATCTTTAGTTTTCACACTCTATTTTACATGATTCCAAACCCCAGCTCTGCATATTATTAACTAACCGTTTTTTGGGTTTTTTTTGCCACAAGTAAAATATGTCAACACATGAACACTGATTGAGGGACCAACTAACAGATCTGAGCTGGTGTCCTAGATGTTTTCAGAATCCTGTTCAGGAGAGTAGAACACTTGTGTAAGTGTTTGTTATTCAGGTTTAATTATGTCCACGGGGCCTGGGAGTGTAGGCCAATCTACGCGGCGCCTCTTTAGCCTGAGCCACAGTGGACTGGCTTGATGTCTTCCTCTTCTTTCCTGCACTGAATGAGCAATTAAAGGTCATATCAATTAGAGCATGTTGTGGTCTCCAGACTCATTTTGAAACAGCTTGCTCCTGTTGCGCTGTCAAGAAGGAATAAGTTTACAAATGTTCAGCTTGGCCTTCTTTGCTTAAATGTTATTTTTTTTAATATATTTTGAATAAATCTCTGCTCCAACATTTATAAGTTATAAGTTGCCTGGCTTGGGCCTCGTTCCCCATGAAGCATAAGATGTATAACGGTGTATAGTGTATAACGCATTCATTTATCAGTTAATTTAACCTAAAGCAAAGCAGTGTGGAACTATGAGAAAACTACACTTCAATCATTCACTGGTCAGATATATTACAGTCGCTGGTGTCACAAGCAGAACAAAAATCTATTTAGTCTAAATATGGAGGGTCTATATTTTCATCTCCCTCATATTGGTTTGGAAACAATCATTCACATGGTGCCAAATGAGTGACAAAAAATTGTTTTCATTGATGATCCATGAATTCTAATGAAGAAGCATGCACAAAGAGACATATTGCAAAAGGTGATACGTGCCGTTGCCATAGCGAAGCCCCACACACCCACCCCTCTTCCCCTTTGTGTACTCCAAGATTAAATGTGTTTGTTTGCAAGTGGAACTACTGACGGAGGTTCCTCGGCAGTCTAGCAGTGAGGCTATGTGTAAAGGATGGTTGTGGTTGGGTGGGGGAGATTCCTGAAGTATGATTAGATGAATTTTAATTCATTCATTTATTCATGAAATTCAATGGGTCTCCTGTCTTGCGAGAACAAGAAAACCAAATGCCCTTGCTAGTTTCATCATCACTCTTTCTATTATATGTAAAGAAGAAATAAATTGTTTCCATCTCACACAAATAAGAAAAAGGACGAACCAAAGAAAGCAATACCAGCGCAGAGTACAAACATGATCATTGTGAGACAAGTTGTTTTGCATCAGTAGCCTACATTAATGGTGTGACACAGTTTTTAGTTTGTTTTTGTTGATAGCAGGATGTTTGTGTTGATGACAGGTGGTGTTCCGTCTGCAGACCCATTTCACACAGAATGTAAAAATCTCAACTGCTGTAATGCGAACGTTGTCATAGATTGCAACTAACTGCAGAGGGTCTCGAGGATAAGCGGTATTCTGGCGGGAGCACGGTATGAATAAAACAAGCGATGCCATGAAATATACTTTATAGGAACTTTTTTTTTTCTTAATGCCGATGACTAAAGTCAGTTGGAACGGCAGCTCATCGGGGGCTTTCTTGGTGATTATCATAACCAGACCAGTGTTAGAAAGGGACCAGAACCTTCCACCGACCATCACCCACAGACCGAGTGAAGCATATTTGCGGAACATGTTTAGCAGCCACATACATCGCTATTATAAGGAGACATTTTAGGAATGTTTGGCACTTTCTAAAATTATTTTATTTTGGATTAAATATAATTTTATGTTGCATAGTTTTTCAGTCCCTAGCTCAAGAAGTGCTGGGCTGCCCTTCTGATTTATACACTATAAGAGTGTAGTTGTGGGAAGTGCATGCATATATCAATATGTGTCAGCAGTCTCATACAGTAAAGTGGGTGTCTTGATCCAGCCTGCCTCACTGTGGTTTCCAATCCTTAGGCAGGTAAAACCAAGGTCAGCACAGTGATGATGGGCAATGCTATAAGATATTTTACGTAAAGAATATAAAAACATGTAAAACTACAACTGAAGTTGAATTCCTGAAATCCGTCACCTGTTGTTCTCTCCTGATCAAATTTTGCAACAAATGGCAAGTTGCAAAAGTCTGTTGTGCAGGGGAACTCTGTCTCACTCATCTCCACATCAAACAGCTACACAAGCAACAGCTAAAAAAGGAAAACCACAAAACAATAGAGTTGCTTCAAAGAACGAAGTTTCATAAGCATTCTCCATTCAAAACGCTTCTTTTTTAAATCCCTTTGGAAATAGTCAATTTATGTCTTGTGTATAATCTTATTCATGCATGGGGCTTAATGCCTCCTCAAGAACACATAAATCTCGCAAACTAATGGTTTTCTCTCTTTTTTATGTCTTTGGATCCTCTTGGGCTGTCACTGTCGTCACCAGGTAAAAAAAAACAAGTTTTTTTCTCCCCTACTTTGATATATGTTGTGTTATACAAAGATTATAAAATACGGCGAGCACATGTAATGGTCAGATTATTTTCCTGTCAAACTCCCGTTTACATCCCTTGACCAATCATATTTGATGTTTGGCACTGAGTGCCGGAGTGCCGATGGGGTCCCCTGCTGTCTAAACAAGCCCCCACCTACTGACTGTGCAGCCCTTTCCTGAGCGCTGTAGTGGAGAGAAAAGGGCAAGAGAGCAGCGTTCAGGCGAAACAATAGCACCGCGAGGAGATGTCAGGCCCTGGGAGCTGTGAGGTGGATGATGATATGAGCCCACTGGTGTTGTTGTTTCTCACTCTGCTGAATGCTAACACATGGACCCCTGTGGCTGGGCGTCGACCCACTGTGTGGTCAGGACCCTGGCGGTAGTGGTGGGAAGGGGTGCGTGGGATGTAATGAGCCCAGTCTGGACTGCTGGGCTGTGGTCTGTTGGAGCTGTTTTTATGTGTGTGTGTGTGTGTGTGTGTGTGTGTGTGTGTGTGTGTGTGTGTGTGTGTGTGTGTGTGTGTGTGTGTAAGCTTGCATGTATTCTTTAGTATGCCACCATTGATGCAGAGTGCCCTCCTCCTGTGTTCCCTCTTGTTGGATATCAAAGGCCTGTTGTAGTGTGACTCCACTCATCTGCAGTTGCCTGCTGCTTGCCTTTGACACTGTCCATAAAATTTAAGGCTTGATTTCACTGTCACCGTTTCACTCAAAAATTGTGAATTGACATTTTGCCAACTCATTTTTACGCCCAAGTCGCCACAGACTGACACCCGGTCAAGACCTGTGGACATCACATTGTAGCACGCTAGGTAACCGTTCCTAATGACTTTCCTGCATATAGTCATTAGAAGTCCCTTAGCGTCTTGAATAGATGCCGTGACACCATAGGCAAAAGTAATATGCCAAGGAATAGTCTCACAATCTTGTTGCAGATGGGGACATTTTGCCTTTTATCTTTTATTAAGGCTGTGTAAGGCTCTATTTTAACTAAAAACCATGATTTTATGACAGGAAGTGATGCCTGGCCAAGCGTCAATGTGTAACCAGCTGGGAGTCTGAAATTGCCCATGGTCAAACAATTTCGTTTTCCTTGTTTTTAATTCAAGAAAACAATATAGGAGGACAGAAAGCTACAGAAATGACCTGTCTTGTAATGGGATCAGACCAGCTACAATGCCCATCAACATAATAACTTTACAACCCATGAGTATTAAGCAGTCATTACTACATTAATTCCTTTTTTTTACATCATTGCTCAGCACCACAAGGTTCAGATAGCACCAAAATTTCAAATACACCCTTGTAAAGTTTTGTGTCTGCATTAACATACGGACCTATAAACACTTACCAAAATGAGCACTACAGTAAGGATTTCAAACAGTTTTCCTTGTTTTAGTGGAACACTAAAGGGGAGCATATTTTAAGAAAATCAGGGTATAAAAGCAAGGATCTTCAATGATCTTAAATAAATGACCTATGTGTTGATTTAAGATATCCAATCTTGACATAATATTTGAATAAATTCAGTCTGAATATCAATATCACATTGCATCGTGAGTAAAGGAGATTTAGATTATGGTAATTGCGTCTCAAAGTTTGTTTTACGGAGATGAGTAATAGCAGTGATATAATGTCGAGGTGGGTCGCCATCGTGTCTTCGCAGTGTACATTCGGCAGCCCGTTTTTTTTCGTCTGTTTCATTCTTTTTTAAGTGTGCCTGGAGGACAGCCTGCTGGCAGGCAGGGATGCAGAGAGGTTTTCTCTAGCAGTACATGAGTGAGGGAGACAGATGGAGCATGCCAGACAGTGGTTTGTGGATTTATCCAGATTTATGATGGGAGGAAGTGAGGCTGGATGTGAACAGGGAGAGTCGGGGAGGAAAGGAGGCGACGGGAGGCAGGAGGGCCAGCTTTCGGTTTCATTCTGAAACATTGGAAGCCCCTGGATGGCGGGGGAGGGTCCCAGCACAGTGGTGTTGTTGTTTGAATTGATTGTGTTTTATTTCAGCGCGTTGCTCTGTGTATTACTGCTTTGTCGTCTACAGAGGAAGGCGTCCTTGCCTTCACATTGAACTCCATTACATCCCTCCCAGGACACAGAGCTGTCTTTCAGATTGCTTGATTGGCATCTGCTGAGATTTCGCTAACACAAAGGCATCTTGTTTTATTTCCCACCAATTTGGTTTCGCTGGTCTCGCCACTAATATTAACAATACAAGATTGTTAACGCTTCCTCCCTTTGTCATGTCATTTAAATCGCTGAAAATCATGAGTAACATCAAAACAATTGCCAGAATTTGATAAACATCAGTGCCTGTCAAGATAGCAGCGTAATAAAATAGAGGAAAACGGGTGTAGTCACAAAGAAGAAAACTGCTGTATGAATTGATCAAGAGATAAAAGATGATGATAACTTATCATAGCAGATGTTTGTTTTCATGGGAAATATCACTTTGATAATTTACTTTTTTATTCCACGTACCATTGATGTTTACAAAGCTTCAAGGTTGTTAACTCCTCCTCAGGGGAGAGGAAAAAATAACAACCATTCTGGGATACAGGATTAAAAAATAGAGATGTTTTTCCTTTTTCAAAACACTGAAAAAGTTGAGCACATTCTTTTTAAAGGAACTCTGTTATGCTATGCTCTCGCAACATTTCACAGGTTAATAAAGGAGTCTATTATGAGGGAGGGGGCTGGGGGGCTGGGGACTGAAATCCAATTTAAAGAATATTGAGGGGGATAAAAAAGCAAAATCATGTTTCTTTCACCAAAAAGTTTGCCCAATTTTTCAGTCTTGTAGCTGCAGTTCTGAAGCGAAAAGATGACACATAACTGTGGCGTGTACATACGGGATTTTTATCCACGTTCACAAACAGCTTCTGTTCTCTTGAGTGGACCAGTGGGTTTCTGACGAATGATACCTTTCATCCTTCATCCATTGGTTGAGAATACATGGGGTTTGTTGGATCGGTAAGAATAAATCAATTTTCAAACAGCTAAAAAACATTGGGCAAGGCTCTCTCTGTAAGCCTGCCATTATTCCACTTCCCTGCATCCTCTGCTGTCTAGGATAACCCTTTTCAGGCTGGTATCCCTGCTTTTAGCCAATCGAGGGGAGGCTTCTGTTTGAGTCAACCAAGGTATAATGGAGCGTCTCCCTGTAGAGGAGTCATGTACCAATGGTTTTCATTCATTTCATTTGTAAACGTCAGGAGGGAATGGCCCTCTCAGAAAGCCCTGAGCAAGAAAGCGCTTGAGAGCGAGTGAGGAAAACCAAAAAAGCGCCATTTGAAAAGAGTGAAAAGGATCACAGCCAAAAAAGACAAGAGCAGAGAATAATAAAGGAAGATACATCCAGAGAACAACTGAGGAAGAGAGGAAAACAGTGATAACAAAGAACAGAGAATAGCTAAGTAACAACAGTTTGCATTAATTTTTTATTTGAGCTTTTACAACACAGCAGTGATTGCAGGACTTTCGGCTTTCTCTAGCACACACAGAGTGACCTCATCTGAGTTCAAAAGGGGGCTACGACTGCCCAAAGGGCACGTTGAGGGGCAGTTTTAACAACTCATTTTGTAGGCAAGGCCTAACCAGTAATGCTCAAAGCTACTGCGCAGTAGTTGGATGAAGGTCAAAGTCAAGGATATGATTCGGGAACTAAGTGTATGTGTCAGTGACTGTCCCCTGGAAACAGCCTGAGCTGTCATGGATCATATAGATAGGGAGGAGGCTGCACTCTGTATTATCTTACAGTAGAGTGACCCCGAAGTGAATTTTGGGATAGGTCGTGACGCAGACCAGTGGGATTTGGCAGTATCTAGGATGCTTTACTTTGCCAACGTCTTGATTAATATACTGACTTCCATCTTACAGTCGCTGTATGGTCCAAACCATCAGGGACGGCATAAGCAGCACACCGATGAAAGAGAGAAAACAAATCACCTCATTCTTTATTATAACGTGTGCGCCCCAGAGTATAGCCGCTAAAGAAATTAACCAGCAAATAAATAAATGACACTCATCAGTGCCTGAACAGGGGAAAAAATGAAGGTGCAAATGTGAGGAGCAGATAGTTCCTCATTAAGTTTACATCAAAAGATTTATGCAGTGTAGTCCCCCCTCTTCTTTTTCTTTTCTTTTTTCACACTTGACTCATCTCTTTTGATTCCATTTGTGCAATGCAATTATGACAATCACAGTCTGGAGGATTGGCAAACAAGAGACCTTGTGAGAACTGTGAATGGAAAAACAAAGAAGCTTGATGAGAGAAAGGGAATCTTAATTACAAATCTGCATTAGGATGGTTGGATCCTAGTAGCCTTAGGCAGGAATGTCAAAAAAAATGTGATAAAACAAGGCCTGTTTGAAACTTCTACTGCCATCCATTCTTGTTACGTGAGCAAAAAGTTTTTATAGGTCCTGCTTGTATCGTCACAGTTCTATCTCTGTGAGAAAACAGCTTGTGCTCTGGAGCGGCACACTGCTTGATGAGCAGTGCTGCTGGTGAGAGGAGCTTTATTGTCAAAGCCCCCTCTGTCACAGCACCTCCCTGTGGCCTCTGCCTGCACCAACAGCCTGGCAGCCTGAGCATAGTGAGGATGGTTCCCTGGGTAAGGATTATTCTATCAAAGTTATACTTCACACGGTTCTTCATGCCGTTACTCTTAATTTGCCTCTTTCATAGACAAAGAGGCTCAAACAGAATTTCTCTCTCTCTGTCGCTCGCTCTCCCCCTCTTTTCATTCCACTTCCTTCTCCCTCGTTCACCCACTCCTCTACCCTCACAGGCAGATTGACTTTCTTCATCTTGCCTCCTTCATAACACCGGCCATTTTCAATTCTCCTCGTTCTCCTTCAAAAGAGCCCCCCTCTGTCTTTTCCCCACACTTGTCCCTCCCCAACCTCTCCCCACCCCACGCCTGTCTCTCTGGGGAGTTTGGAAGGGAGAAGGGGGCAGTCATAAAAGATAAAGATGAAAGCGAACAGAGAGAAACAAACAGGCAAACAAATAAGACCCCTAAGTAAAGTAGCTTTTTCCATCTCAGTCGCGGCGGGAAAGACGCTGATAGGGAAACTCTGCTGACATGGGAGGGAATCAAAGCTTATTACGGGAGGGGGGATAGTGGTGGTGTGTGCATATGAGCGTGCGCATGAGTCCTTAGTAGACCCATTAAAGGACTAACCACCTAGATGTGGAGTGGATGAGTCACTACCATAACACCTTGGTAAGAAGAAAAACGTGCATTTCCATATTGTTTACCCGTCGTAAGTAAGGGTGTTAAAAGACTAATGTGTGTTAGGTGAACCCTAAGATTTGTGCTTCTGTGATCTATTTTCACATGTTTTATGATCTGTCTCAGCCTTCTTGCTAACCCATTAGTGTATGATGGTGTCTAGTAGTGTGTGCATGTTGCTGAAGTCAGAAGGACTCTGTAGGATCTAATGAGGCTAGGCTCCCAGCCATCTCAGCAGCCCAGCCTTACTTACTGGAGAGGGCTGGGTGAACACAGGGCCAGGGCAGGGAGGTAATTAGGCAGGGAGTGGTGGTCAATGACGGGCTGCCCTGCACCCCGGGCCTCCAACCTCCAGCTGCTTTGTGCGTTGTGTGGACCACACAAAAGGGCTGATGAGGAGGCACGTTGACCTTCAGGCCTGGCACACACTTCCAAGTGTGTGTACAAAAAAACCTGCTGAGCCATTGGAGTTTCAGCTTCCCTGTACACTTCCCGTACACGTCTTTTTGCAGCAGTATGTATTGTGGGCAATTCTCCTAAACTTTTAAAATCTTTCAACCCCAAAGCTCCTTGTGGAGAATTTGTGGACTGAGGAGTGAATACAAATGAGGCATCACCAATTCGCCTCAGCTGCTGGTGAAGTTTTTCCCGAATCCTTCTCGTGCTGCTTTTTTGTTCCCGTTTTAAACTTTCATCCGCCCAATCTATCCTCTGCATTTGCTACACAACAGACTATGTTAGCAAATGGCTATGTCAACTTTGCGTCCCAGTGTGTGAAGTCCAATGCTGCACAGATACAGAGTAATCTTCGCGTGGAGAAGCAGAAGATGTATTACACTGCTGTTTGTATTGTTGTTGCCTAAAAGTAAATTCTCATACACAATTGCGGAATGAATCATTTGATCTTTAGCATCAAATAAGTCGTTGTTGGCTGTGGCTGTGACATTGGAAAATTTATTTCCTCTTCGGTTATAAAGCTGGCCATGGGCGGACAAGCATCTCTCTTAGATGGGCCACATAAAGGCACAAGACCCAATAAAAGGAATGTCACAGGAAGTGCACTGAATGTCATTAATAATAAATCACAATTGTCTGAAACTGACCCAGCACCAAGTATGGACGTAGTGGAAAACCTCGAAGTAGAGGGAGAGCACCTCTATTTATGTCAATCACAGTCTTGAATCTGGCCTTTTATTACTACAAGAAGCAATTAACCTTTCAGAAAACAGTGTCACTCAAGCACAGACAAAAGAGCATTTTGGAGATGTTCAACAAATCCTGAGACAAATGACTTTGATAAGGTTGACATTAATGGTCAACCTGCAAAAATAAGAGTACAATTCACTTCCCTTTTACATTGTTCTTCAAATATCCTCTCAATCTTCACAATTGAGTCAGTCATGGTGGATCCTTCTTTTTTTATATACACCTTTTTTTTTACAAGGTTGGCAATCTTAATTAGTTGAATAGTTATGACTGTATGTTTTCAGTTACAAATGACTAAATAATGTGATAGGTAATAATTTTGGATGCTTGGGAGGTGTTCAGTGAGGCATGAACTCGGCACAGTACCAATAAAGCAGCAAATGGTATTGTAGCTCAGCAGGAACTCCGCTCTTACCTCTATTTTTAAGTTGGCACAATAAGCATAACTGCCTCTGATCCAGGCAGTCTTTGAAGGGGAGAAAGATTTGAAGTACACGTGCATATGTATAAACACAAATCACATGCAAATACACAGCCATAAAAAGATACAATATAGATACTCATTTTCTAAAAGAACCAAACAAATACTTTTTTCCCTCTTCTTCTTTTTCTTTTTTTTTTTTTACTGAACAGCTGGACCCAGATGAAATTGGGTTTATTACACAGCTCATGTAAATAGATTTAAAACTATGCTGGGTGGAGCAGCAGGAGGGACAGCTCATAGAAGCAGGCAGCGAGTGTGTTTTCGTTGAAGTGAATGTTTGCTGGCGAGGTCAGTGTGGAGGAATGTTTTTGGTTCTATGTGTCTTAATTGGAAGGCTTCCGGACCCCGGGGTTAGCACACCTGCTCATCTATCTGTGGCTGCAGTGGGAGTCTCCTTTATAAAAATTCAAAATGAGCCTAGAGGGTATTCAGGAAGTGTGTGTGTGCATGTGTGTGTGGGGGGGGTGGGTGTGCATAGGCAAATGTTCCAAACATTCAAAGCAGCAAAGCAATTTGGATGCGACTGTTGTGTTTGGCTGGGGATCAAAAGATAAGAAAAGGTCCTGCATGCTGTTTGATGCTGAACTAGATGAAATCCAACATTTTTTTGTTAAAAGACACCATTTAAATCCCACAAGTACTTTCTTCAAGTCTGTAAACCAAAATGTTTGCTTCTTTAAATACCACAGGTCATTCGATTTGTACGCAGCAACAGATCAACGACTGAAATGATTGAAAAGACGATTTTTAATGCCTCTGAGTTTTTGAACAGGATACATTTAAAAATCAAAATCAAATGTATGCCTTTAGTGATAACTCGAGTAAAATAGATCAATCTAAAAAAGGGTGACTATTGAAACAGATAAAGTAAGGGCTAAAACTTATTGGTTGTGTTTTAGCTGCCTTCAATGTGCTGCTTTTGTGGTCGGTTGTAAAAGTATATGTCCAAAATATGAAGATCATTTTCAGGGTGAATGATTTTATTAAAAATATCCTAGTTATTGTTAACATATATTATTCTTAATCATATTGAAATCAATCACTTTTCTGTTTGAGCCAGTGCAGGTTTCCTTCCACAATCCCGAGACATCCACGTTTGGTTAATTGGTGATTCTAAATATGGATGTGTGAATGTGAGCATGAATGGTTGCCTCTCTCGCTCTCTCTGTTTATACTGTGACAGACTGGCAACCTGATCAGGGTGTACCGAGCCCCAAATGACAGCTGAAACAGGCTCCAGCCCCCCCACAAACTTTGTGAATGACTTAAGAATGTAGGTACATTCATAAACATAGTATGGCCTTTGAGTAGTGCTTAATTTTGCAGAATTTCATACAATACCACAAATACAATACAATATAAAAAATCAGTTCACTTTTTATATATTGTATGTGGTCTATGAGAACATTATAATTATCACTCATAAAATAATTTCAAACCTCTTAAAAAGTTTTAACTTGGAGCCAGTGATGCAGAATGAGAGGAAACTCTAACTGTACTGTGAAAAACGGATTTATTGGCTGTAATGCAGATTTAATAGCAAATCTTAACATGTGATTCTTAGTTAATGTATCTAAATATTGTCTTTTCATAGGATACAAGAGACACAAAACACAGGATCAATTTAACAGAGTTGTGGTTTATTATATTGTAATTGGTATTTATTTTTGCTATATCAGCTATTCATGGTTACAAATGAAGTGACCTTAGCTTTTTATTTCTTTTTTTATTTCTTTTTTTTTTCAAAAATGCACCTTCCCCTCAAGGCTGTTAGATTGTAGGCCATCTTCTAAATGTTAATCTCCTGCAGATGGTTTTAAAATGAACTGTCGAGTTTTTTGCTTTCAATTCTGACCCTGACTTTGGAAATCCTGGGTAGATTTATTGTTTTTGCCCGTGTTTTCTGTAGTGCTGTAGTGCAGGACCAACATGCTCTGATGCGATAGCTGTTGCCTGCAGGTTTATGGATGTTTTGGCCCTGCAGTCACCACTCCCTTAAAGAGGCTCTACTCTGAGAGATTAAGACTGCCAAACCTCCACCTCTGCCTTTCCTTTTAGAGTAATTACGCAATTCTGCCTCTCTGAGCGAAGAAGGAAAAAAGGCACTCAGATTCATTGAATGCTAATTCAAGCAGGAAATTCAAAGAAGATCTACATATTTTTTTTCACAATATACGTACAAGGACAGGGTAAAATTCAATAATAGCTAAATATTCTCAAGCAAAATATTGTTTAGATCTCACAAGGGCTTCTCCCCAACAAAACAAACCACTGCAAATAGGGTAGGTCTTTGAGGTCGGAGGAGACAACATGTCACGAGGCCTAGTTTTATTCCATTCTATTTATAATGGATGAGAAAGAGAGAGAGAAAAAAGCGCTGCACGGTCTGGCTGAGCCCTGGCAAATATTTTGGCATCTGGATGCTTAATATTTTATGAGATAAGTTGATGGAGTCTAGGTAGATGATGGACACCATGCAGAGTGCCACTGGTATTTATGTCTGGTAGTTATATATATCCTGATTTACTCCATGTTCTATGGCATGAGCTTGTCATAAGACAGTTCTCTACTCCTTTTTGAGATGCATAGAGGGGCAGAGAAAGCTAGTGGGCTGACTGAGGCAATTAGGTCTATTATTAGTACGACAGTGGAAGGATTGATGCGCACAATAGTCAGTGTGTAAGCAGAAAGCCTGGCTACGTGAAGGAAATTCTAATGGTGAGAATTTCCTAGATTATATGGGCCTTCATTAACATTTTCACACATGGCTGCCTAACAAATGAGAAAAGAGCCCTGGCGTACCAGCAGATTTATCACGTGCGCACAACAGCCCAGCTAGTTCCTTCTTCCTCTATACAGTGTAGACCAGACTCTGTAATGCTCTCACAGCAACATTAGCCGTGGGCACTTTGGGTTTTCTTAGCTTTTGAATAATTGGGGTGCAGGATCATGATATTGTCCCATGCTACATAAAACATAAAGGTACACAGGCCATTATTTCTATGGTAGGAGCTTCAGATAAACCGGCATTGTTCCTCACTGACAGGTTGCCCTGTCAGTGATGTCTGTCAGATTTTCCCAAATGAGGGAAGCAGGGACTTCACAACATTCTGGACTTATTCCTGTATATTCTCTTACTCCCTTAATTTGGCATGAATTGTCCCTGTTATGAACTGATACACAGGCAGGCCTCTTGCCTGCAGGGCAGGCCCACTTGAATTAACTGTGTTGCACACTTTACATTCTCTGCTCCCTGACATCTTGAGAAATGTTCCCTGGGATTTTTTTTCCCACAGAGAAGTTCATTAGAATGACAAATAGCATCCTGCCATAAAGTGGAAAACATCAACACGGCACAACAGAAACTGCGATCTGAGGAAAGTGACATGCAGGGAGGGAAATGAATTAGACTCCATTTGATTCTATGTGATATCAGTAGCCACGGCTTTGCCAGCCCATCGTTTCAAAGATTCTGCTGAATCACTCCTGTTTTCTGTAGTCGTTCTGCTTTTTCCATAGATTGGAGTTGCAGCGCTTTGTGCTTCTTCAACTTGGAAAGCCTGTGGGGCCTTTTCCATTAGCTTAGATCTAACATATTTGATTTAAGTTGATCATCTGGATAATATTGAGAGTTTCTCTTTGAAGAGTTGAGCCCAGCTCTCTAAGAGTGGTTTAATCTCCTCAATCTTGCCGTAGATGCCATGTCAGCAGCAGCTCGGGTTGGAGGTTGAGCAAAAAGGTCAAAGCTGTTGTCTCCACTCAGCTTGTATTGAGGATCGTTGTATGAACAACCTGTTGCTATGAAAAAGCCAGCAGCTTAGAGGGCTCTTCTACACTTCGTCCTCTTCGTGGTTGCCCTGGCCCTCTGCCAGCGCAGCCCATCGTTTCAATAATGAACGTTTTAAAGAACAGCTTAGGCAAGTGCAAACCTACCTTATGTCCTTAAGACAAAAGGAGATATTGCCATGGACAGGGGGGCTAGAAATCAATTTCCCATTTGCCGCTTTAATTTCAGCAAGATGGGCGGAGAGATTAGGGCCGAAGGCACCTGTAAACCCACTCTCTGATGAGCTTTACCTGGGCCTGCTGCACTGCATGCCCTTACCCCCTGGCTAATTAAAGTTCTCAAATTGATCCACAAACAGCATGATACAGATCTGTCCTTAACCACCCTCTGCAACATGTCTCGTTGCGAAAAGTGTCCCATGACGGAAGCACAGTTTTGGTCGTTTCCTGACATCTTTGCTACTCTCCATTAGATTGCCCATTTGCCATAATAATGAACTTTATTCTTAAGACTGGACTAACTTAATTACACTTAAGCTTAAGTACAGGATTTTTTAGAATTTTATTGCCTGTCCACAACACACAACAAACACAATTTCTGCTATAGCTCCATGTAACATATGTTGTAGACATTTAAACATGGTTGTATGCAGAGATGCTTTTCATATCACCTCTCCTGTTCCTCCATCCCTCTCTGCAGAATGAGGGCCCTGTGAGAGCTATGCTGAGGTAGCACTACTATCACACTACTATAGACCTCTACACATTGTTGGGCAATGTATGAATCTGGCACAGCCCTGTCCCCTATTTGTTTGATTTAGAACTACAGGAATTGAGCACAGTTCAAAGAGCAGCATTTTCTGCTGTTTTTCATCGTCTTACTTTACAAAAATTATCACGGACTTTAGTTGGTCTAGTTTCCTAGCTAGTGCAATTACATAATGGCCCATCTTAGTAGTCATGTGCTGAGTTATTTTTAGAAACCTGCATGTTGCCCTTCCCTCTTGTACAATGGTTGCCGGCTCCATTGTGGTGAATTTTTAACAAGAGCCTTTTCCTAAGCCCCTCGGAGGAGTTAATTAAAGTGATAGAGGCTAGAGCTGATGAGCCACACCACCCTGACCTTGAGGCTCTGGTTTCTCCACCTCTCCACAATTATACCTGCATAATCAGGATACACTTGTGCACACACACTCTCATGTATGTACGCACACATAGACATAATTGAGTCAGCCCAGAGGACCCCTACTCTTAATCCTGCCAGTCCCAGAGCTATGTGAATCACCGTGGAAAAGCAACAGTTTTACCATGTAAAGACAATATCACAAGGGGCAGTTACACTATTTTGTAAAGACAATTTTTTGTATTTTCCAGCAGTGTCCAGTATTTGTATGCATGTGTTCAGATTTTCTGTTCTCTCCATGTCTGGCTTTTCTTCTTTCTACCTCTCGCTCACCTTTTCCCCGACTTTACTCAGCCTTTCTCTGTGTCTGACTGTCTACGGCAGACAGTATGGCCTCTGTGCAAAACAGGAGACGACTCGGTATTTGGTGATGGGGTGCATGCAAATGATCCCTCTGTCAAGGCTGCTTATTCTAATATGACAGCGTAGTGAGTTATCTGGTCCGCTCTATATTGGCAACCAGATCTGCAGCTGCCAACTAGAGGGTAGAGGAGCTCAAATGTTTGTGTGTGTGTGTGTGTGTTTGTGTGTGCGCGTGTGTGCCATCAAGCCAGACAGTCCGAGACAGGGAATAGATGAAGACATGCAAGAGAGAGAAGCCAGCCAAGACAGGCATCATATAAGCAAAGGATAGGAAGATGACTATGAGCGAGAGACAGAGTGTCTTCCCAGCCCTGTCCCCTCCCCACCCGTCCTACTCCTCCAGTGTTAGTGCTGTTTAGTAGAGCTGTCTCTTTCAAGAACGCCATCGAGACATGAATAAAGAGAAAATGAGGAAAAAAATGTTTTGGCGAGAATGGGGTGTCACAGCAGATAAGCATCACGAGCTGCTCCATATTTATTATGTGCAACAATTTGACTTACCAGAGAATTTAGATTAATAACATTGGGCCCCGGGAAGTAATTTCCTTTTTGCGAAAGTGATTTACATGGCGCATCGCTAAGAGAACAGCTCTCGCAGGCCTTTTTGTTGTGTCAGCTAAAAATAATGACATTTAAAGTACCAACCAAGGTTAATAGGCTTCCTCTATGGTTATGAACTTTTTGTGCCTGGCCCTCCCTTTGTTCTCCCTATGAATCAACCCACTGCTTTTATAGTTACAACATTCACACTCACAGTAAACCACCCATCTCCTCTTTTCCATCACCTCCCTTGGACACTGTTCTGCCCCTACAGCGATCCCCTTTTCAAAATGGATGTTCCTCTAAATCGTAAGGGAGTTATTTTTAGTGTACAGTTACGGCTTAGCTTTGCAACAGACACTGGAAAGACTTTTGGACCATTACCTGCGATATTGGTGTAATCACTGTGCCGTGGTCCAGTTGAGCAAATGATTACTCATTTTCTGGGAAGAAAACTGCTAAACTAAATATTTCTACAAGCAGGTGCCAAAATGGTTTATTTAAATAACACCTTTTCTTGGTAAAACACAACTTTTACAGAGGTTTGGTGCAGTTATTAGATGTGGGTATATGTAAGCTCTTCTTTGCCTTTTCAAGGTTTGCTATCTCTCTGGCCATTTCTGACTCAAAGCCTCAAAGAAGCGTATGTAGTATGCTGTACAGATGGAAGCTCTGGAAATGTACTATGTGTAGTGGATGCAACTCCTACATCACTTTAGGCTGTATTCGTGGTTGGATTGGGGTAGTGGGCGGTCAGGTGCTGGGGGCTGCTAAACCTCTCTATCTCCGGTGGTAAAGCTGTTGCTTGGGCAAGACCTGCCCACTCCTGTACTCTCCCATATTTTGTATAGATCTATTTTTGATGTCAGGTCCCTCCCCATGTTGGGCAGGTGTTTTTAATGAGGTGCGCCCAACATCCTAGGCAGTCTGCAGGAGGGTAGAGTTATTGATAAATCATTAACGTTGGTAGAGGAGGTGTGGAGGAGTTGCAGCTTGCTCTCCTCTGGAGAGCTGTCTTACTCCTGAATATTTCATCGACACACAGATGTGCTGCTGTCTGTGTAACTGCTCATGACTCCTCAGCTCTGTGCGATTACATAGCATTGGATAGTAATCCCCTCTCCTCATCCACTAGATAAATCAAAAGCCAGTTTGATAAAGGAATTTCTGCCCACATCTTGTCCCAGCAGCCACCTCTGCTTACCTCAGAACCCCTCCCACACTTTGCTATAGTGTATGTGAAGAAGGGCAGCTGCCTACAACACATGCCCCACGATAGGGAGGAAAAACCAAACAAGTCTGTGTCTCATAACAGAAAGAGGTGTATTGCAAGTTTTACCCAGCTGTGGCTATGCAGTACTTCTAATGCTGCAATTCCATTAAACTTATCTCCAGTGGGGGAGACAGAGAAATGACTGCTGAGTCAGACCAGAAGGGGCCAGGGATTACTTATTCCCCATGTCATCTGTACAGAAGCGTGTAGTTCATATGCTGTCCTTATCCCCTGCTTCCCTCTCACAAGTGCTTACTCTCCTGTGATGCCATCCTCAGTACACCCATTTGTCTCGACTGTGTAACACTGCCACCTCCTGTCTGGGAGCTCTGGGGTGCCAGCAGGCATGGCCAAAGCACCCGCAGCTTACATCCAATGTGGGCGGAGGAAAAGAGAAAATAGAAGGAGGGGTAGAACTGATAGAAAAGGAACGAGAAGGATAGGATGGAAACAGAGCAATAAGGGAGAGAAAGCGAGAAGAAGAGATCCCAGAGCTCACCCAGCCCTGATCAAAGAGCCGTCTCCCTAATCCTCCAGATTCAGCAGTCAGCCAGTTTCTGAGCATTTCCAGTTGCCGACAGAAAGTAAAGGAAAAACACTTGCGGCTAAAGTGCCCTGGAGTGATGCTATTTTTAATTTTTCAAAAAGGCAAAAAGTGGGACCCCCTACTGGGGGTATGCGCAACGACCAGGCAAAATTAGAAGAACAAAGTACATGAAAGCAGCAAAAAAGGTATTCTTATAAAGACCAAACTGTCTCAGTGTACAACTGTAGGTTTAAAGCAGCAGTTACTAAGTGTATTTAAAAGCAATATGGGCATGGTTTTGTGTTGCCAAAACTTGGTGTAAAGATATACTGTTATGGGTGGTTATACAGCTCTGAAAAGTGTCACTACTACCCTGTAACATAATACACACACAAACTGAAGCTTAAAAATTATATACACCCTGGATTTTTGCAGTCTACATATTCCTATACTAAAACACAAAGCTAAACATAAAGACCTTCCAAAAGTATGATATACTTAGGGACAGGTGTGCCTAATGAACTGCAACTAAGTGCTTTTGATTATGTGTAAATCATATATCCAGTGGAAATGTATTTCCTATGACCCCTTTACCTACAAATAATCTGTTCTGGTGCGTCAGCCTTCCAAAGACTATAAATGAGAATCTCCAAGGCTGTAACACTGTATTCAGTAGAATTATAATGGCAAAGAGTTAATGGAAAAAAGACGAGAACTGGATGAATGCATTCTCGGATGGAGATGGAAAAAAAAGTGAGACTGGGTGGAAGGAAATAATGAATGAACCAAGGAAAGGGGCAAGGAAAAGAACGAGGAATGGGCTGAACAGGAGGCTGTAAATCAAGAGAGGGACTCGGGATGGAGGGAGAGGTGAGGTCAGTCAGATGGAGAAAGAGGGAGGAGATTTGGCCAGCAGCAGTAGAGGAGGAAGGGATAAAAATGCGTGGTGAGGTAATGGCAGTGATGAATAGCCCACGGCTGATCAGTAGAAGCCAGGTTTATGTTTGAAGATTAGATTTTAATACAGCGCTTTGGCTTCACTCTGGTTGCAAAATAATCACAGGGGATAAAAGCAAATGAGGAATTATTTCATACAACACAAACAAATGATTTCAGACAGGTGATTGTGTTAGTTTGCCCCTGATGAGAAGAGCCTTCAGACCCTCACTGTGTTTAGGTTACAGGAAATAATTTGAGAGCAAGTTAGTTTGACATCTAAAAAATAAGGGGCCACTGAAGTCCCATGAAGTAATTTTATTTTTTAATCTTGCGTTTATAACTTGTTCTCACAGGGAGGAAACTTTTTTACATACGATAAATCATTGCTTTCCTCCCCACGCTCCCCAACCAGTTGAAGCAGGTGGCTGGGACTTCTTGCTAAATGGGAGTTTTTCCTTCTCACTGTCACCAAGTGCTTGATCGTTGGGGTTTTCCCTCTCTTTAGCTTAAAGACCTTACAGAGAGCCTTGAGGCAACAGTTTTTGAACTGAACTGAATTGCACAATAACTAAAGATTCTACCTTATGGGACTTTAAAGACTCTGTACAATTATGTCAAGTACCTCATAGCTGTAAACCTATAAAAACCTAATCGTTATTTCGCATCCCATCCATGTTCAAAGTGGAGAACTCAAATTAAATGGATCATTTTAATAAGTTAACAGTAACATGAACAGCAGATTGACAGCCATTTCAAGAATTGTGTTGTTTGTGTTTATTGGATTTGTTATTTCTTAATGTTTCAGTTTGGTTGCTTAGGAATAGACATGGCCATTAATGGGCTTGTTACCATGGCTGAAAGCAACTGATACAGAAGCTGCTGCATGTGTAGACATGAGACTAGACTGCAATTATGTGAATGAGATGTTCATGAATGGATTTCACTTGCGTGCTCAAGACTGAATTGCCATTGTCTATCATTTTCCTTGTGTCTAGCTAGATTTGCTGAGGTGCCCAAAATGTAAATGCATGCATATATTCGTATCAGAGGCCTGATAAGATGTGTAACGTGATTCTTAGTTACTGCATGTAAGCCTGTCTTGTATATGCATGCGCGTGCCTGTGTGTGTCTGATTGTGAATGCATGTGTCTGTGTGTAATCCTGACCATTAGCGGTGAAGATTCAGCTCGTCGTCTTACCAGCCATCCCGGTGGCCAGTGGGGGGACTAAAATAGTACCCTGTCTGTTGCCAAGGTTACAACATTGACAACATGATGTGGCCATTCATTCTCAATACTGTATCTCGCTGGCCTTCTGTGAGAAAGTGGCTGCTAATCTTAGCCCTCAATCTACCCGCCTGTCAATGTGAAGAGAGCAGCAGCCGAGGTATGGGATGAAGGGAGTTGGGTCAGCACCGTCGCCTCACATTGCGTTCCACTCATCAGCGGCCCCCCTCCGCCATGCACCGCCACCACGCAGCTTCTCTCCAGGCGGTGCGTGTTCCCTCAGCTTGCAGATAAAAGCCATTGGTCTCCCTCTCCTGCCAGTGTGTGATGGGTGAAAATCAGAGCTGTTTCTATGCAGACCCATGTGTCACTTTTCCTCATTGCAGGTACACTGTGGCTTGAGGAGGAAAGAAGGGTTGAATGGCAACCAGATGGTAGTCACAATAAAACTCTAATTGAAAGATATGTTATCGTGACTACTTCAAGCTGAGGAAAGTGGTATCAAAGAGACATTCGTGCTAAGGAAAAAAAAGAGAGAAGAAAGGGAACCTCTTTTAATTAAAAAACAGTGCTCAAAGGGGCGACCAAAAGTTGAAACTGGAGGCATGTTTGGCATGAATAAGTTGGCCCTCTCCTTTGTGTGGTGACACTGACAAATAGAGCTCCGTGTGTGAAAAGGAGACTTATCTTTGATGGGTAATGAATTCAAAGTCATGGAGATGAACGTGCTCTTTGAGGTTCAGAAGGCTTTAGTTGAAGACATATTATCTCACTCCGACAAATGGAAGTGGCACTGTCGCATGGCGCCATCCCCGCGACTTGATTCGTCAAACGGCGAGTGTGATGTCTCTCTAGGCACAGCTGTACTGCAGTTGGTTCTGAGGTATTGTTATTGTGATAGCAGTTTATTTGTACATGCTGGTCATCCGAACTTGTGTTCTTTATGGTCAAGTTGTGTAATAGCCTGTGTAGCACACCTACGAGTCCCAGGCAGACAGAGAATTGATTTTTGTTGTATACACATTTCTAAGGCAAACTTACAATACAGTGAGTATGCTGCTGATGTTGTTCCAAGTCAACAGTTGCCCTAGCTGAGGACACCTGCAGGCTACTAGTGGCCAGATGCATGGATATTTAACCGGTTCTTTGTGCTGAACCTTTGTGTTTTTATGACAGACACAGTTTTCAAGATGTGCACAAACCCATTTCTGCTCAATTGCTCCCAGCGGCGGCTCCAAATAGATTTAGCAATGATACTGCGAGAGGGGAGACGGGGAGATGGCGTGAGAGAGGAGAGAGAGACATAGAGAACAATAAGAAAGCAGGAAGGGAGAGTGAAAAAGAAAAGGGGGAAAAAAAAGTCTGAAAATGAGCTAGAATGGGATTTTTGCAGTTCAGTTAAGAAAGGCTTTGAATGTATTTGAATCACAGACTTGATCTGCCAGCAGCCTATTTTTATTAGCTGCTTGACAGTGCAGCATAGTGTTGGGATTACAACCAGTGCCTGTGTTATTCAGGGTTCCTCACAGCTAAATTTGTATTTGAGCATTCCTAGCACGTCTAGGCACCCTCCTAGAACACTTTAATGCCTCTCTAGAATCTTTTTTTTGTTGTTGTTTATTTTCAAACTGCATAATTTTAGTGTCATGGGTCACATATTAGGAAACAAACATGGCGGCAATTAGAAATGCTTATCTTGTTCTGTTTCTTCTCCTCGTTTTAAAAGAGTCATTCCTCATCCTAATATCTTGAGAGAATGGAGCAAAAATTCAAATGAGTTCTTTTATTACCGGCAATTTTAAAGCTAGGATTTGACATTGTTCAAACTCTTAATTGAAAAGAAATGTATCACATCCTCTTGAGTGGTGTACATCATATCCTTCCTCCATCCCCTGTGCGCTAGTTTATGTTATCTGTGGCTAATTTATGCCACACTTAATTTGGCCTTGATTGTAAATGTCCGGGGTGAGATGAGAGGCTTGTCGCTATTGTGCCTGTGCCTGAGCCGTACATGGTCTCGCAGGATTAGATGATTTTAAATTTCAACTGCGGTTTTTAAATGAGCATCTCTCTCATCAGATGAAAACCTCTTTATCATTGTGACAGTTTTTCCCATCTGCCTCTTCTCCCTCTGAGTAGAATCAGAGACAAGGATTTTAGTGTTTACACCCAGAGTGAAACATAAAATATTTTACAGGAAGGCAGAGATGTGTCCGCTCTGCCATTATTGTTGACAGCAGTTGCTTTGAGCAGTTTTTTTAAGCATTCCTTATTGCTGGCATTTGGTGAACAAATGCAGTGGATTTGTTGTAATTAAACCAGGGCTTGGCTTGGACTTGGAGAAAGATGCAGTAAAGACAACAGTTTATTTAGAATAAACCCCCCAGCTCCTGGGAGCTTCACAGGGGAACCTCCACACTCTAAATCTAGTTGCACGAACATATGAGGGGATAAAGTGGCTCTATTAAATTTGTTGACTCCTAAGATCCTCTCTGAAGCTGCAGCGTATTGCATTTGTTGGCGCTTCCATCCCTGCTAGGCTTCTCCACAGCTTCTGGGATTGAATCAGACAGTGCCCAGATCCTCACCATTGCATGAGATGAACACTATTGAATTGCTTGGCTTGTAGATCCACAATTCTAACTTCTTTAGACTATATTGAATTTACCATCCTGTGCAATCAATAATACTAAGTTTTGCAGGCAGTATTGAACTCTATCCTCACACATCTACTTGGTGGTTGGTTTCTCCCCGATTGCTCTGGAATCTGCAGGCTGTCACGTACAGAAGAACTGATTCAGAGTTGGCTTTTTAAAACAAGCTTCATAAAGCCATAGGAACATTGCAGATTTAGCCACTCAGTAAAACAAAAGGAGTGTGCACCTGCTTAACTTGTAGTTCAAAAAATAAAAGTAGTCACATTCTGGCTTTAGCAAGAACGAGGGTAGGATGATATTTATCAAGGTTTGTTGCAGTGCAGATATCGAGAACAAATGTACTTTTTTCCTATATGTAAAATAACTTAATTACTTTGATAATCCAAAATGGCTTCCGGTGTCAAAAAAGACACTTTCTGGAACATTATTCTGTCCTCTGAAAGTCTGTCCATGATAGCAGTAGGCCTAGAGGGCAACAACAGCATAGCTGTGCAATGCTGTGGCATTCAGTGCATTGCGATTCACCATTGCCCCCTTGGGTAATGAAAGGCCTAATAAATGAATCCATCAGAGTGTCTGTGTGTTGCTCTCTGTGTGTATCTGGGATGCAGTCAGGCCCAGACGTGCCCAGTCTCCGGGCACACAGAGGAAAGGGATGCCATTGCTGGCAGAACTGATGAATGGGTGGCATGCCGCGCCATGACAAAGACGAATGTGACAGCCCCCATCTCCCAAAAGGGAGGCGGTACTCAACTACCAAGGGGAGATCATGTGATGCTGACCACCTCCCTTTCCTAGTTACATTCCCTACTGGCTGTGCCCAAGGTGGGGGAAGAACCAGAGTAAGGAAGAATATCAAACTAAATCCTACCAAATGACTTCTTCCCTTATGTTCTTCTTATCAAGCATGGTGTACAAAAGTAATCATAAAGTCAAAAGATGTGGGCCACGATACAGTGTATTCATTACTTTCTGTCAAGTAAATGATGGAAATAACAAACGCTTCTTTAAACTATAAGTGCAGCATTTAATCATGACTCTCGACAAAACAACAGGCTTAAACAAACACAAGGGAATTCATCAATAAATCTTCCTCGACCAGAATTGATGCCACAATCTGTGCGAGATAGTAAACAATGGAAGGCCCGAAGCTCTATTTGGTTTTCAGCATTATTAGAGGTGGGAGGAAATTAAAGACTGCAGATCAATATCAATATTTGTTTTATATTACTCAGGTGTCCTTTGATTGCCTGCATGAGTGAGCGACTTGGAGTCTGATTTTGGTGTCTCTATCCGATAACTACTACGGTCTATTAGGCGGATCACTTACACTTAAAATGAAGAGGTTCTCGTACTTGTCCAAGTGCTTTTCAGTAATCACTTCTGTTAGAGGGCAGCCTATTATCATCAGATCTCAATGTGGGAAAAGGGTTATTGTAAAGAAAAATCTTCAGTGTTAATTGTAATTGCAAGTCAGTTTAAGATGCCATAATAGTCTAGTGTCCTACACAAGCATATGCATATATCTACCTAAATATATGGAGAGAGAAGTATCCAAACAAAAGTGTTGCACTTTAATTGAGGAAAACCTCCTTGACCTCACTTCCAAACTCCTTAATAGATAGAGTCATTTTCCTTGTGGCAAGGAAGGGATGTGGGGGTCGGTTAACTATCCCCCTAAGATGGACCTTTGGTAAGAGAGAGAGAAGCAGTAAGTCAATGGGAAACTGAGATGATTTAAGAGGCTTTCACTGTTAACAGAAGAGCAAGGATTGGTTTCTATTGCACCCTCCTCTTTTCATGGCCTGGTCTAGTGGACAGGCTGGTGCTACACGCTGAACAGAGCCAAGACTTGCCTATTAATAGACTATTGAGTGCTATTGATCCTTGGCTCGTGTGACACACAAGATACAATGAGCCATAGATCCCAGTAAAGAGCCGTGCCTTTCTTTTCACTTTACCACAATTGCATATGATTATAGGAGTCTGAAGATCAGTCAGAGAGGCCTATCTCTCTGTAACGACGACCAGAAGTGTGATGGTACCCTTGCTAAAAGCCGACTGCAATTTGGAAACTTTTGTCACAAATACAAAAGCTCTTGAACAAAATGGCCACAATCGAGACCCGGCTTTGCCTAGAGTGAATGCTGCCTCTCCATAATTTAATGGATATTTTGTGTGTGTGTGTGTGTGTGTGTGTTTTGGGGTTGTTGTTTTTTTTGTATAAACCACTCAAACATGGGATATGTTTCACAAAGTGAAGATGCTTTCTCTTTGCATTCAAGGTGAGAACAACTCCAAAAAGCTGCTATACAATTACGGATAAATTAGAGGGATAATGATGAGGGGGAATGGTGGTTATATCAATAACCCCTCTAATGGTCAATTCCAGAATGCTGTCTGCTGTGTGCTAGATTTAGTGTAATGGATAAGGTGCCTGTTTAGCAGAGGCTTACTTGTCGCCAAACGAGGGAACAAACCTCAAATAGCCAAATTAAAAACTGAATAATAGATGAGCGATGCCAGGATGAGAGAGAGAAGAGGAGACAGCTGTAATTTCTACTCCTGGAAAAAAGAGAAGCCTTGGCATGCAATTGTTGATAATTTATAAGGGCACCGAAGAGAAATAGAGACAACAGGAGATATACAAAGTGATGTAAGAATCACCTTTACTGAAAGGCACTTAACAGTTGTTATAACACGTGGAAACACTGGAAAATCTTCCAAACATTGTAAATACTGTTTTGATTAACATTGATTGCCACTTTGTGTGAAAGACGGCCTCTTTTCGTGGGTTTTATCATTTTTTGCAGGAGCAGCAGTCTTGAATTGATGCAAACTTTTATTCTTTGTTGAAAAAACAAGGAGCGAGTTTGTTTTGGCAAAGATTTGTGCCAAATTGTTGAGTGAATGATTAACAAAAATGTGCAAATTGTTTGCTGTTCACAGGGTATCATTTTCAATCTGCATATGAAAGGCAAGAGCCTTTGAGTGCAAGAACTGTTCAATACTCTCATTCGCTTCCCAGAACACTGTGCCTGAGTGAAATTTTGACCTCTGTTCAAAGGCACTCCCAGTACCTGTGGAGTGGGCTGAAAATGCAAGAGGGATGCCACAAATTGTACCAACTATGAGTAATGCATACAAAAAATTGTTTCCAGTATAAGAAAATGTTGCACCTAGTACAAGTAGTATACAGTAGCATTAAAAAAGAAGGGATTGTGCACTGCTACATAGTTGCCATCAAGACCTTTAATATCAGGAACTGGATTTATGTAACTCATGTTCCAGGTGTGTTTCACCTTGCTGGTTTTCCAATAGTCACGATTTTTTCTGTGCACCTGCAAGGAGGAAGAAAGCAGGATTTCCCTGCTTGCCGACTGGTGATGCAAGCTGATATGAGTGGGGGCTTTGTGATCACAGAATAGCCTCTGTGGTGAAGAGGTGAAACTATTACTGCACCATTGAGTGCAGGTCATTTGCCACCGCCACCTGGCCCTCTGATCACTCCTTGGAAAGGGCTATTCATAGTTTTCTGTGACATGTGACTGCTCAGAGACCCTGGAGGGCAAAACGCTGTTCCAATAGGCCGGCTGGCCAACACTGGACACTCCAAAGAACAGACACAGGCCTGTCAATTTTCCATCTGTTTGAGGCTGGGAATACTTAGATCATCTTTCAAGAAAAGAAAAGAAAAGAAAAGCTGGAAGTTCTGGGCAGTTGTGATCCACATACAGCCCTACGTATAATATTCCAATCACTAAAAATAGCATTCCTGCTACAGATCCCCTTAAGGCACCTACAGGACTGTAAGATTTTAGCAATCATAAGTTTATTGCAACCCACACTGGATCTAATAAACTTGTCTACAATATCAAGTTTGATATACATTGCACAATGACAAAACCTTATAAATCACTGGCTAGAACACATGGCTTCAATTCCACCGCTATGTGTTTCAGTGCTGGGTCCCACTGGAGCGGTCATAATAACAGCTGAAGGATGCGTTCAAACAAACAAGACGTCTGCTGCCACAACTAGATTTTCTCCTTTGTTGAAATCTCAAATATTTATTTTGCATACTTTATCTCCATCTTTGCATTTGTCTGTGGGTTTTGATCACTGTGTCATTTCATGCATTTGTTAATAGACTTAGGACAGTCCAGTAGTCATATACTGAAATTGTGATTCCAATATTATTTGGTCTTTATATATTAATCATTGTTTATATTCTATGGCCAAAAATCACGCAATATATACATGTAGGAAAGATGAAGTCGAAATTGTTGTTTTTTCATTAACAAGGCCATTAAATTTGCCACAAAACTTTTGCTGCTCACTGTTGTGTAACAATTTGCAGTGATATTTTCCTTTAAAATGAAGCCAGTGTGGTAGTCCTAAAAAAACCAAAATTTGTTAAGTGACAACTTAAGCCTGGATCCAAAGGAGTCATTCCCTGTAGACTCCCATGTTAAAATGACTAGTTTTACATCAGAAATAATGAAGTTCATAGCCTAATACAAACACACAGTCCTAAGATTCAGGGCTTCAGAACAAACCAATGGGGGATGTCAAGCTGACTACATCAGTCTTTTCTGTACAGTGTATGGTGGAAATGTGTGAAATGCTCTGGAGAAGGAACAGTCAGTACAGTTTTGCGCTGCATTTGTCTTGCAGGGTTTACAGATATGTGTTTGCATTCACTTTAGCTGTGAACAATACAAGTAAAAATAACCACTGCCACAACTAGAAATAACTTGTGAGCACTGGAAAAAGCTGACTGGCCATTCATTTAAAGATGTGATGTGATGAAAACAATAAATACAAGATGGACTAGTCACATCCCCTGATTCTCAGATTTTTCAGAAAATATTTTGTAAAATTAAACGTTAAAATAATTTTAAAAAACCTTCTCATGTCGGTGATTATCCTCAAAACTCTGAATATTTTCCAAGTCAAATCCTTGTCATATATTCAGACTTTTTTTAAAAGTAGGAGGTCATGTTTTACAACAGGAATTTAAGGTTTCTATCCCAGACCTAGACCTTCTGTTTGAGAGCCCTGCCTTCATGTAACTTCCCCTCTCAAGTTAGAGGAAGTATTTCAGATTCTATGTGCTGATGGTAGAAAGCTGGCTACCGCTACAAAGGAGTATAAAATCCGAAATACCTTCAACTGATGATTGGATTCGTGAGTTTTGACACTGCACAGTGAAGCACCATGTTTTTTTTAAGGGAAACGTCAAACTTGCACTCGCCTGTACAAATATTCCATAACTCTTTCACAAGTTGCACGTTGTAAACCACAGAACAAAGAAAGGAGTGTGTAATGTATGATTCAAGGATGGTAATGTTGTTTTCAGACCCATGTAAAATTTATTTGAATTGGTTTATATAGTACATCGATCCATGTTCTTGTTTTTATACTTTTATGTTCTGTACATGTTTACATCGTGTCATGTTTAAATGGGACGCTATCTCATCAAAGTTTCAGTGCTGTTCGAAGAGCTTGAGAGGAAAGGTTTGTAATGGAGAGGCACTGAGATGGGATCTCAGCAGCATGTTGGTGAAGAAGGCCTGCTGGCTTGCCAGCTCATACACACAGATGGACGGTGTGTCAAGGGAATCTCACACACACTGATCAGAGGCTCCCCTCCCGTCCCGCAATGGGAGGAAATGGGACTGAACGAGAGGAGGAAGAGCGAGAAAAGGAGTTAATCACCGCACTAATGCTGCACTTCATCATCGTTTCCTGAGCCCGCCTGCTCACCCTCACTGCCAGCGCTTGACTGTCTACACAGCGCCCCCTGGTTTTACTTTTAACTATGGCAGTGTTTAATCCCTCAGTTTGCTCATCACTTAGAGTGAGTGGAGCTCAAGTAGGATAGCATGTTTATGGAAGAGACACGCAAAGCACCAAATGAAAGTTGTTGATCCTTGAAGGTGATTCAAGTGGATGCCGATAGGGAGAGGATTTGGACAAACCTTGGCTGTTGTGCATCTGATATTTATGCAGGGCAGAATACTTTTCGTGCTTTTCCATGCATGCATTTGACACTGGTCCTTTGAGAAAGAATATTTATTTTTGAAAAGGCCCACATGTGGTGTGCTGACCCTGTGCTATGCATGAGCTTGCGTGACAAGTATGTGTGCACAAGTACAGACATATATTTTTAGAAGTGCACTTGTCTTAGTGTGTGTTTAAGTGCATGCAATATGCATGCTGTGCCCAGAGATGAATCTGAGGCCGACAGTGAAGGTGAGTAAGTTTAAGCAGGCTGCTCCTTTGGGTTTTTGTTCCATTGACAGTTACAAACAGGATCTTAGGAAGTGCTGCTGCGCATGCCCGACTACAGGGTTGGCCACTAAAACATACGGCCAAGTGCAACGTGCATAACTCATAGTCTTGCTGCCACATCCGTCCCACTGCCCCAGCAGGCACTCTCAGACTATATCAACCACCACAGCCTCTTAAACCCATTTAAGTCTGCTGGATAAAACACTGTAAGTCGCCATTCATGCCCAAGGTAATGCACAAATCCTGTCTTTGTCTTTGACAAATGCAACTACTTACATATACCTCAGTTGAGATCTTTGCGAAATTCGTGTGCTGTATAGCTAACGCTACCAATCTGTCTTTTATTTTGCTTTAAAAGCCAAAATGTTTGCTGTTATTTTCACAGTTTGTGATAAAATAGCCTCCAAAGAAAAACAACTGTCATAATCCTCTATTACTTTCAGTTATTCCAAAACAAAGTTTCGTCTTATGTTTACTTGGCTTTTCGGCACATCAGCTTACCTGACTGGTTCTAATCTACTACATTGCATATGTGCAGAAGGGTAACAGTCTGCTTTTCTAAATTTTAAAGCTAACATGCCATACAAGTGACAGTATAAAGGAACAAAGACTGTCTTTTAAGATCTGTCCATACAGTAGGCGTTAGCACGGCTGCAGCGTGGTATGTTGTGACGGCGTTGTGCGTGTGTGTGTGTGACTGTGAGTGATAGAGTGACAGCCACATGACAGGACTGAGCTGTGATCACAGCTCTGTTGAGGAGACACCGTTGGCAGTGCTTGGCTGGATGCCTGTCAGTTTGTCTATCTGTCTGCTTTCTGGTCATACCGTAGGTACACATACACAATGACACACTTTAACATACCTGGATTTAGGCTTAATGGGCTCCTGTCTTTCATACCCACATTTCCACACAAACACAGTCAACAGACTCGTGGTGAAGATGCCACGGTGCAATGATTTCAGCTGTGGTTCCACATCACCTCCTGCTGATGGTGGTAATTAATTGATGAATGAGGTCAGATCGGAGATATCCAGGCACATCTCTATTCGGTTACAACCCCATCTCATCCCTGAGCTCACCTCTCTGCCACCCCCAAGTTGTTTTCTTAATGCGCAGTGCACCACATTCCCTCTGTGCTCATCTGCATAAGACCTTGGGATGAATGTTAACGATGTTTAATTAGACAAGACGTGGGATGGATGAGTGGATGGAGGCAGTGAGGCCAGGGTGGTGCTGCCCCCCGTTGGGGGGAGAGAACACATAAAACTCGCATAGAAACCGGTAAGCATGTACACACACATGCACTTGATGAACAATAAATGACCATTAAAAGGCCAAAAGCTACAGCTGAACATGACCTTACATGCGGTTGGTGCATTCTAAGTTGTGCTACGAGCTCCCCATTCCATATTTCACTAACATCAAGGACATAGACCCCTCGTTGTTTAATGCAATATAAATGAAGCATTTCTAAATGCAGTATATTTCGAGGATATTATGTCGTGGGTAGTAACTGCCATTTATAGTAAATCTAATTAACCAAACTTTTATTTCTCACAGGGTTTCTGTTTGGAGTCAACTCTTTACTTGTAAAATGAATTAGCCCAACATTCAGTATTTCTGGAAATTTCTTCCTGAATTCCCTGACTCTGTTTAGAGACTTTCTAAAGTAATGTATAATTACTTAAACAGAGGGTTAATTGATAGAGTAGTGATACCATACAAAATGTATTAGCTTTACCTTTTTGGGACTAATTAAACTCCAGCTTATTAAAATTTCTGGTCCGCAATTGCTTGACTGAACATTGGGATCAATGCTAGGTGAGAGCACTGCGATCCATGCCTGAGGCCAGGAGGCTGGCTTCTCATGCTTATCTAAGACACTGAGAAAACGTTCCTGTCCCAGCTCGCTCTGTATAAACATTTCCACTACACTGATCTGTGAAAGAACATCAGGAAGCAGCTTACTGTAGGGTAATCCAGTAAATGATCGGCGTGTCATTTCGACTGTACAGCCATTGCCGAGATAAGGGGATGCAGATGTTTTCTCGCTAGCTGTTCCCCGATGAGGTGTCATTATCCAAGCTTGGTCTCAGACCTGCTGTTTTCAGCCCATCTCCTCAACTGGGTGACTGACTGTGGACTGGATGCAAAGGCACACTCACACGTGCACTTTGTGTCTATTGCTCTCTGCTGTCTCCTCCAGGCTTGTGCTTATCTTGTGGTCACGGCCAGACAGAGACACCTGCGAATGCTGTGGATTAGAATGCTGCCTGGGGTAAAGCATTTAATGTGTGCCCCAAGGATCTTGGGCTGAAGGCAGGCTGACTTGTGAGGCTGACGCAAACTCAACGGAGGCATCTTAGGGTCTAGGCTAGGATCGATGACTTCTCAAAGCTGCGACATAAAGCATTTGATGAAACGGCCATTTGAGAGACATGAGTAAACACGCTTTGATTACAACAGAGAAAAGGGGAAATTGTGTTTGTTCTCTTAAAAGTCGGGCTTAAACAACAACAAGACTGCTTGTTCTCCTTTGTGTTGGAGATGCCATGTTAAATCTCCACTCTTAATTAATTTGGAGAGCGCAGAGAGGGAGCGTTTGTCACCCCTGCTCTTGCCTGTTAGTGCTATTTGTCTCTGGGTGACCTTTGATTTCACACTGCATTGGTTTTCTCCTGTTATGGACAAGATGCGGTTTTTGCTGACAACAGAGGAAACCTTATCTTTTAAATAAGTAATTCCTCAACTGCTCAGTGAGTCCACCAGCAGCAAAATATTGGGATTGCGGAAAAGGCGAGCACAGAAGCTCACTGGGGAAAAGATCTCCTCTCTGTGTATGCTGTATATATACCTTTGCCTTAGTCATTAAAAATTCCACAACAACAAAGTGTTTGCAAAAGGCTTTCTACACAATAGTATATAGGTTTCTGTGTGAGAGTGTATGAACAGCCTTTGGCTTGGCATCTGTTCTGTATGCGAGAGGGGCAGGTTTATCGTTGTATTGTTGAGGGGTTTAGGCAGTGACACAATAGCCCCAGCCAGGCCTTCTTGGCACCAGCTGTGGCCCAAAGCTTTAGGCTTTTGGGAAGAGAACATTGATTGGGGTGATGGTTGGAGTGACTGAGAGGTGGGACGGATGAGGGAATTGCAAGGGGATGGATGTGTTGGCACTTGGCTCTGTGGGTTCTGGCTGGGTGCTGGAGCAGTCTCCAGTAACATTGATGCATGGCCATGAATTATATTATGCCTTGGCAGCTGCTTACTCCCAGATTCATCTCAGCAGTCATTGGGTTATTTATTTATTTGTTTCCACAATTTGTCAAAGAATTCCCATGCAAGAGAAAAAAACTACCTAACAAGATTTAAAAACGAGGCAGATTTAGAGTATTTAATGAATAGGTACTTTTTCAGATACACACATTATGACAGTAATGTAAGTTTAGGCGTGGTACCAAAATTCTGAAAGAATACCTAGTTTCTAACTTGATGCCATAGATTTTTTAAAAAGTGCAGCGACGTACATGACAGTTTTCTCAGAACCTCTCATGAACATCTGCTTGGAAACCTGCCTGGATAACACCTCATTCAGTAGCTGCCTGCACACTGTTTGAGATAGAAGTGATGCTTTCGGCCCTTTGTGTGACTCTGACATGGCTGTTCGGACACCTTTGTTCTGTGAGGAGAGGCCCATTCACAGTGTGCCCAGGGAACAAATTGAATCTGGTTGACAATTAATAGCCAAGCGGCATGTTTAATTAAGAGCATGTAGCCAGCAAGAGACATGAGGGAGATAAACAGAGGAGAGCTGCACAGAGCCAGACTGGGCTCACAAAGGAGCAGGCCATTGGAGCGGCTGGTTGATCGATTCCCTACCGTCTGCGAAGGCAGCCTTCACAAAGAGCATTCTGTGCCTCCCTTCTCAACGGGCTGAACTTTTAGAGGGGAGAGATGTGAGACTGATAATGCACACGAGGCAGATGGGAGTATGCAGATAGAGGCGAAAAAGTTGAGGAAAAGTTTGCTTGGTGAAAACATCTACAAGTGAAAATCTATACAACTGCACAGACCCACTTCGGCATTTGATAGCTTCACTTTGGGTAAAATCACCTTGAACATGATTATTACTGGTGTTGAGTAGTCTCTGGCTGTGTCTCATGTGGATGGATAGTGTTACATACATGTCTGGCGCTGGAGTCTGCTGTTAGGAGACGAAACATTCATGCCAGCAAGCTGGTTTGACTTCAGGCATCTGTGACCTTCACAGTCCTACATTCCCGTTATTGTAACGTGAACACAAAGCGGCAGAGAGCCAGGAGAGAGAGAGTGGGGGAGAGAGAGGGGAAGAACACTTGACAGCTTGTCTGATAGGCCAAACAATACCGGCTATGGCCAGGCGATGCTTTGGACAGATAGCTACACACACGCGCGCGCGCTCGCACCCACTTCAATTAAAGGGAGCCCTCCTCTAGAACTAACAATCACATCATTGTCAGTGAGATGTCAGGAGCTGAGAGGAGATAAAATGATAGCAGTTCACGTGAGGATTTGACTGGTGCTATATGTGCACTTGCCTTTGCATTCGGTGTTCTTATACGTGTTTTTTTCGCCTGGATGTGTGCGTGCTGAGAAGCGAACAGAGAGATGACAAGAACAGAAAAGGAAGTTGCAGGAATGTAACTGCTTCGTGAAAGAATTAAATGTGTGTATGTGCTTGCGTGCCGTGCCGACGGTGTACACCAAGTAGCAAAAGAAGATAAAGGCATGGGTCTGACAGACAAAGGGTGATCCTTCCATGCTGATTAGTAGTTGGGTGGGGGGAGTTTCTTCTGGCTAATTGGCCTGAGCTGGAGATCTGACCGTTCGCCTTGGTAAAATTTCCAAACTGTCTTGTCTTCGTGTCTTTTCTCATTGTCTCAAAAGCAGAACATGTCACTTTCCGTGGACGGACGTGACAATTGGGCTCAGTCTTGTAGTCTTTTTCTTTTCAAAGCATTCACAGCAGTCAGATTAAACACATCACATTTTGCCCTTTTACAACATCTTTTGCTTCATTCTCTCCTCCATCTCTTTCTCCTTCTTGTCCTTCACCTCTTCTCTTCCTGCTTGTAACATCGTGAGCAAGCTTGACTTTATTGTCACATGTTGTCCTCGTATCAGAACGTTCTGCATTCAGTCCATTTCACTATGTAGTTGAACAAAGATTTTTACTTTTAACAAAGCTTCTCAGCACAGCAAACGGCTACTTTAAACAAATGTGCACCACACGCTCAAAGGCAAACATGGAAGATGCTGCCAAAGGAAAACTGCAGTTCTGGAGGAAGACCTGTAGGTGGTTCTGGGAGGCATCAAGGATTGAAAGTTAAAATTGGTTTCATGCAAGAGTGCACCAGTCATTTGGCTGCACTGAATAGTAGAATTCAGAGGATAATGTGGGCATTAATTGATTTTGGAGCTGAAATAAATAGGCTCTCAGGATCACATGAGACAGAATTCTGCTCATTTGTGCCTTTGAGGAAGACGTGAGAATCTCTCAGCCGCTTTCTGCTCGTCTTTCTGGTCCTACAGTTACCCTAAAATGAAAGCTGACATCATTTGATTGATATGAAGTAAATGGGAACCTTCTAGATTCCTCTCTCACTTCTTTTATGCATGATTCCATTGCTTCTTGACTTTTGTAGGGGAGGGGGGGGGGAATAATTTATGATATTTAAGGATATAATGCTCAGATTCTTACAATGTTTCCACCGGGAGAACTCACACCTCAATTATATTTAGATGACATTTAATGCCCTCTCGGTGGATTTTCACTAGAATATCTTTCTCTCCCAAAGCATAGAAATGCAACAAATGTAACATTTATGTCTGCTCGCGATCAAATCGTGAAATTATATTAGAAATCACACAGACCTGCTGGCTGTTGGCTCACACGGCACTTCCAATATCTGCTGTCTACTAAAGCTGGAGCATCTGTCAAATGGGGGGGAACAAGAATAAGAAAGAGAGAAGACACAGAGAGAACCCTCTTGTCTAGTAAGTTTGACTGCTCCTGCAGTTTTTTTGTTTTTTTTTTAACTTTTGTTGGCAAGAAGTTGGGTTTTGAGGAGGAGGATAAAAGTTCGCCAACAGAATGGGGTAACAGCCTGGAGTCTCTGCAGTGGGGCTGGGGTAAGGTCAGCATCACGGAGACTACGCCACTCTCCGTTCTCCTTGGTTGGGCTGTCAGCGGGAGGGAACAGACATCCTGCTGCATAGCTGATGAAGAGGACATGCAGCGCGGACGCCAGAGGTCAGACAGCCATGGGGTGTCAGGAAGTGAACCTGGCCACTTCCCGCCGCGCCCTGAAGCGAACCACCACAATGCATCTGCGTTTTTGCCCTGTTTACCAAGGTAGCGCTCCACATTTCCACCAAGCCTCAAACATATCTTAGAGTCTTGCCAGAAGTTAGAGCCTGCAGGGAAAGAGGGGGAGCAATAGATAAAAGAAGAAAGAGGTATAATAGAATTATTACACAAGACACATCTCTCAAGGGTACAGCAGTAGGTGGTCCCATATGGGCTTTACATCAGCAGGCACACACATCCATAGCAACAGCCACTGGGTCACAACGCACACAAATTGTGGCTGGCAAAGATGGATGTATTTCATCTCAGTCAACTTTATATCCAGTTCACTTTTTGTCAGACACCACATGCTGCAAATCCATTCCCATGCCAGCTATTTTTTTTTACTCTTCTAGGTTTGTCTTGTGCTTAGCTGTACACCAGTGTCTCTGCTTTCCTCCTTCATTTGTCTTTTGTGGTGATGTAGCCTCCTGTGGGAGGCGGTGGCTGACCATTGTAGTCCTTCAAGGCCAAATAATTACATCCTCTCAATGAACATCCAAGACAGCAGCTCTAGCACCAAAGCCAAAACAATCCTGCCTTCTGCCAGCTCCTTCTTGGTCCTGGTCTTCTTCTTTCTGTTACACTTTCCCTTCATCTTATAGCTGCTCGGATGCACAGTATTGAGAATAGCTGCTTGACTGTGGAATGAATATAATCATAATTGTTTGGGTTGATATAAAGATCATTTATCACAATCACTCATCAACTTTAAAATCATAATATATCTGTTAAATTAAAAGTTTTTATGGGTTCATTCCCTTCAGCTCTAATAACAGTCAGCTGCAGAGGTAAACAATGAGAGGCCCAGGTGGCAACTGACTTGCGGGCATCAGAAGACTTGGAGTGAAGCCACTGAGGGAGACTTATAGGGCTGAGCCTCCTCTGGTTCGACTGGCAATACCTTGTTACGACTTTTACTTCCTTCTTATTGATCTTGAACAGCTTGTCTAATAGATGCAGGTTAAATAAAGGTTCTCTACCTACCTTGGTTGGAGGTGCATTAAACGATTAAAATTGGGACTTTTAGGGATAGCACGTGACTAAAATGTAGTAATATTAAAGAATCCTTATTTTTTGTCTTGTCAAAGTCTTTCATAGTGCCTCAAATAACGTAGTGAACTGAGCTAGTTAGTATATTTATATTTAGGTAGTATAGCTTTTTTCTTTGCTTTCTTTGAATTCTGGTTAAGTGTTGCTGGTTCTGTGTTTACTGTAATTGCCTTTTGCAAAATTACTCCTTACTTCTGAAAACTTTTGTGGTACCGATCAGCCTTGATTGCAAACACCTGTTCGGTCTTTGCAATATACAGATACTGACATATTAAAGGAAAAGGGAAACATTAAGCCACCTCATCACCTTACATACACACACACACACATTTCCCCTGAGGAAAGACTCGTCTTTCTCCGCTGTTGTCACTTATGCTCAGTCTTGTTCTTGTGCATAACTACAATATAGTGTACAAAAGTGATATAGTAAACAAAAAAAGAGAGTGCTGGCAGAGCAGCTGCTGTAGGTAACATTGATTGTGGGAGCAGGGAGGCGTTGAGGAGTGAGTCTCCCCAGGAGAATGCCTCCTATTTCAGAACAGTCTTATGACCAGCATGCCGAGCAGAAATGTGAAGAGAGGCATTGACCAACTACTGGAAAACATCTAAGCTATCCAGGATCAATGTCAAATTGATTCCAGAACTATGTATAATGTAGGCCAGTGGACAGCTTGTCTCGCTCTTTCCACCTCCTGTATGGCTGCGCTTCAGGAGCTGAGATGGTACATAGCAAGCTAGATGGACAAACAGAACAAAATCGCCTGAGGTGTGTTTTAAACACATTGCAAGCCCTTTTGTGGTAAAGGTGTTCATGTGTGCTAAGCAGCTATTCCTCACAGAAATGTGTTGTGCCATGGTCATGCACCTTTTGCCTTAAATCAGTCCGTTACATCAGTTGCCAAAGTTTCAGGATAGTTTGAGGTTGTGGGTACAGCCACTGCAGAACAACTAATTTGCTCGTCACAGTGGATTAACAGAGTGGACACAGTGTGACTTCCACCCTTTCTTTCAGAAGGGAAGCCCCATGCAGGTTCTAATGAGCAGTATGCTGGAGAGGGGATTTTTTAAACCTAACACAGTACTCATAGGACAGCCTCACCCCTCTTCAACAGATGCCAAGTGCAGCTGTCAACAGCGTCATACCCTATTGTTGTTTTTGCTTTCTGAACTCTCTCATCTCGCTCTCTCGTACTGACCATTTGTCTTGATAGCAGATCAACTGCATCCTATTATGAGACATGCTCAGAAAATCTTAAAGGCAGCTGGAGGTTAAAGTTGGCTCAGATGGATTCACTCTACCTTACCACTTTTCCTCTCTTAAAAGAGAAATGTGGCTGTATGAGATTACATGGATACAGCGTGTAATACGTTATTGTCAGTGCATTAAGAATTCATGAATTATAAATTTAAAAAAACAAACTCAAAATGATTCAGCTAAGGTACGTTTGGTTGCAGAATTGAACCAAATCACACTTATTAAATCACCGATATACCTTTAATGCATTTAAACTTCAAACTTTTTACTCTGTCCTTTTTAGTCAGTTTCTACTATCTACATTTTCAGTAACTCTACTAGCCGCTTTCTCTTTTCTGTTATCTAGTGCTCATCTCTGTCTGTCTGTAACTAATTGCATTTTTTAAATTTATTTTCATTTTTTTGGGTCTAAACTTGTGATAGCTGGTACTTTGGCAAACTCCTTCCACCCTCCCCAAACACCAGCCAGTGCATTTGTGCCTGGACAGGTTGGTTTCCTGGGCTGCCCTGGAGGAAATATCAGATGACCTGGCACTCCACAGTAAAACCCAGGTCATCAGGGAGGGCTCCTCTAACCATATCCCTCCCATGGCCCCCCCTTTCATTCACTTCCTGCTTTCAAGTGTAGGGCAAGGTCAAAGCTTTGAGGATGCATTCCCCAGACTTCACCATGAGGCAGGCTGGAGGCGCTGTGCTCTGCTCTCTAACCAGACTTTTCTCCGTCTATTCTTTCACATCCTCTTGCTCTCACATATTCATTTCATTGGCTCGGGCTTTTACTGCAATCAATACTGTTGCTAAAGTTAGTTTTTCTAATACAGCTATTCATTAAGTGCATTTTCATTAGTGTCAGTAGAGAACCAATGTAACTGGAATAATGGATAAACATATGCTGTAATTGTTGAATCCTATTTTTGGGGTGATGAAGTCTGGTTTTAAATAACAGAGCTCACCCAAAAGAAAAATAAGTCATTACTCTGTTTTTACATAATGCCTAGTAAATTGTGGGTTTTAAAAACTAAGACTCAATTCTCAGACAATGATGTAACTAAGGGTATTTTAATGCAGGAGTTGCACAGAATAAAATGCACTTAGAGTTTTGTCCTCCCAGCTTTGTATTGTTCCCAGCCCTCAATTTTTCTCTCGGCACAAATGCTCTGTGGATGCGGAAACAAGAGCGAAGCATTATGAATGGTGTTTAGAGACAGGTGTCTGATCTGTCCTGAGATAATGCCAAAAGACTCCTATCTCCCCTTCTAATGGAACAGCGACAGTTGTTTCAAGTAATCAGGCCTGTCATCCAAATGTTGAAGCGCTGGTCCTCTCAACACCTCTCTTTTCTTTCCATAAATCAAAGTTGGTGGCAATGCAGGAAATCAGAGGATACAGCAAAAACAATCTGGCAACGAGTTCTTCCAGAATAGGGAATCCTCTCTGAATATCTCCATCAAACACAGGGGTCATCTTTGTCTGACTTTTGTGGAAATAAGAAAGGGCAAGGGTGAAATCCATCTAATCAGCTCTACAAACAGTTCCCATAAGATTATCACTGCATCTAATTTTAACATCATATTCAAATAAGGGATGAGCCAAATAGTGAATACTTTTTTTCTGAGAGTTTACTGCTCCCGCTCCCCTTTCTTGGTCCAAAGAAGTGAAATGGGATGAATATGTTAGTGTCATCTCCAATTTCAAATAGGTAGACATTTCAAAAGATGATTCTCTCTGGAGAAAATGTTATACCTCTAGAGTGAAAAATATCATTTGAAAAGCAAGACAGTAAAAGCCAGTCATCTCAAAATGAAAATTTTCTCATGGTGGCTTTCCTTTTCACCTCAACGGTAATGGGAAAGAAAAAAAAGGACAGGGGGTGAGGTAGGAGAGGGTGGGTGGATGCTATAAGAAGAGAGAAATAAAGGGGAGACACACTGATGAGTACAGGAGTGACACCGCTTGAGGAGCATGTTAATAACGTGTCAGGCACAGACAGGTAACCAGTAATCAGGCCTTGTGACTGTAACAGGGTAGACAGAAACACACGCACACATAAACACCCTCCTCTCCATCTCCATCAGCCCTGAAACTGTTAGACTGCTCGGTCATGTTCTGGGGCAGCCCCCTCTGCTAACAGTGTGTCGCAGCTTAGAGAGACAAAAGAAACAAATGAGATGGCTGGGTTACAACAAACAGCTCCGGGTTGTTCTTTCCCCTTGAAAATGAAAGACCCTCTTTTTTGCAAGTACAGTGTCAATTAGAGGTGGTTTTGCTCCTGCTCACTCTCCAGTTCTTAGCTTTTGCTGATTGGCATTTATTTAGAAAAAAGGTTGCCTTAATTCAGGATATGGCGAATACAGGAGTACAGTATATTTTAACGACACCAGGAGGTAAAACGACAGCAAAGATCATGTCAGTAGGGAGGGTGAGGCATAAACCTCATGCAAGTACAAACAACCTTGCACGAGGTGGATTCTGACCTAAGCGGGAGAGTGTGGATGGAGCTGTGTGTACAGAGAGCCTCCTCTGAATATTTCCCTAGTGAGAGAGCGTAGGCCAGAGACACTAAGGTCAGCAGATAGAGTCCAGAGCCAATTGACAGCTGCTGGTTTGACTTTGATACACCATCAGTGCTCAGCACAGCGCTTGCCCATTTCCCCCTCCACCCCTCTTGCACTAACCCGCAAGTGTGTTTGCTCAACCTGAACGCATGCTAGCCTCTCATTATGCCGCCCATGCAAACTTTGTCTCCTTGCAGCTGTTTAATGGCTGCACGTCTGTTTTTGTTTGTTTCCTCACCATAAGATTATTGCACCTTTATGGCTGGTTGGGGGGTTGGAATAATCCCTGGCATCTGTTCAGAGAGGGAGGGGTGAGAAAGAGCCAGAGGAAGGGCCATGCTTCTTTCTTTCTTTCTTTCTTGTTTGTTTAAATTTTTCTAAATATGGGACCATGTGGCCCTCTATTTCATCCTCTGCGACTGAGACTGGAGCTGTGGTTGGATTTTAAAGGCAAGAATGATGGAAAGGGCTTCGTGCTAACAGGCACAAAGGTCACTGAAGGAGCTTCTTGTTGCCGTTTATAACTCCCAGAATGAACACAAAATAACATCACAGGCACGTTAGTCCAGTTTAATGGATGCAGAACAGTAATGCCTTTTGATACCTGGTTAGTTTGTGTTTTTTCTTTGAATATTGTAATTGTTGTTGTTGGCTCAGCACACATTCTCTATGTGTTTTGGTGTCTATATAACAAGATTATTTGCTCATTAAATCAACAAGGTTGTTACTGTCTGCTCTTATACTTTCAATGCTGTTTTATTTTTCTGTTGCATAGCAAAAGTTGCCTGAGCTCCTTTAGAAAAGCCTCATCTCCTTTCTGTTATTTTATTAAGTCAAGATGCCATCTTGTCATGGCTTCTGTGCCTCCGGTCATTATGGCAGGAGAACAAGAACTTAATCAACAGGGCATTATCTCCCAGTGTGCACCTGGAGGCAACACTGCCAGTCATGCTACCATCGCTTTTTTTGTTGGTAACCCTGACAGCCCTGAAACCCCTCACACCACACACCCTGCAGCATCCCCATGGGCTATCGCCAGTGTCTGTGCCAGGTCACACTTGTGACACGGCCTTGAAGGCCCAGTTGGTGCCTTCTTGCAGTGGTGCATATTTTAGAATTTTTATGAATTTGAAGAGAAAATGATGGAAGAAATGAAGAAATGGTCCTGGTTTATGTGCTTGCTTTATGCTGCCACACACTGGATGTGTCATATTTTTCCAGTTTGCACTTTTGAAACAGCTGCTGCTTTTGTTGACATTATTGCCCCGTGTGGGCAGGTGAAGTAACAGCATTTAGTCCCAAAGGAAGCTATTTTCAAACCCTATCCTCACAAACCAAAGAAGACAATATCTTAGAAACACATTTACTCTTAAAGGTTTGTTGACACTCCAACATGAGGTGAGACACACATCCTTATAAACTGAAAAGACAGTGTTTTTGTGGAAGATGGCAGCAGCTCTGTCCTTGTGTCTAGCTCTCTCTAGTCTGACAAATGTTCTTGCTGAAGAGTGAATTACTGGCTGTCGCTGGTAATCATTAGGTTGTCTACCAGCATCCAAAGTGCTTTTTATTTCTGCCCATTAGTTTGGTGAGAAAATGGCCGGGTATGGTCCAGTGTGTTCTCCCTTACACTCAGACTGATGCAGTAGGCAGGGCAAGCATGGGAAACATGAAAGTGTTTGAAGTATCTCTATTTATGCCAGTGGCAGTTTGGGCTTTTTTTAAAAAAGCATGGTGTCTATAGCATCTCTGTACACAACTGACTCCAAAGGATCTACTGCCTTTTCTGAAGAAGCAATACACACACATGTCAATATTGTGAGACTGGCGTGTAATTATCATTCAAAGGTTAAAGAGTGGATTGATCCATAGAGAAGTGTCAAGGGCAGATCAAAGGGATTTGGGGGAGGATCGGACCAAAAATGTTAAAAGCTGCTCACTCTCAAACACAGAGACGTCAATCTTTCAGAAAGCACCTTGATGTCCTCTGAGGAGAACCTGATCAAAGCTTTTGTAACAAAGATAGTCTCAGAAGATGATCTGACCTCAGTTGCATTCCACTTCTGTCTTTCATTTTACTTTTAGCAGTCTGCATTTACCTGGCTGAACTCCCCAGCACTGCCCCGGTTTCCGTCTTTCCTGTGTTTGCACTGCTTGTTAAACTGTCTGAATATCAATGAAGCAGTCTCACCGATGTATAACAAACACAAGAGAACAGTGATTAAAGATGACATATCTAAGCCTCACTCACTTCCTTCTCCTCTCGTCTCTTTTTCACAGGAGATCGCAGCTTACTTGATAACATTTGAAAAGCATGAAGAATGGCTAACGACATCCCCTAAAACAAGGTAAGACCATTACACTCACTGCCCTCTTTAAAACATAGGGTTTTTAAGATTTATAGTCCTGCAAGTATTACACTCTGTGAGTCAAAATTTACATTTTTGTTTTTTCCTTTTTTTTTCTTTCCAAGGCAATTTCCCTTATGCGCGGCTCATAATTACCTTCAAGTTTACTGTAGGATGTTTAATATTACAGGGTGCTGATGGCTGTTCAGAAAAGTTTACAGTTTGCAGATAAATTATAGAATATTAATAATGACTAATAACTGCCTTTTAGCACTCCAATTAACACAACATGCACTGCTGCAGCATCTGCTGTGAATGTTATGTTAATGTGCCTCTATCTGTCTGCACATTCGCCACTCCACTGTCTAGGTCAGATGTTACACCCCCATGTTGAACAAAATGCCAAGAGCTAGTGCTATATTTGAAATAGAATCGTTTTTCCAGCATGGGACCTAATTTATTTTATTAATATATGCAGATACATATAGTGCCAATTTGCATGTCCTCCTCAGTTTTTCAGCAAATTTCAGCAAAAGCAGTTTAATGTCAGAGAATGTGTCTGTGGCAGCACTGGCTGTGATGCCATTATTTAACATACATGGTATAATGACTATTAATATATGCAGCTGTGATAGCAACCTTTTACATTTAACAGCATTAGATACATTTCAGTTTGAGTGTATTTGGATAATCTTTTTCGTATTATACAGCTTTAGAGTTGGCATCTTTGGCCTCTGTTGGACTATCAAACAGAAGTGTCGCACTGTAAGACCACAAAATCTTTTCTTAGCTCCAGCATATACAGCCTATTTAAACATGATCCCTTTTGCTTAAGTTTACATGTTCATGCATTTAGAATAAGCTAATCAATGTTAAATCTTTCTTTATCTTCTTTTTTTCTTTGAGTTTGAATTGCTGTGTTGGCATTATTAGCAAACCTCATCCGTGCGTAAGTGGACTCTGGGCTTACTGGCACAGAACCGATTGCTCGCATACCCTCCTCTCTTCCACTGCCTCGGAGGGACATTGATAATAGTCCTGCATTAAAACACTACCAATTAAAATATGTTCTCCGGTTTAATTCTAGGCCAAAAGAGCATCAGGCACACCCTTTTTTTAAAATCAAGAATCCTTCCTTCTTCCCAAGCCACTTCTGTCTAATTTACCAAAATGAATTCAAAATCACACTTTTTTCTTTCGTGTGACCTGTGTAGTTGGCTTTACAGTCACCTTTATTTCCTCTTCAATGTATACGCATTCTTTTATCTTGCTCTAGTACCTTAAGTGACCTTAAGGAATAAAAAAGGGATCGTAATCAAAAAAAGGCCACGTTTTGGGGTCCTGGAGAGCTACAAATGTCACAGTACTGGCATCATAGTGCACAAGACAGGCTAAAAATGACTCTTGTGTGAGATGTGAGAGACTTGTGATCCAGTGACTTTCTATACAAATGGTCCTCAGTATAGTGATGGCCACAGTCTGTCACCACTTGCTGTATGTGATGCAGTGGTCTTAGTGTGCTCAGGGATTTCAGCCCCATGTCATCTCGTAGCACAGGTGCTGATATCTCAGATATGTCATCAGGGAGCAGTTCCTAGTGTACATCTACAGATCACCTGACAACACAATAACACATCTCATGTTTTAGAGTACCTGTCTTTTCAGCACAAGATGTGTGTGTTTACTCTGTATGTGTGTTTGCCAACAGGAGAGTCAGCGAGAAAGCTTGTGAAGTGTTTGTATTTTTCCAGATGTCAGTGGAAGAGTAGGGTGTAGTGATGGATGTCGGGGCCAGGAAAGGTTGGCGAGAGTCAAAGGATGAGGCGTATATGTGTGATTGATGGTAGCTGATTGATGGCTAGGCTCTACATGAAAATTTTCTGTTCAAGGTCACGGGTGAAAGGTCATGCTTGGAACACCTGTGCTTAAGTGATGCCTTATCATTTGTCATCACAAATCTTCAGGTGCGTTTCGGCGGGTGTATATGCATCTGATTGTGGGTGCACCGTGTGCATGCCTGTGTGTGGGTTGACCCCTGTGGGGAATAGGCTAAGTAGGCTAATTCTCCCCCAGCCAGGGCTTTTACTCCAGGTTAGTGGGGCATGATGGGAGGCAAAGATGAGCAGCAGGGTCATACACAGAGAAGCACAGCGCTACATGGCTGCACCGCATGCATGCAACAGCTCTGACACATGCAGGTCATAAAGATGGGAGTGGGCCACAGTCAGAGCCCAAGGAGCTGACACCAGCTGTTTGACCAAGGTGTCACGCGATGCTGTACATGCCTTGAATAGAGATGGCATCCTGTCAACACGAGGAAGATAAAACGAAGTGGACCTGTTTCATACATGCATAGACGTATCTCTGGGTTCATGCTGATGCGCATACAGTAACAGTACAGCCAGTGTTATCTTTTGCTTGGGTCTGTTTCTGTTTGTTTATCGTTTCAAAATCTGAAGCATGCCAGGGGAGAATGGTGGAATGCTGAGTGATTGATGTGCTTAGCTCTAGTAATACACATTCCCTTTCAGATAGGAAGTGCAACAGTGCTTAAAATCAATACCAGTGTTCTCCCACTGACTGCTTGAACAGCACTACAGCTAATTCAGGCCGCACCTGTCAGAGCTGGGGAAATCTTTCCCTACTCGGGCCTTACACTTTAATTTACACCCACAGCCTCGCTGGCTTCCATTTCCATTAAAGGGAGAGCCTGGCATTATGGCTTTAATGAAGGCCACGGCCAGGCTGTGATTTAAGATGGCCGTTACCCCGCACCTTCACTCCACAGGAGGGAACACACTTAAAGGGACAATTAGGATTTTCCTCTACTGCATCCTTCCGGAGAGCCATACTCATTCTTTCCTTTTGGCTTTTTAAAGATGTGACCATACTGCTTCAGTTGATGGGATCTGAAGGTGCCTGTGGGAGAAAGGTAGAAACAGAAGGAAGGGAAAAGAATTGCGGTTCCAAATCTAGACAATAACATTTGATGTGACCTCATCATGGGCATAACATTGCGCTCCTGTTGAGAACAGGCATTCATTATCCATCATAAATGACACAAATATCTCCTTAAGGGGCTGTTTAGAGGTGTTTGAATGCTGACAGATGGAGTAACTATTGACTAGATGGTGTCACAGATTGGTCAGCCCAAAGAGCTAATGGACACCTGTGTGTAGTACAGAGAGAGCTCGTTATCGTGAGCGTCCCCTGAACATCACATGGTTTCATGTTGAAGCAGTTGCACATTAGTGCTTCTTGTCTTCACTGTTTGTTTTATTGAACCGGTTAAAAGCAATCCGTTGCAAAACACAGCACAGAGACCCCGCTTTTACACCTGCTAGTCTACTGTATGCAGCGATACAGTAGACTAGCTGTAGCTGTTAGAAAGTTGAAGTGGTGGGTTGTGTCAGCTATTTGCTTTGACTTTTGCACTAGTTTGGAGCGCATACATTTACACATGTGCTTACATGACCACAGAACACACTTCTTCTCTCTTACTCACGCACACACACATACACGAACGCACACACACGCACCCACACATTGTATATTGAAACTATCAAACAATAAGCACCAGTCCTTGGAGGGCCCTGCATTGACACTGAACCTAGCCGCCCCCACGTCCCAGCGCAATAGCCCTCTCTCCTCCCACATCCACAGCAACAGAAACAGCAGCAGCAGCACTCCAAAATGAAACCAAGTCCCTTTAGACAGCTTCCAAAGACAATGCTTTTATTAAAACCTACAGTAGTGGCGCCACCCCAGAGGCGCGGGTACACCAACAACAGAGTAGAGAAGAACTGAGAGGCAGCCTGAGATCTGCTAATGACTGTTTGTTTGCGATTGTGTATGGTGTTTGCTATTGTGTAGGGTGCCTATGAATGTGAATTTCTGTCTGTGACAGTGGGAAAGACATGGATAGAGGGGATTGTGTTTAATGCTTATGCGTGAATTTACTCATGTGTATGCACACGATATGTGCATACACGTAAAGTTGAGAGTTCATGACTGTGCAATTATGCAGGTGTTTATGAGTATATGGAGCTACCATGTGTACATAATTACAGCTGAAACTGTGTGTGTTTTGAATAAAAACCACGCTAGTCCTGTATACCATGTGTGTGTCAATTTTGGAAGAGACTTGGTATCTGGGTGAGTCTGTCATTGTGAATAAAACCTCCATAGCCCTATGTGTAAGCTGTGTTTCTGTCATCAAGTTTGGCAAATGGTGTGAGGAAGTGCTGGACCTTCAGTGACTGTGTGCGTGTGTATAAGTGTTGGGGGGAGATGTGTAGGATGTGCCTGAGAAGGGCGTCTGATAGTGTTTGGTCCTAATGCTTTGTGGCACTCGTTGGCTGGCAGAGTTTCAGAGGAGAGTGGAAAAGGACAGGAGCAGCAGGAGCAAGAGAGAGAGAAAGAGAAAGGAAGAGGGTGAGGAGACAGCTCAAAGAGAGATACATAAAGAAACAAAGGCATAGAAGATGAGGGGGTATTTCATTAGCTAACACTGAAATTAAGACTCTAAGACTGCGATATCGTCCTAAATCAAGCTGGGGCTATTAAAAAAAGCCCGCATGACATGTAACTGGAGAAAATGTTTAGCGAGCCACTGTAGTGGGACCACCCTCTTCTTTTTATCTGCATTTTCCGCTTCTCTTATGTTATTTTCATCCCAAATCATCATGGGAAAAACTGAGCTGTTTGCATAGTGACACTTGGTTGTCCCATTGTGTCGGAACAACACACTGGGTCATTGTACCCCACTGCTTCCACCCAGTCAACAGCACTGACAAGGACAGGCCTTGCAGACTGGGTGAAATAAGGCCCACCTGGGAAAGCTGGGAGGACAGGAGTCAGGTGAACCTTGATAGCATAACGTAAGAGTGAATGAAAGTGAGAAAATGAAAAATGGTCATTGAAGGAAGAGTGAATATGATTGAGCGAGAGCAGTTTAGAAAATGGAAACATGTCGATAAGAGAAGCGAACAGACGAGATGGAGATGGGAGGAATAGTGATGGATGTGGTGAGGAGAAAGAGGGGGGGGGGCATACGCAAACAGACGAAAGAGCAGGGGAAAGATGGAATGGAGGGGGATTAAGCTGACATTGGACGAGAGAGAGAAAAAAAGAGAAAAATAGAGTGGGTAAACAGCAGATAGAGATGGAGGGAGGTGAGCAATGGAATCAACTGACAGATAGAGAAAAGTCCTGTGGTTTTGGGGCATGGGAGGGAGAATGCAAACGGTCAATAGATTACAGCTAGTGTTGTGCCAAGTGCCAGGGCCTCAGACTCCAAGCCAACTTAATAGCGCCTCTTGTTGTCTGTCCTTTAAAGTAATGCCCAAGCCAAACCCAGGGAAGCAGCCTGAGCCCGAGGCTAGTGGAAATGGACAGGGGACTAGATATATGTTAGTTTGCATCCCAGCTGCTGTTTATTACCCTGGCCAGCTTGCTCACTAGAGACCATTCAAAAGAACATAGAACATCATCTAGTTTTATTGCCTTTATTCCCCCTACATGCAACAGGGCTGCTGCTGCTGAAGGCCAGGAAGGGCATGATCTGTCTTTGAAATTAATCCTTTTTATTATGTGCCACTTTCTGTATGGTAATAGACATTAAAGATTAGTACATTAAAGTTTAGGACTGTGGTAGAGGGCTCCAAGTTAGTCTATACAAGTTGAGGATTATTGTGTAGTACAGCTAGACAAAAGCAGTATGAAAAATAAGCATGCCTAGCCTTGTTTGTTATGCCAATATGAGAAAGAGGTGGAGAGGAGGAAGGAGTGCAGCCAGTAGCTGGCCACAGGAGAGAAGGGATAAATAAATAGAGGAGGAAGTTGATGTCAAGCAGGTGTTCAAGGAGAAAGTGTCAGCCAAGCGGGCCGAGATGGGGAGAAGTGCTGCCTCTGCAGCCTGATAATAAAGACTTAATTCAATTAGCGCTTCTGCACCGGTGAGCAGCGTGCAGGCTGGCTGTCGTGGAGCAGGCCATAGACACAGCTGAGCTCGCCCTCAGCCACCCAGACACATAGATGTCCAGCCCTACACCGACCCAGCACTTTGCTGTGCTCTCTCTCCCCCTGGGTCTCTCTCTCTCGCTCACATACACACAAAGAAGACCCAACATTATTCACACCTGAGTCACTGAGAAGTCCAGTGACTAAACCCTGCATACACATCTCTCCTACACAGACCCTGTAACTCACAACACATACACACATAGTCTTCTTCACCCTCATCCCTCCCCATAAAGCAAACTCCCTTCAGCTCCTCTCCCTTTTCTGCCTTCATACTCTCCTTTGAACCCCCCTTTGCTCTCCACCTTCTTTTGTACTTTTTGCTTTCACGTTGTCACACTGCAGCGTTGGTGCCGAATCGCCGTGTGTTGGCCAGTACGGTGAGGATTGTGACTGCAAGTCCCTATTTTCAGCCCATCATACCCTGGTGCCCAGTTGGGTGCTGTCCTGTAGGCATATGGTGTAGCGGAGAGCAGATCCTGGGCCTTTCGAAAACCCTTGGGGGTATTTTAAACAGCTTTCCATCCCACGCACCTCTCTATGCCATTCCCTAGAATCTGGTCTGCCACTCTCTGCTTTGGGTGCGGTCTGTGAAAGTCTGTTCATGACTTGTCACTTTATGATCCTATTGGTGTACAGTAGTAGCACCACCGAGCAGAACGCAGTCATGTCTTAAAAGCTCCCACACATACAGGAAGGTGGAGGATGGGGAAAGGAAGTGGCAGAGGACTGTGAAGAGGAGGAGGTGGAGGAGGAGGAAAAGAAAGGACAGGACACACTGCTTCGATGATACTTTTCGCTGTTATGTAAAGAGAAGGAGAAAATAGGTCCTGGGCCGTTGCCAGAGAGCATGGTGAATCACCAGCAAAGAACAGGCACGACATGAGTGTGCATAAACACACGCGCGCACACACACTGGCACACATTCTGTCCCATTTCTTCACCCCAACTGAGCTTTGCAGTACAGGAAGTACAGCAGATGATGAGTTGCCTTTTGGCACCATTAAAATGTGTAAAAACGTCAAATGGCAGGACTGACCCTTTGCACCTTCTCCTCTTTTTGCAACCACGAAAGAGCAGTAACCTGACTTGCTGTGTGCCTTACACATCAAGGCCACTAATACACAGCGCATTCAGGTTCATAGCTCCTTTATTTACTTAAACTTTGACCTTCACCGACCAGGCTGACCTCCACAGTTTGCTTTCATCCCTTTTTTGCTTGACTATTGATTTTTATTCCTTCATTTATTTATTTGATGTCAGTTGTTACCTAACCATGCAGAAAGCTGTTCCCCGGTGCACATGCCTCACTCACCATGAAATACTCAGGTTGTTCTTACCTGTCTTAGTCTGACTGAGACACTGTTGATTCTAATGAAACATCATTACATTTGTAGTAGGTGGACATTCCTGCCCGCTTCGTCAGTCAGTACTTTATTCAAGGCAAGACCCTTACTTCTTTAACTACTTCATAAAAGACGAGACAGAGTGTCGGGGATGGAATGTACTGGATAACCATGTATTAATTTTGCATTAGTGAATTAATCAATTCGAATATAAGTCAATTGATAAATTATTCAAATCTTCTTGTCATGCACATTTGAGAGGAGTGGGCAGAAGGAAAGGTGAGAACCATTTCAGATTGGATTAATTAATATTCATGACATTTTTAAAATGAAGTAAGAAAAATAGCCATCAATTCAGTTAAACGGTCATATAATTAGGAGTGTTTGATAGAGACAATTCCCACTATGATACAATTCCCTACAATAAAAAGCAAAGGGTTTGATTTGTCTTGTCTCCCTCATCTTATCATAATTTCTACAACCTTTCAAATCTTGCCGTCTTTTTAAACTGCAGCTTGACTGATAGAACTCAGAGAGAGATAAATAAATGAGAAGATGATGAATCTTTCTTATGCACATCATAAGCAAAAATAATTAACAAGCCAGTGCAAAATTCCCGCCCTCCACCTGCAATCCACGGCTGGCTTGCTGAGAAGTCAGGTATTTGTTTGCTGTATTTTTAATTTTTCATCGTTCCTTGGTGTAGTCAATCATCGTCATTTTTTCTGTTTCCTAGAGGTTAGTGCTGCGCTCTGGAGAGTTATGGAGACAGGTCAGCCAAGATTTAAAGCAGTCCCACGCCTGACCCAAAGGAAAGCACTGCTGGATACATTAGCATGATAGCGATATGATTATGTCGGAACGGACATGAAGGGTTTCAATTATTTACAGGTGATGTGCCCGTTGAATTGGCAATGAAGTGGCTCGTAAATTATCCCCTCTGTCTAATCAAGCCTCCAGCGGAATAATGGAGCAAGTACTGATGTGGAAGAAGCTCTTTCTCGTTTCCTTTCTCTCTTCAGTATTTTGGGTGTGGATTGGCTACTTTCACAGTGGGATGATAACAGTCTCCAGATGACATTGGTTGAAAGGCAAGAAATGTGCCAGCAAGCGCAGGTTTAAAACACCTCCATTTCATCACTGCTCAGTGCTTTACTGCGCTTTATGTCACCAGACAATGATACAGTGACAGCCAAGCATCAAATGTGCAGCACCAGCACCTAATGTGCACCTTGGTTTTGTGCCTGAAAGAGAGAGTATGAGAGACAGACATATAGACACACTGAAGACAGACAGGTAGAAAACCAGACAGGAAAATAGAGTGATGCTGTAATGGTTGGCATGGCTCTGCTCCAATGCAGACCTCCAAACAGAGCAACACTGTTCAGACAAAACACAGCCAGCCACCAGTCACTGGCTCATTTCTAGCATCTTCTTCAGAGGCCCGTGGCATCGAGTTCTGTTCAGCTGAATGATGGTGTATTTGATTAAAAGATATTCAATATGAGTTTATTACTCAGTTTTATGTGTCCCCAGTGAATGTGTTTGATTTCTTGTGTATCCTGCTGATATGCCGACACGCTGCGATTGATGCAACCTACAAGCTCTAACCACAATGTTAATCTCACAGAGGTTCTCAACTGTATTGAGTAATAATAAACCTATTTTAAGGAAACAAAGACAGGGATTCGCCTTCCCCACCCACCACCATCGCAATCCATAATCACCTTAGGCGGTTTACAGTATAAGAAGAAGAGTGAGAAAAAGTAGAAACGAAAGGAGGATGGAGAGGCAAAGGGGAAGTGAGATAAAAGCGAAATGTAATGGTGAGAGAGTACCACCTACCGTTCTGGTGTCTTCTGGCAGAAGACTCATTTTGAAGGGAAGATCGGGTGGTCTGTTCACAGCTAGAGCCATAGCTGTGTTTTCCCCCTCTGTCCCTCAAGAAGTGAATAAGGGGTGACTGCACCCACAATTTGGCAATGAGAGGATTAGTGGCAAGTAGGAAGGTGGTTGGGGGCTGTTTTTTGTTTGTGTGTGTGCTTACTATTCCCTGCGATGCATTGTGGCAGTGGATCTGGATCTTTTTCAATCCCATGTTCTCAAAAATAGAAACATCACAAACAACATAACAAGCCAATGTGCAAGAGGAGAAGAGGGCAAAATAAGAAGCCCACTGTGTGCTGTGCTCCTGTATGTGTTCACAGTTTTATCCCAGCCTTTCTCAGACTTTCCCTGTCACCACATAACACATCCTTGGAGTCTGTCTATTCTCTGTTCCCTTTTTAATGCCTTTACAGACGGCAAATCCCCAGCAACCTCCAAAATGTCTGAACATCCCCATCTTTGCTTCTATTTCGATCGCATTTCATTTTCCTACGAACAAACACAAAGCTCACAGGGGGAGACAAAGCATTAGGGTTATTATGGGTTTAAAGCACTTAAAAGCTTCTGGCCATCCTGACACTAGGCAATGCAAGGGTCCAGAGGAGCAGGGAAACATTACGCTACAATTTTTAAAGAGAATCGAGTCCCTGATGTGTTTTCTGAAGTGTTTAGAAGGGAGCCTATGCAGGTTTATACTTTGTATCCACACGTAATAAATTTCATGCTTGCATGCAATGATTTTCCTATCTCTAGAAGCTGTATGCCATGCACGTGGAACTTGTCAGTGTTGCTTGTGGCCGACAGTATTAGCTCATTGCTGTGCAACAGTCAGATTCTGTATCACAGCATCTTAGGCTGACTCTTTAGAGCTCTCTCCCCTAGGTCACACATGGAATTTAAGAGCTTTTCTGAGGCAAAGAGGTGTGACTCGCCCTGAGACTCCCCTCTTGCTCTTTCTCTGCATCTGCGTCTCCCTTCTCTCTCTCTCTTACTTATTTCTCCACACTTTATTTCCCCCTGCTTTGCTGCTCCACTCAAGAGTCATGGGGCGCACACTCAGTGGTAAACCAGTTTCATTTAGTATGTTTTCACATTTTTATCCAATCATAGCATGCTCAGAGGTTTCAAAAGCCGCATGACACTTTTATTGGGGCCTAATTAAGGATCTGTGATTTAATCCATGTAATTTAATAGAGATCAGTCATGGGTATGAGGCTCTGGCTTTGTGAAAAGGAAAGCTGATACATTGCAACCCCATGCATTCTGCTACAGCGCATTAGGGTTAAAGGGCTTTTCATTAGGGCTATTATTAATGCGTGGTATGTATACGCCACCTGTTGGACAATGAGGGTGCAAAGGTCTTCGTCCTTTACACACACCCTGTGGCTTCTCTGACAGTTGTAGCTACAGAGCACAGCCTCTCGGGTAGTTTTACCGCTACCAGTAGATCAGTCTGTACTCGAAGCCATCGGTAATTGCCTCTTAGCTTTCTCGTTGTTCACATTCACATTCTTTCTGCAAACACAACAGTGGATGAAGCATTTTCACTTGTTACTTTTGTTTTTCAGAGGTGTGTCTACATCACGGAATGCTTGGGGCTGACTGCCTTGTTATAATTGTTCAAACTACGTGTATAGTCAACACTTGAGACTATGATAAACTTTATCTTAGATTGTTATAATATCAGTTGCTCTCATAGAAGGACTGAAATGCAATGCCGAGAAGTGCTTTCTAAGCCTTGCAGGGAGTGGCTTGAAAAAAAGTAAGAGAGACAACTGCCTGGCATTGTTCTGTCCTTTTCAGTAGCCCTTCACAGCACTCAAGCAGCCAGTTTTGTGACACAGTGTTGAGAGGGGAGAAAGCAGAAGAGCTAAGAACGGCCCGGGTTGGCTGGGGTGAGGGATTGCATGCTGGGAGCTGTCTAGACGGTCTGGGATAAGAGGCTAGACAGAGGGAGGAGAGGAGAATGGCAGAGTAGTCTGGGCCAGAGGGAGGCCATGTCGAGGGCATGGCTGGATGGGTGCCTTATCTAAAATCAGGTCTAGTCACCGTGGACCTCAGCTTCTGGACATTAACAGCACTGACAGTTGACAGGGAGAGCAGCCACTTCCTGGCCCAACACACCATCACTCACTTGTGCTTCAGTCAGAGACGTCTCTCTCTGTTTCCACCCCGATCTGCCATTTGACTCTATGTTGTGATCCATGTAGAAAGCAGCCCAACGGCTGAACCAGCTGAACATTTCTTTCTGCTGAATTTATAGTGTGTACATTTAAATGTATCTGCAAGATCTCGCATTGTTTTATAAAACAAACGTCTGGCAGTCAGCCTAGATATTCTCTGGGTCTTGAAGAGTTCCAATCTGGCTCTGTCATGATGAAGTCACGAATTTATGGGATCTCTCGACGCTTATATGAACCAAGTTGTCTAGTTGATCCTTGGTAAATGAGGAAAAGAATTCGATGACTAACGTTTCCTATGTGTAGGACTTGGTCTCATCTCTACCACTCATTATGCCTGAGCCCTACGACAGTTTGGAGGACGTTGGAGGCATTGCCACGTTGGCCATATGCTTTCCACGGCTCCTATCTGTCAGAATGTCAGGACATGGCGGGGGTGCGCTTTTCTGCACCAACAGAGGAGTGGAGCACAACACTACAGGAGGCCCTCATTACCAACACACCCCACCAAAAGAGACTCAGGGATGGGCGAGAAGACATACTGAGCGATGTGTTTAGAACCAGAGGGTGAGCCATTTAAAAAGCACTCAACCCAAGCAACTGCCCCTCCCTCTCAGCAGCTCCATTATCACAGCAGAAAATGTGACACAGGATTTTTTTTTTAAGTAGATGCTTCAACAGATTAACAAAGTAATTAAGGCAAACAAATTGATTCGCTCAACATTTTAATTGAACTTTTGCCTTTGTGTCTCCATCTGGCCAATCCCCTCTTACCCACAGCCAAACACCTCACATGTTTATCTGAACTGCCATTAGGGAACCTATATTGTGCCCCTCACCTCTTGGGTAACAAATGATGCGGAAGCTATGGTTTTCACAACTTATTTTACACATTATAGTGTTTGCACTATCCTTGACATGCAGCATGTTTACTTTCTAGGTTGCATATATGTCATTTGGCTTTTAGTAAGGCTTTATGTCCCTCACCATTCCCAGCCCTCCATCACCACCGAGCCATTAAATTTATATTGGGATCCTGCTTTCAGATGGTCAAGGTAAAAATCAAACTTTAGGCATGGGAATCTGTAATCTATATATCTTGAGTTAGGGTGCATTAGTGGTCTGGTTGCTTCTCACGCAGGCAGTTGAAACGCTCAGTGGAGGAAGGATCCATTAGAAATCAGGCAAACTTTAAGGGACACTTTCTTTAAGACTTTTCAAGGGAGACATTATTCAAAAAGTTATCTCTGCAGGGGTAAAGCCACTTCTCAGTTGACTAATAACTATCAAAGCAACTCATCTAAATCTCTACTTTATTTTCCAAAATGTTTTGGTATGGTTTTACGTAGAATTGCTCTAGCCTTTGAATAGGTTTATTTCCAATACGTATTCATGTAGAAAATTTCAGTTTAAGTTAAATGAAATGCCATATTCCACACAGCCAAGACGACTGGATGGTCACAAATATCTCAATATGAGTATACTTTGCATTCAGCAACAGTGTTGTGTTATAATAGATCATTAGCAACCACAAGTAGACATAAATCTGTCCTACTCGTGCTATTTAGAAATGGAAACTTGGTGCCTGATACAAACAAACTGCTCATCTGTATAAAGGCATTCAGGCAAGGATTTTGTGTCACAATGGTGTGACTGGTGTCTGACTGCATACTGGATAATGCAGTTTAGCATGCACCCTGCTCTTTTAGAGATGACCACAAGTTTAGGAGGTATTAGGTCCAGATAGAGAGGGTGGAGCTCATTGCAGCGCTACACAATGTCCCCTAATTAAATTGCTCAGTCCCATGTACTGTGGAAGCTAGCGGCTCGGCAGATGTAGCGCCATGTTAAACTTTATGTTGCTTGAAAATGGCTTCCGCTCCAAGTGCATTTGAGACAGAGATGGTTTGACTGTAAAATGATGTGTTTTATGGCACCGTTATCATGGCGATATTCCTTAAAGATGCAGCGCTGCACACTGTGGCATTCTCTGTCTGCAGGAAGGAGCAAATTGATATGAACAGATCAACAGAGCTATGCCCTTCTGGACGTCCTTGGCACCATACTTGGCCCTAAAATTGATTTCTCTCCATATCTCCTATGCCAAAAAACTCTCATTCAGAGATTTTATACTCCCACTGCTGACACATTTTGTTCAGGTTTGGAGAGGATGTACTGTTGGAATGTCATTCATTTCCTCCCACATTTTTTTTCCACACTTTTGAAGTAACCTAATAGTCTCACAGTGTATTTGATAGTGGTATTCATCAGTTTTCTGTATGTGTATGTTCATGTTCATGCATGTGTGAGAACTCTCAGTATAAATTGCCAGGAGCAAAGAGATTGCTTTTGATTTAATGGCTATTGTGCTTGACTTTGTGTGTGTTCCACTGTAGTAGTGTGTCCTTCCTTTGCCTCTGTTGTAGCAGGTAAACTCTCTCTGCCCAACATTATTTACACATACACGTACTTACGTCGAAGTGGCACACACACACACACACACACACACACACACACACACACACACACACACACACACACACACACACACACACACACACATACACACACACACATACACACACACACACACACACACACACACACATACACACACGCACGCACACACACACACACACACACACATACACACGCACACACAGGCACGGACAAATACACATACTGCCTTGGCTATGCTCCATTAAGTGGCCAGTGTCTTAAACAGGATGCTGACGTAAATGCCGGGGTTGGGAATACAGGACAGATTGTGTATACGTGTGTGTGTTTGAGTGTGCGTGTGTCTATGTTTGTGTGTCTCTGGTCTCAGTTTTATTCTCAGTGTTCTTATTGTCTCTCCCAGTGGACCCCCTCCACACACACCCTCTTCTCTGTGTTTGTGGCCTGCTGAATTCTATTGATCAGGCTGTGAAAGCTTGAATGGCTAAAGAGGAGAACAGAGAGAGGCAGAGTAAATGGTATTTTGGAGCCCATGTGTGTTCTTCAAATGATGTGTGTATATGGTTATAGATTTAATTGGTGAGCCAATTAAAAGAAAAGATACAACAAATATTCCAGAGTAGCAGAGATATTTGTTTTCTTTATTATCATTTGTGATTTACTACTAGTGTTGCTATGGACACTTGGACTTGTGTAAACTGCCTCTACGGATTGCTCTTTTTACTGAAGAACTGAATGGAGATTTCTAACCAGACCAAATGGCATTAAGACCTATTTCATAAACTTTCCAGTCAACTAACAGGTTCTAACACAGGCATGCACTGCATGAACACAAAAAGCTTAAATAACTGCAGGTGAAACTGCAGGAGAAAGGTCACCTGTCGTTGTTGTTACAGATGGCCAACTACAGTTGAATTTTACAGTTTGAGCAACTTTGCTGTTCTGTTTGCTTTTTAAAGGTTGAAAAACGGAAAAGCAGAAGTGTAAATGCAAGTGGCTGGCATGTTCATGCAGTGGGAAGTGTGAATGGAGCTTTCCTACCGCAGAGACAAACTGCTACTGTTCAGACCCTCCCTCAGGAGGTCGACTTCTAGCTTCTCGTATCACAACACAATAGAAAAATTTGTACTATCAGCATGGTTTATTGGTTTATTGGTTGTTGTTGCTGAGAGGCTGAAATTCCTCAGACAGATCCAGTGAACTGCTTTAATCTGAAGTCTCAGACCATCAGAATATTTGTTCTTTTAAATAAAATAGTCAAACAAAAGATAGTTATAGGCATGAATTAATGCTAAATTGTGTTACGCTGTCTTGGTGTGCTATGATGATTGAATAAGACCAGATTTATTTCTGTTACTGAATTTGGTAGCCTGTTCTTAATTTGCGGATGCTTCTGCTGGCATTATTTCCAGCAATTCCCCTGTTAGGGGGCAAGGTCAATGCTAATCAGTGCTTATATAATGTATTTGCATGATCATATGGGCTTTCCATCTTAATGACACTAACGGAAAATGCTATCTAATACTTCGCTTCGAATATCCAATCAATGCACAAATGGCATCCTCTGTAGTAATTAAGAAAGCCTTGACACATGGCTAATGTTGTTATCACGCTGTTTAAACCACTGGGTGACCATTTGTGTCTTGTTGATAGGGACATTGACATCCTGGAAGGCACTGTTCCCATCAAGAAAGAAATGCATTATGGGACAATCGCTAAAGATTCATTAATTAATAGCATAGATTTTGTCTAGATGAAAAACTAGCTGAGAAATGCTGGAATCTAAATCATGGCAAAAAAATGTACCCCAGACTCAGAGACCGTTTGTGTGCTTGTCATGTAATACACACGCCATGTAACGAGCAGCGATGACCATAATCTGTCTCAGTCTTGACTCTCGTGTTTGTTATGTGTAACACAGATGTCTTCTTCTCACTTTTTTAAATTAAAAAAAAAAAAAGCCACACTTTCTTTTTTTCGTCTCCCTTCTACCCTAAGGTCCAACAAATGGTGAATGAGGTGCAAAACAAAGAGTTCTTTGAAGAACAAAGTGAACCTGCCACATACAACGACTGCCTGGAGACAAATCCTATCCCCTAGATTGCATGCTTTCAAGACAGGAGAGAGAAAAGCATCCCTAACAACAAAATGATATAAATTACCACTGTTATGGTCTATACGGTTCAATTTAATGTGCTTGTAATGATAAATTATTTTGGTTATGAATCTAAAGTGGACCTGAGTGCAGTCGGAGCAGCAGGACTGTTAGAACAATTGCAGCTGTCTCCCAGGGCTGTGGCCATTAGTCAATAAATTAGAAAGTAATTAGTTTCTGCTTCTGTGGCTCTATTTGAAGCGCTTCACACAGGTGTAATGAAAATTTATTGGAGCTGTTGATCCGGAGGAGAAAAGAAAAGTAGGGGATTTGTAGCGTGTGATTGTAATGTAGGATTTCCATCTGCTTTTCTTATTTTTTGCTTGCAGTGTGACTGGTAAGGTTAGCCTCGATGACCAGTACAGTAACATTTTGTCAACTTGACAATAGGCTAGCAACTATAAAAACTTTTTAGAATATTTTGAGTTTGAGATTTTAAATTAGTCACATTTTGGTTAAAAAACAACAACAAAAAACTGCCCTTCTGCTTAACATAGCAAAGTAAAAGACATTTGTTCTTTGCTGGAATCTAACAATGTGTACTATGCTCACACAAGCCTATGAGGAAGACAGCTATATCACTGGGATATCTGTTTCATTTTAATTCTCTGTGCTTTCTGGCCAGCGGGCGTCTCATCACCCTTTGTTGTTCGCACAGCACTTTCATTTTTTCCAGTGTCATCTGACGCACTGTCTCTGTCCTCTTACTCGCTCATAAAAAGAGGGAGAAAGTCAGGCTTCAGCCATCAGGTTTACCCTAATTGAACAGCTTCACATTTCTCTTTCATGCCATTGTGTGTGGATCAAGGCAGTCGCATGAAGCTTTTTGTTGGCAGACAACATCAAGGCTATTTGTTTTGTCTGGTGGAATGTAAGGTCAACAGGAGAGGGAGAACAGAAATTGGAAAACATTCGCACAAGTGCGATGTCAATGAATGGCATTAAAGACAGTGGGAGGGAGCTGCCGCGGCAGCATATGGGTAAAAAGAAGAATTAGAGGTGAAAGAGAGATGAGGCAGAGAGAGGAGGTAGTGACGAGCTGAAGAAACAGGCGTGAAGTTTTGAAGGCAGCAAAGAGAGAGAGAGAGAGAGAGAGACAGAATGAAAAAGAACAGAGAGGACAAGGAGTGGAACAGAGACAGGATGGACGGATGGATAAGGACAATCAGGCAGATTGGTCCCAGCCCAGGCTATGGCCAATTAGAATAAAATTAGCTGGACCTTGGCAAAGGCTAGGGCGCACAGTAGGGCATGGAGGGAAGGGAGGGGAAGTGGGGGAGGGGCAAAGGGGGAGAATATCCCGGTGATTAAAACCAAATGATTAGTGGTGTGCAAGGCAGAGGGCTCGAGAACCAGGGTCACCTGAGCCTGGAGGGAGAGAGAAGGTCTAATAGTAATGAGACCAACCTTCTCTCTCCTCGTCATCGCCCTCCTCCTCTCACCACCCCTTACCTTCTTTTTTCTTGTTCACACTCCCATTTCTCTCCCGTAACCATTTTTAGTTCATCCTAAACTACTCTGGATTTACACATTCTACCGTTTTCTGTCTCCCAGTGTCCCTTCCCCTGTCTGCACCTCACAGTCTTCCTGTAGTAAACCCTGTTACTATCTATCACTGTCTCTTGCCTTTAGCCAAAGCATACACTAATGCAATTGTAGCAAGACGCAATTTAGCTTTCTGTGATAAGCAAAGATTTATGAGTAGTTTACCTTTTTTAATCACTATTGCAGATCTGCAGACATATGGTAATAGAAGAATTGAGCTACTACATAAACTCAACACAATAATGGCATTTATTAGAGATTATATATGTGCTGCTGCTTTAGTTTGAAACAACAGTTGGGCCCAAATGCAAAGCAGGAATCCTGTTTGTGTATTTTGGCTCACTATTCTGTTTTCGACTCTTTATAACAATAATTTTAGGAATCCCCAAAAATGTGACCATCAGTGTGTGAGACACCTCACATAAAAGGAGTAGCTGCAACGACTGGATGCTACTATTTTTTTACCCGTTAGAAAAGATAAATGGATTTTTACCACATGACTAAGACTTTAGTATAGACACCAAGCTTAAGACCAGTTTGGTGAGTGTTTTAAAGTGTAGTAAGCTTCAGGATCAGGTTTTTGTAAAACAGTCTTTATACTAAACAAAGTGGAGAAACTCTTGTCATGACAGTTAGAGGTTTAGAAATTATTACCATCATAATTATTATTATATCATTATAATAAGTCTTCTCTTGGAGGACTTTAGACAGCCTCTCATGTCTTTCTCAGTTTTTTCCCACTGAGGAAACCTTTGCAAGAGAAAACTCTAGAGAAGCAGCAGAGCACTTAATCAGCTTCTTATTGTGACATGTGCCATGGTAGAGATATCATTGTGTCTATTTCCAACAAAGCAGCCAAGGTAACATCAATACGCTATGAGTCAACAGGTAATCATGCAGAACGTGCAGCGAGGTCTGCAGATGAGATGAGAGAAATCCAGCTCCTAGATGCTGTTTTAAGCTCCAACTTGCCTTAATTACAAACCTACTTGCAACCTTCTCTGCATTTGCTTTACAGTGAGCATATTCTTATCTTGCAGAGACTTTTTGTCAAGAACAAAGAGCTAATGTTTCAGTTTAACTTAAGTATCATCTGCCCTCCTCACACCCTTCACTTTTTAAATCTTTTCCCTTTTTGTTCTTTCACAATCAATTTCTGTACTTTCTGTATCTTTCTCAGTCTCCGTTGTAGTAGATATCCCTCTGCAGAGAGGGCGAGTACAGTAGGTCTGTCAGCCCTGGAGGACTGAGAGAGATCAGAAGACATGTCAGAAGTCTGGTGGGTCTTTTCCACCTAGACCCCACTCAGGTATGTGGATAAAACCTAAAGAGAAAACGCAAATACAGCCCGAGGTCCACACCACAGGTCTGTAGCCAGGGGAGACAGGAATGCCCCCTGACTGCAGTCAGACAGACGTCCTTGAATAAAGAGCGATATCCACAGGGTGGATTGCCATGTTGAAAGAATGTAATTCTGTGTGTGTTCCACAGTACTATGCGAAGAAACATGGGTAGCTGTATGCACAGTGGGAGGGAGAGAGAGAGGTGATAAATGGACAGTGTGCTATATGTGACCATTGTTTGAGTTGCCAAAGTGCTTTGTTGTTGGCCAGTGATTATCTGTGCTACAGAACACTATGATGAGTTTTCAGTTTGAAGAAGATGGTAGAGGAGGAAAAGTGGGCAAATAAAGGGCTTTCCTGTTGGCTACGTGTGATGACTTAGCCAAGCCAGAAGACTTATAGCACAGTCTCACACATAAGGCCGGGGGACCTGGATCACTTTGAAACCAAAAAAGTAGAAGTAGAATAAAACAACTGGTGGCTGCGCCAGAGCCCCCAATGTATTGTACTGTATTACAGTGCCCCTGAATGGCCTCCGGTCGGAGGTGAGCAGTGGCAATTTTAGCTGGCTCCTGACAGTGGACAGAAGGCCTGGTGAACTGGACGACAGTGAGGGTCACAGGTTCCCCTGGGGAGGAGATATCCCAAAGGGGGTGGGCAGATGGGGTCTGGAATGAGAGTGTTCTCAGACAGGTGGATGGTTGTCACCCTTATTTTGCCACCGCCAGCAAGCAGGTGGCCTCTCCCTCCTCCTCTTCCACTCAAGGGTCACCTTGACATGGCACTGCTTCCCCATGGGTCCCATCCCTTCATATACACTCTATACACACACACACACACACACACACACACACACACACACACACACACACTTGTGCTCACACAGACACGCCAATGGTTCTCTGCTCCTCTCAGTCAACCCCAGCACCTGGGGACTGGGAGTGTAAACAGTCGCTCTCAAGGTTGAACCCAGGTGTTTCATTTCCATTAAGGCCCTCATCACATTCACAGCCTCCTCCCTCTGACTTTGGTCATAACACAGACGAAATAGTCATTAAATTTTAGATTACCTTCTCTTTGCCTTTGTAGATGTTGAGATGCACAGGGTCTATTTTAAATGTCTTTCTATGAAATAATTATCTCCCAACTCTTTGCACTCGACGCCTTCAAAAGAGGATGTTCCATTGATGATTTTTGCCCTACATCATAGCTTTGCTCTTGCCGCAACTCTAAAACCCAATATAGCGTAATTAAACTAACACAGTGACATCAATAAAGACAGAAGTGCTCTGTAATTACAGTCTGTGCTAGGACATCATAAGCAGGCAGTGTCATCACCCTAACGAAGGAAATAAATCGATGGCAGACGGACAAAGCCCCACTTTACAATCCCCTTCTCCTCTGACACACAAAGCCAACCATAAACACGAGTAAGGCAAGAGTTTAATGGCAATCTTAAAGTTGCGGAGGCCACTAGCTTGTCTTTACTGCTCCTGCCCTGCAATACAATGGGTGCCTTGACACTTTAACCATTCCCTTACTCTCCTTCATTAGCTGGGCTTCTCTCTGTTTCTCCTCTAAGCCTGCCTTTTCCCTTTCCCTCCTCTTCTCTGTGGTGTCTAGTCTCCTCATCCTCTGGAGACACATGAGTGGCAGGCCTTCCCCTTAATAACTGTGTATTCCAATTCTGACACAGTTGCACACAAACAGACACACAGATATAAATACACACAAACACGCGGAAAAAAAAAAGTTGCACGATTCAAGATTGGCATTCCCACGTTGCTGCTTCCTGCAGAGAACCATGTGGACAGCAAGGCTAAATGTCAGAGAAAGATAGTCCACACGCACACACACACACACATACACGCAGGGTCGCTCCCACAATCCGTACAGACAAGACGCCGCACACCGATAGTGTTTGGAGTGTGAGGCTAAATGTCAAGGGATGATGTAAATTCTCATGATTGCTTCCAGAAGTAGTTTATCACAATGCCAACGATGGCAAGATCAGTGTCTCATTGTCCTCAAAGAGCAGGACAGTAGCACTCCAGCACAAGTAGTAGACAGTGTTTGTGTTTCTGCAATCAGTAGCACTTTACAGCTTGGTCATATCATGATTACTGAGTAGTGACAGTTTGATAACAGAGTTTTAAAGAAAATGATTAATACCCTGTAAATAATAAAGTAACCAGGAATTAGCAAAAGGGTATACCTGGCTAATATAGAAAGAAACTGATCTAACAGGGTGGTAAGGGGCCAGAAATAAAGACTGAACATCTAATCATGTCAAAAAACATTTAAACAAAGTGTTGACGCATGCAAGTATAGCAGTATTTTTGAAACAACTACTACCTATAAAAATGATGCTAGTTAAAAATTGAGATTTGAATGTTTTGATATATCATGCCACAACCTTCAAAAACACATAAAAATCATATCAAAATCATCAGTCATATCATATCATATCATATATGATATAAAGTGGCTTTCTTTATATTCCAAACATCTGCTTTTTGTTAAAAAGTAATACTGCTGTATTTGTTTAGTGATGTAAGTTTTTGTTATTTTGTTACTTGTTTCTCATTCTTTTTACTTTCTGTGTAATAACCATAAATCAGAGCTGCGTAATGCTAGCTGTTGCTTTCTGTTAATATTAGTATTTTATACTAACATTGCTTTCTTATTATTACTTTGGTAATTCCATGGGTTAACCGAACTATTACCTCTTTATTATCAGTCTATCGCTATAGTATTTCAGTTCTATTACCAAGCTGTAGTGTCAAGTGTTGCCCAGAAATCTATAATAATATTTCTTCTCAGCGTCTGTTCTCTGCATCAAGGTTTCCAGCTGAGATTAGTCTGGGCTATATCCAAGCGTGTTACATGCAAACACGAGGGAGTGTATGGACCCGACCCAAGACTCAAATCAGAAATAGGGATGCCTGCCATAGTTGAGTTTGTATAAAAATTCTTTAAACATCCAGAGTAGTCTCAGGGCGACAGTAGTGCATCTTCCTTAGCCTTCTTTCCCCCTACACATCATTTGTTAAAATGAACCAATGCTAAATATGCCATTTACAAGAAATACGAGTAACTAGTGAGTTGTAAAGTTGTGTATACCACTAAATGTACGTATCACATCAATTAGTAAAACATATTTAATTCAGGAGTGTGTCTCCCTGTTGCCTTGCATTATATGCGGCACGCAGCCAGAAACAAACTCTAGTCATTCTGGGCTGTTGCCTGGACTCCCCACCCTAACTTGCTGCCTACTTGCTGAGGTGACTGATGAGCAGACTCACTGGTGTGTCAAATATGTGGGAAATAGTCAATCAGCTAGGCCGGTGTGACAAGCCTGTGTATTTCTGTGGTTTGGAAATGCTGTTTCAAAAAAGTGTGTGAAAGTCATGCTCGGTGACAGACTAAGGATAAACATTTTATGGTTTTGGAATAGGAGAGTTACGCCTCTTCCTTCTCTGGAAGGTATGGTTAGATGCTAATTTTATCTATAGTTAGTTGACCCCAACCTGTGGGGTATTTATTGCGCTCTTGTACTACTAGGGCAGCTGTGCTCGAGTGTATTTCTGTCTGTCTGTAAATCTGTGTGTGTGCATTGTGTAGCTGATTTTTTTTTTTTTTTTTACATAAATGAGAAAAAGATGGGAAGAAAGGAAAAAGATTATGTTTTGGACTGGAAAATTTATGGAGGAGATACTGTTGATGTGATTTAGTGTGTGGGTGCTCCATGAGCCACTGAACATGGAAAATGAGAAGGCAGAGGTGGCCATGATTAGAGGTGTGCCTTGTTGACTACTTTATGAGTGTATTCAGATGTGTGTGTACATGTGCACATCGATGGCTTCAACTTAAAGTTGAGCGGCCAAAGGTAAACATAGCAGGACACGCACAGTCTATCATCTTCATTGTCTGGGTAATAACTGTCAGTGTTGGTGTGTATTACCAGGAGAAGCTAAGTTGACTTTTCTCGTGCTTTGCTCAGTCATGCTGTGTGTGTGTTTGTATTTATGTGATTATGTGTGAGGTCCTCACCCCAGCTGATGTATCTGAGTGATCTCAGACATGTGTTAGGGGCCAAGATGAAGGGTCATCATATATAAACACACCCAGGGAAATAGAGTGTGAGAGAGCGTTGGGGCTCGTGGGACCACGTGACTAACACTCTCACCCATGAAATCATATAGTACCCAACATGTTTCTTCTGTTTGCCTCCATTCAGTTACTGGAAAAACTGATTATTTGGTCTTTGAATAACATCAACAGAACATGTCAGAAATAAAATTGCAAAGAGTCCACAGGATAACAGTGGCAGTAGACAAGAATAAGAATCAAAACGCCAGGGTTCATTTATCCATCTCCTTAAGCCGCTTAGTTCAATCAGGGTTGCAGCGGCAAAGCAGAGGATCCCAGACATCTATGTTCCCCACAACTTCTTCAATCTCCTCCTCATTTTATGTTTTGGCTTGTCATCTATGATGATAGGTGTGGGAAGGGTACATGGAAAGCATATAGACTAACCAAGTACACAGATACGTGGCTTCAGGTTTTCTAGTCATGTATAAATTTTCACCAACCCATAGATAATTCTGTTCTGCATTTTCATTATTAGTTTTTCCTTAGTGTTACATTTTAGTTTCCTATTCAGTTTAGTTTGAGTTAGTATCCAGAGTGTATTTGCTTGTTTCAGTTCTTATTGTTTAAAAAAATATTTAGCTTCAGTTTAGTTTCTGTTAGTTTAAAGAGTTTTTTCATTGTTATTCAAGTGGCACTTTTAGTGGCAATTTTGCATTTTTTTACTGTCATTGGTAAAGAATAGTGCAAAATATTAGTTCATTAGGGCTTTTTTCAGAAGTTTATTTTTCATTTTTATTTCAGTTAACTAAAGTGTTTTTCATACATAGATTTTTAGTTTAGTTGTATTTAACCAACCAGAGCATTTTTGACACGGGAGAACCTGCTAAAAAACACGGTGCTCTGGAGAATATATTTATTAGAATATTATAATGTCTATTCAATTTGTATTCAAGTATATCTCTTTGTTTTGACTTTGAGAGAAGAATATGGTCAATCTGTTTAAGCCGGATCCTCTACTTGCACATTTTCATAGTCTGCAAAATGAATGTTGACACACTCTGAAATCCAGTGTGGATTTCTACGCTTCACAATCATTAGTGTTTAGTTATGCATTTCCATGAGGATTGTCTGCGTATTAGGCCATGCCTGGACAGCAGTCCAACTACAGCAGACCTGTTTACAGTGCTGGTTTGTTGTTCGTGATAGATATTTTAACAGCGTAGCATCCTTAGTATCAGTAGGAATCTAGATGCTAAGGATTATAGGCATCTCAAACTATTTTTTTTTCTTTGTCAAAAAGCAGAATCGGCTACCAATTGTCCTACTTATGTCTATTTTTTTTCTCTTACTTTGTTTAACCAACCAAGGTGCAGTACAATCACTGAGCACAAATGCTCTTTTTTTATGCTACACACAGTTGCACACATTCACAGTTGGAGGCTTCCCAATGCAACTGCAGTTTGATCTCATGGCCAGCTAAGCAGCTTTAATCTGTTTTGTACAAAGTTGGATCATACTGATTGTCCCACACACTGCTCTCCTGCAGCTGTGCAAAGGCTAGTCAAAGCTCAGTTTGATGATCAATACATTAGGTGATTGCAGAGCATTTGTTACATTTATGGGAAAAAAAATCAGTGAACATTACTTGTAATTGCCAACAACTAAACAAGAGCAACCAGCATGTATTATCTTTCAGTTTGGCTGTTGTGAGGAGAAATCATGTTGGAATTTTCATTCAGGTTGACATGCAGTACACTCTTACCACAGTTCTTTATGTTATGGCTCAAAGAATTTAATCACAGACGTTTGCTTTTTTTAAAAGTAAGTAGCTTATCTTTATGTTTTTAATCTTTTTGTGGACAACAGCTCTCCCTGCTTAGTTAAAAAGCACAACAGTTCCATTCAATATTCACTGAAGCTCTTAGTTTGACCACTGAATTTGCTGGGAATCATGACTCTGTATTTACCCATTTACACTTGTCATTTTCTGTTTTGTCTCATATAAAGATCAGACTCCCTTGATGCTTTGTATACTCAACATTCTGGCACAGTTTGTGTTTATGGAGGCGAATCACAGTGTGTCCGTGTTCGTGTGAAATCCCTATACCATACACAGGGATCAGAGAAGAAAGCCAGCGCCTTACTTCATGCTGGAATCCAATCCAAGTGTTTCTTTGAAGGGGGCTTGGTCTCAAATATGTTTAGTGTTACCTTGAGAACGTGAGCCCTGCAATGCAAGCAATGCCTGAAATTCGATTTGATCTGCATGGCCACCATCACTTGACCATGGCTGATGTCTGTCCTTCTCCCCCTCACTCTATCTGTGCCTGAGCCGCCGTTGAGCCCAGGGCTCCAATTAAACCCATGATGCCTGGCTCTGGTTGGTATGGTGACCAGACAGGGCAGAGAGAGAGCTGTGATTCCCAGGTGAAAGGTGGGATAGACTTTCTGATTCGCTCCAGCACCCAGATAGAGTTACAGCTCAATTTCAACCTCTCACCCTCATCGGTCTATCCTCATGACTAAAATAGGACCAAGGAATGGAAGGGAAAGGAAGAATAGCTTCTTCTTTTCCTACTCAGCTTTCCTGCCTGTCTCTCTTCCTTTACACACTCCTTTTTTTTTATCACTCCCTCTTTTCAACCACCTCCAGCCCCCACCATAGCACTGTGCTGACGTTTTTTGTGACAGAAGGGACTCTGAGATGTGCTTTATAGCTTGGTCAGCTTGTAAAGCAGCACTTCTAAGTCTGTAGTTCTGTCTCACTTTAAAAAGTTGAGTTTTTTGACCTCCCTGGCGCTTTATCCTTCTTTTTTTTCCAGTCGCGCTTACTGCTTGTACTTTGTTCTTTTACCTTTTTTGTGGACAAGGCAGGATTTGTGAATTAATCATAAGTGGTTCAATAACTGGCCTTAGCTGTGCTAACACTGAGGGATCAATAGGGGAAGTTCAGTGGCACTGACTGCTCTGGAGGAGAGACAAGGCCCTCACGTCCAGGTGATCCATTAGCCTGGTCTGGCATTAGGCAAGATGTAGAAGAGAGCCTGCTCTCAGCCCATCCTGTATCTGTAGAGGCCTCTAGAGAGACATACAGTAACCCTAATTTCAAGGTCTTCTTGTGATGCCCATATTATCTGAAAAAATATGAATACAATATCTATTTCACAGGTGTTTTATACTCACAATCAAAACGAATAACTTAATATATCTTCATAAAACTGCTGCCAATACGCACAGACTTAAGCTCTCAATGTTTTACAGTTTGTTCTGGGTTTGAATCTCTACCTTTTGCTTCTTCTTTTTTTCCCTTTCATGTTGTCGTTTATATTTTCTGTTTAGGACAATCGCAGAAGTTTATATTGCTTGTTGAATGTGGCTTTAGGAGATTGACATGGAGAAATAAAAATCTTTGATCTTTCCCCCTAAATTGGGCTCTTAAAAATACATGACCACATCATTAAGTTGGTGTCTGAATCCCCCCTGCTTCTCATATAATAGAAAGGAAGATTGTTGTTACTAATAATAAAAACCTGACCTTTTCTTGCTGCAGTCTAGTTCGACTTAGATTTAATTGCATTAGTATTTTCCTACCAGGGGAGAACATAAGCTGCTAAAACAGCAACTTTACCCCATGACATAAAATAAGGCTGTACACAATTCCCTGCTGGCCATGCATTATTGAAAGTACAAAAGCATCCTCTTTACAAAGTGTCATAATAAGGCAGTGCTACAGGACTTAAGTTTACACTTGCATGATGCACACAGCATGTAGTTGTCAGCAGGAGCTGGGATGTAGAGAAACTTCATTCTGATGGCACCTTCATTTACAACGTACTGAGACACACCATGGATGATTTGTGAAGATTAGCGGAAAGCATGTGAGGTATGAATCATCGTCTCCGTAGTCGCTTTTTTCCAAGTAAGCATATGCATACAGTACTGACTAAAGACTGGAAATAGCATTCGCCACAAACATGATGTGGAAGCCTTTTGAGCATGCATTTGAAAATCATCAACAGTCCAACCCAGTTAAACACATTATATGCACTCTCTCTCTCACAGGTACACACAAACATGCAGTGACAGTGTGCATTTCAAGTGAATAAAAAATGTCTTCACAGCCAAAACCTTACAAGCACTGAAATTCAGATTCCGTGTCACCTAAGCTGTACATCAAAGCTGCACATTAGTCGCTAATGCTATGTGTGTATGTGTTGACACAGAGAATGGAGAGGTGTAACCAGTGTATGACATGGCTATTTGTAAATAACATCCAAACCTCATCCACTGGCAGCAGCTGAGAGCTTTAACTCTGAGCAGTGATGGCAGCCTCCCTGAAATGTGCATGAAACCAGCTTAGTGCTATCAGTAAAGCATCACCGCCAATCACCAGCCACCCTCTCATTCCGCCGGGCTGCTGTGGACCAGATAAGAGCCACGCCACCCTCCTCCCCTACTGCTTCCATCCGCTTTATGTTGTCCTCCAACAATTCACCCACCCTCCCACAGCAATTCACCCTTATCCTCTTTACAAGGTCTTATAGGGACAGAGACACTGATGTGCAGCTACAACAGTAATTTATATTCTTTGTAAATTGTCTGTGATTTTTTCATTGAGATAAGTGTGGGGGAAACATCTGTTTTGTGCTGGAAGGCAGTGGGCCGGAGCTTGAGTTCTGTGGCAATCACCAGCAGTATAGATAGAGAGGAAGAGGGGAGGCACACGATCTGTCTCCCTATCCTGAATTACAACTCCAGGGGCCTAGCTACCCTCTCATTATTACTGTTGTATTTAGCTGAACACTGGGTAAATAAACATTGAGCTCCATCTGTACAGCCTTGGAGATCAGTATCTGACGCCATGTTTGGAAAACTTAACTTCCATCATTTACTTCAGTCTAATTCATGTCAGCCATTGTTTTATACTCTTAAATTAGTTTTTTTATTAAAAATATTTAGAATAAAATTCAAATGTGTTTCAAAAAGTCTGCAGAGGTGAGAAAATAACACCCTAGGAAAAATAATAGATCATGAGATATGATTAAAAAGATGCATGACTTGTTCCAGCTGACTAACCCACCACACAGCCCTCATTGTCTTAATTATCAGAATGGTTGAGGGCTGGAGTCCTGAGCCGCTCAGGACTACAGCAGTAAGGCATTACAGTGACCAGGTGCTAAGGCCTCATTGGCAGTCAAAGAGGAACGCGACCTGCGGCATCTCGACATACGCACACTAGCGGGGGAGTTGGAGGGTTTCAGAGCAGTACAGACGATGAATCTCAATCATGAGGCCATGGCAGATTTACATTTAAAGTAGTTTTAGTGTACGCCCCACTTCCTGATGCATTCGTTGGCAGGTCTGAAAGGAGCAGCTTATCTGCGAGTCATCAATTGCACGTGATGCGTCCAGATAGGGGCTCCTGACGCCAGCGCCTTTCTGTTCACACATCTAGCTCAAAGATCATGTGCTGTCTAATAGAGCACCATTGCTTGCCATGTAATTACATTACATGCGAAAAAACGCTGCAAAGTTTTGACAGCTCCAAGTGTGCGCATGTGCTCCCAATCGCATGCGTATGAACACGTGATTTATGTTTTAACTGTGATTGACAGAAACTGTAATGACAAGCATCAGTGTGTTATTGATGGTCTGTCACTCTTCGTGTTAATAATGTTATCCCCATATGGAGCAATGGGGTTACTGTGTGTTGTGCTTCTGTTCGAGTGCCCAGGGGCATATTTATCCCTCATATTTATTCTTAATAGGATTGGTTTTTGTGTAACACAAAATACAGGTGTGTATATGTGGATGTGTTTAGATGAGTAGTAGGTAGAAGTGTGGTTGTTGACACAGTGGGGTAAAGGCTATGATGGCTGAAGGCTCCGATGGGTAATTGAGAACAGCAGGTGTCGCCTCCCTCCTGAGCCACTTCAGGCCCCAACCAGCTCACCCTCCGATCTTCAAAGCCTCTCCAGCCCAGCTCTTCTCTCCTCTCCAATGTCAGTCGAGCTTGCTAGGGAGAAAAACAGCATGTATTGCAGCATGGTATTAATCAAACCTAGAGCATCACAGGGAATGTGGCGGAGTGGGCTACGCCAGTTCACCAAGACTGAGATATTTCATTCTTGTAAGCCTTTTGACAAAAATACATTCAGAAAGAAGCATAACCTTTACTATTATAACCTGGACTACCAATTTAGTATTCTTGTCTTACACTTGAGCACACCTGCTACAATTGAGTAGTTTTAAGTCCAGTAAAAAAGTAATAACTTATACCATGTATTATGAATAATGTATGGCCTACATGTTGTGTCTTTTTTCATTTTAATCCAAGGCGATTCACCAGAGCTGTGGAGAACAGAAGAATCTCTTGTTCTCACTCAGATTTCGCTTTTTGTGTGCATGTAGCTTTTCCCTTTCTGTTTCTGTTTGTGCCGACAGGCCTTTAGACAGTAAAGCTGAGAATGTGAGCAGTTTTTTTTCTTCCTTACCTGCCTTTGGGCCCAGGTTTCCCTGCTTTGGCTTTGTTACCCATGCTGATCACGTCACCAGCCTCATAAAACCTCCACCCTCCCCTGACTTTTTCAAATCAACAGATCTGATTGAGTGAATGCCATTACCTGGGTAAATGAGTGATTCCTAAAGGACTGGACAAGGCCTAACACCACCCTGAGGGTGAAGCTTATTATCGCTGCAAACTCCAAAGAAGAGAGAGGCAGCTGTGGAGCTTGTGTGCACTTTTTTAGAAGCCTGTATTTCCATATTAATCTGCCACATTTAGGCATCTGAGACAGAGGGCCTCCTGTCACGCTTCTTTGATAACGGAGCAGTTAGCTTTTTCCCCTCATGTATAAATATGTGTAATTCTGATAAGATTAATTGAAGCGCCTAAGTATACAGTAGTAAAAGATGAGGGGGAGAGAGAGAGAGTGGGAGACAGCAGGAGGGAAAGGAGACACATTATGCCAAAGCATGCATTTTAGACTAGTTTTTGCCTAAGACCTACCCCAGAATGGGTGCCTAGCCTCTCTCTTCTGGGCCCTAAGTGCCTTGAATTGAAAATAGCATCTACCTAACAGTCCCTCAAAAATAGCTGAGCGAATAAGTTTTTGCGCCGAGCCGATAAATACGGCGTGGAGCCGATAAATACGGCGTGGAGCCTCTGACACCGAAGCCTCACCCCAATTTCCAGTGCTCTGGAGGAGATCAGATAGCCCTGTGTCATTTGATTTTCTGCCTTATCTCATCCGCGCCCATCTTTTTGTCTCACGCAGAGCTACATTTTAAGAAGCACACACTCCTTGTATCTTTTGAAGGACAAAACCCAGAATGATATTGAAGCGAATAATAGCATCAAACTTTTAGAGGGCCATTCCTTGTTTGATTGCTACCAAAAACAGGAATGGCATCTCAGATGAGTGTCCTTCAAGTGATATTTGGTATGCAGATCTGCAGGAGTACATGATGAGATTACAGCAATCTGCAAAGTTCTTAGCTCCAGAGTGCCATTTATGATCGCATCTCAACGATGGGTGACGTTATGGATGCTGTAAACTACAAAACAATTTATACTTTGTGTATATTGCATACAGCCATCGAGGAGTTCCACTTCTCAAGCTGACCAATAAACACGTCTGTTTAATAGTTGATTTCTGCAAAGCATGCAAAGTACCGAACAAGACAGGGGAGTGAGTAAGGAGAAGACAATAGGAGAGAAGGAGGTGTGGGAGGGTGTAGGTGAGGGATCCTGAGACAGATGAAACAAGAGGGAGAGAGTGAGCAGGGAGCGAGGGAGGAGACAAAGACATTCCCTGGTGAACAGCTTGAGTTGACTGACGGCGAGAAGAGCAGGCTTCAGCGAGGGAAAGGGAGGAGGAAAGGGAGGAAGGGAGATCAGGAAGGAGTGAGCACATCAGTGTGTGAGTGGCGTCTCTCATTAGAAGGTGCTGTCAGGGGCCACAGAGGGGGGACTGCAGGGACCCCAGTTCCCCTCTTCTCCTCCCTCTTTACTGGCCCCTGAGATCCAGCAAGGAAAAATGATTGATGAGTGATACCAAGATAAACACACGCCCTGGCCCCTAAAGGCAGCCCTGCAAAATGATGCATGCAGCTTTATAAATAAATCTTGTGGAAAAAAATTTAACAATAAACAACAAAACAATGCAAAACAACCATTGGTTTTTCTTATTTTGGTTATTGCTACAGAAGCCACAAATCAACCCGACTTTTCCCCCCCTTCGCTTTGATGAGAGTTTTTCCTCTTTTTTGTGTTTCTAGTTTTACATATCTGTGCCTGTGTGTGTTGTGTGTGTTTTATGTGTGGAGCAATGAGCAAAACACTAACAAGGTTCACCAGCTGACTGGATGGTTAAGCCCCCTTCAGTTACACTGCCTCCTCAGCAGCCTGGGCAGGCGGCTTTCCCACTCATTCACTGTGAGGCAACAAACACCGATGCAAACCTGTTCTCATTTGGGAGAGCTCCAAATCATAGCAGCTGTGTGTGATGTGTTTATACTTGTATTACTTATGTTGTGGGGACCTAACCACATTTACATTCACTTTGTGGGGACTGTCTCTGCTTCTGGGGATAAAATGCAAGTCCCCATACCACTAATCATTATAATTTCGACTGGACTCCTGGAAGACTTGGTTCAAGGTTGGGATAAGTTTAGGGTGAGGGGACGTTGCCAGGAAATGAATTTGAGTCAAAGCCATGTCCAGTGATGGAAACCCACCACTGCACTGTGGAGGTATGGACAAGTGTGTGGGAATCTGTGGAGAGTGAGCACTATGTATGGATTCATACTGATGATTCGTAACCACTGCACAATACACATAAATACTAATACATAACCATGTCTAACTGCTTCCTAATTGTTGAGAAAGTCATAAATGTTTTATGCTACACTTTCTGTTAATGTTTAACACTGAGCGGCAAATGCCTCTGTTACAAATCGAAATGGAAAGGCAGATTATCATCAAATAGTACATTATATCATTATGAGCCTACAGGCTGTGGTCTGGTGGAGGGAGAATGAATTATGAATGGAGTGTGAAGGAAGATCTCTTTCCCCTAGGGACTTCCAACACCACAACTCATTTAAGTTGGATGAATGAGAGATAAGGAAGAAACCCACTCACCCCCCATGCTGCTTTCCTTACAAACTGGCCTTCATATAATTTACTCTGAGAGAAGGAGTGTCACTTTAACTCCTCACAGCACACACACTTCTCATTGGAAAAAATGTATGCTGAAGGGTGCTTTGTTCATTGTCAAACTGTGCATACCAATGCTGAAAAACACCATAAAGAAGTCTTGTCATCTAAGTCACTGGTGCATTTTCTGCCTGGCGTAGACTCATGTCAGGCTTCTTTGTACATCTCTAAAATGAGTCCCTGAGCTGTGCTGTAGCTTTGCCTAAAAATTCTTCTCATCTTATCTTATCTTTCTCTCTTTTGCTCTTCCTCTGTCTCTCCTGTCTCGACGGGTCCAGGCCGCAGAATGGGTCGATGATACTGTACAATAGGAAGAAGGTGAAGTACAGAAAGGATGGCTACTGCTGGAAGAAGAGGAAAGATGGGAAGACCACACGGGAGGATCACATGAAGTTGAAAGTGCAGGGAGTTGAGGTGAGTGGGCTGACAAGAGTTTGGATTTAGAGGGAGTAAATGGGAAGAGAGGTGGGATAGGGGTGGGAACGGGGGTGGCTACGGGGGTGGGTGTGGGGTGGGCGAGAGCCAGCCTTCATCCTGACACAGACAAACAGAGGTCTACAGTGAGCTCTCCCTTGGCTGTAATGGAGACAGCCACATGCTGCAGCCGGCTTGTGTCTCCAAGGAACTTCACCAAGAAACAATGCAGCACAACAATAGTTTTCCCTGGGAAGCCAGTCGAGTGGAACCGATTGTTTGTACCTTATTAAAGCTCTGGATGTTGCCTTTGCTCCAGAGAGCCTACATTAATCTTGCTGGCTCAAAGCAGTACTGTGAAACTAGTGTTCCCTCACCTCACTCCAAGTCACTACCCATACCAGCTGCTGCCATAAAAGCCCACTTGCATCAGTGCTTGGCTCACCTAGCCTCTCAGTAGACTTAAGTTGGTGACAGTGTTGCTACCCTGGCTGATCTATTAGCAGTCATGTTAATGAGTCATGGCAAGACTCATCCAAAGACTCAAAGAAAGTTCCTCAGCATTTGATTATTGCTCAAGTTTTAGTTCTGGTCTCTTTCTCACATTGACCACAAGCAGTAATGCTAAAAGTACAGGAGTTGAGATCAATGATAAGGGTGGGAGATTCTGAGCTTTCTTATGTGAATGTGCTCTCATGCACACACAAACCCAAGCACACAATTTACACATACATACACCTAACCGCACACCTCAGGGAGTGGTGCTGTGCATCTGTGTCACACTGTGTGACAAAGACAAAGCTCGGGCATTCTCCCAACAGGGGCTCTACTCTGTGTTTCTACTCCTCTAGATATTTGTCACTCCAAGAAAATGGCCTCTTCCCTCGCTTAGCCAGCTCAGTGTCATCTCTGGTCCTACAGTGGTCTGATAACCCATTGAGACTACACACATCAGTCCTTTTGAAGCATTAAATATGATTCCAGTTTGCGGCAGTTTTGGCTGTAAAGAAGGTTTAGTAAGCTAAACCTGTATTACTCTTTTTCAATTAATGTGTGAGTTCAGGCTATGTTTAGGCACTATTTTGTGTCTGAGCTCTGACTTTATCAGTAGCCACTGCATATATAAACCAGTACAGAGAGGAACTCAGAAATCCTTCGTCCCTTTGTGGTTTCGTTTCTTAGGGGGAAAAAATGCACAGCAGCCAAGTGACATCTGTCAGAGTTATATGGTGATAGGAAGGCAAAGTGTGTGCACTTCCACTGGATATAAAAACTAAGTTGACTGTAGAATCCCAAACTCATAGAACACCTTTCATCATGCCTGTGTGGCACAATTCCTTACAGTCCAAAGACATGCAGGTTAACTGGTGATTGTAAATTGGCTGTAGGTGTGAATGTAAAAGTGAAGATTTGTCGCTCTGTATGTGGTACGCCGTGATGCACCTTTGACAGGTCTAGGGTTTAAGTCCCATCTCTTTCTCAATGATTACTAGGTGCAAATGATACTAAGCTCAAATAGTAGTTAAGAAAACTGAGGAATGGTGCATGAGAAAAGTGTAAACATGACCACTCTTATAAGTAAATCATAGTTCGAGACTTTAAATATAAACAAACCTACTTTATATCTAAAGCAGAATATTTACTGCAAAGCAACAATTGACATTAGTTGAAAGTGAGCTTATGTCTTACTCTTTCCTGATGTCTGCTATATCATCTGTACCCATATCAGCATCCACTGAGGCAGTGCCTCCTCAGAATACTGTATTATATTTTCTATTTTCCAGCATCTATCCTGCTCAGTGCTTCAGAAAAGCAGCTGTTTTTTCTTTGGAATAACTTCCTCAATTGGAATATCACTGTCACAGCTCAACTCACTACAATTCTGAACTACAAAAAAACAAAAAAAAAATCCCAAAAGTTAAAACAGTTCTTCTTTATTAAATTCATTGCAGGCAGAATTAGTCAAACATATATGGCAAGAGGTAAAGTCAGCAGGCTTTCTAATAGAGTACACAGTTAACAACTGCTTCTCAACTGCTTAACATAGAATACATATAACTTGGTTTTAAGACCAAGAACAATGAAAACGTTTATGGCATGTTGGATTCAGCAGTAACATTTCTGTCATTATCCAAATAATACACAGTGATGGCTAAACACTGACAGAGATGTCAAGCATAGTGAGTATTTGGCAATCACATAATAACTATCAGTCACTGGGAGAAAAAGTAAGTATCTGATCAGTTGGTCAGTTGGTGAGTGGCTGTGAGAGGTTACTGGCAATTGTTAGGAGAAAATGGGCGCAAAAAAGTGTACGGTACTGCACCGAAAACCCCCTTTTGATCGCTTTGGCCGCTAGCAGATTGCTGTGGTCACCCATAGTTTGAATGGAAGATGCTGACTTGTCTGCAAGTACGTGCCAACCACTTGTTTAATGGTAGTAAAACTGTGACGGCTTAATCACAAATCAAAAACACAGACCATTCCCCGTCCAAGTTCTGCCTTTTAAAAACCTGTTGGTTTCTGCAGTAAGGCACAACTTTTATTTGGAAGCTGAATGTTCCCTGTTTCTAGTTTGAAATGCTCATTTCCAAGTTTCACTATTGCAAAGTCATTGGTTAACTGATATTTGCAAACAAATCAGCGTCTTCCTTGGAAACTACCAATGACCATGACAATCTGGTAGCACCGTCTTTGTGATTGATTTCTACAAGTGACAGCCGGCAACTGTACCTGTATCTTTTTTTTAATCCTACTGTTTAGTTCCAGCAAATCACGAGCCTTGCATAATAGTCCCAGCCTGCCACTGAGCTTTGATAGTCCACAAGCATGTAGCCCTAACAAGCACTTGGGCAATTACCAGAAATGCATCATGCATCAGAGAAGGGAAATTCTTTAGCAGACACTATTTAGCTTGTGTCCATCAGTCCAAAAAGACTGTCATGGGCTGAAAAATTATAGTACAGTTGCTGAATATTCAACAATATGAGATAAAGAACATACTGAAATCATTATGAGTCACATGCCATGGCCGATGGCTCTTGTTGGCACACTTGTCAGTTACTTGGAAAGTGTGTAACTCACCTTCTTGTGATTTTGTCTGCAAGGCCCTATGCCTTGTAACATGTCTAATTTACTAGAGCTAATTGCTGTATTAGCAGCAGAGGTGGCGAATACTATGAACGTGAGCTAGGTGCAGAGGGAAAGCAGAGGAAGAAAATGACTTAGGACTGCAAGGCCACATGAGAGCTTGTAGAAATTGGCCCATAACTGCTATTTCATATTGTGTATATAGAAATACAGTGCGGGTTTCATCTGTGCTGACTTATGTTGCTTGGACTCTGCTGTGTCTTTCTCCATGTGCACGCCACCTCTTGCAGCCTTGAAAGACCTGGGTCATGTCCTTTAAACACCTCACACCTCAAGAATGGCAGATGAGAAAGGTGATCCATCACTGCTGTAACTACACTATGATGGATGTGATGTTTACTGTAAGCACATGCTTGACATAAATGACTTGACTTTTGCCCTCCGTTCAGTGAATGTAGGATGGGATAAAGAGCTAGCAATTTCTTCCCAGTACTTCAGAACAGAAGAGAATGATGTTTTTATGCATAATTCATATTACACATTCACAAGCCAGAACACAAAGAATTGGCATAACTTGAGCACATTCTCACTTGTTTTACAGGAGATTCTTTACACCGTTCACACTGTGCTGTAGATGCTCTGATTCTCTAGCCATGCAGTGCTTAATGGAGGTTCTGTGGTTATTACATGGGCCAAGTTTAGTGCACACTGAGGACAAATGTTGTGGGTGGGTCAGGCTAGTGATGTTCAGGAGCTCTGGCAAGGGAAAGGCTGTAAGCCTGGGAGCGAGGGGCCTTCTGGGGCCTGCGAGAAGCAGCCTAGCATGGCAGAAGTGGATGTCAGTGTGCTGCTGTCCTGTCTACTCCACAGTGCTTGCTCAGCAGCCTGTGGAAAAAGATTCCACTTGTTTCTGCTTTTTACTATTTTGTGAGCTTTTCTCTGTTTGTTTTATTTCTGTCTTTTAATTCATTCACAAGACATCTCATCATTCTCCTCTACTCCCACCTCTTTTTCTTCTTGCTAATCCCATCCCCTCACTACTGTCCAAGTCCACAGTCCAGACGGACAGAACCTTGAGTTGGGCGGTAATGCTCCCTGTTCCCTAAAATTGGAGCGCAGGGCATGTTGCGGCATTAGCGCTTAACAGGCCGTGAAATAGCAGCCTGCCTTCCTGACGTCTCCCCCATCACTCCAGGTGAGTTGGCCAGACGGCTGGATAAATGAGCAAGCAGCACCCACATCAACCAGCATGCATTTGGGGAACCTGAGGAGAAATGTCCATCAGTGATTATCTCACCACACCCGGTGCTTACCAAGCTCAAGTTATTCACCCAACATCCAAAAAGACCCTTTCAAGCACTTCCAGTGACTATCTATCAGTCCGAATCCTCTTTTGCAACAGGCCTTGATAAACTATGTTTAAAAAAGAAAAAAATATCTCATCTTTATATTCAGCATGTATGTCTCACATGTTCATAGCTCTCACGTCCTATGGCTTCCCCCTGTGAGATAGAACAGACCTTAAACGCTTTTATTTTGGGAAACTCCAGCTGATCTCTGTTCTGCTTCTTGTCAAGCTTCTACCCCAATGCTACCACCTTTTCGTTCTGATTAGCTGTTAATGTGCGCTCAGCCTCCATCACCTCCACTCCTCCACCCCTTCTATCCTATCTTCCCATTATTCCTAAGCTTTAATAAACTCCCTCAAATACAGATCGATTTTCTCTTAAGTGAAGGTGGCAGTGCCTCTGACTTATTTCATTACCACAGGCTAATTATACCGATTGAAATGAGCTTCTCTTCTTAAGGTGTGCTGTGCTGCTCTGTGCCCCCGTGCTCCTTACACTTTAATGCTGGTACAGTTCTCTACCAATTCCCAAAATCCCTTGCCTGCATCTCTTCCACCCCACCATGCCTTCATTTAACTCTCTCATCCTCCACCACCTAAATAATCAGCTGGTAGTCCTTAGGTCCCGTAACTTGTCATTTTATGTTGGATCCACCCTAATGTGTGATTTCAACTGTGCAACTGTGCAATGAAGGAAGGTAATGGAGCATGCTGGTGGCTCAATCGCCTCTGTTCATTGATAATAATGAAGACAAATGTCAAAACATTAGTTGCTAATGTTGTAATGGAGTGGATGCTACTGGATGAGCATTGGATGCTACACTGCATTGGCTTTCAAAATCACATGACCTTCAGTATTTAACTCCTGCTTGCAAGTATTCTTGCCCTTCCGTTTGTAGCAAATCAAACATATATTTAAATTTGTAGGACTGTAATATTCCCCCGAATCCAACTTTTAAAATCCAGTCTGTCTGTTCATTTTTTGCCCAGCTGGTTAAAACTAACATTTCACTATTTCATGGCCAAATGAGTGGGTAGAGTTGGTAAGTTATAGTGAAACTGGCTGCATATCTGTGAAATAGGGTTGCTGTGGGTGACTGTATGCGTTTTAGTAGCAGTAGTAACACTGATTTACAGATGCAGTAGCTGATATCACCAGATTGTGAGGCCAGATGTGAGAGGGCACTAAACAAAACCCCTTTTTCTGTGAGGAGGTGACACAATGCGTGCTTTCCCTCCTGTCCCTGCTCCAAGTCAACTGTGAAATTAAGATCACATTACTGATACAAGCAATGCCCAAAGCAAAAAAGTTTGTATTTTACATTTTTATTCTAACTTACAGGCTGTCTGCGAGACAACAGTCAGTTGCCTGCTCTGTAAAGGCACTAAATTGATTACTTTTCCCATCGTATTCGCTCTTCTCCTGGAGTCGACTTTGTTATTCACTCTTTTTTTTTCTCACTTGCCTGAGAGCACACTAGCTCTTCCCTTTTGAATTACCTGATTGTGGAGGAGTTAAAGGCAATCTATGAGCAATATTTTAAAGAACTGTTTCCATGGTTATAACCTTAGGCTCTCACATATAGTAAAACTGAGCGGCTACATGGGCATGTGAAAGCAGTTAAGTTACCGGTCTTCTCATTTCAGGCTCAGGTATAGGGTAAACCTAAGCTTATGAAGAGAGAATATAAAAAAGCTTCATGGCATATTAATGAACAAAGTCAAAATCAATCAATACAAATAAATTATTAAGGTCCTTAAATGTTGCCATGGACATTAGAGTGCTAGACCTAAAATCTAAAATAGAAAACTATTTTGTTGTTGTTTTTCTGGCACATTTAATTATCCTCTCTCTTCTCCATAAGGGCTCAACTGTGTTTGTTATGCTGTTATCAGCGACTGAATCAAAGCCTTCTGACAAGAACGTGTTACCCTTAAGCCTTAGGAACCTGCACTTTACTCATGATTTTCCTTCAAGCTCACCGTAATTAGTTTTTGTCCCTTTTATCAAACAGTTTCCAAATCACTCTGGAAACATTAAGCTCTGTATTTCATGCTGACCCAGCTATCATTGGACTATTGGACCATTTCGGTCCATCAGCCTATTTTGGGTTGGCTCAACATTAGAAAGGTTGTTGTATGGAGTGATGATATAAAGAGTGTAATATAAAGCTGTATATTATCAATACCTTCCTTAATTTAATTTACAACTGTTGCAAAATGTTGTGGTGTAGTCATGCTGAGGCATCTCCACAGGGGTCTTTTTCTGTGTTGTGTTGAGGAGGGAGGAACTCCCCTCACAAAACCAGACACAGACATATTTTAATTTGTTGTTGAACTTAAGGACATTGTCTCTTATTAGACTGAATTTGGCTACCCACAGTAGTTCCTCAAAGCCCTCCGAGGTCTCATGGAAAGGAAGAACTATCTGGCAGCTTCAATTCTTTCATTCTCCTGTGGTAAAAACAATTTGGAAAGAATAACATGTATAAAGATGACCTAAAGCAATATGACACAGCAAAATGAAAAAAACAACAACAAGATTTTGAACAGAAAAGAGAATGCTTAATAGTAGCAGAGCTGAATGTTAACAGGCAACATTTCTGTTTTCTACCTTTTCAGCGGCTCAGACTAGAATGCTCTTCAAAGACACACACTCAAGAGAAAATACTAAATCTTATAGTGAGTTGTGTTATGCTTTAAAGGTCAACTCTAGTCAGGGCCTCAGATCATTCCTGGCAATGATTTGCTTAAATCATAGGTGGGAGAAAAAGAAAAGCAGGCGGTACCAGCTTTTGCCTAGTTTATACACTTTTGTAACATTTTTGTGTAGAGGCAGGGACTCAACGATCGCCTTATTTATGTTTAAAGAGTAGTTTTATTATCTTGAAAACCTATTAAATGAACTATAATGTGTACTTTACTTTCTTCAGGATATGGAGGATAGGCACCAGAGCACACAAACTGTTTGGGGAACCAACTTTGACAGGGAAACATTTGGCTAAGTTCATTCGATTAAAAAATAAAAATAAATAAATAACATTTAAATGGGCAATACAAGACAAATTCATAAATAAATAAAATCCTAAATAAACCATGAATATATACTGGGCCACCTTTACAGACCATACCACAAATTTAAGGATAAATAGAGTATTTCAAACAACATAAACCAGTATGCTTAATTACAAGAGTGGGGTCACACTCTAAAGCTACAATATATGGATGAAAGCAGTGGGCCACTGAAAAATTACACCTAGTGCTCAGCCATGGTTATCCATGCCATGAAGCTCCCAGTAAACTGTTTTATGCTGAGACCAGTTATGTTAAGACCAGAGGAGGCTGCAGTTGATAGATTAAGAGTGAAGTTAAGAGTGATGGCATCTTTTGTAGACTGTGCACCACAGCACTGCATGACCCCACTGTAACTGTACACGATTTGCTGCTAATAATAACTATTCCAATTTTGTTGTATGCTTGTGTCAGTGTCAAAGTCTTGCTGGTCACATGATTGCTGCAGAAATGCTAAATTTTTGTTAACAGAATAATTAACTTGAGCTCTATCTGCTGTAACTAGGTGTTTAACTTTTTATTGCCAAACTGTATGACTTAATTTAGCATTTGTAATGCCGATGCTAAGGGTATGCCTTTACCTAAGCCACAAGTTTCCATTTTTACCCCTCTGTCTTCATCATGTTCCTTTAACTTTCTGTGTGTGTGTAACTTTTTTGCTCCATCTGCTTCTCTCTTTTGAAAAAGCCACTTAGGTCTCTGTTGTTATGAAGCCATTATTACAGTGAAAACCAGCCCCTATGTCAAGAACAGCAGTTTTCCTCCGATCCCCTATGGCCTTGGCAGAACCGTGTCTGCTTTCCTCAACGTGGCTATTTTAATTTCTCTCAGATAGGGTTTGCAACACTGGAGTTAGTGTTTAGGACACTACTGGGGGCCAGCAAAGGTGTTAAGGAAGAGTCATCCAGTGAGTTTATCTTCTCTTAACTCAAAAAGCAAGTACAGCATCACAGTTTGTGCTTAATCTGCAAAAAATATTGAAATGTTAACAGTTAAACTGAGATGAATTTGCTAAACTCAAGCATCTCACTTGCTGGCTTCCTTTATCTTTCTTGTTGCTTGGCTATTTATTCTGCTGGCTTCTGCACATGGCCTATGTATTATTAACCAGCAAAACAGAGGTTTAAATGTAATTTGCTGCTGTGTTGCATTTAATAACTTCAAAATCAAAATGTACCAATGCTCCAACATTCACTCTTCAAAGGAGGTATAATGAGTGGAACTGCAAAGTTCAAAGAGAATACTTAAGTGTTTGTATAGAAATATACAGTGTGAGCAACTGTGCTTCCCTCAGAGTGATATTGAAAGGTTTGATATTTTACATGAAAGAGTGCTTAAATAGTAGTTTAACACAGGAAACAGGTTTAACCCTTTGCTTTGGGCAACGGAGGAACTATAATAGCAGATAAAAGTCTCTTCATTAGCGTTTTGTTCATTTGTGTTATCCATCTTTTTCTCTGCTTTCTATTATCTTTTCTGTTTGTGTGTGTTGCTCTGTGCATTCCTCTCTTTTTCTGTATGCTGACACATCAGCGTACCAATGCTGTTGTTGTTTTTTTAACAGTGATCTGATTAGATGTTAGCTTCATCATGCCATGCAGCGCGTGCATCTTTGTCTCCGCTCCGTCTTTGTTTCGTGTTGATTTTAAGGATGTCTCTTGTTTAGCTTTTTGTTGCTGTTTTGATAGTTTTTTGGATTAGCAGCAGACTTCTGAGAAATTTATTGCACATTTTAATGTGAAGAGAAAATGAGTCATTTGTTTAAGCCCAAGGGGTGCTAAGCTTGTTCTGCACAGTGTGCAGAACTCCCCTGTTCCTGTCACTACCGAATAAAGACGCATGCATGTAGAGCAATTCACCTACAGAATTCATTGCATTTACGTACATGTATAGCTTTATTATTAGGGCGTTAAATTTGTCTTACAATATGTATATATATATATGTTCCATAAATGTGAGGGAATTTCCACACTGAACACACACACATAAGCAAATTCGGTAAAACCCTCATTTCATAAATGGTGCCTGTTATTGCTAGAAAACGTTTAAAGACAGCAAAAAAAATCTCCTGTATGATAGATGAAAATGGGAGAGATAAAAATGAATCAAAAAGACTGTAGACTGTGGAAAATAAAAGACTGATGAAAAAGAGAGGAGGGAGCAAGAGAGGCTTAGAAGGTGGATGGATGGTAAGGGAGGAAGGAGGGTGGGGAGGGGGAGAGGCCAGTGTTGAGCGGGGAGGAGAGAGAAAGCCGGAATGAACGATATATAGCCCCTGGCAAACAGAAAACAATTGTTACACTGCCTCCCATAACCCACTTCAACCTTAAACAGCAGATTTTTTTCACTCAATTAATTTCTACACATTGGAGCAGGAGCCTTGGCTGAAGCTAGGCTTTTATGTGCTTCTGCTGCTGCAAGGCCTTTGCACATCTCTGTCTCTCTCTCCCTCTGTCCCTTCTCTCTCTCCCGCTGTATCTCTAGGTTTTTTTTTTTTTGCTTTTTATTTTGCTTTTTTCATCAGAAAATGAACATTCTGAATTGGAACGGCCTTGAACACTTTGAGAAATGATGTCTGAATATATTTTTATATATTTTTAAATTGCATATAGGACACAAAAAAATGGCAAAAACTTTTCTTTGAATCCCTGCTAGGACAAGAAATGACATTTAACCTAATCAATATCATAAAGCACAGCAATGCAGAGCTATGAAAACTCCTCTTCCTGCACCATGAAGTGCATGTAAAGCTTGATGGGAAGAAAGAACTTCAAAAGAGGCAGCTTTCAACATTGATTCCAATCATCTGTTAAGAAGAAATACAAAGAGATTCATACTGGAAGATGACAAGCTTCATACAGAGAGCTAATAAAGATAAAAACACAAATAATGAGAAGCAATAATAATTACACCCAGGCCATACCGGGTCATGGTGGCCCTATATGAATAGCAGGTTGACTTGCCTGAGGGCAGAAAGAGGGAGAGCAGGCAGAGACAGATGGACAGATAGATAGCGAAGGGCATGACTGAGCTGTGTCTGTGTGTGGTGAGTGAGGGCCAGTCGGAACAACATGAATCATGGCTCCAGTTGAGAGAGGAGGAGATCAGATCAATAACAGCCCAGAGGAGAGAGAAGAGCAAGAGAGAGAGCAAGAGGATGAAGGGTTGACACAGGAGGTGTTCATCACTGGACCACCCCGACTCCCAGCTTGCTCACCTTTCCTTTTTTTTTTATCTCAAACTATACAGTTAATGTATTGAGCAAGGCAAGGATTCATTTTCTGTGTGGCAAAAAAGTAGAGACACAGCCAGTGCGCTGATATTCTAGTATAGCAAAAAAAAAAACAACCATATATGAACACAGGTTGTACAAAAGCATAAGGAGACTTGATTCACTAAAAAAATATACCACATCTTGACTATTTAAATGATTATTATCAGCCTTTTAATTGTTACCTTAAGTCTTATCATCTGAAGAGGTGGGGTTTTTTGACTTAGTACTAGAGGACAAGAGTCAGCAGTGGTCATTTCTCATCAAATGACCAGTATAGCTTGGGGAAATGCCTTTTTCTAATGTATGTCTCTGTGCCAAAGGGTAGTGGCCAGTGTTGGAGTGGCTGTCTGGATGTTTAAGCGTTCTAGCACATGAGTGTACGATGGCCAAGTCCCATTCTCCACCATTGTGGAACAGGCAAGCAATTTTTCTCATCCCTCCTTTTTTATATAATTTGGTCGATAAAGGTGAAGGACGTTTCATCGCTATTTCTCTCCCTCCCAACTCCCTCCTCCTCATACTCTCTGCTCTGTCTCAGAGTGAAATCCAGAGATAAAGCTGTGGCAGCGCTCCGTGTTTAATGGAGCTTAATCCCACAGATTTAAGATACGGAGCTGTGAGGCAATTCCCCCATGCCCATCTTCACTAACACAGAATGGTCATGTGACTATCTAATTCTGCCCTTTCAGACGCAGACAGACAGGTGGACAAAAAAGGACAAAAAAAAAACCCATAAGTATAACTTAGCCAAGGACAGATGTGTTACTTTTATTTATCAAACATTTTTTGGGGGGAAAGGGTTGGACAGAATAGTCACTCACTCATTCGCTCACTCTTTCTTATTTGCTGTAAAACTAGACATTTTTCTGCCACTTTTTCTTCAACTGTCTCTTTGTAAAACGTGGCCATGTCTACTTTGGCTGGTCAGTCAACCTCCCTCTTGATGTGGGAATTATAAATTAATCTGCAACACAGAGAAAATCTGAGCCAAAGTGATGAGTTTGGGGAGCCATAACTGAAAGCTTAGTGTCCACAGACAGGACTCCGGCCACAGCATCACGTCAGCACACTTGGAGAAAGTTAAGTGGGGTTGGCTGGCTTGAGACTATTTGGAGAAACCATGTGCAGGGAAGTATTATACCCACCAACAATCCTCCTTAAGTGATGAGCTGACACTAAGCAATTTAGTATTCACCCTGCCAGTGAAAATATCTTCAATCCAAGTGCATAAAGCTCCCATGACAGGAAATATGCCAAGCGCTCTTCTTCCATCTGACTCTTTTTTGTTTCAGAATAGCCACTGTATGGTTCAATTTACCCCAAGACATGCTTGTCAGGCCTGCTTGACATGAGCTCTGGTGTCAATGTGTAAAATAGTCCACATGGATGATTGCAGAGCAGCAGTGGTTGTTAGTGGCTGTGAGTAGAGTTTGAGAAAAAGGAAATGTGCATGTTGCCAAATATGACTGGTCTTTATATACACAGAGAAGTAGGCTCAAAGCAAAAAACAAGAAACCAAGCAGGCTTGGTTATTTATTCAGGTTTAACATAGATTTCAAAGAATCATAGATTTCCTTGTCTGCTCTTATTCCACCTTTGCTCTTCTTTCCTTTATTTTTTCACTCGATCCTTAACATCCTCGACATTGTTCTCCTGCCTTTTCCCGTCTCTTGCCCTCCTTTCTTTGTTGCCTCTCAGGTATAAGACATCTAATTGTCATGGGAGCAGAGGAAACAGTGGAGTGAAAAGCACAGAAACACTGTATAGTTATTGTCCAAAACAAAAAGCGGGCTTGAGCACTCAGAAAAGCCACATACACAGTGGCATCCGGGTGTCAGAGTAGTACGGCAGGCTGAGTGTTTCAAACTCTGTCTGTGGTTGTTTATGTACGCGTGAGTGTATGTTTTTGGCAGGTGAGGGGGCACATCGTCCTTTATAGCTGCACTCTCACTGGCACTGTCACTTCAAGGTCTCAATCGCTTGCCATTCTGGGTCCCAAACACTGCCAACGCAGTCGATCCACCTCTGCCAAGGTCCTCTTCATCCCTGTGCTACTGCTCTTCTCTCTCCTCCTTTGCATAATTACCCAGGTAATTGTGGAGTAATTGACTGCATCACCTGCTCCTAGGAAGCTCTGGCATTGTTTAATAAACAGCTGGAATATGCGCCACATGTTGTTGGAGAGAAAGGGGAAGAACATATTGGGGCAGAGGGGGACAGGAGGAGGACTGAAAAAAAAAAAGGAGTGGAGCTTAGTCCAAAAAGCAGACAGTGCTAATTTCCCAAACATAGAAATATAGATATAACATTTTCTCAGTCAAGGCTGAAGTTGCTATCAATGGAAAACATATAATTACCTATCGAAAGATGGGTGAGGAAGGCAGTAACGTTTGTGGGAGATGGATAGATTTATAGGCACGTGGAGGAGAAGAGGCAACAGAAAGTGAGAGAGAAAGTCTGAGGCATAAGAGAATAAGATTCGGGGGTGGAGGGGTGGGGGTTAAGCGAGCCTCTCAGGGCTAATGACATTAAGGAGGTTTGATGAATCGACACCCGCTGAGTGTTATTGACGTCCCCTGAGCCTGCCCAGGCAGAGCCAGCCTCCTAGGCCTGTTATTGGCTAGCGCTGCTCCTCAATTAGACTGCCTGATTAGATTCCCTCGGTTGTGCCCTCTCATGGGGTGAGCAGGGTGGCATGATGGATGTGATGGGCAGGATTATCAGAGGGGGGGTGTCACCCGTGCCCCGCCTTGGGGGCACCAGACGATGGGTTTGACCAGTTGTCACAGGGGCATGTAGGCGGAGGGAACGGGGCGCGGTGCGAGTCTCTTATTGAGGCTGTCAATCATTGCCGCTTACAAGACAGAGGCTGTGTCTCTGCACACAGATGCGCAGGAGTAATTACTATTCCATCTCCCTTGGCATCTAGATATATGAGGCTGTTCACAACCACTGACCTCATGTGGCAACCCTTCGCCATCTTTGAATAAGTTTGAAAATGCTCAGTTTTACATATCCTGTCCTTCATTCACTAATCCTTCAAAAAGGGACCCTAAATGTAGTCGTGCTTCGATGCCGCAGGCCCAGAGTATTAAATTAGTGTGCAATTCTTTTACCTAAATGAGTAAGTGCTGCTGTCTTCTGTGTTTCTGCATTAGTCCCTCATGTTAAAGACTTTGGCTAGGATATGTCCTTAACCCTATTTTCTCTATTTCCTGGTAGTGACAGTTTCATACATCCATTCATCAACATCTTGGCTCTTATGGTGCAAAAAATGGGGCAAGTCAGGTAAGTGTCCCAATTCAGCAGTTTTGAAAGGCAGTAACTAATGATATCTCAGGAACGGGGCTGCTGCTGTTTCCCTGAGAACTTTCCTTCCTGTTCCATTGTGTGTTTGTGTGGCTGGATAGCTAGCTAATGGCCTGTCTCTGATGAATTAGAGGGTCTGACACCCAGCAAACACACTCTCTCAAGGTCAGATTACCATATCTGGGGGGTTTAACAATTTAACACAGCCCCAAGTCAGACAAGTTGGCTCCAAAGGAAGAAATTGCTTTTAAAGCAGAGAAAACATACAGTGATATCTGCTACTGATGTCCCCAGCAGTGGCTGTGATGTCAAGTGTCCATTTATTCATCTCTCTCAGTTAAGGCACTCTTGCAGTTGTGCACTCGGCAATGTTATCCATTTTCTTTATTGAAAACTGCTATTCAACTCTCCAGCCTGTGTTAGAGTCCTCTAACACCCCACAAAGTGCTTAGTGAATGTGCTCTGCTGAAACATTTCCATATTTCTTCACAATTGCATCAAGCTGTTTTCAAATACAGGGACTATTATGTTCCATTATGGAGTCTAACATATTGTTTAATGCATTGTATTGATTTATCACTGATTGTGGTCAGTGTATCAGCCTAGTTGTCAGGTGGACACTTTCACACAGATGTACACTCCGGTCTGTGTGCGTTTACAATTTTTTTGCACTTCAATAAGTTCAGTTTGAAAGAAAGTAATTGATGCTACATTTAAGTGCCAAGAGTGAGCTTTTTCTTTAGGTAGATTAAAGTCAATATAAGAATAACTGTGTGGCTAGTGTAGCACTTTTTACAGCATTGTAACTACGTGCTTTTTTGGACAGCTGTATAACGTTTATTTATGCACAAAAGAGGTCAAAATACACTGAAATTAGAGAAGTTCAGTAATTCTACTGAGACTGTTGGAGGTCAGTCAATATGAAGAGTAAAGAGCTGTGTATTCAAGTGAGAATAATAGAGCTGAATAAAGCAAAAAATCTATATAAAGTTATATCAAAGGTAATTGGTATGACAAAATCCACACTTGAGTACACTTAAAAGCAGTTGCACAGTGGCTGGTAGACTGGATCATGAGTCTTGAATAGAATAATTTGAAGAATGCAGAATACGTGAATAGTGATGTACACTTCCATGTTTCCTTTTTGACGGTCAAGAGAGGATCATAACCTCAGAGGATTTATTAAACATTGGGTAAAATTCAAAAACAAGAAGGTCAGGTTGCGTTTCAGACAAGTTCTGGAGTAAATTTCTAAAGAGTGATGAAAGAAAAAGTAACCTCTATCAAAATGATGAAGAAAGTGGGCAGAAAAAAGTACAAGCTCATGAACCGAAATATACTACCTCATCTGTTAAACATGGTGGAGGTTCTGTTATTGCTTGGGCATGGCTGCCAGTGAAACTAGCAGACTGGCATTTATTTATGATTTCACTGATGGCAGAGGATGAATGCTTACATTCTGTGTCTTCAGATTCAGTCAAATGCATCAGAATCGTTGGTTGGCATTTCATCATACATCATTTGGACAACGATCCAAAGCTTACAGCCAGAGCAACCAGAGAGCCTTTAAGGGTGAAAAGGTGCTATTTGACTGGCAAATCTAACTGAGCTGTGTTTGACTTGTTGAAGGCCAAAATCAAGCTGAAAGTGGCTGCAATTAAGAGCTGGGAGAGGATCACCAGGGAAGATAGAAAGCATGTGCTTGAAGTATATTCCTCAAAAAATTATGAATTGGGATTTGCTTTGGCTCTGTATGTTTCTGCCCAAACCATTTGTGTCACCCTAAATGCACTAAAAGGGACCATATTTCTTTCTGTATTGATACAACTTACTCAAATTAAATAGAATCGTCATATTATTTTCAATCCCAATGTGCTGAAACAGCGAGCCTAAAGAACAAAATGTCTTTAACCATGTAACAACTGTGCAGGGTGTGTTGTCAGGAACACAATCAAACAGACACTTTGCAAGCATGAAAATTACATAAATATGGAAACTAAAAAAGAGAAGACATGAACTCTTATATCTAAACCAAAAATATGGACAGGCACGCATGTGTGCTCATAGAAGCAGAATGTTATACGTAAACGCATACACACATCCACCCACACACCTGCCATATGTGTCTGCAGGGAGCTGGCTAAAATGTTAAGCTATGTGCATGGCTGCCTCACGTCGACGCCTCTCTCCTTATTTCACAGCAGCACCTGGTGGTGACAAAGAGCACAGAGGAGAAAGTCTCCCCAGGAGAGGGGAGGAGAGGAGAGTCTGTCCATTCCTGAGACAACAGACTATCCCTATCCTATCATGTACTACCTGCCTGTCAATCCAACTCAGGGCAGCTTAATTTCACTTTGAATTGACGATGTTCGAGCCCATGCCAAAGTTTGAGGGATTTTAGACGCACTACCTAAGCCAAGGAGCATAATGAATGAAAAGCCCCTTCCCAAATTGATTTCAAACTAAATCAAACCCTGGTATTCAATTATCTGCCAGAGCTGCCACTGAGGAACTTTAAAAGTTGTATAGGCGGAGAAAAAGGAGAGAAAGTGAGGAGAGGGAAGCAGGACTGTCGGAGCAGAATGCAAATGACTCCATCCCTGCATAGTGTCAGAACAGGTGGCCCAGTGGTAGCGCTGGGGCTGATGAATGAGCTGTTGAAGTGGAGCCCATTGCTACCTCTAGCTAGTGGCAGCTCCAATTCTGCCTAGTTAAGCATTTGGCCTCCTCTGCCAGGAAGGCTTAATTGAAGAAATCATCACAGGGACAGGGACAGATTTGGTGTTACGGGGACCAAATTGTCTGTCTGCCTAACCAGACTGTAACATCATAATAGTTTGATAATATCCATCCACTAATCACAGGAAAAGTATTCCATTACAGGATTCAGACCAGGACAAATTCCCTTTGAATTATGTTGCACCCTTGTGATTTGCTTTGGTCCAAGCCTTGTAGAAATGTCCCCCGTTTTGGCAGTTTTACCTGTTAAACTCTAAACCTAACAACGCATTTGCTGCAGTCAGAAGTCTATTGGTGTATTACAGGCTCCCACTGTTGCTTAAAAAACCCCAATAAACGCAGTTAACAGAGACATACTGCTGCTTTGACTAATGTAATACATCATGTTGAACAGTACGTGTTTCGCCGCTTTTTCTAACATGCTTTTATCACTCAGTTAATTACTGCTTTAGCATGGTTTAATACAGGATTACAAGTGCTACGGGAAGACAAAAAATGTGGCATCTGCTTTTGTTTTTTCTTGATTTGTTATATTTGTTTTAGTTGAACACTGCCTGGTGGGCATTATTCACACCAGACAAGCAGACCGTGAGGCAGGGAGCAGAGGGAGCACACTCGATTGGTTTATCTTAGCAGAGACCAGTGACTTTTTTTTATTGTATCAGGGAGTGAGGGTAATTATTGGTAAATTACAAAAACCTGTCCTGTCAGCGATATCAAGCAGAAACCAATCAAGTCATTGACACTGCAATAGCGATCCAAAAAACAAGTAGCCTTTGGCCCCCTGCCGCACCTGCGCGCAGTGTATCAAATGTTTGGCCTAACTAATGAATGACTGGATGCAATTATAATGTACTTTTTCTAAAATCGGCCCTGCCATAGTGTTAATTACATAATTACTGAAGATGTCAGCTCCATGCGGGAGGGTGGAGTATCAGTACAGAGAGTGGAGCTCACAGGGAGGCAAGTTGCTTTGCTTTCAGAGATGAACTATAGACGCTTCTTTGATTCATGATGCCGGCTTTGTGGAAAATATCGCCTTTGCCAAGTTAATTTTGAAAAGGCCAGCATATTTGGGCAGAGACAATCAGCCTGACCTTTCTGAGAACAGCTCCAGTTTTCACTCTTTCACCTCTTTTGTGTTCAATTCCCCTTTTCTCTCTTTCTTTCTTGCTTTGTTTCTTTCTTTGTTTTTCGTTCATTTCCTCCTTTCTTTTCTTTACTTTCTTTCCTTCCTTCATTCACATCTCTCCTGTCTCTGTTTGTTGTTGTTGACATACAAATGCGTGACAGTAGCATCTGCTAATAGACACAACAGTTGTTTATCAACGCATTCCACTGTTAGAACGGCCTTCCTGCTTCTGTTGGAATATTTGTACAAATTTATTGGAGGCTGCCTCTATTAGACGCGGGCCTTTGCTGGGAAACGAGTATGCCTCTAGTTTAGACAGACAATTGTATTCTCCTGCGTGTGTACTTCACTAATCAAGGCAACGCAGATGACTTTGCCGTTGTTCTGTGTGCTGTTATATCATGCAGATGATTGGAATATCAATTCATTCCACATTTGCAGCCTTGTGGCTAATTTGCAATGGCTGTATATCAAATGTGTCATGAGGATGGGGCACCATATTTCCCTTACAGAGAATATAGAACAGAATTTATCATTTGCCATTCAATGCGTGGCTCTCCCTGGTGCCATTTGCAATGAAAACTGAGCAGTATGTGTGTGTATGAGAGTGAGTCAGAGAGATAGACTGTAAGTAAGTGTTAATGTATTTATATCGAGTGTGTTTGAGAGTATTTGACGCTGGGTCTGGGGCTGCAGAGAGACCAGGTATAATGGGACCAAGGCACCCAAAACAGGATGCTGATGAGGAGCCATGCTGAATAATCATGTACCATCACCTCTATTCTACAGACAGGAAGGGTTCTCCATCACAGACACAACCCCACCTTCATCCCACACCACTTTCCATATTCAACCATCCCTAGGGATGGATCAATCAAGCTATTCCTATTTATGACCCAATGCGATACCTGAGGACCGAACTGGTACCAGTGTTAAATTTGTACGCTGAATTAGTCAGTATGATGAAAAGATGGAGAATTATTCTTTTATGTGAGAGGAAAGATCAGGCTCAACTTAAGAGACTTGCCTAACTTTGCAAAAATAAATAGATTCAAGAAATTAATTTACTTTGGTATTTATTAGCAACATATTAATGAAAAGAGGCCCAGGATTACGGTGAAAAAGTAAAGCTTGATTTATTTGCAGTGGTCTCATTCCAGTTCAAAGTCAGAATTATTAGGCTGCTGCACACTGCTTGCATTTACACTTTACATTTACAGCTGCTTTCTCCTTTTTCCTCTTCACACACAATCGTGTAGAGCAGAAAAGAGACAGCTGAGGTAAAATGCTGTTGATCGAGTTGACAACAATATATTATGTTACCGTAAGTATAATAAAAGCTTCCCAAATGTTACACTGAACCAGCATCCATGTAGGTAATTGTCAGATTTGTTCAGTCAGCTCGCTTTGACCATGGTCTGCAGTTAAGTAAAAAGCTTTTGCAAACTCACAAATGGAAGCTGTTGGTGTAGTTGGCGTGAAATACCTTCAAACTGCTGACCCTTTGCTGTTAGCTTCCTCCATGGTACATTAGCTCTGTTGCTAGCTGCTGCTGTTCCGTGTTGAAGTAAACACAGAACAACATAAAGCAGAATGGAACTGATCGGACCGCGGATCAGCTCATTGTCACCAATATCCGATTCACATATTGGATTGTTGTATCTCTGCGTGTCCCCTGAAACTAATCCAACTAGTCAACATGTCTTCATTTTGAATTTCAAGCAAGAAAGATTTTTAGAAGAAGAAACAGAAGGCTGGAAAGGTTTAGGAAAGAATAAAAACTTGAAAATCTCATAAATAATTAGGTCTATATTGCATATATTGATTATACATCATGTATGAAAAGAAGTAAAAATGGGTGGGGGTTCACAGCTCTGTAGAAGACTACATGATCAAGCTGTTTAAAAATTTAAGTTTCTTGATTTGAAATTCCAAAGAACCTTTGGAGCTCATCATCTATTGTACTTATTACCATTAAAGATTTAGAGAATCTACAGAAATCTCTGTATACAAGGGGCAAGGTTGAAAATCAATCTCGGTCTCTATTTATTCAATTCCACAATGGGGAAATTCACTTATTACAGCTGAACAGCTGAATGATGGTAACTTAAAGATATATTACGAAAAAAATAAAAGAGATATATAAGAAAAATTGTGTACAAAAAAGCCAAAATACTACATTCTTCTGTTCTTTTTTTTAATTATATGTACTAAACTTGTCTGAAATAGATAAAGGTATGTACAGTTACTCTACTCTACAGTTACTTTACATACTTTTTCATATGTACATAAAGTGCAGTAGGATCGATAATAATATACATGGATTTTTAAACATTTATTGTTCCGTTCATGGGTATGGTACAGCACTAATGCTTAGCTACACATTTGTTAAGGCATTATTAATGCTGAATGACTTGCACCAATTTTGGAGCAACATATGCTGCTATTGAGGTGTTTGGGGTTTGTTGGTGGTGGGGTTTTTTTTTTATCAAAACAGTGCAGAATCATATTTTACACATATTTCAACAGCATGGCTCAGAAGTAATCTGGGTGCTTTGCTGCCTCCAGCCCAGACCTGCCAGGAGTAGAAAACATTTGGTACATTATGAGCTAAGATATATACCGAAAGAAGCCCCAAACCTTTGTACAGTTCAAACCCTATATCAACCAAGAACTGCAAAAAAACATTTCACTTTGAGAACTGCAGTAATTGGTCTCCTCAGTTCCCAAATGCTTTTTCTTTTTAAAAGAAATGATACGTTACACTGGTCAACCCGCCTCTGTCCTCGCAAGTATTTTTAAATTAAAATTGAAAATATTATTCAGTTTCAACATTTGTGCTATTTTCTATTAAATGTTAAAGCGATTTCTAAATTATTGTTTTCTTTTTTTCTTTTTTTTAAATTTGCATTTTTTACATCATCCCAATGGGGGGAAACAGGGTTGCGCATACTGCCAACAGGACAAACTCTAGGAAAACTTTTCTAAGATTGGAAAATAATTTACCTTCTCCCTGTTCTCTTTTATACTTCCACCACTGCTTCCTGCCTCGGTAGTCTGCTGTTTTCACAGGAAATTAGCCAGATGTCCCCTGAGGTAGATCTCGTGCGCAGCAAGATATCTGCCTGTCAAGGTGTTCTACGGCTTGTGCATTCATTTGCTGCATGGAGTCTCTCACACTCTATTCCCCCTTCTTTTACCTGATGCCTGCATCTGCTCCATCATCTAAGGCTAATTCTATATGCTTTCTCACTCCAGTGGACATCTAAGGCATTGATACACATTCATCAAGACCTGACCAACAATCTTTTATAAATAGTTTATTGTTCTTGTCTTCTGTGAAGGTTTGGACAATCACTATGCTAGAGTACTACCTTGAATTTCGACCTGTATTCTAGGTGTTATAACCCTGGGTAAACAAGACTTGAGATCACTCTTTTGAAGAATAATTGTTCTGCTATAAGAAGGTCTAGCCCGGTCCCTGGCCACAGTGGGTATAAGTGCTTAAATACTCCTTGACCTGAAGCACTGTATTTATCACATTTTGTTTTATGACCCCATAAAACGGTCCCCTGATGAATTTGATAGGTTATGAAAACATTTCCATCCACTAACAGTAACAGTTTCAGAGGGACAAATCTGTACAGTAACTTTTTCCAGTTGCCATATTCTACCTCAGGCTAGTAAACCAGTCAAAGTGCTTTATTCTGTTCTTGTTTTGCAAATCTTTTTCCTTTCCCAGTTGAGGAACATTGTGATGAGTGACTGATAAGGAAAGAAATTATTAAGTGAATGGCCCTTTTACACAAGAGATATAAAAAGAAAATAAACCAGACATAGTAGGAGAACACAATAACTCTATGGTTGTTTTTATTTTATTTTAATTTTTTGGTGGCAATAACTTTCTTTATGTGACTCCTTTTTAGACCATCTTGTGTTCACACTTTCGTGGTTATCATCACTTCAGGCCTTTAGCTAAAGTTGGGTTCAAGTCATTGAAATGGGTCAGATTGTGGCCCATTTTTGCCCCTCTCCATGAGAACAGAAGGTGGATGTCATTCACAGTGGGGGAGCCCAGGGAGGAGCAGCACCTCTCGGGATCTGTCCTCAGTAAAGAATCGCTGAAACAGGGAATTCAGTGGCCCAAGACTTCTGCAACACAAAGGACTGTCCTCTTGCTCTGGCACAGAGGGGATGCAGTCAGCAAAGTACCTCTTATAGCCAACACCAGAGCACTGGATTCATTGTGTCTTTTGTAGTCTTTGAGCCACTGTGCTGCTTTTTTTTTCTTTTTTTAAAATTGTATTATTATTTTGCTTAACTCATCCAGACACCTTGGTGTGCCAATGACGGATGGAATTTTTTATTTATTTTTTTAAAAGAAGCCATTTGGGGATGTCTGACACAGCACGTTGTAATTGCCAATTAATGCTAACTAGCTCTGAGGGAAAAAAAATCAGTTCTCTTGTTTTGGTGCAGTGGAAAAAGGACTGAAAGGACAGGTCTGTGGGATCGAGGCTTTAAACATATAAATATTGCGTTTGTAGAAATGCTTGTGTTTTTTGCCAAACATGATTAAGGAAAACATCTTTTAATTAAAGATACTGTGGTGCTCTTAATAGGTTAGATTTTTACTCAGTTATGTTATAAGTTATTTAGCAGTGAAATGGTAGATCACATTGCCATCATCAATAATCCACTGAATAGGTGTTTTGACAACCCAGCTGTTTTCTTCAGTGCATGAAGCCTACATTGTAAAAGAAAAAAAGAGAGAGTCACGTTCACACATGCTAATACACGTACAACACAAACACACAATGCAACACACTATATTTATGCAATAGGACACATTTGAGACCTGACTGCCAGAGCAAGGGGGAACGTGACAGGGGCTTAGGGGTCTCCCGTGAGCTTACACCTCCTTATTTTGTTGATTGCCCCATGAAATATTAACAGTGGCTGCCTCCCCTCTGAATAAGTCAGTAGAGTAGTAAGGGGTGAGGCCTCACACAGTGTTTAATATGTGCCCCTTAAGGCCACTGGTTTGTCTTAAAAAATAGTTATTCTTTCTAATACCTCTTATTTACTTTACAAAAAAATTGTCTAAGCCTCTCCTTAATTTCTTTATGTCTTTTTCATTCATTTTCTATTGTGTATTAGCTTAAAAATTACACTATTTTTTTACACGTTCTCTTCTTCTCTCATCGGCTAAAAAGAGTAAGACAAAAAGTGAGATAGAATACAGGAGAGTGTGAAATAAGCAAGAAAGAATGAGCGCTGGGATTTTGTGGGCATTACATTATCAGATAGCCATAGCCAGTGCTTTGGCTTCTTTGCCTCAGCCTGTTGTTGTCCTCCGTATTTTTTTTTTTACCCGTGCTAAAGGGAAATGGTTGTTGAATGGCAATCTGTTTTATGAGGCATGCAGGCGTTTTCTGATCCGTTTGTTCTGGCTTTCCCTCTCGGACCAGACCAACCATTTAAAGGTGACTACAAGACAAAACAGCAAATACCATGAATAAATTAATCAGATGCTTAGATGTTTATTTTTATGTAGATTTGGTAGCGTTTGGGTTGTTGTGCAACCTTCAGACGAACCATATTGGTGAAGAGGACATATCAATGCTCTATTAGATGAGTCTTTGCTATTCCTTTTATAGAAAGTCTGACAGTGACAGTAATAAACCCTATTTGCTTCCCTGTTTCCATTCAACCCACGTGAATTTGCACACCAACTATTTCCTAATCCACAGCCATCTGGCTGTAGATGATTGAGCGCCTTTCCAGAGCATCTTGCAGTACGTTCACTTGGCATCAGAGAGTAAAAAAAAAAATAAAAAATCTAATTTAATTAAACTGAAAGAATATCATTAAGGTTCTTAATGATGATTAATGTCTAAATAATAAAAAACTTTTATGAAGTATTAGGTTATTATAGTTCTTGCTGGATGTGAAATTATTCTTTCAGGTGCAGAACTTTGTTATAACAAATAGCAACCCTCATTACTCATGTCATTGGCTTCTGGGTTAGAGATTCAGACAGATCGGGAATCCATTTTATCTCTCCACTGGATACTTTCTTCTCTGTAAACTATAGAACATTCGGCCATCTACTCAGCTCTGAAACCCGCTGACAACCGGCTCTTTGTAGTTTTCTTCCTGTTGACTTATTTTCGTACTTTCCATTCCCTGTGTTAAAACAAATGGCAACGGTAGGAAAGAAAAAAGAGCTGAAAAGTTGACATTTAGCTTAAATGGAGGTGGAATGGGGCACAGGGATGCGGCTGTAACGATGCAGGGGAGGCTAGGGCTTCTTTTCTCTTCCCGTCCTGCTAAAACAAGATTTATGACCTCACGAATACCACCATATTTTAGCAGCTGATGTACACTGTGGGTGGTTTATCTGGGATTGAGGGCTCTGCTGTTGAGCCTATCACTGTTGGGTGTCTATGAGTTACAATGGCAACATGCAGCAAAAAGGACAGCGTATTATTGGTCTGTGGTGTCTCCCATATCTTTTGAGTCCAACGTATGACACATTTTCACCACAGAGCACTAAGCATTTGTTCTTCTGTTTGTTTGTTTTTTGCTTTTTTTTCTTACCAGATCAAAACTCAGAGTCAAAGAGAAAAATTCACGGCTCGAGGAGGAAAAAGAACAAAATAAAACCCTATAAGTCAACCTCTTTTATTCTCCAACTAAAATTCCTTCTATCCATTTTTCTGGAAGAGCATGGGGAGTCATGGAGCACTGAATGAAAGAGCTTATATTCATCTGTGCTCCCTGTTTTGTGTGTCATTGCCATACCCTTTTGCTCTTCCCTCACCACTTTCCTCTGGCAGTGTAATTGACAGGCTTCAGCAGTTAAGACCTCCAACAGCTCTTTCTTCATTTGGAGACACTTTGTCGGTTTTAATCAGGGCTTTAATTGGCAGTCTGGCAGTGGGTGAGTGGCACCAGGGGCTGGGGCAAAGAGGGGACACTGACTTTCCTGAGATAGTCATTTGTGCTCCCCACCCCCCCTTCCTTCTTGTCCTTCTCTCAGTACTGCTCTCTTTTTCTTCCAACGCTTTTTCTCCCACCTGATTCTGACTCTTATTTACTCCTGGTTCCACAAATATTTAGTCATAAATCAATATGTTTATTTTTCTACTCTGTGTTTTTATTTTATACCTTTGTACTATCTGTTATCCCACAGAAACACACTGTTACACACAGATAAAAGAGTGTGCTGATGGCATTACTGATATAACACACACAATCCAAAATATAACACATTCCAGTCGCTTTATCATCATCTGTAAGAGTGTGTGTGTGAACAGTAGCTGAGGGTCCTGTGGGCTCTCGGTATTGTTTTTAAACTGGGCTGCTATGTGTAGCTGATTTCTGAGCCCTATATGGCAGCTTGTAGGACAGGCCAGTATGTGCTTCGCTCCTGCCAGTGGTGCTGAATCTAGGACACCAGGACTCTTGTCTGTGATTCTCCCTCCCGCTGAGGTGTTAGTAATGCCAGGGGACAAACTAGAACGGATTGAAAAAGCGTGAAAAATAGGTGGTGGGAGGTAGAGAGAAGTATAGATAGGCTGAATAAAGAGAATATGTCCCAGAATTCTTTGTCAGAATCTTTTGTTGGCAGTTGAAGTCCTGCTTTTGAACCAGGCGCAGCAAAGCCATGAATTGTCTGTCATTTTGATGACATGACAGTTATTGTCAGTGCTGCCCGCGCTAAAGCGTGCCTCTGTTCTAGTTTGGTTGTATCTTGCTGTTTATAGACTTTGCGTATTTGTGCATCTGTGTCGAAGCACAATCGCAGGCTGAAAAAACACCCTATAATCAACAAGCATCCTGTGTATTTGCCAGGCCAATTAAGAGTCATTCATTTGCTAATGAAGGCCCTGTCGAGGTCTAAACTGCTCCTAGGGGCATGCAGACATGCAGTCAGCACACACGCGCAGCCCTCAGCGAAAGCTCAGCGCCACCAACATAGTCATCAGCCTGTGCCCGCTGCTGTGTGCGTGCCTCGCGTTGCCCACTCAGCACATCTCACCAGCAGCCGCTAAACACTAAAAAGTATAATTGAATTCATTATTTCCTGTTTTATGACTTGTTCCGCTGTGGTTTTAATTCGTCCTGTAAAAGATGAGGCAGGCAGGCAGGCAGTTCTTCTGTATTGAATTCCCTCCAGTTCCCCTCTCCCAGGCTCCCTTGTTCTGCTACCGAGCCCAGGATTTTATGAGGTGGGGCTCTCCTGTGTCGTGGGAGCCGTCTCTACCGCTAATCAACTCCTCAAGGTTGTTACCTCCATGCCATGCAGGAGGAGGTGGAGATGTGCTGCCAAATTGCGCGCCTAGCTGCCTCTTTAATGGGCTAACTGCTTGACCTTCACAATGACTCCATCCTAACTCCGCTCTGAAGAGACGGTTCATCTGTGTATTGATTTAGTCATGAGAATATAATCTAAAAACATTTCTGTCGATATTTCTTCCCTGCCTTCAGCCTCCTGGAGTGAGATGATGTTCAGCAAGGTTATCAACAGCATCTTTGTGTTCATTGGAGACACACTGTATTTTTTTGCAATAAGAAGCCTTTATTTTAGACTTTCTTAGACGCGTACTTGGCGGAGTCGTTGAACAGTCAGTACCTCTGGGCTCTTCACTTCAGCCCAGCGACTGAAGATGACTGCAGTGCTTCCAGCAGTGGCTGCCTTATTGGTTCCTCTGACTCCAGAGACATTTTCCACTCTCTTCCCCCTTTTCAAGCTTCCTTTTCTGTCTTATTTTTTGTCCATACATCAATCCTGTCATCATTGCTTTATGGTCAGAGTCTCTGCAGGGTTGCTGACCTCCTAAACGCTGACCAAAATGGATTCAATGCATTCTTGGACTGAGGACAGTATCCCATGCTGTTATCAAATAACAAAAAAAATAGGTCTGTGCTAGCACCTCTTGGTGACAGAACATTGATTGACAGCTAATAAGACTTTGGCTGTCTTTGTTATAACTGTATTCGGTGTTGTTTCTTTGGTTTTCACAACTGTCGCCATATTTCTCCTTTCTGTTCCCGGACTGGACTGACTCCTGCTCCATGCAGCAAATATGACTTGTATTTTACTATTGGTGTGATCTAACAGTTTTATTTCATGGTGTCAACATGAAATTGGAATCAGATCATAAAGCATTATGGTGCTTATACAGAGATGAACAGCAGTGTAAATCAGCAAAGTGCACTTCTGGCTCAGGTAGAATTTAAATCTATTGTGAATTTTTAGTACATATGTATTTAGTGGTTGGGACGAGCGTCAGTGATGACGGTAATGATCATAACAGGCAATGTACCATGTATTCATCTGTTTGTTTTAAGACCTCAATTTGGCACACCTGCCTGTGAGACATTTTGCTGTGCATGAGAAGCAGCAGACGAATAAGAGAGGATCCTGTGTCTTATGCAATTTGGAAATGTAGGCCACCTGGTTGGTATAGGGGTAAATGTGGGTCTTCTTTTGTTCCTGCCATGAGTGGGTCTTGCTCTGATGATGTCATGTGTAGTTGTTTCTATAGCGGGATCCACTGTGGGCGGCTGAGCCTGGCACAGAGGTACAGGGGGGATTTGGTAAGTGTCATGATTTCACTGAGATTCAGCAAAGCCCTAAATACAGGCTGAGATAAGCTATGTGTCAGAACACAAAGTGAAGAAAATCTGGAGACAATAAATATGCAGAAATTTAGAAACAGAGAAAAAAATGCAGGAAAAGAAATCATAAGTGTGGGTTTATATATGATATAGATGGGATATAGATGGGATATGCAACAAGACCCCCTACACGGAAGTCCTCAGTACCTTTGGACAATGTTTATTAAGAGATAGTAAAATAAAAAAATAAGACAGGTTGTATGTGATATGCATTTGAGTAGTTTAGGGAGGAGGGGGGTATTTTCAACACATGCCTGGCACGTACAGCTCAGCCGAGCAAAGGAGCTTTGTATCCTCCTCACCAGGGGAAATAAAGAGAAGGTGAGACAAAAAAACTTTTCCATTGCTCCAGGCTACTGTTACCTGGCAGCCGCCAAGGAATTTAAAATATCATTCTGCCGCTGCATATTTTCTAGAAATCTGTGACAGACACACTTCTCTCTTAAATGTTTTCTCTCTCACACACACACAAACACAGATTGCCAAACCTTCACGCACAACCTAGAGTGGGGAGAGAGGGAGACTCCCTGGCCTCAGGCAGCAGGAGGTGGTGGCTTTTGTTTTGGACGTCGCTCCTGTCGATGTCTAAAAAATTATGATGTTGGTTTCTCACTGTCAAATAAGCTGCTTCTTTGACTCCCAGCCATTTGCATAGGTAGCGTTATTCCACCAGGAAATATGGGGCAGCTTCAAGAAAACTCCACTTTGGAGAAGCGGGTGGAATAAAGGCGGGTGGAGGAGAGTAAGTGATAGTGATGGACGGTGTGATATAAATAGAAGTGGTGATGGCAGGATAATGCATGGCTCTTTCTGCTGGGCCGAGGTTTAGGCCTGTCAGTGAGACAAGGAAGAAGGGAGGAGGTGAGGTGAGAGAAAGAGAGAGGGAGAGAGAGAGAGGAAAAATGGGGGAAAGGAGGTCTGGGTGTCTTTTCCAGGTCACCGTTGGCTCCTAGAGGTGCGGAAGAGCCCTTGATTAATTATGATCATTATTATTATCATCTTGGCCAGTGGCATTAATCACCGCCATGTCAGAGTGAGAACTGGACAGGGGGCAAGGGGAGAGTAGGAGTGGGGCATTTTGGACATAGATTGTTGAGATGCTAGACACACCTCTATCCCAGTGCCTCTCACGTGTCGGTGCTCAGCATCCATATGTCGACTGTCAGTGCAGCATCTATCAAGGTAGGCCTGTTGTCAATCCCACAGCTCCAAAGCAAACTGACTAAACGCAGGGTGATCAATGGCGGCTCTTTACTTGAACCAGATGCCAATAAAGTCAGCCAAGTATGAATTGACTGCTAACCTGACAGCCAGCCATCCAACTGAAAAGACTGTTTGCGAGGTCATCCATGGTTGAACTGTAATGAGTGGCTATGACAAGCTGTGTTAGTGTCAGCACACAGAGATTTGCAATAAAGCAGTTTATCTCAAATGAGTGCTGGGTTCAGGTATTGTCATCAAAAATCATCTCGAAATAGAAGCTTTGATTCCACCTCCTTATTGGTACTTTGTAGGCTTGCAGACTTTGTAAGCTTTTAAACAAATTTCATTTGTGCGTTTGATTTCTTTTAAATAAGTTTGTAATGAAATCATTCTAACCGTCTTTTGGATGTTGTCAGTATTGTGATAGCTTAATACAGATGCAAATGCTTCATCATATTTAGCCTTTCACTTTCTTCATCAATTTTCTTTAACGGACTATGTTGTCTATTTTTCACCTTCACATCTCCCCTGCCCTCCATGTGTGCTACACGTAATGATAGACAGCTCCACGCAGCCGTGACAACATGAGCTGGGTGTTCGTTGCCAGCCAGCCGGCAATACTGGGCACTCCACTCTATCGAGACGTCTCCCTGAGTTTTATGAATACATGTACACAGCTCAGAGTGGCGGTGGATTTGTCTTTATAAGTCTGGGTGACACGTCCGCAGCGGCCCCACTTCATTTATTCCACTTGCGTAGATTAAGGCTGGCATTACAAGTAAGGTCACACCATGCATCAATGTTACCGCGACACCACAGCGCTGCTGAGCATGCTCAGGCGTTGCCATTACTCCGCCCCAGTTTCTCCACAGGAAATTTCTATTAATTGCTTGTTTTTTTCATCTTCCTCATACTCTGATTTTCCTTATCCTCGACCCTCATATTTCTCCCCATCACAGTGTGTTGCTCTGAAGTTTGAACAGGTGTAAACATTGCTCCAGGAATGGCTTTGAGCCTCATACTGTGTCAGAACAGGTGCGCTTCTGGACAGGAGGTGTGAGGCAGGTGTTAGATGAAGCCTCGGCTCACGAGTGTAACTGTCAAAATGTCTGTGTTCCCCCTTCTGTGATGACATGTTAATCCCTAACACTTGGTCTCTGTTGGGAGCTTCTGCATCACTAAGTTTGAAAATAAACAGCAAGACGAGAAACATCCTTCACTGACACCTGAAAACTCACTCGTTTTAATTAATTCCAAATATCGTGCCCCACAATCACCCCCCCCCCTTTTTTTTTTGAACCATTTCACTTCTTCTGTCTAAAAAAGCCCCTAGATGTTAAAAAACCTGAATGATGCTACATTGTAAAGTAGGTTATCTCAAGCTAGAAACACATTCTTGGTTAGATTTCTCATGAGAGGAGAAGTTTGACTTTGTAAATGCAGCTCATTGGTAGCTGGTGGGCCGAGGTCCTCTCAACCTTAACCTGGCCTCTTTTAGCGCGGGGACTCAGGGACAGCAACAGGGACGGTCATTTGTCCTTGCAGGTCTGAGTCCTTGTGAGGCAGAGAGGAGCTCTTAGCTGTGTTGGTATTTATATCAGCCTGCTCCTTGTTTATCCAGGACTTTACACGAGCTCCCTTGGCCTCTTAAGTAGGGACTATCTCCTTGAAACATAAACTTGACAAAGTGGAGGGTGGCAGTTGTCAAGGGCTACTCTTTGCCTGTTTTCAGTGCTGTGGGTAAAATATAAAAGTCTGCGGAGAAAAAAAAAAAGCTGAAGTGGCATAGCAGTTTGATGTGTATTGTTTTGTTGTTTACTATATCTATCTTATCTTGTATACTATATCTGGTGCTGATTTGTGGTTAGATGTCCTGGCATACTGTATGTGTGTCAGATGCCAGTGTCTCAGTCTTCTGCCTGTTGTCTTGTGTGAGTCTCTATCACAAGCCCGCAGTTGTATTTTTTTTTTCACAGGCTGTTGGGAGGATTTATTCATCTTTTACTACTTCACTGAAACAGACTCGTAACTCACGAATGAACTCCATTCCACTCCAACGCCCTGGCTTGCTGTGCTTCGAGCTCCATCCTTAGCATCTTATAGCCGTCAATCAGGCTAATCTGCTCCTGCTCACGTAGCCACAAAAGGCTTTGACATCAAAGAATGGCAGGCCTGCCGTCGAACCGTACTCCCCAGCTCTAAGCTGTCCACACAACATCTGCTCAGTCTAACACAGTCCCAAAGAAGGGTCACAGGCAATTTACAAGCAGATATAACTAAATATGATATCCTCAGTTTAATATGTTGTTGGAAGAGGTGTTTGTAAATAGTAACAGATAGGTTGTTATCATCGTTAAATAAAAGCTCCTGCTTTTTAGCGCGTGTCAAAAGAGTTTTTCATTATTACGGTTGGCTTGTTCGCGAATGTTTACAAAGAACACTCGCTTCATATTTTATAGGCTCTATTGATTGTCTTGTCACCAAGCTTTTTCCTTTCGTAGTCACTCAGGTGATAAGATTTCTCCGTCGCCAGCCTTTTGTGTCTTGATGGTGGGAGTTTATATGAAGTAAGGGCCATCACTGTCACCCCCGCATATCTAAAGATGACACATGGATGGCTGCATCATGTAAAGGTGGCATTTGAAGTGACACAGACATGTTACATTACCAATGCAATGTTTGCGGTATTGAGATGACCTCCTCTGCTCTCATCCCAGCTCTTATCCTGCCTGCCTCACCTTTGCCAAACGCCAGAGCTGTTTGTCATGGATGATTTGGTAATAAAATGAGAAAGGTGTTGAGTCAGCGACAGAAGTCTCCGTTCCACCTGGCCCTCTGTCATCCTTTTCCCCTTTCTCACACACATGCTCATTCAAGCACGCACAAGCGCGCTCACACAAACTCTCCTCCCATATCCGTTGCACAACTTGCGCGTGTGCGCATTGGCCTTGACGTCTTTCTCTCACACATACAAGCACAGAAGCAACAAAATACGTGTAAAGGTATACATGTATCTTAAGCACCATAAAAACCGTACCTTCCTCTTTTATATCCCCTGTTCTCTTTTCTAATACCAGATGTTTCATCTTCCCTCGCGTAAAGTTGGCCCCAAAGACATTTGGTAGTGCTGATTATAGCACACATTAATTTGCTGTTAAACAGTTTTATACAGCCAAATTATAGCGTGTTACATGCTATGCTAAGTGCTGGTGTCTGCCAAGTGCAGAAATACATACTGATATTAAAAATCACAGTGCTGTGTAACCCGATCTGCATTTATCATAACTCACATGACTGGGCTGGGTCAAATGACTCAGCAAGGCAAATAATTGGTCTAATGAAGTGCAAAAAGGAGTCTGTCAGAGTCCTTTTTCTGTGCCAGACACACATAACTTCACCTTATTGTAGCTACCGTTACTGACTGATGAAGAGGAGAGGATGGTAATAGAGAACCCAGGCTTGATGGGCTCTTGGGAGCTTCAGCCAACACAAAAGGGCTTCTTGTCATTGTTCTGGCAACTTAAATATTTATAAGAGAGAAATTTTGTTGTGCAGGAATAGTTTGAGTACAGTTACTATGCATGAACTTTGTATGGAATACATTAGATACTGCTTACTAAGCTGTTTCTGATTTAAATTTGAATAGTAGATACTTTTGAGTGATATAGTACTGTTAATCTTGTGGTATTCAGAGCTTGTTGTTACATAGTGGACTGACAAAAAGTGGTGACCTAATGATGTTTTGGCTTCAGCTACACAGCAGAATATAGAGAGCTTTATGATAATCTGCACCATTGTAGTAGTTGAGGATCATGCATTATGCAGACTTTATGCTGTAAAGCACCGTTGTAGGATGCTCTGTGGACCTAACCACCGTCTGTTTCTTATACACCCTTCATGGACACACACACAAATGCATTCAAAATCCTGCTTATTCACATTACTCATATTGCACTTACTGTACCATCCCGCTGTCTTACCTAAGCAGTGCTGATTTTATCCAAGCACAGAGAGCAAGTAAACAACAGTTACCAAGCAGCAGCTCCTCAGATGAATATTGTATACACCTAGTCTGGCTAAGCGTTGTTGTTTATGTCAGGGACAGTGTTTATGGTGCTTGGTGGGCCTCTTAGTGCAGTTAAGCTTCTACAGCATCCCACTATGGCCATCAATTTCTGTACAAGATCGTCTGGGTTTGTGGGGGGTTTTTTTCCTCCCCTTCTCCTCCTCCCTTCTTCCGTGCTCGGCTGGTGTTGCCTGCCTTCTCCCTCGTCTCTGCTTGCCCATCTCACCTTCCTTCCTTCCAGATGGTGCATTTCACAACCTGCTAGGCACGATCAATCAAGCCCAGATGCAGACTGGGCTATTAAGGTCAGTAATGATCGGCCTTTGAGCGTTATGGGCCCGGCTCCTGTTGTAAAGCCATGCATCAAACTCTGTTCCAGCGCTCAGCTCGCCTGCCCTTAACAAGCCAGCTTAAAATATCGGCCGGAGGATACAAAATGAAAAGGGTACAACCTTATCTCTCCAAAGACAGGCCGCTGTAGCCCCAAGGTGTAATAAAACTACAGAACTTGGCCGTCGCCTGGAGTCATCTCTTTTATAAGCAATATCTTTCAAAGATCAGCTAAGCGGTGGGCTATGGGTGCTGGGTAGCGAAATGTAATGCATCACACCATGTTCCCCTGCACAGGAAAACCCTCTGCTCACTATTCAAACCTCTTCAGGAGAGGTAAGTTCTTCCATCCTTGTCTCACACATCACATGGGATTTATATTTAATAGTGTGAGAAACCCTGGAATTGAGAGGGATTTGACAGGCCCTAAACCCTGCCTCCTCTGACCAGGTACAAATGCATGACAAGGACCAGAACTAAATCACACACCAAGGAAGGAGGTGTTTTGAGGTCCTGGAAAACAGCTGCTTTGTGAGACACAAAACCCCAGTTATTTACTTTTAAAGGCTTTAAAACCTCCTTGTCTAACATACGTTGCGGCTATACTTGTATTTAGACCAATTTATTCTTATTTTACAGTCTTTTGGTCTATGTAATGATTTGAATAGTATCCATGAGGTGCCAAGAAGCATCAACCAAGGCTCCATCTGGGGAAGATGGGTGATTGTGGGATTTTTGGATGATGGATGTTTACGTGAGGAAAGATTCGTTTTTTATTTGGTCTACAATATCCTCATTAACATTTCTAGTCCACATGACATTCATTGATATAGATAATTTAGGGTGGAAAAAACTACAGAGGCAATGACAAAATTGTATAACTCACAGTAATGGCATTGAATAAGGTCTCATTAGTTCCCATGAGAAATATACAACTAAATAATACCTCAATTATATGTCAGTGTTGCAAAGAATAGCCATTTGGTTATAAATATCTATCCAAGATTAAGCCCAAAAAACCACAAAAGCTGTTTTATCTGTCCTTTATTGTTAGAAGTTTAGAATAAAGTAGACCTGGGCGACTCCAGGAGCCTACATTTTCTGACTGTACAGTAGCCACGGTTTACTTATTCCATCCATCTGTCTGTACAGGTAATTACCAGTTTTGAGCCTGATTTAGAAGTGAATTTCATTTCCCTTTCAGATTTGCATAACCCATTTTTGTAGGAACTGGAACAAAAATAAAGACCAGCTAAGACTCTGTGATTGTGCCAGTGAAAATCTAGTTTTTGTACGGAGCAAAGGATGGATCTCATAAAAAGCAGTAATATCTTGGACAAAAGCAACAGTCACCTCAGCCTGGTACAGTGTGTTATGATTAGTCTTTGTATGCAAGAGCGCTGCATGTGCTGCCAGCGTGTGTAAACATGATGCCTTACTGTGTATCAGCGAATGGGGGGTCAGGGTGTTTTGTGGTTGGCTGAAGATGCCACGGGACCCTGTCCCTGGTTGGCCAGTGGCCTTGATGTCACCCTAACCACAACACACGCACCAACGGGCAGGGAGTCCAGGTCAGCCCAGCCAGTCAGTCTGGAACCTTTGCACAGGCTCATAAAACACAGAAGCACAGAGCAGAAAATTGAAAGCATCACTGAGGTGCCATGCCTGTGCTGGGGAGGAAGATAAAAGTCTTTGGCCAGGGTTGGAAGCATCTTAGCTGGAGATGCATGCTGGGGGCTATAGGATTTAATAACCTAAGACCAGGGGTTGTGGGGCTGCAAGCACACAGTTGCAGAGCACAGTAATAGTTTACAGTTGTATGACAGTAAACTGCAAACCCCTATGATTAATAATATAGCTGTAAGGCATGACATGGCTGCAGTGTCCTCTGTATCTGTTACTATTCTGTGTTATATTTTTTTATAGATAGTTTGCAAACTGCATCTTGTCATTCACTGTCTTGGACATGAGACAAGTTGTCATGTTACAGCCTGTCATGAGTCTGTCTCCCAAGATCAAATAATGCCTACCCAGAGAGACACGGGTGTTTGTCGTATTGTGTGTGTGTGTGACATTTGGATGAAGTCATCACAGCTCCTGTTTGATCGCCACAGCCCTTTGTGGACATCACTATGACTAAAGCTGTCATAGAAGCAGAGGGAACATGATTTATCCTCAGAGCCACTCCTTCATGCCACCTTTGGCATTCTGTTATAACATAACTAGGCAATAAGCTGATGGATTTTTTTCCAGTTTGGTCCAGGTGTAGCTCCTGTTTATCTTCCTTTCTCTGTTCCCTGCAAATTATTTTCTTCCATGCTGTGCTGTCCACCACTCCCCACACCACACACCTCTGTCTTACCAGTATCTGTTATTCTCCATTTTTTAACTGCGTGTACTCATAAAGCTGATGTGGATTTTATCAGCAGAATAAAAGTGAATGTTAGCCTTAGTGCAGTGAGCCATTTCTTTAACTCCCAGCTTGACAAATGAGTTGTGACCTTGAGTAATAGTTGCCTATTATTCACAAGGCACCTGAGCAGATATAAAGATAGCTTTCCTTTCACAAAGTGGAAGGTATATACAGTATGCATTCACATAACAAAAGTTAGAGGTGGAAAAATAATGCGCAGCTTGCATTTATAAATGAACTTTATTCAAACCAAATTAAACTCAAATCAAATAAATGTTCCAGCATAACCTGCCCCAGTTCTTCTGTGGATTTCAGCTGTCATTATCTCGTTTGCTTCTTATGCAGAATTTCTTCTTCTTCTTATCAATGAAAATAATTCTTTATGACTGTGCCTATGTGATTGCATTTGTTGTCAAGCTTCAGGATAAATCTTTTGCACAGTTCTCGACAAAATTCTTCCCTTCTTTCACCTAAAATCGATTCATATGTAGCAAACCTACAGTGCCAGGCAAATCCCCCCACCCCGTTTTCATCATCAGCTATGTGAACAAAGCTTCAGTACCTTGATACCCACATACAGCCTCTAAATCAAATGCAGAAAATGTGATCTTAGAGTGCTGTGTCATTTAAAAGTAAAATACAGCCCATGTTAGGAACCAGTTTTACTGTAGCACTTGGTTTTCATTTAGTTTTAGGTTTAATACTGCAGTATATTCAAGAGAATATTGGTTCAACCATTTCATTTTTCAAGTTTTAATCTGGTCATGGTTTATTTGAAAACTGGAAAATGCAGTCTAGTCATTAGGATTTTTTTTTTATCACACTTAAAGCTCCCTACAGACTTATAGAAGCTATACAACTTTTTCAATATATATACAGATATATATACCTTATATGTAAGCTAAACATATAATGTAGTTAATGGAATGCGACTAATTAATTTCTGTGAAATTATACTATTTGAAATGCGTAATCACTTCACTTTCTCACACTCACAGTCTGAAGTATAAACAGTCATTATTTTGCTTTTGTTTTCAACTTACACACATACACAATCTAGTGTGCACTAAATTTGCTGGGTGCTATGAATAGCTACAGCCATGGAAAATGGTCTGCTTTCCTCATTTGAACTGATGAGCTTTTTTGCCTTTCTTTGTATTTTCAAAATATCGCTTTTTTTTTCTTGTCTTTTCTTTTTTTCTTTTTTTTTCTTACCTCTGCCGGGGTCTTTTGAACTTGCAGAGTTTCCTTCACTAGTTTTTCTTCTGTTCATGATTCCAGAATTTCAGACCATCAAAAAATGTTGCTCCACCTCCCCAGTTAGTGTCTCACTTCCATTTGCTCTTTGTTTTTGATGTTGCCTTAATTGCCATGTCTAATAACTTGTGGTGCAGACACAGATTTTATATGCAAATGGTGAATTAGGGAATGTAGATATCAATTCATGGATTAAAATGGTAGTGCATATCAGGCTTTAGCGTTATAGATCTGATATAAAGAATGTGTATACACAATTCAGTCTTTGTGCATACTCACAGTTTTATGAATCTGGCCCACATGGTCAATACACAAGGCGAAGAAAAAACCTAAAGCCAAGGAAAGCTAAAGGAGAAGGCTGTCAAAGCTATGTATTTTATTGACAATGCATGAATAAATTCATTTCTACAGCTTGCATTTATAAATGAACTTTATTCAAACCAACCTACAGCGGCAAGTTTGTTTGGATGAGAGGCCTAATTCAGAGTGAATTTTGTAAAGGAAGAATGAATGAAATTCTAAAGTTATGCGCATACAACAAATGAAGCAGCAAAGAGAAAACCAACATTGATTTTGAGAAGAACTGGATCTATGAATAAATAGAGGAAAATGTGTTTTTCATTATTTAAATACAGGTCTGTTTCTATGTAATGCAACCTTAGTGTAAACAGTGGAACTAGAATTCATTTGACTTCTGCATCATTCTAGATTAACCTCTGCTGTTATCAAAACAGTTCAAGCTCTTTCTCCTGGGTTCGTTCGTAGGGAGATGGGGTGCCCGCTACAGAAGTCAGCATGAAATTGTAATCAATGAATCTCTTAATGTTGACTTCAGTGGCTTCAGTATTTACTTCTGTACAACAGCAGAATACATATGATGGTATTAGGTTCAAGGTTCTTTATTTGTCACATGCATAGTTATACAAGTATAACACACAGTGAAATGTAGCCTGACACGCTCCTCGACATGTGCAAACTTATTGTTCACCTGCACTGTGTTGACGGTGATCTGTACACCCTGGAATCTGATATGGGCCATATGGGAATAGTATGACCAGACAAAAAAACAAAAACAAAGTAAAAAACAAAAAAAAGCAGTAAATCTGAATTGAGCACTAAGGTTTCATAGCCTAAATCTCCACCATGTAACCCCGACTTGTTTCTGTGACAGTATTACAGGTTCCAAAAACCTTTATTTTTCCCACTATCCTGTCTACCCATCCTCCTGCTCTGTCACCTCTACCCTTCAGCCCACAGAGGGCTCTTTAACTTCCCAGGGGCCAGAGCATGACCGCTTGACCACTCTGCTGAAAGGCATGATGGGTAATAAGTGGAAATGGCAGTGATCCGGCTCACAGCTCTCGCTACTACTGCTCCCGAGCTCACAAATGCCAGTGAGTGAAGATGGATCCATCCATGGTGTGACCCCAGTAAGGGCTTTGCTGACACACCCTGTCTATCTCCCTCTTTATTGCTCACTCCCACTCTCTTATTCTGACCCTAAAAGACCACCTTACTCTCTCTCCCACTTTTGTTCCTAACCTTATCTCCTTCTTATCACATATCCTCTCTTGTCCTCTTCCCTTACTTTTCCTGCACAGTTCCACATAGCACTGTCGGGCTCTCATTTCCATCTCTATTATATTTTTTTCGGCCACTCTCTCCCTCATTCCGTAGCTTATTACCTGCTATACCTTGCCTGTCCTTTTTGTGTTTTCACTCCCTCCATCTCCTGTTTTCTTTTACCAATGCAAGCGCAGTTTCCTCTCACTCTTACTTTCCTTCTCCCAAGCTTTTTCTTTTCTCTTTCTGTTACTTTTCTATTACTTTTATTCTATAACCCATCTCACCCTTCCCGCACCCTGACCCGCTCTTTTTCTCCCTCCCATTCTCCCCCTTCTCTCGGAGCTGGGTGTGCAGGCAGCTCCTGAGTGGCAAGGTGACATTGTGTGTCATATCAGCATTCCACGGCAGTCCCCTTTCTCTCCAGAGAGTAATTATTTCTTTCAGAGTGAAAGGTTCAATTTGCTATAAAAGAACAAGAGCCTCAGGTATAGAGGGAGTGAGGGTGGCAGTGCGAGGAGGGGAAGGAGGGAGGAGGAAGTGATAGGGTGGCAGAGAAAAGTGGGGGAGAAATCGGACGAAAGCTGGGAGTGGAAAAGAATTAGAGGGTGGGACAAGGAAGCAATGAAAGAGAGGAAAAGAAAAAATAGTGAGGAGGACAAGCCAAAATCTACCCTTTGCGTAATGGACACACTGCTCTCAGACGAGAGCTTGCGTGTGTAATCTAGAGATGAAAGAGAGGTTCTATGAGGTCCTGGGTGACGTCATAGCTCCCTTGTACTTCTGTCTCGTCCAAGATTACGTCACCCAGCTGGAACTGAGCGAGGCTCACAGCACAGCCTGGCACAGACACAGAGGCCAGAGTGCACGAGTAGTGTCCAGAAAAAGAAACTGAACAGTGATTGAAAGCAAAGACATTTGGGCCTTGATGCTATCTTCTGAGCTCTGTGCTGCTCGCTTCAGCCCTTTTTATTTTCACCAGCTTCATTTTTAGAATTAGAATTTGTGCTCTGGAGCCCCTAAAGGATGTATTTTAAGAGGTTGTGGGTGCAGGCACTGAGGTATTTGTAGGTAAGCTGTCTCATTTCCCATCCATGTAAATTCCCTTTCCACTTCTCGATACCCCCCACATGCTCTTTTTGCCTCTCCCTCTATCTCGCCCTGCCGGTGAATCCTGCTTCCCACAGTTACCTGCTGTAAATTGTTCCACTCTCTCTGGTGCAGGAGTGTTTTTTCACCCCAGTGTCTTCCTGTTGGAGTGTCTCTCACCACTGGGATTAAGGAGCCTCTCCAGACAGGCTGAGGCGCTTATTTAAAGCAGCAGGCTTGTCACCAGGACTATTTTAAGTGGGAGCTTGAAAGCAATTGCTGCCGTGTTCCAGCACAATGTTGGCTATGAGTTATTATGCACTGCTTCAGTGGTAAGGAGCAGTAGAACCAAAAAGGCTTACCCTGTTGCTCTGACTGGAGCCTATAGATGAACAGGAGAATGGGGAAATGGGAAATGGTTGAAGAAGACTTTAAGACAAATGTTGCAATTTGTCAGTCTTTGTAATACGACCGGTAGAAGTTTTTGCTTTGTTTTTTCCATATAAATGCAATGACTATCACTTTTAACCTGTTCCGTCAAGTCATTTTCCTTGGGAACAGCAAGAGGCGTTCTAAATTGGTTAGCTGATAATTTCATTTTATGATTTCTAAAAAAAATTACACTGATTGCTCATAAGTACCATGCCCTCAGGCAAGTAACCTTTATATCCTATCCAAAAGCCGTTAATATTCTGTCCATATTAAATATTGTCCACCACCAAATAAATTGCATAGACTTTCCTCTGAAAGGAGCTTATTTGCCTGCTGAATCTTTGGAGTCAGTCCCATCAACAGAAGAAGGAGATTCTTTCTAGGGAAAAGAGCTGCTGGATGCAGCTGCGTCTTGGTCTGTTGACTGAAGCGATTTTAATGTTTTATTGATTTTTTGATTTATTTTTTTCTGCTCCAGCCTCCATATACACACTCTCACTCTGTCTTTGTCATGAGGAACAGCCAAACAAGCGAAAACCTCCAGCAAGCTTTGATCTTGGTCCCCGTGTACTCACATCTGCCTTTTCCAAAACAACAATGCTCAGTCATTTTCAGACGTGCTTGATTTTGACTCACCTCCAGTGGTTCTGAATGATTATTAGTTCTCACTTTTATAGCAACAGGTATCCAAAACATCCTAGCATGACCATATAGTGTTTCGCTCCCACTCTGCATGAACATAAATTGTCAAATTAATAGGAAAATAAACCAGTATACCGGTGGAACAGAATGACAGAAAGGGGAGATAAAGCTAATCTGCATGCCCCCACCCAGAGGTATCGGAGAAAGTGGGAGGCAGGGATAAAAGAAGATGAAGAGCGTGTGAGGAGTGGAGGGCAAGAACAGAGTGTTTATGAGGCAGCTAAAGCAGCATCTGACACCACTGAATGCAGACTGTTCTCTCACAGGCATTGGAGCAAACTACACCACTCCATCTCTCATACACGCATGCAACAACATCTCCAAGGTTGTATAAATCACACCACTCTTGTTACTGAACCAGCATATCCTGCCCACCACGAACAATTACCACCCCACCCCTTGCTCAGATAACAAAGCAGCCTATCTTAATAAGCATCCACCATGGGGAGCTAATGGTCTCACTGCTCCTTTTAATTTTATTCATACCTAACTATGAGATATTAATAATGAATGCAGAGTAAACAACAGTTTAAGATGCTGGCCATGCCATTGTGGACTAATTGGCTCATTAAATGTAACATTAGGTGGGAGAGGGCCCCTTGATTGGGAGCTGTAGGCCCCAGTCAATGCTAACACTCAAAGATCATTGATCTTTACCCAGCCTGCAATGCTCTGATTAAAGAGCAATAAAGATGGGGCTGGTTCCCTTTGGCTCCATAACATTGCCACGATTCCCTGAAAGTGCCTTTAGACACTGCCCAAATGCAGACTAATATTTTGTCTTTCATGATCCTCCCACTAAACATGGCAGGGTGAAACTGGTGCTGTAGGACCACACAGACACATCTGTGGCTACAGACCCCTGAGTAACAGAGGTGCTAAATGGTCTGAGGAAGAGATCGATGAGAAAGGGACTAGCTGCGTCCATCAGGTCCTAAGCACCCAGCATTTCACCTGACTCCCCAGGTCTTGACGTGACATGTGTGCATGATTGTGTCTGTGAGTGTTTCAGCTAGTCTCCTCTCTCACACAGCTGCCGAGGTCTCTAAAGTGCTTCTGGTCAGTGCTCTACTTCCCATTTAAAAATTAAAGAAGTCCAAAATAGACAGGGGAGAAAATCCCACAATTATGCACTGCCTACCCTGCCAAGCACTGTATTTGTTGTAGTCAGTTGCTTCTGAATTTGGAGCTGGCAAACAGCCAATATACTTCTGTGTCCTTGCTAATGCATGGCATGCACAGATGTTTATGTACTATATGGTATAATCATTCATTGCTATCTGTATATACTGGTAGAGCTCACATATTACAGTAAACAACACAGACACCCCCTCTGTGTGCATGACTCCTACACCTTTCCAGAACAACCTGGTGGTAATGGTCATTAGGGGACAGAAGTGCTCCTAGCAGCCCAGTGGCATCTGGCCTGAACAGGCTAGCAAAGCAGTTCGCTGCCTCTACTGGCCAGCTATAGAGGGCAGTTTTATAGCAGCGCTCTGGCCCGGGCATTGACTCCAGGTCTAATAAACATCCAATATGTTATCCCACCCTCACACAACAAGCAGAGATGATGCTCTGTAAAAACACAACAAGGCCTTAGATTGGCCTGCAATAAAAACCTTTTTACAAACTTTGTGAACCTATATAAAGGACTTAGATAGCACAGGCAAACAGACCTTGACCAGCTGTATAGGGACTTAAGGTGTTGCCAGTAAGAGACTGTGAAACGCCTCTCAGTTTCCGTTCCAATTCAGCAAATTTTTCTACAAGCAATAATGTCGTAGTGCTAAATTATATTATCACCCAGCTTAAACTTTAGATCATGCAACAGGTCACCGTTGTCTTTTTCACTCAGAGTAAAATTAAGAAAAAAGCAGAGTTAAGATCATTCTCACCTTTGCTATCTGATGTGAAGGTTTTCTTCCATAAAACACAAGGTCACTATGCTATTATGTACAGTAAGCATCGTGTTGGTCTTTTATCTTCCTGCTGAAACGTTATTAGTTTTGTAAATGCTGAACGGTGACCAGATCTGGTTAAAGAAAAGGACTTGATGGTGTTTTTTCCCCTAGTTTTGTCAGTCCTGTTAAAATGTTGAGATTTACTGATCATAGCTTTTCATATTGGGAAGGCCATCAAGTCACTTTTTATTTCCATTTGCTCATGCTGCAGATATCTTTTTTTTTAATGCGCAGAATAGTTTCCCTCGGGGAGTACTATTTTCCTGTTGCCTTGGATGTTCATTTTGATAAAAATGCTAAAAGCCCAGCACTTGAAAATAAACGTTTTTCCTTCTTTAAATGGCTAATCCTTTTGACTTGCAGCTGCCACGTCCATGTTCACACCCAACAGCCATTACAATGAGCAAAGTATCTGGAGCAGCATAGCAAGAAATCAAACCTTGATAACGAGTGCCTCGAGTCTGGTTAAAGGCATGGGCTGATATCTTCTGTGCACAGCCTTCTTCCTTCCCATCTCTCGTCTGCACCCCCATCTGCCTCTCTTCCCGCTTCAAGCATGCCTGTGCTGCACCCTTCCTTTGCCCTCCACTGCCCCACCTTCCTGATCTCATCTGGAGACAGAGCAGGTGCTATGGAGAGATAGAGAAAGGCTAAGAAAGGCATCTCCACCCAGGCTAATGACGCCTGCTTCTTTCTGAGCTCACTATACTGAAACAGTTTCACTGCAGCAGCCAAGCTGAAGCCAGACGGGAACAGGAAACATCACAGAAGTTGAGGCAGACTGTAGATGGTCTCCTGCAGATGAGAATGAGATTGTTACCAGTGTATGTGATATGAGAAGCTCTCCTCACATCTGCCTACTTGTAGAGTCAATGGTGCTACACATGATTTAGATATGAATATGTGTGCCTCAAAACAATCATACTGCATCTCCTAACTCATAAAATTCCTGGGATGCCAACACAGGCTCCTAATGAATTGCATATAAGACACAGTTATATCACACCTCATATAGTATTACTCAAACATAGAATTTTTTTTTCTATTTCTTTCTATCTTTGTCGCTCAGACTCTAGTGGACATGCAACATATACTCTGGACCACACTATTATTGTGAAAAGGTGGCATTTTTCAGTGACCCTTGTGCTGCCAGACTGTGATATTCAGCCAAGGTCAGCAGCCATCAGCAGGAGGCTTGGAGAAGGAGAGGCAGTTGAAAAGTTCAACCAGCATTTGGACTTACATGCACAAACTCAAATACGGGTTATAATAGCCTACGCTCTGAATTAAAAACACTAGGCCACAGTGAGTCATAAAACACACCTTGTGATTCACTCTTCCGAAAAGTCAGCAGCACACACATGCCAGTATAATAAGATGAAATCTAATATGGAATCTAATATGATTTGCAATGTCCCGTATTGAAATATAGGCACGGAAACTATAGATGTGAAATATTTAAATTACTGTGCTTGCTGAGCACGGTTAAACTAACTTTGCATACTTTTTCAAAATTGTGGACACACACATACTTCCCATCAAATGAAATACAAAAAGGGGACGGTGGGATTAACGGATCAGTTCCCAATTTCCCTCAGCCGCCCAGCAGTAATCAGATCATCTTGCACCTGACGTGAGGCCTGAATTCCATTAGGCTTTATTAGCAGTAATTATCCCTTGCCTCCACCCCATGCTGTTCTCTCACTCCCCATCCTCCATCATTCCTTGAGATCCTGACATGCCCTCTTCTCCCTACATCCTCTTTACTCCTCCCCCATTTTTTCCAGTTGTTTTCCACCTGTACCCTCACTGTGAGTGTCATAATTCTTGTGTGTTGGGCTCTTTGGCCATTGGCCACATGTTAAACCACGTATTTCTGCTCAAGGTCACATGCATTCATGCACGTGCACGTACATTATGCTTTTACTCTTAGTGGAGCTAAAGATAAGGCCTCTACTATCCAATCAACACTCCTCACCACCCCAGTGGTATTGAGGGGCCCAAAGATGAGGTGGACAATGGTGTGCTCTTTCAGATAGTGTTTCTCACTCAAGCAGGAAGGAGCATGAGGACTACAGAAAAGGTAAAATCCTCCTGGGAACAGCTTTTTACTCCTAGTTTGTGTTCATTTGTCCCTCCGCTCCCCTCGGCTGCCTTTGGGAACGAGTCAGCACTTGTTTTATTGGCCGTTACTGTGTGTCAGGGAGCAAATCGGTTTTTACTCACAGGTGTGAGTGGAGGACAAGTGTGAGTGTTCCATTACTTTTTGTATCAGGTTGGAATTATCTGGGTGTGAATAGGTTTGCCTCTACCTTGCTGTGTTAGTGCAAAAGTTTGCGTTAATAAAAGATGTGGATTTGTCACCAAGCAAGAACAGATTTTATATTTACTTGTTTTTACATGAAAAAATTAGTATATGTGTGTATATATATATATATGAGGTGTAGCAAAGTAGATGATGGAGCTGATTCCCTCTGTGCTGTTTATTATCACATTTTGTGTAATTATATAATTACTGCTAATCACCCACCTGAGGTGGCAGTGCTCTGCGGCAACACACTATTACAGAACAAACACAGCGACCTCAGCACATCTCACACTCATTAACACACTCCTCCCTCCCTCATTCTCTTCGCCACTCTCCTTTTCTCTCGCTCTCTCTTGCTCCCTTTCTCTACGCTCATTATCTCTTGTCTTTATTTACATGCATGAAAACACACATGCGCACACATGCTTGTGCACACTTTCTAATGTAATGAGGATCCCAATCACCGTAATGAGATGAATAGCATTTCAGCAGCAGATAGGGGAAATTTATAGAGAGAAAATCTTCCCAGCAGGTATGTTTCTGATGTGAAACAGAAAAAAGAAGAAAGCATCCCCAAATCACACCCGATGTTCTATCCCTTCGACAGGCAGTTGGGAGAATGGGGTAATAGTGTAGCGCTGCCATATACTGCACATTAGTTAACTGAATGTGCCAGTCTCCAAATGAGAGAGAATGAGGGTGGGGGGGGTGAGCGATTCAGAGGCAAAAGACAAATCTCACATTTCAGACTCCATTTCAAAGAACATGAAATTCAATATACCACTCCAATCTAGTGCACGCTGTCATTGCTTATGCCAGTAATAGCAATCAGAGATATTGTATTCACTCCTCTCAGCCTCCCAGTGTCAATTTATGTTTATGTTTGCCAGTAAATATATTAAATGTCATTTAAGCCTTTTCAAGAAGCTGATTGTTTTGCTTTTGTTTTGTTCTGTCTGGTTCTCACTGTTTGTCATCCCGCAGATCTTTGCGCAGGCTTTTATTAATCTGCAGGCTGGATGGCAACTCTCACTAGCACTCCCCAATGCCCCATTGTCATCTGGTTGTGTAAATATCCCTACTAAATTAAATTTTACCCTCTGCAATGGGAACAAATTGGAAAGACACATATACAAATCTAGGTATTGTATTTATACCCGTCAGTTGAAAATTGAGTGACATTTGAGTCGTGCATTAGTGCGGACACCCTCTACATTGTAATGACCACCCCTGTCTGTCCCTTGTTTTTTGAGCTATGTGAGGAGAATTCAGCAGTAGAGAAATGAATTCTTTGGATTAGAAGACCATGCTGACACACATACTGAAAGGCACACAAACAGAAACAAACTGTGTGCTGCAGTAGCTAGGCGCCCACTGAGAGGCATTATGCTAGCTGACAGTACGACAGGATGGCACAGAGAGACCCCCAAACATCTCGCCCACATAATGAGACATGGCAGGAGCACTGGGGCTCCTTCATAAAGAGGAGGGGTGTTTATGTTGGGAGGAGCTATTGGAATGTGACAGTCCTGCGTGCATCCCACAGAGGACATTCTGGACCCCTCTGTCACTAAGTGTATCTGAAGGATGCCAGCTGCAGACAGAGGCTGACATACACAGATCAACTGGCTCATATCTGCCAGGCAGAATGAATTTATCACAAGACAGAGACAGACAACACAGCCCAACCATGAACATCAGATGGAAAAGGAACTTTAATTAAGTCTGTGTGTGTCTGTGGTGTGTATGTGACAGATAACAACCTCTGTTAGGCTTAAAAAAGGCTTGAGACAGAGATTCCACTTTGCACATATTTTTTTCCCCTTTTTCTCCCATATTCCCCTTTATGAACTCTGTAGCACTGCAATTCTATCCACTTTAAAAGTGCAGGCGCAGCACTTTACTCACCAAAGTCTATTACTGTAAAGCACAACTACTGCTGGAGGCCTGTTTGTAGGTACAGTATACACAGATATATAGCCATCTTCATTCTCATCAAGTATCACTTAGGGATACACCATGTTTTCAATGAGCTAATGCGGTGTAACAACGGCTTTCAAACAGTGCCGTCTTTAGAGTAACTTATACATCTAGAAGGAGACGGTCACTGCCATAAGAAACCAGATGAATCTTCATCTGTAACACTGGCTCCTGTATTCATTCAGGCTCGTAAAATCAGCAGGTGGGTAAATTTTAGTGCAAATCTCTTGATTCTAGATTCTCTGTTTTTTAGTATTCCTCTTTGTGGGTATCTTACTGATCACTGTATCTCGCCACAATGTCTGTGACTGGGCTTCCTTTTGGAAGAGCAAGGGAATGTGTGCACACAGAGATGAGGGAGACTCCAATCCAATCTCATTTAGGCAGGAGAGGGCAGAGTGCCACCAGGAACCTCCACTCAGTTACACCTGAGGGGCCTCAGCTATGGAAGGAGGATATGCAGCTTTGCATACAAATTGCTGCCGGGAGCCATTCTCCTGCCCACCTTACACAGGGGTACAGAAACGCTGGTGCCTGATTAACATGAAGGGTATCAACTCTGCTCTGCAAACATGTGTTAAAGCTTGTGATTTTCTCTTTGAGAATTGTATCCATCGCGTGGGCTCGGGTGTCTAGAAACATAGACATGGCATTCCATGACATTTTATGCGATCCATGTGTCATAAAGCTGACATAAAGGTTGACATACAGCTTACTTGACGATGGATTGGCTGTCATAAACATTGATGGCACTACATAACAAATGATCCTAAATTTTCATGGCACTGTTGTGACATTGAACAATGTCGTCTCTGCAATCGAATCCGGAGCTCATTTTCCAAGCACTGACCTAAATCTTAGTAATGTCACTTCGACCAACATGTTATGATTGAATGACTCTGTGATCGTACGCTATTTGTCATAAGAAGTCATTATACAGCGTAAATATCATAATCAAACTGTTATTTGGGAAGCCTGAGGAAATCAACATCTTTCGGTGCCTTTGGGATCCAATTCTGCAGCATAACTGTACATTATGTTTTACTTTAAGACAAAGACACAATAGTCTTTTTGTTTTTGAAAAGGAAAATCTCCTCTCTTTCAAATTGTGCAGCAACAGCCCTTTTGCTATTTTCCCTCAATAACCTTTTTGACATATGGTAATCAGTAAACACAAATCTATATTCTGTTGTGTCCCGAAACCTTTTCCAAATTGTTCTGAAATAATAGCCTTCTTTCGCTGAGAAAGATGACATTAGACATCTCAAAATAAGAAACTAAAGCAGTTTTTGTATGCCCTTCTTCAGAGGTGTGGACTCGAGTCACATGACTTGGACTCGAGTCAGACTCGAGTCATTAATTTTATGACTTTAGACTTGACTTGAAAAAATGTTCTAAGACTTGTGACTTGACTTGGACTTTTACACCAATGACTTGGGACTTGAATTGGACTTGAACCGGTTTACTTGAAAAGACTTGATATTTTACCCCAAATATAAAATTTAACATGCATATTATATAGAGATTGAAAATGTGACGTCATTCACGGGTAGAACCGCAAAGGATTCTGGGAACTCGTGGCAAGCGGTACTAGCGCACGCAGGCTTTCAATTAAAATCAGTTATACAGCGATAAAAAGAAACACAAAAATGTCAAGAAGCCGTTGTATTATTAACTGCAATAGCCGGTCGCATGACAGCCACGGGAAGCCGACGGGTAAAGAGATCGGTTGTTATCGGATTACGTCGTTGAAGAGAAATTGTTCAAGCCATGTTTCCGAAGTAACAAAGATGCGACGGATGGCCTGGATTGCAGCCATTCAAAGATCAAATATAACGTCCCAGAACACTCCAGCTCACAGGTTAGTCTGCTCCAAGCATTTACACGAAGGTCAGTGTTTTTTAGTAGTTAATACGTCATTTTCATAACATAATTGGTGATATAGGTTACAAGCAAGTCTGGCGCTGAACAGAAATTGTCGCGCTATGCTCCTTTATTTATTGTGCATAAATAGTGAATTGTCCTGACACAATATTGCGTTTCGCTTCTGTTATTATGGTACATTGACAAAAACATATGCTTTTATTCACAGGATAAAACAGGTTTTTTGTATCACTAATTGCCCAGTACGATTACAGCATACAATATTGTTGTCACTGCTACATTTCTGTGATGCTACCAGAAATTATTTCCACTACTAATTAATTACCGTTGAGCTCAAAGGTCCTATTAATAAACGGTTAAGGAATGTGTATTTATGACGACGATTTGTGAGACTGGTAAACTTATGATACGTACGATGGTCTTTCGTTCGACACGGTGCGTTTCAAGGTCCTGCACCCATCCGTCGGTAAACTGTACCTGGGCTTGTTGCAGTGACCGGAAGTTACTAAACTTCATGAGTGTGTGCACTCACTCCAAGAACCGTATGATTATAAATATGCATATAAATATGCTACGATGAGATAGCTGACTTCATCTAACTAGCAAATGTTGTCCAGGCTACGTTGGTGATGCAGTTTTTTTTAATGTGTATGATATTTTTGTCATGCGATTTTAAAGCTGGTCCTACAACCGCATCCAAGAATAACATGCAGCTTATCTCAGAACTGTCGGTGAAAATTATTCTTGGAGCTAGGTTTAATTGAGCTGCATTTTAAAGAGGTGCAATTTCACAATTTGTGTATATTTTCTAAGTTCACTATTTTGTCATGTGTTGAGAAAAACACAGATTTTAAAATTACATGGTCTAATATTTACATTTAGCATATAACTGCAACATTATTTTTTCGTTTTTTTTTTTTTTTTAAAGACTCGAAAGGACTTGAAATTCAAAGTTTCAGACTTGTGACTTGACTCGGACTTTTACACCAGTGACTTGAGACTCGACTCTGACTTGCCTGACATTACTTGAGACTTGACTTGAGACTTGAGGATAAAGACTTGAGACTTACTTGAGACTTGCAAAACAATGACTTGGTCCCACCTCTGCCCTTCTTCTATTTGTTCATGTGCGTGTCTGTAAGCATGTGCATATGTGTATGTGTACTCACAGGACAGCCTAGAAACTTAGGGTGAGCCAAGGAGATTGGTAGATTGGTCCCATCCTCATCCGTATGCATGGCCAGGCATCCTCTAGAACTCTTTTGCTTTTAATGATAACTGGTCCCATGCATTGTTTACTAAGATGACAGGTCTATTTTCCTCTGATTTATAGCACTGTGGCATTCAAGGAGATACTGTACTTATTACTTTAAATGCAGTATGCAAAAACAAGTCAAAGAGACAGGCAGAGGGAGGAAGAAGGGAGGGTGTGGACATAAATTAAGGGTCATTGTTTCCCTTCTGCTCCAGACCGAGCAGCTGTTTGTTGAGGTCTAGACAGAGAGTTGAGAGCCGATCACCTTAGGAGGTCATTGCTGCGCTCAGCCCTGACTCACTTGGCTGCCAGGACTCTAGTGGAGGTGGTGGCATTGTCAAACTACCCTGTCAACAACATCTCTATATTTTTTGTTTGTGTATTTGGGCAAGTGGCCGGGCTTCCTCTCTGGATACTTACATAATAACAGAGGAGGGAAACTCCCTCTGGTGGTTGAACAACAGCCTCCCACTCTTTACTGTGATGCAACATGGATCCATCTAGCCCTGACCCTTTCCATCCCCACCTCTGCTACCAAGCAATAGGAAGGAGAGAGTTAAAGAGAAGGAGGTGGGATGTCATTGTTTTGACGGATTTAGTTACAGTAGCACAAAGATCAATTATTCAGCAGAGGCATGCATGGTTGCAGGATTAATGGTGCATGCAGCAGATAAATCAACCATTGGTCTCGAACCTTTCAGGGAGAGGGGAAACAGTACAAGACAAACATAGAAACGTGTTTGACGTTGGCATTTTATATCCATCCTTTAGTATTAGTAACCTTGAGATTTCAGGATAGAATGGGAACGGAGAACACATCCTGCCACAAATAACCGTCCAGATTTTAGGATATAATGTCAAAAAATGTCCACATTATATCATCCTCAATGCCGATTTGGCTCAGAAGGACAGAAGTGTCTCTCCGTCCTCAGACTGTGGAAGGATATGAAAAAGGAGGGCTGTAGTTGCTGTTGAGAGATTGAAACGCTGCTATATATTACAACCTCTGGAGACCTGTCAGCACTCCAACTTACCACCACCACCACCCCCACCACCATCCCCGTGTCTGTCTCTGTCTCTCTCTCTCTCTCTCTCGTTTTCACTTTGACTTTGCTCAGGGTCCTTTTCCCTTTCTGTTTTACTGTTACATTTCACATCACACCCCCTTTTTGTATTCATACAATGCATCTATCCATGTTCTTGTCTGGCTGGTTGTACTTGTATTTGTATATGTGTGCACACATCTCTCTACCTGATTGAATTTGCTACATTCAGACCCCCTCCTCCATCCTTGTCTGTTTTGGCTGCCAGGTTGTACCTGTCTGGTATTTCAGGTACGTTTTAGCCCATCTGAGTGTACCTATAATTCCCTTCCTCTATTTGTCTGCCTCCTTTATCTGTCTGTCTCTTTTATCTGTCTGCTCCCTGTATTGGGCCCCAGCCCAATACAGCCCTCATGGCCTTTCTTCTCCTACAGTTGAAATCACATACCCTGGTCAGGCTTCTATCTTCAGACACTAAGCTTCACCCAGCCAGAATGTCAAATCATTTCAGTCTCAGTCATATTTTTTTCTCAACATAATTGTTACAGTGGGACTCTCATTCTGGCCCTGCCACTATTTCAGATTTCTTCACTTTTTAGTTTTGTCCAGAGTGTTTCCAAGAGTTTGCATGAAGCCAAAGTTAACCATTGATGTCCAGATTAGAATTTCAGATAATTAAAAGCGGAGGGAATACGGATGCCTTTGGCCATATCAAAGGGCCTTCGCTCCGCAGAAAGACATTTTGCATATGAGCAATGGTGGAGGAGTGAATAAAGGAGGGAGGAAAAGGGGGAGGAAGTCAGGGAGCCATGCTAGAAGTGGGAGGATCAAAGGAGAGATGGTGGCAGAGTGCTGTCCCCTGCTGTGCAGCTCTGATAAAGACAGGTTAGCGCCACAGGTCTCCTCACTGAGAAGGAGCCAGGCACAAGGCCAGGGGAGATGCATGAACAAGCCAGCTTACAAACATCTCATAATAACTCAGGCAGAAGAAGCCCTCTGAATTAAAATGTCACTTTTCATTTGCTTTCCTTTCCCTCATTTTGGCTCACTGGCTGATTTTTTCCTTCGCTCTCATTCTCTTACGCACTCTCTCTTGTCTGCCTTACCTCACCCCCTTAACCAACCAGCTCCCCCACTCACCAGCCACACATAATATGGACCCCTTCCATTGCATTCCCCACTGTCTTCATCACAGGGCTGCCTTGGGGCTCGCAGGCCCTTCCATCTGCCTGCTGTGAATCTGCAGCTCTCCCTGTCTTTCTTTGCCTGTCTATCTGTCTGTTGTTGCAGTCCTCATTTCTCTGAATCTGAGCTCTCCCAACACACACACAGTCACATTTATGATCACTGGCAAAGTAAAAAAAATTGCCTATTAGATCAATTACTCACCGATTACTATTACACAAAATAAATGGAATGTTTTGTCAGTGTTAAATGTGCCTCACAATGTCAGTATGGTTATCTTTTAGCTGATGGCTCTATAATATACTTTTGTTTTCAGTATGATGCTGTTGACCTTTATTTAAACCTGAAAGTGCCAAACTCAAGGGTATTTGCATTAGCAGAGAAACAACTTCATGTCAAGTGTTATTATTATCATTTTAAATTCAGTTTGTTGGTTTATTATTACAATTCCAGGGGATCTAACGCAGCGGATATAACATAGGAGGCAGCCTATACAGTCAGAACAAGATTGCTGCTGGTTTTATAGCACCTCAATGATCGATGTCATTACTGTCTTTGTTCTCGATCCTTTTAATCCTGCTGTTGAGTCTGGCTGTCCAAATTAGGTGTGCTGCCTTCTGCAGGGACTAAAGAGGGGTGAAGAGACTATAGTTGTAAAAGAAGCACACAGAAGCTGATGAAGGTGGTTTCTATGCTCTGAAGTAGACCACCATCTTACCCAGAGTGTAGGGAATGGAGGGGGCAGCTATCAATCTTTAATTGGGCACTGTGGGCCATAATAAAAACCTGTCAAAGTATGGTGGAACAAAATGAGGGAGAATGAAAGAGACCTACTGAGTGATATGGAAGGCCAAAAAAAAACAACAAAAAACCCTGGTGAGCCTAGTGCGCTTTAATGCAGTGCATATTGGCAGGTGTCACTCTGCCTAATTTCACACCTCCGTAAACCAGTGTGCACACAGACGATCGCCACTTCCAAGTCCCCTCACTTCCTCCCTCTAGCTAACCCCATCTCAGTCTCTGCGCTTTAATATATAATTGGTTGCATTGGCATGTTCCTCTTTCCACGTGAGAAACAGCTGTGGCTTGGCCCTTGCAGAACCTTTTGTCTCCCTGAAAGCTGGAGGTGCATGCCTGTATGCTCCATGTCAGGCAAAATGTGCAGCTTAAGCACTAAATAGGAGTCTGGTGACAGTTAAGGAAGCACACGGGCCCGTCCGTTCCATCTGTTACACCAGCGTCGTTTGATGTCGACTGATTTGCTTGTTCTTTTGCCTCTGTCATTTGTCCAGCCTGCTGGACTTTAGGCCAGTAGAGATGATGACAAGGGGTGAGCAGTTCAGCCAGCGGTGTGTGTACATATATGTGTGTGTTTGTATGTGACACAGTGGGACTTCCAGAGTTTGACACGAGGACATCCTGTGGCATCAGAGACAGAAACGAGTTCTGATTCTCGATGCCCTCCTGCGACCCTGTGCTGCTCCACAAACCTCTCCTTCCATCCTCACCCTCTTACCCCCCAACTTTCCTTCCTTCTCGTCCTTTACCCGACCCGACCCCCCCCCCCCCCCCCCCCAATCCCCCATCCCTACTCACCCTTTCTCGCCCCTCCTTCCTGTAGTCTGTGTTTGTGTTGGGAAGATTAAGCTGCTCTGACAAAGCTGTGTTTACAAATATGCAGGCAGAGAAACAGGCCAAGCGACGCTGAATAGGAATAGAATACAAATTGCTTTTTTATCTCTCTTAGGGCCAGGGCGAGAGAAAATGTGTTTGCGATTGTTGCTCCTCCGCCTGTGAAGGATAAAGCCTCAGTACTGGGTTTGGGCTCCCTGTTAGCATTCATTCTATCCTCTCCTCTCTCTGTCTCTCTCTCGGTGTCTCTCTCTGTCCTCCCACTCCCTTTCTTCCCCCCATGCTCTTTCTCCTCTTTGTCTACTCCACACACTCTGTCTCTTTCTCCCCGGCAAAAAGATTTTTTCTTGCTGTTTCCTTGGTAATCATATCTCCTCTTCTCTCCTTTCTTCTCTCCTCCCTAACTCTCTCATGCCTCCTTGATCTGTGCTCCTCTCTCCCCTACATGTGCACTAGTCCCTCTCCTCTCACCTCATTCCCTTAATAATTTTCTCCATTCCTCTCTACCCCCTTCATGTTTTCATACACGCTGAATATTTTTCTCTGTCACTCACGCTCTGTCTTTCTCTCCATTCATCTATCCCCTTTTTTCTCCTTCAGTCAGTAGGACTCGTGATTTACAGTCTGTCTCAGCTCTTCCTTGCTCACACCGGAGATATTAGAAATTTTGAGTGCCTATAGATCACAGCAGGGGGAGAAGGCGTGAGCCTCTGCTAATCAGCCCTAACAGAAGTGTGCAGCATTACAAATCTGGGCTCTCTCTTACAATCAGGCAGCATGTCTGGCTGGCATAACCCACAGCAGGGAATCAGAGGTCTGTGATGTCATCTTCAGCAGGTCTCCATTGTGTGTGCATTTAGGGGCAAACAGTGGGTTGGATGTTTGCTCTTATTAATGCAGAGGACACAGTCCCCTTTTCTATGCTGTGGTACTTTTATCCTTACCTCAGCTAACATAAGCGAAGGTTAATAGACGGTCACAGAGATTCAAACAATGCCATCTATGCTTAATAAGAGGCATCAGTCTCATACTGTGATTCTGCCATTAATTTGTTATTTAAATAAGGACATGTCAGCTTTTAAGGACATTGTTGAATTTGAGATCTGTTTTGCTTGTATGCTTGCTGCAGCTAAATCTTTACCTGTAATCTTCTTCAGCTTTTCCCTCAAAGTATATGTGAATATATATTCATGTTCTGGCTTAATATCTCTTTGGCCAGTCTCCAGCACATGCATTTGTGTTTGACTAAGCGCAATTGAGAGACAGGGTACGGGAAAGCCTTCTTAGACTCAGCTGTTTCCTACCCACTAAAAATGACAGCTAAAACGTGACCTCCAACCTCGTGTCTTTAAGCTGTGGCTTGATAACCTGGCTGCTGTATGCATTACTCCAGTTTTAATGGAATGAAGTGTCTGTCATCATTGAAAGGGCCAGGCATGTAATGCAAACAGTTCCTCATTAGTCTTTTTGCTTTGTGACGTTTTTTCATTTCTATTCAACACCGGCAATCTCGAGGTCAGCTCAAAGGTTAGAGTGATAAGAAAGTGGTGTCTTGAGATAATGACCAGTTTCCATTTACCTTTTCACCTTTTACACATATACTTAGTATCCATTTGTAACCTGCCATCCCCCACGTTTGTATAATTTGCTAACCTCACGCAGACTTCTAACTAAAGCTATTTTGCTTTGTTAAGATGTTCTGGGTTCAAACAGAGATTTTGAGGACAGACCATTAGCACTTCAAAAACAAAGACATTACTTGAGGTACAGTTATAATTTAATATGTAATAGATCTCCAAAGTAAGGCCTCTTTCTGGAGAAAAGTCAGCCTAAGGGAGCGAAAAGATATGAAAAAAAAAACCGTGGAGAGAAAAGTGGACAGAGAAAGTTTGTTACCCTTGCTTCTTATATTGTGGCTACTATAGAAACACAGTTTGACTTTTGAGAATCTGACAGAAGAGCTGCAAGGTTTATAGAGCTTTCTTTTGTTGACAGCCATCAATGACTTGACTGCTGTCGTAGGCTGAGGTCAAGGCAAGATGTCAGTTGGCTCTTTGTGAAATGTAAAAAAAAAAAAAAAAACTGCCCAGTATATCCACTTGTCCAGTCATTTCACCTCTTTTTGTGAAAAGGTTTTCAGCATTTCTGTTTGGCTTACTTTAAGTGAATTGGCCTTTATCCAGTGCTGCAATCAGAAAATATATAGCTACAGTAACAAAACTGATCAGGGTTTGTTTATTTGATTCAATTCAATTCAATTCAATTTTATTTATATAGCGCCAAATCACAACAAAAGTCGCCTCAAGGCGCTTCATAGATACAGAGAAAAACCCAACAATCATATTTGATGTGTTTATATGTATGTTCCTCCATCTGCAGCATGACCGTGTCAACTGAAATGCCACAGTAAGTGCAGACCTAAAGAGTTAAGTCATGGGCATTTACTACATCCCCCCTTTCTCTTTATATTGATATGTCAAGGCACTTACCATCTAAAAGGCAAAACCAACAACTACCTATTTAAACACAAGCATGAATGTGAGTCTTTTACTGTAGATTTTATTTACTTAGCTACCTCTGTTATAAAGAATTTCCCTTGATGATTCTATAAGAAATATTTCCTTTGGCTGCATTTTTAAGGCTGGTCTGAATGTGTTCCACTAACACAAGCTGCATTTTCTTTATAACTGTACGTAGAACGCAACTGGGAAAAACTGTATTTTGCCTCCTGTACGGGCAGTGCAGGTGTAACTTGATATACTTGTGTCTTTGTGTGTTGGAATGTGGTGGCATGCCGTAGGGCCCATGCCACCCCTCCATCCCATTAGCTGAGCCCAGCCCCTGCCTGTCTCTGCTTTAACCTTGGCCAGCAGGCTGGAGGAGAGGGAAAGTAATTCTAACCTTAAAAACCTGCTGATTAAAGCTAGTTTGGTGGAATTCGATTCCACTTAATACCTTTGGCTGTGAGCCCAGCTGGCTAGCATTAGCATCAACAGACACAGTGTCTTCAGTCAGGGAGACTGACGTGCATGGGCATGAGCGTGAGCTTCCTCTCGCATGTGTGGAAACGTATCTATAAATCCTATATCCTCTCGTCTGTCTTTTTACCTCTGTATTCTTCTTCCCGTCTCTGATCCTACTATTATTTCTCCCCCAACTCGATATGTAATTCTTGTATTCCAACTTCACTGCCAAGGTTTTTCTCCGGAAAATGTCTTTCCTCGGTTTGGTCTTGAATTTCTAGTTTTCCTCAGCCTCAGGAATGAAGCTAGACAGAGTAAAGGTATTCAGTGTTGCAAGTGGTCAGGGGTTTCTCTCTAACTGCCTCAGTCCTGTTATTGTTTTTCTCTTGAACTTGATGTATAGCTGTGTTTACACGTCCAGCGTGGCTAATTAATTCTCCTCTTCGGGGCCTGTTTATCAACTGTTTGTGTTTATTTTACAATGAGTATGCTATTTTTAGAGACAGTCATTTCCATAACATTTTTCCAGAGCATCATTTGTTTTGCTTTGTTGAGGAATTTAGGTTTGTTTTCCATTTTTCTCCTCAGCTCAGGCGCAGTCTGCCAATTCATTTTGTAGCTCGCTCAGTTTTGACTGATTTAGAAGCAGCAGCTGGTCTAGTGGAGAAGACTGGAGAGATAAATCTAAGCCTCTTTTGATTTATTATGTATAATGTCTCATCAGCCGTTGCTAAGGTCTTCAGATGCACTGAAGAATTATACCGTTACATCTTTACAAGTTGTGGCTTATTTAAAGGCGTATAAAGAAGAAAAACCTAATAAAGAAAACATAGCAGGGATAAAAAACCACTGCCATAGTGCCAGTGCCATACCAGAGCTCTGCATTTTCCCTCTCTCATTTCTTTACAGGCATCTACTGTGTATTATGGGCATTCTGGGCATAGTGCCACCTTACCAGACACTATAGATAATTTGATTCCCACTGAACGATTGGGAGAGAGCAGAGCGGGGAGGCTGACTGTAAAGAAAGCAGGTGAAATGCAGAGCATTACGGTATCAGTCGAAAATGAGCTCATCCTCCAAACTGGAAGTGGCACTTTTCAGCCCTAAGTCATCTAATCACATCTGTATAGAGCCAGAAATCGTTGGTTGATCAATAGTCATCATGGATGCTGTCAATGGCCAGGGTAGTTTGAATTTTGCATGGTCCATGAATCTCTATTGAGTATGGATTTTGTGTTCCCTCCATGGATGGGGTTGTATAGTACTGCCTGATTGGCTGCAGTGTGAGCTCTATTTATGCTGTTGTGCCCCAGGCTGAATCACCTGCCCCAGGCATCCATATGAACAGACATATGCAAACATGCACACAAACAGAAGTACACACACACAAAATGATACATTCCCGCTAATGAAGCAGTGAGCCAGAAGTGGCTTCACTACGTGGATATCCATGTCAACAACTGTTTAATAGTGCAAAGCAAGTCATTCAATACAGCCAGGCCTAAAAAAAATTACACAAAATCCAACAGTAGGTTATGCTCATCCGGAGCAATGATAGAGTATGTGCGAACAAATGGTGAGAAGGAAATATTAGAGGATACATGAGTCTTACATAAAAAGATAGAACAATTCTACTTGAAAGAGTTGGCCTGACGTGATAAAAGGGAGCTGGATGGAGGGAAGAAATCATAAACAACAGGGTATTATTTTACGAAAATGCCAGGCAAGTTATCCATGTACGTGCACATTCCTGTGTGCCACTAAGTGAATGTGTATGCATGTGCGCTCTTCACAGTGGGACTAACAATCCCACAGAAAGACAAATGTGTGGCAGCTTCTGACAGTAACACGTTTGCATCACGGCAGGAAAACAGCAAATTGCCAACATAAATAAGGTGCCACGCTCTGATTAGGACTGTCTTCACACATCATTATGGTCTAATGAGAGAGTTTCCCCTCTCTCTCAGTCTCTTTATAGCTGCATGTCTGCTTGCCGTATTGCCTTCACAGACTTTGCATTTTACTAGCTCCTCTCTTGCTGCGCTTGACACCTGTCAGACATGATGGATGAATGTAAGTGAGGTGTCGCCAGGGCAACAGGCAGGCCAGGGGCAGTGGTGGCCTCCAGAGGCAAGACAGGTAGCCAGTGGTGGCTCTGCTTTTATATCTGAAGGCTTTATTTAAGACAAACTGTCTGGCCTGATTGCCCCGTGTGAACTGCGGTCCTGCCCTACTTCAGATGACACCCCAATTGGGAGGGGTTTTAGGGGGCGAGGGGGTCGACGGGTGTTTGGGGAGGGGTTCAGTCCTATAATACCCTCTCATTGGGTCATGCCAGCATTTCATTGCCTTGGCCGCTTGCTTGAGTGACAACACCAAATGAATTTGCTGCATCAGTGTCTGACTTTGGAGGACACACGTCGCTGTAACTCTTTTTTCTTGCTGTCCGCAGTGACAGCACATGAATACATTATGGACACACTACTTGTGAATTCTTCTATAAACTGCTCTGTGTCATTCTTCCGCTGTGCCTCATATTCGCACACAACGCCACACTAATAATAGATCCACATTTGCGTGGCCGTGTTTGTGAGCACGTATGCAATTATGTGGGGGGGGGTTTGATGTTTTTGTATCAGTGTGCAAACGCTCTTCAAAATTACACATTGGGAAACTTTACTTTTTATGCGAGGACATGTGTGTATGTGTCTATAATTATGGTTTAATTGCTTGCCCTGCGATGTGCTGTCATCTGTCACAGCTCAAAGACAGCAAATAATGGTTCTGCTGCCATCACTTTGTCACCCAGACACTCAGCATGCAGAAAGCAGCAGAAACACCAGTAACTGATATGCGTCTTGAATTACTGATAAGCGCTCAAGTATGATGAGCTTTGTGTGTATGGGCGTGCTCGTGCTCTCAACATTTTCTTGGTATGCCTTTGTATCGGGGTCTGTTGTGATTTCTTCTGTAAGTATGCATAAAGCTGTGTGCATGAGTGTCAAAGCCTGTGGTGTGTGAAAATGTATGATTCTGAGTGGGTGTCGTTTTGTGCTTGAGAACTCGATGTCTAATTTTGTGAGTTTGTGTGTGTGTGCAAATGTGTGTGTTTGTAAGAGTGAATTGGTGTTTATGTTACAGTAGAGTAAGGGTTCGCAGGCTTATGGATGTGTGTGTGTGGGGAAAATGTGTTTGATGCCTTGTGTATATCGGCAATGACAGGTGCAACAGTTGTGTTATGCTTTAAGCTGCTTGTTTGTCTGGCACGCTGCTTTGTGTGGTTGAGAAATGGAGTAAACAGAGGGAAAGGAAAGCAGCCTGGGGGCTAATTTATTCACTCCCCAGTCGCCCTAGTCACAGAGGCCTGTTGCACCGGCCCACCTGTCAATCCAGAGGAGCATGCCATACCGTTATACCATCCAACTGTACACTGCCACACCACACTCTCAGTGGGCCAAGCGCTTTAGGCTATAGCAGTATTAACCATGATATATTAATAAACGCTCTGTAATCAGAATGAACAAGACAGCAAGTTTTGGGTTTTTTTGAGCGACATCCAGAAGTTTGCAATTTTCTGTGTGCTGTGAAAGTGCAAAGTCGTATCAGTGCTGCCACTGAAATTTAAAGTCAAGCGTTACACAGACAGAAATTTGGCATTTCTGTTTGTAAGCACCTTTCACAGAACTTTCAACACATGACTGTAGTGAAATGCATAAACAGTTTAATGCCATATAGACCAGTGTCCTTTGTTGCATCACTAATCTCTTGAAAAGGGTCCAAAGTAGAGTTTGTGACATAAATGCTCACGAAACTGCACAGGAGAAATGTGCGAGACGATAGCTGTTGTAGTCGACTGTAGTAATGTGATGTTCAGTTCACTGTGGGTGTGGGAGGAAGTGTCTGCCCATTGCCAGCGTAGAGTAATGGATGGCAGAGCTATGGGAGTGGGAGGAGGCATACATCCTTTTTCAGACAGCTGTAATGGATGAGAGTACAGCAAAAAATAAGAACAGGAGGCAGTCTGCATGCATTCACCCTCTCAAACTCTCACATGCAGAGTTCAGTAGTATTGAAATGAGTTCACAAAAGATGTGAATGGAACAATGGAACACCTGGTGAAACAGTCAAGGCTAATTTGACTCTTGTTAATTGGTCATAAGACTCCTATGGGTGAACATTCTGGATATACGCAGCCTCACACATGAGTTTGTACTTGTGTGTGATGTATTTGTGTTTTAACTGTGTAATGTGCCTTTTTTTATCCATTTGCCCAGTCTGTGTTGCTGTACAGTGCTAGCTGTAATTAACAAGGCAGTTTGATGTTGGCAAGCTACTTTCTATATATACAGGCAAACTTCTTCTGTAGGCCATGCATAGTTAACCAGGTTAAAGAAGACAAACACATAGCACACTTCAAGGTGCCTATTTATCATTAAATAATGTAGTCCTCTTTCTGCCCATTCACAGCTCCCCAGGAAACCTCCCTTTACTTACTCAACAAGTGTTGAATGATGATGCTGTACCTTCCTGTGAACATGTGCATATGTGCACGTGCACTTTGACTAACAGTGTATGTATCACCACAGCTGGTAGCTCTCCTAATTTCTCATCAAACATTTATACCAAAGAGGACTTGGATGAAGCTCAGCCCTCTCAGCCTTCTCCTCTGCCTTATTCCTCTGGGAACCAGGCTTCATGTCTAAAGAACAATCCATTTTACCCTTGCCTTTTCTAAATATTGTATCACACAAAATCACAGCCTGTGTCCTAGCTGGTGAGGGTTATGGAAGGAAGGAGTTTTGTAGACTTTTTTGTTGCTGCTGTAAACAAGCAAAAGCCCTGCCATCCCTTTAGGTCACCTGGGAGCCACGGCCATGAGTCTCCCAGAGAAGGATTGGGAAGGAGTGGGGATGGAAGGAGGTTAAGTGCTGCCTTGCTGCTGTTCCTCAGTGCGTGGTGCTTCGTTGCGTTTGCCTCTGCTGCCGGCTGGTGAAAAATGTCTCCTGGCCCCTCCGCCAGATATCAGGATGCGTTATCAGCCCCGCCTAGCTCTTTTCACTGTAACGAGCCCCCAGGCACAGTATTATCTGTTTACGATAAGGATATTAATAACACTGTGCTTTAGTTATGTGCAGGGTTGCCCCACGGGGTGATGGGGGGGTTGAAGTAAGAAACACCTGAATCATTCTGTCAAAGGTACTTTCCAAGGAGGACAGGATATAAGTGGAAAAGAGGGAGAGGGGACCGGGGGAGAAGTCATATGGTTATGTAGGGACAGTGATGAAATGCTGGTTAACCCATCCAGTTTCTCCCATCAGCTCACTGTCTTTGTTTTCAAGAACAATAGCTTGGCCATCTGCCAGCAGGTCCTTGTGGGAGTTATCATACGGAGAGAAGAGGTCAGGGCTTCAAAGGTCACAGCTGCCATGGTTAGCTGAGAGGTCGGTCTATTTCCTGGACTTTACTGTTGTGTAATGTGCTCTTTTTGTCTCCCTTTTCTGTCTTTCTCTGCTATCTCACTTCTGTCCAGTGTCTATATGGCTGCTACGTCCACTCCTCCATCATCCCCACCTTCCACCGTAGGTGCTACTGGCTTCTCCAGGTAAGAACTCCCCTTTGCCTCTTTTACAGTTCACCACGCTTCAGTTTACTGAAGACTCTAACTGCCAATTCACAAGAACTTGAATGAGTTGCGTGATATCACTTTCTATTTAACCGGAGCATTTTCTCGTGACAGCCAGCAGGGACACATCAACCTATCCCTCCACTACCCCCTCTCGGCCTTCTCTTTTCTCTTCCCAGCTTCCATTTTCCTTATCTTTCCCAGTCATTCAGTTTTCTGATGGCATTGCCCATACACGCCGTCCAGCACGGCCGGTATCTCAGTCAGCTAAAAGCTTTGCCATCTCCCCTGTCTAACAGCTGCAGTGATGGGCAGTAAAAGCATGATGGAAGAGGTTCCCAGTACAGTATAGTGTGCTTATTGTGGGTCGTCAAGTCTGCAGGCTGAGAGTGGTTGTAAATAGTAGTCCTTTGATCACCTACCCAATACGTCTCATCATTCTCGTTTAGCATGGCAGCTATTATTGTTGGAAGGTGTCTGATACAGCCATTCACACACCAACACACACACACACACTGTTTTAAGGGAGCATAAAGCATACACACAGAGGAAAGGAGGTTGTGGAGACTGTGTCTGTTTGTCTGTCTGTCTATCGATCAATCCGTCTCTGTGTACAAGAAGAAAAAAACATCTGTGGGATAAATATACTTTGGCTAATGTGCCTCAGTTTAAAATTAAATGTGTGTACTGACTAGACTGAGAAAACATCATCACGTGCCATCGAGCCAATATCCCTTCCTCCCACAAACCTTACAACCATCCCTCCCCTCCCACATAAAATGACTGATAGTAAAACAGGAGAGCAGACCAGTGGGGGCAAAAGACAAAAGAGGAAAAACTAGGCTGAAAAATTGCTTAAATACTCTGGGAACGCTTAAAATAATTTGAGCGTTCCCACAGTAAATAAAAGCGTTCACACAAAAACTGTTTGTTTTCTATTGCTTTATGTTGGCAGTGTGTGTGACAGATGGAAATAATTACTCTAGAAGATAAAAACATGACTCCACCTTCCTATTGGGATTTGAGCAAGCAAACTCACTTTGGTTGACTTCAGCCTAAATAATCTGGTGTTCATCGGATTACTTGCGGTGACAACCACATACTGGAAGTCTTTCATATCGCACGCAATAACCCTCTCTGTTCTCTCACGATAACAGTTTATTTTACCCTGCACTGTCCCTCACGAGACAAAATGAACATTAAGCAACTTTATTGAACTGCTCTGGCCTCTACTACCTCATCCATTGCACGGTGGTATGAGCAGCACCTCTTAAGGAAATCTTCAAGAAATCTTCAAATATTTTCTCTTACAGCTTTTTTTCAAATGTTTTGCTACATTTCGTGAAACATTGATTAAAGTTCTGCACACTGAACATCAAAAACAGCTCAAAAATGCAGCAAACCACTGTAGTTATTTCACAAAAAGCTGTAACTCACCCAAGATGTTTAACTCAAAGCGTCAAGATGAAGTTATTGTGTCAATGAATAAGTCGTTGCCAGCAAAACGAGAGCTTCTTTTTTTCAATTGTGCAAAAACAGCGTGGTCAAAATGTTTAGCTATCTCATTAGAATGACTGGAATTTTTTTGCTCATCTTATAATGTCACTGACATTGAAAGCCTACTGCACCAGTCTATTATTATTCTCATGATAACTGGCTGCTTTTGTGTCAGAGTGAATACTCTTCAGATGTTGATTTCAAGAGCACAAGGTTTTACATTCTACTTTGTGAACCAAGAGAGCACTTACATTTGCATATAATGTGAAGAAAAACAGTTTTCTTTTCCCACAACAGCCACACAAGACAGACCGGTGCAGTAAACATGCAGCGCTGCTATAGATTATCGATACCCAAAAACTAATAAAAAAGTAAAATAATTATGGGAAGAGTAGACGTCCTGTCATGCCCATCTCATTCACCTCCCACCAAATGCGGTGCCTTGCAGTGGATCAGAAGAAGTGCTGTGTGTATGTGTATTTCACCTTCCTATATTGTGTTTTCTTGTCTTGGCTACACTCTCACACATCCTTATTCCTCTTCCACTTCCACGGCAGCCCCAACAGTGTTCACAAATTGTTGTAACTCTGTTGTGCTCAAGCACTATAAATACAGTATGTTTTACAATACTCATACTAATGACTTGCTCCTGTGTACTCAGCAGAATTTGACATTTAGAGTGGCTATTCTGCATGTGATGAGCTACACAATGAAATAATATTAGCATATTTAGGGGATGGCCTCATGATGGACCCCACCTCTCGCCCACACTCTGCTGGGATAGACGCCAACGGTCACTTATGAATTTATTATATTGCCATATGCATATGCGAGTAGTTACTGGCTGTTGGTATGCTTTTTTCATTTGTGTAATGGCTGAGATCCCCCTTTGGCCATTTTAGTTTAAGTGATTGGGGACAAAACCCACAGTCCTTGTTCTATGCAAAAATACTTTAATATCAAAACAATAGAATCAAATCATCCTTTGTGTGGTTCTACTGTTTCCCTTGTGTAGTGGAGGGATAGTAAGAGGGGATTTCATACTGAAGACTGTATAACTTTGGAAGACACCACTTGATTTGACTAATTCAGACTGCTGAATCTTCAGATTTTGTTCAGCTGAATTTCAGAATGAATATTAGCACCGAAGGAGAACTGTGGATTTCATCTTCCATCACCGACATGGCAATGCAGTAGTAAGGAATCTCTGTGGGGCCAGTTTAGAGAGGAAGAATTTTTCAGTGATGACAACACCCTTAACTTACATATGGGTATAATGGCATTGTTTTCAGACAGGCCTAGAATGTGAACATGCTCTTTTTTTCTATCCTCTCTAGCCGAAGTCAATTTCAGAGCTAGAGGAGCATGACTCGAGGATGAAAAATAGCCACATTTCCAGGGAAAGTCAGGGGAAAGTTGCGCTTGACACATACACAACACAAGGACACATGCAGACTTTCAGAAACATGTACACACCGAACTGAAAGTGAATAACACAGAGCTGAGGTCAAACTGGGTCACTCGCTTTTCAAAACTGCAACCTTCATTTTAAACCTCGCTTTCTGCCAGCTACAAGATAGACGCACATAATCACTCGTGAAATTTTGAGAAGTTCACTGACTCTGCCTTTCTTTCCTTTAACTGTAGAGCATCAGTTAAGAACAACTGGTTAGTGAATCCTTGGCCCCCATCTCTTACACTGCTCAGCAGTTCTTGTTACACCCACGGCTCGAGCTGCGTGTGTGCAGCTAACACATCCACTTGTTCAAAGGAATAAGCACCTTCTGCTGCCGGATAAAAAGCATTTATTTACAAACGTGCATTTTCTTTGGCACTAAGCATTTCTGGAACCCCAGATTTACATCTCTTTTCAGGCAGTTTATTGCAGACCATCTGGGCTGACAAGAAACCACAGTCACAGTGATACAGTGACACCAGAGGTAAAGGATTACACTTCAGGCCATATCTCTGCAGATGCAGATAGACCTTCAGCACCTCTGTCTTTTCTTGCCACTTTCATTCAGACAACTGACAGTCAGCCTGGTTACAGTCTCTTTCGTATTCTCTTTCTCTCTTTTTCCACCTTCCTCTAGTCTCTGAACTCTCTGTCCCTGACTCCCTGTGTACCATTTGCTGTGTCCACATGAGATTTGCAGGCAGTAGTCTGTCAACAGCAGAGCACCAAGGAGACTGGAGCTCCCAGAGCGGCAACAGGGAAAGGTCACCAGTGAGTGAAAAATGTAAATATTCAGCCATCCAGCAGCCACAGTCACGGAGAGACAGGGATGAAAATAACTCCTATTACACACCACCGACAGGGAGGGAACACAGAGGACAGAGAGGGTAGAGACAGACTGTGAATGAGAGAGTGAGATGGACACAACTTTTAAAAAGTTGAGCTGAAAAAAAAACACACTGCAGGGCGAGTTGGAGAAAAAGATGCATTTAAAGATTTTAAGGAAGAAAAAACCTATAGTAGTATAGAGCGAAAGAGGACAGTGTGTCAGTATTTTTGGATATGTGTGTAACAGTGCAAGAAATCCAGAAGGCGAGAAATGAGAATGACAGACGGAGTGAGGTTAGTGAAAGGTGTTTTAGGTAGGGGGTGGAGGGGGTTAACCAGTGGGTGTGTGCCTCTTTATCCACTCTTTATCCACTCTTTATTGAGTCAAAGCCTGGGTAATGAGACGGGGGACAGGAATAAAGACCTGCGAGGGGGGTCTTCTCTCATTCCATTCATTTTCATTTGTTCTTTTCACCTCTCACTCTCAATCTGCTCATTCCTGCCACACTACCTCCACCTCTCTATGGCATTAGACCACTTAAGAATGTCTGGCCCATCCCCGCAAATGGCTGAGACTGAAGGAAAGTACCACCACAGTTATCTGGGGTTGCAAACAATGAATCCAAATTGCTGCTGAGACAGATAGCTGCTCAGAGCGGACTGTGTGGGTTTTTACTCCGAAAAAAGTTCCCATTTCAGTGGATTTGTTAAAAAAAAAGAAATAATATTAAAACTGGGCTCTGTGTGATACTGTGGTGTGTTTTCAACATTGCTAACAAAAAATAGGCGCACAATTCTCCATAAATATCCTGGGAATGTCTGGCCACTCTTTAAATGCTGTTAGTTTTTCCCAAAAGTGTGCATAATTAGATAATTAGATACACCTTACACAGAGTCTTTCTAGGTACAACGTGTCATGGCACACACATACACACACACTCAGTAACACAAAGGATCTTACCTGTCCTGGTGGCACTGATTGATTCTATTGCTCCGTGTCCCCTTCTCTTGTTTAGTGCTAATCGAATGTAATTCCCTGCTTGTGCCTCTCCATCAAATCAGACAGTGGAGTTTGTGCTGGCCGGCGGGGGCACAGAGGTGGGGATAATTATGATATTAATACGGAGGGGGTCTGAGGGGAAACTTCATTTGTCCCGCTGCCTGCCACGAACACAGAGAGGGGTCAATAGCCTCTCCCGCTTTTCCTACTTTAAAGAGGAGGAGAGAGGAATGAGATAATGAAATGACTAGTAAGGCAGGAGGGAATGCTGACGACCTTGTTTCTTCACAGCTATCACTTTCTCTCTCTTACCTTCCTCAGCTTAGGCCACTCTGCTCTAGTCTGTCTCACATGAATACATTATTAATATCATCATTCACTGCAGTTACATTTTTCTTATTACATTAGTCCTTCAGAGTATAATGACTTTGGAACCACTTGAATTAGTGTTATGTAGGAAAATGAGTTGTCACTGTTGTCCCTGTGATCATTCCAGCACTATTAGAAAGTATTTCAGGTATTTTAATTTATGTAATAATTCAAAGGTTACCTAATTGGACAGGCAGAGTGATAACTTTGTGATTAAAGAGAACTCTTAGCGATGTAGGCTCTGTGGTGCTGTCCATGGTGCTGAATCCTACCCTCTTCTTCTTTTAATCTTTTCTAACTGTTCAACACATCAGAGCCCCCCCCCCCCCCCTTTTCTTTCTTTTTTTTTTTTTTTTACACTTTTTTCCCCCCTTTTTGCTCTGTTGATGTATCAAAACCACCCGGTGCTTTTGAACTCCCAAGGTATTCACTTCCTATAACAAGCTCGCCAATCTCTTCAGATCGATACATCTGGGCCAGTTCTGTCAGCACATCATGTTCACGGGCCAACACCTACTCATCAGGCCTCATGCCTCATACTCAGCAGCAGTGAAGACAGAGGCCTTTTCCCAACCTAGTTAACTGAATGGGAAATGTTGAGCAGCTCCTTTGCTGTGCTGATCCGTCGGTTGGTGTGTAAGCAGGATACAGTAGCTCCAGAGTGGACATGCCTGCAGGCTAAAGGCAGACAGATGGATTCTTTATATCTACCAGAGTCTTCTATTCATTCGGATCAGTTTAGTTGCCTCTGCGTTGAGCACTGGGAGACAGGTGCCGGATTCGTAGTGGCTCAGGTGATGTGTGATGACGGAGCAGAGCTGTCAGGTCCAGATTCACATCAGATACGTCCAGACTACGCAAAGCTACATAATGAATATTTCACTGAGATAAATCATGGATGAGCCTGGGCATCGTTCTGTTGATTTCACTCAGAGGGTAGAGAGTCAGAAAAACCTGGTGAGGCTTTGACTGGCTGTCTACAACCTCAGGGCAAATGGAGGCAGTAAAAATATAATTGCCTTTAGCTATGCAGTCTGTTGTTTGTATCAAATGGAAATGCACCTCTACAGAGTATTAGCTCAGATTTATAGCATATGAATTTGACTGCAACACCTGACATTACTGTTCAATTCCAAACCTCAACGCCGGACTGGCAGGAGAACAGGTGGCAGAATGTGCTATGGGAGCGCACATCAGTGTCTGCACATGCTTGTCTTTCTAGGTATGTGTGTGTGTGTGTGTGTGTGTGTCTCTGTGCAACAGACTTTGCTACTCTGTTACTGCACTATGGTGGGAAACCATGGTGCTCTCGGCAGGATGCTGCTGCTGGCAGGCCCCTACTCTCGCAGCCATGAGGAGAACAGCTGCTTCACGAGCATGTCAGGGTGTGAGCCATGTCCCTGTGGCTCCCCTCATTTTCCTCACTTCTCCTCCTCCCGATGTGCAGTCACACAGACACAGTTCTTTTGACGCTAACCTTCTCTTTTTACAATACTCATAAACATTCAAATAAGTTTCTCCCCCTGCTATCAACTCTGCTTCTTGACCTCTGAGCACATCTGCTGCTCCCTGTTTCTACTCAGTGAGAAAATAGTTCGAAGTTTGTCTCTGCCCAGAACAGTAACACTGGGGCTTCTGACCTCTAAACAAATTGAAGGTTATACTGGTGCTTAATTAATGGCCCCTACTGGAGCACAATCTCTCCATATGATGAAAGGGAGAAGTTGAGCTAAACCCTAGAGGCACCGGGCACCTCCTTTCCTCCTGGCAGACTGATCTGTTCCTCAGTGCCTGCGACCTTTTCTCTAGGCCCGTCGCCTAGCCCACCAGCACCGCCAATTATCACAAATCCCCCGCTGCATTTGTCTTGCCATTTTCACTCTGCAGCCAAAGAGGCGTGCGTGACCATAGACTCATGCAGCCTCCTAACCATTCTGAATCCACACAGAGAAACAGAGGCCCACAACAGGTATGTGGTGCTTAAATAATTCAGTTATCCTGAAAGGTTAAGGCTCCGCCAGTAAGGCGAATTGACATTCATCTTGCTCAAGAGTCATGCACCCGATTTCGGGTAAAGTACCCATCGACATGTTTACATTTCGAGACTTCAAGATTGATATTGACACCAGTATTTTACGTTATTCTGCTCTGTTCACTGTCCAGTGTGAGCTAAAACAACTACAAAGTCCTGCAACCAGAGCCGAAAGCAAATATCTGAGTCTGAGTTAGTGAGTGCAACAAACCCTGCTCCTGATTTGATAATATCTTCTGTTCCTCTGTAATGAACATTCTCTTCAGCAACCATTTGCTGCCTCTACCATATTAGATAATAAGAAATCTCTGGGAATTGTGTCACCAGGCAGTCTTATTTGTGTTTACTTTCTGCCTGTGCGTGTGAGAAAGCACAGAACATCAGTGGATTCACAATAAATCTGTGCTGGGCCTATCTCATGCGTCTGCCTTTGTCACTTTGCAGGCTCAGGCGTGATGGCAGAAGTGTGCACGCATCTCCCAGCTTCCCAGAGAACACTGGTCACAGCTAATGACCAGAACTGTCTGATTTGTCCTGCCCTGATTACTCCTCTGAGCCCCAATTAGCCGTGGATGAGGGCTGACATCCCGACACGATCACTTGGACGTGTCATAGTGGGAAAGATGAGCCAGGGAAAGAAAGGAGAGAGGTAAGGGGGGAAGACAGGGAAAGTGAATGTTACAAACAAAGAGTAGCAAGAGAAGTCAGCGTAAAAGCTCTGGTAGGGCCAGAGTCATTCATTCTGCATTCAGTCAGATATTGATCTCAATTCCCCTTTAACCAGCTACCACTCATCAATGTACAAACCAACAGCTCTGATTGCAATTTCTATAATTGGCAATTTTCATTGTAAAAATCAGTCTCTGTGAGAGTGTTAGCTGTATCTATTCTGAGACAGGTTGATTTCTCTGTGGGTTAGGGATGAAGAGACTAAGGACTGTTTGTGGAAAGGATATAAGACAAAGTATTAGGTCAGTGTGGTCGAATCAATTTACTAGCTAAAGTGAACACTGAAGTCCTGAGAGCCTCAACCATGTTTTATAATGAATTAAAAACAATGCAATTTCTTTTCCTAATTGTCAGTAACAAACTCTGTCATGAGCATTGCCATACAGTATCTGTTGCTTCCAATAAATATTCCTCTTCTTCTTTTCACTCCTGCCATCTTTCCCCGTCCCCTCTTTATTTTTGTGTCTTTATTTTTGTCTGCCACTGCGTCTCCCCAGGATTGCTGAGCTATTGCCCCTCTGCATGTTTTGAGAAAAATCTCTTTTTTGGCCTCCACTCTCTCCCTCTCAGTAGGGGGCAGTGCAGAAGTAACTACAAGGGCATATAAGCCTTCAGAGTCAAACCAGACTTCTTTTAGTCTTTTTTGATCTGAGTAGATGTCATATTGAACACACACGCACACACACACCCTTCAATGGAACGGCTCTGCTCCTATCCCTGTCTGCTCTCCCATCTCAAAACACACCCACGCAAACCTGAGAAGACACAGAGAATGAGAGGAGGAGGAGGGAAGAAGAGGACGACGAAAGCAAATTGCGGAAGGGAAAGAGAGGCGCAAGAAACAAGAGGTGGGAGGGGTGGCGGTGCTTTGAGAATGGGGATTAGAGTTAGGAGATTAGAGGTAGAAGATGATATCATTTGGTAGAGATGAGCGGGAGCAAACGAGCAGTGCAAATCACCTAACGTTAACGAGCTGCCTCATAAATTACTTCAGCCAAGTGTATGCTTCAAGCTGAATCTGGAGAGGGCTGCATAGTGCAAAGGAGGCATATTGCATGTACTAGTCCCTTCCAATACATAAAGGTGTTTTTTTCCCACACAACCCATAGTCAAATCTTGGCTTCCTGGTTTAAGTCAGACTGTGTATCCATTATGTGGCATCCAAACCATCATACAACTTCCATGATATTACTTTATCGTGATCTTTGTGGTTGTTTGTCCTTCAGGCAGTCCACACATAACGTGTGTTGATTCTGTTCTTGTGAACGTTATATATCAGGGATGCCTTAAAGAATGCTAAAACGTTCACTAGATCTAGATCTGATAGTGGTGATCAAAACTTAGGTCAGTGTCACTGTGATTTCATATCGGTCCTATTTTTGGTAACACAAATATCAATGTCTAGATAGAGCTCAAGAATGCATGCACTAACTTTGACTTCTTCACAAAGACATCATAATTTTCTGCTTAAAACAGGAGAACATCGCAGCTCGGGATCATGAGACTATGACATCCCTTAGAAATCACAGGCTATGAAAAGGGTTTCCGTGTTTAGTGACTTGTCTTTTAGGAATAAGTCCACTTTCTTCACTTTCACTCTCTGGAAGACAACCAGGACAGCTGGCCTTCTGTCCCTGCACCACAAGTTCATTATTTTGCTGATACAGAGCTTCAGGTGAATGTCCTTGCATCATTTGGTGAAGCTCTTTATCAGCCTTTTTCACCCTATGAGCATATCCTCCACCATAGCAAGTTTTATACTGGAATCATATATGTCAGTGATACCCAAATAAAATAAATTAAACACTTTATGTTATCTAAGTTTCACATATGGGTTTGAGCAGATATTATGTAAACTGCATAATACTTGATCAGCATAGGAATGTACCACAATGTAATTTTAGTGTTCAAATTCCTTAAACCAAGTCATTTGACATGAAAATGTATATAAACCTGCATTTTTAGAGAAGGAAGACAGGCAGAGTAGGGATATAGATGGATGACAACGACTTTTTCTGTTGTCATGTTATTAGGGGGGGTGAGGTTGTGTAGGTTAGAAGGGGAAATATACATTTCTATTTTAGCCAGGAGCAGAATGACTTTCACTGGCTCGATTCTAAATATTACATGACTTCCTGACGGCAGTGTGCTGTCTGAGGCTCTGTTTGGCCTGGTATTAACCTGTCCGGATAAATCAGCCGTTTACAAAACTCTATGCCTCTATCCAAAGTACTGTTTCTTCCCTCTTGCTTCCCTTATTTCAGTGGCCCTCTAGCTGCTTCACCTATTTCTTATGCACCATTTCTGCCTTTAGACGGCTTGCTATGGTGCAACCCATTTTGTCTGTGTGCAGTGTGTATATGTGGAGTTACTCTGTGGTCCTCTGCCAAGGCCCCTAACGTCATATGCAACCTGGCAGGTGACAAATAGTTTTTTAATTGCTTGCACCAGGAAAATCATTAGTCTCTTCCCTTTCCTTGGTGGGACCAGGCAGGACGTGTGTGCAATAATAATAGCCTCAGTCCGGTTTCCAGTGTGCTATTTTTGGAGCGAGTATTTTAAGGGCCGTCTCTGTATATGCCTCTGAACGTGTGTACGTATAGTACGTCTGTGTGACTGTTTATGTGCTTATGTGCAGCTGTGTAAGTGCGTGAATGTACACACACCTAGTAAGGGTGGGCTAAATGGTCCTGAGGTGCTTTTCCTTGGTTGTGAGAGAGGAGAGTGTGTTTGTCAACCCTGTTCCTGCCTCATGAGAGTTTTTCTCATTGCTGTTGCTATTCCCTAGGAGCGTGCTGTTTGTCTCTGTGTATGTGCGTTTTTCTGTCTGCGAGTGTGTGTACCTCTGCGTCTGGCAGACTCTGGCCTAGGCCATTGTGCTATAGTGCATTACAGTAGCAATCCACCGACACAGTGGCCGGCCAGATGAAGCCGTCCAGTTTATGGAGCAACCTGCAAACTCCAGCTGCTTTTGGTTGGGATTGTGCTTAGTGCTGAGATATAGTATTGATTTTCTCTCCTCGGTGCCCTTGCCATCCCTGCGTAGATATGCACCAGTGCTCAGCATCCATTCACTGAGAAAGGGGGGGGAGGGGGAGAGAGCAGAGGATGATGTTTATGTGGCGATACTGACCCCATTCGTTCACACAGAAAAGGCGTGGAACGTGAAGTGGCTAGACAGCAGAGGGGAATTGAGTTTGTGAGGCTCAGATTGCAAGATGAACCCTGAATTTGATTTCTCTGTTATACAAGCATTTGTTATTATATAGCTCAACGTCTGAGGGTGTTTGTGTGTCTGGTGTCTTGTATGGGTCTATTACATGTGTGGGTTTGTTTGGATTTATGGGTCTAGAAGGATGCTGGTGTGCGTGCACATGGGTTTTAGCAAGCAGGGTACATCTGTGTGGTTGATCTTCTGCATTTTTGTCTTTGTTTTGAATCTCCCATCCTCATCCTCCATTCCTTCAACAACACGGTAAAACCAAAAATCAAAAACACGTTTAGACATTATTTGAAATTTTTCTGTGGAACCCCCCACCCCCCCACCCCCCACCTCTCCCCGGCCGCACTGCAGCGTTTTAAGTAATGGCAGTGGCTCGTCTCGCAAAATATTTCATAGATAAATGATTCAACTTAAAAATCCTATCAGGTATTTTATAAAAATAACAGTGTGTGACCTTTCTATGAATTTTAATCTGGCGCATAAAAAAAATCTTTAAGCAATGAAAACCGAATTGAGCCTTTAGACTGCTAGTGTTAATGATACCTTTAGGTGTAAAGTACGTCAAGCATAAAAGTTCCAGTAACCACAGTGCTCTTGTCTTTGTCTCACATACGCGGGTCACATACACTGTTTTTCAAACCATATGAGAAATGCTAGACAGCCAGTACAGAAAACATTCCTCCCATTCAGTCTTTTTAGCTGTCTTTTACTAAAGGACAGTTTTTGTTCTCATGTCTGATAAATTGTATAGTTAGAAGTATCTAAGTATAAGACTATAGTGCTTGTTATGAGTACTATACATACACTGTTCATACTATACATCCTCCTGTGACTGCTAGTGGATAGTTTCTCTGTAATTCTGTCTGGCTTTTAACTAATAATATAGGTACAAGTGCATTAAGATGACTATTGTTTGACTATTGTTGTGAATTGGCATAATTGGGTACTAATATTTTTATGTTCTATCAACAAAAGGTTTAAGACCCTTTACTACAGTAGTCCTGAATCAAATATATTTTTTATATTCTTCTTTTTAATTTTTTGCATGAAGAATTTATATTTTGCAGATTCCACCAATCTTTCTTCAGAGTGAAAAAAATTAAGCCCATTAGAAAATTACAAAATCTGTGTCCTGTTTCACAGTTTATCATAGTGTTATATGGTGGCCCACACAAGAAGAGTCACAAATTTTGGGGGTGACTAGCCAAACAGCTGAAAGCCGTTATTCTGTATATGTATGTGTGTGTGTCTATAATCAGCCTGTGTTATCCAAGCCAAGCAGCCCTACCCTGGCAGAGCTGAGACTGGGGAGACCCGGTCTCTTTCCAGATTCATCTCTCCAGCTTTGTTTGACTAAGTAGTGCCATGGTGTTGGTGTTGGAGAGGGCTGGAGTGGTAACAGCAGCAGCAGTGCAGCGTATGCGTGGGTTGCCTGAGCCAGTGGGGCTTGGCACGGGGAGGCAGCATATGTTCATGGCCAGCTTCCTTCCTCCTCTCCCATACTTATCTGTCTCTCTCGTCTCTTCTGTTTTCCCCCTCTCTCTCTATAGCTCACTTCTGTTAAACCCCACCTCCACTTTTGGCTTTGAGTGTCTTGGTATCACCTGTGGGAGACAGCACAGAACAGAGATCAAAGGGCACTGGGGATCCCAGTACCCCACCATGTCTGACTAATACCACAGCCCTTTCTTCTAACAGAGACACAGACTTACACACTCCTCTTTGTCATCTTTTCATCTGGCATGGGATCAGAGAATATTTGGTGGAGAAGCTAATATGTTGTGCCTGTAATGGGACTCTCTGGTTCATTTTTAATGCCTTTCCAATGGTTGGTCACTCACACCTTGGCCCATCTCTGCCCTACATAAACACTGGCTGTTAGCCAAGCATGTCAGAGGCAACCATATCTGAATTCTGCCAACTACCTGCTAGATATGGACCACCATCCTGCTGCATAGCAGACTTAACTGTGTCCCAGATACCCGCAACCAGCTGCTTCAGCCTTTACACCTTCACTTTTGCTTCCTGCTCTCCTCCTTGCCTCTTGGACCAGTAAATGAACGCTCATTTGCAAGTTAGATAAATCCTTTGAATGTATTATTGATGCAAACAAATTAGCCTGTGGGCCCTAGACAATACCTAATGGAGCCTTGGCTTATGGGTGAAGTAGTTTCCAGCGAGGGCACTGTCGGTGTTCCAGGATTGATGCCTGCTCTTCTGCCCCGTAATTATTTCTCCTACAAATTATTCAGCTGTTCTGATGCAGTTTGGGGTTTAAAGCAGTGCTTCTTATTGCTGGCTATGTATTTCCAGGCCTTAACCCAGCTCCATTCATTAGTTTATTAAAGAAAAAAGACATGAGCAATTAGATAACTGGGATAAAGCCACCTAAATGAGGGGATGTGTTATTATTCAAGTTTATGCATGCTACTCATAGAATTCACTGGGGTTTATGTTGGTGCTGCTTTTTCAAGGATATTCTCTTATCTTGTTGTACACAGACACATTCACACATTTTAACAGTCTCGTATAAGCCTATTCACATATTTACAGAGATTCAAACTGGCTCGCTTTTGCAAATATGCATAGAAACACTGTCAGAATATGTGTTCCTAATATAGGAAAAGTGGGGACACATCTGGACGCGTTCATCCTTGATACAAACTCACAGAGAAAAAGCAAGTGCGCATAATTTATGCTAGAAATAGAGGCAGAGGTTGAAAAAGAATGAGAAGAAAAACTCAGAGAGGAGATGAGAGAAAGAGAGGACTGCCATACTGTCCTCAGTGATTAGGACCCAGTATTGATCAGAGGAGGTAAGGGGAAGGCAGGCTGAGAAAGGGTGGGAAAAAACAGGCCCCGGGGCTCAGACCCCAACTCTCTGGTGGCCTCTGCTCTGTTCCGCTTCTGCAAGCTGGCCAGGGCCAGTGGGAAATTCATCAAAGGGTCTTATCCCCCTATCTGTCCCACATGCACACACAAATACACATATCCATGCATAACACTGGCCTTTGAAAAACATTCTATTTGATGACATCGTTTCCCTTTTTTTTTTCCACTGTTAGAGATGGTAAATTAAACCTGATATGTTATTGCCACTGTGGTGAAAAGAGACAGGGTGTCCTATTCTCCCAGTTGTCTGCACAGTGCTAGTCACATCACAAGGATCACATCAGCACTCTAAAACTTTGTGCCACGTGTGCCATAGATCAAACACAGACACATGTGCATTCACGGATACAGCATCAGTCAGCTGCTCATGATGGGGGATCCATATTCTCCCCAAGTATTCAGTATGTGTACAGGAAGTATTCGATACTCCGTGCTCTCCCAGGGCTAGACCTGTGTTAATGCATTTTCTCCTTTAAGTCTCTCTTTTTTCCTCCCCCTCTGCTCCCTCTGCCGGCTTTTCAGCTGACTCTGGGCTTTGGCAATCTTATTTGCCTTTCGATCCAGATCAATCTTTGTCTTATCTACAGCTCTTGAATCATAAACATTTGATAGGCTCAACCTTGACACTGACAAACATGGAGTGGTGAGGGTTTGGGGTAAGGTGCCTTTAGAAGACTTTATGCGATCCCTAAAGACTATTGAACTTTGCCGCTAAGTACAACCCCCCCAAACACAGATATACGCTCATGTTTTGTGCGCATCTCATCACATAGACACATATACAAAGTTTGTTCCAGATATATTTATGTATACGTGTGTGATGTATTATTCATAAGAAGAAGCATTCATCGCAGTGACACACCTTGAACAATTTGAAGACGTGGTGTGCTTAACAGCTTATTGTAGTTTCTGCAATTTGGCTCACCTCCGGCTGATTAACACTGCCCTCGAGTCCTCACTGTGCTTTATCTTATGATGAATTAGCTGCTATAAGAAACATGGCCTCCAAGGGAATTAATGAATATTTACCTGACATTTTTTAATTTTTTACAGTGCTTTTTGCTACTTTATAAACCCTACATTTGTTATGTTATGTTATGTTATTTTATGCATTTCTAAGAGTCAGAAGATCAAAATCACACAAAACACAGTGTGTTACTTGAAACACAGACTAATAGAATTAGCCCTGCGATATTATACAAATGATTATGTGCAGTGTTGTTTCTGTCACTCATCAGGTGCATTTGTTTTTCATGAGACAAATTGGGTTGAAGTATTTTGAAGCTGTCCAAATATAGGTTACTGACAAATGGCATGTCCATTCTCTTTCATGTTATAAATCTGGATTTTTGGGGGGATCCAAGCTAGTGATTGCTTGAAGGGACCCAGCTGGCTCAGTAGATGAACTAGAAGTTGGACACGAAGGTGTGAGATGGTGGTGCACCTTGAAGATGGGGACCCCATCCAGTTTTCACATCTGATTATCTTTGGTGAATCCAGGGTCACATCTGGTCCTGCGCTGAAAGAGATGTGACGTGTTATGTGCTTCCAGGAGCTGGTTTTCTACTCTTTGTGGGTGTGCTACTGATTTGATCCTACAATATTCGTTTTGTTGTCAAAGCAAAACAAAAGATTTTGGTGAAGTAATTCTTTCATTTGCAGGGTTGATACTATAATTGAGCATATTTGAACCCAAAACATTGTCTATTCCTAAAACTAATTGAATATTTTTTGGCATCTAAACCAAACCAGTAAGGATAAGTGAACTCCCAAAACCCAAACATGGTCTCTCTGGCAAACAACATTTCAACTTACTCCACCACCAGCCCTCCAGCCTCCTAATGTGGACTTTGTAACCGTTCAAAAGAGAAGCACTATCTGTTGCCGTCCAATACCTTGGACCACCACCAAAGGACACCTTGTGCATATCTCTGTGACACCAGCGGGATTTGACAGAATAGCACTGTTTGACGCTCTGGGGCATTCTGGTCCCACTCTCTCTTCTTGTGTTTTAATGGGACTTTCTTTCCCTCATTTTCTTTTTCTCTCTACCTCTCTTTTTGTTCCCACCTACATTTTTTGCAAAACAGCAGATCAAACTTTTACTTTTAAGTGTGTATGTGAGTGCTGCCAACAGCAGAGCAGTCAGCAAAGTGCCACCTCAGCACCTGTTCTTTAATGATTAATACCATATTGATGGTCTCAATTAATTTCCTATTACACCACCAGAAGGTTGCGGTCGCTCTGTCTCTGTCACGGCCCTGCACTTGTTTTTTGAAGCCTCTTTGTGGCAGCTGCTGGATGGAGATAGTATGCCTTTCTCTAGCTCACACGCACAATTTTACAGACAGACATACGACACATGCACGTACACAATCACACGCAGAGTAGTATCTTGTGGAAACACACACACACACTATTACACGCTGCTTTGCGCCTCACATTTCATATGCTAGCACATAGATAAACAAATAAAATGTAACTCTGGTTTTTTGTTGTTGTTGTTGTTGTTGTTTAATCATTTTAAAAAGGGACTTGTGTTTTGGTTACAATGTTGTTCAGCAGTGGTTGGAAAACGAGATTCATCTGTTTCTCTGTGCAGTGCTCTGTAGCAATTTTATAAACCACTACTCTCACCTGATTGTGTGACTTTGGTACAGCACAACCCCCTGTGTTTTACATTTAAACATGGCGCACTGCATTTTAGGCCATTTCCTGAAGGCATTGCTTTGGTTTGTGCATAATCCCCTTCCCTGCAGTGTTACATATTTGTAACAGTCTGTAAGCTACTGATTTATTCCCATGATGCAATCTTTTTGAACTGTGATTCGACATCACACTACCATGACCTTAACTGTCTGCAGACTTGTTCCTTGGATCAACTCGCAGTCAACACTGCCCCTGTTGAGATACTGGGGAAATGCTGTTTGTCGATTAGAGTGGCAGGTCCCTGATGCAGCTTTTTTTCCCCCCTTTTTTGTTCTTTTCATTACCTTTTCTTATTCAATGCACAATGTCTCATCTCTGTACTTCAGTCCAAAAACACCTCTATATCTGTCTAATGTGCACTGTTAATCTGAACCTTATTTTTTCATTCTGTCTCACACACACACACAAGTACCCATTCACACACTGTCTTTATTTTTCATTTTTCATGTGGACCCAGTACACACCATTGGTTGCTAGGAAACCATTTGAGCATTTTTTTCCCCCCATTGGTAGACATTTGATTACCCATTTGTATGTTTTGTGTGTGTGTGTGTTTGCTCATGTGCATGTGCAGAGGTTTCTGCGTATATCTCCAGAGAGAGGTCTTGCCAAGCTGAGTTCAGGGACTGCTCCACTATCCAGCCCAGTAATAACAATGAACCCCTCACCCTGTTTGACAGAGGACACAGGCTCAGCAGTCCTGTGGCTACTGTTGTCAATGTGTGAAAGGCTCCTGATGCTTTGTGGTGTAAGTACATATCTACATATGTGTGCATTCATGTTCACAACACTTTGTGCCTGACTGGGTCAGTTCTGTGATACAACCCCAGCAGTTGTTTCTGATGCTGACCAGTGGCGTTATCTATTGTTCTTCAGCGAGCTATTGCGAAGGAAGATAGTGGCCAGGTTGGACCGTCTTGCAGCTGGGCACACATCAGTCCTCCCTGTGACTCCCTGTTTAGAAATGCACCAGCACATCTCACTCCCCTGGCTGCTCCTGTGAAGTCCTGATTCGCTCACAGACATGGGCAGAGGCACATAAATAGTACGCCTTGTCGACTGGCACAGAGAGAAAGACAACACACGCGCACAAACAAATCAGACTCAGCACTGATATGAAAGAGAGCAAGAGCCAAAGAGAGGGAGTAAAGAGAGATGGCATTAGCAATGTTTCTTCCTCCAAATGAATTGCAGTATGCCCTAAGAGGAAGAGATGAAAATAAGAGAGCGAGGTGATGAAAAAGACTCAGAGAAAGCCAGGGGTTGTGAGGTTATTGTGAGGTGGAAACAAAAGAAAAGAACCATAAAGAGAGAGAACACATGGTTAAAGCCCCACTATGTCTGAGAGGGCTCACTAACTTTCTCTCCCTGCTTTTACTCCCATGTTACTTGGTGTCACCTGCTTGGCCACTGAATTTTAGGATAACTGCCATGGGCTCTGCTAAGGCCATTATGGCAGTCAGTTGGGCTCCGGTTGGCCCTTTCCCAGCTTGCCCCTGTGTAGCATTGACTCTCACTTGGGACCACCGCAGCTAATGGAGAGGGTAGTGTGTTCTGTAAGGGCCTTAGGAAGAATAAGTGGGCTGTAAACTGTGAGTTGTGTTGTGGCAGCTAAAGGAGCTTCGATGCCTCACTGCCTGGCTTACTGCCTGACTTACTGCCTGCTTGGCATCCAGAATGCTGCTCCATATTCAGGCTCTGAATACTGGCCTTTTGCACTTTTATTGTAATGCATGCAGATACTTGGCAAGGCAACAAACACACTCCACCTTTTACTGTGGTGCATTGCACAAATAAAATATTTCAAAGCGGGGAGGAGCCACACACAAAAATAGTGGAGCACTCTCTTGGATTCTCGCAGACGTGTAGAATTGCAAAATGCACTCACATATCTCCACAATTACACACACAAGTGCACATACGCGCACACGCATACACACAAACTTGCATTCCCCCACCCAGAGTGAAGCCATTCTGCCCCTCTAAGCTGAGTTATTTAAAGCCCCGCTCTCAACTCCATCGGAGTGATTATGTGCTACTGAATTAAACATCACAGGCTTCAGCCCCTGGCTTCCTCTGAAACACACTCAAACATGCTGGCCTCTTCCTGGTCCTCAAAAGTTCCAAGTTCTGCCTTTCATATCTCCCAGCCAGTACACTAGGTAGTGGAAGTAAAGAGGTGGAGTATGAATCTTCCCTAAATCAGGATCTCCTGCTGTGCCCCCTGCTCTGCCATTCCTCTCGCATACCTTGGACACAGGCATTTGATGCAGTTCACATTAAGAAAGCCCCCTGTAAACTGACTCTTACCCTGGATTGATACTCACCCCAGGCATCATTTTAGCTTGGCACTCAGGCAGTGCTGTAATTGATGGAGAGCTAGATGCAGTAGAAGGTGAACTGTAGCAGTTAAGTTGTGCTTTGACTCTAGACACTCTAATTGGGGTGTCTAGTATTCTAAACTGGGAACATTTAAACAAAGAGGTTGTCATAGATAACCCAGAGAGAAGCAGGTTCAGATAGGGGTTTGCTCTGCTAGCTCGACAGGAGCTTCGGGCTGTTTGCTACCTATTTGGGAGGGTTTGACATAGGGTTTTGTTTACCTCAGTGTGTGTTTGTGAGTGTGAGTTTGCGTGTGTGCTGATGAACTGCGTGCGCATGTCTGTGCTTCTGTGTGCCGGCATGAGGCAAGGCACCAGCCAGCCACCCCCGCATTCCAAAACACACCCTTTGGCAGGGAACGATAAAGGTTCCAAACAAAAGGAAGAAGTCTTGTGACTTGTGAAGGTGAACTTATATCACCACAGAGGCAGTTGACCTTGAAATGAGCGGTGGTGTTTGGGGATGGGCGGGGGAGGGCAGTGTTTAAGAGTGCAACCTCAGTGCCAGAGGCCAGGAGGCTGCCTAATGACTGGCACCCGATGCTATCCATCACCATGCCACTGCCAGGGCAGCTGCCCCCGCATAGCCAAGTGAAGAGAGCCTTAATCACCCCTCGTACTTATTCTGCAGACTGTGAGCACATGACATGCAAGACATACATCCGGTGCACAGGTGTTCCATATTCACATGAAACCGCACAGGCAAATGCAACGATGCAAACAACAAATTCTAATATGCACTGCACATACAGACAGCATGAATATGCAGTCAGTGCACTCAATTCAGACTCACAGCTCATTGCACTCATTCTGCACGCATACTGATGTACATACACCAACTAACATACAGAAATCTGCCTCTAGACGCTCATTCAAATGCTATTTATAATCTAATGTAGGCAGACTCCGATACAAAGGCAGAGACATCCTCACCCATCCCTGCTGTATTTATGCCTTGATGCTGAATGTTTGTGACAAAACAATTGACTGCTTCTGCTTTCTTGATATTTTGTATTGAAATGGATATCCTATAGCCTGCTGGTTCAATTCTTCCACACTGAACTGCCTCAGTTTTTTTTAGTGTTTTGCTTATTTCCCTGAAAGTGGAAAGAGGGGCTTTTCCCATACCTAATTTCCTGTCTGCTCTGCACTTTCCTTCAGTATGACAGACTTTGAATCCCCCCACTTTTTCAGTGTCGGTTATTTTATCAGAGTGGAACAAGGTTTCCCTCCTTCACTCCCTGGCTCATCCTTGTTCCATGAAGCATCCCCTCTCAATTAAGATTCTTTCATGTTAATGGTGTTCTTATCGCTCCTGTGCACGAGTTGTGAAAGCGAGGCCTACTATGGTGGAGTACAATCATGGAGCAGAGCTGCCTGAATGACAATATAAGAGCTGTTACCCTCATTCTTCTTTCTCTCTTCCTCTGTCTTTCCATGTATCTCTGTCTCAAATTCTCTCTTTCCCTTGCCTTTTTTGTCTCTTAATGAGCTATGGTGGACTGTTGGAGGAGCAGCTACATGGAAGAACTCCAAGAGAGCGGCACACTTGTGGCAAGGTCACAGAGACTTAACGAGACAGCCGACACATCACTTGACCACTCACACCAGATTTTACCAACAGATGTAATTTGTGCTCGAGTCTCAGTTCGTTATATCTCTGTGCAGTTATACACGCACATTCACTATTATACATTCAGCACAAAGTAGAAGGTCATTGTATCTGTCTCCACCAACATCTAACTCCGTCTTCAGCTCCATCAGCGAATCTCTCTCCCTTTCTCTCCCTCCTTGTCTTTTGGAGTAGAGCAGGGTGTATGACTTCAGGAGGAGGTAGGCATTCACTGAGAGATCGTAGGAGCACTGGCTGCCTCTAAGTGCGTGGGTGCCAGAGAAACCTGTTGCCTGGCTACAACAGCACCTTTATCCTTTGGTTGCGATGGCGATGTCTTGCATATGCATGTGTGTGCGCGTGAGTTTTGGCACTACACCTTTTTCATGCTTGTCTCGTGCGTTGTATATTAGACTGTAATTGTCTGTGTGTGCGTGACTGTATTATTTTATATGTGCATTCATTCTGTTGTATGTTGGTGTTTTTCACTGTGTTTTTGAGAGAGATCAGTGAAAGGAGGGGCAGGAAGGAGCTCCACCACACAGCAGGCCTTCCGCCCCCATGGCTGACTCCCCAAGACTCCTCTAGTAATTAGCTCAACATCTATCCATCTGTTCTAGGGAGGCGCAGTAAACATTAACACAACACAGCATCATCAAAATACTAGCTACACATGTTATATTTTATGCATACATGATAAATTCATGGATTAATACACATGAGTGATTGGCACAGATGCTGACAAGCAATGTCCGGCTCATGTAAGAATATAATAATATACAAATAAACAGTTGCGTATTGGTCAACGGGCATACAAGGACAAATCCCAGTGAGCCACTGCATGGGTGGAACTGTCAAAAAACCCATTAAGTTTTTACTGCCCGTCTGTCTCTTTACTGGCCAGTTCTCCGTGCTTCCATTCAGAGTGTGCATGAAAGTGTGCTGCGTGCACATGTAATCAATCCTCCGACCTAACCTGACCCGAGCAGCCCCTTTTTAGTCTGTTTTACTTTTTCTGTCTTCCCTTATATAATCCCAGACTAATTTAATGATCTTCAGGACAGAACTCTGTGAGGTCAATACATCTGATGTAGGAATCTGTTTTCTAGTTGCCTGTCTCTAGTTGTTTACAATGAATCCAGTTCATCTATGGCGGTGTTGTCTAAAATGCCTAAAATGTTTGCACATGCAAATGCACACCACAGGTTCCTGTAACTCTGTTCTAGTCTTCCCCACCGCTGCAGAGCAGAGGCTGGAGCTCTGCCTTGAGACTTGCATGAGAAATAAGAGGAAAAAAACAACCAAAGACTACATTACACAATTAATCAATAAGTTAATGAGATCTCATTTTCTCTGAAAAAGACTATCCAGGCAAAAAGTCACCCTCAGCCTTTTCCCCCTACACTTGGAAAACCAACTCACTGATATTACACTGTGGAAAAAGAAAGCAGCCAGCAGGAAATTAAATTAAATTACCATCCTGATAGATTTATGTGACGCTTTACACTTTCATTGTGTTGTTTTCCTCTTTGAGTGGAGGTAAGCCTGAGTTGAGAGAGAACTGTTAAATATGTTCTAAAGTAAGAGGAGAGAAAGAAGTAAAACAAGACTGAAAAAAGAGTGAAAGTTCCAGACGTTATATGCCTCTGGCTCTCTTCTTGGTTTACAATAGGTAGCAAAATCCTAATAGTAAAACGCGAACATAAAGATTACTTATATTTGGATGAGCTATAAGACTACCTCATGGTCTCTTCCTTTGTGTTGATCGTGTTATACGTGTGTGTGCATATTTGTGTAGCTATGTGTGAAAAGGTAGGAAACAGCTGGGAGTGTGGGCGTTGGAGGAAGGAGATTGTGCGTATCCACGTGTATGATTGTGTTCAACTAAGCCTTATGTGTCTTGTGAGTACATGTGTGTCTGTTACACTATGCTAATTAGTTTGTCCTTGCTCAGTCTGTTTTCGTGTGCGCTTGTGTGTTTGCGCACACTTCTACATGTGCTCTATTTCTGTGCACATTCACTCCCGACTGTGCCCATAGAGCCACATACATTTATGTACGTTCATAATTGAATGAAGCTGTCTACATTCTGCGCTTTCATTCCAAGTAAAGATTGAGGGCATCTCTTGGCTAGTGACACAGCTGGTGATGCCATCTGGGGGCATTGCACACCGCCTGTGCCATCTCCATCCAAACAGGGCAGCAGTCATCACCTAGTGTCCATGCCAATGACAGGGGACAAGGAAAGCAGTACGATAACACAAAGCAATGTCTAGATCCAGCTTCTGCTGCTAGTGGTGAGGGAAGGTCATCTGTCTTCCATAGATTGCATTATGTACTGCTGAACCGTGAGTGCCCAAACACATCAGAGATGGTAGTTGTTCGCATGTTGGGACGTTTTCACAGAAGTAACTGGTTCTGTGTATCTGTGTGTCCCTCCAACCACACCCCTGCCTGATGTAAAAGGAAAATCAGAGTGGGAGGCGGTGGAAGAGATTGTGGTTGGGGATGGAGGGGGGCATAGTCACAGATTAATGGTTCACAGTGAGAGGGAGCACAGACCTACAGTAGCAGCACCTTGATTTATTTGCCACTTAGTACTGATGAAGCCTCAAACTGCAGTCACGCACGTGTTGTCACAGCATTTTTCTCGATCAAGGTCTCAGTCGGTTTGTCCATTCTTGCATCTTATTTAGCTGCAATTGCATGCACACATGTAAGTGTGATTTTGTGTGATTTACTTCTGTAAAAGACAAATAAATCTCCTTCTGTTTCTTTCAACCAACAGGAACACTCCAAGGCCAAACATTCAGAAAAGATTAACAAGCATACCCAGAGACCATGTAATGAGAGCATCTCTTCCTGTGGTTGTACCCATATGTGTGTTTGCACATTTAGCTGTGTATGGGTCAGGTGTATGTGTCAGTATGGGGATATTTTACCTTGTTTGTCTTTGTTGGTTTTAGTGGCAATCAGATGTTGACAGTGAAACAGAAATGATAAAGACTGAAATAAGAACATTCCTTGTGAGAGCTGGGTAATCAAAGCTTTTTATGAATACAGAAGTGAATGGATGTTATTCACACCTGCACAACATTCCTTTAAACGCTACCTATTATTCATAAGCTGTCAATTTAGAGAATTTGCAGAGGTAACCCAGTAACAATTTGCAGGCGGAAAATTATTGAGTTTTGACTTGGTAAATACAGGCAGAGTTAATTGAGGGCATCATCTCACCATGTGGGAGGACTTGACAAAATGCCATACGTGTGTTACACAAGCACACATTGTAATTAACACACATATGCACGTACAAATACACACATTAATGAGCACACGCACTAGTATACGCATCCAATCACACATTTGGAGATGCAGAGATACAGTCTCATAATGAGTGAGATTATTGTAGATTTCTGATCCCAGATTTGTTCTGCTGCCTGGCTATGTTTTGGATTGTGCATTTCCTCTTCTGTTCTTGGGCTTTGTTGTCTGTGTGAGGGATACCATGCAGGGTTTCTAATTCAGCAACATTTACTTCTCACCAACCAGCTGGCTTGTTCCACATAAAAGCCCTCTCATCTGAGACACAGTAGCTACGAGTACTGCATGTGTCACTATCACTCCATTATATCCTTAAGAAACCATGGAACAGATTATCCACTATGCACTGCAAAAAAATCCTAATCTAACCAAGCCTTGTGATTGTATGTCTAATTGATCTATTTTGAGAATAATATATTATGTAAGAACAGAAAAATGTGTAAGAATGTTCAGAAGATTATGTAAATATGGGTCTTTTTTTATCTTAACAAATTGTACACTATAAAGGTAATTATAGAAGCTGGTTGCGTTGCATGCACATCACACAGCATGTGGATGTTTGAAGCCCTCTTGTGTCCGTCAAGACTGTTATTAGCTGTGCTAACTTGTTTCAAGACTGCCCAGTAATCACACTGGATTTGTTAAGTGAAATTATTACAAATATGTGTGTTTTATCAACATTTGTTTTTTCAAAGCAGTAACAACTCATTTTAATAATCATTATTAACACTCTACCCTATCGAACCTTATCAACTATCATTATTCATTTCTGTTTTTAAGTGCAATTGCATAATCGGGTCTATTTGTTGGCAAAACACAAACTGATTTTGAAATTGTTAACATGCTGTCTGTGTGAGATTAGTCTGATGAAGACAGGGACCAGCCTATTTGCTTTGAAAGTCCAAAGACAGGTGCTGTCTCACCACTGGTGATTATCGAGGACTTGTTTAGCACTTGTTACAGTTTACTGCATGATGTGTACTATCAATCCCCAAAGTCTCAATTTTTTCCTGCACTATGCTGAATATCTGTCATTTATGAGACAGGCCCAATTCCCTCTCATGTACAGAAAACTGCTGAAGTTGTGAATGTGAGATTGTGTATTATTATCTTGTTTGGTAGCTTTGGTTTTGAGAATTTTTCACTAAAATTAAGAATTAAATAAAGAGTGTAAGAAAAATTGACAAGCTGGTTTTGAGTTTATTTGACTCAATACAATGCTTGAGCTGAATTTTTTTTTTTTTTACCACTTATTTCAAAAGAATACTCACTTTTTTAGAAGGACTGAATATCTCACTTCAACAAATCTTCTAACTGTCCTTGCAGATAAATTGACTTGTTTCTAGTCTTCATCTTTGCAAATCAAGCTTTTATTTCTTGCATTTGTGTAACCATCCTGCTCCCTCTGATTTCCCCACAGAACCCTGATATTGTGCTCGTCCACTATTTGAATGTTCCAGCGATCGAGGATTGTGGGAAACCATGTGGACCTATTCTGTGTTCCATCAATACAGACAAGAAAGAGTGGGCCAAGTGGACCAAGGAGGAACTGATCGGCCAGCTCAAACCCATGTGTGAGTTGAGGAATTTTGAAGCAGGGCAGCTTGTTTGACGGAAACACGCACACTTTTAAAATTTAAAATGACTTCTTTACAAACAAGGAAATAGCTTTTTAATCATGTCATGCAGAAGAGCAGCCTCATTGGGCAGCTTTTTGTGTCCATTAATCTCAAAATGAACAACAGTAGTCCATGTGTGAGAACTTGAGTAATACTGTTTTGGGCTATGCATGCATTAGCTTTTATTCATAGCCTTTAATATGAGCAGAGGCTGTAACAGCAAATTAGGCCTTAATAGTCTCTATGCACACCTGCATGTGCATGCATGGAAAGACTACTGGCACCTGTTTTTGCCTGATTATTTATGTTCCAGTCCTATTATCTTATAGCTGGTACACTAAGTGCCCTCAGCACCTCAGTCAGAGAACATCTTTGGCTAGTATTCCTGCAATTTTAAATGAGTGCTTGTGCTCTTCCTGGAGCTGTCTCTTACTTGGAGGTCAAAGTTCAGCTCTTCCCCTAGACCTCTGGCACCACTCCGGCCAGACTGAGAGAGTACATCTCCCCTCTGGTCCATGAAGGAAGTCAAAGCAGAGGAGGGCAGCAAGCTGGTTATTGATTCATTTTAGTGCGTGGGAGCAAGAATGTCTGACTCACCAGAAATCCCCCTTCACCCCTTATCTGGCTCTTTCTGTCTCTCTCCCCCCTCAGTGGATTGATCTCTGTTGTTAATCAGCTTTACTAATGCTCTGTGAGTTGCATTATGTGTTTTTATGAGTCTCTCGACCTGCTCAAAGATCGAGGCAATGTTTTGGAAAAAAAAAAAGTCAGGGTTTGTCTGCTGATGATAATAGCCAAAAGGGGACCTTGTGGGGGCATTGAAAATCTTTCAGAGAGCTGTTAAGATACCTTTAACAACCACACTCTAATTCGGGCGTATCTGGCAGGGGCCAGCAGAGCTGTGACTGATATTCCAATGGCCAATTATTGGTGATGTGGCTAGGTAAAGAGGAAGGTGTCAGCAGCTTTACAAGCACACACACACACACACACACACGTGCTGGCTGCATACTGAATAGGCAGTCCAGGCCATCATCACTGGGGTCTAGGCTGTATTGTTACCCTCATCACAGCATTAGTTTTAGGTCATTTTAACATAAAGCCTTACCTCAGGACAGTCGCTGAGCAACAACAGCCTACTGTATTCATTACATCTGTGGCTTAATGTAAAAATCAAGCACCATTTGCAGTAATGCGTAAAGTCATTAACTTTGGGAGTTGTTGGGACAAAGAGAGTGAGTGTGAGATGCCTTCTAGCTGCCAGGCTACACGAGGGGCTACATAAAGAGCAAAAAAAAAAATCCCTCTCCTTCTTTCTGTCTCTGCTTTCTGTCTTTCTTCTCCTCTCCATCCTTCTCTCTTTCTCCTGGAGCACAAGACATGTCAACATGAACTCAATGATAGAGCAACATTGCCATCTAGTGGCCATGTGAGATAGCAACCTTAATCTCAACACAGGGAGCAGAAGCTAAAACTTGTGATGAAGTTGGCCTCTGTGAATCATGCTTTATTTATATCATAAATTAGCTCCCCAAATATAGTCATTTTTCTATTTTGTTGTGTTTGTTTCAAGATGTTGGGTTCAAATGTGTGTGTAGTTTTAAGACTCCCCCTTCGTATATAACAGAACGTAGCAGAACTTATATGTGCCATTTAGGTTGTATAGTGAAACTATCGGGACAAAATGCATGGGTAACCAGCTGAACAATTTTATTTTCTCACTTTATCAGGAATGTACAAAATCTAAATTTAAACTTTAGAGTTTGAGCATCAAATGCAAAGCGCAAAATTTCCACAGTACACATTTCAGTGTTTTCATGTCTGGCTTATGTTTGGAAATTGTTCTTATTTTCTTTCTTAGAAACTGATGATGGTTCCAATTTCACAAGCTGAATTTTGTCAGCACAATCTTAGTTTTAAATCAAATCGTTATTTTTTCCAGATCAATGCCAATTTTTCCAAAATAATTGCCCCCCTTTGTCTTGCTCTTCCCTTTTTGTTGTGCTTTTCACAAAATTTCACTGCACAAACCATTTGACATGTCTAATGATACAAAAAAACAACAACAAAGGAAAAATGTGGATTTCATGGATCAGTTGAGCTTATTCTGTCTCTCCACAACAAAACACACACACACATTCTTGCTCTCAGTCACAAAACCTTTCACATGCACGAATGCTCACACACAGTAGTTCAAATATAAGCCCTGTGAAACATGGCCTTGTCTGACCTCGTCATCCTTAACACCCCGCGGTGTTTGATGAGAAAGAGAAGTAGCAAGAAGATAGGGGGGGGGCTGAGGGTGGGGGTAGGAGAAGGGCATCGCTACACAGTCACGCTACAGTTCCATAGACAAGGCAGCCAGCTTGATTCACTCTTTTGGTCTAATGCAATAAACACGCAGCACTCTGCAGCTATGCCCCAAGCCTGCTGACAGATAGCGCATGAGCAGTTTTAACAAACACTCAGACAGACAGAAGGCTTGTCTCCAGGCTAGACAGACAGGGCCAGAGTAGAACAGACCAAGGCAAGACAGACAGCACTGGCCATCATATAAACTGTTGTACTCTGCTGTCCCATATAATGTCCAGTGGTGCAGAGACAACCGAGTGGGAGATGCCCAGCATCAACTGCTTTTGTCATTAGGCCTGTATGATGCTGCTCATGACAGGATCCAATCATCAGAATGATCATATGAATAGGTCGCCGTTTGGTGCCTGGGCTGTTGCTTCCACTGGGATTAAACCTAGTGGCAGTGCTCCTGTCATGTCTGCTTTATAATATAACCCTCAGTGAGAAGAGCAGACAGGCAGACACGGTGGTAACTGTACGTCAACAACTCAGAGCCTTCAGGGGTGACACCCGTCTAGATGAACAGGGCTGTGGCAATCTGGCATGAGGGATCAGGGCAGAGGGGAAACAAGATTGTTTGGACAAATAGGATAGGCATGGCGCTGCATGGTGGATGTAAGTTGTTGCATTACGCTCTCACTCTTGCTCTGTCACCCTCTCTGAGTTTGATCATCAGCACAGACATTCATCTGTCCTGAAGCTTCCATGTTGCTTTGCTATGGACGGAAATTCACGACACCATTTTGCCTTGTTATCTTTATTAGCATCATTTCATTAGTACTATTTTGTATATTTACATAATACAAAGTCAAGAGGTTAAAGTGGTTTAACCTCCAAACACAATTTGTGCAATAATTGTAATAACGTTAGCTGAAACTTGCCCCTCACATTTGTTATCTGCTTTTTTTCCTTTTTTCTCTCTTTTTTTTTTAGCTCACCCACAGTAGATTAATGGCTGAATAAATCTGACTTTATTATACATCAAACTGAATCCTATTCATGTTTCTATAACCTGCCACAGTTAGTTTTCTGTGGAGCGTATGATCTTAGCTTGATCACTACAGCTCTGCTGACATCTGCTGGTGACCAGCCTGTAATCTACCAAAGGAATGTAGAGCTTTCAAGTTTGATCCTTATCACAGTCATGCAATCATGTTTCCCAGCTTTTTTCACTTCAATTTAACTAGCTCTGTCTTTAATCTCCATTACCCTCACCCTCTTACGCTGTTTTCATCTCCTTTTATCTCAAGTGCAAACAGACATGCACTAAGCAAATCCTCAGCTTTTTTCATACATGCTCTGAACCTCATTCTCTTTATGTATCTCACTTGCATATTTAACCAAAGGAGGTACTAGAGTGTAGAGAACTTGAATTAAAGCTGGCTTGATTTTGTTTGATAGTCTAAATATGCCTCACTTCTGAAATATTACCTTTTTCCCCAGTTGAGAGCCTGAGCTCTGCAGCACTCAGTGATGTCTCCTACCACCTTACAGCCACTGAAACCACTATCTGTCTCATCAGAAGTGGTGGCTGCTTGACAAGTGGAGCGATGAAAAGTATTAGGAGGTGCTAGTGAGGTGTGACTGAGGCAAGCGAGTGGAGCCTTACAGGAGAAAACCTCCCTTTTTCCCTTGGTGCAGCAGCCGATCCGGCAGCAGCAGATTGGTGATGTTCTTTCCCAGAAGCTTTTCCCGTCAGAACAGAGTCATAGGTCAGGGTAAGGGTGGCGAGTGGAAAGATTGAGCTTGCTGTCACCTTCATCAGCACTCACAGAGGAGACGCCATGGAGTAGCAGCGGGCACCGACATATAGGAGAAAAAGAAGCACAACAAAAACAAGCAGTCCAATACAAAAGGCTTGACATTATGTTGAAGTGATACGAGGGGAAAGCAACCGATCAATGCTGCACTAAGAAAGGAAACAGGGGGTTTAGGGTAAGGGGGGAAATTTAGAGCTGTTTCAGTCTAATAGGGAAGAAACGATAGAGACTGAACAAATAATCAAAGGTACTGCCATTTAGATTCTTTATTGAAACTAGTCTGTCTGAGTCGGTGGATTGTTTTATCTTTAGGGAAAACCAGAAATACTAACTGTTTTTATGTGGAAACTTTTTTTGGGAGAGGTGACCAGCATGAGGTGTTCTAGTAGGTAGACAGGGAGGGCAGTGGGTGGGGCGGGGGGTTGGCGTGGCTGGTGGTCTGTTGGGCTGGCTGACATCTCTGTCTCCTCCTCTCTCCCGGCAGTTCATGGCATCAAGTGGACTTGCAGCAATGGGAACAGCAGCTCTGGCTTCTCAGTGGAGCAGCTAGTGCAACAGATTCTGGACAGCCACCAAACTAAGCCACCTCCCCGGACTCACAACTGCCTCTGCACGGGCACCCTGGGTAAGGGCTAGTGGGTGGGAAGGAGTTTATTCTATAAAAGAGAGAACTCAAAAATTCAGCGAGAGGACATAAAGATAATGTTTAGTATGTTGTAAATCAGAGAAGGTTGTTCTTTTATGGGTTGGTGATTTAATAGTGAAATCAAATGTAGGGCCCTATTATCTTTTAAAGTTCCTAATATCTGTGTCAGGGGCATATCTGAAATAGCCTTGCGCTTTTCAAATTTTATGCTAATCTCAATAGCATATTTTCAGCTGTGTTATTTCACTGACTTTTTTAATCAGAAAAAGAATGTAGAGAGTGAAGGTTTTCTAATTTAGAGAACAAATTACTCTAAGTAACCCCCACTTCCATTGTTATTTTTAAGATAACAAGGCGTGCAGAGCGTCCCATACACTTACATCGCCTTATGCCTATGAGAGGATTTATCACATGAAGAAGATTATGTTGCACAAAATTATAAATACAAAAACAAACTAATAATCCATCTTTGCCTCAGTTCATTGAATAGTAGATTTGCCTAATTTTTAAGCACTTGGAAATCAATAGAATAAATTTGCCTGTTTTACTCCCTCACACAGCTAAATCCCAAACCTCTTTTGCTCTGTTTGCCCTTGTATAGGTGCAGGAAGCAGTGTGCACCACAAATGCAACAGTGCCAAACACCGCATTATCTCCCCAAAAGTGGACCCCCGCTCAGGGGGATACAGCAGTGCCCACTCAGAGGTACAGAACAACGATGTGTCTGAGGGGAAAACAGAGCACAGTGCCCATGGTGGAGGAAAAAGCTCTGGGGGAGGGACTGGAGGGGGTAGCACCAGGGAGAAACGCAATGGAAAAGTCCACAAGCCTGTCCTGCTACACCAGAACAGCACAGAGGTGTCATCTACAAACCAGGTTGAGGTCCCTGACACCACTCAGAACTCACCTGTCTCCATCAGCAGCGGCCTCAACAGCGATCCGGACATGGCTGATAGCCCTGTGGTGACAGGGATGAGTCATGTGGCCTCTGTCATGTCTGGCCTGTCTCAGAGTGTCTTTATGTCTGAGGTCCCTGGAGACCCTGTCTACAGCATGTCTCCTACTGGGGGTCCAAATACTCACCTCATGGGTGCAGATGCCACTTCACAGGGCCTGGTGCTGTCTGTGACCTCTGATCGTCACAAATTTGCTTTCCCCAGTGGAGGTGTAGGAGAACCTGGGACTACCACTGCAGGAGACAGTCTTTCCATGTTGTCTACAGCTGGGGTGTCTGAGGAACTGGTGCTCTCCAGCAGTCTGGACTCGGGAACCATCAAGATCCCAGAAACTAATATGAACTTTGATCCCGACTGCTTCCTGAACAACCCCAAACAAGGCCAGACCTATGGAGGCAGCGCAATGAAGACAGAGGGAAACTCCTCCTCCACCTCGTCTTCCTCTGGTGGCAGTGCTAGCACCAATGGCAGTCTACAACGCTCCCCCACCATGCCAGATAATACCTACACTTTCAACTCAGCTCTCATAAAGAACATCAAAACAGAAGATACATCATTTGAGCAGCAGCTGGCCAAGGAGAGTGGCTACCAGGTGGGGGCAGTAGTGAACTGTGGGAGTGGCGTATCTGTGTCATCTGGTGCTGGTTCAGGTCAGGGCAGCCTCAGTCTGACAGCCACAGGCTCCCTGCTTCCATCTGGAGGTGGTTTGAGTCCCAGCACTACCTTGGAGCAAATGGATTTCAGTGCCATCGATGCCAAGCAAGACTATACGTCCAGCACTACCACAGTGAGCTATGGTCAAGCCATGTCCAGTCCTCACATGCAACATCAGAATCGTTCCCCCAGCTTCTTCCTCCAGGATGCATCTCAGACCAGCCAGACTCAGCAGGGGAGGCCCAGCATGGGCCAGAAAACACATTTGATGGAGCACAACTCCCATGACTCTGGAGCTTATATGGGGTTACAAGTTGTAAAAACAGACTCACCTGGCAGTAATGGCCACCTTCATCACCACCATCAGACCCATCAGACCCATCAGACCCAGCACAGAACCAACTGCAATGGAGGCTCACCCACAGAAGGGCCTGGCCAGGCTGGCTCTCTCCAGCTGCTACAATACCAGGGGGCCTTTCCTGGGCTGGGCACTGAGCACGAGGAGGTGGTTGGTCTAGAGCAACCTGGGAATGTGAATTCAGGTCAGACTGGAGCCACCGAGAATGGAGCTGAAAATTTGCTCAAAGCTGGTGATCACATCCAGGGATGTGGGGCAGGAAATGGAGAGAGAGGAGGAACAGAACGTTACCTGCAGCAGGCTTCAGATGGCGGCGATGGAGGGACAGGAGGTGCGGGTGAAGGGGTAGCAATTCATAATGGAAACAACGCCAGTGATAGCAACAACCACCCCCAACAGCAACAGCAGCTGCAGCCTCTTCTCCAAGGCACGGGCATGGTGCAGGGACTCTACAATGCTGTAGGAACCCACCAGGGTCTGGGTGGAGCAGCCAGTAACGGAGGAGCTGGAGGGACAGGCATGGAGATAAGTCTGGATCACTTTGACATCTCTTTTGGAAACCAGTTTTCTGACCTGATTAATGACTTCATCTCTGTGGATGGTAGTGGAACAGCCATGTCAGCTGGAGGGACCTTATATGCTCACCAGCTTGTCACATCTCACAACTCAGATAACCAGACCACAGCTGGTGGGCCCCCACAGCAGGGCCAGGAAGATGGAGGAGCCAGGGGCTCTGGTTACAGCCCCTCAGAGCTCTGCCTCCAACCCTGCTGCAGCCCCCAGTCTTTAAGTGGAGGGGCCAGTGCAGGAGGAGGCACAGGAGAGACCGGCTCATTGTCCTACATGAATGTAGCAGAGGTGGTTTCTGCAGCTGTAGCCCAGGGTGCTCTGGGGATGCTTCAGGCTACAGGCCGTCTTTTCATGGTCACTGACTACTCGCCTGAGTGGTCCTACCCTGAGGTGAGTTTTTTTCTTTTTGGTCATTTATATACCAGCCTAATTGTTGAAAGAGATTAGAAGGACTCACAATAGTCATATTTGTAATAGTCACTTCTGCACAAGAACACTCTAACATTTTTTTAGAGTAGCCCACTCATCTAAAGTGCTGTCTGAGGTGTTGTTTTTTTATACAAAAAATTTAGAAAATTAAAAAATACAATGTTAGGTATGTAAATTAATAATTGACTGAGGATTGATTATTAGAAAAAAATTAATTGAATTTATTGAATCTGAGTAACAAGCTATTTGGTGATTTGACTCCTATAAAGGAACATGGCAAAGCTGATATGGTAGAAGGTAGGACAGTACCCCTGGAGTCCATATGCTGGTGATGGTGAAAATAAAGCAGACATAGACTTGAAAGAAGCTCTCTGAATGACCAGAATGAGGTGGAGATATGGAGCAAATGGGACATGAATGAGAATCTGGAAACAAAAATGCAGAACAGCACTGAGATTTAAAACACAGGCAACAGAAGCTGATTGGCTCACATAAGGTAAAAAATGTTGAGTTTTGAATGTTTGGCAAAGAAACCAAAAGAATAGAACAGCAGCCCAAATGCACAGGAATTCAGACAGGACAGTGAACAAAGACCCTTCTTATTTAACTTAAGCAGACGCTTCATATAAGAATAGGCTATCCTTATAAAAATACCCATTAGATTGACAAATTTATTGTTTAAATTGTATATTTTTGGGGGCCTGTTCATCATGTTCACTTCAAACTAAATTATCTGAATTATCCACAGCAAGATCTGGCCAGCACAACAACTAATGTGAAATCATAGCAAACCAAAGGTTTTATGTCAGAAATTTGAATACCTGTAAAGCAACACACATGATAACATGACAAATATAACAACAGTAACAATAGTAAAAAATGAAGTTGTCAAATTTTAATTAAACACTCACATGCATTATATTAGAAAAGACTTTGCTGTCTTTGCTGATGCAGACCCATAGAAAACAAAAGTCCTATTATCTATGTGTTATTGCTCCAACATATTCAAAAAAACAACAGCAAAACATACTCTGACCTTTTCTGTGACCCATAATAAAAAACAGTATTATATAGTACAAGCTAAGCTCTGTGTGTCTGAAACTAAATGGAATTTTCTATGCAGAATTAATAAAGGAGTTAATATAACTAAAGAATGACAACCAGTTTCATCATATTAAATTTATGTAATACTTTGTTTTATTTATACATTTTATAAATAAATTGCACATAACAGCTTTCACGTGCATCTTTAATGTATCCCCTATTTCTATCCCAATAGTAGATTTTACCACAAGAAAATGAAAATGAAATATGAAAATCAGAAAATGTACATTAAAGTTTTTCTGATCCGCAAACAAGGAATGATAGATATCTCTATAAATACATAGATTTATTGCTGTTTCAGACATGACTGGAAATGGCTAAATTTAAATAATTACTCGATACAGATGTGGTCAAAAGTTTAGATACATTAATTATGAGCATGAAGGCCATGGTAATTTTAAGCTTTTAATTATTTCTTTGAACAGTTTTACAGGGTGGAATGACTGTACAGCATACATCCTTAATTACTTTAAAAAACAAGAATTGGTTGAATTGGTGCAGTTTTAAAACACAAAGTGTCAAAAATATGCATATAGCTTCAAAGGTATACATACATACCCACTAATATTTAATTAAATGTCCCTTAGTTAGTAGTACTTACACCAGATGCTTTTGGTTGCCATGAAAAAGCATAATTCTGGCTGGATATTTAACCACTTTTCTTGGAGGAATTTGTAGAGTTCATTTGAATTAGTTGGTTTCCTTGCACAGACCCAGGTTTTAAGCATACTTAATGGCCTATTTCTAAACAACTGCAGATTTCAGTTTAAACAATTGTACTTATGCACAAGTTAGAATTTGTTGGGATGTTCAGGAATAACCTAGGAACCAACAAGGCTCATGTGTCAGTGTGACTGTCCACAGTGAAGCAAGTTTATCATGACTGTGGATTTAGAGGGTGCAATCACAATGCATCCTACAGCGACAAGAGGTGTGGTAGAGGAGTAGAACTGAGGCTTTCATACATAAGAACGCTATACAGAATGTTAAGTATGGTGTAAGGAGTCTGGGGCTGTTTTGCTATGGTACGTTAAAATAATCAAGAAGGAAGACAACTTCCAAATTCTTCAAATTCACCTCAACTGAACAGCTACATGATTGAAACAGGACAATGATCCCAAACACACATCAGAACTGGTTTTGGAATGAATAAAGCAAGCTAAGTCTGTGCTTTTAGGGAAATCAGCCAATTTAACCTCCTAGGACCTGGCGTCCACATATGTGGACATCACATTTTGGGACGTCTAGACCAAAATACTTAATTTTTCTCTACAAGGGCCTGATATCCACTTACGAGGACATTATACTGCCACTGTTCTATCAAAATTTGGAACAAATGTCCTCATATGTGGATCTCATTTTTCTCAAAAACAAAAATTAGCTAAAAAAAAAAAAAATCAGGTAATTCTTCGTTTTTATATTCTTTAGGTCCCAATCAACCCAAATAGCAAAGAAAAAATAAAAATGCATGCCATGAAAGAGTTCGGGTCTTAGGAGGTTAAATGAACTCTACCAGTTCTGCCAGGAAAAGTGGTCAAATATGCAGCCATAGTCTTGCCAGAAGCTTTTTGACGACTACCAAAAGTGTCTGGTCGGGGTGCAACTTGCCAAGAGACATTTCACCAAATACTAGTGTAGTTTTATGTATATATTTAAACCTGCATGTATACCACTGACCCTGTGTCGATTGGAGAAAATCCAAAATAAAGTCAAACCTATGCACACAATTCTTGATTTTATTTTCAACTTACCGTGATGCCCGTGATGAGCGTATGTAAACTTTGACCACAACTGTGTTTTTCTGTTATAAAACTGACATAATTAGAATTAAGACATTATGTCAGCTTTTTGTTTGTTTGTTTGTTTTTTACTAAAGAAGGAAATATCAAGGTTTATAGAGCCACATCACATCTCTAAAACCAAGGGAAGTGAATGAAGAAAGGATTGGATGATTGCAAAAAGTAATGTTATAACTGATGATAATCGATTGATTAAATATGTTTTAATATGTTTTTTTTATTGAGTAGGCAATATGGTAATAGGAAAGCGCTTTCCATTATCACCTAGTAATTACAGTCACGCAAGACAGAGTGGTATGATTAGCATTAGTGTTGAGGACTAAGCATTTGTACTGCTTAAATTCCAAATATATATCAGAAAGTACTGAAAACTAGTAAGTAAAAGTAAGTTTATACCCATAATCGCATAATCGCATGATTATGGGTATACACATACCAATACCCACTTAATTTCATGCAGCTTTCATGAAATTAGCCTCTAACATTGTCTTCTAAAATAGTAAGTTAAAAAAAATTAAATATAGATTAAACAAAAATAGCTGCATCCATCCTCATGAATTGACCAAAGATATGCACACTAATATTTACTTTTCTTATTTGCACAAATCATGAGGTCATGATTATCCAATGACTCTGTGCTGTTAATCTTTAGTTATTTCTGTCAGCAGCAATGGTCTACTTCAGCCTCTGGAGGGCAGCAACATACTTAAACTCAGTGTGGGGTTTTTAATATGTATTTTTAAGAAAATTGGTGTGGGAGGGCGAAATGACAGCTTTCCACATGGTGGCAGCAGAGATTAGTGTTAGGATTGTGTTTGCTTTACCTTGGTGTCATTCTCATCTTTCCACTCTAGGTGGCAGAATAACAATATATATGATATTCAGTAATCAGGAATGCCGACTTTGAATGTGTTATGAGTTTATCCATTTGTCTTGTTTTTTCAGGGTGGAGTTAAGGTGCTGATCACTGGGCCATGGCAAGAGGCCACCTCAAATTACAGCTGTTTGTTTGACCAGATCTCAGTTCCAGCTTCTCTTATCCAGCCAGGGGTGCTGCGTTGTTACTGCCCAGGTAAGACAGGAGAAAGCTTACATATATACATATAATATATATAATATTTCTTTGGTGAAGGGGCAGTATCATCATATGATTCATGAGCCAAAAACAAACAAAACAAATGGTCTGTGTTTTTTTTTTACTTTTTGGCTAATTTATGAATAAAATATCACTTTTTCATTTTACTGAGATTCATTTTACAATTTTGTAGTGAACTCAACAATGCTAAGTGAGCCACTGTTTACCTCTGCTGTTTTCTCTTTCATTTTGATATTTACTGTATGACAACAGTTGCATTGTAAGATGATCCCTAAGTGTTATTTTCGTTTACACTGAGAGAAGAAACCCATGGAAAGTTGAACTCATAAGCAAATCTGTCACATAACCGTGATACCTGTGTGTATTTTATATGCCCGGATGTCTCATTCCTTTCACCCTCTCCAGCTCATGATACAGGTCTGGTGACGCTACAGGTGGCTGTCAGTAACCAGATCATCTCTAATTCAGTGGTGTTTGAGTATAAGGCCCGCGCACTTCCTTCACTGCCATCATCTCAGCACGACTGGCTTTCTTTGGATGGTACGTTTCCTCTTGTATTGTCCTTGGCTTGTTTATGATGACTGCATCTGTTGCTTTTCACATTTTGCTTTCTGTTTTCTTCACTCTATCATTTTGTTACATAATCCCTCCCCATTTTTACTTATTCTATTTGAGCACCGTCCACTATGACTTTAAGAATTTTGTCAGTTTTGATTAATGGTTCATCAAGCAGCTCAAATAATTTCTTTTTCTTGGCTTTTAACAATTTCTTTACTACCTACACATTTATTTTCTTTAACTCACTGGAGCCAAACAACTGTGCAGGAAATTCATTGTGATTTCACACAAATTGAATCCAGATACTCATAACTGTTATATACGGTATTTTCACAGAGCTATTGGCATTTTAAGTGACATATTTTTGGTTGTTCTAAAACGTTTTATTTTCACATGTATCATGCTGGATCAATATTCCCCTTGGAATCAAATCAGGGTGTGATTAACAGTGTTTTTAGAGCTTGTTCTTGAGAATAACATGCAGGTTATTTGATCTTTGAAGGTAAATGTCACCAAAAATCTCCGTATTGGCTGCTTTTAATCATTATTTCAGCTATTGCATAATCTTTAGAATCTTACTGTTCCTGGTTTTGAAAACGTAACTTTACTGGCAATAAAGTTGTATGGTAATTTGATATTTTAGTAGCTCAGCTACAGTTCCTGAGTGATTAGGGATTATTTTATTGTTTGTTTGTTTGCCTTTGCTATACAAATTTAACTAAGATGAATTATAAGTCTCTACTGTTGTAATTGGCATAATGTTTATATATTCATTGATATATAAAGTTTTTTTTAATAGCCTTTTTGATTGTGCTTTCATACTGCTCAGTACCATTTTGATTTTACTGTGTCTGTCATGCTAAGAAAACTGGAGTTCAACATTTCCACTTTGACTTTGTAGTCTGCCTATCTGATATGCAAATTAAACACCACAACAGATGTGTCAGGGCACATTTTATTTTAAGGTCAGCTGGGTGACAAAATACTGTCTACATTGTCTCATCTTGTCTATATTAAATTTGGCCACTAATGAGGCTATTTGTTTAAACCTTAACAGCAATGTACTTAAAGTCCAGATGCCTTCTTTTCAAGCTCCTTAGACTACATGACCTGGATGACTGATAACCTACACAGACTTAAAAACAATGTGAATTCAGTAATAAATTTGGGTTCGTTTTTATAAGCGTTTGCAAAAGATGGTCAATTGTGAATGCTATGTGTGAGCTCCTTGCAGCAAACAGGACTTTTGAGCACCGTGTAACTAAAACTGCTGCAGGGATGACAAATTTTCATTCTGTTTAAAGTCCAGTCCAGTCTGTGAGTCAGAAGACCTGCTGTACAGTAAGAGTATTTACCAGATTGTAATGAGTATGTGAGTCATTTATGTTTGTTTGTGCATGTGTCTGCTGGGAGACGTATTGCTGCAGTGGTTGAGCATTGACAGGATAAAGTAGGGCATGGTGAAGCACAGGCTCACAGGACAGCTGCAATGCAGACGGCCCTTGAGGGAGTGGGAGTGAGCTGGCAGCTCCCATACATGGCAGAACCAGTGAATCCCTCCGCCATTCATACCCTACTGCCTCACTGGCCCATTCACAGAACCAGTTAAGGAGGAGCTGACTGTCTCAGAGAAAACACAGCCCACCCTATTACCTTACTTAAATTAACCCCTTTCTTGTCTTTATTTAGTGGTTGTCTGTAGTCGATTTTTAAAGAGGACAAAGAAATGAGCACTGGGTGCACTGGAATTTTCAGTTTTTGGTTGGATGTCATCTTTTTAGCTTCCTTGCATGATCGATCATTCCTTTTAGAAATTAGTAGAGCGATTAAGCTCATGCAGAACAAAGCATTTGTGTCATGCAGCATGTACAGTACACCTTAGTGGTCGTTGTTCCATGTGTCCAAATCATATATGACCGTTTCTGTGCGTATCTCACTGTGGCAGGGAGCGGGGACAGAAAAGGAAAGGATTGTTTGTGCCATTCGCTGTTGGTTACTCCAAGAAAATGTTGTGCTATGAATTAGTGTTCAAGACTGAGTCGATGCTTTTGGCGAAAGCCTGTGTGACAAAGAGCTGCGGGGTCTGTGTGGACAGCGACTTTGACGCAAAGTGCACTTTAACATCCACGAGGGTTAACGTGAAGATTTTTAAGAAATGTTTTACATTTGTCTAACATCGTTCTCCTCTACAATCACATTAAAAAAAATCCATCACACTTTTAGCAACTTATTTCAGAAGTAGGGCAGCGTTTAATTATGTGCGCTCATCACTTGTCCGGTGTCGTGAAGCGCAACAGAGTAAACAAGAAGCGCTGCGCATATACGCGAAACAGTAATAACTAGACACGCTTTATTACCCACTTTCCAAACGTTAATGTGGTAAGATTTATTTTTCATTGTGCAGCTTGGGGGTGAGTCGCCTGATTAACTAGAACTGCTATAGGCTGCTGCCATTAGCATACGTGCCATACGTGCAGCATTTTGTCTGAATACGCAGCGGTGTGCTGTACAGCGTTCTGAGTTTGTTCTCCCGTGGAAGACTAACTGTGCTATGATGTGCTAATGGCACAGCTGCCTGCCTGCCTTGATTTGTCATAATGCAGAGTGGGGGAAGGGGCGCGCTTTTCTCTGCAGCACTGCAGGTACGGAGCCATGGGCAGGACAGAAAAGCTGTCGGAGATGCAGAACTCTCGTCGTCGCCCCACTAAAGTCCCTGAGCTCAGACCCCACGAACCGAGCCGGAAGAGGTTCGCTAGGCACAGACAAAATTACAGCCCCGCATAGCAGCACCTAGTGACTGTTAGTGTTTAAGGGAGCGTATTGACAGTACTGACTCTGAGCCCGACTACACCGGCAAGACAAACGGCAGATCGTGTACACACAATGCAGGAACGGAGAAGTGGGCGTGTTTGGGTAAACATGGTAAACTGTAGTTTGAGACGGCAGTTAGGGTTGGGAGAAGGCGAAACCCGACCGGATTTGGAGTATTGCGCGGACTCGTCTATATCTGCTTAAATCTCATTATTATTATTATTATTATTTTTTATTATTGTTATTATTATTGGGAAATATAATAATAACAGTAATAATAATAATAATAAGAGGAGCAAGATTTTATGCGCAGGATCGCGGCGCGCGCAAGAGGCGACAAGCGGGAATTAGGGCGTCTGTTTACCGGCGGCACGTGCGTACAACGTTTCCTCGCTGTGGTATTTGTCATTTTACTGCAGGCTGGGATAGCAAAGGCTACTAGAAACACTAGGAAAGTGTGCATGTGTTTGAGGTGAAACAAGTGTAGAGGAGGAGGAGGGGGCTATTAGAGGAAGAAGAGTAGTGAGTGGTCTCTCTCTCTCTCCCCCCTCTCTCTCCCCACGTCGCTCTCTTCCCTCACTTTGTTCTATTGTTGACGAGTGCACTGTTGAGATTGAGATTCAGTCTACACCAAGGATTTATGAATATTTTTTTTATTATTTTTTTTTTTATTCCTCCGTGTTACACCATGCAGTAGCCTGACTGCCAGACTGTCGGGGCAAAACTGCAGTTTGAGTGAAATGCAGCTTTGGTTGGACTTCTTTGGGTCAGGATGCCAGTGAATGATACCTGCATTTCCTAAAAAGACAAAGGGGCTGTATTTTTTGGCTTTGAGGTGGACTTTACCAATGGAAAATAAAATAGAAGGTTAGAAGTGTTAAGCTCAACCTTTGGCTGTAGTGCTGTGCTGTGCTGTGGTTGTGATGTGTTTGGGCTGCTTTTTTATATTCTGTACGTTTCTTGTGTTTGCCCGAAGAAGTTCCACGTTTCTTTGAACACCCCGCATGCAGAGTTATTGAATGTCACTGTGGTCATCGGTGTGTGTGCTGTAACAGAGTTTTACAGAAACTGCCTCTTTTGGCCACATGCTTCCAGGTGTTTCATGCAATTGTGCCTCATTGCAGGGCACTGGAGAGTTGACGCTAATAGTAGCCAACTCCTGACTCACGACTTGTGCTTGGACGTGTTAGACAACTCCAGACACCTTCAGAGACAGTAACAGCATTTGCTTTTGCTCACATTTTGAGGAACAAGGGAAGTTAAGTAGTAGCAGCGACTGTTTTCCAAGCCCTGATGCTTTAAGCATACATGGGCTTTCAGTTTGCACTCTTTCCTGACAGTTTTAGTCAGTTATGTCTGAACTGTGGGATCATTGTGTTTTAAACTGGTACAAGCACTGTTTCGTGAGTTAGGCTGTTAAACACGGTGTAGTTGCTTTAGTCTAGCGCATTAATGGGGTTGTTGCATGTGTGAGTTCTGCTGAGGTTACCGGGGCCAGTGTGTAGCTGGTGAGAATCATTATTCTGATGTTTCACAATTTGAATTGCATTCAAAGACAATATCAACGCCATGGACACATGAACATACCTTACTACAGCAGCCTAGTCTATCATTCAGCACCACAGTTTAGGTGGACAGCGACTTCATTTAGTCTTCCAACTTTGCTGTAGCTTAGAGCTCTCCAGACTATTTAAACTGAGAGAATTCCAGGCATGGGGTACATTTATCGACCTGTTGCTCCTCTGTGAAGTTCCTGTTTTCAATGCATAGCACAGTGTGCAGTGCCCAAACTTTATCCAATTTTAAAAAGCAGTGACAGATACAAGAAAAAAGTTGCAAAGTCTTAGGATGAGTCACCAAAGTGCGTTTTCATGTTTTACACAAGACCTTATGCATATGCATATAGTGTTAATATATTCCAGAAATTTTATTTCCCACTACAATTTTTTTCTTCATAACAAAACAATGTTATGTTGTTTACAGTTTTAGAAAACTCATATTCACTGTTGCTTTAACACAAACATTGATTTTCTTGAATAAATGTGTTCTGAAAATCATGCTGAATAACTGCTTTTTTTAAGTAGGGAAACTAATGCATTTTTGAGGGCACTCTAGTTTTTGGTGGTTTCTGGTTGGCAGCAGTAAGGACAGACTGAATCTTAGTATAAATGCACTAATCCATGTGTTAAGTATACCAGTGTTAGTGGGGAAGCTGAAGCTATGAGGCTGTAGCAGGAGTGGTAATTTAATTATTAGTTACTTTGTCAGGAGTTTGGTTCCTTTTATCATCAGTCTGTCTTATTATTATAAAGTGTGGGACTATGAGTAAATATAAACAGTGATATTAAAGTAGCAAATGTTGTTTAATTCCTAATATTTTGCCCTGTAAACAGCAAAATTGCAGCAATTTTAATGCTAAACATTTTACTGCAGCCCTTGTACAGCAGGTGTACCTGTAGTATTAACGAAAAGAAGAATAGCATTAGCAGTTCTAGTAACAGGAGTGGTGTGGGAATGCTTACACCTGGAGGTGAGAGATCAGCAAGGACAAGCCATTTTAAACAGATAAGAATGTTTAACTAGAAACAGTCATTTTACCAGAGAACATAATTCCCGGATGTTCATGTGCTTCAGTTCAAGTTGCACAAATAACTGGGAATGACCTCAATTAAGACACTTTCACTGTCATTGACTGTTATTGACTTTTCTATAACAATATAATTGCTAGAATGCTTTTTCTTAAAGCACTGACACTAAATTTAGTTAGTCTATGCCTGAGATATAGTGGGGAGATGATAAAACAGTAACGCCTATCTAGTCTGATGCAATCCAGAATAACAGTTATGCAATGAGGTCTACCTCTGTGAAGCTTTCCATGTGTAGTTTCTTGTGATTGCCATCGTGTTCAGTAAAGTCTAGTTGTATTTTGAATCTGTACATTGTATTTTCCTGTAGGCTGCTTTATGTTATTAATGGATGAAACATTAGCAGTGATCTGTTAATTATTTATTTGTGTTTTTATCTAGTTGTGTTTTAAATTCCACGTTAAAATTGATTGGTTTGGCTCTCTGTCAGCTTTATTTATAAATCATTAAGGATCACATGAATTTAAGTCTGCTCACTCTGCTGTCTGTCAACAGTTGTAACAGCTGACAGAAGACTTAACTATGACTTCAACTACAGTGTTGGATAAGGATTCAGGGAAAGTGCAGAACAGGCTGAGAGTCTCTGTTGAGTGCATTCAGCCAAACTCTGTTGTCTTACTATTAATGGAAAGCTTTGGAGAAGTCTTGTCCCTTGGGCTTTGGTGTTTCATAGCAGATTGATTTATCTTTGAAATTATTTCCCCCACTCATCTCTCATTTGCGTTTCTGCCTGCAGTGGATGTGTCAAACAGTATGTAGTTGTTTATGCAAATAGGAACCTAATGAAATGTACTTGTTAGTGTATCAACTGAACATGTTGAAAAAAAAAATCAAACTATCCTGCTTTCCGAGACATAAAACCAATACTCTATCACTCTATTAGTGGGATAGCAGGTGACAGTAAATTTCAAGGGGTGTGCACTCTTGGCATTTTACCTCCATTGTGGCACAAAGTATCTATTCTTTGTCCAGACTGTACTCGTATTGACCTGTCTATATATCTGGATGAATGCCAGAATCCTGAGAGCTGTGTTGAAGCACTGTGACCTGAAAAATTAGTTTTTGTTTTAAGACACAGAATTGCCAGGGGATAATAATTGAAAATAATGCCATTGTTGTCAGCTGTTACTACTTGTAGTTTTTTATGTACTAAAGTACATAAAAAAGTAGAGTTTTATGTACTTTTATGTACAGGTATGCCAGTGATGTAGACTTCTGGTTACCTTCACTTTGGTATTTAGTCTTGAAATTAAAAGTGTGACATTAGAGCTTATCGGCTTGTCTGTGAAGAAATTCAACAGTTTTCTGCAACTGATGTATCCAAGAGGAACATTTGTTTACTTAAAGGAAATTCAAAAGTATATCTTACCCATCTGAGAGGTTTCAGTCAGTTGATTCAGCTTTTCATAGCAGTAAACACTTACATATTAAGAACATTTAAACGTTAGATCACTCTGAAAGCTCATTTGTTGTTTTTGTACATTAGCCTTGTGACTGATTCATGAATTGGCCAGGGTATGCTCTGTCTCTCACTCTGCCCCATGGCCTTTTACAGGCTGAGGATTATAGCAGATGGATGGATTCTCAAATCCTAGTGCTAAAGTAACATAATCTTAAAAGCAAGCTTGTTTCTGTTGCTTTAAGTCTTATGCTTTGCACATTTAAACTGTATGTTATCACTCTTCTAACAGCAGTTTAAAGCAAGGCAAAAATATAGAACAAATCCGAAACCGGTCAATACACTAAGTCAAAGTAAAGTCTGTCTTTGATCAATGCATACCCATGTGTTCCAGCTGTGAGGGCTGTTGCCAGATGGCCTGGCTCCCTTGCTTTGCATGGGCACAAATACTAGCTCCTGTCAATCAGTTCACACAGAGACCTTGGGGGAGGCTAGCCTCTGGTCTTTCCACTGGGTTACATGTGAGAATCTGACTGGCTGCAGAGGGATAATGAGGTCCAGCATTTAAACTGAGCGGCATGAACAGAACCCTGAGTTAAAAAGTGAAAATTAAAGGTCTCCTCCTGCAGTTTGTCCAAAGCTCACTAAATGAATAACCCTGTAAACCCTGTAGTATTATCTCAATAGGCACATTATTCTTGAACTGTGTATTTTCGGTTCCAAGGGTGAAATAAAGGTTGTTTTAGTGTGAGCACAAACATTACGGTGCCTCCAAGACACTAAAGCTCTATTAATAGTCTTGCCCTCACCCTCGATATCTCTGACAAGCTGCTTTTCACTTGTCACCCTTCCCTGCCCTCTCATCTCCCTTCACCCTTGTCCTGTCCTTACTGTAATCTCCCCCAGCTGTTTTATTCCTCCCTCAAGCCTGTTCTCACTTTCGTTGTGCTCCAGTGTGCCTCCATAAGCAGCCCTGTCCTTCCTTCCCACATGCCCGTGTATATCAAACTATCTCTTGAGGAGCTCTGCCATGTCCCAAAGATGAAATAGATTGAATTAGGCAGGACTTTGATGTTGTGTGGATTCAAACCCAGTGCAGATTTTACAGGTCTGCTGCTCTTTGCTTGTCTCCAAAGATGTGTCCTTTGAGAGAAGCTAATGCAAAGTCACAGTAGAGCCACATTGACACACAACTTTCATAACACACAAAGGGACACTGTAGACTCTGCAAAGATCAATTTTAACATGGAGAAAGTATACTACACTACTCTTGCAGTGCCTTTTATGAATAAAAGATACTTGAAACTGTCCTTGTGGAACAAGACAGCCACAGTCAAAGTCTGAAGTCTAGAAATGTATTGAGTGAGTACCGGTCCCAAAGTTGACCTGCTGTTCACCATTCTCATTGCTTAACAAGTAAGGAAACGATCACATCTAAAGACATTTAGTGTCTTTAGATTTTCCCATCCTCTTCAGGCATTCATCCCAAAGGTGATAGGTTTTCCTCTTAGTTCTAACAGGAGACAAGTCAGATCATCACTTGGCAGCAAATTCACTATAATTTCGAAAAGCACTCTGTTGTGTTATGTAACGGACTGTAAAGGGAGAAAAAAGAAAAGGTTCACTCTAACTGTGTTAGCTAGAGTCATTAAAATAACTCTTATTGAATAACACTTAATATGGCACAGGATAACCAACACCAGAAATGAGTTTAGATGCATAGAAGTGTGAAACAGAGCATAAAAATGTATTCAGAAAAGTGAAGAGGTCTCTGTAGTTTTGTCATTTTTATCTCCAGTTTGGAAAGGAGAGGTTAGCCAGGGTCCAATTCCAGCAGGGGATTACAGTACCAATTTCTAATACGTCAAAAGAGAGAAAATCTGATTCACTCACAGAAACTTAACCTGGAGTTCTTGTCTTTATAGCTTTAAGTTTACACTTCAATAGACTAAACACCATTCATTCAAGTTCTCTAATTAAAAAGGTTGTCTGCCTGGTTTTTGTACCCAGTTATATTATAAAATAGCACGTCACAGTCTGCCCTAAATATGTGAGAGTGACCACGTCTGCTGCCACACAGCGTCACAAGGGAGTAAACCAGCGAGAGGGAGGCCGTTAACAACGTCACCGTGTTGTTAAACTGCTGTTTGGCTGCTCACCTTCCCTGTCTCCTCCTTCTCCCCTCCCACTCGTGTCTACCCCCATCCTCCCTCTGCAGTGGACGTGCATCGCATTTGGAGCAGCAGGCAGCAGGTGGAGATGACATCATCTGCACTGCAGCACACTGCAGCACTGGGTCTGAACAAAGACATGTCAGCCCACTGCTAACTAACCCCCTCCCTCTCCATCTATCCATGTCTCTCCTAACATGTCAGACAGTAGCAAAAGGCAGAGCAGCCCCCTTACCAAGGAAGGTTATGGTGCTGTGACTTATCTCAACCTCTGACTCCCCCTTCTGACACAGCCACTCCAGAGTCCTGAACAGGCTTGTAACTATTAACCTTACTAGGCTCAACAAGCCCCCATGTGAATAGGTTGACATGGATCTCCAGTTTACATAGAGAATAGGTAAGCATAGACCCTAAAAATAAGCTCTGTTAAAACTCCTGTTTGATATGACTGTTCTGGTCACTGTTCACTTAGGTAGTCTGCAGCACACAGAGGAAAAAACGAAGACCTTATTGTTGTCCTTTCAGTTCATTATTCTCAGTGCAGTATAATGTTACTGCGAGCAGCCATTTACCATCTAGTGACATTCGTTTCTGTTCAGCGATAGGAGTTACTTGACCTCTTTTACAGTGGCTTATAGGAGGTCCCACTGTGACATTAGCTTTCAGTGGAGCCTTGAGCCATGACTGCCAAGATACCGTAAAACGCAAATGTCATCAGGTCGTGCTGTGAAGGCTTCCCACTTAGAGTCATTAGGTCCTTACCTACGGCATCAACACTGAGAGTAGGCCAAGTACACAAGAAAAAGAGGCAAACAATTTTTTCATTGTTCGCCTCTCTCCCCATTTTTTTTGCCGGTGTTCTGAGTCCTTATCCTCCCCTTCATCAATAAGCCAATAGCACACAGGCAGACCATATACACACAGCCATGTTCCTGTCGCCTAGTTACCAGTCGGCAGCAGGTTGCCACAGAAACGGCCTCATAGTGGCTAAATGGGGAATGCTAATGCAGTCTTCTATACTCCCTGCTGCAGTGGGCTCTCTGTGCACATCCCAATCCACTGTCTGTACCCAACATGCTATGTTAGTGTGTGTGTGTGCGCGTGTGCATGTATGTGTGTACAAGCACTTGCTGTTAGTTGGCATGTGAGTTAGTGAGTTTTAGCAACGAGTGTGTCTTTTAATCTTGAAGTAACATATGGCACCAGGTTCCAATTCCAGTGGGTTGGCTTTTTATTAATAACTACTGAGATGCATTTTTTGCAGTGATCAAAACCAACCTGACAATATTACAGTCAACTTAACTTTCCAATTACGCTCTGTTTTATCTTTTGGGTTTGCTTCAGTTTAAATAGTCCTTATAAGTCATTCGCTCTGTCCTTTCCTGTCTTAGCTCTTGAATTATACAGTGTGTTTCTGACATAGAAAGTATCTTGTTGCAAGCCTGAAAATATGCACAGGACAACCACGCCATAACAACCAGCCTGTATCAGAAACAGTCTCTAAAAAAGCCTGTAAACATTCTCAAGTCTAAAGCACCTCTGTCCATTCAGATTTATGGGATATTTGTCTTTTAAAGGACTCTGTGCATGGGTGCAAGTTGTGATTGATTCTATACTGTCATTTTCTTAGTTCTCCTGCCATACAAGCTGATGGTAGAGGGGAAGGCTGGGACTTCAGGGCCATAATGGGCTATACTTAATCAGCTGTTGAATGCCAGCTGTACACCCCCCCCCCCCCCCCCCCCCCTTGTCTGAATCCCTCTGAGGAAGAGTGGTTCAAATTTAAAATGGCCCTGCTCTCTGGCCAATCTTTCAACCTGTTTTAGTTTGCTGGAGTGGTGTTTGAGTGATGTGAGAAAGATGGCAGCAGGAGTTTAGTGATGGAAGCCATTAAGGAGTGATTGATAGGCTTTACAGATTATTTTAGTAAAGCCAATTGTTTTGATGAAGTGAATGATGGATGCACTTGTTTTCACTTACATTCCGGAGTGATAAATAATGATCCTAAGGTCTTGCATTATAGCTGAAAGTAATTACCTTTCCCTCAGCTTTACAGCACCTCAAAAGTAGGCATTAGTGCATTCGTTTTTAAATGGTTGATTGTATGCCTGACGATGATTAGCCCCAAGTCACTGCGACAGTTCTAGTGCTCCTCAGAGTAACATACTGGTGCAGCTGTGGTGCATACTGTGCGATCGTTTGTCTTATCAGGATACAGGGTTGTTTGTGCTTGTACGAGCAAACACAAGACATCTTTTTCTTTTTCTCACACCAGATCCTCATTGTATGCCAATGTGTTTTTCTGTGTCTTTCTCTTTGCCCAGATAACCAGTTCAGAATGTCTATCCTGGAGCGCTTGGAGCAGATGGAGAGGAGGATGGCAGAGATGGCCAGCCACCAGCAAACGAGCGGTGCAGGGAGTGGTGGAGCTGGGGGAGGAACCGGGGGAGGAGGGGGAGGGGGAGGAGGAGGTGGTGGTGGAGGAGGTGGTGGAGGAGCTGGCGGTGGAGGCAACAATAACCAGTCACAGGTAAAGAGCCACATCATACCCCTTGTGTTGTGCTGAATGACAGTCACTGTGCTTGTCACCATGGACAGCAACCGTACAAACAGTATATGCAGCAACCAATAACGATCTGCTGTTTTGTGTCTTTGAGTGTGTATCTGGCCAAACGCAAGCCAGCAGCTCCTTTGAGAGCCGTGTTGTGGTGGTCTGCGAGAAGATGATGAGCAGAGCTTGCTGGGCCAAGTCCAAGCATTTAATCCACTCCAAGACCTTCAGAGGCATGACACTTCTTCATCTGGCTGCAGGCCAGGGCTACGCCACCCTCATCCAGACACTCATCAAGTGGCGGTAAGAACATAATTCTCTAGTACTGGGCAATGGCACTTTGTTCTGTAATTGATGTGCACATTAAAACAGAAGTGAGATGCTAATTGTTTCCTTTTTTACCAACCAGTACAAAGCATGCTGATAGCATTGATTTGGAGTTAGAAGTGGACCCTCTCAATGTGGATCACTTCTCGTGCACACCTCTGGTAAGGGAACTGAATTTAACATAAGACAATGCAAACAAAAATGAAGATAACCCTGGCTTGTGGTACAGATTAGCTCATTTTTGCTTTTTCTGCTTTTTTGTGTCCATCTGTATTTTATCTAGATGTGGGCCTGTGCGCTGGGTCACCTGGAGGCAGCGGTGGTACTGTACAAATGGGACAGACGTGCCCTAGCTATCCCAGATTCTCTGGGCCGCTTACCCCTGTCAATCGCCCGCTCACGTGGCCATACCAAATTGGCAGAGTGTCTGGAGCAGTTACAGAGGGAAGAGCAGCAACCGCCAGCCCCTCTACCACCTACAACTCGCATGTCTTTTTCCCCAGCCCCTGATGCCCCCACCACAGACAGCTGGATGGTCAGCTGGGCAAACACCAGTGTAGTAGCACCAAGTGGCAAGAAAGGATGTCCTGCTACCACAACAACCACACCCAGCACTACCAGCCTCAATCCAGGTTAGCAGAATGGAAGAAAAGTCACTGACTGTGAGATGCTTTATTCTCTGATATTCTGTTGCCATTTTCACACATTAATCAGATCAGAGCATTGTCCAAAGTTGCCCCGTCTCAATACAGCTGAGAACAGGAAACAGTCTGCTTGAGATACGTTCTCGCTGTCGGACATACTTTGCTTGATTTAGTTCGTAGTGATTCCTGGATAGAGTGTGCAGGAGTCAGAAAATATGTTGCCCACTTACTCTTCACTTAGCATCACACTGACTTTTTACCAGCGAGCTGCAGTGCATGTGTGAAAACAGCTTATAACAAACAAAATGTTTATTAGTGTGCTCTGCAGCTAATTGTTACGTGTTGTGTGTTTTTCTTTTCTTTTTTTTGCAGACTTGAGAAGACCAAGGTCAGAACCCTCCAACTACTACAGCAGCGAGGGCCAAAGAGACCTCCCACTAGCTAAAAAACATAAACCCAACCCAGAACTGTTTCAAACTCGGCCTGACAAGGCCATGTCTGTTCCTTTGAGCCTGGAGCAGCAACAGCTGCACAAGCTATCCTCGAGCACTAAGAGCCTGTCCTCAGAAGTCCTGAGCTCAGACAAAGGACTGTCTACTGGAGGCAGCACAGGGACAACAAGATGGACCTCCAGAGAGAGTTTCTCCAGCAGCAGCAACTTGGGAAGGAAGGCGCTGGGTGTCAGTGGAGGCAGCAGCTTGGGGAAGGAGAAACTGGCCAATCGGTTACGGCAGCGGGAACAGTTAGGGATGCTAGTGATGTCAGAAAGTGAAATGGCTGATTCAGAGCTGCTATCATATCGGGAGGATCTAGAGAACCAGGACTGCCTCACACAGATGGATGACCTGCAGGTGAGAGTAATAATTTAAAAAAAAAACATTCAATGTGGTCAGCTGATTGTGTAGAGCATGGCAAGTATTACCAGTCAATTGGTATGAGCCAATTGATGGTGCTGCTAAAGATTCTACAGCAGAAATGATGTACCATCTGATACAATATCAAATACAAGGCACATCACATTTAGTAAGTAACATTTGGCAGAAAAGTTTCAGTTCTAGCAGATCTTATGAATTCAGAAAACATTTTAAAATAAAATTTCAAATAAAAGTAAAAAGAACATTTGCAAACTTGCGTAAAACCACGTGTCAGGGTGTGGCACCACTTTGATAGGGTGACATACAATACAGCTACACAATCATCATTAAAGAAAGCTTTGCAGCATTATAACCTACCACTAACAACCACCATTTTCTTTTTGTAAGTTTTTTTTTCTGGCCTCCTGCATTCAGCAGGCAGAATACACCAGGCCTGGCATTCTGTCGATGCCCGTCACTGCATAATAAACTCTCTTTATTGATCCACTTCAATAGCCAAGGAATTGTTCCAGGGATTCAGTCTAACTACTCCTCTTACAAATGAAGTGTTATTTTTACCCTCCAGAAATATCACTGTCATCATTTTTATCCCTCTCTCCTTTCTGTTTCCCCTCTCGAATCCGCATTATTGTCGCAGCACCAAACAATTAAATTTGCATGACTACACCATAGTAAAACATAATAGGTAGTCTCTCAAACTGTATATATAGTAAAAAATACACTGACTCCTCACGGGTTTTCTTTTTTTTTTCTTAATAAAACAGGTAAATATGATGACTCTGGCTGAGCACATAATTGAAGCAACGCCAGAGAGAATCAAAAGGGAGAACTTCACCGCTGCAGACTCTGTGCCCTTAGACACATCAGGGGTCAGCAACACCATGAACTGGCTGGCCAACTACCTGGGAGACGTAGAACAGCTGCCAAGCATCATACATCTACGGTAAGATTCACCGTGGTGCAAGGAATAGATATAAATATAGCCAACTGGATATGCAGTATCCAGTATATTGCATATCTAGTATGCCCTCCCACCTGTTTGAATATTTTCTCTTTTTTTCTGTGCTTTGTCTAAAGGTACCTGATTTAATGTGCTTTAATAGATAGACAGCTCAAGAGAACACATTTGTACATATATGGCTTTTAGAATAACTTTAAGTTTAAGTTTAATGTACTAGCTTTAAACATAATACTATAAAGGATTAACCGAAAGTGTAAAGGAATGGGATGTCAAGCTAAAGAGAGGCACTGTCTGATTTGAAAGGTGCAGTGTCAGATGTTTGTGTACTGGCTGTGAGTTTGCAAGGAGTTATATTGTTAGTTGTCAAATTGCTTTATAAAGCTGCAAGCTGTAACGCAGTGTAAAAATGGTAAATATTTTCCTTTCTTTTAGACTTAATGTAAACTGTAGAATATATAGAATTGAAGAGAAGATATGTGTCATTATCCTTCCTCAGATCTCTGTATAATGAACCCCTGACCCCATCATCTAACCCCAGTTTGAGCCCCGGAGGGTCTCCGTTGAGAGAGGGCCCCCTGGAAAGGTCAACACTTCCTTCCCCAGCTGACTGGAGTGAGTTCATCAATGCCTCCAACAGCAAAGTGGAGCGAGACCTGGCCCAGCTGACTCTGTCGGATCCAGAGCAGAGAGAGCTATATGAGGCGGCCCGCCTAGTCCAAACTGCCTTCCGCAAGTACAAGGTACAGGCCCCGGTGCTCTGGTGCCATAAGCTGTGGACTGGTGTGAAATAGATGAAACTGTTTTTGGTTTCAGGCCAGATGTTGAAGAGTTCACTTTGTTTTTGTTTGACTCCATATGGTACTTTGTTGTAGTAAAGGGCAAGATTTTTGATGTGGTTGATTTCATGTATTTTTTTTTCTTGAGATGTACTGTTTCTAATCATGGTTAATATCTATCTTTGTGTCATTCTCTGTTCTTCTGCTAATATACGCATTACAACATATACAGAAAAATATACAAATATGTCCCTGTGGTTTCAGCATGGGAAAGGTGTGGCTTGAGCAGAGCATGGCCTTGCTTAGAAGAACGACTGCACTGTCCCTTGTGTCCCTGCTGCACTTAGACACAATTACGCTAATGCTCTCCTACTTCCTCTTTGTCTCTGTCTCTCTCTCTAAGTTAGACGTATGGAGCCTGCTACTGCCTGTTTTAAACTAGCTATCAAAACACCAGTCCTTTTCCCCTTGCCCGATCCCATTCCTCAACTCCTTACCCTCCCCATAGCTACTTTTAATAAGTTTTCGTATGACAAACTGTTCACTGTCGTTCACAGTCGTCTGTTGTGCCCATCTGCCAGCTGATGCAGAGGTGGACCTTTGTCTCTCTGTCTCCCTCTCTCTCTCTTTCTCGAAAACCTCCCCAATTTTCACGTGGGTCTGGTCCACCAGGCGTGGATTTATTCCAGGGTGGCATTCACATGCTAGTGAACCATGTCACCAGGAGACCTCAGGGACACAGAGCCACTAATATCCTCTGTGGCAAAAATGGGCTCTGTTTAAACTTCTGACCTATACCACTTTACTCTCCAACAGGGGCGGCCGCTCAGAGAGCAACAAGAGGTAGCTGCTGCTGTTATACAACGTTGTTACAAGAAGTACAAACAGGTAGGCACCATAGTGCGTAATGTCTGAAGTTTTCAAAACATAGCCAAATCTACATCAGCGTTTACGTCTCAGTACTTCATTCATTATCTTTCCCTTTTCCCATCTACAAGCTAACATGGATAGCCTTGAAGGTAAAATGTTCTCATTGCCATCAGCTGATGTAATCGCCACACTTGTTGGTTGTGTTCTTCCACAGTGTGAAGCCATAGCACTGTTCGTCAGCAGTAACGTATTGCTTTGTTCATGTCGGCAGTATGCACTTTATAAGAAGATGACGCAGGCCGCCATCCTTATCCAGAGTAAATTCCGCAGCTACCACGAACAGAAGAAGTTCCAGCAGAGCAAGAGGGCTGCCGTGCTCATTCAGCAATACTACCGCAGCTACAAGGAGTTTGGCAGGCTGAAGCCACACCACCGCGGGGCTGCTGCTGCTCTGGTGCAGCACAAACTAAGGTAGACGTTCATCCACGTACTGAATTAACTGAATCACTCGAATCTATTCATTCTGAAGCTGAGACATTATATTAATGAAGCGACCGCTTTGTTAAACTACATTATACAAAATGATGTTCTTGATTTATTGGACTTGACTTTGTGAAAATACCCTTTTAATGAGAGAAGTCTAAGCACTTTGGAGATGACTCATAGTCATTTTCAGTTTATTAATTGTAGTGTGTTTTAAATGGGCACCTTTTAGAGTTTCAGTGAAAGATAAAAGTTAAACTATGGCTCTGCAAAAGATGCTTTTCCGGACAGTGAGACGCTGTTGTCTGTCTGGTGTTTCATAGAAGTAGTCTGCTCACAAAGAGGCAGGATCAGGCTGCCAGGAAGATTATGAGGTTCCTACGACGTTGTCGCCACAGGTAGGCTCTGTCACTGTCTCAAACACACGATAACATACTCATTTATACATAGGCTAGATAGAGTTCACTGTCAGATTTACTGCAGCGGTTGGCCTAAAAGATTAATATCTCATTGAGATGATCAGTTAGTCATTGTAGAAATTGCTGCCATGTTTTCATCCATCTCTAGATTATTTTTTTTAACTCTGTGTAATGATTTTATTTTTGTGGAAAATAAATGGGTAGTTAGAAATGTCCCCAACACCTAAGCTCCACCTCCCTTCCCCTCACTATACCTGGCCCCCACCCGTTCTCGCCCCCTCCTTCACAGTACCTACTGTGTGCTAATAGCTGTCTGGTATTGTTTTGCTGTTTATGCCAAGCCCCTTGATGGACCATAGACTGTTCAAGCGGGTGAGTGCAGCCTCAGCAACTCAGTTCGTGCCTCTCTTTCTCTCTCTCTCTCTCTCTCTCTCTCGCTTTCTCTCCTTCTCGCTGTTTATTCCGTATGCCTCTTTCTCTCTTACTTCCTGTTATGTCTCACTCTTTAATAATACAATTATCTCCTCCTGAGGTCTCAGCATTCGCATTCTCTCCCTCCTTTCCTCGCCCATTTTCTCTTTTGCTCTTTCTCTCCCACCACCTTACCCACCCTTCCTCATTATCCATCACTATTGCTTGATGCCTGCTTGCATGAAGGCTGCCGACTGGAGCCACAGGTGGACTGAGAAGCTCAGATTTAGAGCAGAACATATCAAACTAACAACTTGCTTATGAATGACAAAATCACAGAAACACTTAACAGATACTACTTTGACTCTCTTTATCTCTGTCTTTCTCTCCTTGGAAATTACTTTTTGTTTATGTTTTTTTTCTTTTCAGCTTTTTGTGGTTATGCAGTTTGAGAGAACAGGAGGCTTTTTCTCAACCATCTTTTATTCTGCTGCATGACAAGTGGTGACAACTATGGGCCTTGCTTTTATACCTTTAGGCATGCTATGGGCCTGGTGTTTCTCAAGTAGCTGTCTGTCTGGCTGGCTGACTGTGTGCAATGTTTCTAGCCACTCGACAGACCGCGAGGGGATTTAACCCCTCTCTAACTTCTGTTTACTAAAACTGTGTGAAGCTGTGTTATGCCCACTGAATCATCAAGACAAACCAATAAATAAGCCAATAGTGTACTAAAAGATTCACCTAAATGGGGAAATGGTGCAAATATTGTATGCATAACTTAACCTCTGATTCTGAGACATTAAGATTACATGTGTTTACTCTTTTTTGGATTAGTTGTATGTTGTTCAAAACTAGGTTACCATGCTTTTAGAGCAGATTAGATTGTTAATGTTACCACCTGTTATTGCAAGTGTGTCCTCTGTACTGTGATATAGGTTTGAAGCCGTTACAGAAAACAAAAAACCCCCACACATATAATATAAAATAGTTTATTTCTAACACCAGGACAACAACACAAAGCTTTAATGGATCCATACCTCCAGGCAGTATACCAGCTCAGCATGACAAGATCCACCACTGCATCTAATCATGCAGCATCACAGTCTGCTTCTCTTCAATACATACATGTTGTAGTATTGGTCTTCTCAGAGCTAGTCTAAATCCATTACAAAGTGGTGGTTGTTTACCATAAAGTTAGCCTTTACGGTAAAGCTAATTGTTGTAACAGGCACTACTTGACTGATAATGAATCAGTCCTTTGTGGAAAGTTTAACTTTGTTTAATCTGCTATTGTTCATAAAATCTAGTGTAATAATGCATGGATTTTAGGCATAATGATACTGAGCAATAATTCTATCTGTCAGAATACCACATACTGGTAGATTAGCTGAGAAAAACTGTAATTATTATTAACAATATTGTGATAATACTGTTTATGTATCTGTATTTATTTTGTCACATTTAATCCCACTTCTAAATATTTTGTTTTTACTAGTAATGACTCTGTAATTATGCTATAACAGTTCCTTTTGTTCATTACAAAGTGAAAGCATTCTGACCAGCATTTCCTTTCACAGATGGGCTGTACTTCCTACTACTGGGCTGGTTTGATATTTTTATGTGTATGTGACTTAGTAAACTCAAATCATGGCTGTTGCATTCATGGACACTTTGTTTTTTTCTGTGTTCCAGGGTGAAAGAATTGAAAAGGGCCAGGGAACATGAGACCCCTCAGAAGAGCTCCCTTGCGATGTGACATCACTCTCCTGACTCCTCTTTTCTTTTTTGTTTGTACCCGAGACATTTTACAAGAGAAACTGAGAGAAAAAAAAAAAAAAGAAACACCACCAATGCAAGCACTGCAATTATTACTACTACTACTGCAGTGTTACTGGTTCAACTGCGATTACATATACAACAGCATTTTTTTCACATATCTATTCTTTCCACTGACTTGATTTTGGTTGGAGAGTGGCAACTTCTACAGGATTATAAACTAAAAGGGTAGGGGTGGGGGTGCAGAACATTAGCTTCTTGGCATTTTTTGCACTTTTTCATGGATTGCTTTGTCTTTTTTTGAATATGAAGAGGATTTGGACAGTGAAGGAAGCAAACGCGGGACAAGAGGTGTAAACTGTGGCTGCTGCAGAAGATCTCAGAGGACAGAGAGACCATGCCGAAATACTCTGAGCTCTAATTGTATTTCATAATTTTTTAAGTGACCAAACAATTCATTTGAAGAAGGGATTTTTTTTACCAAATATATTAATAACCCACACGCCCACTTCTATCCACTGCTGTAGATTAATATTCAGCTTAGCCCAACAATTCCTCCTGTCCCACTGTGCTCTACCCCACCAGTCTACCCACACAAGTGGAGCTACAAATGAATGTAGTTGGGGGCTTACCATACTGAAGCAGATGGGGGATCAAATATTTGTTTTAAGATTTCTTTAAAAAAAAACAACTATGCTTTATCATATATATATTGTCACTTTATTACTTGAATTGTTCCACACTGTCCAATGTATTTCTTCCATCATGTCCAATGTATTGGTGATCTGTATCTTCAGGCTATATGTTGTTAAATCCTACCAAGAAAAAAAATGCATGACTTCTTGGCAAGAAAAGTCTTTGCTTGTGTGCTTTGGTCTAGTCTTTCAGCCTATCCTCTGGTTTTGGTTTTGTTTCCACTCTATTGGTCCACATATCTGTACTCTTCTCTATGAATTCCAACATTTCATTGATGAAGCTATCCCTGTATTGTCTGATTTCTTTGTATTTCATTTTGGTTTGCCTTGTTGGTTTGATTGCTTCTTCGAAACCTACAAAGTGGAAAAAAACCTGGCTTATTTTGTGTTGTAATGGTTATGGTCATGCAGGTTATTACTGTTTTTTTGAAGTGAACTTCAGAGCCTGTGAAGGTTTTTGAGGGGAAGATCACATACATTGCCTTGACGTCTTAGAGATTCTTTGAGGGGTCCCTAAGCTTGTCCCAAAATAGGGGTTTGACAAATCCATATTTTTGACAATTGAGCGATTTCTGTATATAAAGAAGGCTGAAAGTACGTAGGGATTTAAAAAAAAACATGTACCCAAGGGGGATTGTATTTTAGAAATATATTATTTTATTCATTAAAATGGGTCAAAAACAGGTAAGAGACAAAAACAGAATATTTGTATAGTTTCGTTTGAATGCCTAAGAAGTATGGTTGTATTGTTTGTATATAGTGTAAATACCTGGGATAAAAATGAGCTATGTGCATGAAAAGTATGAACAGAGTCAAAAGGGAAAAAAACAACAAAAGCAGTAGTGGCTATGCTCTGTAAAATTAAAACTATTTCACTATTAGAGTATTTTATTTTATTTTGATTGTTCTTGAGAAGAACATTTTGCTAAAGCATGATATTATTGCAATATGAAAAAATAAAAAATACTGTATTTAGTGTTAGGAGAAGTCTTCAAAATTATCTTAAAACAAGTATGGTTGTGTTTATTTTATTTTATTTTCATTTCTTTCTTTTGGGCTACCAAGAACCTTTTGCCAATGGTGCCAAGGTATGTGAATGCTATATAGCTTAAGAAGAAAATTAAGTTAATTTTTGCAGAACAGATAATCATCCAGTGAAATACACACTAGCACTGAAGATCATCACATCAAAACTGGCAGAGGATCGCAAAAACGTTAAGGTACACAGTTTGCAAAGAAAGTCATATTCGTGCTGAAAGCATTTAAGTCTGTCACGCGTGCACCATTTCTACAGATAAATAGAGCATTTATCAATCACCGAACACACCGTAACAAAGTTGAGTTACTTTTTTTGTTGTCATTGCAAATGGAATGTGCTGATTTCTCATTGCTGAGGTATTATCTGATCTTTAAGATTGTAAATGACAGCCTTGCCCGTGGTGGACATATAAAACAATTCACATTGTTACTCTGTCCCTGAAAAAGATGGGAGTAAACATGCAAACTTTAATTTACAATTTGCTGCATCGACCGACACTTGGAGAATTCAGAGTTGTTCCTCGTAGTCGAGTAGTGACGGGTGTTTCTCTGTACGGTGTTTCGGTTCGGTTAAAAGCACTGGATCAAGGCTGCCAGAGTCTAAATGTATATGTTGTATTCCATGTCAGAAAAACGCGTTTAGTTAAAAACCACATGTAGCATTATGTCCATGACCACATTTCTTTGCCAAGCAGCTGAAAACAAGTTTGCAAAATGAACTGTGCCAGCAGTCAAAGGTGCTAAAATGATTCTAAACAGAAGGATGGCACTGAAAGTAGTCACTGTCCTCACTACAGAGTCCAAACAACTGCAGAAACTAAAGTGCAAACCAGTGCACTAGTGCCATTTGTAATTATGAAAGATAAGATGCATTTTGTGCATCGGGTTATTTATAAAATGACAGTATAGCAGAGAAAATGTAATTGGGATGGAGGAACAATTTGAGAGATAACAACAGTAAAGCTGCTGGTTCAGAGGTGCCTGTTGGCTGCTGTTTAATCCCTATTATATATTACCACCATAAAGTCTATCCTGTATCCAAGTATTGATACGTGATTATTCAGCCAAGTGCCACTGGAAAACTTGAGTTTTGTTTAGTGAACTGTTGTCATGTTTGTTAAATTATAATTAAGCCAAATGTGTATTTTTCCAATTTATTTACTTGAGTCACTGTTTTTTTAATTGTTTGTTTTTGCTGTTGTTTTTCCAGTCACCTGATATGTAAACGTAATTTCCAGAGTGTTTATGTAGGAAGTGCCTATATTCATATCCTAAAAACAGTAATCCAGTTTCAGAATACTTGCATTGTATCTGAGGTTGATGTGAGAGAACGCGGTCACCCACAGACAGTGTTCTATCTTCCACATAAATACACACGATCGCCACTGTTATACCATTCCACTCACCAAAGCCACAATTATATGCCTGCACACAACACTTATAATACAGCACTCAAGCTTGTCAACATGCTAGCTTTTTTCTTTCTTTGTTTTTGTCTTCTTTTCCATTTTTTGTTGGAACAGCTTGTTAAAAACCACATTTAGAAATGCCACTACTGGAGTTTGTTGCCTTGCATTCATCCTCTAGTCTGTGGTTAGAATGCGTAGCCAATGCAATGTTGCGGCAAAAAGGAGAAGGATTTATTATGCTTGCATGGGTAAAATAGTTAACTGGGTGACAGAAGTGCACCTAAAGCATGCTTATTTTCCTAGAATCGGTAGTCAGATAGACTTGTTAAAGGACTTACTGTTCTGTAAAGCAATGAACATTGGTTTGAGGTGTCACAGAACTCAGAAAGACAGAGGGCATGTGACTGAAGGGCAAACCTACTAATTGAGCCAGTGATCAATACTCAGTAGCTACTGATGATTTCATGGCAAAGCATGAGGACGGGATTGTTTTTAGACAAGCTCTAACTTTTTGTTTTGTTTTTGTTTTTTAAAATCCTTTTTAATCAGTAGATTCCCAACTTCAAATAAGACAAAAGGACAAGGGTAGAGACATTGTGACAGTATATATAGCAACTAAGTGACACACGGTACACACAAACACACGCACAAGACACCGCACAGCACACATGCTGACATGTCAGGTGTCAATTTCACTTGTACATTGAGTGGTGAAGGCAGCATTGTTATTATTTATTTATTTTTACCCAGACTGAGGGACTGGTTCACCTCCCTTCTGTATTTTACTCAGGGTGCCAAAACGGGGAGGAGGAAACAGAGCAGGACATGTGATTCACAGCAAGAGAAGCTGAAATTCAAAACCCCTTCTAGCAGACAAACAGGTTCAACAGTGCAAGAGTGAAATCTTTAACACGGCTTGCTGTAGTGTATGAACAGTTTCCTCAAAATAACCTCAGTACACACAGTACTAGAGCCCTGAAATGATGGTTGTTTATGTATATGTCTTTAAGATAAATGATTTGACGCTTTTTCGTAGAAAGCTGTCATATTATTGTGTAACTTTGGCCACTTCTTTAGGCCTTTATAATTCATTTAGGTGACAGTGTAGAGGGTATTTATGATTAAGAGTGTAGCTGTATGAAAAGCTTAAATCTTGTTTTTACTGCCATTTGTGAATGGGACGGCAGGTTAGCTGACAGTATTACTAATTTCGAGATGTTCTGTGAATTGACCTGAGAATCTGCCTTTCCTCCTCTTCTTTTTCCGAAGCACCCCAACCAGAGAAAGGTAGGCACATCAGGACAACAGAACACAAACAGATTTACAGTATATTCCACTTGTTGACACAGAGCAATAAAGAACTATTTTGTGGAGACCTTATAGACCTAGCAAAGTTTAAAATGATTGGACACATGTAGTCGACTTACTCTTATGCAAATGCCAGTATTGCAAGACAAGCATTCAGTAGTTTATGGACAGCAATTATATGGCACCCTTTACCGAACTGCACGTTTTCATCAATTCCAAACTGAGAAGAAAAAAAAAAGGCCCTGCTTTGATAGAAAGCCATGGGTCCTCGACACTTTGCATGTGAACTAGTGTTAGATCTATTTTCCTCTCCTCTATAGCTGTCTTTCTCTCTGTCTTTCCCTGTTATGTGACCCAATTTTTCTCCGCTCCCAACCCCTATCTTTAAAAGTTTCATGTCCTCTTGGTTCTCCTAATGTGTTTTGCTTTCCTCCTTTTTCTCCCCTTCTCTTGTTTGTAAGTTTTATTTTTGTAATTGTGCATGTACAAGCGTCACTGACTCGATGGATATGTTAAAAAAAAAAAAAAAAAAGAGATTTCAGCTGCTGAAGCCATGCAAAACGTTTTGAATTGCCCTTAAAATATGGAAGATGTTTTCTGAATGCTTTATATTCTTTCTGCTGTAAAATAATAAAAAAAGGAAAAAATGAAGAAAACTCGAGAACCAACTTTGCAAAGTCTTTTTGTTTCCTTTTTCTTAATTTACGGAAGGCATAGTGGGTTCACCTTTTACCAAGAAAAGACAAATACATGATTTATTTACAATATTTTTTTATTTCTGTTCAACGAACAGTGCTATATAATCTTTGACTTTCACGTCTAAAAGAAATTTAGCCATACATTGGACAACCAATGACTTTATATGTGGATTTCACAGTTCTAACTAAACCCTAATAAATCATCTTAAAGCCTCTTAGCAATATGTTTCAATCACAGATGGGGCATTTTGTGTATGTCTGTATGCGCGTGTGAGGGTGTGCGACTGCACATGCGCTTTATGCATGTGAGGTATTTCTTATTTATTTTGGCTGCATGTGCCAGTGTGAGTGTAAGATGTTTGATTTTTTTTTTCTTTCAGTGCAAGCCCTGCCTCGTGCCTGTTTTCAGTCACTGTTTTAGACACAGTACTTCCAGAAACACTCTGAATTCCCTCCTCTCTTCCTGAACTGTTTCCGGATGCCCAGCGCATGGCTGAAAGGATTTAGGAGACTTTGTTTCTCCAACAGGACCTGAAAGACAAGATAAAGCGATTTAGTGAATTAGTCACAGGGTGTTGCTCACATTACTTTGATGTTTTAGGAATAGCATTCACTGAAAACCTACCTCTCTTTTGAGCCCCCTAGGAAGCAGACCTGTTGTTCTGACACCTGAGAGAAAAGGAAACATGGTAAACATATGCTGATAGCTTAGCTGTGTTTCTGGGAATGTCAGTAGAGTTCATTTAAAACAGATGTACTGTACTTTTTCTACTCTTATGATGATGGTTGCTAACGTTAGACACGGCCATGGTTTGTATGTGCTATGTAAGTTTAGGCCCTGTGTGCTCATTGTCAGACTATTTTTTCTGCTCTTAGATCTGCATGATGTGAAAAAAGGGGATCTCATAAAAGTACATAGATATGTTCATTTGGTTATCTCAGGCACTCGTCTCTGTTTGAAAGGGGCAGCGACTCAGAAGAAAGTGGGCCTAAATGAGGAAGAGGAGTTAAAGTTGGGGGGTTTTCAGGCAGTAGATAAATGAAGGGGCTGTACCAAGTGTAAGATTTTTAAACTGTAACTAATGCAAAGCTACTCTAGCAGAACACAGCATATGAAGTATATGAAGCTCAAAATGTGCAAATGAGCTTTAAAAGTAAGTAGTGCTCTAGTAAGCATATTACTATGTAACTGTGTATGAATCCACATCTAAAGCACACTCTTTTCTGCAAAATTAAGTCATGTAAAGTCACGTTTGGTCAATGCACGTTTCTTACCATCTCTGTTGATCTCATCAGATATTAGAGTGGAATATCTAGGGCCTGTACCGTCCTGCTCAGAGAGAGGCAGGTCATCCAGACTGCTGATTCCTCGGTCCTCCGCTGATACTGAGGGGAACCAAACAAGCCCACACAGTTGGTAGGAACACCATTGAGAGGTACGGATTCGTGCTGTGAACATTTTGTAATCTAATTCTCACTGGTAATCACAATAAAGCATTCGAAATAATTGAACAAAAACTCAATCTCCTCTCTGATGGCAGAACTTTGGCATGTGAACTTTGGCAGAGCAATCATTGTTCAACACTGCAGCTCTAAAGTAATTACTTCAAGGCCCCAGGACATGACTAGCTTGCCATTAATCGTTGCAAATTATGTTTTATTACTAAAAATGCTAATCAAGGGACTGACACAGGGAATTATTTTGTATAACAGCTATAATAAAGATATTACTTTCCACTCACCAGGTCCTGGATACGGCATCTCAGCAGATTCTGTAATGGGGTGGGCCAGCAGTGGGCTTGAGGCCACAAGCACAAAGGCCCAGGAGAGAAGATGGTTACACTTCATCAGTGCTGATGGAAGTGGCTCTGATTTGCACAGAGGGTGAAAAGGAGAAATCTACGTGCTCTGCTGATCCTAACGGTGTTATATAGTTGAAGCTGTAGCCTAACCCCTTCCCACCCACTTCCTGCATGATGCACAGCAGACACAGACCTTTTCTTGCTGCTACGGACGACAACATCATCCAGAGTCGCACTCTTGTGATAAATCAACAGGTGACTTATAGTCTCAATAAAAAAAAGATGTGAGTTGGCCCATTCTTCAAGGGCATAGTCATATTTTACCTGCTCTTAAGGTTGATTGAATGTTTTTTTACTGACTTTGTAAAAGGTATCGAGGCAGGTGTTTAAGATGTCACGTCAGTGTAATCCCACGAGGGAGCAGATGGAGAAACAGGGCAGACAAATGACCAATATTTTTATACTACTAGTTCATTAAACTCTTGGACCATTTGAATCCTCTGGCTGTATCTCTGCAAACAAAGCCCAGCAAACCCCTAATAAATCTGTAATTATTTAGAGAGGTGGAGTGGACATGTTAAAATGTTGAGGGCCATGTTGTCTATAAGCCGTCTGACATTTTAAGACAACAAGAAAATGCTTCCATGGACCACTGAATCAGACTGATTGATGCATTTTATTTAGAAGCCTGGCGGTTTTAAGCTTTTATATCTGTGCTTTCACGTCTTAGTCATGCAGTAAAACGAAACTTTATGAGTACACCAAGCATCACTGCTCAGCCTAACAGAGGCTTGGCTATTGAGTATGAGATGGGTGATGGGAGGGGGGAGTTATTTACAAAGTCATATTTTGCACCTCTCTGTGTAATTTGTATATTTATTAGATGTATGACATCAGCGTTCAGTCCCTGATAATGAGAGCCAATGAAGCAACAGTGACATTTTATTTTATGCTTTGCATGCCAGACACTCCATTAGGTGTTGCTATATATCATGAAATGCAATTAAAATTTATATTCTGAATTAGTCGAGGCCAGTGTGCCAATTCCAAGTTATTTCAGCATCTATAATAGACTATGGCTCCCCCAAACTTGATGTTTTTCCTACTCTATGCAGTCCTTTTGACAATTTAATCAAGAATTTCCTCCAGGCATCGGTGTTTTTGGGAAAACATTTTTAATTGCATTTTATAATAGCATTTTTAATGCAGTGTCGCCTGATCGCCATATTCACGAAATCTTTGAATGATATTATGTACTGTAGATGGTGAGATATTCAAAATCTTTCCAACTTTACATTGAGGAACATTACTCTCAAAGTTTTCCACAATTTTTAGATGCAGTTTTTGTTTTTCGCAGATTGGTGAACTTCTGCCCATCTTTACTTCCCAGATACTCTCCCTCTTTAAGATGCTCTTTTTATGTCTATTCATGTTACTGACCTGTTTCCAGTTCAGAATGTTTGTCCAGTTGCTTCTTTTTAATACCACTGACCTTTTCAGCCTTTTTTTTAGCCTTCTTCCAACTTTTTTCAGACATGTTGTGGCCATCAATTGCAAAATGTGCTATAAAATGTTCATAAATCAGTAAAATGTGTCTGTTTACACATTTTTATGTTCTGGTGTGAATAAAATATGAATTTATAAGATGTGCAAAAGTGATGTTTGGTTTATTCACATTTTACACAGCATCACAACTTTTGGAAATTGAGATTGTACTAAAGTTTATTTGAAGCATGTATAAGATTTTATCTGGCTGAATTAGACAACTGAAATTTCTCAGTAAATCACATGATAGGGTTGGGCTGGTTTCTCTGTGGGTTCACCCGAAACCTTGGCTGATTGTGACCCACACCCGTTTTCACACCTTGGCTCTCGTGATTAGGTAGAGGATCAACAGGGGGTCGACAACCCTCCCATGCGGCTTAAAATCTGGGAAAAAAGACTCAAACTCTTTCATGGCATGCATTTTTAATTTCTCTTTGTTATTTGGGCTGATTGGGCAAAATTTTGTATTGTGCTCTAGACAACCCAAAATGTGATGTCTACACACCAGGTCCTAGGAGGTTAAAGAAGTCCAGACGCTTTTCTTTCCAAGCTCCTTAGACTACGATGACCTGGATGACTGAGAACCTTTAAGATAAGATAAGAGATAAGATAAGATAAAACTTTATTAATCCCTCGGGTGGGTTCCTCTGGGAAATTCGGTTTCCAAAAGCACAGCACCGACAGAAGTTACAGTTACAGAATATTATATATATATATACACACACACACACACATATATAAATACAGAGACATATATAAATAAAATATATGAAGGGGATAAATAGAATAAATAGGAATAAAAATAAAAATACAAGTGAATTGCACATTTCAAGTATTTAGGTCTATTGCACCATTGACTATTAACAAAAGTATTGCACAAAAGCTATTGCACAGTGAGGTGAAGAGGCACTACAGCTTAGTTGTTCCCCCCTCCTTTGTCCACCTGTTCCCCCCTCCCTCCAGAGAGGAGTTAAACAGTTTGATGGCGTGTGGGACAAAGGAGTTTTTAAGTCTGTTAGTTCTTGTCTTGGGGAGAAGCAACCTGTCACTGAACAGACTCTTCTGGTTGTTAATGGCCGTGTGCAAAGGATGCCCAGCATTGTCCATAATGTCCAGCAGTTTTTTTAGTGTCCTTTTCTCTGCCACTGTCACCAGAGTGTCCAGCTTCATGCCGACCACAGAGCCAGCCTTCCTGATCAGTTTCTCCAGCCTGCATGAGTCCTTCTTTGCTGTGCTGCTCCCCCAGCACACCACAGCTTAGAAAAGTACTCCAGCAACCACTGACTGGTAAAACATCCTCAGGAGCTTCCTGCAGATGTTAAAAGACCTCAGCCTCCTGAGGAAGTACAGTCGGCTTTGGGCTTTTTTATACAGGTGCTCTGTGTTGCATGACCAGTCCAGTTTATTGTCCACCCACAGCCCGAGGTACTTGTACTTGTTGACCTCCTCCACCTCTATCTGAACCGGCAGTGGACCTTCTCTGGACCTCCCGAAGTCCACAATCAGTTCCTTAGTCTTTGAGGTGTTGAGTTGCAGGTGGTTTGTGTGACTCCATGCGACAAAGTTCCTCACCAGACTTCTGTACTCCTCTTCCTGATCATCCCAGATACACCCCATGATGGCTGTGTCATCTGCAAACTTCTGAATGTGGCATAATTCAGAGTTGTAGCAGAAGTCAGAGGTGTACAGGGTGAAGAGAAGAGGGGACAGCACAGTTCCCTGTGGTGCTCCTGTGCTGCTGACCACAGTGTCAGACGTGATGTCCTTCAGCCTGACAGACACAACTGAAAGTTCCATCTCTCCATCTCAGCTCCATAATAAAATACTGAGCAGGAAAACACAAAGAAGGAATTTCATATTTGGACATTGTTAGGTGTGGTATAACAAGGCCATTCATAGTCTTGGCGATGCATACAGAGAAAGAGGCTCGTAGACACAAGTGACGCCTTTTATTTCATGGTATGGGAATAGCCTCGGGTGACTACTTTTCATGCACCACACAAAGTCTAGAAAGATGCTTTTCGCTGGCTTAACACCTGCTAAAAATGTGGTCACCACCAGGTGGAAACGCCATGTGCTAGTTGAATTGAATGAGACCCCCTCCAGCCCAATCTCTTTCTCTCCATCTGTTTATTTCTTTGATACTCTCAAGTTGAATTCTTCTTCTTCTTGATCTGATTCCCATGCTTGTTTGTTTTTTGGTTAATATGCCCTTATTTACCAACCTTTATCCCTGAAAACATCGGACTGTCTAAACCTCCTGAAAATCATGCATCTTAAAACTACGCCTCACATCAACAAGTTATAACAATCCAAACATTGCCATCCTTTTCAACTACGAGACCAGAGATTTCTTTCTAACTTGCCAATATTTCAGCGGCACAAACGCAGCCAGCAGAGGGCATCGTTACGTTTAGAAACGTTACGTTTAATAGTTGTCATTTTACACATTACCAGTAAATTGGGTTTAAATGTATTTCTAAGGGGGGAATCGTATTCTTAGTCAGAGCTGTCTCTCTCCAATATTATCAGTCTTAAAACTGTCAGTCTGGCTTATTATCTGTACACTGCAGGAAATGTTAGTTCTGCCTATTATTTCTGCACAAATCTAGTTTTTTTTTTTTCTTGAAGCAGATGTTGAGTGAAATTAATTATCAGCTTTGAATTCGACAGATAGATTCCTTCCTCAGCTCCCTCTCTCAAATGTCTTTCCGTTCTTTCCCATCTCCATGCTTTGCAATGAAACCAATAAACACAGCCTACTATATTCAAACTACAGCAATAAAAAGAATACATAGTAAAGTATAGCCTATGCCGCTCTGGAAAATGTGAGCAATTGGAACATTTGAGATGCCTTCAAGGACTGTTGAAAAATACATATTCACTCGCTGAACAACTATGTATGCTTAGGCCTGGACAGCATTACTGGAGCTTTAATAGTATACAAGATGGGTGTCACCAACTTCAGTGTCCTGCTACCACGTGTCCCATCTGAATTCATAATCACCTTTGGCCTGAATTGAGCTCTTCTTTCCTTACAGTATTATTATTATTATTATTTTCTATACCGACCTTTTATCCTGCCTCTGCCTCTGCCACCGAAGAAAACGGGCTTTTCCTGGAATGAAAGAGCTGGTAAAACATTTGGCAATACATTTGAATTTTTATTAAGATACCGTGGCTCGTGATAGACGAGAGCCCGAGTTTCGGTTTGCACGTAAAGGCAGCATCTTTTAACCGCCCACACTGTTGCCGAACAGGAGCTGCGAAGAAGCAGCAGCCGGAGCGACAGACTGTGGGCTAAGTTTGTCCGCCCTGGCTTACCATCACGAGTCTACGGGTCTTTGTTTCTGTGATGAACAAGTACCTCCGCTTTCGCTTAAAATTCACACCCAAAGTAGAGGCGTTAGAAACGGTCAAGTGTGCTCGTGACATTTTGCATAGTTTGTAGCACAGACAGAGAAACAGGAAAGGAGAGAGGGAGGGAGAAGTGCGAGCGACTCCAAAGTTGACACTTCGCTGTCATGTTTGGTACTTGTTGAATAGGCTGTGTACAAACACAACACTGCAGTGTGTGCGTGGGCGGCTGCGTGCTGGGAACAGGTAGGGCTGCTGTTATTTTACTTTGTTCTGCAAGTGGCCTTCAAATTATGTTTACATTACATTCTAACCTTTAGTTAATGGCAACAGTAGCGTTGCTCCTGGTAGCCATTGATCTCAGCTAGTTAGTGAGTAATCAGCTCTGTGGGCGAATATTAGTGGGTTAATATCTGTTCAGTATGTTTATTACCAAATGTTTTATTTGAGGTTCGAGTTCACTATGGTTGTCTGGCGTGGAAACTCATTGCTTCTTAATTTTGCTGTATGTTAATGAAGAACCAATTTCTTTCTGTTGCCAGAGTCTTCTGTATCATCATGAGGCTTTAAGGGCACAGGGAGGACAGTGATGGCAGAGCTGGAGATTGACCAATCCAACCTTCCACGTGTCCAAGAAGGTAGGCTTATACACTCCCACACAGACCCAACTTTAGCAGCTATAGAAAGTTCAAGAGAAAAGTGGTTCTTTGTATGTCTGGAGAAAAGCTTTGTGTGTGTGTGCGTGTTTAGCCTCTATACATGCAGGTTAGAGATCATGGGCACTTACTGAGCTACAGACATGGAGCCCGTAAGAGTTTTTATTGACACTCTAGCTAAGAGCAGACTTGTCTACCCTTCTGTTTGAGAGAGAATGAGAGCGACCACTTTGTATCCTCTCATTTTTGTGTTATGACTAACTTAAATCAGTGCTCTGTATCTACATCGGATAAGAAGTGTCTTGTTGTGTGTTGTGGCTGATGCAGCAGACAGTGCAGATTTAAGTGCTGTGCTGCATGGTAACAGGAATAAAGCTGGTACCGAATTGTCTGTTAGGAAATCTAAAAAACTCTAGTCTATTTATTGCAGTCAAATTGAATTGCTTTGTATGAAGTCACGAGAAAAAAATAAACACACAGTGATCTGATGATATTTCAATCAAGTTTAATAATTGTTCAAATGTACTAAGCATCTAAAAAGAACTGATCGTCTTTTATGAATCACTATCTAACAAAGGAAACGTGCGCATCATTAACGCTGTTCAAACAACTGAAGTATGAGCAGGGTTTTTCCCTGCAACAGGTTGGTCTGGCCTTTCACCAAAGGAAAATCACCAGGACAAAAATATTTTTAACCAGCATTTTCTAAGTAGGGGTTAGTTTGCCCAATCTTAAAAACAAAACCATTTTTAATTATTGCACGGCCAGAAATAACAAGCAAATGCAAGCATTATAAAAGGTAACAAAACCTCTTTGTCCAAGCTTTATTTGAACCAGTCATTTTTATGTGCGCAGTCAATCCCCCAAAAGGCTGAGCCTGGAAAAAACTTGATGAGGGTCCATGCACATGTTCAGCCAGCTTTAGGTTTATTAAGCTGGTTTCCCGTATAGAGTTTGGGAGAGCAACCACACAGGAAAGACTAAAGCCAGGTAAAATAAGGCTGGAGTACAAAGTTGTTGTGTACAAAGGGTCATGTTGCATTGCTTTACAGAGATTGATCTCATGAGTGACAGAACTGGCATGCTGGATGCAGATAAGAGCAAAGAATGAGATAGCCGGGATATGTGAATCCATGGGAAAGAAATGGGAATTCAGCTCAGATGAAGGTGCTCTGCAAAATACTCACAATTATGTGCTTGTTTTTTTTAGCTTCTCTAACTATACTGAATATGCTAGACAATAAATTCATATTTGTTTAAAACATTTTAAATGTATTGTGCTGAATAATTTTCAATCTATAGCTTAAAATGACTCTGAAGAAAATGACGCTAAATTGATTTTTATCTGCTTGCATGTAAGTGTGGAAACATTCACAGGTTAGGAACTTGTAAGCTGTCGCCTCAGTGAAGACTCATTCTTTGGCATGTCCAAGCTAATGAATGGGATAGAAGTAGGTCTGCGAGTCTTTTTATCAAGGGAGATAATTCAGCACTCCACTCTTGTTTCCACACACAAAGGGCACACTGTGCAGCTTAGCATTTTTATGCTTTATTGAGCAGGGGCCAGTGCACAAACAAAGCCAGTAATAGCACCTATAAACTTGTCAATGAGGCAATTGCAGTATGTAAATCATCTGTCTGGTCACTGATTTTTTTTTCTTTATCCATTATCTTTTTTACCAGAGAGACATTTTCTCTTTTTAGTTCTGCGATGGTTTACTTTGTGTTCTTTTGTGCATGCATATGCTTCCTTTTTCCTAAGAGCCAAAGTTTCCCTTGTCCCTTTCCACCTTCACTTTCCTCACCATTTAAGAGCCCCGGCAAAGTCAGCTTTCTTTGTTTCCACTGCACCCCTTATCAGTTCCTGTTTTTTTCCCTCCTCTCCTGCTCCTGATATAGCCTGATGTGCTGAGGGAATGCAGCTCCCAGAGGAATTCCCCCCCCCACCTCCCCCTCATTCCTAATTTCACTCTCACCAACTGACCCAGAGTCCCAATACCCTCACCTCTCTTTGTTCTCCCTGACAAACTGGTCTAGTTCAGGAGTTATTTGGCCCAGTATGCTGCGTTTATAGCACAACACAAAGATCTGTGGGATGGCCAGGCACTTCGTGGTGGAATCTTGTGCAGAAAAAGCAGTGAGGAGGAGAGCAGAACAGTCCAGAGAGGAAGGGAGCGAGAGGAGAGAGCATGTGGGCGGTCAGTGGGGGATTTTGGCTGAAAATAGAACCCTTGTCATTTCTCCTTTAGCCGGTTTCTTTGTTTGGCAGGCATTTGCAACTGCTGCTATCCAAGTAGCTGTGAAGATGAAAGTGAAATATCTCTGTCAGTGTTTGAGCGGCTGTTCCTGCGCGCTGGATCATAGACATGATCTGCATAATTTTGTTTTGGAAGATCGGCTGTTAGTGCGCTAATAAAAATACATTCACCTATGTGTTTCTGTATTATGAGTGAAGGTTGCAGTTGAAAAAAATGCATTTAAATGTATGGAAAACAGACTTTTCCATACGACTGTCTAGGCTTTAAGGTCATAGCCGTGGTAGGTTCTTGCTTAAAAATTGGATATTACAAAAGTCAAACTAGTGGGGAGCTCTGTGCTATACAGTGATGCTGACTCAGGCTTTTTTTTGTTTATTTTTTTGCTTTTTTTACATTATGTTTTTGCTTTGTACTCTTTCTCACTCTCAGTGGATCTTATCCTTGTTTTTTCCAAACGTAGCATTAATTTTTTTTCCCTGCTGGATCTTTGATTCACTATCCTCTTAGAAAACAGACACAACCCCATTAAGGACCTTCATTAAGAAGCTTACAGTTGGATTGCCTGCAGTCACACTGAGCATATGTTTTTTGGGGGGGATTGGTGGCTCTGAGTGTCTCACACCTTGTTTCACAAAACCTGTTTAGAAGTAACAATTGTGAAGTCTCTGTTTCCAACCCCTATAGCAGTGCTGTGGAAAAACAAGTTCGCCCACAATGCAGACACACCCACATGCACATCCATGCTCATGCCAGAGAAGACTGTCATTTCTTTCATTTTCCCCTCATTTTCCGCTTTGCTCTTCTTTCTTCGTTGGATTCGAAGAGTAAATTGTTTGGACTTGTCATTTTGTACCGTCGGATAAAATCAATCCTTCGACTTAAACCCTCCTCACCGGCAGACTGGACCCATAAGGGCAGGTTAGAGATCCATTTAGCGGATAGTCTCTTAAGCTCAGCGACAGGTGTAAGTGGTAATGCATGTCTGTTTTGGTAAAATTCTCAGTGTAGGCTTGTAGGGTCGTTCGTGTTGTAAAGAGGCTTCCTTTGGGGCTTTGTGCTGTCTGGGTGATTTTCATGGCCTGTGACAGTTGAGCCTCTCTAGATTGAAACCTACTCCTCAGAGACTTCTTCTTAGCAGGTTGTTTTTTTTTTTTGTTGTTTTTTTTTACTGTCCTATTTTCAAACAAGGAAGAGCCTTTGATTGTCTATAAAACGTTGGATACAATTGTGTTTTGTATAAATGAAGAAAATTGTTATAAGCATTATAGGATTAGGCGTTAGTGGTCAAGATAAAGTTCAACAAAATGCGAGAGGAATGCATATTTAGATAGGTATGAGTTAGATATGAATGAATGTCTTGAAACATTCTTCAAGCTTGGAATGGATCAAACACCTGATGTTATATTTGTATTCACCTGCTGTCCTGTAATCCTAATATATCCCTATTAGAATGAATGTCGACGCCACCAACTTGTTGTCGTCATCAGTATTACCATCTAATACATCTCCAGATAGTAAGTACATTTCAGAGATCTGTCTGCCTTTTATTTAAAACCTTTTTTTTTTTTTTTTTTTTTTTTTTTGGGTAAATGTGTACTTCATTTGTCTATACACCTTTAATAATAACACGCTGCTCTCCATTAAGCATCCTCAAGCAAGTGGCAACCTGACCCCTGAACAATCCAGTGCAATTTAACACAACAGCCCTGGCACAAATTCTTTTTTTTTTTTTTTTTATATCCGCTCATATTAATAATTTTTTGTTGACAGTTATGTGTTTATTTTGAGGCTGTGGTTAAAGGTAACATTTTCCTGGACATCTGTCCATCCACTTATTCAACTTATGGTCACAGCTGCCTGGGTACAGACTTTACCAGGGCTAGAAGGAAGAGCATTAGAAGTGTCTCTCAGTCTAAAAACTTACAAGCATCAGAAATTGAGTAGCTTTGATAGTATGTAAGCTCATGCTGGTGTACCCAATTGTCCAAGCAGTATATATCACTACTAGGTTTTCCTGAAAGTTTAGAAATATTATCTGTCTATATATCCTAAAAAAGGCTAAAAGAATAATAATAAAAAAAAAAACCCCAACAATATCAATGTAAAATGTGTTATAGCCTGCATATAAATTTTAAGCTTTCACAAGCTAATCAGGTTATCTTAAACAACTGAAAGCATGTGTGCAACATTTGTGGAGCCATTGTCTCCACAACCGTTACACAGCCCGCTGTGTTGGGCTCAGTGGATGGATTAGCAGAAGGACAGGTGTTTTTAATTGGCCCAGTCTCTGGCTCAGCATGAAAGGTTTTCAGCAGTGAGCTAAATCTCCTCTTAGACACTGTCCTCTGTCGTTCTTTTGCTATTAAGAAGCCTCCATTGTACGAAAAAGCAACTCTCTGGGTTCCCTGATGAAAATCTATTAGGTAGCTACCGGTAAGCGGTTTTGGCGGGGTCATTGTAAGCTGTGTGAGTGGAGAAATGGAAGAGTTGGAGAAACATCTAAGCCACAATGCTGCTGTCTGTGTTCATTTTCTCCTGAGTAACGTTTGAGTTTGTTTGCGAGATCTTTAAACACCGATAAGAAGCTACTGTGCCTCATTAAGGACTACTGTAAGCACTTAATATGTTTATAGTTTAGATTAGAATAACAATTGTATAATTCTTATGTTCTTAAGTCTATGTTAAAGTGCTAGTCTTTGCAGCATTCTCTGGTGAGAGTTCACTAATGACATATCTAGCAGCAGGTGGCCAGACTATTGGATCACAGGATATGAAAGACTTGTGGCTTGATATGGAGTACCAGACAGAGTTGGAATACAGCAAGCTTGTAGTTAAAGCCTTTGGATTTATGTCAGCCTTACAGCTTTCATTCGACACACTGTACATTTGTACCATCTGCAATAACTTAAAGGTTTGCAGTCAGCTGCTCTTAAACTTTGCATATTCATTTGGTAGGCATAGTGAGCACATAAGTGAAAGAAAAGCATGCATCTCGGCATCTCTTAGCATCCTTTTAACAATGAGCGAATGACTTTGTGTGTTGTACTGCTGTTACTGTTAAAAGCTGCTCACACACACGTGTAGCACATGAGCATCGCTCAGGACGGTGGAGCTGCTATTTTGCTCTAAAAGTCTGTGACTGCTAATTTTGGGCACTTGAATCTTTCTCTGAAATGCAGCTACCCTGCTATAAACATTTTATAAGATCCTTTCATGTATTTAACAGTGATGCCAGAGTGGTGGACGGTTGCTTTTTCCAGTTTAAAGGGACACTCCTCTGCTTTTGTCTGTGTCGTGTAAACATCCATCATAACACACAGCACTTGTATCCTATTGTTTCCCTTTGGACAGACTGTTGGACCAAAAGCAGCACAGTTCATCCAAAGGCTTAGCTTTTGTTTTTCGATGGAGCCATTGACATCCATTCCTGACTGCTGTCGGTTTTCTGTTGTTTTAGTAATCGTCAGCCTCTGAGAACTCCTCACTTTATTAAACACTTGTATCCCACCCCTTCATTCATTTGTGAGCACTTTGTAACTGTTTGTAAATGTTGCTGTTGTCTATTGTTTCAGTGTGCCAGTGTTTTGCTGTGCTGGAGGATGGAGCGCTGGCACACAACCTGCAAGAGCAGGAGAGTAAGTACAAAGTTAAGCAGCTATTTGACAGCTGCATACTGTGCAAGCGTCTACTAACTTCTATTATGTGAGCTGCACTCCATTCTGTCTCAGTGAACCACCACTGTATGTTGGGTTCATCTTTTCCTGAAGTATTCACAACCGCAGTGTTATGCTGCAGACTTGCCAAGGACTTTAGAATTGCACTGGTGTGCCAAATAATGCAATCCAAAACAACAGCTCCCTCGAGTATTTTAATTACGCAACCAAAATTTTATGAACACTTTTCAATAAGTGTCAACTCTCGCACAGATGTATATGTACTACATAACATATACATATGTATTTCCATGAAAGCCTTTTTGGTTGCTGCTGTGGTGTCTCTGTACATCTTTGTAAAAAAAAAAAAAGCCATACAATTTGGTATGTATTTTTAAGATTCCTCGAAAGTGTCATCACTGAAGAGCTGGCATGCAGCAAACCATGTTTCAGATAATCAAAACATTCATAATGATTTAAAATGAAAACAGATTTAAAGTTCAAATGCAATATAGTAAATATTAATTCATATGTAATAGATCAAATACGGTCCCTTTTGATACTTGCATTGCACGTTGCCTTACTATCTCCCCTTTTCTCTGCCTTGCACTTACAGTCGAGCAATACTATACCACCAACATTCAGAAGAACCAGCTTGTGCAGAATGACATCCGTGTAGCCAAGAAGCTGCAGGATGAAGAGGAGGAGCAGCAGGCCCAGCAGAGTGCCCTTCAGAGACAGGCCTCCAGACAACTGTAGGTGACTCCTCAAAGCACACTCCTGCAATAACCACACTGTGCTACATGCAACCCTTACGCGACTGCATGGAAATTTATTGCACAAATTTATGTCTTCTTTTACTTTGCTGCATGTTATGTTGATTATTGTATCCATAAATCACAAATATGAGAAGTAATTTTCTTCTGCGACTGCTTTGTAGAGAGGAGCAGGACTTTGAGTACGCCCGTGTGATTCAGGAAGAACTCCAGAGATGTGCTGAGGAGGCTCAGAGGAGGGAGCTGGATGATGAGGTGAGCTTTTACTCACATCTCTTTGCTTACATAGCATATTTTATTACCAACCTGTGCATAAATATTTTTTTTTTAAAAAGCAATGTGTATTTAATCTTCTTTTACAGTACCCAACATTCAAAAAAATAAATCTACCTTTATGGAGATAAGAAGAGTCTGGTTGGACCCCTTTGAAATGAGATGATGCATACATCTCAAAGGGTTTACCCAAATATTGGAACTTTATCATAACCTTAAATGGGTTATTTACCTTAGCACCCATGCTCGCTATAGCCTAGGTTAACTGGGGAGCTTAACCATGAGCTGTCATGCATTTAACCAAATAGGGAGAAACCTGTTAGGTTTGGTAACTTTGAACATATTTGATTTTAAAAAAAAATCTTATCTTTAGCTCAGTTGACTTTGATGGAAAGTGTACTAGTGTTATAATACTACATGGCTGGTAAGCTCATCTTACTATAATATACAAAATCTCTCTCTGTCTTTCTGCATGTTCATTTTTTATGTGTGTGTGACCGCCAACACCTCCCTAGATGATCAGGAGAGCATCCAAACTTGGCACACAGGTACATCTTAGGCCCATGAAGGTTCTTATCTATATCAGATATTGTGATGTTGTAACTAGCAACGGGATAAAATAATCTGTTTTCAGCATTACTGTCCCTATAACACTTTATGAAAGTATTTTATCATTTTTATGATAGTTTTCATGACAGTAGTATCTGATTTATATCCACAAATTTTCAGTTATATTTATCCTGATGTCATCATAATATATTACCTGGCAGCGACCTGCTAATGTTCTAAAAGAACCTGTTTTTTTACCTGTTTTCTGTTATTTCAGTTTCAAAATAATTATATCTCATTCATATACATAAAAGCTGAATTATACATGATCTCTCGTGTCTTCATGTTGCCTAGTAATCAATCAGCAGTAGGCTAAAATTACCCTTTTTTGCATTTATGCACCTTCAACGCCTTATAATATCATCATTTTAATGTCACAGCGCACACAGGTCAAACAATACAGTAGCATGAGCATGCATTTGTATTTTAAATGTATTTCTTAATGTGTATCTCTTTCTTGTGCAAATCTATAGTTTTAAAGTCAAGTCAAGTTCAAACCACTATAGACTATTCTAGAAGATATAGACGTGATCCTTGAATGAAAGATGTGCAAAGTAGAAAATTAGTTTTCCTCTACCAGCCACTCATTTTTGTCATTTTTAATTTAAAAGCTCCATGGTATTAACTCCGAACTGAACGGTTCCCCTGATAATAAGATAAAAAACCTTGACAGCAAACTTTGCAAAGTAAAATATTGTGAGGGATTTGTTCCTGAAAGAGGAACAAATCCTTTTCCATGGGCATCAAGTTGCTGGCAGTAACCAGAGCAGAACAGGATACTGTATGAACAAGTTTACCTTCAGCACAAACTAATACTTGGAGAGATACTCGTTTCCCGTCTGTCCTTGGAAGTATGAGCATTTCTTTCTTTTGTTAAAAGGGATAGCACAAATATATATATTTTTTTAACTTTTTTTGTATGATATGCATACAAACTTACAAAACAATGTGAAAAAAATCAGGTGAAAAGTAAGGAAAAATCATTTTTTTTATAGGATTTAGTGATGGTAAAAGGTAAATTAATACCACTGGCATTCCCCTTTTAAAGTCAGTGAATTCACACACAGCACAGGGACTCATAGGCATTTATGGCACTTAGGATGTATTTATATATCATTTAATTATGCGCCTGTTACAGGGAGAATCATATGGCTCATTCTGCTCACACTTAGGACTAACTGAGTAAATAATGAATCCCACTGGCAGCAAAGTGCTGCTCTGGGCCTCGGGTGCATCCATCGCTCCAAAAGAGGGCTTTAAAAGCACGGTCAGCTGTTTAGCACAGTGGTTCAAGCGATGATGGCTCAAGCAGTTTCACCGGTGCTTAGCTCCAGACATGGACCAGCAAGCGCTTTATCCAGAATGCATTCATATGTGCGCATTTAGTCATGCAAAACTTGCACACTGTCGTATTCTCAATTTTGTTGTTTAATATTTTAATCTCTAAATAAATCATTTAGATTCTAATAAACTCTATTACAGAATGATGGCTTGAATGTTTTAGCCCCATTAGCTCTATGTATAGGAATATTACTTCTGACTGAAAATATTTCAACAGAAATGTATTGCTATGAAACTTTGTACTTACATTTATGATCTTGGGAAAAAGAAACCTATGACATCAGCGATCTCCTGATCATTTCGTTAGCGTTGCCATGAAATTAATAACTAACTAATACTATGATCAAGTTCAGTTCCTTAGTTTATCAACTGATATTTGCAAAATTAGTGCCATGTCTATTATCCATAGCTGCACTTTGCTTTTAGTGCTTATTGGTTTAACAAATTATGCATTTTATGACGTGTCGATGTGAACTCGATAGCATGATGACATTATCATTTAGATGAATCACTATTTGACCTGAGTATAGCCTCAAAGATGTACAAGGTGTATCTGTTCATAAAATACGGTATTATGCAAAAGGCTCGACCCTCATTTCTTTACATTTTCCTGGGAAATAGATGCTGCAATTTAAGCATATTTTTGAAATGCAGTGTATAAGGCAAAAACAGATTTTGTGCAGTTTTAAGAAGCTTAAAAGTCAGTTTTTGGTATGACCACCTTTTTTTCAACACATCCTTAACTCTCTTAGGCGAGCTTTCTTGTAATTTCTGTAAGTAGTCTTCAGGAATAGTTCTCCATTGAAGGACATTTAAAGCCCTTCTTTGGATGTTGGCTTCCTCTTGTTCCGTTTTCTGCCACAATGTTTTAATAATGTTGAGATCTGGGTTCTGAGACGCTATTGTCTGTTTTTCAATCTAGCTATGCTTTTATGCACTGTGATTGGCATCAGTGTCATGATTTTAAAAAATAAATAAAGCTATTCCCATTCAGATGCTTTCCAGATGGTGTTGCATGCTGGATCAAAAACGAACAGTAATTTTCTGCATTCATAATTACATCAAAACTCTAACCATGACAGCGCATCCACTGTGTTTTAGACACTGTAGACACTCACTGTTATCCTTCTGTCCTGATCTCCTGTAGAACCAAAATATTAAGATTTGGTTTATCTCTCCATAGGACTTCCTGCCACTCATTTTATTTTAGTCTAGTTCTTGTGTAATTTGGCATTCTTAAGCCTTTTCCCTTTCTTTATGAATGGCTTTTTGACAGCCACGCTTCCACTGAGACCATTTCTAGGTGGCCTCAGTGAACACTACACGGATCAACTGAAGGGCCATGCATCAAAGTCATGTGTCAGGTTTTTGCTGGATTTTTTTTCCCCTATTTCTTGAAGACATGTCTTTCAGCTTTTCAGATCAAAGTAGCAGATGTGTAACTTCTCTTGTCTCCACTTTAGTTTTCTCAGTGTGTTTTTTTAAGGACACTTTGCACACCATCCCAAGATACTCCGTGCCCTTGGTAATCAGTACAAAAATATTATTTTATGCTATCAAACTTTGTTATCTTTGACATTTTTTTATCATGCTAACAAAATGGCAACAGTTGATGTGCTTTTGTGACAGGCTGCTAGTAACAAAGTGCCTAAAGATTCAAATTAAAATAAGCTCTTTATTCCTCCCTTCACTTTGGTCTCTTTTTTATGCTTCAGTGATTTACAAGTAAATGTTAAATGGCTTAACAAACAAAAAACATTCCTCTGAAATTGCTCGTGTGAAGTTTGTCTCCTTAGACACAAGCTATAAAAGAAATCAGCCGTGGCTCAAGATGCTTACACAGTGCTGTACATCTAGTTTTAATATAAACAAACATGAGCATGACCATCTGGTTACAAATCCAAGTTTGCAATATAAATATAATGCTTGGATAGCTGTTTTTACATGTATCTATCTCCTGTTTATGGTATGGAAGTGAACCTCTACAGAGCTGTAAATACAAAAACAATTCATCTTGCAGCCAAAACATGGTTGTCCAACCAGATGGTTCTCATCAATCACCACTCCCACGGTGTTTGAATGTTCACACACAAGGCAAATCCTGCCCTCCTCAATGATGCTGTCTTGATGCATTTTGTATAACTTGCTTTACCAAAAAGAAATTCATCTGATTCTTTGAATAACATGAATGGTGTCACTGAGAAACGAGAAGTCTATTGTGCTGGAAAAAGTCATCGACTCAGCCATGAAAACTCTCCAGCTGGCCTGGTTGTCTGTTTCACATGGCTACTACAGCAAAATATTTTCTCTACATGGCAGTTTCCTTTTTGGAGAAGGCTGTGTACAAAAGCTCCTTGTTTGGAGGGTGTGAGGTCATAGAGGGCTATAAAATTCCTTGATCATTAGTAAAGGGGTTGGGTTTGAACTCTGTGGTTTACACTTTACATTAAATGTAAACCCTAGTTTACTTTTTTGGCTCTGCAGTATTTTCTTTTTATGAGTGTTGACGTGGGGATCAAATGATGGACTATTAGCGCACACGTTAGCTTGCTTTCCATAATGACAGGGAGATCAGAGGTGTTGATTAAATATTTGCCTCCCTGTAGATTGTGTCTTTAATTAAGGAACAGAAGGCATCAGGCTGTGCACTTTTAAATGCCAGATCCCTGTGGCACTGCACGCCTAACCTGCCATGGCAAGCTGCTGATTGTCTGCTGATGCTGGCAAAGTGGCTCACACAAATGTCCTGATTGCAAGGCAAAAGCAGCTGTGCTTGCTTTTGCTTATGATTTATGTTGTAAATGCTGCCCACAGAGGGAAATCTCATAGAATTCACTGGTTGAATTTTGATGATTTATTGGTAGCACAAAAAAGTAGCACTCAGATACATTGAAGCTGGACCGTAGAGACACACAGCTGCTCTGGTAAGACCAGACAATCCCCTGTGTTACTTCAAGTGGAGCAGTGGCATTGATCTGCTTCTGCTGTAAAAGTTTACTTTTTCTTAATTTTTTCTTACAGGTTCTATTCAGTCAGAGTTCTAAATCCTGTGGTGTCTCTGGCCACCCAGAACAGAATTAGTTAAATGACCGCTATTAAGATGTCACATCACCTCACAGCAGTATCAGATCCCCCAACATAACTCTGCATGTCCAATCTAGTAAGATTCCTGTCTTCATGTAAAAATGTGGTCTAAGGTTTTGGTCCATTTTGGTTGTTACCTCACCAATGAGAGCAAATCTAAAGGAGCTACGCGAGTTTAAAGAGTGGTGTGAGGTTTAAACCGACGAAGGAATATCTGGAGCCCAAGACAGCTCTCTGCTACATTATGAACAAAAGCAAAATCATCCATATGGGATATATTAATTCATGGATAAGATTTTCCTTCATTGTCAAATTGCAGCTGTTGATTTTATCTATGTTATATTGCCCTCTGTTGGTGGAAAAGGGTACAATGTATGTGGAGCCTCATTCTTGCAGTTATGTCGACTCATAGTTCCACATCAGTGTAACCCGACCATTTATTGTGTCATTCTTTTAATCGGGGAAGCTCAGTTTTTTTGTTTTTTGTTTTATAATTTAGTCTTTTATTTGCTCTTGGTTTTTTTTGTTTGTTTTTTTACTATGTCATACACTAAAAGATTCTGTCATTCTTCACATTATTTTATAGAAATGCCTTACATGTTGTTGGTGAATCTTGTTGAAAACTAAACTGGAAAATAGAAAAATATCTTTGATTAAGTGCTTATTTGATGGAAGAGATCATTTTATCTGCTGAAAGTCATATTTGTGTACACACTGGCCTTGTTTCCACAGGAAATTGCCAAACGGTTGCAAGAAGAGGAAGAGGAGAGTATCAGGAGACGAAGTAGAGGGTCAGGGAGCCATAGTGAAGGTAAAGCTTTATTGTATATAGTTATGAAGGTTGTTTAGAAATTTTCACATTGTTTAAATAAAATGTTTTGGGGTTTTTGGATATTTTTAGTGGTTTGCAGAAGGCTTTGTTATACTATAGGACACAACCTGGCATTATTTAGCTTCTTACTAAACATTCTTGGCTCTGCTTGTGATCATTACTGCAGCTGTATTTAAATCACTCACCACAGATACTACAAGGCCATGAACAAAAAAGTTGCTCATTTGTTCATGAATATCTTCATGGTTTTTTTTTTCTTACTTGCTCTCATGTTTGTTTTGATATTGTCTTTAACGCATGGAATTACATTTACAGCATTTGCAGGGCTCATTCTTGTATGTAAATGCATGGAAATATGTCAGTTATATTTCATCCATTTATACTAATTGTAGATTGTATTGCTGTGTTACCTCATCATTAATAATAATCACTAACAGACTCACCCACCCACCCTTTTTTGTTTGCATGTTTGGCATTGCCAAAGGCAGCACGAGTGACCCTGCACTGCTATCCCTACAACAGCACACACACAACAGCGTTTGCCAGGGGGAAGAGCAGTACCCTAGCACCACCACCAGGTGGCGATCATCTACTTCTCACTCAGACATAACTGGGCCTCAGACTAACTCCCCAAGGGGGTTAGCAGCTCAGAAAAATACAACTTCATGGTCAAATCAAGGACACCCCAATTCCATTAGGCAAATTAGGAGTGAATTGAGAGAGCCTTTGTGTGAAAATTCAGATGACTCGGACACAGTTTTCTCTGAACAGCTCTCTGTTTGGTCCCAGAGGCTGAATGAAAGATTCAACACTGCACCTGCTCGACAGCGGGCATCTTTACATCAGCCACAAGAGAGAAATTGCAGAAGAGTTTACTCTCGTAGAACATTCTCAGACGAGTTCAGGGAGGAGAGAGAAGAGTGGGACGAGGACTTTTATGAAAATGGTGATCTGAATGAAGGGAGGCCTAGGAATCAGGATAAAGAGAGGAAGTACAGAGATGAGTATGATATCAGAGGTCAGGATCCAGGCTCTCAGTTAGTCGAGTTTAGAGAAAAGCGACGCAGTCAGAGTGAATCTGTTCGGCTGCATGACAGGGATACACACAGCAACAGAGACTTTGCAAAGACCTGGAGCTACAAGGACAGCCCTGACAAACACGTCCGTTTTCGAGATGATAAGAGGAGCTCTCGCAGGGAGCAGAGTGAAAGCAGCCAAGTGTGGAAGATGCTGGCCCGTGTCCTCAAAGAGAGGGGTGTGCCTGTGAAGCTTGGTGGCAATGGGGCGCCACTGCAAATAAGGCCTCAAAGCAGAGACAGCCAGGTGTTTCATGGGAGTGAGGTCTCCTGCGGCGACTCCCAACCACATCAGAGAGCCTTCCACAGAGCTGCTTCCACGAGGCACAGTTTCCATGGAGATATTAGGGAGAGGAAGAGATTGTCATACCGAGAGAACAGTGGGAGAGATCACAGAGAAGACCGAGACAGGCATCATGATAATGGAGAGATTTATGAGATTAGGAGAAGGGACTCAGACCTTTCTAAAAGAGAAAGACAAGGCAGTAGAAAGTGGAGTAACAATGATGAGAGGGGAGAGAGGAATGTAAATAATTATAGAGTCAGGAGGGCAGCAAGCGAGCGGAGGCATTTACACAGGACCGCAGAAGAAAGCTTAAGCTCAGAGGAGGAGCAAGACGTGGAGAGGAGAGTAAATGTACCCCGCCGAAGAGCCCCAGGACGTAGCCAAAGTCTCAGCACCAGCAGCAGGGCTTCAACCAGGGATAGGTCAAGGCGCACAGCAGCAGGTAACACTTAGACCTGCAGCCAACTCTAATCTGCAGAGGGAAAGCTTCCAGCATGGTGCTGTCCCTCTCTGTGTACATCTGCTCCTCTCATCTTCCCTTAATCATCCCCTTATCTGGACTTGGGCTTTAGTGGTGTCTTGATTCCTTACTGAAGTGGGACGTTTCCCTGTTTCATATCTACAAAATCAGTGGTCTAAAATAGTCTTTGCTTTGTACTTTAATTCTCTACTTTTCCTTCTTCTAATTCTTTTTTTTTTCTTTTCATCTTGAGGGTTGTAAGATAATTAATTCCAGGGAGTTGCTTTCATTTTGCATCTTTTCACCTTGTGCTGTTATTTCAAATGTCATTGTAAATAACCTTTCCCCGACTCTTTCGGTAAACTTGAATGATTAATGGGTGATGGGTTTTTTTTTGTTTTTTTTTAACAAATCATGTGCTCATCATCATCACAGTTGCTCAATTTTCTGTGAATTTGACACTGTCAAACTTCATCTTTAGGAGCACCACTTCAACCAGAGCTGAGTGAAACTAATCTGAGCCTGGGGGAGCTGCAGCAGGTTTTAGAAGATGAAGAACTGGCCCTCAAGCTACAGGAGGAAGAGGAAAAGCTGTTTGGGAGGGTAACTGATCCAAGAATTTAACATGAAACACTGTAGTTTAGAAGGTTAGCAGAAAAACAGAAGTTTGGTTTGTTGATCTGAACATTTACTTTCTGTTTCCTCACAGAACTCTCAGCCATCTCAACGTTGTCCTTATCCAGACGGGGACTTCAGAGTAGCACAAGTGGCACAGGATGAGGTGGAATGATAAACTGACATGTCATCAGTATCCGTTTATTTAACATCCAACTGATTAGTAAGATCATGCCTTTTTTTGTGTAGGAAATTGCACGATTCATGCAGAAACAAGAAATTAAATCAAAGCGTAGATCTCGTGAGCTGGAAGGACCTGAGTCTTGGCGTGAGCATAGGGCGATGATAAATCATCATGACAGACGAGCTGCAAGAGAGAGACAGGTTTGTTTGAACATGTGGTTAGGAATTCAAGACAAAGACAAACATATACACAGACCTGTTATGCATATGTGTGAAAGGTCTTTATTGGGTGTTTCTGCCAGAAGAGGTTTTAAACAAGCTGAGAAACCTCTTTGTTCATTTCAGGTCCAACGAGAGAGACTTGACTCAGAGGGCCTTCCTTCCCCGACTGAGGACTGCTCTCCAGAGAACCTTCCGCCAAGTCCCACCACCACTACACCGTAATTAACAAGTTAAATCTCTTAATTAATGCTGTATGTCTGATATTTCAAAAAATATGGTGACTTATAGCTGCTACATTTATAGATCAGCCCAGCAGATTAGAAACATTGCAGAGGAATTGGATCCAACCTTCCAGGCGAGGAGGCAAGGCACAATGAGCCTCCAAATGGGACAAATGGGTATTTGAACTGAACTGAAATAAAACCACTGTTGAAACTGTTGAAACAATAACTTGACAGTTCCTTTTCCTCCATTGTAGGTCCAGCTACTCAGCCCCTTCCTGTGCCACAGTCAGGTCTAAATGAAATGCTTGAGGAGCCTACATTTATTCCGCCAACAAAGCGTCAAACAGACAAATCAGGACGAAGTAAATCCAAAGAGAAGAAGGAGAACTGCAAGCAACAGTGATCTCCAACACTGTGTTCTGCTGTAGGCCATACACCGTTTCTTTTAAAACACTTAATCAGTTCAGCTAGAGTTCTCATTGCTTATTATTTTAGGGTTAAAACTGACACGAATAGCATTCACTCAGCTGCCCCTACTAGCACTTTTTTTTAGAGCAGTGGAATAAGGAGACTTTTTAGATTCTCGATTGAGTAAAGACAACATTTTAAAATCATGGCTTTTATAAATGCTAAAGGGAAATGTTGGGTTTGTTATTGTATTGTATTTTATATGTAGTTAACCAGTATACTGTCAGCTGGATCTCTCAGTCCTCCCCAAGTTGTGCCTACACTTTATTTACATTACAAATACACTAAACCATCCAAGTAGACTTCTATGTTCTGCCACCTAGTATATAACTTCATCCCATTGTCTGAATCAGAATACTTTAATAATCCCTAAAGAAATTATGTCTAAACTAGGTATAATGTGGGAAAAATAATTATTTGAACCCATGGTGAATTTGTAAGTTTGCTCACTTATGAAGATATGAACAGTTTTTATTTTATGGTAATTTTATTTTAATGGAGTGAAACAAAATATTAACAAAAATCCAGAAAAAACACATTATATAAAAGTTATAAAATGCTTTGCAACTTGAAGCTTCAGTTCCCTCCCTCCCTCCACAGATTGGATTGAGGTCTGGAGACTTGTTAGGCCACTCCATGACCTTAATATGCTTCTTCTTTAACCACCCCTTTGTTGCCTTGGCGATATGTTTTGAGTGCTTGTCAGATTGGTAGATCCATTCACAACCCCTCTTCAGTGTTCTGGCTGAGGGAAAGAGGTTCCCATCCAAAACCTTCACAGTACTTGGCCCTGTCCATTTCCCTGTTATTGCAGTCAAGTTGTCTGTACTTTTAGCAGGAAAACAGCCCCAAAGCATAATATTTACACCTCCATACTTGTTGTAAGTATGGTGTTCTTTGGATCACACTCAGTTTCTTTACCTCCAAACACAGTTGGTCAAGTTGATGCCAAAGAATTTGATTTTGGCTTCATCTGACCGTAGCGCTTTCTCCCATGTCATTTTATTCCACTTCTGAATAGTCGCACAACTGTTTTTACCTTCTCACTAAGCTTCTTGCTGATAGTCTTGTAGTCCATTCCAGCCTTGTGTTAGGTCTACAGTCTGGTCAGTAACTTCCTCTGACAGCTCTTTGGTCTTGTCCATGGTGGTGAAAACTTTGAAATTGATTCTGTGGACAGGTTTGTTTTATACACATCAGATTGCCAGTGTCTGTAATTGATTGACGGATTGTAATTGCCTGTATGTGCGGGGATATAGGCAATCTGTGGGAGCCAGAATTCTGGATTGGTTGTAGAGGATCAACCGATCCTCTGTATTTTTGGTTGAGATTCTGTCGCTCTCCATTAAAATGAAGCTACCATAAAAATTAGAGACTGTTAATTTCCTCTTAAGTGAGTAAATGTACAAATTCAGCAGGGGAGCAAATAATTATTTCCTCCACTCTATTTCTTGGGGGAATCTCCAGAAGCATGTGAACGTTAATCTTTACAAAGAAATAGTGACAAAGTAATCTTGTTTCAAAGCAGTTCTTGTCATGTTTGCTGTTATCCAACGACAATCAAACTAACTTTGTTTACTTTTTATAGATGGAAATCCCAGAAGTTGTAAAACTGGATCACATTAACATAGTGGTAGTGAAAGAAGTCAAAATTAAATGTAATTATTTCCCACTCGAACGAGGAAGTTCATTATACTCTTGCTGACAGCTCATGGAATAAATAAAACTATAGCTCTATGCTATAGCTACATGAAGCTTAGCTGCTACTATTACCTTTTGGAGCTTACAACTACATTTCGCAATCTCTGAAATCCAACACCAAAGACAGACTTTGAACTAAAACACTTGCATGTTTTACCAGGTCACTTTAACACTATTCCTAATGCCAAACAGGAATCTAACAGAAGTGACTGGAAATAATTTTGATGCATGTATTACTATTTATTGGTCTCTCTTTTTGTTTTGTGTATGTTGTTCTTGCTGCCACATTTAAACTCTTTTCTTTACACAACTGAAATACGACACCATGACTGCAACTATTCTGTACATAATAAATACAATCTTTATTGCTTGTTCAAAAATGAGATGTAAGTACAGTGTAAAAATACATATAATCAGTTTTATACAGTACTTTAGACAGCTGAAGACATTTTATAGGAAACCACCGTGAGACAAAATTATACATTCAAACCAAAAGTACATGACATTCATCAGGTAATATTCAGCAGGTATAATAAAGTGCTGCAGTCGTATTAAAATGTCACTGTATGACTGTACTGTAATGTTAACACTTTTTCACTGCGCCACCTGTGAACTTTGAAGTCTTTAACTGATTTTGCTTTGTTGGAGAGGTGACTCATACGCTGCTCTATTACTATAGGTGTGGGTAAACGTTTTCAGGCAAAGCCCACACAGTATATTTCTCAAATGTTCCATGAAGAAACACTTGCCTTTTACAGACCAGGGGAGCAATAGAATTAAAAAACAAAACAAAAAAACATTTGGTCTAATCTTGCTGCCCACTCTGCTGTTCTAGAAGAAACTAAAAGTAACGCACTCTACTCTACTCTCTCTGGGGGGTTTCCGCTTGGCCCCTGGGTTTAGCTTGCATGTCATTTACATTAGTCAAGCATATTTGTTCACAGGATTTCCCAAGACATTCAAGAGTTACAGCGATAATTGGTGGATTTCCCATGTGGCACTCGTGAGGAATACTGAAAGATTTTCGCAATTGTGTTACTAAGCTTTAGAGCATTTCATTTTTGTTTTTATTCTGACCTGTTGAACGCATACTTGATCTGATAAACACTTAGTCATACAGCGTGCCTTAACATGCTCAGTGATTGTCACAGCTGAACGATTTTTACCTTTCATTTGTGAACCATTCTGTACACTCAGTATTTCACTAATAGGTCTCCCTAGTGCTTCATCTTGAATCGTAGCTTTATCTACTTAAAATAGGGAAGTCCCTTCACTGGGCTTTTTTTGACCAGTTAAGCAACAGTTGGAAAGTCCATATAGTTCCTGGTAAAGTTCAGTGGAGTGGAAGAGGCTACATGCAATAATGAGTCTAGCTACCTATTTTCACAATTTAACAAATAATAATTATAAAAAAAAAAAAAGACAAACTGTAAATGACCAACAGATAAAACAATTAAAACAACAAAACTGCCATAAACAGCAGGTAGGTTGCTATGTTATGTTGAGGCTTTGAGCATATGTAAAACCATACTACTGGGAGGTAATATAAAGGCTCAGAAAGTAATATGACTAAAATCAGTCTGTTACACCCACTTGCACACTCACCCACGTCGTATTTTCAAACTGAGCAATACTTGGCAGTTTTACCACTCAGGCGTCCAAATAACAGATTAATGACTGTCTATCATACTCTTACTGACTACAGCTGTTTTACAGTGTACTGGGGCAAGTAGACTGAACTTTGAATGCAGTTTAAAAACGTAATGGAAAAAAGGCTAGCTTTTGTTGATTGTTATTTCATGACTGTGTTCACATTTCAAGATGGCAAAAAACCAGCCTGCTGTTAGAATTTACATGGTGAATAACCTATTGTTAAGTCCACTTTCTTCTTTCCCCTCTCAGAATTCCCCTTCCTCTTGTTTCAACAGACTGTGTTATTGAAGGATCACTGAAACTGTATCCAGTTGTTAAAACTGAGCATGATGTTACAGTTTGTTTTGTCCTCTTAGGCCTTTTTACACAGTAGCTTATGCTGTTCTAAAATAAAGACAGCTGGCCTAAGCAACTTGGTATAACAAAGACATTTAAAAAAACAAAAAGTGGCTCAGTATGAAGAAAGAAGAATCCCATTTTAGCTGTAAAATCCTGTTTCCTTAAAGGAAAAAGCTACTTCCATGCGGCTTTCTAGCCCAGGGCATTCCATTCATGCAATCAGCTGCTCTGAAGAGTCCTTAGAGTCCAGTGACTCTGAGCTGCAAGTGCTGCCCTGTTCCTGCTGAGCCTCATGGAAACTGCACTCTATTGCAATTAATGTCCTGGGATCATCTGAAGGAGAAAAAGAGGGAAAAAGTAAGCAATTAAAATAGTTAATCACTATGATTCAGGTGATATATTACCTAATCATGAAATGCAAGAGAAATTACCTGTAGGATTTACAATGATTTTTTCATGAATTCTCTTTTTTGTCTTCTTTCTTTTCTGGAGGTTTTTCACAGCTACGATCGTGATAATGATGATGGTGACGGGGAACAAGACAAGTATGCCAATGATAACAAACAGTGGCCATATCGGGTCTTGAGCATCTGTTTCAAAACAGCACTGTTATAGTCAACTTTAGATCAGAACTGAAGCAGTATGATAAGAGGAAAAAAAATCATGACTTACCAGAATCAGGTTTAACTTCTTGGCCACGTGTTGCCTTAGGTATAACTGGAACACACTTAATGTCATTTAATGCATCTCCTTTGACCACAATCTGCTCATTTGGATTGGAGCACCTGGGAGAAACAAGCGTGACAAAAGATTCCCTGTGACTTTTCTGGGATTTATCAAGTGTTTTATTACTGTAAAACATGGTGGTGTTTAGTAAAGGGTATTATCTTACTTGGTACTCCAGGGTTTGCACTTCTGGTGAACTTTGTCGTTATATGTTCCATTTGGACATTTTCTGCAGTCACCTGTGGAGACAGTCAGTGTGTTGATTTGCCATTTAAGCCAACATGTGTAGTGTCTGGACTAAAGTTAAAAGCTTATTATTTGTACTTTTACTTACGATTAACTGTAGGTTCGAAGCCTTTTTCACACGTCTTCACACAGAAGGAACAACGTTCATCACCACAAGTAAGTCCTTCTCTACAGCCACACTTGGTATCAGTTGTGGCAGTGCAGGCTTGTAGAAGGACCTGAGCACCTAAACATACAAAAAGATTAAAAGCTCTTGTAGTACTACAGAAATCTATATTAGCCCAGAATTTAATACACTGCTGATGAAATGCTCTTATATGGTTGTGACTTAATTAATGCACCAACATACCTACACACTGTGTACAAGGGTAACATCTGTATTTTTTAGGGTGCACTGTATAGGTCCCGGGCTCACAGGGTTTACAAAGTTCTTTTGGGGTTTTACCACACTCCTCGACTAGGTGATTTCCTGCAAAAATAAGCAAGGGAGTAAAATACACATAAATTTCAGTGACACTGGCTCCATCAAAGCTATAATGCATCTTAATAAATGACAAAAGATTTCCTTTTTAAGGTTCATAAGTTATAAGATTGGGGTTTCTAGAAAACTTTGAACTCTAATAACTATATTTACTGCTCTTACACTGGATGTACAGGAATGAAACTGACAAATTCTGTCAGTGACATTTCCCAATGATTGGATATATCAGCTGCATCATCCTTGCCTTTGTTGTGGATTAGGTGAAAAACCACTGAAACTATCTTTGGTTGCATGTGGCCACCGCAGAGGAACTCCTCAAAGGTTGGAAAACAATCTCAACTTTTTTTTTCAACATCCAAAGATAATAGCTGGGTTTAATAATGTGGAAGAAAAGACTTCTTTTATCTCACTCGTGAATATACAGTAGGCTAAACTGTAAATGTAGTTTAATTCAAAAGAGCGCCGTTAAAAACAAACAAAAAAGCTGCACATCTGTAAAAAAAACTAATAAATGTAGAGTCTATCTGCAAACTTTTATGAGATTCTGGATCTTTTTTTTTCTTTATTACCTGGGTGACAGCTGTTACAGCAAACATCGTTCCCCTTTAGCGCCCATTCCTTGCAGCCCATCTCCACAACACTGCACTGGATGCAGATGCCCAAAAAGAGAACGATCAGCCAGGCGATTGCAGCCATACTTCAGCTTCCCAGCCTTGAAGATGATACAGCCACTCCAGGAGAGAGTTGATTTAATCCAATCGAAGAATTATTCCAGGTATCTCTTCCACGCGGCACTAATTCGGCTTTTCTCTTTACCTAAATCTGTGTGAGCATCGTTCTGCGCTCTGCACTCATATTAAGCAGACTGTATAGTTGCGACTTCAGCAGTCAGAAAGGTTTTTAACCCTCTTGCCAGCTGAGCGCTTATAAAAAGTGTTGTCGCGGGGGACGGGGGGGCGTGTCACAACGGTGTGACTCAGCATGGTACAATTCATCTACATGCATAGACAGTTTTTTGTCTTAGTCATTTTTATACAACTACAATGTATTTATTAAAAATAAATGAATTCATTCAAAATACACAAAGAGATACCAAGATATAAAGTTGTCGCTGGCTGTAGGAAAAAGAAAAGCGAAACTTTGCTCAGTCAGATTACAATATTCGTTTCTTTTCCTCTACCAGTAACCAAATAAAGCCGTGATAATGTCGTGTTATGCATGCCTTCAAACTTGAACGACCGTTCAAATCTGTTCTGTTCTTCATAGAAATGTCTGAACTAGGGCTAAACTAGATTTCCTGGAACTTAGATGCAATCGCCGCAATGTGTTTACAACAGCACAGTCAAGTTCTCCACCTGCAAATGTGAAGTTAATTCAAATAGCAGCTTTACTTTCTAGAAGCTTTTGCTTCTATTTGAGTGCATTTACGCAGTATATTGTCTCACAATAAAGCATTAGACTTAACTACCTGTCGTGGAAAGGCTTTGTTATCACGCTACAATAGAAATAAAAGGGATTTTATCTTCATCGTAACTTTTCTGTTTTGTCTCTAACGGGGAAACAGTCATAAAGGGGGATTTTTTTTTATTTTTTTATTTTTACTTAATCTCCTGGACTTTATTTTGTCTATACGGTTTTATAAACAAAGCTTAAGGATGCCAATACCATTGTCTTCCTCGTGGGAGTCATGGCATCATAGTATACATACAATATACACTGAAGAAATGCAAAATTGAGGTGAAATTAAAGAAAATGTACAGCATAAAACTTTTTTTTAATTTAAGTAAACAATTGTTAAAATACGATTTTATTCACAACAGAGAACGCGTCATTGTTATTTAACAGATGAGTCATAGGACAAGACATCATGCCCAGAATCACAAGTTTATTTAAAGGGCATTGAAAATGTCTCGAAATTCCCCCCCTCACGGACTCTTCAGAAGATCATTATGTGTCTGGTGGCTAACACTTGTATTAGACAACACACGTGGCAAATATTCAGGTAGAAAATGAAATTAAAAGTGTTGTAAGAATATTTCTTCTAAAATGAAAGTGGTGCTTTTAAAAGTGACCTTTGTTTTCAGGTGCCTTTGTTCAATTGTGTATAGCGATTCCCAAACTCAGTAGGACTTACTTCCTTTGAAAAAGGAACCGTTTCCTTACAGTAAGTGGTGTGAGTTTGGGAAAACACTGGGAATTTGCTGACAAATGATGAGGTGTCAGGTGATTACATATCTGGGGATCTTCTAGCTCATCTTCATGCTTAAATTCAAACTAACAATTTAAGTGCGAAGGGGGAAAAACGAACCAAATAAATACACGCACATAACGTTTGTCTGCTGAGTCATGACTGTAACATCTCACTATCATATGATACTTCGTGACATTCGCAGACGAGGCCTTTGACTTTCTAATGCATCACACTCGAGCGATAGCGTCGTCACGTCAAAGTGCGCGCGTGGTGTGAGACTGCGTATGTACCTCATCTGCCAACGCACCCTAAGAAACCCTTCCCACATTTACTCCTCAACCTCCTCTTTAAAAAAATTCAGCAATGAAGCACAGTAAAACCCCGTCCCAAATTTACATAGCGGCTCGGGAAATACTTCAGGGCTGTTCGGTAAGGAGTTTAGCAACACAATCTGCTGGTAAATGAGTGTGCGCTCATATTTGCATGTAGGCTGACATAAGCTTCAGAGTCAGTCAACCTGGAACTGTCATGGCAGAAGGCTTTGTTAATGTGGGACTACACGTTTTCACTTTACCCGTTGGCCTGTATTTCAAACAGCACGAAGGCGATTACAGGTCATTGCGCTCTTCTGGGGGCTGCTGTTCTAGTAGAGTAACTTATTCTGCCTACACAGCACTTCCTTCCTGACGAGCATTTTTATTACACACCCACCATAGATGTAGGTGTGTGACGTCACTCAGCAACCGCGGCTGTGGTTGTGGGTCAAGTAGATGGGGGTCTGTACTATACAGTCGGCTTGTTGTTGTATAGCCGTTTTACAAGTAACACCAGCCCACTGGGAAAGTACACGTAATTGGTGTACTGGAAACTCCATTCAGGGGTGTTAACTGTCAAGTGTCAAAACCAACATTAAAACTTTGTTGCAACATATTAACCCATCTCGGCTATAATTGTAAATGGTTGTCTATTCTTCAGGCGACTGTTTTGTTGACCACAGGCCGGTCATGAACACCAACCACCCACGAGATTGTGTCATACATTTGAAATGCATGATACTGCTTTCGAATTAAAACAGGCAACGGCACCTTAAGCACATTTTCAAATCGCATTTTTATCATTTTATCAGTCAAATGTATAGTTTGTACAATAATATACACAAAACAATGTCTCCACCTAGTGGCATTTCACTCAGTCTCCAGGTGAGGTGAAAAATGAAGACAGTGTTTTGAACATATATATTTTTATTCATATATATATAATAAATTTCTATTTACAATTTATTCTTCTTTTTTTAGAGAAAATTAAAGAGAAAGCTTTGATTGCAAACAGTGCTTCATACTAAAGGGAGGGAAGGACAAAATGGGAAAGTGCTCATAAAACTAGTGTGTGTGTTATTTCCCCTCTTGTAACTATATTTTAGGTAGATACAACAGGGATTTGCCATTGTTTTGCAAGGAGATCACCATCTGAAAGCCAGGATTCCCCTTGAAGTCACTCTGAACACAACAACTAGAAGTGACAGCTTCAACAGTATGAAGAGCCATGTCCACCAAACAATGTGAGGCTTTGGCTTTTATCACACTGACTTTTCAACAAAGTCCACAACTGAAGGAGACAAACCTGATGCTTTTGTCAAACTACTTTATCTAATCAACCTTTGAGTTTGCTTTCACAGTTTGCTGTTGTGAGTGTCCAAAGTTTGCAATCCTGCTGATCTTTAAACATGTTTAAACTAAGTGTTATGGGTGTCAGGGTTTAATCACTGACAGAAATAATGATACATTCGACAAAGCACACCTAGGACATTGAGAAATGGCCACCGTTTCATAAAGAGTGATGCCTGATTGTCGGTCAGTCATTCGTAGTAGACAAAGTATGACACCATCAATGCAAAAGGATCACATAAATAACATCACGAAAATGTTCCAGTGTATGGATTCTTCCTTTAGAACATAGGAAAGAGGTAACCTCCTCCCCCAATAACGGTAATACTTTAAACAAAATGAATGAATACGTTTTCTTTAAAGCAGGTGAGACAGTCATGCAATATGCAGCCTAGTCGAACTAAAGGCTGGCTACAGGGTCTCCCTTATGGAAATCCTCGGATTGTGAACTGATCAAGGTTAGCGTTATTAGTAGTTGGCAGGTAAGAGCTTAAATACGCCAGTGGCAGCGCCTTGACATAAGGGGAGTGGGGCCAGAGTAATGTGCTAAACTGTAGCATTATACACAAATATGAGTTAGGTGTTCCAGTCCGAGTTTTATGTCCAGAAAAAGATTCGTAGGCCATAGTTATTGGCCTGGGTCTGGGGGATTGAGATCCAGGCCCAGCCAGCTTAAAGGCGCAGAACAGAAAATATCCTAGGTAGAGTACACACTCCCAAAAATGTCTGCATGGCATCTTTACAGAAATCAGTACACTGAATACCACTCACGTTTCACAAACTGTACACGTCACGTCAATACAAAAGAGGGTTTTCAGCCAGAGGACCCCTGCTTGTGTGCGAGAGGACTACTCCTGTTGTGCTCTTGCTGCCTGTATTCCTTTGCTTGGACATCAGAGGGACAGACAGCAGGGGGCTGTGGAGAGGGCCAGTCAGTGTCTACATTCTGAAGTTTAGAGATGGTCAAAAGACTGAGAGGAAAAAGGAGAACAGGGTTGAAAGGGATCAGGGAGAGCTGTTTTGTGCTCACTGAGTTAAAAAGGCACTGTTCTGTCACATGATGTCAACAAAGAACTCACAGGGATTGCCCATAGCATGCTGGAAGGACTGGCGACTGGCGGTGAGCTCAGGAGGAACGGCTGCTAACTCTCTCCCAGGTGGGGCTCCAGGAGGCGTGCTACTGTTGAATGAGGTCTTGGGGGCCAGACGGGCCAGACAATAAGGGGGAGGCAAGCCTGGGGGGCCGTAGGAGGAGGCATGGCTTCGCTCGCTCTGGGCACAGGAGCCTGGAGCTGGCTGAGTAAAGGCGGCGTGGCTGTAGGTGAACGGGGGGTGGTTGTTCTGTGTGACAGGGTGGCTCCTGTGTGAATGACTGTGGCTGAGACTTGACCTTGCGTGACTTTGGCTAGAGATGGCGTGGCTGTGATGGCTCATTTGACTGGCAGATCTGTCACCACGCCGCCCTCCGCGGATTCCTGGCTCTGATTCACTGCATGTTGACCTTTGACCCTTTTCCTGTGGGGATGAACGTCTACCTTTGCCTGCGCTGGGGTTGGATCCACTGCTTCGGCTTCCTGTTGATTGGGGGGGGGGAAAAAAAAAAAAAAAAAGGAAACAGAGATTAACAGGTTAAGACTTCAATAGAATATAAACACCCACAAATACACAGTGAGCAGCTGCAAGTCATCAGCTACTGATAATTCACGACCGGCTACCGATAAACAAAGACAAAAGGTCACACATTAAACATCAGCTTAATAAAGACTTCTTGAACTCCACCAGAATTAAGCATAACATGAAAAGGTGCTCGTGTTTGAAACACAGTAAAATGTGTCAATGTTAATAAATACATTACTGCACTTTGTTTAAGGTGTGACCACATTTTTTGTTATGCAGTCTAGCAAAAGTCAGTCAAGGGCAAACATGATTATCTCAGTGATTTCTGCCCCAAATTCTGATGCAGCAACTGATATTAAGGCTTTTTCTTATATTCATACAAACACTGAAACAGTCAAAGATCATAAATATAAAGATGACACACCTGCATCAGAAAGATTACCACAAAGCACTTGATGAACAACGCAGAATGACGTATTTGTCGTGTTGTCAATTTCTCAGTAATAATACGTGTCACAACTCTCAATGCTGTTAATAAACACTGCTGGCATCAGACTAATGGAGGTGTATCACACTGTTGCAAAATCAAACATTCCACGCCTCCCCTTCCACAGTGAGCCCAACAGCACTGGGTAAAGTGGTGCATGATTGCCCCCTATCAGCAAGAATGATAGCACAAGCCTCAGAGTGCTCATCCTGCATCATGCACCTCCCAGCACAGTACGAATGCATGCCTAGAGGCACAGAGAGGGAGAATCGGACGTCAGGAGAGTCACAGACAGGATACACATGGACCAAAGAAAAATTATGGGACGGGCAGAGAGAGAAAAAACAAAAAACCCAACAAAAACCTTAAAGCTACAGTATGAGACGTGGAGAACGTTGAGCACAAGAGAAAGAGAGGAGTGGCAGAATAAGATTGAATGGTAAAATAGAGAGAGCAGCAGAGGAGGAGAGGGGGTTAGCAGGCTTACCGGTTCCCCCAGTGTCCGGGGACTACCTCCTCCTTCAGTCTACCGTTGCCCAGCAGAAACAGAGGGAACAACAGAATTACACACACCTCCCAGCCCAGTCGTTCCTCTACTACCTGTCGTGTCCTAGTGCACTTTCCCCCGTTAGCTCCAAACCAACGTAACGCCGGTGGCTGTTACTGATCCTTTATATGCAAATATGCAGAAACTGTCCCCAAGATTTCACACATGCACTCATTACCATGAATGCTTGCTCTTTTCTGAACGCTCCCAAAGAAAGAAAACCATGACATTTATTTGTCACTTGTCTTCCCAAAATTTGCTGATAAACGAAACCAAAACTAACCGAAAGAATGGCAACTGGGCGAAATTAAAATATGGATGAGCCACTCAAAACAATGAAAATAAGACAGAGAGATGGTAATATATAGTTTCACATCTTTTGTCTGGGCTACGTAGTAAAAAATATACAGCAACATTACCCCTGCCAGCTACTTATACGTACCGCCCCAGCGCAGACAACAAAAACCATGCAGCACCATCACATTTTGATTCAAAAATCAAAACAAAAGATCATTCAAGAACTAATGGAGACACATGGACTTAGTGTTGATCATTTCAAGCTGGTGATTGATAATCACATGGTTGATCAGATCTGTTTTGTGTACACACCCAGTACTGCAGAGCTGTCCGCTGCATGACTCAAGATGCTCATGATTGACCTTGACAATACAGGACGCATTTTAGAACACAGATATTTATATTGTATTGAATAATGCAATCCAATGTCCACTTCCTGCCCAGAGAGCCAGTAAAGCTAACATTAGCATGAGCCAGACATTCGTTAATATGCCAGAAAGACTTCATTAATGTCGTGTTGCATGTTGAGCGAATATATTATATTAATCAACGATAGGCTGATGGAAAACTCGTCTTGCCCCTCCTTATTGCTTACCCTCACTGTGTTGGCTGCCTGCGCTCCCACTGTGGAAACTGTGGCATGGGTCTGAGTATCCTGGCGGAAAGCTCGGGGGTGCAGTGGGGAAAGGAGGGTAGGGGAATGGCTGCCCGCCCAGAGGCCAGGGGTTGCTAGTGGGAGGTAGTGGTGCCAAAGTGTCCTGCTCAGAACCTCCACCACTGGATCCTTCATTCAAATTGAGTGAGGCCATGTCTTGAGGAGAGAGGGAAAAAAAGCAGCAGAGAGGGACAGAGTTAGTATAATCCTTCTATTTAAAAAGAAAATGCCATAAATGTGTGAGCTGCTTAATTAATGTAGGTGTGAAAAGTGGATGTACTTTGGCAGAGGTCCCCAAAGGTATAGTAGCACTGTTCAGAGAAGGTGATCTTATTGACAGTGTGTCTCAAGTAACCGTGCTTCAACAGACTGCTCGCGTACTTCCTCGCATCGCGCCTATCCTTGAATCCTTCCACTCTGGAGTACAGCCAGTCCACTACATCAGCACCTAGCATGGCAAAGAATGCACACGTGGACATGAAGTTCAGTTCCCTGATGCGTGGAACAGATGCTAAAAATACCACTTATATGCAGCAACCACACATCAACCACAACTGCAATAGTTAGGGCAAGCAGCACAATGCTGCAAAACCTTTGAATGAAGTTAGTGGAGCTAATGCTAGAACTACGATGCTAATGCTTTTCAGAAAAAACAAACCAAAAAAAAAAAAAAAAAAAAAAAAAAAGAGTCTACATGACTTGAAAAAAAATACTTATATGATGTTGTTTGTTGTGTTTAGAAAGAGTAAACTACCTAAAAAATTATATTTTTAGATACCATGCATTTGAATTGATTTCAGTCTTGTAATTTAATATTGTGCTCTCTAGGAAACCTACTGATTTCTTTATTTCCCTTTTTAAAGAAAAAAAAAGCCTTACTGAGTTATTTTTATTGCCCACACTCAGCACAGAGGTTTCGATCACTATGCATGCAATGCATGTCTGCACATTTCCAAGTAACCAGCATTGTTTACAGTAATACAGCCACTGTTTCTATATAAATTTCTGCATTGGGTAGATTTTCTCACCTATAACAGCATTTGCAATGGTGATCTTCAACCACATCCTGTCTCGAATCTCTAGGCCAGAATCAGGCAACTGCATCACTTTGACAATAGTTGCCATATCTGTTTTACTTACAGACAGAGGCAAGTCATCAAACTCTGAGATGGAAAAAGAGAAACAATTTTGATCATTGTGACCTCATTATTTATAGTTCAGTTACTGAGAAGTGACCTTTTATACTGGAACAAAGCAGCAGGTAACCTTTACCGTAGTGAGGGTAAGGTGCAGTTAGGGCTGTGGTGTGTGAAATCCAGGCTGCAGGATCAATGGGTCTCACTGGCTCAGCTGAGAAAATAAAACAAAACGAGAAACTTTTTATAAATAGGACAAAGTGAACACGGTATGGTTTAAACATTATCAGGTCATCATTTGCGTTGCTCCAAATATTACACCACACTGTCTGTCTTACCACGAGGAATGGTGAAGTAGCTTCGGGGAGATGGGTCCCAACATTTGGCAACAGTAAGACTAATGGGACTGGATATACATAGAAAATAAATGTTACTCTTAGAAAAATCATACACAGAAATATGCTGTACTTGTTCCCTTTTTTAAAAACACCAAAGCTGAATAATCTACTGCGCATTGTCATTCTACTGCGAATAACTTTACGTAACATAATCAAACTTGTCAAATGTGAAAGCCGTCGATGGCTTTCATTTCCTATAAATCCTTTAATGTCAGCTACTCATTCTACTGACGAGCAGTCGACACCGACTAAGAAAGACGAAAGGTCAACTTCCAGGAAAAGTTGCAACAGTGTCCAACGGTCAAGCAGCATTATCAACTAGCTTTTCCTATTTATTTAGATCCTTTGATTTTCTATACAGCCCCATGACTCACCAGCACATTGGTTCTGATATTAATTAAATTTCATCTGATTTCAATAATCTTCCAAGAAAGAGTCCTTACCCAGTTTTGGAAACAATCTCTCTCAGGATCCTCACAGCGTCATCATTGCTCATGTTCTCAAAGTTGACGTCATTCACCTGATTGACAGACAAAACCAACAATGTAATTTCTTTACATTTCTCGACCATGTTTTACTAACTAAAATATTATTTTGAAGTTCTGAAGAGAACTTCGATGCGTTTATGCATTTATACTGTGCACGTATTAATCTCTGCTGTTCTTTTAGGGGTTCACATGGCTGCAAATCCTAAGGTCCTTTTGATGGAATAAACCCCCACAATCATAAAACAACCTATACTGTTTGTATCGGGGCCACAACAAATTGGAAGCGTCCATCGCAAACAGAACAAAGGATGGGGAAGGAAAAGAGAGGCAGGATTCCAAGTTTTACATAAGAGTTTAACAAGGGAACTAAATACAACCGTCATTATTAACATGCAGCAAAACCTCAGAGAGATGTTGTCACTGCAACAGCAAATTCGAGGCACAATTATTACCAGTTCAAATATCTCGTTATGGAAGCGTACCTGTAGTAGCATGTCTCCAGGTTCTATTCTGCCATCAGCAGCTACAGCTCCTCCCTTCATGATAGAGCCGATGTAAATACCGCCGTCCCCCCGGTCATTACTCTGACCGACAATACTGATACCAAGGAAGTTGTATTTTTCTGTTGAGATTAAAGCAGGGGATGAATACAGTTACAAAGACTCGCTTTGGTATTGATATGAATTCTACATTAAATTCTATGACGTTAAAAAATAGGCATGGATGCAACAGGTTTACCCATGTTTAGTGTGACGGTGATAATGTTTAGGCTCATCGTGGAGTCTGTGATACTGCTGAAAGACGATGACTGGTAAAGGAAGAAGAGGTTACAGTGAGCATATTGTGAATAAAAGTGGCAAAAAGCCCATTTCAAACAATTTATTCATGTGTTTCAAGCACTCAGTGTCAATGTCACTTTCAGCAGGGGCACTGATGTGTTTTAAGAGGTGCATACCCGGTCGATCTTTGCCACTTTGTGCCTCCGTCTGCGCCGTTTGTGTCTGCGCATCAGCTGTGAAGACGAACTCTGTTCTGTGGAACTACTGAGCCTGAAGAAGAAAGTGAAATCAAGGAAAAGATGGAATATTAAATAGGGTATATGAATAAGGTCAGAGTGAGCAATTTAAGCTATTTAGTATATTCATTGGGAATTTTCCTTAAAACTCTGTGAAGGTCTATGTACACACATACAGTTTCAACAAAATAATAAATTGTTAGCCTTGCTATTCCTATTTAAATGAATTTCTAACACACGCACTATATCTGATTGTAGTTTAAGTGGTTAAGTCTGATTTATTGTTGCAAATTCTTCACTGTTTTTGCAGCTTTTATGAAAAGAAAAACAACAAATCACATCAGAAAGAAGACAAAGCGACCAAGTTAAGTGTTTCAATGGCAAAACTGGAGAAGAACTTACCTGCTAGCATCCTCATCTTCTTCACTGTCGACAAATGAGCTGGACTCCAGCTCACTGCTCATTACTGAGGCACTGTCGTAACCCATGGCCGAGTCCCTTGCAGTGCGCTCTGATTTGGAGTGACCATTGATGCGAGGGACTGTAGAGAAAAAGTGCACAGCAGCAGTAAGTCAGATGGAGAGGGGGGGGGGGTCATCATTGCAGGGTGAAGTGAGAATAAGAGAGCAACCAGAAGGCGAGGAAGGAAGGAGTTAATGAGAGTGGCTGGAATACAAAACAAAAATCATCTGCAACAAGCATTAAACTGTGATCTCAGGAAGATGTGGACATTGAACTGAAATATATCTTCAATTAGACCCTCCTGCAGGTGGAATAACATGAATTAAAAAAAATGTAGCAATAAAAATGAAAAATAAACGCATTTTTTTAATACAGTACACGGATTTGTAGACTTTGCAGAAAACCAAGAAAAAGTAGTGCCCTCCCATCAGAGGAAAACTACCAGGTCTGTCTCCATACGTACATTGGCAGTGAGGTGGCGCAGTCTCAGGGTAACAGCGGATTGGCTGAAAAGGTCTCACAAGGCGAAGAGGGCATGGTAGCCAACGTACTCGCCGAGAGCAAGCAAAACATTCCAGCAATGTAGTAGTTCCCATCGCTAGCTCCGCCCACAGGGTGCTCATTTGAAAGACGAGCTACTGCACATAAACACTCAATCAGCAGAGGGACCTGACATCCAGTGTTAAGACTCACTCAAACATATTTCCTCTCGCACTCTGCTGACTGGCGTCAGAGAAAACAAAAAAACAAACAAACAAAAAGCAAGTGTGCAGGTTCACCAAGCCAGCCTGAAAAATCTGCGTCTTTGTGCTCTGCTCCGTCTGTGCTAGCTGCTCTCTAAAAAGCCCGAGCCCCAGTCAGTCTATGCCCACCAGCTGGCTGTTGACACACTTCACAGCTTATCTACAATAGAGGAAGTGCCAGAAATAGGGAATACACAAAACGACAAACTATCAAGAGTGACGTGTAGTAAAACAAGAAGCGAGTGCTATGACTCAACAGCAAAGTCACGTTTTGAATGAATATGCGAAACTTTGAACACGGCATTATCGTGACCTTTCCGAAAGCTGTGACACTTCCAGCAATTGACTGTTTTGTGTGAACTCTGATCTTTAAAGAGAGAAACATGCAGTCTAAATAATTCTATAATCAATCGAGCTGCCTTTTGATGAGAATCGCTCATAAACAGAACCAGCCTATAAAAGCTTACACCTATTAAATAAAAATGTCACCTTGCTTCAAAAAACAAGAGCCTCCCTATTTTAACCAACTATCCATAACTCTGGAAAAACAGAAAAAATAACACCAGCGTTAAATTACCCACAAAAAACAATAGAAAATATTCCAAAGCCCAACACCATCCCGGGAAATAACACAGCGAATCCCTCTCACCGCAGCTGACAGCACGCCTTCTTCCAATGAACAGAGAAAGTGAGCTGAGAGTGAGGAGAAAGTATTACCTCCTCCCTGACTCTCATGCACGCAACTGTTGAATGACTGTTAATCTGCCTCTGACCAATCAGACAATGGTATCCTCCAAAGCAGAGAGAAAATAATATGTGATTTTATACGATAAGCTGTCTTCTCCCCTCCCTTCCTCAGGTGAAAGCACTGTCGAGTGATTGAAATCACAAAAGCTTTGCAGCCCTAATACAACAAGAACAGGAAAATGAGCTGAAGACACTTTTTCATAACAGAGAGTAGTTTATGTTCACCAGCTGTTTTGCAGGCTTTGTGTAATACTTTAATACAAACATAAGTGCTCAGGCTTAACTGTGTCTTCTCTGACCTCAGCCTTGAAATCCTGACGGCTCTGTACAGCATAACATTTAATGCCACGGGAACGCTCCCCCCCCCTTTGTTGGCCACAGTCGTCCTCTAATACAACTGGTTAAGATACAGAACACCTGGCAGCCTTAAAACAGATCATATCCCATAACTCCATGAGGTAGTCTTGCACCTGTTCTCCCTCTTAAATTTTTTAACTGCTCCATTATTCATCCTTGAATGCTACAGCGCAGGAAAGAAAACTGAGAAAGACGAGAGAGAGAGAATAGTTTGATAAGTCTGAACATTTTAACCGATCTTTGTAAAACAGCGAGGAACGCTCGCATGTGTATAAGGTGACAGGGGAATTCCTGCTGCTGCTGATGATGATGCTGCAGGCAGTGAGGCACAGAGGTGGGAGGAGGTATCTGTCTTTACGCCTCGCTGTGTCACTCGGTGAAATTAAAGCTGAATTACACTTAATTGGACTTTGTTACACAAATTTATGAACCAGTTCCTCTTGGAGTTTCTCCGGGAAAGTATATGTGCTTCTAGATTGGATTGAAGTCAGTAAACACAGACAACGGGGTGGATAACAATGTATATTTCATTGAGTTTGTGATCCTTCTCACATGCAAAAAACAACAGATGTTCAGTTGGCTGCTAGCAGCAGCGGCAGCAGCAATATGTCTGTGCCAAGTCAAAAGCATCATCATGGAGTGCACCAGCGTGATCACGATGAAATCACTGGCTATGCTCATGTGCAGATCGTCTGCTAAGATAAATCTGTTCCCCATCTACAGCCCTCCATACAACCCCAACCTGATGCTGTAATCAGTGATGCTAATTGCACCACATAAATTAATGAGTATTTAGTTAATGAGCCTGGAGCGCAGGATGCAAAGAGCCAGGCTTGCTGTGAAGAGAGGACAAAGGGGAAGGGGGGAGCGAGAGAAAGAAAGCGAGAGAGAAGAGCACAGTGATTTTTGCTGTCAGTGAAAACAATGGCAGACTGCGATTGTTTATTACTTGGTGCCAAAAAACCAACTAATTTTGTCAAAAATACCTGTGTGGGACAGAAACCGGATGAAAGCAGGTACCTCTACTGATCGCCAATGTGCTTATGTGGGTAACCACTGCAAAACCTTCCTGTTCTCTGTTGTGGATAGCACAGACAGCCTCCCTTACTGAAAACACTGAGCCTGCAAATAGGAGTTCTTGCGAAGGAGCAGGAAAGTGCTGCGCCTCTCCTACCGAAGAGCTTGTAATAGAAATTGCTGTAGTCAAATGTCAGCACAATAAAGCAAATGCATTTGCACTTGATAACAGTTCTCAGGAGCTTTTAAAGTCAAGATCCAATCAATTTCTTTTCCAGATGGAATGGAGGCATTTTTTATTTCAACAGTGACTGCAACAGACTCCTGTTATAATTCAGACCTGAGAGCCACAGAAGAAACAGAAAAGAAAGACAACTACTGGCCAACTATTCCAAAAACGCTGACATACAGTGAACTTTTTGCTTTAACATAGCTGCAGTTGAACATGTACCACTTGAGCCCCAGGGACCTTTTTTCATACATGTCTACTTCCCGTCCACATTTTTTGGTGATTGACTTGTGCGGAGTATGAGAGTTAAATGAAGAGGTACTGAAAAGTAATAAGTTGGAAATGACAAGATAATTGCGTTTTTGGGATCCATCTGTTCCTGGCTGATAATACTCACGCTCAGTTTCTCGAGCTCTCCTCCGTGCGCGCTCTCTCTCTCGCTCTCTGCGGTGGCTTAGGAGAGACTCTGTACCAGTCTCTGTGTCCAGGCCGTCACGACTGCTCACTGCATTGGCACTGCAATACACGCATCGGAAAACTTCAGTCAGCTTCATAATGATGTACAAAACACAGAGTATCTCAGTCTGCCTCGCAGAAAGTGTTTCAAATGAATTCTCTAGCCAGCCTGAGACCAACACTCCTGAACATAATCCCTAGCTACAGTATACTTCTGTCTGTTATAGTATCTGTATGCCTGCCATCCAACCTTAGGGGAATATGCAACTCATATCATGACTCTGTTTCAAATTCAGTCCCTCTGGCCAAAATAGCAATTTCATTGTTCGGTGGTATGTGATGTGTTTTTCACTAAGTGTCATTAATGACCAGATACCCTGAGAGGGAGCCATTCTGGACAATACTGGCATTAATGAGACCTATTGAAAGCCCAGATGGTGCCTGGAGCATGATTGGGAGAGAGACAGAGAAGAGAATGACAGATCGCATAAAAAGTGAGAAGTGGTAGATCAGGTGTGGGCTGAGCAATAAGCCGGCCTGTGTGTACTTGAGGTCTGGAAGGAGTCTGGGGGCTCTGGAAGAGCTGGCGGGCAGATTGTTATTCTGTCAGAGGGCTGGAGACGCCGTGGCCTCAGGCACGAGGGTTAAGGGACTCACACTGCCACCGGGCTCCTAGGAAACCTGAACCCGATGAGAACTCTACTCAACCCTGTCAGTCAGTCACACGCACTTAGGCACGTATGCAACATGTATCTGACACCTGAATACCTAAATAATCACACCTGCGTAAATGTCAGTGCACGCGCACAAACAGTCAAAATCAAAGTGTATAAACAGAAAAAAGAGGCATAAAAAACCAAACCTGTGAGCAAACATCATTCCTCGTTTGAAAACAATGTTCTCGCACACCTCAGTGCCTACGTGTGGCTGACCAATGCAAATGAAAATCTCAGGAGCAGACAGGATGCCGTGTCTGCCGTGTTCACTCAGCGGGATGAAGCGCTCAATTGAGCATGCTTACATGCGCGTGCTACAGAGTACTAATGGGTGCACCTGGGCCCGGCTTCACCAGCACAGGTCAGTGCATGTATGCAAAAATCAGTGAAGATGCACACTTCAGGTGCATTTCTAGTGGAACTGATTAGAAAGCTATGTGATGATCGATGCGGTGGCCACTGCCTCGCTGTTAGCCCTGTCAAAACCTGTCAAAGGGCGCTCACCAGCCAGCCGACGGATCTGCTATTCTGGTGGGAGATTATCCGAGGCGCTAGGCTCCAGCTGTGAACAAATGCCACCCCCTTTCAATCCCCACACCTACCACCCCCTCTCCCTGTTGCCAATAGCCCCCCCCCCCCCTCCCATTGGGAAATGGAGATGGGTGCTTTTAATGTCTGCTAATCCGGATTACCGAGCAGAAGCACATCAGTGTGTCCATTCTCAGACCAAAACACCTATTCTGTGTGTGCTCATCAAATAGAGCCATTCACGCCGACAAACACGAGATGCATGAATAAAGCACAAAGAGAAAATGATGTGGTAATAATATTCTAGCTATTTGCAGACAGCGGTACAGGGGGGAAGGCTGGATTCATTTCAGAAAGAGGGGAGGTTCGCGATAGGGAATTCACCATGCTGTAAAAAGGCCTGGCTGTCTGACTCAAAGAGCGAAAGAGAAAGAGAGAGCGAGGCACGGAGGGGGCGGGTAAAGGGGCCGGCAGACAGTTTGCTGTTTTTTCCACAAGGTGGCGGTAGTCAAAGCTGGCTGGGAACAATAACATCATCAGGCCAGATGACAGCCAAACAGGAGTGAGCAGCCCATAGAGGGCAAAAGAGAGCTGAGATGTCAAACAGTAGATAAAGAGATACACTGAGACATGACAGATTGCATGTTCTCAATATAGAGCCTCAGCTATATTGCTCTAGTGCTGTAATGGCAATGACTCTTGGCCTCCACTGCCCCCAGCCCTTTTGGCTATATTTAGGAAGGGACTTCTCCTTAGTGATTACAGTTATATTTTTTAAATCTGCTGGTTTTAAGGCAAAGTCTGGACTCAGGTAGCCATAACGTTGAGAAAATCTCAATTTTTGAGTGCTTAAGCAATAATATGATTCAGGCCACATGTGCTTTTTTTTTAAGAGTATGGATGAATGCTCTTAGTGACTGAATACAATGAGCCTCACTTGAGTGCCAGTATTTGCCTGAAGAGGTTTATGCTGTCAAGGCTATTTCAAGAATCAGCCGCCCAAGCAGCATGCGCATCGTGTTTACATAGACGAGCGAAGTAACGCCTTACTCCATGGCTGTGTGGGCGGGAATATATACCCAAGTGGGAAAAATACTCACGCCTATGCATATTCCCACACTGTAGTGTTAGCACATACTTCATGCTATATTCACACAGCGGCGGAGCGACCGTCTACACTCCCCATGTGAGCCTGTGACGATAAATCTCTCTGTGGCACGTTCCACGTTCTGATTAGCACATATAGCGTGCTGTGAAATGAAAAGGTCAACCGGTACGCAGGGCTGCGTGCTTGAATACATCTGCCTACACGAGTGTGTGTAATTGTGCATACATGACGAGCGGCAATCATCCTACTCACTGGAAGGACGGGGGCCGTGAGTCCCCGATGCCCCCTGTTCTCTCGAGGGGTGGGGGAAGTTCTGGATGGCTCTCCGTGCATTGAGATCCTCCATCAGAGTGTGCACTCTCTGCCAGGACCAACTGAAAAAGACAGGTTGGAGGAAACAAAATTATTCATTACAGATTAGACATATTCAGGTCAAAGACAAGCACACGTTATACCGTGCATATTTTATTGTATTCTATAGGCTGCATAGTGTGGACACAGAACTAGAAGAAAGAAACTCTGTAACCACGCAAACTCAAAGATAAACTCAGAGACAGACGTCTCTTAAGCGCGAGTCCACTCAGGGGAGGCTGTGAAATTGAGATGTGGCAAAAAGGCCTACCGATGACTTCTGGCTATGCTTATACAACTTGAGAAACACTGCAAGCTACTTAGAAACTTAAAAGACTTCTGTTCTTTTACTCAGCTGAGTGTCGGTACAAAGGATGATGTACAATGACCCATCCTTTCATCTGAGCCAGAATAATGAAAGTTAAAGCAGACAGGCGAGGAAAGCCCAACAACTCTGTGGGCTGTGATTATTCTAATGCAAGCCTGGGGGTTCACAGGCATCGCTATGGTGCCACTCGATTCTCAAATAAAGAGTGGGATACTTTTCTTTTCTCCATTACAACGGATATAAGTGTTACTGCAATTTCCATCACCTTCTGTGCCTGCCGTGTACTGACTTGCTGGCTTTCTTCTCGAAACATCCTAAGAAGGAGCAGATTTCTCTCTGGTCCTTGGATCTCCAGTTTTATAGAAATTTGTTTCTATTTAAAACAGCGGCTGGTGACCAAAATGCTGTAATTCTAAAGAAAAATCAATGACATAAAAACATAGGACAAGCTGACAGAATTGAACAAAGGAAAAATAAAATGAGAAGAAAGAGAAGCCAGAGAATAAAATGTTTTAAACTTCAGGTTTTCAAACAGGTTTTTAAATGTCTAATGTTGGGGGGGGGGGGGTCCTGCTGTGACTGGGCAGTTTGTTCCAGAGTTTAGGAGCAGCCACAGGAAACGCCTGATCTCCGCTATGCTTTAATCTGGACCTCAGGACAGCTAGGAGCTTCTGGTCCGCAGACCTCAGTGAGCTTGAAGGAGTGTATAACTTTAAAAGATCAGAAAGGTACGAAGGCGCTAACCCATGCAGTGCCTTAAAAATAAATAATAAAATCTTAAAATCAATTTAAAAACCAACTGGCAGCCAGTGTAAAGATGCTAGTATAGGACATATATGGTGGATGCATTTATTACATTATTTTCCTTCTGGCTTTGAGAGTTTTTTATGGTAGACCTTGAAGAGAATTCCTGATATATTTTTTCCCAAATACTTTAAAATGTACACACTGGATTATTTTATCTAAGGCCTTAATCAGAATCAGAATCAGAATAATTCCAAAGGAAATGATGTGGTTACAGTTGCTTTAAGAACAACAGTAACAGATTTAACTAAATTAAATAATACAATATATTACAAAGTCACAAAATATAAGAAAAAACTCTAATATACAAACAGCTCAATTATAAATATCCAGAATATTACAGAGATTAAATATATATTATTGAAATTAACTTAATGAACGTAACTAATTTTGGAAACACTGGACTTGCTAATCACACTGACATAAATATGTGGACCAGGTTAATCTTCATATTACAGCCAGAATCTCTGACGGCCCAAATACGGCACATATTCCAAAAAGCACATCAGATAAATTACAGAGTATTTCAATCTAGCCCAATCTGGTTTGCAAGGACCCTCCCTGGGTATGTCTTTAAATTCCATTAAAATCACCAATAAAATAATCAAAAGCACAAACTTCTTCGGCAATTTACATAATAACGTCCCAAAACTGTAGCTTTAAAAATTGTTCTAATATGAGTGTAAAATGATTTCAGCCATGTTCCATCTTAGGTTCTGCAGCTCCCCCAGCATCATAGGCAGTATTCTTAATTATTAATGCATTACGACTGATCTGACATTGCCCCACGAGCAAATGTTTATCTTTTCATTTTATACTAAGTTTAATAGCACAGAAATTTTCCTTCCTTTTGAAATGTTTAAACATGCAAGAAAAATAAGTCTACATCAACCTCACCGTATATGTAGTCTAGTTAGTGGAATCTAATATATTTTTAATTGATTTATTGTCTGAATAACTATTAGAATAATAAGTCCAGTTAGCATGTGTGGCTAACCTACGGTGTGCAGGTGTTTTAATCACAAGAATTTTTTAACAAGGAAGAAATAATGACTGCAGAGGAAATGCTGTGCAGCGACACCACAAATTGTGATTTTCTTTCTAAAACGAATACATCAGTCACTTCACCTGCAAAGTTTAACATTAAAATGATAAACGAGAAAGAAAGAAAACATAATAAAGTGTAAAATCATCAAATCAGTCTGCTGAGAGCTCTTTGAATAGCAACACATATTTGTGAAAACGGGAGCTGGACTTAAATAAAATGTGGCGCAATCATGAGGAAACATGTACATATTAGGACTAACTGTTATATAACAGTTGACTAACTGTGACCACACTTAATCACAAGTGGAGGCTATTGTGAGAGAGTATCGACAACAATTAAGTGTTATTGAGCAAGACAGTCGCTAACAAGTACACAAACACCACCATGTGGCTCTCTCTGACCTCTGACCTCCCCAAGCGGAAAGAAAAATAATGAGTTTCCCCATAGGGATCAATAAAGTACGATCTATACAAGACATTGTTAAAAAAAACAAAAAGACACTGAGCAAATTAAATTACAGACCTTCAAACTAATTTATAAATCTTTGCTGCTACTTTTGGATCAATATTTAGAGACAGACGTTCTTTGTCCTATATAAATATATATGACTGATTAAGGTGTAAATCCTTCTCTAATAAAGATAGACTGATTTAATTTGGCATAGCCTATTGTCTCTGTAGACATGGGTTCACGGTGCTGTTTGTCTTCAGTAATTAAAAACACTAGAAATACACAGTGTATGTGGCCAAAGGATTGCAGCAGATTAGGGCTATCAAACTCATATAGTTCATAAAGAAGTACAAGTAACTGTAAATTACCATCCATGTACAAAAGAGATGAATAACTTCAGAAAAACCAAAGCAATTCCAACAATATGTCTCATATTCTTTCACATTTAGTTACTGTTACTATCATTACATGTGAATGACAACATATTGATCGCCATGCATCTACAAAGGCACCAAAGCTAAACTAAACAACGCTTTTATCATTCAAACAGCTTGTGATCTACAAATGAGCTAAAATAATAACAAATTTCCACTCCAGTAGCATCATCAGCTCTATTCACAATGCTGAGATTTCATTGTAAAACTATAATTATTAATAACTTCTATGCAATTTTTACACTTTGCAAAGACACCCAGCTTGACTGCACCACTGAATGGATTTCATGGGTGTATGTTTGACCCCCCCTGAAGTAAATGGTCATTTTAATGGTCAACCTAAACCAGCTCTTTTGTTACCAGGGCCTGGTTTAATATCTAATGGATTCACTCACACCTTTATAGCACAGATGAACAATAGCTTAAGGTGAAGAGTGTTTGATAACTTATGTGGAGGCGTTGCATTTTAATATGTACATGATCTATGGGTGCTCCACATATCTTTGCATAGAGCTGAGACTACACAGCCAGGTGAACAGGGGCAACACGGATGAGCCATCCATCTCACTTACCCAGGACACTACTCTCCCGTTGAAGCATGGCAGCTTGGCGTTGTCATCAGAGATTTCTTCTTTGACGACCCTAGGGAGCAGGCAGACAGATACAGTCAGGCTCACTAACCAGTGGTCGGAGACAGAGTTGGCTCAACAACACAGCATGGGTCGACCTGCAATGTTGCCCCACGCTGAGTGACATTCACGCACTGAAAGCCACGTTTTCAACATTGTTTTCGATCAGCTTTGCACCCTTTGTAGCATGAAGCAAGCTCATAGAGTAGCGGTGGTGCTGCATTCAGTTTCTATCCTTGATTTATAAATATCATGGCTATCAGACCACTTACTCTGAGCACAACAATGTAACAACAGCTCTGCCTACAAGGGAGAGAACTATAAATCAGATAGATAGATAGATAGATAGATAGATAGATAGATAGATAGATAGATAGATAGATAGATAGATAGATAGATAGATAGATAGATAGATAGATAGATAGATAGATAGATAGATAGATAGATAGATAGATAGATAGATAGATAGATAGATAGATAGATAGATAGATAGATAGATAGATAGATAGATAGATAGATAGATAGAGTAGGAAATGCCTCATAACTGCGACAACGAGGCGTCAAGCGTGTATTAATAGGGTGATCCTGTGCGAGCGCCTCCTTCAGTTTGGCTGTAAATTCCCAACAAAAATACCTCCCAGTTACCCTTTGACCCTCTGGGAAACAGTTCAGCAGCAAGCAGTCACCACACCTGCTCAGCTTGTGTCACACAGATCAGGCCTGGAGCTTGCTGAGGGGCAGGAGACGATCTGGCAAAACACACTCTGACACAAGTCACGGGGCTCTAACATCCTAATATATTTACCAGATTCCACTGTAACTCCCTGGATGACTTTATGTGTTGTATGTTGATTGTTTTTTGAGAAGGATTTTCCTGGAAAGGCAGCAACTAAGCATTTCTGAGTCTGTGGAGATCTCACGTAAGCTTCTTGGCTTTGAACATGAAAAAGGGAGAGGCATGACTTGAGAGCAGCAGGAAATCCAAAGACGATTTTATGCAGCGGTGTCTCTGACAGCGACTTTACAGCTTTTTTTTCTCGTCCTGTTTTGCCAGAACGTCCCTGCAACTGAAATGATTAGCCAAGCTAGTTGTGTTTTTGTGTGCACTGCCGCTGTGGGAGCTGCATTGCTGGGAGTGGTGGACAGAGATAACGTAGCCTTGTGGCTGGAACTGACGACCACAGAGTCTGCTGCTGTGGCATGTTCCACCTCAGGGAGGAAAAGGGAGGGAGGTGAGGGCCGAGTCTGCCGGCCACTCGTTAGGTAGGAAGTGTTTGCATCCTCTCTCTCAAGCTGCATGACCAGCTGTACAGTGACTTGTGAGGATGTGGGAGTGGCCTGTATAAATAAAATAGGAATGATTGCTTCTTCCTAAAGTTTGACAAAAATAAGGATTTCCATTCACACATTTGACCTGTGCAAGTGTAGTTTATGCTTTTTGGCATACAAAATACCTTCGCTTTGTGTTGTAAGATATGAGCTGAGACGCAATTCCAATGATAACAGCTGATGACTTTAACATCTTCCATCTGATATCAGGACCTGCTTTAGTTTCACTTCTGAACCCTAAGCACAGACGCACAAATGTACGCACAAACACACACACACCGTAAACCCTGTTTAGAAAGCAATGTGTCTGGTGTGGGCTGCTGTCAAAGATCTGACTTCTTAGGGCTGACAGCTTAAATAGGTCTTAACAGATTTCACAGGATAATGACTAGATTTACCCCGGTGATCGTGGAATATTCCGCCGCTGGTGATATTTGTGTAGCTGGGAAAGATTAGATGTGTTTGTTTATGCTTTGAAAGACAGAGGAGGGCTAGGTTAACTTGCAGCCTAGAACAGAAACCAGAGGTGGGAGAATCCAGCCACCTCAGACCAGCCATCCAATGACTTTGGTGGGCTCATGCTAATGACACTTTAAACAGGGAAGCAAAATATTTGTAGTCAAACAAGTTTGTGAACAGACTGACTTCAATATGCCTCCGGGTCTCACTCAGTAAACACCTCAATTCAAGTTTAACCATGTGTAAAGCTGGTAATAATAGCAAGTGTACTGTCAATGGCGCGTGATGCTTAAAATCACAAAGTTCATACGTTTCAGTTCAGTATGTGATTGTTATCATTGCAGTTGATGCTATGATATCAGATTCTGGTATCACCTTCAAATCTGTCACAATCTGTAAATGATAAAAGCATTTTTGCGTTTGTGCAAAAAGCTGCAGATTTTTGTCCTCTAACTACAGCAGGAGAAAGATCCCCTTACCAGCCCCCTATTTTCTGAGGCACAAACAAGACTGTTTCTTTCAGACCTTCAGCTTGGCTGCTTCCTCAGCTCCAGAGCGCCTCTGTGACTTGCATTATAGTGAGGTTTCAAACCCACTCACCACCAGTGGCAATGACAAAACGCCATATCATCACCTTGAAGTCTCCAAAAAAACCAAGTGGGTTGCTTCAAAACAACCCAGCCAATTAGCTTCCTGTCTTATGAATATGGATGAGCGAATGAATATTACTGACAAAAAAAACAAACAAACAAAACAACTGAAGTATGAAATGTGTACACGAAATGTTCATCGCTTAATTTGCTGTGCTCTGTTCTGTGGATGGAAATGCCACATCCCCTAGTTACACGTTTTCCATGCAATTCCAAAGGGACCTGAAACGGCACGTTCACCGCGGTAAGCCGAAGCAGCCGGGGCGCAAACCGTTTATCAAATTTGTGTGGCCATTCCTTAAAGAGCTGATATGGCCAACACAAATGTAGTTCAGCAATCCCATAAGAAAATGGCAGTTTTCTCCCCTGCGCACCAGGGGGTCTACTACAGAGAACCTTGCACTGACTGCTCATTTACATTTCAAACACTGTCTATAACTGCAAGGGATTTGATGTTTTCCCTCTCTGCTCAGCAGTCTTATTCCTCCCTTGCTAATTCTCCAGCAGCCATACTGTCTGTGTGTATGCAGTGCAGCCAGCACGGCTACCACAAAGCGCTGCTTTCCTCTGTGCCTTTGACTGAGTTTGCTTCCATACTGTGCCAGTACCATACGGCACTGGACTCACAGAGCCTGAATATCCAAGCGTAACTCAAAGGCAGGAATGCTTGTAGAAATGCCTTTGTAATATCTACATGGAACTCGACCCTGTCCAGTTCACAGTGTAATATGACTGTGTGCTTTATGCTTTGTAATGCATATGCAGGAAAAGAATCTACGAGGCTGTGAGTTTAGCAACTTGGAGTCATGTCTCTATGTGGAGAGAGCAAACACGCTTTGTTTGTTTCCATAATCTGCTTGTCGATCACCTGAGGCCCAGTGAGCAGCCCGGCCTGCAGCGCAAGACAGGCAGGAAGCCAGGCCTGGGGACAAAGCGGCGCACCAAGACTAGCCTGCAACCAGGAAGAGCCAGTTTCCCTCACAAGGTCAGGCTGCAGTGGAAATGCATGACGTTCGGCTCTGTAGACACTGCCTGCCTCTGCATTTCCTCAAATCATTTTTGCGATTACGCTGCTAGATACAAATGTACGTAGGCCCGTGTATGACTCCTCAGATTGGAATGAGAACAGTCACTGACACAAATATGTCATCCTCAGCAGAGGCCTGACACAAGTTGATCTTGCTGACCGAGAGAACTGGAGAGCTTTGTAGACCTCGTGTAACGCCTGAAAACCAGGATGGGTTGACAAAAAGAGGGGCAGAAAAAAAAAAGAAAGACAAGACTAAAACATGGAGGAAATATTTCTGTTCTGACATTCAGTGAAGGAAGTGAAGGTAACTACATTTTTAGGGTAGGATAAATAACAAAATATTCACATTTAAATCTTTTGCGTACACCGTTATTTTACCCAGCATGCTGTCCCCATCAACACCCCCTATTTTGCTTCTACAGACAATCTACATCATAATTACCATTAGTAAATTAAATTACCCATGTCTCTCTCATAATAACATTAAATGATAAAAGCCAGTGAATTGTAGGATATAACTAGATGGCAGTCAACTGCACCACCAGCACGCATTATTTAACTTTGATGTTTTCCTTAGGAGCTCTGTAATAACACAATATATTACAATGCTGATCAGAAAATTTAGCGAGACAACTACTTTAAGGACTGAATGCTGTTAGAAGAATTATTCAGAAAGGTGATAAGATGAAGCACAGTCACCATCACTGCCATGTGGTTCCCAAATTGCCTTGGGATCCACCTGCAGTGCACAATATGTGTTAGTAAACAAATACAACCATATAATTCATTAATAAATAAATATTTTTAATGGTTATTTCGAACCCTGCTAAAATTATAACCAGGTACTGGGAAATAGACCATTACGAAATCTGAGAAGTTGAATATTGAGACCTCGCCAGCATTGCTCTGACAGTCATATTCCACATGGTTAATATATTGAGGTTAATATGAGAAGCAGTGGTCTGGCTCTGTGTAATGCACGCAGGTCTGCGTCATTAGGGCTCTGGACAGATCTGGTACAACTTCAAACCCTCAAGTGTCTCCTCCGCTGAGCACAGGGTAGCCTGTAATAATGAGCAGGTGCCAAGAGCAGACATGGAAACAGACACGGTTCTATATAGTTTTGCGCACATGTAGCAATCTGGCAGTCGGGATCGTTTGATGTTGCCTATAATGATAGCTGTAATAAAAGGTGTAAATACACACCGCAGCAAATAGCAAATGAGCCACACGAACAGGCTAATAATAATAATGATCGCCGACAGTAGCCACTTACCCAAAATCCTGGTCCATGGATTTGAAGAAGAATTTGTAGCTGTTGACCGGCCGATTGTTGAGGACATTTTTAAAATCCGCTAATGTGACTTTCTCCGGAGGAACAGACAGTTTGACCAGATAAGGAGTCTCCTCCTCGTCAATGTGATAAATTATTTTAGTCTCCGCCATGAGAGTGTGAAAAGGGGAGGACAATCATGGGAAAGCAAAAAGGGTTGGCAGCGCAATAAACAGGCCTGCTATGTTACCAGCTACCCGGAGAATAACATAGCAGCGTTCCCTAATATATAACCCTGTATAGCCCGCGACGGAAAATACAACTCCGTGCCTTTGACAAACACAGCGAAAATCCAGGCATAATCGCGTTATGAGTGCCTGTATTCCTGCTCCAGTGTGAGTCGGTACGGTGGCTCTCTCGGCACTAAAACAGGAAGGGACAGTCCACATCCTTGCGATATGGAGTTGGGAATATTGCTATTTTTCACAAGCTAATTGGTTAGACAGTGCTGTCATCTAGCGGTGTATCTGGGGTGTGCGCAGGCCACCTTATACAACACACTCACACAGCTACCTCCACAGTAGCCTACAGTCATGACATAGAACAAAGGAGGATGTGCAGCGGCCCAATGAAGCATGGATACTGCTTTCCTGTTATTATAATTGACTTTATACTGCAGTTCTTATTGCGTAAAGCAGCGTCACTTAAATTCAAGCTTTCATCCGATATTTATTCATCAGTTATTTTTATTCTTATGAAAATAAAGGGAAGCCCAAAATATATGAGGCCAAAATTGTCTTATTAGTATATTGTAGAAATAACATACTCATGCAGATTTTTCTTTTACTTATTCATCACAAGTTTCTTGGTCATCCGTTCACCAGATTAAGTGGGCTAATGTCTTTGGACTCTAGAATGACCAGGTGTCCCACTTGTGGTCCCCATCTCATATACCAAGACAAATACCCAATATTTTGATTAGCTCTTGTTAACTTTGATTTCACAAGAACAGATGTGGAATGATAAGGGGTGGATGCACACCTACTGAAAAACTAACAATTGTGAGAGAAAAGGAGAGTACAGGAGTCTTTCAAGTTAGCAGAACTTGTAACGTGCATAGTTTGGGTGCATACATTTCTAGGTTAGACATGTCAAAATTTAAGGTCTAAGATAAATTGACTAATTGGCTCACGTGTGGTTTCTTGGGAAACTAAGGAAGCCACTTGAAGCAAATGTAGTGTTTGCTGTTGTGAGCAGAAGAAATCTTTATTAGAGGAGAGGAACATTAAAGTGTGCAGGTGAGCCAGAGAGAAATGCAAGAAATAGTTTAAAAAAAAGGCTAATCTACATTTTACAATTTAGCATTACTGATATAGTAGACACTATTTTTCCTCACAGAAGTACAGCTACACAGTTGATAACAGATTCCTGTATCACTAACCAGAAGATTCATTCACGAAAATTCAGTGTTTTACAAACCAGGGTACATTATTGTTGTTTGATGCAAACAAGAATGGTTCGAGAATTTTCCTGAGTTTGCACAGACTGAGCCTATAGTCCATTGTCATAAAAGTAACAACATTACTTTTCACCTGATAAATTTTCAGTGAACCAGGTAACTGTACACAATGTCAGTTTGGGTAACTTATGGGGAGGAGAATTTTAATCTGCCTTTCTGTAAGAAAAATCCACAAAACAGGGTAGTCCCTTTGTCACCACTGTTGAGATCTGTTTTTGTGTAGCTAGAATAAAGTCATACTCGTTTCCAAACAACATTTGAAAATGTCTACAACATACAGTAAATTGAATTATGAAACATTATGATTTATGTGCTTTACACTACAGCAGAATTTATGCAAAAAAAGAAAAGGAAATATCCAGATTTCAACAATTAAAAAGAGCCGTAAGCTTGTAGCTCCATAAGCATGTGCAGTACATAATAAAACATACCGGTACCTCAATAAAGAGCATGCATATAGTTAAAAAACATATTTTAAAAACATTATATAAGAAAATGCTTTGTATTTAATATAAACAAAACACTGAATGCAAAGAGGAAGGATCAAATATAAGTTTAACCATATGGTTATAACAGCTGGTGAGAAGGAAAAAAATATCTATACATATACACACATATATATATGTGTGTGTGTGTGTGTGTGTGTGTGTGTGTGTGTATTAATTTTGAAATCGGGTAAAAAAAAGAAAAAAGAAAAAAAAAGAAAGCTGATATCCTTTACTGAAAAAGCTTTGTGTGCTAGGGTTACAGCAGAGGGAGCATTCCTCCTGTCCTCTCCTGGGTTTCCTGATTTTCTCCTTTTTCTCCATGGTCCTGTATTTCTTCCCGTGTTTGCCCTGGACCTGCCAGCGGCGTCTCAGAAATATCACATTCACTTCCACATCTTCCCATCAAATTCTGCATGAGGAGGTGAGAAAGGGAAATTGTAACACCAAAATCTGCTGAAAAGATGCTAATTGTTGTGTTTACTCACTGAAATACACAGTTTCTGCTCACCCTTATTGCAGTCTTTAGCCATATCGCGCTCTTTCATTATGTTGTTTTTGTACTCTGTCGATTAAAGTAGACACACAGAAAATGAGCTGTGGATGGAAAGCGAAGTGTGCGTATTTAATGCGTTTGGGTGAAGTTTACTGCACCTGAATTCAAAGGCTCTTGGTTACAGCAATTCAGCTCTGTGCAGTCTAAAGCTACTTCACCTCCAGCGATTGCGGTTCCCCTGTGAAGAAGTTAATGTTAGATTTAATGTAAAGTTAAAGCAGCATAACATTAACCACATGATAATGCATTACCGTTGGGATCGACCCAGCTCATACTCCAGCCCTGTAAAAAACAGAAAAAAAAACTCAAGCGCACACAATAATAACAAAATGTAACTCTGATAAATATGCTTTTTATGATGCTAAGAAACACAATCAGGTTGCAATATACAAGTAACAACCAAGCAGGAATGTTGTAATAAAAAATACCTCTCTTTTTGCGCCGTCGAGTCAGCATAATAAGAGCAATGACGATAAACCCCAGCAGTAAGAATGTTGCCAGGAAGTAGCCCAAATGTTGCATGAAATAACTTCGATGCTCGGGGATAAAGACATTAACCACACGTGGAGGCTCGACCCCTTCGCCTGAGAAAAGAACAGGAATAAAATAAAATTCCTTCTTCAATAACCTAATTAACTCTCCAAGAATTACTGAATATTACACATGCTAAATATTGAGTGAACTCAATAAACCCTAAAACCAAACAATGCAATGTATCCTGGGGATTTCATGCTCATATTTTAAATGAGATTTATTGTATTGCTGCATTGGATTAAACTAATGGCAATAAACAAGGATCAAAATGAAATGTAGTTCCACACAAGTAGAGGTTTTCATTCCTCCAGAGGCTCTTTTTCATTTGTTCCCAAAAGCAAAACACTGGAGCAGGGAGAGCAGAGAGTTAAATGTCAAGATGCTGTTTGGCAGTAATGACTTCCAGACCTGATGTCATGCAGCTGTTATTTTTTTCTCCCCAGAAAAACACAGGCTGACCAGTAAAGTGGAGAAGTGTGAGGGAAGGGAGACAAAGTCTGTAATGTGGTCTGTCTGCATGTCTGAATTACTTTTTCATTTTAAAAGTGCTCTTCTAACAAACACAGAAGCCTGGTTTGAGCATGTATGGAAAATAAATCTGTGACACCTTCAGCAGAGTTTAGCAGTGAAGTCTACCATCTGGCAGGCCGCTCTAAACATGGCAGGCAGCAAAGGGTTTCACAGTGACCTGAACTGTCCCAATGCACCACATTTATACATCTACATAGTTACACATAATTTCAAAAACATAACAAATAGAGAACTGTTTATATTTTCTTTAATCATTATTTCAAACCATAATGTGTTATATCACGACTACTTCTGCAAAAAGTACGCTTATAGATGTGTTGCTAATATACACCAGTAATTGGTCATAAATTAAAAAGCAGTTTAATCACAGAAAATACTAAAATTGTTTAATCTCTAGTCTTTCATTAGCAGCTCAAAAGAACAGTCTAAACTAACAAAGAACTAATGAGGAAAACATGCAATGGTGTATCTGTTGTTATGCATTAAAAACCAGACAGTCAACAGAAAAAATATTTATTCTAACTTAATTACCAACATCCTCTAAGGGGGTCTATGTATACACTGATGGCAAATAAAGCTGTCATTGCATAATGTGCCTAATATGCATGAAAATGCAAAGACATACCCAAGGTCATTGTCTCTACAGCACAACTGCTGAGAGGAGCTGTAGCAGTGGTCTATTACCATTTTCTTAACAGATCAAGTGTGTATGCTTTAATGGCTTTTTTTTTTTCAAATGGTGGGATACACATCATTTGCAAGTCAATGAAATAAAAGGAATCATCTTCTTTTCAGAGGCTGATATCTCTCTTGAACTGGTGACAGCTCACAAAATGCTTCCCTCATGATTACAAGGAATAACTTCTTTTTATTTTTGTTTCATGTCATCAATAACTACGACAACAAAGTGAAAAGCTGTGAAAAGTTCCCATGATGCTTGTAATGTAATGTGGGTGAATAGAAATAGTTGTTTTTTTTGTCTAACAAGCTCAGCGAGGTGCAGATAAGAGCTAAGTGGGCAGGAAAAAATGCATCACACATGCATTTCTTTCTAGCATAAATTTTAAATTGGCTGTCATTTCTTTAAAGGGGAGGAGAATCTATAGTCTAACACGTACTTTCATACCCTCCCCTTACTTTGCTCTTTCATGTCGCAGCTGGCCCAGATGTTGAACAGATGGGCCAGACTTCCTGTAACTGCTGATAAATATGCCTCTACCAGAGAAACGAAGGAGAGACTGGAAAAAAAACAAAACAAAAGTGGAGAAGCAGTATAACAGGTCTAGATGCCTGGTTTAGACTTCTGGAAAAATGAGGAACAAAAAACCAAAAACACAGGATGTGACCATCCACTCCAAAAAGTACTGGATGCTGAAACCCATTCCTCTGCTCAGTCTAGCTAAAATATGTCTAGATAAACAAATAAAAAAAAGCTCTAAATGAAGCAGTTTGTGAGGAAAATGAGAGCACTTCCATTACAGTCGATTAAAAACTGTAGACAGCTTTTTAAGCAAAAGATGCAAATAGATATCTCTATTCTATCCAATCTGCAAAACCAAATAAACAAGTATATGAAAGAATTTCTTTCTTTCGTTCTTTCTTTCTTTCTTTCTCAACTAGCTCCTGCATTCCTTGGCTCCTCCCTCTTCAGCTCAAACACAAAAACAGGGAGGAGTGAGGAGAAAGTTGGCAGGAGGAAGAACTGATTTAACTGACCAACTATGCCTATAAATATAACAAAAAAACCCAGGAGCGGTCTTATTTCTCTGTGCACAGTTCAGCCAAAAAAAACATAGAGGAAAAACCATTTACCATGACTATGTTGTGGGAAAACAAATTTCTAAGGATTTTTGTTACTTACTTGGATCTGGTTCATCATTCTGGAAAATTCTGGGTGCTGGAGTGGAATCAGGCATGAGTGGAGGTCCCACAGTTAGTCTGAAGATGCGCCTCTCATGGAGACCACAGTAGTGATGGTGCAGGTGGCAGGAGTAAAGGCCTTTATCAGCGGGCCTCAGGTCGGAGATGAACAGTGAGAAGTCTCCTAGTGTAAAAGCATCCTCTGCCACACTCATCTTGCTCTGGGCAAAGAGAGGTCCGTAATCCCTACGCTCTCCGGAGGCGTACAGGTCCACCAGTCGGTCGGCCTTATCAGGACGCACTCCAGGAGGCTGGAAGTCCCAGTGGGCCACCTGCTGCTGGTCCTCCTGAAGACCCTCTCGCCACAGGGGGCGCCGGTTCACACAAGGCAATACCACTGAGCTGCCCAACAGGACCACAAACACAGTCTTCTCTCCATCCAAGTACCGCTTCTCTTTACGAGCTGGAAACACATTCAGGTGTAATACATTTTTAGGTGTAATTAAATACACAATTAAATGTAATTAAATGTAATTATACATCACAATTCAAGAAACAAATATAGTATTTTAGATCAGATAGCCTCACCTGACTTAGTGACATCAACATGGATTTGCATAGACTGGTGAATCTGACAGTAGTGATGGTGTAAATTACAAGTATAAACTCCTTTGTCGGTTGCTGCCACATCTGAAAATAAATAAATATTATTAAAATAAAATTAACTTAATTATATTAAAATTATAACTCAGCACGAACAACAAGACCCTTATGAAAAGGACACCGAGGGAACAGTTTATCCTGCCCGGGATAGGGTTACCGGGGCCCCGCCCTGGAGCCAGGCCCGGGGAGGGTGCCCGAGGGCGAGCGTCTGGTGGCCGGGCCTTAGTTCATGGGGCCTGGCCGGGCACAGCCCGAAGAGGAGACATGGGCCCATCCTCCCGCAGGCCCACCACCCGCAGGAGGCGCCATAGGGGTCGGGTGCATTGTGTGCTGGGTGGCGGCCAGGAGCGGAGGCCCTGGCGGACTGACCCCCGGTTGCCAAGACTGGCAATAGGGACATGGAATGTCACCTCTCTGGTGGGGAAGGAGCCTGAGTTAGTGCTTGAGGTTGAGAGGTACCGGCTAGATATAGTCGGGCTCACCTCTACACATGGCTTGGGCTCTGGAACCAGTCTCCTGGAGAGGGGCTGGACTCTGTCTCAGTCTGGAGTTGCCCCTGGTGAGAGGCGGCGGGCTGGGGTGGGTATTCTAATATCCCCAACGTACCGGCAGCAAGCCGGTACGTTGGGGTTTTTCCCGGTGGACGAGAGGGTTTGTTCCCTGCGCCTTAGGGTCGGGGAACGGGTCCTGACTGTCATCTGCGCTTATGCGCCGAGTGGCAGTTCAGAGTACCCAGCCTTCTTAGAGTCCCTGGGGGGGGGGTGCTGGAGGGTGCTCCACCTGGAGACTCTGTTGTCCTGCTGGGAGACTTCAATGCTCACGTGGGTAACAACAGCGAGACCTGGAGGGGCGTGATTGGGAGGAACGGCCTCCCTGATCTGAACCCGAGCGGTGCTTTGTTATTGGACTTCTGTGCTAATCACAGTTTGGCCATAACGAACACCCTGTTCGAACAGCGTCCTGGTGCACGTGGCACCAGGACGCTCTAGGCCGTAGGTCGATGATCGATTTTGTAATCGTATCAGCAGACCTGCGACCATATGTTCTGGACACTCGGGTAAAGAGAGGGGCTGAGCTGTCAACTGATCACCACCTGGTGGTGAGTTGGATCAGGTGGCGGGGGAGGACGCTGGACAGACCTGGTGCACCTAAACGCGTAGTGAGGGTGTGCTGGGAACGTCTAGCAGAGGCCCCAGTCCGCGAGATCTTCAACGCACACCTCCGGCAGAGCTTCAACAGCATTCCGAGGGAGACTGGGGACATTGAGTCCAAATGGACCATGTTCAGCGTCTCCATTGCCGAAGCTGCTGCATTGAGCTGCGGCCGCAAGGTGGTTTGTGCCTGCCGTGGTGGTAATCCCCGAACCAAATGGTGGACACCAGGGGTGAAGGGAGCCACCAGGCTGAAGAAGGAGTCCTATCGGGCTTGGTTAGCCTGTGGGACTCCGGAGGCAGCCAACAGGTATCGACAGGCCAAGCGGAATGCGGCTCGGGCAGTGGCTGAAGCAAAAACTCGGGTGTGGGAGGAGTTCGGAGAGGCCATGGAAAAAGACTTTCGGACTGCCTCGAAGAGATTCTAGCAAACCGTCAGGCGTCTCAGGAGGGGAAAGCGGTGCTCTACCTGCACTGTGTATAGTGCTGGCGGAGCGCTACTGACGTCGACTGAGAAAATTGTCAGGCGGTGGAAGGAATACTTCGAGGACCTCCTTAATCCCACTGACACGTCTTCCGAGGAGGAAGCAGAGTCTGGGGATGAGGGGAACGACCCGCCAATTTCCGGGGGCGAGGTCACTGAGGCAGTTAAACAACTCCTTGGTGGCAGAGCCCCTGGTGTTGATGAGGTCCGCCCCGAGTTCCTGAAGGCTCTGGACGTTGTAGGGCTGTCCTGGTTGACACGCCTCTGCAATGTTGCGTGGAGATCAGGGGCAGTACCTGTGGACTGGCAGACCGGGGTGGTGGTCCCCATCTTTAAGAAAGGGGACCGGAGGGTGTGTTCCAACTACAGGGGGATCACACTCCTCAGCCTCCCTGGGAAAGTCTATGCCAGGGTGCTGGAAAGGAGAGTTCGTCCGCTAGTCGAACCTCGGATACAGGAGGAACAATGCGGTTTTCGTCCTGGTCGCGGAACACTGGACCAGCTCTTTATCCTCTCCAGGATATTTGAGGGTGCATGGGAGTTTGCCCAACCAGTCTACATGTGTTTTGTGGACTTGGAGAAGGCATTCGACCGTGTCCCTCGGGGTGTCCTGTGGGAGGTGTTGCGGGAGTATGGGGTGTCTGGCCCATTGCTACGGGCCATTCGATCCCTATACAACCGTTGCAAGAGCTTGGTTCGCATTGCCGGCAATAAGTCGGACTCGTTCCCGGTGGGTGATGGGCTCCGCCAGGCTGCCCTTTGTCTCCGGTTCTGTTCATAATTTTTATGGACAGGATTTCTAGGCGCAGCCAAGTGGCGGAGGCTTTCGCTTTGGTGGCCTCAGAATCTCATCTCTGATTTTTGCAGATGATGTGGTTCTGTTGGCTTCATCGGGTGAGGGCCTCCAGCTTGCACTGGAACGGTTCGCAGCCGAGTGTGAAGCAGCGGGAATGAGGATCAGCACCTCCAAATCTGAGGCCATGGTTCTCAGCCGGAAAAGGGTGGAGTGCCCACTCCGGGTCGGGGATGAGTTCCTGCCCCAAGTGGAGGAGTTCAAGTATCTCGGGGTCTTGTTCGCGAGTGATGGGAGAAGGGAGCCGGAGATCGACAGACGGATTGGGGCTGCGGCTGCAGTAATGCAGACGCTGCACCGGTCCGTCGTGGTGAAGAGGGAGCTGAGTGTAAAAGCGAAGCTCTCAATTTACCGGTCGATCTACGTCCCTACCCTCACCTATGGCCACGAGCTGTGGGTAGTGACCGAAAGAACGAGATCGCGGATACAAGCGGCAGAAATGAGCTTCCTCCGAAGGGTGGCTGGCCTCTCCCTTAGAGATAGGGTGAGAAGTTTGGCCATCCGGGAGGGGCTCAGAGTAGAGCAGCTGCTGCTCCACATCAAAAGGAGCCAGCTGAGGTGGTTCGGGCATCTGACAAGGATGCCCCCTGGGCGCCTCCTGGGTGAGGTGTTCCAGGCATGTCCCAACGGGAGGAGGCCCCGGGGCAGACCCAGGACACGCTGGAGAGATTATATCTCTCGGCTGGCCTGGGAACGCCTTGGTATTCCCCCGGATAAGCTGGAGGACGTGGCTGGGGAGAGGGAGGTCTGGGCCTCTTTGCTTAGGCTGCTGCCCCCGCGACCCGGCCCCGGATAAAGCGGATGAAGATGGATGGATGGATGGATGGAACAACGTTCATAGTGCTACTGCAAAAAAGAATGAAAAGTCTCACTGTTGATAGTAAGGGAGAAGTTGCCATCACTGAATGCAGAGTCTGGGATGAAAACGCGGCCCTTGTTGAAGGCGTTGTAGATCCTCTGGTTGGCCCCAGGTGACATGTCCAAGACTCGTTCCACAGAATTTTCCGGGCTGCTGCGGACCAAGTCCCAGTGCACTACCCTCTGACGGTCCTTCAGTCTGTCCCGGATCCACACCATGCGGGGGCTGTGACAGGGCAGGATGGCCTTAGATCCCGCGGGAAGAGTGATGTTCTTCGCCTCCACCACTACACCAAGCCTGCTGCTGCTGCTCTGTCCCCAAGCTGACACAGAATATAAACACATGTAGTCACAAATTCAGTGCAGCAAAGATGTAAATATAAATAATCCAAAATAATATGCTGTGCCTAAAAAAAAAAAGTCTCTTACCTCCCGGCAGGAAGAGCACAGCAAGAACTGAAAAAAACAAAATCCAGGATGATTAGAGTTTTATCCTACTGATGATTTTAATTCACACAGCCTGCTGATGCTGCGTTATATACCGTAGATTTGTCTCCACATATTTCCACTGATTAATTCTTGAGAAACACTTCAAGCGCTTCCACCCACAAATTGGTTGAAGTGCCTGGAGAGTTTAGCTTTGATCTCGTACTGACCCAACACTGAAAACTTTCAGAGTCTGAGCAGATGTGGGTTCAGTGAGAGGACAATTTAAAAGAGATAGAGTGAAGCTGAAGAAACAAGCACGTGGTGAAAAGGTAACGCTTTAAAACAGAAGTTCAGCAAAGGAAGACAAAAGTAGACAAACACACCAGATGTCAACAACACACTCTGGAAATACATTTCGCTGTTTGTGTTTGCTCACTCTAGGGATTTTCCGACAGCACATTTGCTATTTCTAATGCATTTTTCCCACAGTGCTATTTCCCGTCTGTTTACTGAAAGGCGGGCAGAGATGTATGCAGCCAAAGCATACAGAGCCCCCATTCATCTCGGCTGCTGCTGGCTTGTCGCAAGGCCGTGATCCTGAGGGGATGAAGCACCAGGCTGTTATTTGGCGCACTCCAGTCAAACTCCCAAGTGTCAAAAGTCTCGGAACCAGACCAAACACCTGTTTGTTTTCACCATACCGGTACTTGTTATTATAAACTATAGAGACAAGATTTATTTCAGTAATGCAGTGAATCTTCTTTCAAGCTTTGAAATGTTTCATGCAAGTACGGTGGCAAATCAATAAATCGTCACGAGCTCGTCAGCTTTTAAAATCACAGTGATAAAAAAGATAAAAGTAAGAGAACATTAGGTTCCATTTTAAGATGAGATGACTGACTTCCTCTGTGCAGGTCATTTCAGAGGCCGGAGGCACTAACTGTAGAAGCTCTGCCCCCTCTTGTCTTAAACTGGGCCTCTGGAAGAGTTACAAGACCTCAGCCTGGGGATTTTAAGGTATGCTTATACTAAGAGGTCAGAAATATCTCAAGAAATTACACCACGAAGCACTTTCAAAATGTGACGAATAACACTTTAAATATACTGGGAGCCAGTGTTAGTGAGATAACACTGGTATGAACTGGCTCTGGTCATTTTTAAACTGTGTAAAGTATTTAGATTTACTGAATGTTATCCAGAGGAGCAAATAATGAGTGGAAACTTGCAACAATTATTGCATTGTATTGTTTTTTTGTATGCATGGTTAAATGCAGGGTTTGACATACAACACAAGTCAGTAACTGGTTTAGCAGTTTTAGCTATGTTGGCTATCTTCACCATTAGACTATGAGAATACCTCTGCTACTGTTCTTCGATGCAGTAAACTAAATAACACTTCAAGCTGGACAAAATGACTTCAGCACACACACTGGCATCAGAGAGGAGACCTCATCCTGGAAAACTTTCCTGGCTTTTCTACAGTAGGGCAAAAACTTTCCTGCAGATGGTAAAAACAAAGCGTCTCAGCCCCTTTAATTGTCTGTCATCAGACACACACAGGCTGTTGACTCATGAGGCTGTTTTAACAGTAAGACTTAACAAGGGGCTATTGAATTACTAGTGATAATAACAGACATTTGCCAAATAGAGTGCAAAATCACTGCTGTCATTTTACTCCCCAAACTCACACACGTTGAATCGCTCATTAAAATCTCAACCTGAAGGTAAAATAGCAAAACGTTTTAAGTATGATTTAAACATAAAGAATGAGTTTACTCAGCATAAAGTCTGTGATTCACCGATGTTGTTCAAGTGTGAAGTTTGCTCACAGCCCCGTCACAGGTTGAAAATAAATCAGACAAATCTGTGCAGCTGCAGACTCAGCTAAACATACAAAGATACATTCAGAGGCCTGGAGGGCTTATTGACCGTCCTGTGGAAACAGCGTGTTAGCACTGATTACGTTCACTAATTACATTCTAAACCACTGCAAACATGCTGGATTATTTGTGTATGGATTGCTTTCTGCAGATTTACATGAGTTTCATCTTCACGTGGAATAATTAGGTGACGTCTGTAATTTTGAGGTCATTTATCATGTTCAGATGATCTGATGGCGCCCAAATGTCATAGCTGCCAAAGCAACATCAGCAACATCTCAGTGTGTGGGCATCTTCTCTAACCTTATGGAGGACAAATTGAGCTCAAAATTTCAGGGGATTGCCTGCGAGGATTTTCCAGAGCATAAATATGCTACCTTATCGTGACCTTGTCATTTTCTGAGTAGCTACATGTTTACAAACTTGTTTGAGTCAAAACAGCACTTCGAATCTTTTCCATGCCCTGTTGCTTTGTGGCCGTTCATTAAGTTGAATCCAACCATCATAAACTGTGTTTATGATGGTTGGATCCCCCTCCTGCTCCCTCTCCTCCACGCCGTCTGGACTCCAAAAGACCCACTCGTGGTGAAACACTCATTACTGACACATATAATGACTGGCTGCTGGATTGTGCTGACTCCTCCACTCAGACCGCAGTTAACTGGAAACACATTGGGTTGAAGCCATAAAAAATCCCAGAGTCACAAACTATGGCCTGTCTACTGTATCAACATGCCGGGCCCAATCTGATTGCATTTGATCTATTTTATTGAATAGATCACTTTGAACAAAAAAAGTTAGAAAGTGTACAGGGCCGTAGTTTGAGATTAGATGTTCATACCTACAAGGGGCTTTAAATGTAAAAATAACATAAAAAAGGTTAAAATGATGAAGATCATTGGTTATCAATACAAAGCATGAAAACACATTACATTAATCTTGCATCGGTTAACTGAGTTTGGAAAAATGCGTGTACAGCAAAAACAAAACCCAAAAAGCAGTGAAAAATACAGATGCAAGATATTTACAGTTACATATAATAGCTTACAGAGACTCTGTGAGCGAAGAATAATGAAAAGGATCAGAAAAGTATTTAGCTGAGGCAAAGCAAACCTGGCAAAGGAGTCTGCTTTTGTTACCGACTGACCTGGATGCAATTATGGCACAAAGAAAAATTTAGCAAGCGTCTTTTTTTTTTCTTTTAAAAGTGAGACGACTTAAGAGGACTTCACTTACTCTGAAGGAGAGCCATGTCGAGGAGGAACTATTTATCAAAATTGTCAGATGTTAAAAGCCCGTCAGAGGAGGTTCTTGCAAGAACTGATAAAGGAGCGCCTGAAGTTCACCCAGCAGCAGCAGGACTTTGTGTTCATGCAGACTGAGTCTACACAAGTCCCACCCTCCGCTAGCCAATGAAATCCAACACTGCAATAGTGCTAAACACTTCACAAATATCCGCACTAAATTGCACAATTGCATTTTGTTATAGAACACTGGTATCTTAACTGCATTTCGGATAACTGCACCCAAAAACACAAATCTCCGTTAAACCAAACACTTTACAATAATCCCAAAATTTTAGTGCGACTGACAGCTGCTAGAAAATCATCTTATAATGAAACAGATGATTTGCAGCTTTTAAATTAAATATTAAGTGATAGCTACAATGTATGTGGTTACGTTGGCATTTTATTTTGTTCTACGTGTCCCACATGAAGAGTTTTTTCATGTTGGAAACTTCCACACCACTTTCTTCCTTTGTGAGTTATTTGCAGCATAAACTTCAGTTAGCATTATTTGCACAATACTGCCATCTACAGTACAACAAGAAAAAGAACAATTGCTGAAGTAGCTGACACTGAAAGTCAGCCTGGAGGTGAAAAAAACAAAAATAGAAATTCAGACACATCACACCTTGAGCTTCACAGAGGGAGTTCTTTATTAGACTATCTACACCATTATTTAGCTCATCACTCAAATATGCTTTAATTAAAGTGAAAAGCACACACGGCAGGTTGATTGTTAGAACAGTGTGATGTGTGGAGAGTCATCCAGGGTAAACGTTGGGACGCAGACTTTAATCAGAATTTTTAGTTCCTTCTGTTTCCATGCTGTTTAATGAAGATCCTAGGTGTGCTCCATCCCTCTGGAGCCTTCTTCAGTCCCGCTCGCATCCAAATCTTCTTCAGATCCTCCTCAAAGCGTTTCTGTATATAATAAAGACACAAAGCTGGCTGTTTTATATTCATCTAGCTTTGGAAAACTGTAACTAGTGCAAATCAGACACACAATGATGAATTGGAAGGAATAAAACAATGATTGCATTTTTTATCAAACCTCAAGACATCATAGTGGGAAAAAAAAAGAAATGGTCTGATAGATGTGAAAGGAAAGTCCCACCTGCTTCTTCTTTCCTCGGCCCTCCAGCACCCTCTTTCTCAAGAACTTAGTCCGTTTTTGCAGCTTCTTGTATTTATGCCGGTTCATCTTCCGCCGCCGTATCTCTAGAACATTCTTACATCTGAGTGGTGTTACTGTACCCTCCCCGTCTTCCAAAACGGGGACGGAGATAGGCGGCAGCACCTTCTCCTCCAGCAGCTCTACATCCTCCTGTGGCTGAGTGGACTCCAGCAGCGGAGGGAGGGAGTAGCGTAGTGAGAGCCAGCTCTCCAGGGGACTTACTGACAGTTTACGTGGTATGAGAGCCTCGTCCAGCTCCGGCTCAAGCTGGACCCATCGCGGAGGGGACCTGTTGTCTGCCGCTGTTGAGTAGTTTCTCAGTTTTTGATGACGTGAAGGGCAGTAAGCAGAAGCAGCTGGTTGTAGACATCCATTCAAAGTTTCTCCATGAGCTTGAAGTGCACCTTGTCATTAAGGGGAAGAAAAAAAGTCAGATTTTAATGAAATAGAAAACATAGTATTGAATGTAGGCAGACAGATATTTGGCTATTTGTTCTTACTCACAAGTTGCTTTGTGTAATAGGCTGAGACGAGGGATGATCTTTGAGGCAAACATTGTCAGTGGTTATCCAAACAAGGTCATCAGGAATGAGCTCACTGGTCCCTGGTCCTGTGGCAATAAAAAAAGACAAAGTATGGTCTTACTCTGCTCTGTCACAGCAATCAAACTAGTAATGTAACAGTAACTTCAGACTAGGGCTGGACGATATGGCCTAAAATCCATATCACGGTATATGAAGCATGCGGGGTAACGATATATATCGCGATATATTCTTTTCTTCTGTATGACGTATTTTACACACTATAAGGCGCACTTAAAATCCTTTAATTTTATCAAAAATCAACAGTGTGCCTTATGTATGAATTCTGGTTGTGCTTACTGACCTCGAACCGATTTTATGTGGTGCACAGAAATCTATCAAAAAATGTTTTAGTGTGGCTTTGGTAAGCCCACCGCTTGATGGATTGCCGGAGCATTACGGCTGCCGTAGTCAGGAGCCTTGCGGAGTGATCCAAAACTGGGTCCAAAACTCCGACACCTTTCAGGTCCCAAAGTCAAACGAACACTGCGGCATCACTGAGAGTTAAAAACTAGTAAAGTTGTGGAGTTGTATTTTGTCTTGCAGAAATTATATCGTCAGTTATATTGTTATCGCAAATTTTCAAATATATATCGTGATATATATTTTTGACCATATCGCCCTGCCCTACTATTTAGTCTATAAAACAGGGTTCACTAAAGCACCAGTCACACATGCCTAGAGACTAGACTGTGACCCCCTGGTAACAGTGCAACTACTGGTCACTTATCCATGTGCCAGCCACCTAGTGAAAATTTGTAATTTCAGCCTTTTGGCGGTTTCTTGCCATCTGCAAAGATTGCGGGTTGCTGAATGAAGTCTACGTTCATCTGACCGAGATTTTAGGTTCCAGAGTTTTCAGCAAAACTCGCTGCTGATGAAGACTGATAGAGGCACCTGAGAGCCCCACAAAAAAACCCCAACATTTAACTTTATGTAAACTGTCTTGTCCAACCAAGCTGTCTAATATATCACATTTCATAGAAAATATTGTTCAAATTGCTGCAGATGAATATTATGTTATTCTAGATGCAGAGTAGCTGATTTATGCTAATTTAAGACATGTTTATGAAAGAATGCTGAGAGTAATGCCAACTATTTTCTGGCCCTTTTCTTGTTTACTAATTTTGTGACTTGTTCCAGAGATAAAAACAACAACAACAACAAACATTTGTTTTAGTTCTCCAACCATAGAAATATTAGGTAAAAGCACTTCAGAATCACTTTATCTATTAAGTTCATACATGGAACTAACAAAACAAATTTACTTTTCCTCTGGCATTACACTCACACATAAATACAGTAAAATAACTATTTGCCGTCACATGCATAAAATAATGCAGAAAAAAAAAAGATTAATAATACCTTTTTAATATATGTTACCGGATGTTAAAATTTGAATTGGATTTCACTGCAAAAATGTGAAACATTTTGACCCTTGAGCTGGGAACTGGCTGTTCTCAGGTTCTTAACCTGTAGGTCTCACTGGTTTCCACTGTAGCAAATTATGTTTCCAGTAATTAATGTTTTGGCTAGTAAAGCTGCGTGAAAACTGCCTTTAGCCATCTCTACTTTAAGAGTTACCCTAAGTGCTGGGACACTGTGAAAGGCTTATATAATGACTGTTATCAAAACCCAGAAATAGTGGATGCTAACCTCCCTCCAGGTTTAAATCAGCGGATAATCAGGCGCCCAACAGCGGGTGATTTAAAAATGAAAATAAAAAGTCCAAACGGTAAGATAGTAAGTAAATAAATAAATAAATGAAATAACAGAGACCGAAGGAAATTAAAGAATTATGTAATTGCCAACTGGCTCATCATGGCTAAACAGGCGCGTTAACCAGCAGCTCCACTTTGGACGAGAAAGCCGCCAAAACGCTCAAATATTAAAAGCTAAGGATAGAATTTTTCTGCCTTTAACTACTTGGTGGCATGTTTATAACAACTTCGTTTAATTAAAGAAAGAGTTGGGTTACCTAGTATTACTATGACCCGAGGTTCCGTCTTCAATGTGACTTCAACTAACTACTTCCGCTCCGTGCGACACACATTTAAGTCGCTTCCGCTTTCTCCGTGCTGAGAAAGGTTCCGCCGAGTAGATTTTTATTCCTTAAGGCTTTGTTTTGAAACAAAATGCCCATTCTTCTTCTTCTTCTTCTTCTTCTTCTTCTTCTTCTTCTTCTTATTATTATTATTATTATTATTATTATTATTATTATTATTATTATTATTATTATTATTATTATTATTATTATTATTATTATTATTATCATCAGTAGTAGTAGTGGTAGTAGTAGCAGTAGTATTACAAAAAGCCAGGACCATGAGAGCACAATAGTTCACTCGATGGATAAAGTAGAGGAGGAGCTGGAGGTCTTTTATCCTGATATTACCAGGGATTTTGTTGGTGTAATTTTTTCATACCATCCCTGACCAAACAAAGAGAATTTAACATCACTGGTACTTTTGTAATTTTCTTGTCGGGCATTTTCTTAATTTCTATTTCAAGGTCTTTATATTTGAAGAGTTTTTCTCTAACATTCAGAGTGAATGTTTCTTTCAGTAGGGATAGAAATGTCTGTTGGTCTGGATTTCTTTATCACTTTGCATTGTCATGCTCCACAGTGTTTCATCACTTTTATAATTTTATTAGTAGTATTAGTGGTACGAGTAGTATTAATATTAATATGTATTTATTTATTTTTAAGATTAGTTCAAGAAGGGCTCAAATTCTTATACATATGGTGTGGTAGGCTGACAAATCCAGTGCATCGCTCAGGTCTCCACCCAGCCACTTTTCTTTTGCTAGCGCACATGGTGTCTGCATGCTGCAGCTCACAGTTAGCTCCACACATGGAGAAAATATAGTTTAAAGAGTGGAAATAATTGACAAAGAAGGTGGAAGATAAGGCAATAAGGCCATAAAGGACTATTTAGCACCTCCTGGATGTCAGCTCACGAGGTTTGTGTATTTTAAATGTTTTATTTTCTGTAATTAAGGATTTTTGATTGATTGAAACAGTATGCAGCTGGAGTATTTCTGGATCTCAAGAAAGCATTCGACACAATCAATCATGACATATTAATTAATAAACTGGAACGGTATGGGATCAGGGGGGTTGTACTGCAATGGGTGAAAAATTATTTAAGTGACAGGAAACAATTTGTGAAGCTGGGTGTCCATTCCTCATCATGCTTGGACATTGCTTGTGGTGTTCCACAAGGCTCTGTACTGGGTCCAAAATTATTTATTATCTATATAAATGATATTTGTAAGGCATCTGATATATTAAAATTAGTATTATTTGCAGATGACACAAATATTTTTTGTTCTGGGGGGAATCTAAAGGAGCTGCTGGATACAATTACTTCAGAAATGTGCAAAATTAAAAAATGGTTTAACAGGAACAAACTATTGCTAAATCTAAGTAAAACTAAAATTATCTTATTTGGGAATTCCCTTAGAAATGCACAAGTGCAGATTCATTTAGATGGTGTGGAAATTGAAAGAGTACTTGAACATAAGTTTCTTGGTGTGATTATAGATGATAAATTAAACTGGAAGTCTCATATAAATCTTATAAAAATAACAAAATTTCAAGAAGTGTCTCAATCTTGAGTAAAGTAAAACACATTCTGGACCACAAATCACTCCACATTCTCTATTGTTCCCTGATTGCACCGTATTTGAATTACTGTGCAGAGGTTTGGGGCAATACTTACAAATGTTCGCTATCATCAATCTTTATATTACAAAAAAGGGCCATAAGGATAATCCATAAAACTGGTTACAGAGATCATACAAATCCACTATTCTTAAAATCAAAAATTCTAAAATTCACAGATCTGGTTCATTTTCTCACAGCACAAATTATATATAAAGCAATAAATAACTTTAATATAAAAAAAAATATTAAAAAAAATATATAAAAAAAAAATACACATGACATATAATGTAATTGCAAGGAGGTATTTCTGTAGTCTATTGATACTAGATAGTGGAAAAGGGGTGGGATTAAATAAGCTTATACTTCTTTCTGCTCCTTTTTGAACAAGAACGTTATTTGGAGTTGTGGTTGCTCGTTTTCCTTTTGTTTTGCTTTGTTCATTTGTCTCTTTTAATTCTATTTTGTTGTACTTTTTCAACATGTTCAAAATAAAGATTCAATCAATCAAAAATTGACACTACGTACAAGAGCGCATTTTGATGTGATGTTTTGTTTTATTGTTTTATCCGTGAGCAGTTCTCACGGGTTGCCAAGACCAGAAAAAACCCTGTTCTATACTACATCGTGCGTACTTCAATCCTAGAGGGTGCTACACTTACTTATTAGCGTATTGTTGTTTTTTTTTAAATTAACTAATTAGTATTTTATGCTACTACTAATGTGATGAATCTTCAGGCAATTATCAGTATATAAAACTGAAACATTGAGCATGTTCAAAACTTGGATTTTCCTATTTCTCTTGCAAGTCTGTACATTTCTAAAACGCCTGTGGCCGGCACTTATGTGGCTTGCAATTGTTGGGAAAAATTCGAAAACTAGTTTCGGTTATGGCTCAGTTTTATTTCCCTTTAACTCATTAAATCTGAATATGTGTCTTTCCTCCATGTGGCACAGTTGCATAACCAGGGAATTCTCCACTTTTAGATCGCTCTAGTTTTGAAAGCTTGTGGGCAGCCACATCGAATCATTTATTCATGGGGGTTTCTCGCTCAGCTTTCATTAAGTTTGTGGGAAATGGAACACCTACAGTATGAAGGCATTTCTCCATATGATTTCTACTATCAGGCATTGAGACAAATAGTATTTGTGTGAGAAGAAAAGGATGGAAAGATGCTACAGCTAAGTAGCTTTCACTAAATGTTGTAATGCAACACAAGGAAAGAAATATGCAATAGATGGTAAAGTTCTCAGGGTATTTATTTACAAAAACCAAAAATAACATCAAAGACAAAACATTCATTTCACTGTAAATCCTGCTGCCCATAACTTGTTTGCTTCACTAGCTATGCTTACACCATCAGTGTGCAACATAAGGCAACTGAAATGATCAGCTGGATGTACTGTGAGATTTCCCTTTAACAGAACAGTCTCTGAAATTATCTTAATTTATAAAATCCTCTCAAAATATTTCAAATTTGAGGTTATGGAAAAACAAAATAAAAAATGCAAAAAAATTAACTTGGCAGTAATTGGTCAATCCTATTTTGAATTATCTGCCTATACATTACACATACAGTCCTCAAACTTAACATCTATTTACAAAATCAGTAGTGGTATTTAGCGTTTTTGTCTTGCTTTAAAAGCAAATAAAGGTTCACTGTTTCATTATATATCTGCATTGCAAATTTACTGCACTCAATGAAATCCCAACCCCTGAAATAGACAGAGCTTTACAGATGACAACAATATAGTTCACACCAAAACAACACAGACAGTACAAGCATATGACTGGCTGTTTGTAGTCTTTGTAGTCACCATAGAGGTACAGCATAAATACTACTTTAAAAGGAACCAAATCAATAAATAAAAAAGTACATTAGAGAGAGAAAAAAAAACAGCATAATGTTGAGAGCTATCTCCATATCAACATTTAAGACGGACAAATCAGTTAAATCACTCATTGATTGGTACAGTATGTTTATACATTAGCAGATTTTAAAGATTTATGCCACAAATTTTTAAACTAGTGTGCTTAAAATTATTCTAAATGTATTAGTTTCACATTTAATCTAATACTGCTTTCCCGTTATTGGCTGCAGAACACGTGAGTGAAAAAAAGTGAGGTAAAAAAAACTGAAGGCCAGGGAAATTGTTTAAATTATAAGGCCATTTCAAGGTATTTACAATACAATGCTATCTTTACCACAAACTATGATGTTAAGTTTGGTAGGTAAGAGTGGGCCCTGGAGCAAAGAACACAGTTATTTGCTGCAGTTACACTTGTATTTTACCCAGAAAATAATCACATTAACAGCAATGTTAGAACTTTTTATCACATTGGATATTTTGTGACAAAATACTCAAATCTGATGCCAAATATTTTGTATAACACGTACACTGGAAATCTTCATTAAGCCAATATCGTGGTTGATTTGGTAAAACCATCCAGGCAGTTCACTTGTTGCATCAACAGTCCTTCACTCAGTCTCAACAGAGAGCACAATGGCACTGTCTTTACCGTGTATAACCAGCACACCTCGGCTTTAACGAGACAACTCAGACAAGGTAATATCTCATACAAATAAAACAATTATATTTGTGCATTTTGGAACAAAGGTCAGGTTATAAAAAAAGAGGCAAAGAACAGAGTGGAAGGAAAGAACACTGTGCAAAAGCTGAGCCCCTCTGTGCATCATCCACTCCAGTGTCCTCCAGGTTTCTCTAGATATGCTGAACTCTGGCCTCACCGAGCAGCGGACTGGCCAGGCTTTTTCTCTTTTTTTCATCTTCTTTCTCATTTTCCTTCTCATCACTGGTCATGGCGAATGCCTGCACTTGTCTCATCTCCCAGAAGGATTGTGACTTATGGGAATGCTTTTGGAAGAGAAGAAAATTCTGGTCAAAACTTTAATACAAGTGTAAGAATGTATAGTATTCATATAATTAGTGATATTTAAAAATAAATCCAGTTTTGCCAAAACACAGATTTGCTTTCTTTTTGTTTATTCCTCAGTACTGTTGACGAGGATTATGTATAAAACTAAGACAGAAGACTGTTGTATAACAAATGCTCACAAGCAGCATTTTGGTTTAGTGCATGTGGATACTGTGTTTCGGAACCATCTGTAAATAGTAAACCTGTGGATTAAAGCCATAAGTGTGCAGAGAGGAATTCCAACCTGAAGATGGAGATCCAGGACACTACCAGGTGAGTTGAGCTAACAGTTCTGCACACGGAGCAGTGAAAATAAAAAGAACGGTATCAGTAACAAGTCACAGAAATTAGTGCAGCACTGCAGAACAGTAAAGCAGAGACTGTATTGGTCTATAGGAACTGGTCAGTCTTACAGAAGAGCATACATTTGTTGTGACTGCAAATTAAAAGAAAAAAGTGCAATGAACACAAATGAAAGCACAAGATCTTAGTATAGAGCTGGCTGATTACTCACTGATGAGGACTGCTGATTGTGTGATCGTTCCAGTTTCATCCCCTTTGCTCGATCAGGTTTACCAGGCCCTGAAGGATAGGTTAGCAATGTGTGAAAAGACTCATACCTGATATAGACAGTTATATAAATATTAAATGATACAATATGAATCATTTATGTTTTGGAAAAAAAAGAAAGCTTTTACTTGTTTTGCAGAAGAAATAGAAAGTCAACTTTATTACACGTTAAAGAGGTTAGATAAAAGACTATACTTGCTAATTAATATTCTGAAAAGATAGTTGCATATCAATTTCTCATTATATATTACACTTGTAAAAAATATTATTTTTTATTATATGTTAACATCCTCATTACAATCACAAAGCTACATGATTATTTATTAGCTTCTTATTACAATAAGTCATGAATTGAATGCATTAATTATGCATTGCTTAACCATGGGCTTTCTTCACTTTAACCCTTCCCTTTAAACTTTTAATACGCTGGACCTTGTTCACAAAGCTGTCTCTCTCACCTGGGGAGCTCCCACGACTGGTGGTAGTAGTGTTACTGTTGTTGTCCTCCAGCCAAGTGTTGTAGGGGAAGGAGTCTCGCTTATGTGGTGTTCCAGCAGATGACAGACTCTCCTGGAGAATATGGCAAGGTGACCAAGAAAACCAGATTATGTAGATTATAGTGAAAAAACAAAAATGTGATAGCTTAAATACAATTTATAATTTGTGTTTCTACATGTAGTACATATACAGGATACACTGCTTACCATGCCTGTGTCGTATTCCTCTGTTGCCTCTGTCTCATTCTCCTCCACCACACTAGCAAAGCTGCTGGCATTGGAGGACGAGCGGGAAAGGTCGTGGGCCTCAGGGATGGATGCGGCCCTGCCAACAAGATAAGAACTACACCCTGGGTTAACAACTCCAACCTGATTTTATCTTATGTATAGTGATACTACATGTTAACCTAAGGGAGGATTACCCAGCAGTTACACAAATACAGGAATGGCAAAACATGCTATTTAAAATTTTCAGTGAGTGTCCAGGGGATATGGTAGGAGCCTGTTTATTATATATACCTGTTCTTGGTAGTTGTGAGCACCTCAGGAGAGCTCTGATTGGATGAATTGTCAGATTTGGGATCTTGAGAGGCGTGGCCACTGTCAGGTGTCTTCTGAGTGTTTGGGGAGTTATCTCTACTGCTACAAGTTAAAAAAATAGTGTGAAAAATAGGAAAAAAAAGTTATTTTATGTAGACGATGGTCTACAGGTATATGCTATGTAAATGATCACAGGAATCTTCTCCCACCTCTTCTCCTGGACTTCTTGAATGTTTTCAATGCCGATGGCACTGCTTCGCCGGGAGCTGAAAGGGCCAGACTTTTTCCTAGTTGGGCTTTTCCCTGGGATTATCAGAGACTGACAGGGAAAGAGGAAAACCGTTCAGGGACAATGCCAAAATATTTCCAATACCTTGTATAATAAACTAGGTTCGTTTCAAGAGCTTATCACTTTAGGTATTTATGACTGAGGAGAGCTAATGGTTACTTTGACCACTGAACCATTCATTTGTCGTGTACTGTATCATAGAGAACAGTTTGGCAAAATTTCAAAAACATATCATCCTGAATTACCAGGCTGAAGAGTAACACTGCTCCCTCCGAGCTGTCAGTATGATGAAAAAAGTGTTAAAATATGCTTTTAGCAGCTTAATGACAAGCCCTGGTGGCAGTCTTTCAGCCAGAACAGAGCACACTAAGGCGGGAGATGAAAGATGGGTTTAAAAGCTCCAGAGCCTAACACTAAATATGCTTTCTCAGCATCTGCTTTGTTCGTTCAATCTCCCTTTTAATGCTCTCGAAATGAGAACTTTAAAAAAAAGAGGCTTTTATTTAATGTGGCTTCAAAGAGCAGTGGGGGTGCAGGGGGCGTTTTTCACAATTTCTCTGTAAGGGGCTTATTAAATTATAAATATTCATTATTTTTTAACAAATACAGAATTAAGCACACTGGAATGAAACTATAGAGTAAAACTGTAGCAGGTGTGCACATACTGCAGTAAAGCAGAGAAGAGAATAAGAGTAGAAGCAAATACTCTTAATAGTTCACACATATATTAGTCTAGAAAATATAAAAGATTGGACTTGCTAAAGCAACTAATTCACTGGAAAATGGGCAGGACTATGTTCACAGACTAAAATGATGATGCCTTTTAAATAATATATCCTGTCTGTAGCACACAGTTTCTGATATACACATTAGGGAGCTGAAATGTGCAGAGAAACATGTTTGGCTATGATGCAAAGGAGCCATGCAAACAAGAAAAGGAAACAAAGACGGAAAGCAAGTAGTTGGAGAGTAGTTAGAATTAGACATGAACCTCTTCTACTGTTCCTATCCCTATGGCACTGCCTCGGCGTCCATATTTACTCGGACTTTTGCCTGGGACAAGCAATGACTGATAAAAACAGTGAGAAAGAAAGAGACAGAAAAAGAGAGAAGAGACAGAAGAGAGAGTGGTGATGACATATGAAAAAACAAGGAGAGGTGGGAAAAAGGGGGAGGAGGGGAGAGAAAACATGAGATATATACAAATACATATGAGATATCATGCAGTAAGTCATGTTGTCCAAACAAACTACGAAAGGCGTGTTAGCTGGAGAATACAGGGGGAGATATTTTGGTTCCATGGGTGCGACTCAGGCAGCTGAATGGGAGAGAGTTATGTGAGCTGTATGTCTGAAAAAGGAAAAGGAAGGTAAATTCAGCGGAGGAGGGCACACAGCATGTTATACATTAGGAATCAAATCAAGACTGGCTTATGAACAAACAGTAAGCTCATCAGTCATACTCACTGATGAAAGATATTATATAAAAGTCTAATATGTCTAACACAGAGAGAATTAACTTAATCAGTTTATATAAGATACACAGTATCTCTCAACATATACCCTACATATAACAGACAGGCCACCATATGTAGTCACTACTGATGGAAAACTTGTAACTGTAACTAAGGTAACAGTCATATTTTACTTTCAACTGTGAAAAAAAAAGAAAAATAAGTGTCCAAACACAGACTGTATACAAAAGCTAAACCTAGTTTTCAAGGCTTTTTGATTACAAAAAGAAGTTCACTTTCATCAAAGTGTACAAGAAAACAATCCTTGACTCCCTCCATGTACCCACTAAGCATGTTCTGAGTTAGTTTTTGATCTGTGTGTTAGGTTTTTAATCATCGCTTTCAGGTGTTATTGAATACAAATTTATGTTTATTTTGCAAATTATAGCTCCCATGGTTCTCTGGGAAAAATATAGAGCAGGGTGGGCCTTTCAGATTGGGCTTATCTTATAATTGCCAAGCTACTGAGTGCCCCCCAGTTTCATAATGGGAGTTAGTCCATGCTCATGAAATCCAGTTTTTAAAAAAAAAAACAACTCAAGGCTTTAAGAAAAAGGGGCACCAACCTCATGGTGGCTGTGTCTGTCTTATATATGCAGCATATATGTGCACAAGTTTAGTTACAGCAGTATTTCTGAATAAATTATTTAAACTGAAAAACACCTGAAAAGATTTACAACTTTTCCTCTTGATGACATAAATATCAATTTCCCCAAAAAATGAATTTAAAATCATTGCGTGATTATTAAAAGAAAAAATGTAAGCATACCCACACATTATACACACTATCACACAAAGACAACTCCAACCCATGTTAGAAATGAAGTGATCGCTCATTAACAATGCAGATGCATGGGCATTTAAATCACGTGAACACAATTAGAAAAAAATGCTTTAACCCATTCAGCTTGTGTCCTAAACATATCCACTTTCATGACTGTTAAGTCAATCCGTTTTGGTAGTGGTAGACAATGTGCAACCTTTGCAAAGTGACAGTCAAGTTTAAGACTCAGGCATAATTGCTTCCCGTGTCCAAGTGTGCAGTCGCTCTCTCGCTGTGAGAAGTTAGTGCTGCAGGCAAGTGAAAGAGAAGGGGGTATGAACTCTGTTAGATCTGCAGAGGGGGAGGCAGAAGCAGCGAGGCTCACCTCGCCGTAGGTACTGGAGGAGTGGGACTGTACTTACTATCCCTGGGAATTTAGGGCTCTCTGCGGGGTTGTGGTTAAAGTTGCCGCTCAGGCTAGTGGAGACTGTGTGCGGCTTCTTGAAAGTAAGACCCATGGCATCCATAGACTGGCTTCTGCTGCGCATCACCCTCTACAGAGAGACGAGGAGGAGGAGATACATTCAGATGGTGCTGACCTCTCTGACCCCTCGGTATCACTGAACAGGCCAAGAGGAGCCTGGGGGCTGTCCCTGAACACTGACCACTACAGGCAGAGAGCACTGGCCAGATTCTAATTCTAACAGACAAGAAAGCGACAGAGAACACTAGTATGCTTTAGTGCCTGAAGGAGGTTCAGATGAGTCATTTTTATTTAGGTAGGTGATAAGAGAAGAGAGTGGGAAGTAGAAGGGCCAAGTGGCTCAAAGATGTCTGACCACACTGAGTCTAATCAGAGCCAGAAGAAGTTTAAAGCCCAGTGCACCTTTTTACGAGCATGAAATAATGTGGAGAGGCAGAGGCGTCTGATGATGAAAGGAAATTATCCGTTCCATCCACATTCCCCAAATTATGACACATGAAGATGATAGGACCATATAGATACGTGAGCGGTGGCACTGAAACGTGGCGAATCACAAAACAACTATAAAGCATGAAGAAGAAAAGCTGGGAAGCAGAGAGCGGTATGTTCCAGGAGGACAGAGCAGCAGAGCTTCTCTTCATTCAGATACAGATTAAGAAAAACCTTCTACAGCTCAGTCTGCATATAGACAAGAACAGAAGAGAAATACTGCCAGAGAGAAGTCGCGCTCATGTTCACATAAAAAAAACATCTCTCAACAGGTAACAATGAATACTAATTAGAGATGCCACTTTACAGGCTAATATTAAAATGTAATTTAATACTAAAAGTTTGACATTTTTGAGAAATATACTGATTCCTGTTGGGAGTTAGATCAGAAAATCAGTCTCAAATCTGTCTGCAGTATAGTCACAGCTAGCAGTGGGTTATCTCAGATCAGCATAAAGGCTAGAAACAAAGAGCATACTGGCACCTCTAAAACTTACTAATTAATACATTATCCAAGGGCAGAAATCGCTGGTTTTGTATGGAATAAAACGACTGAGTTGTCTGAGAACACTGTTTGCCTCTGAGGCAGGTGGAGCTTCTCTCTTTTATCAGTGTTTTTGCTAAGCTAAGCTGCTGAGCTTGAATTTAAATGATGTAAATAAGAAAGCTCCTTTTGTTTTGCTTGTGCAAGTAAAACATAAAACCCTAGTTTCTAAAACAAGACTTTGAATATGCAAACTAGCTTCAACTTTTTCTTTCTGAGAGTTCCAGTGAAGCTGTCGACCTGAAGCTCCAGCCTCTGCTTTTCCAGTTACCTTAAAAGACTCAAAGAAGCCTCCTCCTCCAGCATTCCCATTTTCCAGCTTGTCGTCCTCTCCTCCAACACCCATTATGGCCTGGCTGTTTAAGTGGAGCTCCTCATAAAGAGTCTCCAACAAGGCCGATCGTGTTCTCTCCTGTCGCGCACACACACACACACACACACACACACACACACACACACACACACACACACACACACACACACACACACACACACACACACACACAGAGAGAGAGAAATGAGGCAGAGGGAAGTAAATAAAATTTTTAAGGCTGTCAAAAGACGTAAAATGTTTTAAGTCTTTCTTAGAAACTTACCTCCAATTTGGCAAATTTCTCAGCTTTGTAGCAGGCATATTCTGCATTGATTAGCTTAGTAAAAAGGAATTCATGGAATTCGGGGCCCTGCAAAAAAGGATTAGTGAGGTAAGGCATCTTCTCGGAAACTAAAAGATGATCAGTGAGGTCAAAGATCTTCATCTTCTTACTTTTTTAAAGATGGCAGGGTTTGGGAGGGCGGGGCCAAAGAAAGGTACATCATCCCGTGCTGTAACTGACACCTAGAAAGGAAGATAAAGATGAAGTGCAATAAATGCTTTCAGGAGAAAACGTCATAAATGAGAGGAAGCGGGTTACCTTGTAGAGAACATTGTCGGAGCAGGGGTTGACCACTTGGACTACAATGTAAGCGTGGAGAAAGTTGGAGGCGATCATGTCTGGTACAAAGGGAGTATTTTCTTCTTGGAAAACGATGGCGACAATGTCATTTCCTATGTGCCTTTTTCTCTGCAACTGCAACATAACAGCCCAACAGCAACTTAGTTTTATACATAAATATATATACATATTTTATATAAAAGGGTGTAAATGATTATTTTCTCATGTAACAATTGACACAATGAAAGGAGACAAATGCCAAGCATTAGATGAAATGTATGAACAAAGTTAATGCTCCCTGGAACTCCCTCCCTGGAAAAACAACTGGTTTTTCTACTGATTACTGTTAGTATCATATTACTGATAACACAAAGTTAGCTAACCAGGAATATTTCCAACTGAAAACATCTAAAAGGATTAAGTGGGATGACAATTACACAGCATTTGCGTTAAAAAAGAAAAGACTACACAAATGTCTTTAATTTCTAGCACCAAATAAAGGCAAAGTCTGAATCTTTACACTACTAAGTCTATGAAACACCACCAGGGGGTGCTGTTTCCTCGATGACAACCTCCACAGAAACAGTTTGCTCAAAGTAGCCCATATGTAGCACTCACTGCTGCAGGAGAGGCTGAACATACAGGCATTGGTCTTATCTCTGTTTGTGGATGGCTTGATAGTAAATGATAGCATTTTTCATCTTGCGATCCTCAGTTTTTGTGTGAATGTGTGAGATAAAAGAGAAAAAAAGTTGCTGCGTGAGCAATGCAGTGCTACATCTCAGCTTTAAATCATCTTGAGGAATGAGTGCTGCTCACAGACGCAGACACCAAAGCATTTGCTGAAGTAATATATCTCAAATACCAGGGAGTTGTGTTGTTTTGTTTTGTTTTTTTGTAATTTTATACTGCAGGCTTTTTGCACAACAGGGATGCACATATGCAAAATATGGTTCTGTGATGCCCAGAGGGAACCTGCCTAACCATCCTTTGAATCATAAAAGGTGTGTTAGTCTGGTATTGCATTACAGTACCTGCTGGGTGTCCCCCTCTGTGTAAGGCAGCTTTGTGGACACATGAAACATGACCTCTTTGTTGCGGTAGTTGCAGTAGACAGATTCTGTGCCAGTCTGCCCGTGAGTCACATCTAACCCTCCGCGGAAACTGCAAGCACACAGAACCATGTCTAGGAGGATATTCTCCACCATCACTGCAGCAGCGTCACCACCTTTCATGAAGCTAGTCTGATGTAAATTGTAGTGGCATTATGTTATGAAATATTAGATGGGGGATATCGAATGCTTTCAAACCACTGTGAGGACTTTACCCTTTAAAGTTATGCAGCTCAATTTTCTCTCCGAGAAACTCCAGGAATTCTACAAAGGCATGGCTCTCTTCGTTGTTGCCAAACAGCTCTTCCTCTGAAGTCTGTAACAAATAAAATTAATTTTAAAAATAAATAAGCGAGCGAGCTTTTTGCAGAACGATGAGAACAGTTTGTATGAGTACTGCATAGTTTGCAGATAGGTTCCTAATGACAGTGACGATATCTGAGAAGAAAAGGGAAAACTCATTATGGTAAGGTAAAATTGTTTTTGCTAAATAGTCAGCAGTGGCACAGTGAGAGCTGTATGTTGCAAGTGTTATTTTTTTCTGGAACAGATCACTGGGGTCAGTAACTAGAAGCGAGACAACGTGTATCCAGTGTGTGTTTTGCACTTTTGTTCAGACACGGTGCATTTGCATTTGAGATAGCAGAGGTTGTTCCAATTAATTACAAAAGTAGGTAGAACATTTGAAATAAGGCTTTAGGAAACATTATGATTGTGATGGACTGCTGATTATCAATTGTCAGTAACTAGAGCTATGATCTGAATAAAAATGCCTCCTTTAAAACAAAGGGATGCTAACAATACCTGGGACAAGGTCCCACGGCTCATTTCACTATTTATGATTTGCTTTCTCTGTGCAGTGAGCCTATTTGATCATGCCTGAACATCCCTCCTGAATGTAAGAGGGTCTTTTCTATCTTTGTGAGAAGGCCAATTAGATCATTTAACATGTTTAACAATACATTTCAATTTCTGTAGTATTTGCAAAATCAAAAGAAAAGATTTCTACACAGTGATGTCTCGATTTAAAGGTAGAAAAGCACTCAACACCTCTTTTGCCACCCCACATAGTAAACAAGAGGGCTGTGATTGCCTCAGAAAATGAGAGGGTGTGCTGAAGGCAGCCACAATGACTGGGCTTAAGTGAAAGCCATAATTAAGACCACAGAGGACCAAGTATAATAAGCTTCCTTAAAAATGGATGCAAGTACTTCTACAACACTGCTTTTGCACCTGATCACATCCAGGCTTTATTGCTTACCTGTCCAAACTTTTGATAGATGACTCCAAACTTAAAATTGTTGCTTATCACATGTTCATCGAAAGTAACAATAAGTCTTGAAGCCTGCAAAAATCACAGATATAACGTTAAAGAAGATGTATATGGCTATATCTAATTATATTTATCTGCATATATGATTTATTTCTCCTGTGTATACAAGATGTTTTTTTCCTTTTCTTTTCTCTCTCTCATTTTTCTTTTGCTAACATGCTTCAGTGCAAAGGTTGATAAAAACCTCAATCCCATTCAAAGATGTACTGAAAAGTTTGACTGAAGGTAATATGAGGCTTGCAGTATATTATTAAATATGAAATTCCATCCTTTCCCCTTCAACTGTAGGATATTGCTTAAAGCAGCTGTGAAAAAATCTAACCAGATGCTGAAAGCTCATACTTCTGGGCCTAGAAAGAAAACCCTGAAAATCTGTGATCCAGAACTTACTTTGGGATAAAGGACAGGATAAAAGCGGTCCACGTTGACCTCTTCGCAGACAAGCTTGAATTTAAAAAAGCCGTGGGAAATAATGTCAGAATGTGCTGGAAGTGTCACAGCAGCTTATCTTTAGACAAAAAATATAAAAATGGCTTCTTACCTTGGCCATTTGGACCACATTTGGAAACTCTGTCAGACAGGAAATGGGGATCACATCGTGGTAGGTTTTCAGCTTGGTCCTGATGAAGCCATAAAGTAATTAGTGTGGGTTTTATAGCCATATAACACGAAGCAGCGTTTCTCAGAATCTATCAGTTGGTGCAGAGATGATCCAGTATGGACCATGATCAAAGTTCCCCGCCCTTGCCTCTCTTTGCCTTCTCTCCCTTTCACCATCCCCACCCACTAACTGGCCAAAATAGTCCATCTGTTACTCTTCTGTGGAAATGACAGAGCTGTTGACACTCTTGCTGGCTTTACGACTCTTATGATAACACCCCAGGCGGATGTGTGTGTCCGGTCAATGCTGGGCAATTTAGGGGGTAAAAAATTACTCTGTAGCTAGAGCTTGTTGTTCACAAAAGAGGCAAAATCTTACACATTAATTACTTCAGATTATGAAGTAACCAGGCAGACTTAAATTGTTGATTTTCTCAGACAATTGGGCAACATTGTACTGAACCCTGCATGAAAATTAAGTGTTACCTGAGCATTAGACGCAGATGTTCCTGGTCACCGATCACCTCGTATTTTAGGGAGAACACCAGATGTCCAAGGACACTGTCCACTGAATAGTAATTAAAGTGTTCCTAAGGGCACAGCATACATTAGTACCACCATTAGTATCTGTCATAAAGAGGCACACATGTGCACAACACGGGTAAATGTGCTCCAGTTCATTCATTTCCTGTCTGAGTTCCTTTGTTTACTCGTCCTCTGCTACATGCAACCAATTTTGTTTACTGGTATTATGTGTTTGCAAGAACACTTGCAAAGTGTAATGCATCTTCATTAGCCACAGTGTGTGAGGTGCCTAATTGTGAGGCAGGCTTACTGTTTGTACTTTATTATGCAGAGATTTGCTTATTTCCTATTTGTCCCATTACTGTAATGAAGAAGAAGTAATGCAAAATATTTCATGACAGCAATGAGACTCATTTGAAGAGGAAGGAAGCTGTTATAATGAGAACATGACGTGAATATGACTTTGGCAATATCACTGTGGAAGAAAACAAATCTCTGAAAAAATTGTAGTAATTTAACTAACTTAGTACAGTTATTAATATTCTCATTAACTGTAATTTTAACCATGAAATAGAAGAGAATTTGACAAATATAATGGGGGAGCAATGGGGGAGATATTTAAAATGCATCCAGCTAAATATAATCTATCAGGGACATCGAAATGTCACAGATGATATGGTTAAAAACTATGCTAAATATGGTAACTTACTCAGTTAAGTAGGTTTAAAATAGAGCTGCAGAAGAGGCAATACAAGGGGAGCCCTTAGCCAGGACTGCAAATCAGCAAATGCAAAGCTGATTTAACTTAATATGCAAACTACAGTTTACTTGTCAGCAGCTCCATGTGTTTCTGTCATGTGCAGAGTAGCGAACCTTGCCCAGGAAATGTTTCCTGAAGAGCGTAGCCAGGGTGTTACATTCCAGCTTGGTCCGAGTGTTCGGGGACAGAGGCTGGAGAGGCTCCGTGTCTCCAGCCTGGCTCAGCTCATGGTTGGTCCCTTCAATCCAGTAGCCCCCAAACTGTGGCAGGAGGATAAGAGGAAAGGGGCTCTTTCTCCCCAGCACCTGTTTCAATAAAAAATAGCAATGAAACACAAGGTTACTTCTCAGAGATAGACAATGAACTAAAAATTTGACTTGAGAAAAAATTAAAAAATTTTAAAAAATTAAATTAAAATGAGATTCGATTAGCCTGAGTATTTACTAGTTTAATAAGAATGCTCGTAAAATTTCTGATCACAGCTAGTCTTTTGAGGCTTAAATGAACATTTTATTGAGACTTTGGATGTCTACAACACTGAGTCAACTGCTTTCAATATTTCTATGCTTTTATTGGAATAAAATAATAATAGTAACAATAATACTGCAACACAGCTTCGTACCTCATGGACACTTGGGTACGGTATGTAATCCTCCTCAGTCTGGAAAAAAAAAAGAAAAATGCTTTGTTTCCTCATCGAAGAAGGACAATAACAACAAAATAATAACGACTTTACATTCCCAAAGGACACTGTTTCAGAGTAATTGCATAACAGTTATGCAATGAAAATCTGTTTAGCAATGACACAGAAATCAGCCAGCAATGCACACCTTAATGAAAGTAAGACTATTTGGCACACTGGTGATATAAAATGCTTCATCACTTTATAATTATGTGTTCAAAAGCCCCTTTCAGAACTTTAGTCTACAGAGCTTAGCATCCCACTTGCTTGTTCCTGTATGGAACATGGGCGTTTCAGTGCATTATGAAGAACACGTTGTAATACTGAATGCTGAAATAATTGCCATGTCTGTCAGAGTAAGATAAGGTGGAGCAGCCGTGGACAGTGAGAATGAATAATTTGTGTTGCTACATGAAGAGTTATACCTTAAGAGGCGGAGGAAAGGTGCACCTCTGCTCATCCATCCTGTTCCCCTGTAAGAGAAGCAGGTTACAAAAGGACAGGAGGGTCACACAAAGTGGCATGGAAGTCCACAAATACCTAAAGTCAAGCACAAAACCAATCTATGAACACAAACTGTGACATAAACAAAAGGCAAAAAAAAAAGATCAAACTCATTATGTAACAGCTCAGTTTTCCCCAGAGATGTGCAGCAGGCAACAAAGCAAAGTCAAAAAAGGGACAGATGGAAAAATACAGAAAGAGATCCATTATGGTCCTCAGAGTGAGGAGAGTGAAAGACGTTACAGACGTGAGTCTGGAAGTGACAGAGAACTTTATTAAACACACTGCAGAAAAGTGTGAATAAGAGTCTTGGGGTTAAAAAGATTTATAAGTGACAGTCGTACAACTGCACATGGGGTGTGTCTACGTGAAAAGAGAGTGAGGAGGATCGATGCAGAAAAAGAGATGCAGCGTTACTAAATCAAGGCTAGATGATGGCGCCGACCATCATGGAAGACGATGCAGTCATCAATACACTGTCCATCAATACATTGCCAGTGGAAATAGACAATCCTGCGTCACGTCCCATGCAAAAGAAGAATTACTGCCAAACATGAAAGAATAGTGTAGTGAATAGTGAAGCACCATTGTGACTGCAATTCATATTTTTTAAAAAGAAGATAAATGTGCATTTAAAAAAATAATGCACAGATGTTCTATTATAAAACACATGTCTTGTCATTGGGAAAGCATGAATACAGAAAACATCCTTCCAGAGTCGTCAGAAACCAGGAAATAGATTCTGAGGTGAGATAACGAGCTTACAGTTCGGCAAGCTAAAGTTTCAACCAGAACGTTAACAAAGACACCGAGACAAACACATTGACAACACTCCTCTGAAAATACTCAAAATCCCTCTCATGTTCAGAGAGATTATGAGTACTGCAGCAAAGGAGAGCCAAAGTGTTGCAGAATTAGGAAGAGACACTGGCTGGTTAGTTGCTTATTGAGCACAGCTTAGAGAGCCAAGACAAAATACAGAGATGCGATCTTTTATCATCTTACCTGCATCTTTTCAATCATTTCAAATAAATCTGGGGTCTGGAGAGAGGAGAATAAGATTCAATGTTTAGGCTTCTTTGTCTTGAGTGCAGAGGTTAGTTTGCCTTTGACAGGCGTTAGTGAAGGTTCGCTGAGTTCAACACTTTAAAATCATCACACTCCATCCAGTGACAGAAAAAAACATCTCTGGAACACCGCCTTTACATGGTTATTGTTAGGGTGTCAGATCTCACTGCTATATTTGCAATACTGCATGATGGGATTACATTAATTCAAGATAATGTGTGTGCAACATTCTATGCACTGCTTATTAGACATGAAAAAAATCCCGGTATGTGCATTTGTGTCAGTGATGCTCTTTATGTTTCAGAGAGCTCTATTCACTCTTTACAACTGTTAATAACCCAACATCTTGCAAAACAAAATTCCAAATAGACTTTTTAAAACTTTTAGAGGGCAAGAGGTCTATATAGTCAACATTTTACGTCTACAGTTAAGGTCTCTGAAAACCCCTCAAAAAGTATAATAATGCAACATTTTCTGTAGAAGTCTTCTGAAAGATGCCAGAAATGCCTTAAAATTAACTAATTAGGTGTTATTTGATACAAACCTGACATGGTTAGGAATGTGTTTGAGCTGTTAAAAGCATGAGGACAAACTGACCTTAAAAGAAGCGGTAAAGTTTACATTTAGGAAAGCCTACAGTAGAGCAGATGTCGTAAAGCTGGTAAATTACACATTCTTAGCCAGATGTTCCCACCACTTTTAAAACAGCCGACGTCTAAGCTCATATTTATTTTAATAAACATGTTACCTTATTGCAGAACATGATCTTGTCACATCTCACCGTCACGTGTGACCGACAGGAAAATGAAAAATCGACCCCTTTCTTTAGAACGACATCACATTCCAAATCGCATATGTCATGTGAGCATAATGACAATAAATATTGCAAAAAATGATGAAAAACAATTGTCCGTGGACATATTGGTTTTCGGTAATTAAGTAAAAGGCTGAAAAGTTCAGCCAGTAAAGCCTGACAAAGTCAAACACTTTGTGTACAGAGCAATCGTGTCTTGGCTTTCAGTGTGACTGTGAGTAAAGTCCTCCACCATGTGCAAACAATAGTCCGCCACAAACCCTGAAAGTAAATAGCTCTGGGTTTAGCCAGAGATTCCCATATGGAAAACAAATGCAAATATTATGTCTAATAAGACTTATAAATTTACTATGATTTATTCATAAAAGTGGGAGCTTTCGCATTATACTCACGGAACATAACAATAAGTATAACTTGAATATGAATTGTGTTACTTTCAATAAATAGTATGAGAAGTAAGTGTTATAAGACTCATAAATCTATACACATAAGATGGATTATGAGTATGAGAACTGCTTTGCTAGATATTATCTTTGGGCTTGAACAAAAACAAGTGTGCTATAAATGTCTCTCTCTCTCATATATCTCTCTCTCTCTCTCTATATATATATATATATATATATAGATAGATATGTCATTAGTTTGGAGTGACTGTCTGTGCCTTAACTTAAAGGCGTCCTCTCCACTTTGTCTGTCATTTGTTGATGTTTTGTATGCAGCATGTTCCTAAAATAAAGCTACTTACATTGCTGGGTTTCTTCCAGTGTGTCTTTGTCACCATTGGAGCATAGTTGTGTTTGTCAATATTTTTAGCCATTTTTAATTCTCCTTGACAAAAAGTCCTGCAGCTTCAAAGATGTCCCAGTGTCACTGACTTCAGCAGATTTGGATTAAACGCTCCATGACTGCTGTGCCTTTCTGAAATGGCAAAATCCTAGCTGCATCGCCGCTGTTTGCAAGCATCACTGACAAAGTGTTGGATCAGACAAAGTTGGTGACAAGATCCACAGACTCTCCCAGTGTGTGCTCTGAGCATACAAGATTATCTGCAAGTTTATGTCTCAGGTTGCAGGCAAACCTGCTATTGCTTAAAGCTGAGAAGTAATCCTCTGACTGAAGCTGGAGGTGTCTAGCCTTCTGCTGATCCCTCTTTGTCGCTCTCTATCTCTCAAAAGCATTGCAGGAAGAACTCCAAATTTTATACCAACCACCTCTGTCTTTACTACTATCTGTATCCTGGCTTAGGCTGACAGGTGGCAAGAGGTGGAGTCCAACCGTTCTACGGTCACAGACAACAGCTGCAACTATGTCCTGTTTACAGATCACCTATTACACTAGAATCAGGATATAGCATAAAGTAGATGTTAGAAAACTATGCAAACCAATGGTAGAATGAAAGTAATAAAAAGGAACAATCTTTTGATGAAAAACAAGACATCTCATTTTTGCAGAAATTGACAAAGAGAAGGCGATGAGGGGATCCCCAGGGAGCCAAGCTAGCACACACAGTGCAGGTGTAGAGCTCAGACCTTTCATTATGAGAGCTAATAGGATCGCCATTATGACAAGAGACAAATTAAAGAGGCTTCCTCTTGCTCCTCTTGACTTATCAGCTGCAACGCCGTACATCCTCGCAGAGCTCATTAAAACTTCAACCAGCTCCATGAAGTGGATCAGATGGATACACGTGAATGTGAAATTCACATGAAGTCTGGTTCTTTGTTCTGCATTTTCATTCCAGGGCCATTAAAGATATTTCCTGACATCTCAAATTTACAGAGCTCTGTAAAAAGTCACCCTGACTGGTGTAACAAATCAGTAAAAAAAGGTTGTAAATGACATAAACATGTTTTCATTAGAAAGCTCACCCATAATTACTCATGCAACCCTTTCCAAGAGCAGTGGACAACAGTTCATGATTATTTCAACTCTTGGTTTTGGTATACTAATACACTTATTTCTTTAAGCACTACGGTTCTGGTGAGTAGGATGTTTCAGTTAGTTGTTTTTTTTAGTTTTTTTTTTTTATCTCGGCCGTTTCTGCCACCAAAATTTGAAAACTATCACTTTTAGAGTTTTGCATTACATCTCTAAGAAATCTGCAAGATTATTAATAGGACAGTTCAGTTTGAATCAGGCAATGGCCATAAGAGCTGATGGGGTTAATTGCAGATTGACCTGCTTTTCGCAGGGCTCTAATTAAAGTGATACACTCCTCGGAGTCTTGCTCCACTGAGCCCTTGTTGTACTACAGCACACCACATTACCACGCTGTCCCTAAAACTCTTTCCATGCTTTCCCTTTTTCTACTTTCTCCTCAATTAAAATGTGCAAAAAGGGAGTTGCTATCCTTAAATGTGTAAGTGTCAAACAAAATGTTCGACTAACTGGTAAGTCTGTTTTACCTACAGATGGTGCATGCTGCAAGGATCAGGAATGATGGTTTCAGCAATCCAATCTCTGAATTCCTGAATTCTTAATCCCTTTCTCTTCCTACTCTCCCTGCTTTCCCCAGATGAAGGCAGATTGTGAAAACTGTAAGCCCGTTCCAAAGTGCGAGGGATCTTTTGAAAGCAATCCGACACGAGTGACACTGTTCCTGTCGTTTAATCACCGAGGAGCTAGGAGCTATTCAGTTTCTAAGATCCCAAAATATCTCTGCCAGGTTTTCACATCAATCACAGAAGTGCTAAAGGTAAGCATAAAGATTCTGACAGCAAAATAGATTTGCTACGGACGTGACAGTCTAAACAGATTTATTGAAATTATTTCCTCCTATTTCATTTTCACTTTTGGCCCTTTTTCCTACACCTTCAATAACAGCAATTTAGTATTTCCTCAAACCATTTTTGCTGAAAGAAAGAATATCAGTTCTAGTATAGCTGATTCATAAAGGCAAAAAAATGCTTTAGTGAACAGGAGGCAAGCTGAATGTGATGAATCTGAAAATGACATGACAGCTAATAAACCGCAGGCATTAAAGAAATGGAAGAGCACAAATCTTCACACTGAAGCTTAGCCTTATGAAAACCCAGAGGAAAATAAGCAAGGCTCAGGAAAGCATAAAACAACTGTGTAATAATTGAGCCCCACTCAGTGTTATCATGCATAATTGACATTCCAATTAGGTTACACCTCATGGATGATGATGGGCATGAAGAAGCTAGTGTTTTGATTTAAAAATGACTCATTCAGGCTTTGATTTGTTTGCTCTGATGGAATCAGGCTTGTTAGGCTTCAATTTAAAAATGGTCAGCATCCGGCTGACAATTTCCTTCTAAAAATAGATTTCTATTAATTGAATCAGTCAAACATAATCATCCAGACACAGAGCTCTGTGTGCTTTAATACCACAAGTTACACAAAAGAAAGCAAGGATAGAAATCAAAGTAACACGCCATGAAACTGGGTCTAACACATCACAAGAACACTGAGCAAGTGCATCCAGACAAAAGCAAGTGTGGAGACAAGATCAGCTGAGACACGTTAAAAAGATCAAAGAATGAGGGGGTCACACAGAGGTCTTTAATATAGGTCAGCGGTCAAAGTGCAAACTCAATTTCCCCAGTCCTACCTTTTGAAATGGTGAGGTGGTGAATGGGAGCTTAGGCTGGAGCAGCTGGGGCTCTAGAGTTGCAGAAATTCGGGGGTCACTCCCATCTTGTTTCCTAAAATCAGACAGATGGAAGAGAACATTCGGTCAGAAAAGGTCACCCAGTTTGAGATCAAGCAAGAGGACAACAAAAGGTAATGCCTCAGGAAATGTTGTTGATCTCTTTAGGCAAGAAAAAAAAGTCGTATGGAGTGTACGAGATACTTGTAGTGGTGTAAAGTCACCTTTTTGAAATTAGGTTACTGTTACATCGCTCTTTAAGTGAAGCACATTCCAACCTGACAACAAAATAAGGTCTAATTTACATCAGAAAGTAATAATACATCAGTTTTTAATTGATATTAAATTTCAAAATCCTGTTTTCCAACTGGTTTGTTTGATCTGCAGCGTCATAGTCATCGCGGTTGAAATCTGTTGAACAGTATCAAATTTTATAGCTAAGTTACATCTGACACAAACCCCATGATTTCTTTGCTGTTTATGGTATAAGAAACAATAACTTCCAAAAGATTTCACCTTTTCTTTTATCACACAATCTACCTCACAGACACCTCAGGGGTCTCAGGGAACAAGACCAATACTTTCACATTTATCAAAACAAAAGCATCTCTAATCCAGAAGAACGACACACTGAACAATACTAATGTGACACATCTTTTGTTCTAAACTCAATATCTCTACCAGAACAGCTTTCTCTCAGCATGATGACTGATCAATACCTCTGATGAATATGGTGCTGTATTGACACCGACAACTGGTCAGTTTCCACAGCAGCCTTTTAATTTCTGCAATTTATTTCAGTCTCTTTCATATGCGTACAGCGATTAATCATCGCAGAAGAAAATCTGAACTGATCACGAATCAGCGATAATATCATGAATTATGTGTATGTCTGCCGGCGATTATTAAAGTAGGATACGGCAGCTACGATGAAATATGTTCAGGGTGCGGCGTACCCCAGCAGCCGAAAGGCACGACACTCCGCAAGCAGAGAAGTATTACTCTACGCCCTCAACAACTCCAGGGGACAAAATGGAACACTCTTTAAAAAAATTGTCATTTCTCAAAGAGATAATGTGGCTGACTGTGCTGACAAAGTATTCAGTTATCTGAGTGAATGTATGGAGCTGCAGTGGATGGTCGGATGCTGAGGTCGGAGCTGCTCAAGAGGGACACTGGCTGAGATGGAAATCGGGTTTCACATGCCCTGAGAGCACTCACATTCAAATTTAGGTGAAGAAAACAGAGCATGAATCATTAGTACACCCTGCTGCCGCCCTGCTATTACACAACAAGTGAGTCTTCAATCAAGAAAAGTCCTGCAGCAAATGAAACTGGAATATTTCTAAGCTCCTTCTCAACAGGCTCACACGAAGAGCTCTCCCAAGGGAGAACAATATAGGAAAAGGCATCAGCTGTCCTGAACTCTTAATTAGAACTAATGCTCAATAGATCGTCAGGACACACACACACACACACACACACACACACACACACATATTTAATTATACAAAATGAATGAATGGTTTAAGCAAAATGTATAGTCCCAAAAAAAATCTAGGTAATACTAGAAGCATATGTCTCCCTATAGGAGTCATATTGTGCACACCTTATTATTCTACAAAAGACAGTGTACTGGGAATTTATAATATGCATACACCACTCCAGAAAAGTATCACAATAACATGCATGAGGGTAAAGTCCAACAAATGTCCAGCACGAACTTGTCCTTCATCATAAGCATGTGGGGCAGCACAAATAACATGCTGCTGCTCGCGGACACCTGCTCGGTTCTATGTAGGACTACCATGTAAGCCGTCCTGCGGATCAGTTTGCAGCATAAAGCCACAGCCTTATCCCAACACCACAACAAATTACATAACACACCCCAGCTGGTTGGCAATGCAGCACAAAAATCAGCCGTGTGAAGAAGTCCCTGTGTGTCATCTGAGCAAACTGATGTCCTGCATGGAGCAGAGCAGGAAACTTACTCACACAGTGGTGTGGCAGCTGTACACTTGGCGCTCCCCGGGAAGTCAAGCCAGTGACCGGCACTCGGACGGATAACTCACCGTCCACGCTCCTTCCAGAGTTAAGCTTCTCTCTCCCTCGTACTTTTCTCACTCTCTCGCTCTCTCGCTCTTATTATTCTTAATTCTCCAGCTCCAGCCCGATCACTCGCTGATTCTCATCAGTCGTTCACCTGCTGGCCTCACGCTCAGCTCTTTAGACTATCGCACACTCCCAGTGAGCATCCTCTCCGATTCTCCTCCCTCACTCTCCCTCCTCCCACCCAGTCACACACACACGTGCACGCTTTAGTTGCCACTTCCTCCATCTCCACCCTCTTTGTCCGCTCTGCAGCTCTCACACACAACCCGATACTCCAAAACCTACACTCGACACTAACACCCACCAACCCCCCAACCAATACCACTTACAATCTCCCTTATCCCCCTTCCAAAGAAGGAGACCCCCCCCTCCCATTCAACTGAGAACTACTGAAGTCTGCAGTCAAAAAGAGAAAGCATAGATTGTTAGGGTAAAGGGGGTTGTCTTCTATCCCCACACTGCCTCACAAGCCTGCTCGGGCTGTTGCTGTGGCAACCAACGTAAGCTACACATGAAAAAAAAAACCCACCCACATGCACATTCATGTTCATTATCATAGGACTTGAACAAGGTGATTATGTTCAACATTAAGCACCCAGAGATGAGCAGACATCGTAGCCTCCCCCAACACTCATTGTGCAGGATGAGAAAACATGTGTGGAAAGGTTTTTAATTACTGTAATGAGTCTCATTTAATCCCCAGATACATGTGCGTTTCCATCACTTAGCTGACATCCACAGTTCCCAGCAGACCTCCGACTAATGTCACCAATAGACAGATAAATCCCTGCTAAATAATACTTTAATGCAGAGGAGTGTCAATCTATTGTTCCATTACTTAGCTTTTCAAAGTGTAAACCTGAACTACCAAACGGTGTGTGCGTGTGTGTGTGTGTGTGTCAGACATGAAGAGATAATAAAGGATTACAGCACATTCATCATACTGTGAACCATTAAGAGCTGTGTATTGTGATAAAAACAAATAATCCTCTCAACTCGAAAAGCTTCTTGGGTTAAAAAAAGAGAAAAGAGCGAAGTCTATTATATCATTAATACAAACTTTGAAAAATGTCCAGATTACCAATAATCTGCTGAGATGCTCTTTCGAACTGTGACACTAATATCTCTTTCTCTTCTTAATGCTTAAGTGAAGAAAATCTGGTTCTTTTTTTTTAAAGGTCCCAGTGACCTGGGGTGTAGGTAAAAAAAAAATGAAAATGTGGAATGTGACAGCTTTGTTGCGAATTATCCAATAAGAGCAGATACTGCTTAAATGTCCCGCTTAAAATCTGATTACCATGAAGTTAACACAGATTATTCGATCAGATTTCAATCAGATGAAGGGCATATGCATTTACAATGACAGCTTGAGACATAATTGAACACCAAATACTGACAAAGAAAATAGTAGAACTGGAAAAAATTTATAGCCACAAAGAGCTTTTTTTAAAAAAAAAAAAAAAATCTGCTGTGGACAGTGATAGTTGTTTTTAAATTGACTGCATCTTTTCTGCTTCAGCATCCTCAGCAGAATCAGTAAATACCCTGTAAGTGACCCAAACTGCAATAGATTCCCATCCCATTAGCCGCTGAAATGACCTGTGGTCACTGCTCTCCTACCCCCATATCATATCCTCTGAGAATTGCTGCTGCGCTAAAAAATGTCCTCATCTTCCACGCCCTCTCTCTTCCAATCTCACTTTGAGCTATTTTTCAACCAAGAAGAGTTTGATAATAATCCAAAATCCTTTGAGACATAAAATCAAATAATCCCAGAGCTAAGTGAATCCTGTAAATCCCACAGGATGTTCATTATTCCTGATGCAGGTTTCATTATTCTATTAATATTTCTATTTATACAACAAAATATTAAACTTCTTATAATTTAAATGTGCATCACCATGCTTAGCAAAGTATGCCCTGCAAGCAGCTAAGAATGTAATCTGTATGACGTGTGTGGGAGGCAATGTGTGACCTGCTAGTGACCTAAAAGGCTAGCTAAAGGTTTAATCACAGAAGCATTTCACATCAGTTACACGTCTGAGGTCTCCAGCAGGCAAGATGGCTGCTCTTCGGAAATTTGAATTAATTGTTATTTATGCATAACAAGTATGTCTCCCACAGGTTGCGATTTAATTAGTGGTGGTCGACCTCAGGGGGGTAGAACAGGAGGGCGGGCAGGGACTGTAAACAGCACTGAGCTGTAAGAAGTACAGCACTGAACGAATAACTGAAGGCATATCTCCAACAGACTGTCTACATAGATATTAATATTAAATATATAATACAGTTCAGTGTGTTCAGTGGTGAATTATGTCAAATGTTTTACTCCATCAGCTGTGTTAACTGGTAAAACAGAAGCGGGCAATGAATTTTCCCAAGTGGCCACATGAGAAACTGGGACTGTTATGGAGGGCTGCAAAGAAATATATTATAATGGTGCGAACCTCCACAATAGTCCTAGTCTCCCATGTGGCGTCTTGTAAGAATAAGTTGTTGTGATATAATATTAAATCCAAAAGCTGAGAATCAAAGTCTATCAGAAATCCTTCATCAGAGTTCCTGCGGCACAATGTCGGATGTGTTCTCGTGCTGTTTTTGGATATGTTAAACCCTGCCTCCCATCACTCTTAAACAAATTGGCTGTTTAGTCAAGCACATAATTTGTTTGCAAGGCAAAGTAGGAGTGCCAAGTGCAACTCAACTTTGAGGAAACTTTCCATCGCTATAATGATATCTCTGCAGTATACCTCTACAGAACCCTACTGTGACTATGATTGTGATGTGGTTCAATAATTATACAGCATTTTAAGTGGGTAATGAGGTTATATTAGAGGGTGGGGGAATAAAGCTGCTATGAGATGTAAGCTTATTCAAGTTGTTATTCTCCCCTGACATGAAACTCTTTGTGCTTATGTGTCCCAGTTAGATGCAGAGTAAACAGTAAATATGACCTAATTATAATAATAACATAGTCTTTCTTAAAGGTGATGTACGTATACAACATTCAGAGCTGGATGTTTCATTAGAGCACTCCCGTCTTCAGCCAGCGTGAGCCACACCTCCTTACTTCATTTGCAACTCACAAAAAAGGGCAAGGGCTAATAGCTGTTTTTCTTTTTTTGTTTTTTGAGTGACAAATGAAGTAGGGAGGTGTTTTTTTGTTTGTTTTTTTTGTCAAGTATTAGGTTGTTTCCTTTTAGATTATTATTATTGACATCATAAATCATGCTTGTTGAGAAGTATTTTCACTGCACTTCTTAACTTCAACCTTGCCTTAACTTCCACACTAGAGGGGTATACTACAAACAAAGTTCAGCTCAGCCAGGCTTTCTCTGTGTTAGCTTGCTCAACAAAACTTATAACAACAGTTGGAGAACGTGGTTAGCAGAACGGTAGCTAACGACTTTGTCTGTTAAGCCGGGCTTTCTGCTTCAGGCTCACAAAAACCACGGGCCCTTTGCAAGGTCGTGTGACTCTTCCACATGAAACGATCCCCGTGAGCGCAGCCTGCTCCAATCAGACATTATCAGATGATGATGATAAGATTAATGCTGCAGAAAATAGTTAATCTTGCACCTTATTGCACAGAGTGGTAAAATAAACATTCTAATTCAAGTTAACAGCTTTATTGCCAAGTTTGGCTCTCTGTGCTGCTGTTTATTTCTAAGGTCTAGATGCACATTAGAGCTCTGAAACATTACATGTTACTGTACCATAGCCTAATGTTTGAGCCTAAGGACACGTAGAAATTGCTTTAGTTTGTTGTCAAAGTGAAATTTTGGGCATTTTGTTGCTTGAACAGGTGATTTTGGTGTGTTGTGTTCTGCAACTCTAGCAGTGTAAAAGAGAATTAGCAGCAGATTAGAATTAGGAATAATGATAGCTATCCATTTTCTGCTTCATTAAATTAATACATGCAAACTCCTATGATGATGTTTATATAAAATATATTGCCCCAGGAGATAATATATGTTGCAATTAAAACGTGCTGTAAATGAAAGAATCTGCTAAAAGGTTTTCCAGCTGTTTTTAGATTTAAACACATGTTCAGCATAAGTTACCGCAGCGATATAGTCAGATAAAAGGAAAGCTACTTTCGTGACACAGGAAACTCTGACTTTAAGCTCAACATAGCCCTCTAAGCCAATAATCTGGTTTCATAATACATCCCTAGGATGGAACAGAGAGCAGAGAATAACAAAACAACAGCAGAAACTCTCACACTAAGCTTTGCTGTTTTACTTTCCAAATGTGCTGTAAGAGGTCAACCTTAGTATCTTTATAAATTTGATGAATGCCAACACATTTCCAGGTACTCACATTAACTCAGATCCACTAACATGCACATATGGATGAGTCGGCCATAAAAACGTAAAACAGCAAAAAAACCAGAACAGTGTGACATCATTTTCTGTGAAAGATGCTCCATTAAGTATCTAATGAGCAAATAGCTGCTTGCTGCTATATTAATGTTGGATTCAGATATTATAGTATCTTTGAACCAACACAGAGCATACTGTGTTATAAAAAATACTGAGCATGTAAAAAAAAAACCCGTCCTATTCTAAATGTATTTCAAGACAAACAGATTTTCTCATGAATTACATTTGTTTGTGATGGTTGACAAAAACATTTCTAGTCAAATTGTCTCATGTGTCATTAACTGTGTGGACGAGTCATCCTGTTAACCCAGAAAATGAAGGAGAATCTTCTAATGTGGTTAATGTTGTAAAAAGCTCTACTGTAACCCAAACCACAACTGTTTCTGGGATATAACGAAGTAGTTTGGGGGTACTCAGACTGAAATAAAACTAAAGATATAAAAGTCAAAACCTAAAAGTTAAAGGTCACAAATGAACACAAAAATAAGCGAAGAGAAAACACAGGAGTTACACTCTGTTCCTGAGGCATAATCCTGTACGTGGTCCTTAAGTCCTTACGCAGCTCTGCAATTTTATCCTTATGCAATTATAAGTTGTCTTGTTAAAGGACTATATTTTTGGTATTTGCAAAAAGCTTGAGGGAAACATAAGCTCAGTTCATTTTGATTATATATTCCTGTATCTTCACAAGTTTGCTGAACTGCTGCTTGGTACACAGCAGATAATATACAACGTGTCTTTTTGTGATGACAATAGTTAAAGCCAGAGGTTTGATCTCATTTAATTTGTGCACACAGTTTACAATCTCACAGCACAAGTCATTTATCAACTGCACCATACGTCTTTGTAAATTTATATCCATATAAATGTATGACACAGACCCAACAACCACATTCTGCCGTGATATATTGTTTCTCATATATCAATATAACACTGATGATAAAGAAGAGTAGTACAGCACAGAAGTAACTTGACCTGCTCAAATGCACACACAAGTCCTCCAACAGCCAGAGACACAAGGAATTACAACAGAAACAGTCCTTGGAAATGGCTGTGTTCCCAAGGACACCCTCCCCTACCCCCTTAAACTGATTTGAACTACTCAAACAAATGGCAGGATGATTATCTCTGGTGTAAAGTCATTTCTCACTCAGAGGCAATTTTTCCAGATGAAAAGATCTGACTTTCTGACTTGCTTGGAAAAAAATATGTTATTTTGCTGGAGGTTATGTTAAAAAAATATGTAACATAATTCAAACGATCTTATGAGTCAGCTTTGTGTCTTAATCTGTGTGCCAGAAGGAAGTAACAAAAATAAACATATGAATTTCCCTAATCTGTTTTGCGAACCGGTTTCTGGTGCCAAGCAAATACTGGGCAAAATTTAAAAAGCAGATAAGTCTGAGAAGCTTTCCATTCCCTAGGGAACTGTTCCTCTAAAAGACCTTTTATACAGAAAGGCAGATAAGGAAATCCTAATCAGCAGTTCCTAATAAGAAACTAGAACACAAATGGTGGTAAAAAAAAAAAAAAATTATATATATATATATATATAGGAGCAGCTGGATAGCGTAGTGGTTAGACTACACGCCTTTGGAACAGAGGATCGCAAGTTCGATTCCTGCCTGGGGCGTCTGTATCCAGTAAGGGTCCTAAGGCTAGACCCCCTATGCTAAGCAAGCCTACCGCAGACATGAGCGAGACAGATAAATATGAAGGCATGCCGGCTCGGACGTCGCCCGGATCAACAAGGTCCGCGTCAGGTGTTGAGGAACCAGGGCACCCTGACGAAAAGTGGGCTACTGGAACAAGAAGGCATCGGTGGGCAAGAGACGAAAACAGGGCGTTGTTGGAATGGTACTATGCAAGTAACCCCGGATGAGGATGAGGGACCTATGGATTCTTCGATACCCAACATCCACAATGACGGCGAAACAACTAGTAGCTCAGTGTTCCAACATTCGAAAGAAGGGACTGCTGTCACAGCTAGAGATTGACGAGGTACAACACAAATGCTACGGCAAGGAGGAGTCAGGACGCCAGGTCAGGGGGGAGATATCATCACCCCCACCCGAGATTGGGTACATAGCCCCAAGAGAGGAACTGACCTGAAAAATAGGATCATGGCCAAGCTTGAAACCTGGATCCCGCGTAGCCGGTTACCAAGATTACGTGAAGTTCCCTCAGAAGGTCTGCTAGATGATGTTAATGCAGCACTACGGGCAATACCTACAACCACGATTACCGACACTAACAAGCTGATCTACAATACGGCAACAGTGATCAGTGAGATGCTTGGCTACAAGTTGAACAGCGACAAGGGGCAGTACCCTCCATGGAGAAGGAGGCTAGAGGGCAAGATCAAAGTAGCACGAAGGGAGGTTAGCCAACTAACGGAGTTGCAGAAAGGTGCGACAAATAAGGTGCCTAAGAAATACAGCAAGCTGTCCATACCTGAGGCCTTGGAAACTGCCAAGCAAAGACTCACAGCCTTGGCCAGCCGCTTGAGGAGGTACACCAGAGAGATAGAAGGCAGGAGAATAAACCAGCTGTTCTCCACAGAACCAGCAAAGGTGTACTCTCAGTGGCAAGGGAACAATAAGAGAACAGCACCACCAAGGCTGGAGACGGAGCAATACTGGAAGAGCATATGGGAGAAGGATGCAACCCATAACGGCAATGCTCAGTGGCTAGAGGATCTGAGGGCTGACCACAGCGACCTCCCTGAACAGGGTCCAGTAACCATCACAGTGGCAGATATCCAAGAAAGGGTCTCCAGTATGAAGAGTTGGACAGCACCAGGGCCCGACATGGTTCACGCCTACTGGCTGAAGAAGCTGACTGCACTCCACGAGCGTCTGGCAGCACAAATGAACCAGCTGCTAGTTAACGAGAGACACCCGGAATGGCTAACTGAAGGCTGGACGGTCCTGATCCCCAAGGACCCCAAGAAGGGACCGGTCCCCTCCAACTACCGACCAATAACCTGCCTCAGTACTACATGGAAGCTCCTGTCAGGCATCATATCGGCTAAGATGAACAGGCACATGGGTCAATACATGAGCGGGACACAGAAAGGAATTGGCAAGAATACCAGAGGCGCAAAACACCAGCTACTGGTAGACAGAACAATCAGCCGAGACTGCAAGACCAGACTGACCAACCTGTGCACTGCCTGGATTGATTACAAGAAGGCCTATGACTCAATGCCCCACAGCTGGATACTGGAATGCCTAGAATTGTACAAGATCAATGGGACCCTAAGAGCCTTCATCAGGAACTCAATGGGGATGTGGCGTACAACACTAGAGGCCAACTCCAAGCCCATAGCACAAGTCACCATCAAGTGCGGGCTCTACCAAGGAGATGCTCTGTCCCCACTGCTGTTCTGCATAGGCCTGAACCCCCTCAGTGAGATCATTAAGAGGGAAGGTAGTCAGAACTGAGGGGATTGAACTACCAGAAGGCAACATTGCAGACATAGAGGACAGTTACAAGTACTTGGGGATCCCACAGGCGAATGGGAACCATGAAGAGGCCGCTAGAAAAGCTGCAACCACCAAGTACCTGCAGAGGGTCAGGCAAGTCCTGAGGAGTCAGCTGAATGGTAAGAACAAGATCCGGGCCATCAACACGTACGCCCTGCCCGTGATCAGGTACCCTGCTGGGGTAATAGGCTGGCCAAAGGAGGAGATAGAAGCCACTGACATAAAGACAAGAAAGCTCCTTACCATGCATGGAGGGTTTCACCCCAAATCCAGCACCCTGAGGCTGTACGCTAAGCGGAAGGAAGGGGGCCGGGGACTGGTGAGTGTCAGCACCACAGTCCAGGATGAGACAAGGAACATCCAAGAATACATTAGGAAGATGGCCCCAACTGACCGAGTGCTCAGTGAATACCTCAGGCAGCAGAAACCCAAGAAAGAGGAGGGAGACGAGGAACCATCATGGAAGGACAGGCCCCTGCACGGTATGTACCACCGGCAGATAGAGGAGGTGGCTGATATCCAGAAATCCTACCAGTGGCTGGACAAAGCTGGACTGAAAGACAGCACAGAGGCACTAATCATGGCAGCACAAGAACAAGCTCTGAGCACAAGATCCATAGAGGCTGGGGTCTATCACACCAGGCAGGACCCCAGGTGCAGGCTGTGTAAAGATGCCCCAGAGACAATCCAGCACATAACAGCAGGGTGCAAGATGCTAGCAGGCAAGGCATACATGGAACGCCATAACCAAGTGGCCGGCATAGTGTACAGGAACATCTGTGCCGAGTATAACCTGGAAGTCCCGAGGTCAAAATGGGAGATGCCCCCAAGGGTGGTGGAGAATGACCGAGCTAAGATCCTGTGGGACTTCCAGATACAGACGGACAAAATGGTGGTGGCTAACCAACCGGACATAGTGGTGGTAGACAAACAGAAGAAGATGGCCGTAGTGATCGATGTAGCGGTTCCGAATGACAGCAATATCAGGAAGAAGGAACACGAGAAGCTGGAGAAATACCAAGGGCTCAGAGAAGAGCTCGAGAGGATGTGGAGGGTGAAGGTAACGGTGGTCCCCGTGGTAATCGGAGCACTAGGTGCGGTGACTCCCAAGCTAGGCGAGTGGCTCCAGCAGATCCCGGGAACAACATCGGAGATCTCTGTCCAGAAGAGCGCAGTCCTGGGAACAGCTAAGATACTGCGCAGGACCCTCAAGCTCCCAGGCCTCTGGTAGAGGACCCGAGCTTGAAGGATAAACCGCCCGCAGGGGCGTGCTGGGTGTTTTTTATATATATATATATATATATATATATATATGCTGAAAACTTCAAAAGGTTCAAAGCCTTTGTTAAATCAAAAGCTACAGACGAAATTAATCTGTTAAGATGTCTGTGGAATCTGATGCACGAGGAGGCTCTTTCTCTTGAGTCTACACTTTCCCTCATAGCTAGCCCTATTCAGTTGGCAATAAAAGGCCAGGTATAGCAGTTGGTATTGAATAAAGGATGTTCTCTCTACCAATGAGTCCTGATTTTCAGCTTCCTTATCTCTAACAATGTCACTGTGCAGATTTCCTTAGAAACAAGCCCTCTGGGAAATCACAATCAGGCAGATGTGCCTTTTCTACAACAGAAGGTCACTCTAGTGTCCTTTTATGCTCTTTTGTGCTTGACATATTGGACTTACTAGTGTAGTCCATGACACCTAACTTCATACGGTTTTATCTGTGTACAAATATCCTATCAATCAGGAATTTGTTCGCAAAACTTCCGATCATGCAAGAGTTGTTAGGCCTGGGAAAGAAAAGAAAGAAGGAAGGAAGAGAATAGAAAAGCCTTGAGTCAGCCTCCTCCTCCCACTGGCTTAGCTCATCATTTCTGCATGACATCTGTCAATAAACAGGCCCCACATCTTTAAAACCTTTCCTGCCATTTTCATACCTAAACTCCTGTCTTATGCAGTGTGACTGCAGCAAAGCAACTTGCAAGCAAATAAGTGAACTTTAAAATCGCTGGAGGAATAACTAAGTACTGAAAATCTCAACGAATCAGATAAAGCAAAATGGGAAATGTCAAGTCAAAGTTGCCTGGGACTCGTCTCAACCTTCAGCAGTCGGCTGCGTTCTGAGCTTTATGTTTTTATAAGACATCTTCTGCTGGGCCTGGATGGTGGATGACATTTTAGGAATTGGATTGGATTGAGGTGGTTCGAAACAGGGGTGAGGTTGTCACTTTGGTGCTATATTAGGTCAGACAGAAGGAGACACACAGAGAAACAGTCAGGTCTGATCGGCCTTGACAGTTTGCTCTCCCAGTATGTCTGCTTTTCCAGACGACTCGGCTTGACATACATGGATGAGCGTGCACAAGCAAGCTGACACCGAGACCGTTTTCACAATGCAGCGGTGAGCGCATGTGCAAAGGAGACAGTCAGACGATGATGAGGAGCGACATCTCTTGGGAAATCAGTGTACACAAACAGAGGAGTGTTTACAATGACACCTCTTAACTGTTTACAAGCTAACCTCCCCCAAAAAGACAGCAGGGATGAAATAGGCCTAGGATTTAGAAAGCATCATAAAAATAGAATAGGAACTCACATCAAACAATTGGAAATATATAGCACGGTTATTCAGCAGAAAGGAAGAAATGAATAAAACAGTAAAAAGCAGATTTGATCACCGTGGCGGAAAACATCCACAGATGCCCATCAAGTACACTTGTTTACCTGACTTACGGGCTCATTAAGTGCCAAAACTATGCACTACTAACTTTGGCCACCAGAGGGCTAACAATAAGGGAACCAAAAGACAACAAACACACAACAAGGCTCCATCGTTTTGTTAAATATGCATATGAAATACTCATATTGAAATGATAATTTAAGTCTAATATAGTTTGCTTACAAAGTAACTTCAACAAACAGGTCAAAAAATACAGAGCATTAAATTATTATATAAAAATCCTCAAGCTCGAGAATCATACTTCTGCAAGTTGCATATCATGTTTCACATACTGAAAAAAATCATCTTATACATTTCAAGAGGGCAGCTTGAAATCAAATATATACATTTTTCCTATCTTTAATTCATGTTATTTATTGATCTAGACTGTTTTAGATTAAGTTGCCCCTTTTTATAAAATGTTTTATTTTATAAAAAACTCAAAATCATCTTGAAACCTTGTTGCAAGTAGTCTCATGTAGGCACTACTTTATGTCTCCTGAACTACATTATAATTTATTGGAGACTGTTTACATCCCCTCACCCAATGACTACCATGAGCCTCCCATCACATGTACATTTGCACACTGATACAGCTCGCAATTGTAGTACAGGATAGAGAAAATAGTAGTTCCTACATGGAACTGCTTACAACAAGGTTTATAGATTTTTTTTTTTAGGAACTAGGTCATAAGACATGGCTGCTGAGTTGTTATTGTTGTTGTTTTTTTATTCTGTATTTTGTTCTCTTGGTGCAATATAAGGGAGGGATGGAAAATGCCATTTAGTTTTACTATATTCAGAGAAGACAGACATCTTTATGGCTAATAGCTCTCACACTGAAACAATCTATATGAATAAACGGCACTGCAAGCTGGAGCAAAAATATGTAAATGTAATTTTATCCCTTTCATGTTCATGTTAAATTCAGATTTATAGAGAATGCAGATAAAGCTTTGCCCTATAGCTGATGAGTGTGAAAAGCTTATCAATCTAAGAGATGCATTTAAAGACTGTTTTTGCAAGAAACAAAGCTTGTTTAATGGGCAAGAATAAAAGACTCATTTTGTTTCTTTCCACGTTTCAAGCAAAGACCAGTGCTCTCTAGCTTGATTTTTTTTTCTTGCTAGTAAAAGTGGCACCTAAGGGTGGTTCAAAAGTGCAGACCTGTCCAGCATGAAGGTCAGGTGAGCTGAAGCATGGATGAGAGAGTGGGATCTGTGGTTTGTTTTAAAGAATGGGCAGCGAGTTATACAACCCACAGCCTGCTACAATAATCCATGCTGCTCCAGGGATAGGAGAGCAGAGTGCACTTTTTACTTGGATGTATGTTCACATGTGCTCAGTCGAGAGAGGAGAGATACTCTTATACAACATCTCAGTATAGCCATTATCCACACTAACCCTTCTCTCCCATTGCGTCCCATCGAGGGAGCTTAGCAAGGCAGGATTATCACCAATTACAAGCCTCCCCCGCAGAGTGTGGAAACTGGGTTTGAGGATCATGAGCTTATTGTGTATGACCCACAATGACCAGATGAAAGATGCTCATTTAAGATTTAATCAGCAGCAAGTGTGGAAAGACTTCATCTTAAGACTTAGTGATATTAAATGCATCAGGTCAGCTCTCCTGTCATGAATTACAGAATATTCTACCTAATCATTGGATCTATATTGTAAACAGTATGAATACAACAGAAGGATAATAAAGATAATCCTGTGTATGTATATTAAAATCTGTTTCCCCAATCGGCTGGGGAATCATGCAGTTCTTATCAGCATTATCTAAAGTCAAGTCAATCAGAAACTCACCAGAGTTTTCTTGGCCTTCCGATTCGGAAAGGTGAGCACGGCATTTTGCTGAGTTCTGTTAAAGTTTTGCTGCCAGTTTTTTTTTTACAGTTTACAGTTCAGATTTCCAGCCATGTCCAACATACAGTTGGATGCATGAACTGTCAGTGCTTGTTGATTTCAAAAAAAAGATTGTCAGATGGCACTTTCACAGTTGCTTTATCCAGGCAACGCCAATGTTGCTGATAAAAGATGATCTGCCCCGCTGGGTATAACCAGCGATCTTAATGTAAAGTAGCTTTAAACACTGCACCAAATTTTTCAAGCAGTGCTGAATTATTCCCTGATTTGAAGAAGATTGCCAAAAAACGAGTATGACTGATGAACTTGTATTATCGTATCTTGGCTTTCTAATGCAGGCCCCACATTTTCTATTTGCAGCGTCACCTCATCCAGTCAGTTGCTTCCCCCTCCTTCCCTCCTCTTCACGCCCAGAAGTCTTTTATCTCCAGTGCTGCTTTTGTGTCCTGTTTTAGATCCTCCTCTTCATCTTTATTTTGGTCCGGAGTTTACTCTTCTTCTTTACAAAGAGGTGCAATCATTCTGTCTCAGGCAGCAGCAGCTGATGGCCGGACGACAGCCTGTGCAAACAAGCTCAGCCACTGCTGAGTAATGCAGGCCTGGCTGGTAAAAGATATCCTCCTGCATTTGTATTCCAGAGGGAAGGCAGGATGATACTATGGTGGAGCACTGTTTAATGTGCTGCATTCAGACAGAGGGGGACGAGGGCCAGACACTCATGCCACCACACCTAAAAGCTTTCAGAAATGGTGTCGTGTATCTGCAGTGGCAGGAGGTGTGCATGCTCAGATCCCTGCCTCTCTCCATGTGCCATTCGCAGCAGCACTCCAACCTTGCCAGCACTGCAGAGATGGCAGGGCGGACTGGGTATCTGTTTCCCCGCTGCTGCCCATCTGCTCTAACTTTTACAGGCTCATTCATCTTACTTAACTCTACTCACTGCATTGATTTGCACATTTAAAAATTACAAAGCTGGTGTGAGTCAATGACATTGATCATCAACAGAAGAAAGCTTTAAGATTTCTAACTTTAATTGGCTGTGTTTGCTTATTGAAACAAAAGGAATGTCATTTATTACAGAAGGAACACGTACCATAAGCTTCTGGCCTTGGAGAATGTCTTGTCCACTCTGAAAAACAAAAACAAACAGCAGCTGTTACAGTCCCAAATAAATATGTTTAATTTAATGTGCTTATGTCGGCATTTCCTAAAAACAAGTACATTTGATATATTTTTTAACTTTATATCAAATAATTATAAATTATAAATGTTTTTAGACTTAATAATTAAGTCTAAAAACAAAGAGGAATATAACACCTAGTAACAGGTACATGTAGTTTCCATTCATTTGCCTTCCTGCAAGTTTACTCAGATTAATTTAAAGTGCACTTAAAAAAAAAGTTCAATGAAGTGAAAGAGGTTGATTATGCATCAAGATGGGTTACCCTGAAATAACTCCTGCCATCTGTTAAAGCATCATTTCCCAGAATGAAGGAATGATTATTAGTCTGGTGTTTTCTGAGACAAAGTGAATCATGTTTCAGTTTAAGTCGACACTTTCAGGCTCAGTGCACATTGTCACTCCAAAATAAACTATCATCTGTCCTTACATACTCTGGATAAACAGATTTAAGCAGGAGTAATCACTGGAAACAATAACCAGATGACGCAGGGTTGGGAACTCCGGGGATGAGAATGTAGAAACCCGTTTTTGCCAAAAGATGGCACTGTGCGTGCAGCAGAAGGTTAATCCTAACGTGCAATTAATAACAAACTGGGCTTGCTCTGCTCATCAGACAGAAAGATATTCATCATGATAATCAAGGCCATGTGGCAAGATTTAAATCACAAGACACACACAAAAAAGACCAATTACTTCTACTCTGAAAACATCACAAACAAAAAACTACAGCTTTTCTCGGGCTGCAGCGTTTAAGTGTCTAAAAGGTGAATATTTGGTTCTGGTGAGTAAGCTGCAGATATTCCTCTTGTGTGGTTAGAAAAGAGTAAGAAAGAATACCTTTTTTATATAATATGTTATCTTACATGCTTTCCTGAGCAGTGCTAAAGATGATACACCACCTGACGGTGTAAATTAAATACAAATGAGCCAATAATGCGATTGATTTCCCCCTCCTTTCTGACTGTGTCTCTCATGACATAGAAAGGAGACATCCCGAAACCCCAAGCTGGGTCTCTGCCTGCTCTCACTCTGTATCTGCCAATAAGGCCACCATGGTTTAGAACTCTTACTCATCCTTCCGTGGAGATGATTAGTGTGCATGGCACAGCAACACCCGGAGGAGCGAGCATTTCTGGAAAGTGACTCTTGCTCTCTGAAAAACAGAAAAGCACACAGAAAACGACCATGCCACAGTAGCTACCCTTGTGAAGCTGTAGATGGGCATTTTTAGCATTTTGACCATGTTCGCTCTGATAATGTGTAATGCTTCAGGTTGCCACTTAGCATTTAACACTAACTACAAACTTCAGCTGAAGGTGAGGAGAATATTAGAGCTGTAGCAGATATTGTTGAATAGCATTAGAAATATACACATTTTGACCAGATGGTGGCACTGTAAAGTCAAACTCATTACATGCGCTATATTAGTTAAACTGTTATATTACTAGATAAGTGCATACATATTACTAGTTTTATTCTTCATATTTAGGAAAAAATGAATGGCTCAGTACAGTATCATAACCATTCAGCAGCATATAGACATGTTGCACTAACAGTAAATTTATGACAATCCATCAGTTTGAGATATTTAAGTCTTGTAAAAAGGGAAAAGACTGATTAAACATGTCATACTAAGAGTCATAGGCCAAAAATCACAAGCATAGAGCTCAGAAATCATTCTGGGGAAGGAAGTCCAGTTTCCATTCATATAAAAAGATCTCTTCATTTCATTGATTACCAAAAAATCCCCAATGAGGTAACTTAAGGACCAAGGGTTTAAAAAGAAAAATCTTACTTCTTCTTTTGTTTATGAGAAGTTCTCAAAAACTAAATGAAAGCCTAAAGCTTCCTCCTTCTTAGAAAACTGCCTTACTGAGAGGAAACAAGCCCTGGGGGGGTTTGTTTGTTCATTGCACTGTGGAGTCACGAATCAACAGACTTGTGTTGTTACAGTAGGTTCTCGCCTGATTCCCCTCAGTGCAGAAGATCACTCATCATTTTCAGCCCCAGGCCTTCAAGTGACGGATAATGGCACCCAGATGGAATTTGTGGTGCCGTTTTATCTCAAATCTACCACCAGTGTTGATTTCACCGAGCCTAACAGACACGTGTCTGTAGATAAATCAGCGCTCCATCTTAAATGGAATTCATACTGGTTCTTAGGAGAGAAGAATAGGGCTCATGAGCCATCGGCTGTGCTCTTGTGAAGCGGCTAAAGTTGTTTTCGTATGTGCTGCATCACTAGGAATAACATTTTCCTCAACCTCATCCTGTGTTGCTCACCCAGGTTCTCAGGTTTCATGGAATTCCCATAAAATGAAATCAACCAGGGTGTGTCGAGATTATTGGAAAAAGGTTCCGAACCAGAGAGTCCAAAACAAATACAGAACATTTGAAAATCAAACTTCACCTTAGCTCGACCACAAAACATGGCACCCAGCAGCTTAGACCTCCTACAGACGAACCGGGACAGAGGAATGACAGACACGTCAAACCAACTGATTATGAAATTAACATGTTTTTGCTGTACTGTGCTGGAAAGAATATGATGGGATAGATTCTGTAGGGATTTTGCTTTACACCAAAGACTCTGAGCTGTTAGGGTTTAGACAGGAAACAAGGAAAACTGAATCTGATCTTCATAAGTCTCCAACTGACTGAACATACTAACATTATTACACTCATAGCAATTCGAAATGCTATTATTTGTTATGCATAAGGTATAACACTATTGAAAATCACATTTCTATTAACTGTACAAGACTGTGTGTAAATAAAATAAAGTAAAGATGTACCGGGCAAGACAACAGTCAGTGGTGAAAAAAATCCCAGCCGTAACAGCAAAACAAAAAATATTCTGTCACCGTTAGAGAGGACAAAAGTGGACTATAATAAATATGGCTGCGCTAATGCATTTTTGTATCATGAGTCATATTTTGCACATTCAAATCTCACTGTGAAAAGACTGTGGATAGCCTTGTTTTGATTTGATTTTCTAAAAAAAAAAAGAGAGAGAGAGATTAACTAGTGAATTTCACAGCCCATCACAGCACAGACAGGAATTAAAGCTCAGGTCAGAGCCAGATACAAGCAAATATATATTTTTAATGTTTCCTGTATGCTTTCAGCTAGGTATCATACACACAAATGGGTTACCATGGAAACACACATCAAGGAGGGATGAAGGAGTCTCAAGGCGGGTCTCAGAAACCCGAGGTCATCACTATGTCAGCGGCTGTCACACTCAACAATTGGTTAATTCAACTTAATCTGAGTTTAACTACAGCTTGCAATTTCTTCTCATCTCTGGCTAAACTTTTAAACATTTCCTTCACTTCTTTACAAAGAATTAACTTAAGCCAGTGGTGTATGTATGTATAGAAAAGTCAGCAACACTGCTGGTGGCAAGTAGGTCAGCAGACAAGGCTCAGGAGTTAGACTGGAGGAAATCCAGCTTAAAGCAAAGAAGTTTGTTGTTCAGCTACAAATCTGCTGCATTAGCATGTTCTTCCCATTTTAATTCTGTATCTTAAATATGAGATGCACTGTAAATTTAACATAATCAAGATAGGGGTCAAGCACAAACATCCTAACAGTAGTTGTCACCAGCAGAAAAACAACAACAACAACATACTGATAGAAAAGAAACTGGAAAATAGCCCTGGGATTAATGTTCTAAGGGAATGAACGCATAATGATAAAGAATAAGGCCAGTGCTGTTAGTCAGTACCTTCAAACGCACATTTTAAACAAGAGTCATTTGTAGGAACAGATGTTGTTTCAACTAATGCTAAAAAACATGATCCCAGTGATTCCAGCTTACACAGAAATTATTCTAATTCCCTATGGCTGCAGTAAATTCTAATGGACTCATGGGCAGTGTTACGCCCAGTTCACCCTGCAGGAGTTGGGAATAACTGAAGTCCTTGACAGTATTCGCTTAATATTCTCCAATTAAAACAGAAGTGAAAAGGTCACAAATCTTAACCATCTTAACCTATTATCTGTTGAATAAAGACGACACCTTGCTAACGTGATTGCAGGGTAACATTTGATTAGTTGCAGTAAATACTGAGCATAACCACAGACTGTACTAAATAGTTGATATCCACTGTGATTAATGTGCTGCTGTTTGACAGTTGCACTCTTGATACTTTGAAACCCAAAGTGATTAGTCAGGTGTGGGTGTGACTAAGTAACCCAGGACTACTGTTTGCTCATGTGGTAGCAAAAAAAACAACCCAAAACTTGCTTTTTAAAAGAAAGTCTTGCTATTTGGTTCATTGTGATTCTGACAGGGACCATAGTGATGTAGCTGTATTAAATGAATCTTGCAATTGAAACTCATGAGGACAGAGCTTAGCAAGGTTTTATTATCACATAGACTTTTACATAAGCAGATTTCATTTGTATCTAGAAAAATCAGCCTCTTCAGGCCACTGGGAAGAATACATGTTTACAGCACTTCTGCACTAGCTTCACTTTTCAAATGCCCTTTTAGATAAAGTCAGCGAATATAACTAAGGCTATATTCGATTAACATTATTTCAGAGAGGAGATTACACCTGGCTACACAGCCATCTCCAGACATGAGGGGCCTGAAGCAGGGAGAGCAGCTGGAGAGTTACTATTAAAGTGCAGTGACTGGAAGGACTCTAAAGCAACTTAAATAGCGCACTCTATATGAGATTTACCAGTTGGAAGGGTGTCAGCTGAGCAATTGGCTGATTAGGGCTGGTATTGAGGTTAACTGCCATCAGCTGATGTTAACATAAATACTATTCATCCTGAAGGTGTAGCAAATTTCATTTCATTCCTTTGTTGCCAAGATAAAAAATAAAAAGCTGGGGGCTTACCAAAGGCTTCATAAATAACATGAATGTCTTTTCAAAACTTTGGGAAAATCCATCAAAAAGTTTTGGAGAGATTTCAGTCTGTAGCAAAGTGTGTTCCACTTAAGCAAAATGCCCCTATTTATCCACCAAAACTAAAGAAACGTGGATGACTGGATGAATGCAGAATGTGAGCCGATTCACTTTATTCTGAATAAGGTCTTTCTGCCCTTAAAACCTACACAAGGACATACAGTATTCTTATATCCAACTGAAGTGGAAGTATGAAGTGGACTCAAAAATATACTCAGTGAGATGCACAAGGCCTTAAGCAGAAATAACAGCTAGGGTAGTGATGGGAAACACTGTCAAACAATGATGAACGTGACCAGATCTAGACACTGTACTGTATCTCAGCCCCGCGTGGGCTGAATGAGCTCATGTCAATGGGCTCATTCAGCCCACGTTAATCAGCACAAAGTGTGGCTGAATGTCCCCATTTAGCTACAGTACAGTTAGATACAGTGTATGTGAAAACAGACACATTGGTAGCGAAATATTTAGCACATCTACCACACAAACAAAACACATGACAAGCCTTTTATTTACCAGTCAAGTATAGCAGACTTGTTCAGTTATCTTTAATTTCACATAGTTGTAGTGTGGTGTTCTGTGTTTCTCTCAGTTATATTTTAGTTACATCATGTTGGAGTAGCTGTACTGATTACATAAAGAGCGCATAATTATCTATGCCAAAAATCACAACAATCAGATTTGGTCAACTCTTGTAGCCCTGCATGTACTTCAGATAACCTTTAGGTTCAGATTTAACACGATTAACAGAAAAATTAGATCCTTTCCAGCTGTTTCTTTAATCGACCAGTACATGCCTGATGTTACAGGTTCTTTTTTTAAGCTTATAAAAATTAATTATGTTCCGAGGTGGTTGTCAGGCAACATAATGGTGTCATAATATATGACATATAATCCAAGTTTTAAGGATATGAATCAGATGTCATTTTCATGAAATGAAAATGGTGCATCAACGGTACACATGGGTCATTTTAGCCCATTTGCAGCTGGTTGTTAGGCAACATAAGGATGTCATAATATCTGATATAGATAAGAACCTTCAGTGGGCTAAGATGCAGCAGCATACCTGTTTGAACTTGGTCTTTTAATAAGTTGAAGTTTGATGGTAACGTTGTGAACATTAGTTAATTAACACTGCTTCTGTCAGTCTCTTCCCTCCCACTTGTTCTCCGCAGATGGCTCGTCATTGTGGATGTGAATGAGAATGTCAGAGTAAATATGCAAGGTGATATGAGAACACAGGCACTGAAGAGCCCTCTGGTTGCCTTGCAGCTCCTATTTGTTTTGCCACTGCCCTTTCGGTACTTGAATGGCCTCCTGCTCTCAAGTATCTCTATCTTGCAGTGTAATCATCTTTTTTCATCAAACAAAATCAGCTCCTCTACACTGTCTTCTCATTGTTCACGGTTAAAATTGAAATAACATGCTTTAGACAATTGATCATCAAAAATCAGAGATAAAAGCCGCTGTTTCTTTCTTTTAAGAAGCACAAAGTATGAAAAACAGCTACTTTCATTAAAATAAACCCTTTTTATGTTAAAGCTGAAACAGGAAGAGAAAACAAGATGAGCGGGGAGATCAGCACATGATCAGCCGACACATCTGCATTATTATACTTTACACTGTTTACCTGTTGTTTTTAGAAAAGACATGACTGCTCAACGTTTTCACTCACAGACTAGATCTTCTAAGAACTAAAAACTGACCCCAGATGAGGTGCAGCTGTCTACTTCCCTCTCAGACCACTTCAATAACAATATGCTTGAAGGTTATGGTAGATTCTTTGATGATGCCAGCTCTAGCTTCATCTGCTGAACCAGAACTGATTGCTAATCATGCTGTTATTGTCACGGCTGGCGGAGTGAGCCGTGTGGAGTGGAGGAAAACACAAGCTCCAGCGAACCGAGAGAATTGTCCAAAACAAAAACACACATGCTGGAGCACGAGAACAAAACACAGTTCAGGAGGCCGGCCCGGAGGCTGACAACTCAGAAGTCCAGGACAGTTCATCTTCTGAGGCCGGCCACGTCAGCGACGTAGATCCATAAGCCGACCGAGCGGAAGGCAGCGGTGGCGGAGTGGAGGCAGTTCAGGGGGCCGACCGTGCACACGGCAGCGGCGGCGACGGGGAAACCGTTCAGGCGGCCGACCGTGCGGACAGCAATGGCGGCGTCTAGGAGGTCGTCCATATTGACGATGACGCTCCACCAGCGGCCTGGTAGATGACCGCCGATGTCGAGGCGGCAGTTCGGGACCCGAAGGTGGCGTGGCCGTCGCAGCACCAGACGAGACCGAAGCAGCGGCTGGTCCAGGCGCGGCTGAAGCTGAAGCGGAGGCCGGTCCAGGCGCGGCTGAAGCTGAAGCGGAGGCCGGTCCAGGCGCGGCTGAAGCTGAAGCGGAGGCCGGTCCAGGCGCGGCTGACGCTGAAGCGGAGGCCGGTCCAGGCGCGGCTGACGCTGAAGCAGAGGCCGGACGCGGCTGACGCTGAAGCAGAGGCCGGACGCGGCTGACGCTGAAGCAGAGGCCGGGCCAGGCGAGGCAGATGACGATGCCGCAGCCGGGCCAGGCGAGGCAGATGACGATGCCGCAGCCGGGCCAGGCGAGGCAGATGACGATGCCGCAGCCGGGCGAGGATGAAGGCTCGGAGGCTGCAGCTGGCGAGGATGATGAGGCTGCAGCAGGCGACGGCGTGGAAGCCGGAGACTGTAGCGCTGCAGGCGTGGAAGAAGCTGCTGCTGCCCGTGGCGTGGATGAAGCTGCAGCTGACGAGGCAGGAGGCTGGACGGGCTCCTCGGGCCCCCCAGCAGGCGAAACAGGAGGCTGGACGGGCTCCTCGGGCCCCCCAGCGAAAACAGTCTCTGGACCAGTGGGCACCGGGGCCCCTGGAACACACAGTTCAGAACCAGCAGGCGCACGGGCCTCTGGCAGGCACAGTTCAGAACCAGCAGGCGCACGGGCCTCTGGCAAACACAAGGCAGACTGCAGCTGCACAGAGCATTGACCCAGCTCGGGCAGCGACAGCCGGATACAGCCTCAGCTGGCTTCTTAATCTCCAGGGGTCCAGAGTCGGCCGGGGGCTGGGACCCAGCCTCTGGGGAGGCCCTGGAGTGTGTCACAGTCTCTGGGCTGGCCAGCTTTTGAGGACTGATTACAATATTATGTGGTGTGTCTCTCTGCTTGACATGAACAGGTGAAAAATAGTTCTTTCCGGGTTGGATGGACTTAACTTGTTGTGCAGGAGGAGTTTGTGACAACGATGGCTGAATAGGTGATAATAAGGCGGATGAGTCTCTTGTCAACTGAGCTATTGACTGAGCTATGGATTGTAACCAAGTGTCTAATAGGTCTGGCTGTGACTGTAATGGGGGTGACGGTTGAGTGGCTAACTGAGCTAGTGGCTGCTGGGCAGCTAACTGAGCTACCGGCAGGGCAGCAGTGGCGTGTCTAGAAAATTTTTGTTGGGGGGGCCAGGTAGGGGCACAGATTTGGAGAAGGGTGGCAGATGTAATTGGCAGATAATGTTAAAAACAATTCTACCAACCGTTAACCATAATTCAATAACCCTGTAAACCTAATAACCGTAACCTTATTAGAATGAGGTTTTAACCACTACGGTGCAAAGTGTTTAGATACTGTGTTGATTAAGTACAAGAGATACAATCAGTCAGTGTTTATTCAGCATTCAAGGACATCAATATTTGCATAGTATTTTTACTGACATGTAGTGCACATGTGTTTTGGGCAAAAACATTTTTGAATATTAAAATACGAACATTTTTAACATACAATTGGCAAATTAGCCAATTCCAATGCAAAACCAATGCCTGTTAAAAAAAAAAAAAAGAAGATAATCTTCTCACAAACTGGTGTTTGATTTTGAAACAGGAAAAAAGTGGAGAAACAACTGAAAAGACTAACATTTGAATAAAACCTGAAAGCAAGTAAATACTTTATATGCTGCCTTACTTTGGTAATATTGAGAACAACACTGGCTGATGATGAAATGCAGTCAGCTGGCATGGTGACACTGCCAGTATTAACCTGCAGGGCTGGACTGGGACAAAAAATTGGGCATTTTCACTACAGATTGGCCCACCAGGTATTAAAGCCATAAAGCCTTTGAATGAAAACAAATGCTGTTGTGACAGTGATGTACAGTCTTTTTGGTATATGTATGATTTCCATACATTTTACGTCAGATAAAAACTTTCTTCGCAAGATTCAGATAATTATTTAATAAAAGCTAGATATTTTAAATGAGAATAAAAAAGAAAAGTATTTCTTTGTGCCCACCTTTCCCTGTTAATGCCCTACCTGGCCCCCTGGCAACACTTTGCTAGACCCGCCCCTGCACAGTTACCAGCTGTCAGCTACATAAAAAAAGGATCCTGCAGGACTGCACTCAGAAAAATAAAGGTGCCAACTGGAATTAAAAGTGGTTCTTTAGACTGATGCCATAGAAGAACCTTTTTTGGTGCCACAAAGAACCTTTCAAACAATGGTTCTTTGAAGAACCATTTCTTTCAGTGGTTCATTGAAGAACCTTTAAAGGTGCCCCAAAGAACCATCAAGAAATGGTTCTTTGGGGCACCTTTAATGGTTTTTCAAAGAACCTTTTTAAAAATGGTTCTTTAAAGAACCATTTTTAAAAAGGTCCTTCAAATGGTTCTTTAAAAGAACCATTTTAAAGAACCTTTTTTGAGTGGTTCTTTAAAAAACCATTTTAAATCTTTCAAAATAAAATGCATCATAAATTGAATTTGAGTAGGGTAAAATAAATATGAGCACAGCATAGACATATATTAATGGTTTATTGTCATTTTGTAGTATACCAAAAGACAAAAAGGCATTTTAACCCTCAGCACAACATCAATACTAATACATGTCACATATTAGTGTTTTAAACAGTAATAATTAAATATATTTGCTATACTATAAATAAATATATATAAATACTATAGCTACAGATAACACAACAAATAATACATGTATTGTTTAATTAATAAAACATCAGAAAGTGATAAAACACATTAGAAATAGCAATAGCTTCATAACAGACCAATAAATCAACACATTTTCATCAGCAGATGTTTGCATGTTCAGTAAAAATATTTCAACAAGTTTATGATTAAAATGATCAATGAACTTTAGCATTACACCATGTAATGTACGTTTCATGTTGTACTCATGGTCCTTTGTTAGTCCAGTTTAGGACAATGTCTCTGACGTATGTTTCATATCAAACATATGTCATATCAAAACAAGCCCACACCTGCAGTTGTTTCAGTTTTTCACTGGTGTTTCCTGTCAGCTGGTCAACCTCTCAGGCGGACATCCATATCAGCCAACCAAACGACAAGCTCCTCCCTTTGTGCTTCAAATCCCTCCCACTCTGAGACAAGGAGCTGAAAGAGAGAGAAAAGAGTCAATTATAAAGAAGAGAGAAAAGTGAAACCCTCCTCAGAAGGTCTGACTCGCATACCTGCAGTTGACCTGTGATGGACTCCAGTTTGGCGTTCACGTCATCCCTCGCCGATGCCAGCAGCCGAGTCTGCAGGGTGCCCTGGAAGAGCTGAGTTAATGTTCGACTCCTCCTGGTCAGGCTCTCCAGCTGGATGAGCCGAGGTCTCCCCTCTCGCCGCTGCCTCTGAACACAGAAACACAAATTGCATCTGAAGCAGGAGGTGCAGATTTTTTTTGCTATTCTTTTCTAAATCCAGGCTAGATCACGTGGAGGTATTTGTAAAACTTTTTTGGCCAGCGGACGACTGTTGTCTTGCAGAAAGTCAAATCAAACATATGCGATACACAATCAATTCACAAGAACACATTATAAAAAATAAGTCCAGTTCTTGCCTGATTTCAAATGAATTCTGCATCAAAACAGGGTGACAGAAGTAAAACGAGTGCACAAAGCCTCACTTTGTACAAGCCTGCTATTACAGTTCTCCTCTATGCAGACGACTTTCCGGTTTTCAAGGCACAACTTGGATCTGCTGTACGAATCTTATGGATACACACTAAATGAAACAATAGTGTGCATGACTCCAGATTCTGATCCCTCATCCTAATATGGTCCCAACATAGCAACAGCAATAAAGCAGATGCTGAGGCTAAAAAAATACAAAGTCCATAAACCAATGGCTGACGTGGGTTTTATCATAAGGGTGATAAATATACAGATTTCAGTCTGTCTTAGAGATTTGATGTTCATTTACCTGCAGATGCACTATACGTGCCTGCTCTATGGTTTTTCACAACATTTTGCACATCACTATTTAATACAGGAAGTAGGTGAACTAAAACAAGTCATCGTTCTTTGTGAGAGGACCATATTAATGAAACAAACCTCAATGACATCATAGGGATCCCTACAGATGCTCCTGCTGCTTTTCTTCCTCCTCATCCTAAGCTTCCTTCTCCTTGTCCTCGCCTTCCATCCAATTGTAATTCAACCTAATTGTGTTTCTGCCCCTCCTCTTCCCCAGTTTGTTGGAGCTGTGAACACAATTAATGTGAATCTGGATTAATTTGTGCAAACAAGAAAAATCTACAGCTTTTTGGTTAGAGGTGCTCTTGTGATTTAAGCCGGGTAGAGTGGATTTATGTGTTGATGCTACCTGCTTCAGCTCTGGCTGCTGAGTGATATTTACACCCTGGCTGGATTACAAACTTTAACCATGTGCTGAACTTTGGCCCAGCGTTGATACCTCTTGTTAGTATAACGACCTCTTCTTAGCTTGTATGTATGATGGTGGATAAATGAAATATACAAAAAAATTAACTATATTACAAAAGAACATCTACCTTGGAAACATCAAATGACCGGAGCATAACTTGTCAACTAGTCCGAAACTAAGTTATGCAGGAACAGTCAAAGACACACCTTCTCATGTCACATTTCTATTCATTTCTATATAATTCGATTAGACAATAAAGAGTCATCTAATCTAATTATTCATTCAAAACACTTATGCATAGCTGTATTTTATACAGCTCATACAGAATTCAAAGTACAGGTTCATGTGAGTATTTAATGTACGGCTCAGATCTACAGAATTTCAGAGTTTCTAGAGCAGACACAGAGCTCACGCCACAACAGGCTTCAGGCGCCATTTTAGTGACTTTAACAATATATTAAATTTTAATTTCGGTCTAGCTGACATTAGGTTATGTACGCAGCACGCAATTGAACCACATATTTTAGAAGCCAAAGGTTCAAATTAGCTGGGAGCACCTTCACTTAATTATAACAGTGGTTTTGTTAGGAAAACAGTTGGATACTAAATTGCGCTGACGTCAACGGCTAACGTATCTAGCTAATCGCTACTGTTAGCACAACATTAACAGCAAGCTACAATGACGAGTAACAAAAACAAAACAGTAATAAGGTTTTAATGGAAATGTTTTACCTTTTCTAACAGTCCCAGAATCCACAGCTTCAAAGTCCAGCAGGTACTGAAGACTGTTATCCGTTTCGCTGTCACCGTCCGTGAGGTTTTTTCCCGAAAGGTCAAGGCCCGCCGCTCGCACACTCTGTCTGCGCATGCGCATCCCAACGACTGACCCCCTCCGTCCGCTCCCGGAGGTTATAGTATGACGTGTTCTGACGTCACTCTCTCTCTCTGTCATTTATTTGGCTCGAAACACATATCAACAAATTGCTCAGTGATGAACAACTACTCAGATCATTTACCTAAGCTGTGCTTTGTCAAAACGAAGTGTGTGTTCATTACACTGACATTCTGTTCTGCAATTGTTATTTACTTGTATCTTATAATTTGACTTTACATACTGCTGGGTGGTTTGTAAAGTTTACAATAACTAGTATTATCATTATACTATATTTTCAAAAATATATAATAATCTCAAAAGTAATGCCTTGGAGTAGAAAATAGTAATGCTTTATTAAAATTTAAAACTAAAGTACAGTACTTGAATGTGTGTATTGTGTCTACTGTTTGCAAATATTTCTAACTTTTATTTGAATATTCAGTTTCCTACCATCTTCTCTTAAAGGGTAATTGCCAGGTATCCCGCCCTCCCCCTTTGCACACACATGCACACAAAGAAAACACACAGTATAATTCACAGCCTCATTATAGTGAATAAATATTTATGCTATTTACACCATCAAACTTAGATTGCTAAGGATGAAGAACCTTTTGTTCTTTAAAGAACCATTTGTAATAGCTGAAGAACCATCCACAAAATAAAAAGGTTCTTTGACGTATGATGGTTCTTTAAAGAACCATGAAGACATCTGAAGAACCATTTAAGAACCATAATTTTTCTGAGTGTGGTGTTATTTATCTCTCAGAAACAGTTCATAACTTCAACTCATTCCTGTCACCTAAAAGGTAAACCTGTTTCTCCATCACCTGTTCAGCTCTGATGATTCAGTAAGGACATCTCCTGGTTTCATCTTCATGTTTCCCTCTCACCACATATCCAAACCGACATCATGACCAGCAGCTTTACAGCTTTACAGCTGTGGCTCCAGCAAACATTCTAACTAAATAAATTCTAACAACAGCTGATCAAGCTTAAACGTGCTGCTGCTGTTTAGCGCGACATCTGCTGGTTTCCTCTTTCTGGCGCAAAGTGGGTGATAAACAAACAAGAGAGACGATCAGCTGATCATTGATCAGTTTCATGATTGAAGTAGCAACAGGAGAGAGAGGAGAGAGAATGAGAGGAGAAGAGGCAGTGTAAAGACAGAATAACTCCAGTTTTGTGTCTTTTTCCATCCTAGCTGAAGTCCGGGACAAACTGCGTCTCTTCTCAGCTCAATACCAAACCCGTAATATTTTCTCTGAATGAGGGACCATTCCATTTTTAAGGAGCTGTTGGCAACTCTACTAACTAACCTTATGAATAAAATAAAGTTCACTATCAGTAACATCATAGCAACCGAACAGCTGTATAAACTCGTCATGCTAGCTCACGCAGTATGAGGTATTGTAACTGACTGTAAAAAGTCAGCACAACGAAAATAAACTCCACCTAAACTTGGTTTATATCTGACCCAGATAGACTGCAGGTCATAACTTCTTACCTGAAGTTCAGTTCACCTGACACTCGGACTGGTGGCCGCCTCGGGTCTCTCCCCCTGCCTCCCCTTCCCTCATCCACCTGCTGGCCTCTGTGGAAGCCCCGCCATAGCCACCACCAAACCACTGAGTTATTTTTACACATCGACCTGCATCTTATAACTCATAACTCTTATGTTAGCTGCCCTCAGTAGCATACTGTCTGAAATATTCGATGGTTGCAAAAATTCTTTAAGTGTTATTTTTTTCCTTGGTATTCTAATTTCACCGAAGTTTACTAAACTCAACAAACTTAATATTACTTACCGGGACATTTATTCTGTCCTCATTTTCTTTCACCGAAAAATTGTTTCCTGCAGTGTTGTCCTTCGTGCTTGGCTCTCCTACCTTTGCTAACGTGATGCGCATAGCGCAGAAGCCGATGCTGCATTCACTTACACTCGGATATCTGAGCTTCACCGTGAAAACATAATCGTACATTTGATATTTGATTGAATTTTATTGTTTTACCTTTGGGGTGGCACCTGGGGTGGCCAGTCTGATTGGGGGGGTGGCCTGTGCCCCCCCAGGCCACCCCGCTGGACACGCCATTGCAGGGCAGCCGACTCAAAAAACACAGCCCCGGAATAAACAGACACACAGTCCAAAACAGAAAAAGGGTCCTCTTCACTCACCACAGCTGGCAGTTCCAAAGTCCTAGTCTTCGGCTGTGGGGTGATGCGCCGTCGGCGCGATCGTCGCTTCCTCCCGGGCAAAACCTCCGGCGGGCCGGGCAAAACCTCCGGCGGGCCGGGCAAAACCTCCGGCGGGCCGGGCTGGGCAAAATCTTCGCCGCCGGGCTGGGCAAAATCTTCGCCGCCGGGCTGGGCAAAATCTTCGCCGCCGGGCTGGGCAAAATCTTCGCCGCCGGGCTGGGCAAAATCTTCGCCGCCGGGCTGGGCAAAATCTTCGCCGCCGGGCTGGGCAAAATCTTCGCCGCCGGGCTGGGCAAAATCTTCGCCGCCGGGCTGGGCAAAATCTTCGCCGCCGGGCTGGGCAAAATCTTCGCCGCCGGGCTGGGCAAAATCTTCGCCGCCGGGCTGAGTTGGGAAGCGGTAGCGGCTGGTGGGTGAAGGTGCAGTTCGTTGAGTATGAAGTCCTGTGCGAGCGGGTGAAGAGAGTCCAGCAGCCAGGAGTGAGCAGAGATGAGCTGCTGTAGCCTGGCTTCTACAGCGCGGAGACACTCTTCCCCCTCATGCTCGAGCCATAGGTTAACCAACCTGGAAACAGAGTCAATTAGTTCCTCCCGAAGCTCCTCGGGAGGTGCGGATGCCGCTGGGTCCATGTTTGGTCGGCTCGTACTGTCACGGCTGGCGGAGTGAGCCGTGTGGAGTGGAGGAAAAGGAGGACCCAAAATGCAGCAAACTGATGATACGAGTGAAGTTTATTTACACGGTGGCAGTGGCAAAAACAGGCAATGAACAGTGGCGTGTCTAGAAAATTTTTGTTGGGGGGGCCAGGTAGGGGCACAGATTTGGAGAAGGGTGGCAGATTTAATTGGCAGATAATGTTTTAAAAAAAAATTCTACCAACCCTTAACCATAATTCAATAATCCTATAAACCTAATAACCAAATGCACTTTTAACTCTTATTAGAATGAGATTTTAACCACTACGGTGCAAAGTTTTTAGATACTGCGTTGATAAAGTACAAGAGATACAATCAGTGCTTTGTCAGTGTTTACTCAGCATTCAAGGACAGCAATATTTGCATAGTATTTTTACTGACATATACTGCACATATGTTTTGGGCAAAAACATTTTTGAATATTAAAATACGAACATTTGTAGCAAACAATTGACAAATTAGCCATTCCAATGCAAAACTTTCTCTGCCTGTTAAAAAAAGAAGATAATCTTCTCACAAACTGGTGTTTGATTTTGAAACAGGAAAAAAGTGGAGAAACAACTGAAAAGACTAATATTTGAATAAAACCTGAAAGCAAGTAAATACTTTCTATGCTGCCTTATGGTAAACTTTGGTAATATTGATAAAGAACAACACTGGCTGATGATGAAATACATTCAGCTGGCATGGTGACACTGCCAGTATAACCTGCAGGGCTGGACTGGGACAGAAAATCGGGCATTTTGACTACAGACCGACCCACCAGGTATTAAAGCCATAAAGCCTTTGAATGAAAACAAACCCTGTTGTGACAGTGATGTACAGTCTTTTTGGTATATGTATGATTTCTATACATTTTACGCCAGATAAAAACTTTGGTTGTAAGATTTAGATAATTATTTAATAAAAGCTAGATATTTTAAATGAGAATAGGAAAGAAAAGTATTTCTTTGTGCCCCCTTTCCCTGTTAATGCCCTACCTGGCCCCCTGGCAAAACTTTGCTAGACCCGCCCCTGCACAGTTACCAGCTGTCAGCTACATAAAAAAGGATCCTGGTGGGTGGTCTTCACGTTTCCCTCTCACCAGATATCCAAACCGACATCATGACCAGCAGCTTTACAGCTGTGGCTCCAGCAAACATCAGCTGATACTAGAAATTAATATTAAATAAATTCTAACAACAGCCGATCAAGCTTAAACGTGCTGCTGTTGTTTAGCGCGACATCTGCTGGTTTCGTCTTTCTGGCGCAAAGTGGGCGATAAACAAACAAGAGAGAAAAGCCGATCAGCTGATCATCGATCAGTTTCATGATTGAAGTAGCAACAGGAGAGGCAGGATGAGAGAAGAGGCAGCTGTGCAGCGTAAAGACAGAATAAATCCAGCTTTGTGTCTTTTTCCATTCTAGCTGAAGTTCGGGACAAACTGCGTCTCTTCTCAGCTCAATACGAAACGTGTAATATTTTCTCTGATTGAGGGACCATTCCATTTTTTTAAGGAGCCGTTGGCAACTCTACTAACTAACCTTATGAATAAAATAAAGTTCACTATCAGTAACATCATAGCAACCGAACAGCTGTATAAAAACTCCAAGCTGGCTAGAACGCAGTATGAGTTATTGCAACTGACAGTAAAAAGTCAGCACAACGAAAATAAACTCCACCTAAACTTAGTTCATATCTGACCCAGATAGACTGCAGGTCATAACTTCTTACCTGAAGTTCAGTTCACCTGACACTCGGACTGGCGGCTGCCTCAGGGCTCTCCTCCTGCCTCCCCTTCCCTCATCCACCTGCTGCCTCTGTGGAAGCCCCGCCATAGCCACCACCAAACAACGGAGTTATTTCTACACATCGACCTGCATCTGGCCAATCCACCACCTCTCATTGTTCATGCCGTTACAAAAATAAATAAAAAATAAGTCAAATAAGCCCGATGGCCAGTCCAGCTATGTTAACCTGCAACCAAATCTGCAGCTCCATACAGCAATGTTACGACTTAGATTACATCTTATAACTCATAACTCTTATGTTAGCTCCCCTCTGTAGCATACTGTCTGAAATATTCCACGGCTGCAATAATTCTTTAAGTGTTATTTTTTCCTTGGTATTCTAATTTCGCCGAAGTTTACTAAACTCAACAAACTTAATATTACTTACCGGGACATTTATTCTGTCCTCATTTTCTTTCACCGAAAAATTGTTTCCTGCAGTGACGTCTTTCGTGCTTGGCTCTCCTACCTTTGCTAACGTGATGCACATAGCGCAGAAGCCGATGCTGCATTCACTTACACTCGGATATCTGAGCGTCACCGTGAAAACATAATCGGACATTTGATATTTGATTGAATTTTATTGTTTTGCCTTTGGGGTGGCACCTGGGGTGGCCAGTCTGGTTGGGGGGGTGGCCTGTGCCCCCCCAGGCCACCCCGCTGGACACGCCATTGGCAATGAAGCATGAGTAATGACAAACCTAAACTGGGAGAAACTAAAGAGCAAACCTGAAATCTTACAAAACGGAGAGCGGAGCAGAGAGACGCAGACCAAGGACCAGGATACCAAGAAACACAGACGAGCCGACAACGAACACAGACCGACACCCACTATATATACACACACACACAAGGTAATCGGGTAATCGCACACAGGAGGGAAGAACAGCTGATCTGAATACACATGATGACTGGAGGACACAAGCTGAACACAATGACAACAGACACAGACTTTCAGAACAAAACAGGAAATCTAGAACCCGAACCGGACACAAGGGGGGAGGACACAGAATAACTAGAACAGAGGGAAATAATCACAAAACGCTGGGTCAACGACCCAGGACCATGACAGTTATTGTGAAGTATTTTATCTCACACTGTGAAACAACATTTTTTCCAAAGGGTATGTGGGCTTGTTTAATTGAAGAAATGGCAGTTTCAAATCAGCTGACCAGAGAATATGTACTGCAACTGAGGCCTGCTCAGATTACAAAACAGTGCCTGTCTTTCCATTCAGCTGTTTTTGAACAGGATTGAGAAGTATTCTTCCAGTCTTTCAATGGGACACTTCCACATACAGCATCATTGTTTAGGCTGCCTAAAGCTGTCAATGGGTTTATTGGGAGAGCATTCAGTTCATTTAACAAGTCACGGCTCTGTGTTTATCTCTGTGAGATACACACAGAAACATATGTATATGTAACATATAACATATGTCCTGTGTGTAACAGTACTAAGGAATACTTCCAAAAACTCACATTAAAGGTCACATTAAAGCATATGAAAGTCTGGTAATTTCTGTATTCAGTAAAAGAAATTTAGAGAAAGAAAGTGGGTTCCATAACCTACCGAAGGTAAATAATCACACCTAAATTAAGTGGCCCCGCCATTTTCTTTCTAAAATTATGAGCATGCTGTGTCAAAGAAAGAATAATCTGCTGAAAACTGAGGGATCATGTTCACCTAAGTGAATGTCGACGGGATGCAGGGATGAGAGTGTCTTACATATTACTCCCTAATGTTAGCAATCACCCTGACCTATTGAAATGCCAGTGCATTCAAAGACAACGCTAACCAGAAAAAGCACACGCTTCGCTTTATACCAAGAGCAGGTCTACATTTCTCACTGCCTTCAATCCATGCTCCACTCTATGAGTGTGACAAACTGGGGAAAACGAGTGCAAACATATCAGCCTACTTGTTAAGAACCAGAACTCCTTACAGCAAAAGGTTAGTGTAAACGGTTTGACTTTGCAATGTTTTATTTTGTACACATGTAGAATGATATATAGACACATTTCACATCTTTATAGGTTTATCTGACCAGCTGTGCGCTCCCTCAAAAACTAACTACACTAGCTATTAACTGAAAATAACAAGAGATGCACCAATTAGGGAACAGTTAGATGTCCTCTAATGGAGTGGGCAGGGCTACAATTATGCTTTAACACTTAATGAAATATATAGACTAGAATTTGCGAATTTACTCCTATATGAGGTTTTGTTATATTACATTAGGTCTCTCTTTTGAAAATGAAAAACAGAGAGTGAAAAGACTTAGAATAAGGCATAATCTTCACTTCTGTGCTGCTTTTCTACCCCATTACCTTCTCATTGGGATGTGTCAAATCTTAATGTGCTCATTACTGAACACACTAGTGATACTTGACAGTTGGTAAGAACAGCTCTAAACAGCAGCAGTAGCAGACCGTGATGCATAAACGCAAAAACAGACCTAAAAAAACAAAAAACATGAGATTTCTGTTTTATGAGGAGTGTTTTCTAACATTAAAATTAAAATTTGTGTGAAAATTTAAACGAAACTAACTTGTTGGTTTGACAAATACACTGCAAATCGGGCTAACCTCCCCACATCATATCATGTAGCTGAAATTTGTCACGGTCCTGGGTCGGGTCAACCCAGCATTTTGAGTTTCTTATGTTTTGGTTTATTTTTGCATTATGGATTGGTTATTCTCTGGTGATACTGTTTTGATTACAATTATATTCTGATTCTTTAGTTATCTGATGATGATGTTGATGACGATGATGATTATGTCTGGTTTAGGTTTTGTTATCTTGCCCTTATGTTTGGTTTAGGTTGCCTGTGCTTGGTCTTCTCTGCCCGTATGTCCCTCTGTTTGTCCATGACGTCATTATGCCTGTTTACGAGTCTGTCTCTGTCTGGCGTGTGCTTCCTGTCTTATTTTGTAGGTCTGTGTCCTTTGTCAGTGCGTTCAGCTTTGTGTATTTAGTGTCTGTGTCTTCCCCTACTCGGTGTCGCATCGTTAACGTCTGTTCACCCTCACTTGCTGCGTGTTTAGGATTTCCAGTCCTCCTGCATCTCTGTTTAGAGTTTTGTTTGCTTTTGTGAGTTTTATTTTATCTTGATGTTCTGCTCCAGCAATAAAGCTGCATTTTCTGTCTAAACCTCGTGTCCTGAGAATCCTGCATTTTGGGTCCACCACTCCTGCCTGCCAGCCACACAGCCGACCATGACAAAATTGAAGAAAAAAAACAAAACTACAGCTAGTTTAAATATTTACAACTGGTAATATGATATGGGTGTGTGGATCAACACGTTTGACCCTTCCACTAGTAACAGCTCACTTAGAGGAAAATCACAGCTTGCAACTCACTGAACATTCAAATTCAGCAAAAAGCAGTGCTAAGCTACAAAGTATAGGACACCTGGAGACTGCAGTCCTTGGGGCTCCTGGAGGCCGAGATAAGGCCCTGAAAACATACCTCCTCTGAATGGCCAACAGCCAAACATGCTGATGTTGTCATTGCAGCCACTCGCTAAAATTGATACATTGCTCAGCCTAGCAGCAACTGTCCCAGCTAGTTTTCTACTTTCTTGAAGATACTCAAAACACACACAAAAAACACACATGCACACACACACAACGCTTTCACTGTCAGGCATCCAGTTGCACTGGGGCACCTGCTCTTTGACCATTAAAAACATTCTTGGCTGACTCTAATGCCCAGTGTCCTGTAAAAGCTCAAGTGGGCCAAATAAATACACTGCGGACATAAGTGCCCAGTGACAAACACTCAAGTGTACTGCACATATTTCTTTCCTCATAGACAAACAATAAAATATCACATCAAAGGCGAACATGACAATAAATCAGTCTCATACAGAAAAAAACATAGTGCACAATTACAACAGCATGGATTCACAGGAATAGATAGAATTAGTAACTTGAATCTTAACATATTGATTTTGTCACCTTATAGCTTTTGTCACCTGATTTTACCTCGCCATTACTGTGAACAGTTACCCTAATACCTTAACAAATGACCACGAAACAACAACAGCATTAGTATCGGATGGAATAGAAAGATATCAAACTAATAAGCAGGACATTTATGACAAAAGCTGTTTTTTGTTTGCTTTTTTTAAATGACAGGATTCCAGAGCACCAGCAGCACAGACGTGCAAGCACCAATACAGACACAGAATGTGCAGAGTCATCAAAGCAGGTGCTAGAAACAGACACACAAGCACACATACATTCACACTTGATATCCATCTCTGTGAAGATGAATGAGTGATCTAGGAATCAATAGGATTTTCATTCTTACCCCCCATAGGCTCCAAAAGTGAAACTCCTCTTTCTATGCGGCATGCTGGCTAATGGATAGCTGTGAGTCAGTCTACTCAGTGCTGAATGGAGCCAGCACTTGTGTCACTTACGCTGACTGAGCATGTGTGCGTGTGCATGTCAATGTGTGTGTTTGTATTCTTTGCCTGCCGTCTGAGTTCCACTCCCACAGCTGATGTGCCCTGCCTCTTCCTTGCTCACTCGCACTCCTCCTTCGCAAGCAGGGTAGAAACGGCAAGAGGATGCGGGAGGACGAGTGGGAGGGGGCTAGAGGGAGGGCTGCTGACCATGCCAGTCACCTCTGGGAACCAGGGGAAGAGACGCAGTTTTGCTGACTTACTGTCTGTATCTGTATTCCTTCTCTTTAGCATCAAGAACATAGACAAGACACTTCATGTCTATTTTTACTTAAAATTTGTGTAGTTATAAGCACACAGCTCTGACAGCAGTGAGTCCACACGTAAACCTGGGAATAATACTGTATATGATGTCAGCAAGGCAGAGGTGCTCTTGGCATTGTGAAACAAGTCAAGCAACAGTTGTTCTCCCACCTCTTATGTCACTGGAAAAAGAGCTGGTCAAGCAAGTACATCGAAAGATAATTCATCATTTTTCACAGATGTCCTATTCTAAGAGTCTTGTCACACCTGCGTGAAAACTCTAAACAGGTTTCTTATCTGTTACTTCATCTCATCTCTTGCACACCCATCACCTGCGGTATGCACGCAAAATGAGGGTTAATGAAACACACAGTTCTCCTGCTTTACTATTAAGTGAGTCAATCAAATGACGTGAAAGGCTGGACACAAAAGGAGACTGTCTGTAGACTCTCCTTTGGCAGGCTGCTGCATCTGATAAACTGGCAGGAGTGACAACAATGCTGTCATGGATTACTGAATAAAGAAGGATTGCAGTCACAAGAGTCACCCAGCTATCTGACATAGATTCACTTCCAAAGCATTTGTATTATGCCTGATGAGCACAACAGATGTTTTCATGATTTCTGTTAGGCGGGACATATGTAGCTGTGTTTATGGGAAAAGCAGTGTTTTTAGCTGGCAACAGCTGATTTGAAATGAAACGGTGTAAAATGGAAACTAAGTCAAATCTACCAAACCAGACTTTAATCTCCCAAAGGACCAATGATGTCTTCATTACATTAACTGCAATGCACTCCCAGTAACTGACCAGAGAAGCACGTAATGAATCAACGGGTGCACTAAACAAGCGCAATGAAGCTGTTAGACAATTGCATCATCTCTCCAAAATTACATCACCACTTTCCTCTGCAACAGCAATCACCTAAAAAACAATGTACCGCAGTCCTTGGCTGACTTTGTTGGTAGTAGGCTTCACCTTGTCTCTTGGCCATGTGCGAGACAATCTAACTTTATCTTACTGAATAGATCTTTGGCTGATAAAGACTTGATTGAATAATATTGATTGTTGCTGTAATTGATTTTTTTGACAGTCAGACACAGAGTCTCACTCACGGTAAACCCTCTGGGTCTCTAAGGTGGTTGGTCTCTGAAAAATCTCCAAAACAGCTGGACGGCAGTTTGCACAATTAAGGCTACTTAAACCTGGTTGATCCCGACACTTCATCTCTAGTGCCACCTTGAGGCTGATATTAATTGTTTTGTGTGGCTACAATCATGCCAGGGTTTCCTCCAGAAAACCAGAAAACCATAACACCAACAATTTATCGTTGCGCTGATTTGCTCTAGTGATATCAACTATAGCTAACTGTGAAGTGCAGACAAAACATCAAAGCTCTGTTGGTGTAGGTGCATCTCTGGACACTGAGTGGGTGACCAGAGAGCAAAAAGCTGCTTATTAACACATTTTGAGTGCTTTCCAATAGCCCCACACAACAAGGTATTCAGCTTCAGAGTGGCACTATGACTGATACGTAATCTTGCTTATCTTAAAGTGAAGTGATATGCATTTCTTTTCTCTCTCTTTTTTTAACTGTATTTATCAGGAAATGAAACTCTGGAAATGAATGATATCGTTTTTTGTGGCTCTTGGCTCAAAATAAGGCACGATTAACCTTGTTAACCTCATATTATTGTAGAGTGTTTACCTTACAGGCAACTGTTGTTATGATTTGATTCTGTGTAAGTAAAACTGAATTGAATTGAATAATATGTTTTTCAAAGACATGGGATAACACAGAGCGATAGACAACCTTCCGCACTGACATTCACACCTATGGGCTATTTAGAATCACCAGTTAACCTAATCCCACTAACTGCATCTCTTTGGACCACAGGGGGAAGAGAGGGAAACCATAGAGAACCCTCGCAGACACCGGGCGAAGATGCGAACTCCACCCGTAAGAAGTGGTTTGGAAAAAGTTCCACAGTAAGGTCCTCTGAGTGAGCCCACAGTGTTAACCACCAAGACACTGTGTGGCCATTCTTCAGCTGTTACCTACAGAAGGGAGCGTTTTTGCTCCTAATGTGTTGGAATCTTATTTAACGTGGCTGAAATAAGTGCATGGCTATCAGATAAGCAGGTAAAAAAAAATTTTAAGCTTAACTTATGCTTCTTTATATGTTTTTATATATTATTTTGTTTCATGGCAACATTAGGCCAACAACAGAAACACTGCTGCCTTTAACCAGCCCAGTGACACACACTCACATATACACACCCACCTCAGCTTTTGTCAGGTTAAAACTTGTGTTTTGTGTAATGCTCACCAAAAGGATAATATGACATTACCTGCCAAACAGCAAAGTCTTGGAACATCATTGATCACAGAACAAGGAAACTGCTCTGTGATCAATTAACAGATCATGGACAGATGTTAAAAAGGCAAATCTGTTACAGTAGCTGATAAAACAATAAAGCCCATTTTTAAATGTAATAAAGTAAAACAAACCCAAACAAAAATAAGAAAAATACAGTAAAAATCTGCAAATACAGAACATGAGAGCAGCACAATATTGCATCAATGAGTAGTGAGCTAAAGGACTGATGAATGTGTTTTACATCCTGAAAATCTTTATATCACGTGAAACATAAACATCTACAATCAAATCATTAGTTCAATTACAAACAAACATCTTTATAATAGTACCGCCACAGCCCAAGTCTATTTAAGTACCACTCTATTGATTTAGCCTGTCAGTCTTGTTGCTACCTTCAGTCTCCTGCCCTGACAATTCAATTAAGTACAGCAGCTGTGGTGTGTGTGATGCATTTGAATGAATGCAGCCCAGACAGAAGCCTTTAATCACATCACCTCAGGAACAAGGCCCAGAGCTCTGAGAAGCACTGGCTCCTCTTTTGTCTTAAAGGAAGTGGAGGGGCAGGAAGACAGGCAGGAAAACTCTTGGGAGAACAGAAAAAAAACAAGGAGATCCTTTCCCGATAGCTTTGTCGTCGCACTTAGAGAAACTACAGACACAGCACCGTCAGCAAAAACAGCTTGCAAAGGACCCTTGGTGTCCCAAAGATGTAGATTTTCTCATTTAGGGCTGAAAAATCTAAATATCCATTATTACCTTGTTCAAATCAGAGTCCTTGTTATTTTAATAAATGACAATGATGAATGTTACTAGTACTGCAGGTGAAAATGTAGGTTGCATGCTCCCTCTTGCAGTCATTCAGCCCCATAATCTCAATAATTTATTTTCAGTCTGGGCGGTTGAAAGGGTTGCAGCAGTAGGGCAGATGTTGATGTCAAGTTGGTGTGTGGTATAAGAGGGGGTGAGGAGTGGACAGAACAGAGGTAAAGATCGCTCATTCATTTTTATGTGTTTTATGTGTCAGGAAATTTGCTCCCGAATAAATGCTGAGCCCGTCTGAAGAGAAGCAGATGCTGATTAAACAAGCAACACATGCAAAGGCTTTTGTTCAGTGGGTCATCATTTTTTATTTGATTTCCTTTAATGTATGGGTTTGTTTAAAGCCGAATAAACATTACTAATCTAATCTATTACATACTAGCATGTGGTTTAAGGCGAAGCATATCACTGCTGGCTCAACAAAAATTTTGTTCAAATAAAAAACAAGAAAGCAAACTGTTTATTCGAATGACCTTTTATGGAATTGAAATGTCTCACAATCTACAAGGCATACTTACTTTTAAATTATCTTTTTTTTAATTGATTCAAGGTTGATAAAATTATTAATGTTTTGGGTGAGAAGGACTAACCAGTAGATGCTAAAGAGCAAACAGCCCCTGAAAGAACGAGGTTAATCATTCCACAATATTTATACTTCACTGGGATGAACAAACTGCCTATGGCGGCTGTATACATTGTAAATATTTTTCCGTTACTTGGCTTTACAAAGAGCACACATATACGTGGATCTCTGGAGAGGGTGAGTTTGAGGAGGAAATGGGGTACCATACAAATATTTGAAGGAAGTGAATATTTAAAGGGCAGCTTTTGCGCCTTGAGGCGACTTTTGTTGTGATTTGGCGCTATATAAATAAAATTGAATTGAATTGAAATTTCTTTGAAGAATAAGAGGTGCTTTATATCTGAGTGTTTCATTTTTACTACAGTTTATTTGCTTCACTTAATGAGTCTAAGAGTGCACGGCTCTCAAGTCGCACTGGCCAGAAGACAGAAGAAGGTTTATGACTCCAATTCACTTTGTCATAATTTCAAGAAACTTTAAGTAGTATTTAATATTATGTTTCACTTTTAATTCAGCTCTCCATCTCACTTCTTCTTCACTTTCTAAAGATCAGTTTCACATCCTGTGTTCAATATCTGGACATACTTGGCCTCCTCTAGCACGCATTCAAAAATAACAAGAAGTTACAGTAATGATTGCAGACCGTCTGACTGGAAGGAATAGAGCGAGCCCACTGACCCATCCTCCTCCCACTGAGGTCACGTGCCCCTCGGGCCTCTGGGAGCGGCTGCAAACAGCCTCACGCGCACACTGTGGCCTTTCATAGCCTTGCTGTTTGGGGGCCAGGATATTATGGTGGAAGGGGCTAAAGAAAAGAGGTGCTGTTGTAGTGTGCTTAAAGTGAATGGGCCCCATATGTTCCACCCTTTATGTGCAGCTCTTTGGTCTGGTTCCACTTCTATTAATTTCATTAGCAGGAGACTGACCATTATCTTTGGTAACAGGAGTCATTATGCGACTTTATCCCACGAAATGGTATTATCTCAAATTTTAAAAGGGATTACCAATAGCTAATATCATGAGATCAATAAATCATGGCAATGTGTCTTCTTTAGACAATTATAATCTTATAGAGGAAGAGCACAACAGCCCCAGGGACATGTTGCTCATTGATCTTTTTTTTTATTATTATTTTTGCCGAGAAAGATTTATTTCACTTAAATTGGTACATATTCAGGGCCGTGCTATCTCTCCACTGTGTCTGGGGCAGCTCTGTGATGGATGGTTCCTTGCGACTGAGAAGGACTTTGCCTTCATGCCAGGTGATCAATACATGACTCGCCACAGCAGAGATAGACTCGGCCCAGCTCCAGTCGGCTTTAAATCCCACAGTCGGTAGATAAATGTCAAAAAGCTAAAGGGTAATTTTTAATCCTGTTTCTCTCACGCTGGGAGTAAATTTGATGCCTCACATTTCCACCGGAAACTATTGCGAAATTGACCAGTGTAATATTAGCTGTTTGTATTCAGATAAGGTGGCAATGAAAGGCTCAATAAAAAAGTTGGATAAGACACAGAGTACCTCTACACTGGGGTGACTTCAAGTGTCTACATGAGCATATATTCATTTCTAAGTGGTGCTTAAGAGAAAGCAAAGTCACAGTGCCCTCTGCTGGAAACCGGAAAGGTTCACATTAATATGAGATATGCCGCACAATAAATCAAGTATTTATTGGAATACATATTCAAATCAAAATTTTTCATCCAAAAAGACAAATTTGAATTTATTTTAACAGAAAATGTCTGATTTTAATCAGTTATTACTAAGTAATTTTCTCATAAAACATTTTTGATAAATGGAAGTTTTATTCATAAACTTTTCTATGAAAAAAAGCAAAATAAAGGGTTTGATGCCACCATTTGGCTGCAGCCTTTCTGTGTGGAGGTTGCATGTTCTCCTTGGGTCTGCATGGGTTAAAATTCTGTCACAGACTTTAAGCTGTTGTGATAGCTGGCACGTAGCGTGCATTAATGTCATCAAACCTACCTATTTTAATCATTGAACCTTTCTCCTTCTCTGCATGATTTTGTTGCAATTTTTAGGTCAAACAAATTTGAGGCATTCTTAGCGATAAGGGGAAGACTGCAAAATCGTGTGCAATCTGTAAAAAAGACACTTCAAGTAACTGCACTAATGGGTCTTGAGAGAAATTTCCCTGATTAAGGACTTGCATACAAAGATCCATCAGAGTTTTTTGGGTTAAATGTGAATAAAGACATCTTAATTGTTATTTAAAAAGAGATTGCCTTGGAGATTTTTTTAAAATAATAATTATTTTTAAGTCTATTTAAGGCCCTTCCAAAGAATACTTCAAATAATTTGAATCTAGGTAGTTGACCCACTTGAAAATTTTCATCTGTTCTCTAATACACCAGATAGTCAAAATCAAACCAAATCAGATCCTCGGGTTTAGCGTCTATTTTTGTTAAGAGCTCAATAAAAGCCTAAAGGAACTGGGTGGAGGGTCAGAGCTTCTGCAGTGAAACAGCAGGTGTCTCCAAAAATAGAGGTGAACTTCTGCATGTGTCACCTAGAAAACCTTACACTGTGGTGTCACAGAGGGCAGATGTGTTGATGAGTCAGGAAATGTGCTCCCCAGATACAATCTGGTGTGTGGAGTCTTCATAGCAGCTCGCTGGTGCAGAAACAATATTACACGATCAAAGCGAGGAACAGTACATACTATTCATTATTTATGCTGGCTTCATGCTTCAGTGAGAATTACCGTTTCATGCAGACATATCAACATTTATAATTTCTAAAGAAGGATACCAGTTTGTTACAGATAATGAGTGAGATACAGAATAAATTATAGAATTGAATGCCTTAACTTATAATATCGAAGCCCTTGTGATGGTAGAGTTGTTAGCATTTAACTGTTTTGTACCCGATAAAAGACTTACTGTTAGTCGCACATGTTAAATTCCAGCACAAAGATAATCGGGTTACACAGTTTCATCATCCACAGTAAATGCAGTTACATTATTTACTGAAGCTAATCAGAGCTAGCAGGATGAATCAATAGATATCATATGTACCCTGCACTGCAGCAATACTGGAATACAGTGTGCCTGCTTTTTACTGCATTCTGCACCATTTAAAATGCATCAATTCTATAAAATTCTGCAGTAATTCATTTTATCTCAATGACTTTACAGATGACATATGGCACATGATTAAAGACCTTTATTTAAAGGTTTAGCTTCTTGTTGTTGGACTGGATCTGTGCAGTAGCGAGGTTAGGCACTTTGAAAATAACCTGTCAGAACTCGTTCTTTACAAGATTACTATTTCTCTAGTCACCTCCATCACGCAGGGGAAGGACAATAAGGATTTTCCCAAAAGACTTTAAAAAGAAAAGAAGGCCTAAGCCACTGAGCCACAGACTCAAAGTGATGACGGACGCTCCTCTGAATGTTAATGAGGCTGACTTCAAAGAGTGTGACTGTTCAGAACAGCACAGAGTAAACTAATTCAAGTAAAACTCTGTGATTATGGCCATGCACTTTGGCAGGTAATGAAAATGCTGAATTAGAAACAGTGCAAAGGCAACTTGTGATGAAAATCAAGAATAAATATAGATGCAGGGCAACAGTGACTCATTTAAATCCCTTCAAAGAGAGACTATACTTTCAGTCTAATAAGCTGTTTGCACTGGTCCAACTGACATCTTCCTCTGAGTGGAGAATGCACATAAATACAGTATGCAGATGAATAATTCAGCAGGCAGGGAAATTATCCATCCAGCCTCTTTAAAAAAAGAAAGGCTTTTATGCATCAGCATGAAGATTTAAATATTCTTTGGTTGTGGTTGCAACAGCACTAGGACAGGTTTATAATTAGGATATCTGATTTCAAAGCACAACACAGTGACTTTTAATGAAGAAAGGTGGAAAATCTATGAAAAAAAAACCCCCAAACATTCAGAATGCCTTTTCTGCTTTTTCATCACATTAACTATCCCTCCCCCATGTTCTCAGAATGAAACAGCACGCCCTCTAATGCATCTTCTCATCCCCTCAGAAATGTTAACGACAAAAGGCTTGTATTTCATACATCACGGGCGGGGCTGTGATTTACAAAAGGGTTCGATAATATACTGGACATCAAACATTAAAAGGGCAAGAGCACAGGAGAGAGAAAAAATGTGCTGTCACAGAGAGCAACTTCACAGAGCTGCATGTGTATATGTCTGACACGGTGCCAACGGGGCTTCTTACATGTATGATGAAAGAATGTCTCAGGAGCAGCCAGTGGCCTCACATGAACCAGCATATAAATAATACACATATAATCTAGCAAAACCTGTGTGGAAACTGACTGAAGGAACAATAAAGAAGAAAAAAGCCATTGACTTTAAGTTTATAAGGTTACTATGAGTCAGACATTTAGCAAGTCTGAATATAGGGACAGATAAAAAGAGCTCTGTTGACACAGTAATGGATCAGACAGATAATTATAGACCGACAAGTACAGTTTCAATTAAACTTTCAAAACAGTCACTTACAAAACAGATACGTAATAAAGAGGCATAAAAAGAGACGCGTTCTCATGCTTTACAGCCTCGCTGTAGCCTTTTATGATCAGTAAAGCTGAGATAACGCTTTACAAAACACAGCAGTCAAGGTGAGAATAGATAAGCATGAATATAATCTGTTTTATGTCACTGAAATGGAAGTTGTTTTTATTTTTGGCAATGTTCCATAGATGGAGAAAGCGTAAGTGATGTCCCTTCATTTTCACTAAAATGAAATAAAATGTACACTTTGTCAAAAACATTTTTTGCAATAGTGACACAAGAAGAGACCCAGAATGACTTGTGTCCCCCCAATTTCTTTGATTATAACTAAAGATGTCACAGTGGTACATGCAGTTATTAAAAAATGCATTATCAGTGATAAGAAAATGGGGGGGAAAAGATATTAATTAAATGTTCCACTTAAGACAAAATAGCTACAAAACAATTTGTTCCAACTGTGATTTAACCTCACAGACTCTCTGCTTGCAATGCAAGATTTGATTAAAGATTACACAACAGTGATTTCAAACTTCCCCACCCCGGGACGCTGCCAGGCCCAATTAGGTTGTTACCTTGAGGTCTCCTCCCTTTGCTCATCATCCCATTTTCTTTTTTTTCTTTTTCTTTTGAAAGAGAAACCAGTAAATCTAAATGTAGTTCCATTCTTTTATATCGTGCAGACCTCGTGAATTAACAAATATATTGCGGTTTTATTATGCATGTGCTGAATGAGAATGAAAATACAGGAAAGCAAGTAAGTCTGTTTTCTCTGTGGGGCTTCAGGGTTTCTTTTTCTGTTGATTTACTTGCTGGAACATCATCTGTGCTGGGAAATCTTTCTACAGTGAGATCTTAAGCTGTGAAAGTAAAGGTCCTGTTACATTTAATAATAGAAAAGGCTGCTGCACGGTGGGACTGGCTGCCAGAGCACACTACTTGAGTGCACAGCTTCCCATGGCCACTGTAGTGACAGACAGAGAGGCACTCAGCTGAGAGCAAAGAAAAAGATTCAATGCAAGGTAGGTGTGAACATGGAAGTGAATGGAAAGAGTTGCAGGTGAGAAGATGTTGCATAGAAAGATAAAAGAAAAAAGGATGAAAAGATGGTGCTGCAAATGGAATGACTGGTGTAGCTAGAAAAATGCGTGATGGAGGCACTGAAGGATGAAGGGATGCAAGGACAGAGCAGGTGAAGCTGATCTGATCTGAAATCTGTGCACCCATTTAATTTTAAATATTGTTATACAGAGGCTTTTCTACCTGTTAAACCACATCTATTTATTAGCATGCGATAATTCTCCAAAATGGATTACTCCCATTGAAACTATATTGCATCACTCCAAACACATCCCAAGTAGAAGAGGTGAGCGCCAACAAAAATACAGAGAAAATTCCTCTGCTCAGATGCAGAATTATTCACTGAAGGCACAGAGCCATGAAATAGACTAAAACACCAGTCAGCCCCGCAGAAACACAGATCACATGAGGTATTCAGTGCAATGCAGCATTTATAGCTGCAGCATGTCACTTGTCTTTATGATGTATTTATGTGTTTCTGTCAGTAAACCAGGTGGTTCCAGTCTTTACTGGTCTTCCATGCAGTCCACAAAGTTTAGAGATCAAAGCCATTATCAATCCATCCCTTAAAGCTATGAATTGTCACTTATTCTTAGTTTAATTTTACACACTCTAAAGTAGGTCACATGCGGTGCTTCGTGAAGCGAAAGTGACACTATTGCAGTCTTCCAAAAAGGGTACACAAAGGAGTAAACCATCATGCCTTGTAGTCTAGCACTCACGATTCACAAATTTGCCAAGCGCCAACACACACAGCAAAAAGTGTGTTCAATCCACACACACAAAACACCCAAAGAGACTGAACACTGAATTTAATATGCAGCCTCCAACAAGCAGTCAGCCAAATGAGGTGGTGATGTGCAAGAAGATGAAGTCCATTACTCATGCTGGAGGGTCAGACAACACACACTCAGGACTTCTCCGACAGGAAAAAAGAAGTTAAATGGATCAAGAGAAAATGTCATTTTCCATCAAATGCCTCAAAGATCTATAAACAGAAAAGAACAGAAAAGGTGCTTAAAAATGCATCGTAACTGAAGATACAGCAGCAACAACCCAGAAGAAAGTGATAATAACACATAAAATTCTCTCATACTAACAAAATCAAAGCCTGACTCCTGCTAGGACGGATGATCACATAAACGCTGAACCCCTGCTTGTGTATTCCACATTTTGTTATTACAATTTTACATTTTACTTATTCGTGTTGCACACAGTGTTTTGAGTCTCTTAAAATTAGTTTTATGCTGTAAATACAGAACATGTATTACTCACACAAACGTACAATGCAGATCCACGCTAAGTGTCGGCAGTTACACAGCTGATTCCAGGACGGGACAGCGTGACAAAACTTGAACAAGGACCGCTATACTAGCCCTGACTATATGCTATACTAGCCCGGCTGTTTGATATCGGCTATAAGTGTCCTGCACCTCGGCCACACGCTAACGACAGAAACGTGGGGAGTAGCATATCAGAGTACAGTACCTTTGCTGTTGTCTTCTGGCAGACGGCTGGAAGTGAATGAATGTGTGATGCGGACTACACTGAAGATGAATGGATGGTGCGCTGCCTAGCAACCAAACGACCAATGGGCTATTTGGTGCAAGAAAATTTGTAGGAGAAAATACACTCACGGCACACTTTACCTACAAGTACACCTTGTAGGTACTGCCTTAATTCACTCCTCAGAGATTTTGGTGCACACTGAATCTCTTCCAGAGTTTCACCACATGCCAAGTGTCCTTTGTTGGATTGAGATCCGGTCATTTGAGCACATCGAACAACTTAACCCGATTTTAGTTGATTGAGTTTTGTGGCATAGTGTGTTTGTCCTGCTGGAAACAGCCATCAAAGAATGGGTACACTTTGTCATCGTTAAAATCACATCTAAACCCTTTCCACCTTCATGACACCAGCATACAGCATGTATCCTGCTCCTTGTCGGTCTGTAGGACACACCCCGAAGTCTATATAACTCCACCTCTTTCGCCTGGTAGACCTCTTACCTCGTTACCACAAGGCTGAGAAGAAAGAGCCTGTAAGTTAAGGAGACTGCTGAACCTTTTAAGTGATTACCGTGCAATGTAAAGAGATAGTTTCTCACTTGAATGCATGGTTGTGTTACACTGGATCACCGTACTGTTAATTAAAAAAAACTGAATGCATTTGTGGCATAAATGTTCCTCATTTACTGAATCACTTCAGTAGCAGTGATAGCACTTCTTAGTTGTCATTTTCTGTTTCATTCTTGTTTGAATCAATAGAAAGAATCCATCTATTTGTTAAATCTACCAAATTATAATCTTTGGAACTGCCTTCTGTGTTTAAATGGGCACACTACATTGAATGTTTTCCGTGCCAGCACAACCAACTTCAATGTTTTTTCATTCATAAAGGGGTGGACATGCTCAGCAGCTGCACTCAGGTAGGCTGTGTAATTCAAATGACACTCAGGGCCCAAAAAATGTGCAAAAAAATAAAAATAATAATCCCCCACACCACTAGCACCAGCTTGAACTTTTACAAGGGAGGATTGAGCCAAGTTTCATGTTTGTGTTTTTTTTTATACCAAATTCTGATCCTAGCATCTAAATATTCTATTTCTTCTATTGTCCAATTTTGGTGAGCAGCTATAGCCTATTTTCTTCAAGGCTGGATACTTTAAGTGTTCAGAAATGCTTCTCTGCATACTTTGAGTGGAGTAAGTTGTTATCTGAGTTACTGTTACCTTTCGTTCGACGCAGTTTAGGATTTCTTCTCTGACGTCTGACATCAAAAAGCCTTCCTCTGTCAGAGACCTGCCGCTCACTGGATATTTTCCTCTATCGTTCTCTGCAAACCCTGGACATGGTTGTGTGGGAAATTCCTAGTAACAGTTTCTAAAATAATCAAACTTTTCTTTTCTGGCACCAACAATCATTCAACAGTCACTTAAATCGTTTTTCTTCCTTCTTCTGATGCTTGGTTTGAACTTCAGCGAGTCATCTCTTTTTAATAGCTATGCATTATTATTACAATATACAAATTGCACAAAAAGTTCAAAATCAGTAGTTCATTTTCCATGTCTACCTATTAAAAAAAGTAAATTCATGCAGTTGCAATAGAGTGGAATTTATGCGAGCATGATACATCAAAGGCGCAATGACGAGCTTAATAGAGAAAGAACTGTTACTTTCATATAGAGCCAACCACCACCGGGCAACCCAACCTTAATAAAACAGTAAAGAGTGCTGAACCTGCATCGGACACAGCAGGAGCATTTGTTGGATTATAGGAAAGTATCTGACAAAGTGAATGCAACAAGGAGCTTTTAAGTCCACACATGGTAAATGTGCTGTCAAAAGTGTTTTGTATGACAAAAGAGTGAAGAACAAGTCACATGACAGAGTGCTTTGTGTAGAGATAAATACAGGAGTGCTTTGAACTTCTGATTTGCCCCTTTGTGTCCGAAACAAAGCTCGAAACCCACTGGTAGAGAATACAAAGAGCTTAATAAAATAACACCATCAATAAAACTTGTAGTTCTTTATTTGTTTAAATTGTGCGGCGTAGCATTGTATTGAAAGACTTCCACAGTTAGCTACAGGAAGAAACCACAGTGTCTGTTGATCTTTTAACGCAAGGTATTTAAATGCTCTCTGGACATGAGCTACATACACGGCACCCTCCAGGGGATTTACGGGGAAAGTGCTCACTATTTTGAACAAAAGAACTGTGCCCTTCGGAGTGAGCTGTGCAGCCTCTCCTTAGATTAAAAGGAAACCCTGCTAGGTAAGACATCCTCAGGCTAAGTGTTTGCCAGGCTTTAAAAAACATAAAATCTTATCAGTCACTTATGAGATTCTGGCTCTCATCGGATGTGAGACATCTCCTCTAGGAAAGGGGTTTTCATGCAGCCTGTGCACAGCTGGTCCATCCACAGAGGAGCTTCATGCTGCAGAGGGGTGCGGCGGGGGTAGAAAGTGTACGAGAGGTCATAATTCAAAAGACAGCTCAGTGACATCATGTAGAGGTCTGAGAAGCGACACAGGCGTCTGGAGAAGTAGGTGGGGTTGTGACACGTTCTGAAGATGCTGCCAAACTGAGGGTTGAACAGGTTCTTCGTCATCACCCTAGCATGTAAAAAAAGTGTGATAAAAGTTATGACATTGTACATGTATGAATATGTCAAAGTTGTGAAATAACAAGAAGTGGTAGAAGCAAGGAGAAGTGAAAACTCCTCAAAAAAGTAACTCTAGCTCAAGCGCTGTCATATCAAATGTTATTATCATATCTGTTCACATTTAAGATAGGTAGAACTAATATACTTGGATGCTTTAACTGAGATATATAGTACAGCAAAAACTGAAATTTTCCATTTGAGCCAGTGTTTGTACTGTGCAGACTTGTTAAACAACATCACTGGGAACACTGGGAGGTGCTTTTAAAGATTAAGACCGTGATTAAGATGATAAGACTCACCTGAGTTCCTCTCTTTCCTTCTGCCATTCCAGAAAAACTTGTTTAGACACGGGATCTCTGTGTGTCTAGGACATTAAAGAACAATATGAATAAATTTAGCTCTTCAAAAACATAAATATGGAGAAGAAACAATAAATTTTGTCCCTTAGATAAGTTGAGTCTGAGTTCAACAGTAGGGACAAACAACAACTAAAGTTCAAAAGTTGTCTTAACTGCAGTTTTTTTGTCTCGTTTAAGCTCATACAAAGAATCCAATAACACGTTAACAGGATTGTAAGCACGTGGACTCTCACGCTGGAATCTGAACAGTTTGGTTTTTTTTCTTTTAACATTGTGTTCTGTCAACATGTTATCATGTGTTATCATTTCAGGTATGTGAGTGTTTGCCATGCGTGAGTGCAAGCAGAATATAATGTCCCAACAGCTCAAGGATTAACTCTCACCTGCAGGCGCTCCATCAAGCCAGTTAAAGCCTGCATCCAGGTGAGGTTCATTCCATACCGGTCTGTGCTCACCACTTTGGTTTCCTGCTCCAGTTCAGGTACGATGGCTGCTGTGCGCCAGCCATGTCTCAACATGAGGTCCTGCAACAAAAGACAAAAGCGTATTGAGAAAATATGCAGCAATTTATTCTTTTTTTTTCTTCCCCTTAGAAAAACATTTGATATTTAGCGGGATGCTCAACAACTGTGAGCCAACACCAACATAATTAAAGGACTTTATAACTGAAACAACAACAGCGTTTTAAAGTGCCCTGAGCATGGCAGCGCCACCCACCCACTGGTAAAACCTGCTGTTTGTGAGAGGCTGCCTATCAAAAAGACAACTGGCCAAAAGAAAGAAGCTAAAATTGCTCATTTTAAATGGAAAAGGGAACAAGAGCCCCAGATATTATAAATATTATAAATAAGCATTGTTGTAAACTATGAACAGGCAGAATAAATGTGTGGAGCTGGAAATGAGCACAATAACTCTCTTTTAATCACTTTGACTGTCTTCTGTTTGGAAGATCCAACAAATGTTGCCATGTTTTACTCTCTTATTTATTAGATACATGATTACAGACATATTCGCTGTTAATATGTTTATACAGTGTGCCTTTACTTTGCACAGTAACACAAAACAGTCCTCAATTTCTGACGAAAAATTGTGGCGCTCATACTGCCATCTAGTGTTTCAGATTTTCACTGCACAGTCTGCTCTGACCCCACCCAAATGCTCTCAGGACTTTCAGAGTCGTGCAATACGTGGAGACAGATGGCATCTGGCACCGTGCGCATCTCTGCACATACTCTGTACTTGTGTATCTTTCAAATGATGTGAACCATCAAAGCTAAAAAAAAAAAAAAAAAAAAAAAATCTCACTTTGCTAAATCGCACACCAAGGACGTCAAATGAAGCCACACAGGAAAATTCCTGCTGATCCCTATACCACAAAAGGTTAGTCACCATGCAGAACACTGACTCGGCAATTCATCATGATGAGATCACCGTGCTCGGATACTCACAGCCAAGTCGCTATAAAGATGATCTCCAAAGTACAGAACTTTTGATCCTCGCCACCCTGTCAGTCTGAGGAAGTCAAATAGGTTTCCCTGAAACAATAAAATCAACCACATACACTCATTAGACACTCAGAACACAAAAAGTAAAAACATGCAGACTTTTCAATGTGTAAAAACCACAGCAGTTAAATAAATCAAATGCCACAAAGGCCAATGAACATTTTTTTCATTACAGACCTGTTTGTAAATCTGTCCTTTGTCCAAACTCTTGATTTTTTCCCACCGAAGGTCACCGTTACCATCCAAGCGCCTGAAAGGTCTGTAAGAGCAACAGTTTTGGAGATTGTTAAACAGGAGCACTGAAATGACTGCGCCTCATCTCATGAGAAGGATGCCGGCGCACATTCGCCACACTGAAAGACTACAAGGAGTTACTCACTTGATACAGTCGGTGAAGAAGTGAGGTTTGTCTGCCTGCACGATGACCACATCAAAAAAGTCTCTCCAGTTTTTCCCCACCATGTGCGTCATTCCTCTATCGCTGCACACAGACAAGAAGCATAAATGTAACAGAGCTCCGAGGTGTTTATCTTTGCATTAGGACAGAGTGCACTACTGCAGACGTGGACTCCATCAAGTCGCTCACACTTACACAAAGCTGAAGGGACTGTTGGTTATGAGGAAAAGTTTCTTTCCGTTGCTGGCCAATCGATGCAAAACAGCATCCGTCTCGTCCCCTCTGAGAATGAATTTATCTGTAAAGCGAAGAAAAACAAAAATTAATTGAACTGCTGGTGTTTTTGTAGCAGGGCGCAGACAAAACCGAAAGACGTGAAAGGAAGTCTTACCGAGATCTTCCATAATCCATTTGTACATGTATCCTTTGAGGTGAACCATGCCGACTGCTTCCTGTGGATTAAACGCCAATGAATGTTTTTCACAATATGTTCAGAACATTTCTTTGATCCCTACTATGAGATAAGTTTGAATTACAGTCACTTGGGAAGAAAGACCCCAATTATTTGGAAATGATTAATGACCTGTCAGTTTGCTTATTTTCAGAGGAGAAATTATGATGAAGTAGTGGGCGTGCTGTATAATTGAAAACCTTCCACCCCAGAACCAAGAGGAAAAGCTGTTATTGTTCTTCGCTCTACCAGAGAGAGTCCATTGCAAACGTTTCCGGAGCTCAGCAAATTCCTGAGCGTGCAGCCGATGAAGCACGCAACACAGATATAGTCAAAAATCCAATCTCCCTATGCTCCCTTGGTATGAGCTACAGAGTGAGGCCAGACTTTGAAACGGACATTAAAACATATCATAACTCACAGAGACGTCTTTGAAGAGGTGAACGGGATCATACTCGATGTCGTTTGTGATGAAGAAGTCATTTGCTACAGCCAAGAGAGTCATCTCAGGAATGGAGAAGATATCCATGAACTGCTTCACCTTTGGTCCCTGTGGGGGGGGAAAAAAAAAAAAAATGCAAGTTAATGTTTGATTCTCACAAGATGACATTTTAACTTTATTTTGTTTAAAACAAAGCTAACAAACATTTCATGTGCCTTTTACTGTGTTTTGAACAACTTAAAAACTAAATTAAGAGCAGTTTTCAATACGAGCACTACCCAATGATGCTAAATTTATCGTCCTGTGTTTGTGTCCATTTGCGCAAGAGTTTGGCAATGCAGCAGAGTCACACAGCTAGCAGCAAGAAACCCACCAGCAATGACAATGCAGAGAGAATACTGATTGTTGAGAGGCTGGCTTACACAGGAAAGGGAAGAACAGCAGAGTCTCTCAAAAAGAGGAAGACACACACACAAAAAAAAAGTATGCATAAGAAGAACACAATGTCTGTACAGGACAATTTGCACTGTTTAATGCTCTGTTTCACTTCATTGCAGAGTTCTTCCTCATTATGACATCTGTCCTAAGCTATTGTACGATTAACATAACAAATGAGTACAGCCCATGTTACTGGTTGTCCCACATTTTTGACACTGTCCCTAAGCGACAAACATCTACTCATTTCAGTCAATCTATAAATCTCATAAACGCACATTTCATTCACAGGAGAACGCAGAAAACATAGCCAAAAATTGCCATTAAAAGAAAGCAAAAGATTTAGTTCATTTTGAATTTGATGACACCAAACGTCTCAAAAATGTCAAGACAGGGCTGTGTTTACTTCTGCGTAACATCTGGGAACTGACAAGACCAGTTGCTGGATTTTTGCTGTTTCATTCTTGTCTGATATAGATATAAATATAAATATCTGATATAAAGTCCTGGGTCTGTGGTGTTTTATTTTTCTTATGATGGTAAGTCAAATGTTTTCAGATGGTAAAAAGTCTGGACTGCAGGTAGGCCAGTTCAGCTCCCAGAGTCTTCTACTACAAAGCCATGCTGGTAAATTGATGCAGTATACATCTTGCTGAATAATGCAAGAATTCAAAATTTTGATTCATCTGACCCCAGAACAGTTTGGCCCGGAAAGGACAGCAATGATTCTGGATCATGTTCACATATGGCTTCTTTTCTTTGCATGACAAAGCTTTAACCTGCATTTGTGGATGGTACAGTGAACTTTGTTAACCGACAATGATTTCTGGAAGTGTTCACGAGTCCATGCACTGATTTCCAATTATAGAATCATGCCTGTTTTTAATGCAGTGCCGCCTGAGGCTGAACATCATGGGCATCCAATATTGATTTTTAGCCTCGTCCCTCATGCACAAAGACGTATCCATATTCTTTGAATCTTTGGTTGTCATGCACTGTAGATGAAATTGTTACCGACCTGTTGAAAGTTAACCTAATTAACTGCAAAACACTCCTCTAGCTGTTCCTCCTCTAGTTTTTCAGCTTTTTGAGATGTGGTGCTGCTATTAAATTCAAAAGGAGACAATTTTTATTTCTTAAAATGGTACATTTTATCAGTTTAAACACTGGATATCATTCTATATTGAAACAAATATGGGTTTAAAAGTCCTGTGTAGGACCAACTAACTTAGTAACAAGCTGGTACCTTAAGAGAGTCCAGCTGCACCAAATGAGATTAGAGACCTACTTTGGACAGGATTGTTACAGATGGAAAGAGGCACCGTTCCTGCTGCAGGAGACCACTTAAAAGGTTCAATCGGGCGAAAATGATTCGAGTCTGATTCAAAACATTCAGAGCCCAAATTGCTCCTAATGGGCAAACATGTCAGTTTAAAGCTTGGTGACTCCCAGACCCAGCAGAGCTTTCTAATTTCCCTGACTTAACGAGTACAGAACTAAAAAAACAAAAAGTGCTGACACAGAGTTCTCATAATCAGCTCTTTTGGGACTGGAACATTGCCTTCCAACCGATTCATGACAACAAAGGAAGAAATGAGATTACAAAATTCACCATTTGGTTCTTATGTAATGCTAAAGCCGTACAAAACCCCAACATTTGGTAAATCTGTGTACAGCAACAGATTAAATCCCAAATTCCTTGTTTGAGGAGGTCCAAATAAAACTGTAATATTTTGCTGATCCGGCAGTACTTAGGCTTTCACGTCTGTGCCGAAACAAACCCATGTTCCACAGAGAGTAAATGTACAAAAACAAATCTGGAGGCAAAGTGCAAGAACTGTGGTAAATGTAAAACAGTTCTCCACTAAACTCTGATTTAAAGTTATTGGACTACTGAACTAATGTGATTAATAGGGAGTGTCTAGTTGGAGTGTTTTAACTTTAAAATCAATATATCTTCCTTAATCTCCTGAAACCCAAGCTGTTGTTTTGAGTGCTTTTTAAATTCTCCTAGCTATTTCGGATTAGTTTGACATGATAAGGATCAAAAATAAGCATCAACTTTGAACAGAAAGTCACCAAAAAAAAAAAAAAAACATGTCCTGATTTGGCTTCATTTTAAATTTTTTTAGGTTTCTTCTGCAAATTAAAATTTAAAAAAAAAAAGAAGAAGAAGAAATTTTTACCTTTCCATAGAAGCCACTGTCCTGCTGCAGGGGGACATGATAGGTCCCACCAAAGAGCTGAAGGACCTCCTCATCTGGCACTGGGCTCAGACCCCTGGGAACATCAAACACAAATGAATGTACTGGGGTCTAATAACACTATCCCGCAATTCACTTAAACCATCTTTCATTTCTTACCGGTACACTGTCCCCGGCTCAATGTAATGGAAGGCGTCTATCTTCATTAAAAGACCCTACAGAGGAGCAAAAATAACTGAGTTTCACTTCATGAGCTGCACAGAGAAAATGCACAATTGTGCTCCTGCAATGGTTAAAGTGTAGTTTAAAAGATTTTACCTTCTGGATGTCATAGTGAAGGCCCCGAACAGCAAAGTTAGAAAGGTAGTCGTACTTGCGAATGCCCTCGGGGTACTGTCAAACAGGACAACCAGCAGGTTAAATAAGCCTGTGTTTAAAAATCAGTTTCAAAGCAAACACGTTTGACACAACTGATGCAAAGCACACCTTGAAGTGTTCAATTAGGAATTCTCTGGCTTTGTTGTAGATCATTGCGTTGAGCACATTGGAATACTGCGCCAGAGTGTAGTCATAATCGAAGCCATAGATGTCCACTTCAGCCAAGTCGACCTCGTTGTTCGCGTAAATGGTGGAGGAGTTGAGGAGGTTGCACGCACCCGGCGGGATCAGGTCTGGTGCAGGAAAGACAAACGGGGAAAGACTCATTTAAATTTGAGAATCACAGATCAAATTAACCAAACAACAATGAATAAGCAAGATTTAAGAGCGCGATATGACGGCTCATTACAGCTGACTCATGTTTTAATTTAAAGGGAATGTGTAAACGACCCTTTCTGTAATGAAACTTGATGATTGTGCGCTTCTGCAGAGGAGAAAGAAGTAACTGCTGTTTTCGGTCCAGTTTAGCTGGCAAGCTCACGAGGTTGTGCAACGTGCATTTCTAAGACTAGCCCTTTACTTGACTGAGCTCAGGCCGTCCCAAAAGCACATTTTGTACAATTATACCTTCTGCCAACTTAACCTGGAAAACATAACGGGCAGCACAGCATTCACTGCGCCTTTGAAAATATTCCCATATTATCTGCACACTATCTCGAGTACGGTCACACAGCTAACACATGCGCACAGATTAAACACACAGTTTACATTTTGTTGCAGAGACGGACTCCAGCGCTGGCTGCAGCAGGAGCACAGGACTGAGTCACACATGACCTAAAAGTGGGGCATGGCCCCTCTGTAGTGACAGAGTTCAATGAGGGCTGCTGCTGGGAGCAGACAAAATACCTTTCTTTCTATGCCGAGTCACATTTCAAAAGACTGCATCTGACAAATTGCATTTCCAATTGAGAATGCGTGACCAGCTTTAATTAAAACCCACCATGTGGAGAACAAAAAATGTGGTTTAAACAGAGTATGTTAGAAAAAACTTATATATACACACACGTATATAAAAAGGCTCCTGGTCTTAAACACTTTTGAGTGTTTTCATTTTACACTACTTCATGTTTCTACTCCAGAACACTTCAGAGGGAGATGCTGTGTTTTGTTATTACACTACAATTATTTGGCAGCTATACTTACTTTGTAAATCAAGATAACATTTGCAGTTAAATCGTGACGCATATTTATAGAATAAACACTCGAGAAATATAGAAAAGTACTTTAAATAAACCAAACTGTGCCCACACGCAGCATTACATTGCTGTTTACATCGCTATAACAAGGCTGCATAAGAGTTCCTTTACTTTTAATACTTTATTTTGCTCATGTACTCTCCCTTCAAATGCACAGCTTCCAGGTTTGCTGCAGACTGACAGTTATTCTGATTATTATTATTATGTTCTGCACATGCAAAGCAGGGCTGGCCCACGTGAACTAAATAAACAAAAACCAAAAAGCAATAATATGGAGCTAACGTGCATGTCAGTGCATTTGATAACATCACAACAACTTGTACCGACCCTAAATCCCCAAGTTCGTTTTCTCTGTTTCTTTCTTTTTTTTCCATAAAGTATTTTTCCATGCCTCATTTGCAGGGACCTGTTTAAACGCCCACTTGTGCCTCCTGCATGCCAAAACCGCTAATATAAATAGGACATAGATCATTTACAGAATGCATCCGATGACATACAATCAAGCTAAGAATTGTGGTTAACCGGCCCTAACCCTAAATAATGGTGAGTGCACATTTGGCTGGATAGCGGGATGCTTAGCGCAAACACATGTTTCAGAAGGACACACAAACGCACAGTGTACGTGCAGCGTTCACCAACAGCCGCTTGAGTTGTTTTCAAGAACAAATCTTGCCAAACAGAGGAACTGACGCGTGAGCACAAATGCATCTTAAACAGGTTGCTGTGCAAAACTTTCTCCTGCATGCGTGTTACACATGGCATTAATGTGCCATCTGTGGCTAAATTGGAAAGAGGATGAACGAAATCCCTAAAAGAACAAAATGTCTTCGGCGTCAACAGAGAACCATAGCGGCTGCCACGGTGACGTGCGGGATAACCGCGATATGGGGGGCCCAAGTTAGGACAAATAAAAGGAGGGGTGGTGGGCTGGGGGGGCCCTCTGCTTACCGTGAACCAGCCGTTTCATGTCATTGTAGCGAGTCCACAGGTACGAGATCTGATCCATTGGAGCTGCGGTGGACGTGAAAGAGCGTCTCCTCACACCACAGACACCAGGAGCACCCAGCGGCTCCTTGGCTCGCTTCTTGTCCCCAGCCGTGCATCTGTGAAGTGGATCGCTGGGTGACGGAGCGTTGCCAGTTGGTCTGTCCGAATCTGAGCCGCAACTTTCCTCTTTTGTCCCGTCGCGGCCCTGCTTTTTTCCTCCAGAGATCCTGCATGTGGTACAAAGTCTGTTCACTCTGGGGGATCTGGCCAGAGGAGGGGTCTTGTTTCCTCTTGCCCATAATGTACGTGTTAATGTGCCCACTGTTTTAAAAGACATTTTTACGACGCGTTATAATTACCATTCCTAAAAACCTCTGCCAGCTTGCCACTGGAAGCTGAAGCTAGCAAACAGATAAACATATACCCTCGTTTTCACTGTGGCCACGCCCCGGGGCGAGAGGCCCTCCATTTAAAGGGGAGGTACTCCGATTCCTGCAGCCAATCAGAAGCGCGGAACTCTCTGTATCTGTGATCAAATTCACATGAGAAAACATGTCGTCAGCGTGACTTATGTGTGTTTTCTTTAAGTTGCAGTCACATCTTGTTCTTTCGTTTGTGCTTTGCATATATGAGGTAAATGGGTGTTCTGCCACATCCGCCCTGAGAGCTGGGTATTGTTTTTGGACAGTGTGCATTTTAAACTAAACGAGGTTTTGTTGTCTTGGCGGAAATTTTTACAAAAAAACAACTAAGTAAAAACCCTGCAGGACAACGTTTTTCCGCACAAGCGTGCAGCTCTATGAGTATTTGGTGTATTTTAGTTTCGTGGTGTGCGGGGATATGCGTCAATTGCATGTGCAAATGCCTCATTTATGCTCTTCGAGGGAAGAAAATGTGAGAAACTTTAGTAAAACAAACACAAAAAAATTGCAATACATAGTATTGGATAAATGCGGCATTTATATGTTTTCTTGAAGTTTCCCCCGGACAGTCAACTGCAAAAACAAAATGCATATTTGATTTTTAAAATGCAAACTTTCTCTTCAAAACCAGAGCATTATAACTAATTTTTTCCAAAGTCTTACATTTTAAAGAAACTTGCAACTGAAGCAATAGGATAAACATGGATACGTGTGAATATTTCCTTCTGTTCTGTTCTAGAGTTCACAGAGACTTTTAGTGGAGCACAAAAAAGGGGAAAAAAAAGAGGGGGAGGCCCCTCTTGTGCTTGGACTATGATGAGTCACTCTTGGACAAGTATACAGAGGCCTGCTGTAGCTTCTGTAAAGAGTGCTGTAGACCAAAAGGCACAAACGTGAGTTAAACAGTGATGCAGAGCTGATGCAGATGGTTCAGAGCTAAGCCGGAAAAGAAAAAAGAAAAAAGGTTGGTGAGGAGCCTTAAGGAAAATTACAGGTTTAGCGCGATAGCGAGAGAGGTTTAGTGAATGTAGATGACAGCTTCTGTCATCAACTTCAAACATAAAGACCTCAAGTACACTGACAACTTGCCAAATGACCTTAATGTGTTCTGTTATTAGTTTGAAAAACCAAAAAGGCAGTCTTGGCACCACCCTCTGTGACACCCACCATTCTCTCAAGCCCGGCTGCCGTTAATCTGCGCAACTCAGAGGCCCTTCCTCCCCTATCACAATAAAGACTTTCTTCATTCTTATGAGTGACAAGAGCCAGTTCAAAAGGTTAGAACCCCTGTAAATACCATAAAGAGACAAGCAGTCTCTGCCTCCAGCTTATGTTGACCTGAACACTACGGTGTAGAGTCATGTGCAATACCTCACCAGCGCAAGGCCTCTACTATCAACCCCAATCCCCAAAAAACAAAGATCACAAGACTACACCCTGACATCTGGATCAGGGTGTAACTGGAGACCTGCATATCCTTGGCTGTGTTGAGAAGGTGATAGGCTGCAATCTGCCACCGCTGCTTGACCTGTGAGCGCCCAGGACCCCGAGGCAAACAGGAAGGATTGCTGTTTTCCACTCCCACCTTAACATACACTTTCTAAAGACTTCTGCATTCCATCCAGATAAAAACGGCACACTGTTCACACATAAGCTGATTTACTGTGCTCATTACTTTTTACTTTAATGCAAAATGGTAACTGAACACCACAAAAACCAGAACGCAACCCAAAAAACAGTTCATGTGTAGTTTAAAGACACTGTTGTTCCAAAACCAGAGGAATTTCAAAAAAGGGCCACAAAAATGAAGAGAAGAAAAAGCCATTTTGACAACAAGAGAAATCTTGGGAAGCACTTGGATTAAGCAAGTGCAGAAAGTGACAGGATTAAATTTGCGTTCTCTCATTCCTCTATTACATAACCTCTGTGTGTGAGCTTAAGTACTGACATCCTGGACCCTGTTTATCATTTAATCTCTATATTTATTTGTCTTATTTCTCTCTCAGAACACATGCGCTGCCTGCTTTCCTGTATAGATTTTCTATATAAACAGCCTCTTTATTTGTCCTAACTTCTCACACAGAGTTCTGGAAACTTGTTCTGTGGGTGGGCCTTGAATACACACTCCAGCTGAAAATACTGGAAAGTCTGCTGCCAAATATGCATCTCCATCCTTGAGGAAATCATCTGTAAGAGATTAGGAAACTTAATTGTCTGTTGTTTCTAATTAGTTCTGATGAGTTCTAGATTTAAATCTGACTTGCGTAACTACAGGACTACAGGTTATTCGAGTCCAAGATACATATAGTTAACTAAAACTAACTTGAGGAGAAGAAACAACATTGTATACTTACAAAACTAATCAAAATATAATGGAAGCATAAATGGAAAATGTGTTTAGGTTTTGTCTTTTTCAGTTTGGTCAAATTTGTCAATATGACAAATATATTTGTGCTGTAATTTCTCTTCAGAACCTCTTAAATCTTACCCTATATATTATGATCCCCCCCCACACTTACTTATCTACTTTACAGTCTAAGGGGCGCTGGAGCCTATCGTAGATCTCACAGGGTGAGAGGAAGGGTAGGCACAGAGTGAACAAATCACCAGTCTGTCGCAGGGCTAACACAGAAAGGCAATCATTTACACCTACTGAAGAATCACCAATTAATCTAACATGCATGTCCTCATGTCTGCGGAGAAATCCTGAGTACCTGAAGGGATGGGCTCTCTCCAGGTGCAGGTACACGGAGAACACGCAAACTCCACACATGAAGGTACCTCATATATGCAAAGCTTGCCGATGGATTGAAACTCACGGCTTTCTCTCTGTGAGGAAACCGTGCAAACCACTAGATAATCAAACCTATAGAAAAATAGCTACAATAGCTGTGGGTGAGATATATTAAGTTAAATGTGTACATTTTAATTCTTTGCTTTAGTTTTAATATAATTTATGTACTATTGTGTTTTTTTAATTGCTCTTTTCTTGAAGATGGCTTTCACTCTAATATCTTGCTATTTTTATTAGTTTGTGTTTTCATGAAGTTGGTGTGTTTGTACTGTGGAGTTTCTGAACAAGCTGCAGAAAAAATCTGCACAAAAGAATCATGTCCAGACCAATCCCACCACCCCCTCCTTTCTAGTCAAACTAGCCAGAAGAGCTTTGTGACTCTATGACCAAACTTTATTGCGCAGCATGCTGCATTATTCAGCTGTCTAGGCTTAGATTTTCAAATGAGAACTTACTGGGAATACCACCTACAAAACCACAAAAATTAACCACAAACCAGTATCCTGCTGTATTTACAATGTAATAAACTGACAGGATATACGTGCATGCAGGCATGTGAAAAAGAACACTTTTACAAGACTATGGAAAGTCCTGTGAAAAGCTATGTGGGGCATGCTCCTGTTTCCATAGGAATTGAAAGACTTGAATTAAAAGAAAGAATTGAAAACAGCTGCAAGGCACTGTTAATGAGATACACACAATTAATCACCAACAAGTGTGACCATCTCTATAAAAGCAGAAGTTATGGCAGTTTGCAGGACTGAGCATTACACAGATCATCAGACTGTGCACTTCTCAGAGAAACTGCAAAAAAACCCCAAGAGCGACAGCTTTGACCCTACAGAGTGTTAGCAATGACTTACTGCATGACAGCTTAATTAGGGAAAGACTGAACAGGTATGACTTGTTTGGAAGGACTGCCAAAAGAATGCATCTTCTCTCTAATTAGAACAAAGCAGTATGGGTTAGGTTTGTAAAGTTACATCTGAAAAAAACAAGACTTTTGGAGCAATCTACTGTAGATGGACACCAAAATGGAGACATCTGGCCACAATGCCCAGCATCACATATCAGCACAAACATCTCATACCATGACATGGTAGTGTCAATTCACAATTCAACTACAAACTATTGAATTGTGGGGTGTACTTCGTTTTTCACAGGACTGCACAGACTCCTTTTCCCCATAAGTGCAGTATAAGAAAAATACCAAAGTCACTCACTCAAAACCACGAGCACTATACGGTGTTGGCTTGTTTTTATTCTTCATGACAAAAGTGGATAGAAGGTCAATGAAAGGTCAACGTTGCATACACAAAAAGTTGAGGACCTCAAATGTGTTATGTGGAGTGTGTGCTTGTCAACAATTTACACAGAATGCAGACCACATAAATACAGTTAAAATATTATACAAGAGTGGCAATTAAATTATACACACATCTGCACAGAGTGACTTAAATCAATGTACAACCTTCAGTGTGAAAATGACATTATGTTAAAGTATTTTCACTTTTTAGCCAGAGTGTGTGGACATAACTTCAATAAATAAATGGAGGAGCTAACCCGGCAGTCTACAATCTTTGATACATTAGGTCCAAATGTATTCAGAATATTAAAAGAAAGTTCAGTAGTTGTAACAGTTGTCTAAAATATCAATCAGCTAATTTTGATTCATTTAAGTTATTACTTAATCCTTAATGAGGTAACATGATTAATAAATACAAGGCATGCCAGCTAAAAAGTGAAAATATTTTACCAAAATGAGATATCACTTTTTTCAGTACTAACACTGCTCAGTGAGTTTATTTAAAATAATTAAAACATTAAAAAAAAAAATACAACTACAGTGTTGAACTTTAGCCTCTATTTAGAAAATGTGACTTTCTGAAACAGCAGACAAGACCAAAATCAAGGCACAAAAAACCAAAACAAAACACCAGCTAACCAAAAATAAAACCTCATCAGCAGGATGCGGCTTCTTCTAGTAAAGAGGAAAGTTGAGTTTTAGTAAGTGTCAACATTTTCTAGTATTAATTTCTCCGTTTTCAAACAGCTTTTCCCAAATGCAATTGAAAGGACCACGATTGGTCGTGTTAAGTCAGTTTAATACATTGTAAGTTGCCTTCAGTGAAAAAAAAGGTGAGGTTACAGTGCCAATGTCAACCTGTGCAATGCTGTCTTCAAGTCAAAGTCCATATATCATACTGCTCTTTAAGCAGTCCCTTTAGAGGTATCAAGTGACACATGTACATTTACATGCTATTCTTCATTGCAAACCTTTAGCAAAGCAGTGTCATGTCTGAGTTCCCACACACTTTAAATGAAGCAGCTTTTTCAGATTTATTTATTCTTGATTCTAAGCCATAATGTGCAAATAGATGCAAACTTCAATGTAATGCTTTTTAAATGATCGGGTATCAGTATTTATTTCTACTTTCTATAAGCAGCAACCCCAGCAATACCTGGTATTAGCATTTCAAACTGAAAACAACACATGCTGTAGAGAAGCAGCCTGCTTGCTGTGGATGATACTAGGTTATTACTATTCATTTATTTTGGTGGCACAAAAAGCATGATGACATTATGCTATGAAATACAAAACACGAATATTGTTGATTAGCTGTTCAAAGGAGCAAAGAGAAAGCAGATATCGAATGGAAAATGTTGTCACAGTAATGAAGAGAAATGACAATGGAGGATTTTACTAAAAGGTTTAGGGGAAACCAGGCCACTTTGTTCTAATGATGTAAGACAGTGACTTCCAAAATCTTCTTATATTAAGAGATGCAAATATCTGTTGTAAAATAGCTGCAGCCAGCCATTGGTAACGGAAAATGAGGCTAGGTTTCAAAGCCCAAAGCCTTAAACAGTAGATTGTATACAGGCACTGTCCTGACTTGGTCTGCATAGTTTGCGAAGATGCACATTACAGATTTCCCAAATCATGCATCTCACCACTCAGTGTCTGAACTGAGGTGATGAATGTATGGCTGATATTTTCCATATGAAATGTCATGTTTACTGACCTCTCTTTAAAGGGTGTGCCTGAAATCTAAGAACCAGAAATGGCGTAATAGAAAGAGCATGTAACTGCACCACCAGTAAAAGGAAGAATCTCAAGACAACAATAAGCTCTACTTTTAAGGTAAGACTATTGGTAAGGCTGCAGTGTTCTATAAAAAACTACCTGGGAGAGCTACCACAGATCATCTAATGGTTTACCAACACTAAAGACGCCAGATGGGCCTGATACATCAAGCCAGACTAAAGGCAAGAATGTAAGACATAGAGCCTTCAGAGAACAGATCATAGCCTTGAATCAAAGTCTGAGGACAGTAAATATTGTACAAGGAGAGTCTCTGAAATAAATACTGCCAATGGTTCAGTACAACACAAAGCCTTGAACAGGACCAGATGGAAGTTGGAACCACTTTGGACAACACAGGTAATGACTTCACAAAGAAATGAGCAGCACATTTGTCTCTTCATCCTTCTTCGGGCTGCATGCAGGCTTCTCCACTCCAAGCAGAGAAGACCAAAAGGGTGGGATGAGAGTTTTTTTTTGTTTTGTTTTGTTTTTTTAAATACTTTTTTTTCCTGTCCATGGTTCTGTTAGGTAGAGTGGGGAATGTAGCATCATATCTGGGATGGACAGGATGTCTCAGGTCAGGGAAGGAGGAGGGAGCCAAGGAGTCAACATGAAGACAGGTCCTTATGGAGAAGAAGGGTTTTGGAGTAATGGGAGGAGTGTTTCAGCGCTACAAAGACAAGGTGAGACAGAGACAAAAAGGAAAAAAATATTTAGTCTGACTTAAGAACTTTAAAAAGTTTAGTGGAAAATGGTAAGGGTAAATTATAAGGATAAACAGATCAATACAACATAGAGCACAAAAGGTTAGCAATTTAGGGGTGATCAGTTAAAATAAGCAAAAATCTTAACCAAACTAAACACTAACCCTAAACTAAAGCTGTGCAAAAACAAGATTGTTCAAGATAAAAGCAAGCACTGAGAAGGTATTTGATCAAAGTTGTTTGTTTGGTCTGTTATGCAAACAGCATAACAATTCACATGTTAGGAAATATGAAGATAATAATAATAATAATGGATACTTTATTGATCCCCATGGGGAAATTACTTGTTTTTCTCTGCATTTGACCCATTCACTCAGTGAAGCAGTGGGCAGCCCACTAAGCAGGCGCCCGGGGAGCAGTGTGTAGGGACGGTACCTTGCTCAGGGGTACCTCAGGGTAGCCGTTAAGTGGATTCGAACCGCCGACCTTCCGATCATGGGGCGACCACTTTACCTACTGAGCTATCCCTGCCCCGAAGATGAAGTCTTGGCACTGTAAGTACGCTTTCAATTTTGGAAAAGCCTTTTTAAAAACTGCTAACGTTGAAGCATGTGTTCTTTCAGTGCCCTCTAGTTCATTACTAGCACTGTCAGTGCGCCCCAGGGTGGCTGTGGCTACAATGTAGCTTGCCATCACCAGTGTGTGAATGTGTGTGTGAATGGGTGGATGACTGGATATGTAAAGCGCTTTGGGGTCCTTAGGGACTAGTAAAGCGCTATATAAATACAGGCCATTTACCATTTCATTGATATCAATGATAGTTTATTAGTCTCTTATTTAAAACTTGTTATAGAGAAACACTATATGGACAAAAGAACTGGGCTCTGCACACACTGGACTTACAGGAGCTGCTCAGTAATGGAAACCATTGGCATGATGATCCCAGTACACAGTTATTTTGCTGAGGTTAATGCCAGAAGAGGTTTGGAGCTCGTCAGTTACTGAGTCAACAGAGCATTGGTGACTTTTGTATGCTGTGCTGCTCAGCACTCAGTGACACCACATTTACGTGGTCAACCACTTTGTGACTGAGTTGCTTTGGTTCCTAAAAACTTCCACTTTGCAAAAATACAAAGGAAATTCCATGAACTCACTTGTTCCAACAGTAGCAACTCATCACAGTTTCTCAAATGTTTGAAAAGGCAGACTGCATGGTTGGGCTGGAATTTACACTCCTGTGGCAATGGGACTGAAAACACCTGAATTCAGTGTGGGTCCAATACTTTTGTCAATATAGTGTGTAAACCAGTTCGATAGCTTAGATCTGCTGGCTAATTTACGTTTATTTTTTTATTGTCTCCTTGATGATTTAGAGTGTGAGCTCCGAGCCCTAGAAGATGTAGCTTTATTACCAGAGCTCTTACTGGCATTAGTGTACAACTCCTCTGCGTTTCTACTTGTAGATGTAAATGATCTTTGTCTAGACTCTCTACAGATTCCGGTCATCCTGGTTCTACTTGCTGAATTGTTAACAGAGTGTGATGTGACTGCCTGGGCCCTTGACGGACTTGAATTGAACTGTGCAGAGTCTGACAGATACGTGTTATGGCATGCTGCTGCTGCTTGTACAGAATTAGACCTGCGACCTGACTGCTTTCTCCTCACAGAAACATCTGATTTAGGGTTTAGAGCATGATTTTGTTGGCTTTCACCCCATGCTTCACTGGTGTTAGCATACACACACACAGTTTTAGAAGAGGTTAGTTTATCTATAGAAGAAGAAAACAAAGAAGACTTCAGTCTGGCAGAAGAGGCAGGTACAACGCGAGTTGTGATGAAAGTGTCCTGACGTAAAGGGACAGAAGCTCTCCGGACTGATGCTCCTTTTGATTCACTTACAGGATACATTTTAGAGCTTAAATCACTGTTCACAGAACTGGTGGAGCCTTTATAGGTCAGGGAAAAACCACGATTCAACTCTGTGTTACAAACATCACTGACACTATGACTTCTAATAAAAGTGGCATCTCTTTGGAGACCCTTGCTTCCGCGTGAGCGGCTGCTGGTTTGGCTAGAGTTGTCAGGATAAAGAGAAAGAGGGGTTCTTACAGGGCTTGTGTGGAGGCTTCTAGTTAGAGATCGCAGGTGGTGAGTAGCAGGAACGGGGCTAGACCGTGGACTGCTCCTCAATGGAGGCCGGGCGGGACTGCTTCTGGGGCTCCGAGGGGCACGGCCTGACTTGGTAGCAAGCTCTTTGGCCCGAGAGCGACGGGGGCTGCTGTTTAAGCTGTGTGGAGACATAGGGGCCTCCAGGTCCTCCAAACGTTGAGTAAGAGCCAGCTTCTGCTGGATGGCCATACGCAGAAGAGAATTCAGTGTCTTCTTCTCATCCTCAGCAGCAGCTAGCTGCCTCTGCATCTCATCCAGCTGGGTCACATACTGATCACACCTGAGAGATGCAACATGCAGCAAGAAATAAAGACAGAGGCATAGAAATACATGCTTCACACTAGGGCTGCTCGATTATGGCAAAAATGATAATCACGATTATTTTCACTGAAATTGAGATCACGATTATTTGACGATATTTATTTAACCCTTTAAGACCTACTATAGAACCAAGTCCACCAGAGCTTATATTATTTTTTTTACATGCTGTAGTGCCATTTGTGGGAGCACTTCAAGTTGCTATACATCAATACAACTGTTATAGCCCATATTTTAATAATATGTATGCATTAAGTCCATAGTAATTACATAAATTGCAAAAAAGTGCAATAAACTACAAAAAAAATTGAAAATTGCTTTTGTTTTGTTTACATATATTTCTACTTGGAGAAATTTAAGAGGTTTATCCCTCAAAACTTTAAATACAATAAAGTTGCAAAAAATAGTTTCCCACCACAGGAAATTTATTTTGAGTGTCTTCATAGTTTTATTTTGGAGATACAGCAATTTTTATATACTGCAGGAAAAACAAAAAACAATCCTATGATGCAAATTTGCAAAGAAAACAGCAGGTGCATCATTTCACTGTGGGAAGTGTTACGAACAGCTGATAGGAACGGCGAAGCGTGTTTCTGGAATATTATGTTTTTGTTCCTGCAAGCGCTTTTTATGCAATTTTTGCAAAGCTATATGTGGAACAAAACCGTGACCGAGGACAAGCTGATGGCATCAGATGTAAGTACAACTCCTCCGGTTTCATATGCAAAACAAATTATTGCGCTAGCTTACATGGTTCAGGTTCTACAGGGATTTAAAAATAGTTACGCAAAACGGAGCGTGCTGCTCTGACCGGCTTTAAAGGGTTAACAATGACTTTTAAAAAATAATATAAAATAGTGTGCAACACCACTGAAGTTTTTTTTTTTTTAAACTCTCTTTTCAACCAATGGCAGTCACTCTCCAAATAACTTCTGCTTAGCTTTCCGAGCTTCCCTCGGGTCCTCTTAATCAGTGGTCTCCAACCTTTTTTGCGCCACGGACGGTTTATGCCCGACAATATTTTCACGGACCGGCCTTTAAGGTGTCGCGGATAAATGAGGGAGGGGCTAATAATCGGCTCAGTCATTTTTAATGATCGTTGAAAGCCCAGATCGTAATCGTGATTAAAATTCGATTAATTGAGCAGCCCTACTTCACACGACTTATAGTGTGTTAAATGCAAACATCAAACACCAGCAGGGATTGCAACTGAAGATTATTGTTATTATTGGTTAATTTTACAGGCTAACAAATCATTAAAAATATCACAAGCTATCACAAGTTACAAAAGCAAAACTTTTTTCCCACGGATTATTTTTTGTAGTTAAAATAAATAAATTAACATTGATATCAAACTGAGATAAATAATGTTGGAAAAGCTTCAATTCATTCATTCACTGGCAACCGGGAACGATGCTAACTGGAAAATGTAAGTAAAAATATGTTTAAAATGAGTACGGTAATACACCCTTATTTTCATATATTGTAGAGATGCACTCATACTAGCTATCCACATGATGGCTCCACTGAACCTGATTCTAAGCAAATATCTTTTTATAAAGCTGTAATCTCTATCCTATTGGAACAGACAGTAGCAGCCCTTCATTACTGGCTCTTCTTCAATCCTTCTTAGGGATAACAACTGTCTGGAAAGGGCCTAGACGGTCTAATACATGGCCAAGAACCTTCTCAGGGCACTTTGGCAACACATAACACAATCACCAAAAACAGAAAAATAATCATTAGTGCACTCATACAAATCCCAAATAAAAACACCGCAAAGAAGAGGTTAGTGAGTCAAGTGTTATGATCTGTATGTTTAACTCTTAACATCTTCCCCTTGATAGTATGGTGGTGTTTATAGTCAAACCCATGTCCTACAAACGTTAAAAGTCTTTCTTAAAGGTGACCTTGCTTGATCACCCATCAGCACAGGGCAAAGCATGTGGTTTGTAATCTTCACGTGAACTAGTGGATTGCCCATAGGTGTAATAAGCATGGTAAGCTCATTACACGAGTGAAAGCAAAAGCTGTACCTTAGCAAGAGCACAACTAATAAGCCTTAAAACTACTAGTACAGAGCCAAATACAATCCAGTTTTAAGACATTTTAAAGCAGTTTTTTAAATGTTTGTTTCTTCTAACTTTATTAAATATATGATTGTGTTATATTTGTCCTCCCTGAGTCAGTAATATGTTTTGCTTCAAATCACATGAAATGAAAGCTTACCGGCTGGCGAACATGACTCGAAGAGAAGAGAAGGTGGCAGCGTCCTCCTTCAGGGCTTTGAGCTCATTTCGGAGCTTCATCATGGTCTCTGACACCATACTCTTCTCCGTCTCATACTTTGTTTTCAAATTGGATAAGGCCAACTCTGCAGTCTGCAATAACAAAAATATTATTTAGTATCAAAATGGGGTTTTAAAAACACATTATGATCTGTTGCTGGTATGAAAACACATTATTTAAAATTATGCACTTCTTTCAAAACTAGGAATACTCTGGAGACACTTGCATGCGATAATAAATGCCGGCCAAGAATTTAGGGTCAAATTCCTTAGATTTGAGTAGCTTCAGTGACAGCTCAACTGTTCCTGTCCTATGTGACTACAAAATTTCCTGTTAAACAGCAATCTCGGTCAGAGTTTTAAAGATCAATGAAAAGAAAAATCACTATTATGAAGAAGGCACAAAATCAACAATATGACTCTATAGTTTAAACACGCTGTATCTTAAGCAAATAGTTTGTTCTAAATCACGTTTGCCCCACTAATGGGATTGCTTTTTACTTATCTGTTCTCCAAATACAAATATCAGTGTAACAATCTCATGTGTAAATGGTTTGATTACATCAGAGGCACCAGTGGACAGCTAACGTCAACAGACTTGAGAAGGAAAACTATTGTCAGTGACCACTGGCCCATCAAACAGATTACCTTAAGTGTGCGTATGTGTATACAGGACTGACTGTTCAGGTAATGACAGAAACAGGTCATGCAATGCTGAACATAGCACATCAGAGGAGAGGTTGAACTCTCTTTCCCTCTTCCCTTTGTGCTATGTCACATCAGAGGAGAGGCTGATGTACTCAAGGTGCACAATCATGTGGGTCCAGGGGACTGTCTAGACAAGACATTGATGAGACAGGTCACCCATACTGCTTATGTGAGATTATGGATGGATAATACTCCTGCAAAGTGAGTTATATAACAAGCACGTATGGCGTCTCCAGTTGGACTGGTCAGTGCTTTCAGCAACATGCTCTCTCACTTGACCTAATTCTCAGTGAGCAGACAATTTCCTGAAGTACTTTTATATGGGGAAATGCACAACATCAATATAGTTACAGGATTATTTTATTATTGTTGGCTGTATCTGTGAATAGCAATTGTTTTCCCAACTTTTTTACTTACTCAACCTAACAGGAAGTGCTATGTCAAACATTTTTTAATGTTATGTTTGCTTTAAATTTACTTGGAGTTGGCACCAAAGTAACAGACAAAAGTAAAAGCAATAGTTACTGCGGCTGTGTGTTATTATAAACGAGGATAAAAATAGTGCGCATGAACTTTGCAAAAAGCAGCTTGCACATCAAAGCTCAGCAATCAACTCAACACTGAAATCTTTTCACAGCAAACTTTTACTTTAAGTGTCATGTTTACTGTCATGTTTACTGTCACCAGCAACTTTGAAGTTGCTGGTGACAGTAAACACAAAACCAGCAGCTTTGTCATAATAAGAAAATGGTGTGTTAGAATGAATTTATTTTGCATAATCAATGATAGCAGCAATGCTTGTCTGGCTGCTTACTGATACTTAAGTGATGGTGTGTCTGGTACGGTTATTGGGATTTACTGCCAGTCTCCGGTACCAATCCCTGCTTATTATAATAAGGCTAAGCAGAATGCACTCAGTGGACTGTGGCCAGTTTTAGTTAATCTAAGGATTTGTTGAAAAGCAGATAAAATTTCACTCAAGATTTTCATTGGTTGACTAGAGGCCTATTAAGGGCTCCAACATACTTCTATGGTGATCCTACACATAACGTATAATTGCATTCCAGAATTTCCAGTTGAAGTCAGAAATCTGAATTCCTGAGTTCCCAGTCACAATTTTTCAAAGTCTGAGCATCCCCACCAAGCTTGACTGAACAATCCAAGATGACAGCAATAAATGTAAAGTTAAAAGGTAAAATTGTATAACTTGCAATTTGTTCTGTCACTGCTGTGTATTCATGACTTGCTAATGAAGCCATATGCATAGCTCTGACACAGCACAGCGCAAAGAAAAAAAAAAGTTAGTGATGCATGAATGACTCGATCTTGCTAAGAAGCAAAACAAATTCAGCAAAGCAATGAGAAACACCGAGTATTACTGGAACACACTTGACTAAGGAGTTACGTCATCCCCAGCTTTGACGTCTGACTTCTGAGATAAACAGAACACAGCATTAGGACAGCTGTGCAGACCAAGCCCTACATGTCGTAACTCTTTACTGTCACCAGGGGGCAGTGTCAGAAACAACTAAGTGAATTTATAAAATATAAAGAGTTGAAGCAAAACAAAGTGTTAAAAAAAACAAACAAAAACAAAAAAATGTGTCCACTGCAGTCACTGTCTCTGATTCTTGAGCTGAATTTGTTGATCACAAATTTTTTGTCCTCTCACACTTCTCTTGCTTGTGGCGAAAGCAACTCTCAGACACATAACTAGTTGTACCATAAATTACCCCTAACAAGAGATGACAACTCTTTTATCTTATAACTTATATCTAACACAGACTAATGGTTAAATATTAGCAAGGTTAATTTTCAGACAATCTGTGTAAACCAAGGTAGCTATTCTCAAAATTATGTTCATATAACAAAACAAAAACAATGAAGCCTGCCTTCTATGAGTGAAAGTGGGAAAGTATAGGAAAGCTTGATTTTAATATCAAGCAGCAAAACTACAAACACTGACCTTAGACACAAAAGAATTAAAGATCAAATGACATTAGTTGGCCTCAATTCTAAACAAGGCACATTCCAAGAGACCTTTAAGCCCTTTTTCTTTTAGTACTTACTTGGATCGGCTCAACTTGGCTTGATTTGTTTTCATTACAATCGAGTACCACCTAATATGTGTGGGGTCATTATACCAACATAGCCAATGTCCTGTGATGCCACTGACTAACAAATTGGTGGCATGCAGTCTGTTGACGTCACATTTTAGAAATGACTCTGATCTCTTGGAACCCCAGCCAAGTAGATAGTAAAAAAAAGTCCCTGGAAACACTTACTATGACCTAATGGAAAACCCTAAAAACTGCATCAAGCCGTGACAATCAACCCGAATAGGTACTAACTGATAGGGGCCATTACTTATTCATAAATGGGACATACGACTTGTTTCGGACAGTGAATGAGCTACGGTGTATATCAAGGTGCTTTACAGGTGAGGTTAGTATAACTGTCAGTGGTGACAATCCTGCTAAATGAGTTTTTCTTCTGTTAAACAAATAAATTATTTAAATTATTTCTTTTAACATGTATCAACAACCTGACATACACAGGGAGGATGAGATGAAGGCGAAAAAACAGAAAGAAAATGCTTATACAAATGGCATTTGTGTAGATTTAAAGACAAATAGTTTTTCAATATTTGGCATGGTGTTTGTAAAAACAGGTTTGTCAGAGTAACAGTGGTAAGTGTGGAAGTTATGTCAATGCTGTACATGAGAATAAACATGACTGGTGACATAACACCATCTACATATATATGAATGGGGCAGTAATTGTAAAGACTGTAGCAAAGGGCTGGTGCCAAACAGCCGATACACTCACAACTTCAGCTCCTTCTGAAGTAACACTATACTTCCCTTCACTGAAGATAAAGACAAACATTACAACACAGATACTTGCTTACTGTGACCTACCTGTTTGTTAGCCTTGAGAACAGTCCTGAGGGTAGCAATCTGTTCTCTCTTGGTACTCAGAAGAGACTTGAGTTTTAACACTTCCTCCAAGAGGTTTTCATTGTCCCGCTCTGCCTCTCCACTGCTGCTTAGCCCTGAGTAGGGCACTGCACCCCTCTGACGACAAAGGTCCACTGCCACCTGAGAGAACAGAGACAGATATTTATAAGGGTTAGCACAGTTAGTCTGGCAAATAACATTTCTTATATAACGGGAACAACATTTTGATTTAAAAAAAAAAAAAATAAAAAAATCTTTATCACGAAATGATCACATTTCTTAACAATAACACTGAAGTGGCAGGAATAAATCTTCAAACATGTAAAAGAGGATTTATTTTTTGTTTGAGAATATGCACTTCTCTAGTTAATGAACTTGTTACCACCCTGTCTTTTCTTTCGGTGTAATGGAGGTTACAGTTCTACTCTGACCCCTGATAAGCCGCTACATTCACGCCCACACGTGTCACTGTAGCCCATGCCAGGCACTGGATTTGTGCAGACATGGGACCAGCTGAACTCTGTTAACAGGCTGAGCAGATTATTAGGTTCAGTGAAACATTTGTAAAGGAGTTAAGGATTTTACCCAGAATAAAAGTTTGTTTTTCAGCATTAGGGTTACAGCAAAAAAGTTTGAGAATTTGCACTGGTTACAAGTTTTAGTTCACAAAGAACTAAGTAGTGTTGGAGTACTACATTAATAAATGTCACAAGAACTACACTTTTTGTCTTACCCGAAGATGTTTTATTTGGCAACGGATGACTGCTACTAAGTTGCGAACATTGGAAGGGTCCCTGAAATCTAGGGTGGGGGATCCAGGGCAGGTAGGAGAGTCTCCACTGGTTACAGCACTGTCAACTTCTCCCATAAACTGCAACGCTGCAGCTTTCGAAATGAACATGTCATTGGCTCGAGTCTTCTTTTGGACGCTGTGCTGGGAATAGAGGTGTGATCTTCTGGCGCTGCCTCCTGACCTGGCACCATCACGATAATAGTCCAGGGTGACCCGTTTGGGAGTAAGGTTGTTGCATACACAGATGTGGTGATACAGGTTGGACAGCTCCTCAGAGAAGGCCAGCAGCTCTTCCTGAGCAACACTTAAGTGCCCTTCAGAATCACTTGCCACTTTCCGTGTTGCTCCAATCTCCTTCTCCAGCTCACTGATGCGCTCTTGATCTTGCTTGCTGGACTTGATACACTGACGGATTTTGTCAGCCAGCTCCTGGGCCTCAGCCCTCCAACGCTCCTTCTCTTGCTTGTATCTCTGCTCCAGGGTGTTATAACGTGTTCCTGCCTGAGACAGTTCATCTCGCAGCTTTAGAAGCTCTTCGCTAGCCGCGCGCATACGCGCTTCCAGCACCTCCTTGCTCTTGGTGTCTACCTCATAGTCAAATACAGCATTGCCACCATCTTTTTCTGTCTCATTATCTCCTTTGTCATCCACCTCTTGGCTTTGTTGTCGACTACTCTGCACAGCTTCCAGCTGCTGGGTGAGAGAGCCAACCTTGTCTTCTTGCTGACTGAGTGCCTGTCTGGACATTACCAGCTGCATCTGCAGTTCCTCCACCTTGCTAGTCAAGCTGGACTTCTCTCGCTCTGCCTGGATGTACACACAAACATAACATGAGAAGTCTGTAATTATTAACATCAGTTCACAGAACAAGAACAATACTGAATGTTGATTAATTTCAAAACAAAAAGGGAGGTTATAAATGTCTGTGACACACATTTCTCCCCCACCACCTTTACTCATTATAAATTTTTAATGTCAAATAGCGACATCTGTTCAGTAGGAACTTTCAAACCCAGCCTCCTGATTTAAGTGCACCATGAATAATATATTTACATTACATAGAGAGCAATGACAGCTCAAGACATTCTTCATTTCCTGAAGTACCCTTTGGTTTATGAAGCTTTATCAGGTGGGAGCTGGAGAAAGTGCTTGATGGAATACACAATATATATTAATGCTCCTCCTCCATCACAAAACGGATGTGGTCTAGAGCAGGAAGTGGCAGAGAGCCCTGCTAACAGCTTAGCGCACAGACTAAATTGTATATCCTCCTTACTTAGCCAAGCCAGATAACAGCTTTCTATTTTACATATCTACAGTAAATAAACTGTCTAAACCTTTTAAAGGCTTTTAAATTCATATATAAAAGGTCATAAGAAAGCAACATAGGGTAAATGCTTAAGTAATTATCAAATTATTGTGTGTTATTTTTCTTAACTCTGTTAAGACTATTAATGGGCACCCAAGCATCTGAGAAACAATGATACCCTAAACCCTAATTCTACTTTTAGTGATACTTGAAACTGACTGTGATGGCTATAGAATTACCACACTAAACTAATGATACTTCCATACCCAAACGTTTGCAAATTCTCGTTACCTCTGTACACAATCCATAAAATGACTTCATTCTCTTAATAACATGTAGGATTGAAGTTACTTTTTTTTAGTTCCTTTTAATCATTTGTCCTCAGTGGGATACCACAAAGAAGCATTTGAAAAAAAGGTAAGTGTTTTTCTGTTGCTCACCTGTAGGAGCTGCTGCTTTAGTTTCTGACTGTCTGAAAAGTGTAGCTCACTCAGCAGGTCTGCGACCAGTCCAGAAGCAGGAGCACGAAGTACATCACTGTGGCGTGGGGTGGAGTAGCGATGGATGAGGCCGTTACTTTTGGAGCCACCCAAGTGAGGAGGGTTAGCAGAACTGGAAGAAGATCCAGGACCGTTATTAAAACCGCTGTCCTGATTCTCATCCCCATCCTCCCCTTCACCCTCTCCACCCTGGCCCTCTTCCTGGCTGTCATCCAGCTGCTCCAAGTGGAGCTCCAGGTTCCCCACAGAATCAAAGGGGTTAAGGGTCAAGGCAGAGAGCTCCCGCCGCAGACTGTTTTTCTGCTCCCTTTCCTCCTTCAGTGCTTCAAGGGCCTCATCCAGCTGCCTCTCTGCAATCTCCCTCAGTCTTCCAGCTTCCTCCAGCTGTCCTCGCAGCTCCTCCTGCTCCTCGTTCTTCTGGGTCAGCTCCAGCTTAATTGATTCAAACTCAACCTGAAATAAGATTAGAAGCAGGACAAGAAGACTTTCTTTGTTACTTTATTCAGCTCATTTAGTATGAATGGAAATTGTATCCCTAACATGCAAATACACTTATCACTGCATTTAGCAAAGTTACACTCACAACCAGACAGCTTCAGTAGGCAAATGAAAACTACACTGTCTGACTTCATAGTCACCCAAACCAATAATTTTATTATTGCTATAGCATAGTTTCTTCCCCTCTGCTGTTGGACACATGAACAATAACCATATGACTGTTCCCGCTACTAACACATGACCCTACGCTGTGTTCACTGCATCATTCCATGTTTGGCACTGATCACCACCTGCACTCATGTATATATCTTTCAACGTAGCACTCTTAATTCTTATTCTCATGTATACATCTCATGTATAGCTCATGCACATATCTTTCTATGTAGCACTTTTAATTCTTATCCCTACTTTTATTTTTTTTCATGTCTATTTAAGTGCTATTTATGACACTATTTAAGTGCTATTTATTACACTATGTTTGCACTGAAGCACCGCAGCAATTTCCTAATGTTGTAAACCTGCTCAACATTTGGCAATAAACCCCTTTCTGATTCTGATTCTGATTCATAAATGAACAGTCAAAATAAAGTGGATAAAAATGTATCCATTTAGGAATTCTAATAACAATGTTTGCTGGGCTCTTGCTAGAAACACAGTAGCTTTTAGAAGCTTAACTTAAGCTTAATTTATAACAGTATTTATAACAGTATGTTTGCACTGAAGCACCACAGCAATTTCCTAATGTTGTAAACCCGCTCAACATTTGGCAATAAAACCCTTTCTGATTCTGATTCTTTCTGATTCTGACATAAAGTACACATAAAATAATGCATGTTTCTTATAAATAGCTATAATATAACATTGAAATTGTCCTTCTATGATTGACAGGCTAAAGATCAGTTAGGGTACATGTGTTATCATCAAAGGGCCAAATCTGTACAGTCATGGACAATTTTTAGTCTGGCATGGATATCATTTTAGGTTATTGAGAAATTCTGGTCTGCCAGGCTGTAGCTGTGGTCTCTGCAGGTTAAAAGCTTGCTAACACAGAATGCAACAAAATGAAAGAAGAAAAAAAAAAGAAAAGTTTATACTGAGGGCAGACAATTTCAACCAAAGCAAGAAACTGGACAGCTTATGCTTTTACCAAGTGTAAAGAAAGGCCAGTGTATCTTTCTCAAGAGACATAAAATGTCTCTTGAGAAAAAACATAATTTGCAGCATTGCACTAATGTTTGAATTAAAATGAATTATTAAAAGCCAAGCTAACACTAGTTCTCAAGTTCAGGCTGTTAAAAAAGGTACTTATTTGGCTATATGGTAGCTTACTACAATAGTAAGACTAATAATTGGCTAGCTTTTATGTGGACCACATTATGTGTGAAAAGGCCAAATGAGACATACATTTTGGACTCAAAGCATGTCCATCTGTCCCTTCATGTGATTCTCATTTTCCAGTGTGTCCCTCAAATGAAAATGAATGTGGTTTCATTTAAAAATTATATTCCAGACAGAGAGATACAGATGACAAAATATTTTCTTTCAAAGTCAACTCACAGGTCACATACATTTTTCCCAAATCTAGTACTGACAGAGATGTGTATGCACATCAAGCAGACTTGGAATAACTGCTTAATACAACAACCAACATGAAAAATTTACATATAAGTACAGTGTCTATGGAGCATTTTCCAAAGCTGTGCTTATATTTACAAAATATTCTCACATAAAATTATTAAAACAAAAATATCTAAATTCTCAGAGCACATAATGTCCTCTAGAATGTGAAAAAATAAATAAAAAACACAACATCCCAAAATATCTTGAGAAACATGAAATAGTTACACTGAAACATGGTTGCCATGGTGCAACACACAGCTATAATTACACACTTTCAATCACACTGCATTACAAATGTTAAACTGGCTTTGGTATTCGGCTTTCAGTGGAAGCAGGTTTTATGGGAATATACTGTCTAATGAAAAACACAGGTAGTTATGAGATGAATAGCATGTCCTCTGCTGTGGGAGCTGCTTCATTTGGTGAAAAGAACAACACTATTCACCCGGCAACTAGACTGTCCAGTCTGTTCACCAGCAGCTTTTTTGTTACCGTCCTTTGAAGTTTTGACAACAAACATGTTGTGTGGTATAGTGTATTTGTTTACCTTCCTCCTCATGTGTGAAGGTGGAGGAACAAAACCTTACTGAATTATTTCTCTTCATTTCTCCATACGGTTGGAGATTAGGGTTATTGATAGAGGAGAGAGATGGGCAGAGCAAGCGAGCTCTGGCTTTGGGCATTATCAGGTTTAGCTAAAACCCTCGCAGTTACCCCACCACACTAGTCTACTTCAGGTAATTCAGAAACTCTGTAACAAAGGTAACCTGCTTTTCTGTGTCACCATGCTCTCTGGCCCTAGAAATTCTGAACACTACCGTTTCACACATCCATGTCTCCTCGTCAGCCCCTTCCTGCCCCTTGCCAATTTTTTAAAAAAATGTTTCAAATTTATGCAGCAGATGGGACTCAGGACATATAGAGTGGAGATGGGGGTTGTTTATCGATTTATTTCATATTCTTTCAATAATAAAATCAATAAATATAATGTTATACAAAAATGATTGTGTGAAGGAAGGTGACAACTGACCTGGTTTTCCTTGAGCACAGACACCTGCTTTTGCAGAGATATGTTCTCTTCCTCTAGCTCCCCATTGTCCTGCAACTGGCGCAGCTCACGCACTTTATATTCCTTTATTTCATCCCTCAGGTGGCCTTTCTCTGCCTCAAGACACTCACACTCCTGTGGAAGAAAATCCACAGTAAAATCAGTACAAAGCACAGCTTAACATGCTTAACTGTCAATTACATATCATATACTGTTAATTCTAGGCTAGAGAACTAATATTTTCTCCAAAGGGATTTAATTTTTATTTGCATTTATCACGAGAAGAGGGAGTACTGAATGAGTACACCATACCTTCTTCAGCTGGGTGGAGAGCCCCCCAAGTCTATCAATCTCTGCGTGGGCATTGCCCAGAGCAAGGCGTGCTTGCTTCAGCTCTGTCTGAACTTCCTCTATGCGCGTTGCCATGGCAGCCTCTTTACTGGCAGTCTCCTGTAGCAGGCTCTCCTCCCGGCACTCTCCATCAGCAGCTGCACGTTTCTGGCTGCTCACAGAATCTGCAAATGCCTTAACACAAACAAAAACTGATAAGGACAGCTCTAAAACACTATTTGACACACTATTGTGTTACACATAAGGGGGGAAACAATAACATTTGACCCATATCATTATAAAGATAAGAAATGTAAACAATGTAAACAAAGGAGAGGAAATTGCACTTCTCTGTCAGTTTTCAGTGGACATTAATCACCTGAGACCTGACTGCAATGAGGAAATAGCTGATATGGTTCTGTAACCTTGGACCTTAACAGCAATTTCCACATCATTTTTGCAGTTCTGTTTGTCTTGCCTTATACTATGACCCTAATAGATTACAGTTATCTAGCAATAACATGCATTTTTTCACAGCGTGCCACAACCACAGACCTTGACACACACTATGCACCAATAAGTGCTAATGAAAGAAAGATCACATAAGGGTTTTAATGAAACAAACAAGCTACTAAACATGCCTAAATGATCACTAATAATATGGTTACATAATGACCAGCACAGGAGCTCAACCCTGCCAAAACCTAAATGGGTAAATAGCCAAAAATAAAAAAGGAGGTTTACACTGATTTTAAAAATAGCTGAAATCAGAAACAGTACAGCACTTAAATTTATATGGCATTATAAAGCATCCCAGCTGACCACTTTTACTGTTATTCTTACAGATAAATTGATTAATATCAGTAACTACCCGTAAGAAGGATTTTTTTTTTTTTTTTTTTTAATTTCTCCCCTTTTAATTTGAACAGGCAGATGGAATAACTGCAAAATCAGAAATCTGCCCACATGACCGGACTTAGTTTTATAGGATTAATTTCTTACATAAATCAGTATTTAAAAACCTGTTCCAGTAATACCAAATACCTTTGTGGGTCTATAAGTATTTGTGACAAAATTTACATTAGGAAACACTTGTTAAAACATTCTTAATGTGCTAATTATTCTTCAGTTTTCTGTATGGAAACAACACTGCATTAATCAGTTATTTTAGCAGAAATTCAGTGGCAATATGAAAACGGAGTCTAATACAGTTTTTGTACCTTTAAAATTGAGATTCAAACGATCTAGTAAATATGGTCAAGTCAGTGTTACTATACAATGGTTATTTACTTAACCCCCCCCACAATGGTGGAAAGTGCATTGTTTATAATATGAAAAGCCTATGCATTATTTCAATGTATCTATGAAAGGCATGGTTTAAACATAATCAGAGCTTTGCTGTATTGGCCTGATCTTTTATCTTGAATATCCTGCTCTGACCATATTAAATCCTTAATGCTTTAACATAACGAATCAAAATCAGCTAAATTTAGACATCCAAATTAACATATGTTAATAGCAACATGCTGACTAACTGGATGCAAAAACGTCATAATCAGTTAACACTCTTCTCCTGCCAACATCAAATGACATGTGAGGCAAACCTGACTCAACATGATCACAAGACAAGACATTCAAAGTATAATATTAGGTCACAACTGTAACAGAGCTGTTATTGTTTTATCAGAAAGTGAGAGCTACAAAAAGACAATGACGGAATGAACAGGCAAATTCATGACATAGTCCACTGGCACGTGTAAAAAAAAACAAAACAAAAAAACCCTCAACCATGGTATCTTTATAGGACTGCAAGACCGCAAGGCAGCTCCTCAACTATGAACTATAAAATGAATAAACTTAGAGAGATTGTGCTTATATATAATAGCAGCAATTATGGTGTTGATGGCATTTAAATTATGCCTACCAATAATGTAAACCCGTTAAACCTGATAATTATAAAATACAATTTTTGTATGGTGTCCATTGTTTCATGATTTTAATACCCTGCAAAATACAAGAGTTCTGTTTATTAGACCATTACTGTGAAAGCTTACAACGGGAAATGCATTTCATTGCGCACATTTTATTATATAAACAAAAGATCACACAGCAAGTATGTGATATAGGAAAACTACCTGGAAACCAGTGGAATGATGACCTCACAAGCTTACAAGGTAAATATGGTAAATGGACTGGTGTTTTTTTAGTGCTTTTCCCAATCACACAAGCACTTTTTTCTATGCTTTCCCTATGTAAGTGCTTTCTATCTAACGTTCACACAGATTCATACTCTGATGAATGCATCAGAGAGCGAGTTGGAGTTAGTATCTTGCCCAAGGATATTTGGCATGCAGACTAGAGAAGATGAGGATCGAACCACCAACCTTCCAATTAGTACGTGACCTGCTCTACATCCTGACCTACAGCCACCCCAAATATATAAATAAACAATCTAAAACAATAACATATGCCTTAGGTGCTCCTACCTCTTTGAGCTGTTGTAGCTCCAGTTTGAGAGATTCATGCTCTTCTTCCAGCTGTGTGTGTTTCATCTTGAGGGAAGCACTTTCCTCCAGCACCACCAGACCGTAGCGGGCTGCCTGTAGCTTTTCCTCTGTGGCCTCTTGAAGCTCGAGAGTCAGCCGCATCACTTCAGCCTTCAAATCCCTGCTCCCCATCTCCGCTTCCTCTTCTCCCTCGGCCATTGCACCTGCTGGGTCTGCACCCGCCTCCAGCATCCTTACTTAGTCTCCTGCTTGTCTGCAAATGTTTTACTGAGACAATTGCCTCCTTCACTCCTCTGCTTTCATTACGCCACACCACTACGGCAAAAGACAAAGAACATGGTTACATAAAATACTTGGAGATAGAAGTTTTTGCATAAATTGTAGTGTGACACTAATGGAGTAAACTGTAAGGTTTAACTTTGGGATTAGTTTAATGGGATAAAAGTTTTACTAAAGCTTTAAAGACCAGGAGAAAAATCTAAGAGATTAAATTAAGATCTAGTGCTGAAAGGGCTGCATTATCAGCTAGAGTGCTTTCTGATTTTTATTTTATTTTTTTGCATGATTGTCATACGTGATGTTTCAGATCATCAGTTTCTAATACTAAGAAAGATAACACAATAAAAATAAAATGCCCCTTTTGGTAAATCATATGTATTATTATTAAAATAATAATACATAAAATAATCACTTGAACAGAACATGTCTGACAAAGTGAATTAGGAAAAGAGATCTGGTGAACCTTCCCCCAGGAGTGGTCATCCTACCAAAATTACTCCAAGAGTGCATCAAGAACAACATCTGAAGAACAGCAGGTCTGGAGGGGGGGGGCAGTTTTCAACAATAAGAAAGAGGCTGGGCAAAGCTGGCATCCACAGGAGGGTTCCAGGATAAAAAAAAAACTCATCACTGACTAAAAAGAACACAATGGTTCATTTTCAATTTGATCGAACCATGAATTCTGCTTACTACCACAAAATTCTGAAGGACAATATCTGACCATTAGTTCATAATAGTCCACTTAAGTATGGGAAGGTTTTTGAGTGGCCAAAGTCCAGTCTTAAATCTGATTAAGATGTTTTGGCATAACTTTAAACAGGCCACTCATGCTTGAAAATTACTCATTGTAGCTGAATTAAACGATTTCTGCAAAGAAGAATGACCCAAAATCCCTCCACAATGATGTGAAAGACTCATTGCCAGTTACTGCAAATGCCTGATTGCAGTTCTTGCTGCTAAGTGTGGCACAACCAGTTATTAGGTTTAGGGGGCAATTACTTTTTCACACAGGGACAGATAGGTTTGGATAGCTTTTCATAGCTACTGGTCCTTAATAAGCTAAATCATCATTTAAGAACTCCACTTTACATTTGCTCAGATTTTTTTTTTTTTTTTTGGGGGGGGGGGGGGTCTAATACTAAAATGTGTTTGATCTGAAACATATAAGTCTGACAAATATGCAAAAACATAAATCAAGAAACCGTTTTTCACTGTCTAAGAAATGATTTAGACCTAAAACAAACAAATTGGTTTCCTCACATCCCCATAATTAACAAAAACAGGCTTAAACTTAAATGCAAGAGGATGCTGATGCTATTTAGTATTTTTTAGTATTTATTTATTTATTGTCATTGTCAAGAACAATGAGATTGCGTTTGGGGCTTCCATACAACCCAAAAAAAAGAAGAAAATAATAAATACCCCTTAAAACCCAAGTGTACATATTTAACCCAGTGTGACTCCAATGCAATAAGACAATCCTTAGCAATAATGTTCGTAGAAATTCAGACAAAGACCTGAGAAACATGACAAAATACAACAATGCAACCCATTCAATATTATTGTACTGTGAGATATGATATCAGATATGATAGTTATCTATTTAAGAAAGAGGGGGGGGGGGCAGGAGGGGGAAGAGAATAAAGATATGATGCACCAATGCAGACCAGTTCATTGCTATTAAGAAGTTGGATATGGTTATTGTCCGTGAGAGGGGGGCAGAGAGTTCAGGAGCCTCACAGCCTGTGGATACAGGCTGTTGGCCAGTCTGGATGTTCTGGCCTGTATAGACCTGTACCTTCTCCCTGAGGGCAGCAGATGGAAAAGGTGGCGCGCAGGGTGATGTTGGTCCCGCAGGATACTGTGCACCCTCCTCAGACAGCGAGTGGGGAAGATATTACTGATCTCTGGCAGACTTGTTCCAATAATTCTGCCAGCTTCTTTCACCACCCGCTGGAGTGCTTGCTGATCGGCCTTGGTGCAGCTGGGGAACCACACTAGAAATCCATACGTCAGAACGCTGCTGATGGCACAGTTGTAGAAGTTCAACATCAGAGATCTGGGAATGTGTGCGCTCCGCAGTCTCCTCAGGTAGTAGAGGCGCTGTTGGGCCTTCCGTACAACTGAGGTGATATGGTTGCCCCAGGACAGGTCCTCGGTCACAGTTACCCCCAAGAATTTAAAACTGCTCACCCTCTCCACCGCCTCACTGCCAATGAAGAGAGGCAGATGGTTGTTATGGCCCCTCTTCCGGAAATCTACAATGACCTCCTTGGTCTTTTTGGTGTTTAAGACCAAGTTATTGTCGTGGCACCATGACTCTAGTTGTTGCACCTAGAGTCATGGTGCCACGACAATAACTTGGTCTTAAACACCAAGAGTAGCATCGACCAGTCTTCATCTTTCACACTACGCAAATTACTGCTAAACACTTGAAACAGCTGCTACACGACCAAGGCGCGGAAACAACATATGTTTACTTCGACCGGCCTGGGTGGGGCAGATTCCCACGATTTCCTCGTGTCCTCTTGTCTGACCGAAGATGGAAACACCAGCCGCTGGTCGTCCCGTGCCAAAGGATGTAGCTGCGAGTTAGTCATGAAACAAGCATCTGCTTCCTCTACGCCAAGAAACCGGTTCTCCGTGAACATGCACTAAGAGCTTGCAATTGAGAATATTCGCTATGTTTAAAAGCAAGAGGCTATTAATCAGATAAAACACATATTGACAGTAGTCAAAGACCACAGTGGAGTAACGTGGAAATATGACAACTAGAGACAGCTAGCAGCACCAGGTTTAATCTAACGCTGATGCAGATAGCGAAACGGACTTTCGCTAGCTAGATAGCTTCTTAGCTTTGCAATTTCACCTTCCTACATAGCCTTAACCGAACGGACGCCAACAGTCTAACCGATTAACTAACTAACGGGGCTTGAACACTGTTGTAACAAGAGCCGGATCCTATCAGGCAAGCTAATTAGCCGGACAGCCATCATTAGCCTACCTACATACTCACCCTATGGCTTTATCCCAAAGATGGCACTCGGTGGCTGCTCGCAAACGTTAGCCTTGCACGTCCAAATGGAGCTGTCTCTCTTAAAAGCAACGGTTGCTAATTACGAAACAACAGCCAAGGCACCAACAGCGGCGGCAGCAGCAGTTTCCCTTCCTCCCACCAGTTCCTCCACCCGTTTCTCCTCCCGAGGTCGGGTGTCAAACGCGCGCCGAAACCGCCAAGGCACGAGGACCCCCTCTAGCTTAGCAACGAGGCAATACAACCTCACTAAGAACCTTATTTTTTATTATATGGCTAGTTTGGGCCAGTTGTTTCTAACAGGGCGTGTGAGTTAAACATTAAACCCTGAAATTAAAAAAAATGTAAATTAATTAATTAATTAAAAAAAGAAAAATCAGTGAGTGAAAACACTTCCGGTCGTACCGTTCTTGCCTTCCGCTTTTCTTCCGGATGTGCACATTATTGTGGCTGTTTGGAGCGGTGTGTCCGCTCCAGCCAGTTGCAGTGCTACAAAATGAAGGTCGTTACTTGGAACATAAACGGCATTAGGGCCTTCAGAGGCGGCATAAAAAAGGCTCTTGATTCCCTGGACGCAGATGTTATTTGTATTCAGGAGACAAAAGTGACGCGTAAGTGATTAGCAATAGCTGGTTTGAAAACGCGGGAGCTGTCATCGTGCAAGGCGCCACAGTTAGAATGAAACTGTATGAAAATAAAAACGTTAACCCCTACTTTCTCCTCCACAGGAGACTTGCTAGATGAAAGGATTGCTATTGTTGACGGATACAACTCCTATTTCAGCTACAGCCGAGGGCGCAGTGGCTACTCAGGTTCAATACAAAGTTATATAACAGTTCATTTTGCGTCTGTGAGCCTTGAAAGTGTTTGTTTTTTTTCGTGTATTATCATCCAGTTATATTAAGTGCCAACATTCAAGAAAGTGCAGTCTTCTAAAATATAATGCCACATTTATACTTTACTGAAAAATTTCCTCGTAAAACTGCATTACACCCAATTCACCTCACATTGCCGCTGTGCACAGGTGTTGCCACCTACTGTAAGGACAGGGCCACTCCATTTGCTGCTGAGGAGGGCCTCACAGGTCTGCTGGTCAACCACAAAGATGCTGTTGGATGCTATGGTGACCATACTGAGTTTTCAAGTGAGGAGTTGCAGCTGTTGGACAATGAAGGCCGTGCTGTAATCACACAACACAAAATAAAGTGAGAGGAAATATCATATGTTAAGGCTCCTGTTTTAAGTGTGCTGCATGGCATATTTATCTGTTTACATGTGGCACTTGAAAACAAATAATCAGCAATTTTTATGTTTCTCTCCTCAAAATTCTCAATTCTTCTCAGTTAGTGGGGGAATCCCACTTTGTGCTTGCCTTTTATTGACTGAGTTTTATTTTATCCCAACAGATGTCAGGATAAAGAGAAAACCCTTACTGTTATTAACGTATACTGTCCGAGGGCTGACCCAGAAAAGCCAGAGCGAAAGCGGTTCAAACTACAGTTCTACAACTTACTTCAGAGTCGAGCTGAAGCTGTGCTGAAAGATGGAAGGTGAGAAATTCATAATGTTTCACTGGCTGAGCAAAACATTGTCGTTACAAGAGATGCAGGTGTATCCTGGTTTCGCCACAGATGTTTTTCTAAGGCACTGTGCTAATTTTGAACAACGCAGCTCTTCCAGTAAATCATTACGTCTTTGAGTTTTGGCAGTGGGCCACATGTTTTGCTGTATGTAAAATGAGGCTAAACACTATCTGGTGTTTACAATTTTATTGAATTGTAAGTTAGTACAAATAAAACAGTATATTAGAAAATAGCTGCTTCTGTGTTCATGGTTACATAGCTTTAATTTAATAACATTTATATATATTCTGATAAAATCTCAATTCTTGGACAGCAATGATGATGATGAGAAATATTTTATTTATCACACATTTGAGAAATTATTTAAAATTGTTCTTTAAATTCTACAAATGTATATAGATAATGAGTTAAGCTTTTTTATGTTCTGTTTTCCAGCCATGTGATTGTTTTAGGAGACATAAATACATCTCATAGACCAATAGATCACTGTGACCCTAGTGAAATTGTAAGTAAAATACCAATATAACATATATGTGTATATATATGTGCGTGTGTATATGTATGTATATATATGTGCGTGTGTATATGTATATATATATATGTGTGTGTGTGTGTGTGTGTGTGTATAGATATGTATGTGTGTGTGTATGTATGTGTGTATGTATATATATATGTATATATATATATTGTGTATATACATACATATAATGTGTGTGTGTGTATGTGTGTATATATATGTATGTGTGTATATATATGTATGTGTGTGTGTGTGTGTGTGTGTGTATATATGTATATATATATATATATATATATATATATATATATATATATATATATATATACACACACACATATAATATGTGTATATGTATATATGAGCGACACCGCACACTCTACATGCATGTATATAGTAGTATATAGACTTTTTAAATATCTAGAATCCTGTGAAAAACTAAGAACAGCCTTACTGCTTCCATAGGATTTAAGAGGGGGAATAGCAGCCAGCTTCTTGAACAATGATTAATCAGAAGGTTCGTCCTGCTCTATCAAAGCACATATTGTGGAAAATTGTTTCGTCTGGGGCCTTCAGGTGTTTACACAATGGCTCAGGTTTCCCAGGAATGGCCATTCCAGTAAATTCAATCGCTTGTAAAGCTCAAAGAATTTGTAAAAACCCATGAGCGACACTCTACAGGCTTTAGTTGGGTTGTTAAAATTCTTGACAATAGAATTAGAAGAAGACTGAACAAGTGTGTCTTTTTTGGAAGAGTTTACAAGAGAAATCCTATTCTCTCTCTAAAAAAAACAACTTAACAGCATAACATGGGTTTATGTAATAGTTCTGAACAAAGTATAAGGCTTCTGAAACGTGTCCTTCAGCACCATATGTGGAGAAAACCAAATACAGCATATCAGCAAAAACACCTCACGCCAGCTGTCATCAGTGTGGTGGTGGAGGGGTGATGATTTGGGCTTTTTAGCAGCCATAGAATCTGTGCACCTGTCATTGAGTTGCCATGAACTCCCCTCTATACCAGTGTATGCCAGAGTCAAATGCAAGGCCACACATCTGACAGCGAAAGCTTGGCAGAAATTGGGGCATGTAACAGGGCTGTGATCCCAAGCATAGCAACAAATTTACAACATAATGGCTGAAAAAGAAAGAAAATTGAGCCATTTCAGTGGCCCAAAGTCCAGATCTCAACCTAATTTAATTGCTGTGGTGTGATTTTTAACACAGCTCTGCATGAATGAATCCTCACAAACCTCAATGAATTAAAGCAATACTGTAAATATGAGTGGGCCAAAATTCCTCTACAGCAATGTGAGAGACTAATAAAGCCATACATGAAAGGATTATTTCAAGTTACTGCTGCCAAAGGTGGTTCTGTTGCTATTATTTCATGGGGTTTACATTTTCATTACTGTATTAAATTACACAAAAACAGGAAGTGGGGAAACCCCTCCCCCAAACCTTATATGCTACATGAAAAATGACTTCTACCTACAGCTTCCTATTTAATGAACAGACACAGGAGTGGAATCTGTCTCAGCAAGAAAGCAATGATCAACAAGTGACCTTAATGTAGAGGATTGAAATAATATTACATAAAATGACAGATGTTCCTACATTATTATCCATAATAATGAAACTTTCATTATTTAGGATGATTTTGGCGAAAACCCTGGGAGGAAATGGCTGAATGGCTTTTTGTACAGTGACAAACAGGAAGAAGGGAGCGATGAGGAGGAACATGACAAAGAATGCGAAGAAACAGATCCACTCCACGGTGGGAAATTTGTGGATACCTTTCGCTTTTTCCACCCAACTCGCATCAACGCCTTTACATGCTGGTCTACTCTCACCGGAGCTCGGCAGACCAACTATGGAACACGCATTGACTACATATTTGCTGACTGCCAGCTTGCCAAGGAGCAGTTCGTGGGAGCCGACATCATGCCAGAGGTGGAGGGTTCAGACCACTGCCCTGTCTGGGGGCAGCTGAGCTGTTCACTCATTTCTAGCCCAAAGCCTCCCCCCTTCTGTACTCGCTACCTGCCAGAGTTTGCAGGTAAACAGCAGAAACTCTCACGCTTCCTCGTTAAGGTGGACCAAAAATCAGCCCAATCTGAGCAGAAAAATACTTTGCCTGGTTCTCAAGAAGAGGAGGAAAGGAGAGAAAATTTAAATCCTTCTGGAGCTGCAAACATCTCTGTTAAAAAACGTTCATTGACATCTGACTTGGTTGCCCCAAAGGGAAAAAAGACTAAGACGGTAAATGCTTCTTCAAAGCCTAAGGGCAACCTCCTTGCCTTTTTTAAAACCAAAAACGTTAACCAGTGTGAAAAACCACTAAATCTGGATGAAGCTGCCAAACCACCCATAACTGAAGAAGTGTTCTCTGTCGCAGACACCAAATCTGAAGGTCCTGAGCTTATCTCTGACGGTTCATCACAGCAGTGCTCCACAGCTGATACTGACCAACATATGAACACAGAACATTCAATCCCTCAGTCCACTGTGACGCAGTCAGATGCAAAGAAAGGGACATCGTCAGTGTTTTGGAAGTCGGTGCTTCGTGGACCACCTGCCCCACCGTGCTGTAAGGTCCACGAAGAACCATGTGTTCTTCGTACTGTAAAAAAGGAGGGGCCAAACATGGGCAAACAGTTTTTTGTGTGTGCACGTCCTCAGGGACATGCGTCCAACCCTGAGGCTCGATGCAATTTCTTTGCATGGGTTGACAAAGCAAAGTGACATGTTTACATTAAGGTCCATCAGTTTCAGCAACAATTGTTTTAACATTTGTCATAGTTGTAGTTGTTGTATTTTTCTTTTTCATATCAAAATAATAAAACACAGTAGTTTTATATTACTTTGAATTTGGTTCCATTTGTTCTAAACGCTGAAATAAGTGAGCAGATTAGATTTGTTGATTAAAGGTTCTGCTTATTCACATTCACTTGGTTAGTGAAACATTTGGGGTAATTAGATGTTTTCTTCCTTTTAGGCTGGGTCTTTTGCCTCCATCTCACCCTATTCCTAACAAGCTCTTCTAACACCACAGTCCTATGTCTCTCTTGCTATCTCTGAACACTCCTTCCCCCACACTCTTCTATCTTTGGCCATTGGCACCCGCTGGTCAACAGCACTGTTATGGTAATGTTGTGGAAGTCTTATTGATGATCCACATCTTGGGTATGGCAAAACTCTTACGCTGGATGCCCTTCCTGACGCAGCCCTTCCCACTTATCCAGGCTTGGGACTGGCATGATGGGTGTGCTGACTCTGGCTTATGGCTTCTCATGGCTGGGTTTGTTGCTTTTTTTTAAGCTTCAGCTTCAACAATTTCAGGATTATTAACTTTCCTTCTTTATATATTATTACAAAAATAGTTCTGCTACTGCTTTTTGTTTTGTTTTTTTGTTTTTTACAGTTTGTTGCACCAAACAAACTATTAGAGCACATTACCTTTGGGCTAAAGGACCTTTTACCTTTTTGTATTAATTAATGAAAGATGAAAGTCGTAGTCTGACAGGCCTGTGTATAAACACCATTTTAGTTTCTGTGTCACATAATATGTATGCGTTTTTAAGATGTTAGTTATAATTTTTTTGTGCACTTAGGTTGGTGGTTAGCACTGTTACCTCACAGCAAGAAGGTCCTGGATTCAAATTTCTTCTGTGTGAAGTTTGCATGTTCTCCAGATCTCTTTACTTTCCCCTGACTCTTGACTCTCCTAACATTAAAAAATATGTTTTTACCCACTAGATGGCAACAGTAGTGAGTAGATGCATTGCTGAAATGAAATGTAACTTTCCACAGAAGCACGTGTTATTCACACTACCAGCTGCATGACCGTATTACAACAACTGTTATGCAGGCCAGGAAGTGGAGTATCAGATGTATTTTTACCAATCAGTTTTAGGGTTCACAGTAGAAATATTACTTCAAAAAAGAAGTAGAACAGAAAGTATCAATGTCCAAATGCTCCATAAAGTAACAGCACATACCCTGATCAGTGTGGGAGTGCCTTGGCTCCTGAGAAGAGGAAATTTCTTTACGCGCGCATTTGCAATGTTGCTCCTTCCCCCATTTTTTTTCCCCCCTCTGCTCTTAGAGCCAAAGAGGAGCTCATGACCTTGTGAAAAGCTGCTTTTGGACTTGAACCAAGGAAGTTTGAACTTTTATCCTGTTACTTTTTTCTGGACAGAATACATTCATCTTCCTTCTAACTGTAATTAGGTGAGTACAAAGACTGGAGACGTGAGCTGCACGACTTCCCATTCCAAGACGGCAAAAGATGTCTAGCAAATTGCTGTTATAGCTACTGGTGACTATTAGTATTCATTACAGAAACAAGAAAACAAATAACATTTGCACATTTCTGCTTTAACCCTTATAGGTTGTATCTCTATTGTCATCTGCGCACATGTTGGTCGTTGTCACAGCACAGAGGAAATTTAAATGACTAGATGAAATGAGAGATCATCTCGGCTGCAGATGCTTGCTTGACTTTTTGTCCCAAGAAACAAAGTTAAATGGTCAGGGCATGATTTTACCAGCACAGAATGTCACCTCACGGAGCATTTTCTACATCAAATATAGTAGTTGCTCTGTTCACTACAAAGATAACACTCACTGTATTTGTACGCAAATTCATTGCTTTCGTTTACTGTTCTGATCTTCTAACCCGCTCTTTACTCTAAAAAGTAGTGACCTTGTCTGTTTTATCCAGCTTTCTTAATATGCAAAAAACAAGTCATTCAGAGATGTTAAAACAAAGCAGTGTGCATCATCAGAAGATATGAACTTATATAACAGATATGTTCCAACATGTGTGTGTGTGTCATGGTGAGATAAAGAAATGTGGGTGTTTCTTCGTGTAAAGCTTATATGCCAGTTACATTGAATCTTATCAACCAACTGAAACAGTTCTTAGGAGATGACATTTCTAACACCTAGACCACATTCAAAATATGTTTACATTACTTCATTTAGGTGACATAGAGTGCTTAACAAATGTATTAGACCGCCTGTCATAAAAACATTTTTTAGAAATCTCTCAAAAATCTCCTTAAAACTAAGAAGTTATAGTGCTATTTATCAAGAATATAACAAACTGAATTCACATTTTTATACCCAAATTTGAGCCGGCACATTGGACTTCTCTGAAAAGTCTGAAATTAATCAACCAAGCAAGCAATATTAAACCACATAATTTTATCTCTTCGGGAATGTGAATAAATAACTGCAGTTTGGCATTTTTACTAAAATAAAAAATAAAAATCAACAAAAAAAAGCATACTACTTTTCAGCTTGAAAATTCACTAATAACAGCAATAATGGAATTTTAGCATTAAATATATGATTTAGATCTTAGAGCTTGTGCATACAGGTGGATTAACACATTACAGAAACACATTTGTCTTTACGTTTTAGTTTAGGTTAGCTTTCTTATGAACCTTCCATTTGGTGGTGATCCAGTAAATTTGCTGATCACTGCATACATGTATAAATGACAGGGATGTCTTCTGTTATTGATCAAAATGAAAATATTCGCCTTTCTGAGGTGTTTGAAGTGTGTGAGAACCTTTGAAAGATCTGTAAATGTGTCATGTTTTAATGACGTGCTCTTTTCCGGTAACGCTTGAATTCAGGTCTCAGGGTTTGTTTTCAATCAAGCGCGCACACAACAAATCCACTCTTAAGCACCGCCACATGTGATCAGTCTTAAATAAGCACTTATCTCCTAAGCTAATTACAATCTGCATGACTTCCAGAGGGGAGGAAAACTGTTAGTGAATATCTATTAAAGCTATAATAAAACCCATCAGAGATGACACCCACCTTTCTGCTTGCATACTCTGCAATAACACGGCTGAGCTTTTGTTTAAAGACCAGAAGCCCTTCTGAATAATGAGTATGTGGGATTAGTGGAAGGTTTGAAGTACTGACTTTCTGTGAAATTCACATGTGATTTATTGCCTTGCTATACCCACTATTGTTCACACCTTTCCACTGCAACCACCTGGTGAGAGGATCCCTACAAAGCCTATCCAACGTCAGCAGTACCTGTGTTGCTGGTTTAACAAAGGGTTAAGTATGGGTGTTCCCATTTCCTGCAGCTCTCCCTCCCAGCCTGACTAATCTCTCTCACTCTCTCCTCTCCTTACTATCAAGAAGATTTGGTGAGACTCCTAAGAACAAAGCTACATAGAACCACTAGAAGTCTGAAAATTGAATGAATCTACACAAGGATTTATTCTGTTAATATTCAGAAAAGAAACCTAGCTTTCTGTGGGAATCGCAAGGGTGAGTTGGAGCACAAATGCGTGTCCTTTAAGTGAGTTCCTTGTACAGAAGGGAAGGGCTAACTGTCAATAGTGAGCTGGTCTTGCATCAGACAAAAGCCATGTGGTAGCACTGCTGGATACTAAGATACAGTAATATATATGTATGATCATGTTTAACCTGATATGTTTTGATTTTTCTCATCATAAAGGTTGTCCATAGATGGGTTCATGTATCAGTTAAACATATTTAGTAATTACTAAAAGATGAACTCCCTGCAGAGGAGAAGCTTGGGTGTAAAATAAAAATTAGGACAAAAAACTCAGAAGTATTTTTTTCTTGTTATAAGCTTTTTCCCCACTCTGTGGAAAAGCTGCTCTGAGGGCCAGTGAAAACTAAAATGTTGAACAAGCAGCTGGTGCGCTGGGTTTCACACACTCTTTTGCAACAAGGCTTGTTGCAACTTAAAAAAAAAGTCTTTAAATTTTGAGTTAAAAATGTATTTTTGTGGTAAGTCATGAACTAATTTAGACAAATTTTTGTTAAGGGAAGATACCAGAAATTGAACAGCTGGTTTCCCCCACCATTTGAAAGCCTGTCCCTGACATTTAGTCGTTAGTTTGTTGGTTGTGTGTGTTGGCTATGGGCCATGGGAAAGTTAGTGGGTATGTGGCTAAAGAAAGTTGCTCAAACCAAAGCTGACTTGAGGCCAATGAGCAGGGAAAGAGCTACTCTGTATTTAGACTAAAAAGCGCCATTTACACAGCAGTCCTTTGTTTATCTCAGTTGCCCACTACTATCAAGCTCAGAGGTGTATGGTTTATTACACGTTTACAGGCCTTTTCAGTGCAGAGCGTAGGACATGTGAAATTCCAGTTTTGTGTGAAACTCTTAAGGAATGGCAAAATGTAGCGCAAGACTGACCTTAGGGGTCAGATGTGAAAACCCTGAGGGCAGTTTGGCTGAAAGAGAGGAGAAGTATCTCATGACCCTGTGGCAGGAGCACAGACCTACGCTAATTTCCAGTGCAGTGTCTCCATGCCAGCTTTGTGTGGCTCATGGCAGATTAGAGCAACATAAGTCCTACAACAACATTTGTTATTTAAAGCCTTTAATTACACACAAGGATAAAATTGAATGGCGGCCTACGTGAAACCGCCAGTTTCCCGGGAATTTTATTTTGTGAATCAACTTAGCTGTCATTTATACTTTATCTATATATATTATGTAGGAAGGAGAACTTCAAATTAAGAGTTTACAAGGATTTTTGTTAAGTTTTTCTTGTCCTTTGCAAGAACAACAATCTAGTCGTTTCTCTTTAAAAGTACATTCCCAAGCAACTCCTTCATTCTCAGTTATTTTTGGGGTTTTTTTGGGTTTTTTTTAAGGAACCATATCTTCCCTCCAGAAAACGACCATACAATTAAACAACACCAACAAAGTCTGCTTTAGGAAGCCAGAATTAAATCTAACAACTTCAACATATATCATAGAAAATGTATAAGGCGCAATGTACAAAAGCACACGACGAGGTCAACCTGCACATTTTTGTTTTTTCATAAATAATGGAAAGTTGAGAAGCCTGGTGCATGGACCATGTTGGAATGTTATGTATGCAGAGTAAAAACAACTAGAGTTGTCATCATACCCTCTGCTAGCATGAATATTTCCAAATTTAGGCAAATACTTTTTATGTGAATATGTCTATTTAAAAGTCTGAAAACTGCTCTTTTTTTATTTCAGCAATTACATCAACCAACCCAACCAAAATGGAGCTTCAGAAGATGAACGGACACAGCAAAGACGATGGGTAAGACTTAGGGACTGATTGGGTGTATCTTATCACACCAATCGGGTCAAAATTAAACTCAGGGACGTTCTAAATTTCGTCTGCCAAATGTGAGTGTTTTACAGCTTTTTAAGCTCATTCTACTTCCTAGTTTTAGCTCACTTTTAATCTTTGGTTGCAGGTTTGATCCAATCGATGCCTTGGCCGAGCAGGAGGAGTTTCTCCCACATAAACCTGGTGCAAAGAAAGAAACCCACTTTACAGATGTGAGTGCTTCTTTGTTTTAGTAAACTGAAATACAGTAAATACTATGTAATTTCTGTCTGTGAACTCAAATGGCATCCTCTGTTGTCCTCTTGCTGCAGTTCGAGGGAAAGACTTCGTTTGGCATGTCCATCTTTAACCTCAGTAATGCCATAATGGGCAGTGGGATCCTGGGACTGGCTTATGCAATGTCCAACACAGGGATCTTGCTTTTTATGTGAGTCTCCAAGCCAAACAGAAAACCCCAGTTTTCGCTGAACTTTGTGCCCTTTGTCACTATGCATGCGCGCGCGTGCGTGTGTGTGCGTGTGTGTGCGTGTGTGTGCGTGTGTGTGTGTGTGTGTGTGTGTATGTTTCCACTCATATAGGAGAATGTATTTGCTCACACTGATGTGCTGAAATTGTGTCTTTTTTTTTTTGCAAACTGAATTACAGCAGATTGATTTCAGCTTCTTGTGATTTATATTTAGTAACTGAGTAAAGTAGAATGTGTGCTCTCCTAGAGGCTACAGCAGGGCTGTTTATCATGTGAGCATTTGGGCATATAAACTATAGACTGACACAGCTAAGGTTTCTGCAAACTGAAGTCGTTTTGTTTAGGACTGAGAGTTAATAGTTTTTCTTAGAAGCTAACGGTCTTTGCTTTTCTCTTATTTTAAAGATCATTTTTGTTCCTTTTCTCTAGAGAATGGTTTCTTTGTTTTCTATTTAAACTGTGTTTGTCTTTCACTGTAAGGTCACAGTTTGCAATAGTAGATACAGATGGGATATATTTAATAGAGGGTCCTTATAAGGCCAGAAGTAGAGCCTCACCAGTGTGTATCATCTTGTTCTTTGTGTTTATTTGTGTTTGGGCAGGTTTGTGTGATGGCAAGGGGATAACTGATGTTTCTGTCCGTGACCTATCGGTGTACATCAACAGCTACATACAACTTCTAATGTGCAAACTGTGATCTGTCAGATTGTGCATTAGAGCTCATGCACATGCGGCTTCTCTAAATCAGACTTGAGTGGTTAAATATAGACCCCACTGATCAGATCCAAGACACGCCTGGTTGGATCAGACCTGTGCTATGTGGCAGGGGGAAGGGAGGTAACGGCTGACTGGAGAGTCAGTCTCTCAAAGCCAAACTCTCTTGTGTGAGTGGGAAAAAACAACAACTAAAAAACAAAATGACAACAATCACAAGAACTTCAGAGTAACAGAATAGTTTTGTGAATATGTTTTTTTTAAAAGAATGTAAATGTCTTATGTGTTTCAGAATCCTGTTGGTCTGCATTGCTCTTCTGTCCGCATATTCAATTCATCTTCTGCTAAAAAGTGCTGGAGTTGTGGGTAAGGCAGAGAATTACCAAGCATGTAGCCACAGAGCAATTTGTATGTTGATAGCTTGAACGCATACACAGAGTTTATGTGTTTTCAGGCATCCGGGCTTATGAGCAGCTTGGAAATCGGGCTTTTGGCCACCCAGGGAAAATGCTGGCTGCTGTCATCATAACAGTACATAACATTGGAGGTAATGTCGTAAGTTTTCCTTCCATTTCCTTTACCTCTGACGCCGGTCATAAAACTATATATACCGGTAAATATAAATATGAACGCAAAATACGTTTGTTTTGGTTTCTTTTCAGCTATGTCAAGCTATCTCTTCATCGTAAAGTCTGAGCTCCCACTGGTTATTCAAGCTTTCTTCGGTAAACAGGCGAACACGGGGTGAGTGTGAAAGCAATTTTCTAACTTAGAGTCACATAAATCAGTTTCATTTTTGTTTAGGAACACACTAATTTTTTTTTTGACATCTGTTCTTTTGGCTGTCTCTTAGAGAGTGGTTCTTGAATGGAAACTACTTGATCATCATAGTTAGTGTTCTCATCATCTTTCCTCTAGCACTCATGAAACACCTTGGTATGTTTTTCATTCTGTTGCACATTTTCTTTTTCTTTTTTTGCAATTATTAGTATTACTACTCATCTTCCCCTACTTGCATCATGTTTACACTATCCTTTGTTCTGCCTTGTTTTCATATCCTGCATTGATTAAATTAAAGTGACATTATTGCCTCCTTTTCTCTCTCTACTGTCTAAGACCATGAATAACGTTAACATTGTGCTGTTATTGCGATCCAGGTTACCTTGGCTATACCAGCGGTTTCTCGCTCTCCTGTATGGTGTTTTTTCTCATTTCGGTGAGACATTAAAGATACATACAATATAACCCACCGCGCTTCTGTTAAATATTTATCTTTGATTAAGCTATGAGCATGTCTCCCCAGGTGATATACAAGAAATTCAACATCCCATGTCCACTGGCAGATGATCATCATAACAAAACTGCTGCTGAGCATTACAGTGTTGATTCTACAGCAGATGGCTTCTGTGATTCCAAGCTATTTACCATGAACCCACAGGTTAGTGAACAAACATTTTCACGGTGCCTGTGCCTAGTTTCCTGCTGTGTCATGTGTATTTTTATTTAATGATTTGCACAGCACGTTATATTTTTTGCACCGGAGTGTATTAAGTCAACGAAACTAAGGTGTGTTATGTCAACAGCAGCGTTAAGAATATAGCAACCATAACTGTGTTACTGACCTTTGCTGTGTTTTGGCTGTAGACGGCATACACCATCCCAATTTTGGCTTTTGCCTTTGTCTGCCACCCAGAAGTGCTACCAATCTACACTGAGCTCCGAAAGTAAGTTTTGATTTTTGATTTTTTTACTGCTTCACACTGTAAGTTTTCAAGACAAATTATTGTAATTTATCGGTTTTGCTTTACTCTAGTGCCACCAAGAAACGCATGCAGAATGTTGCTAACATCTCCATCCTGGCCATGTTTGTCATGTATCTGCTGACAGCTCTTTTTGGTTACCTCACTTTTTATGGTAAGATGTGACCTTTCATGGCTATACAAGTGAATGGTCACTTTGTTATTCTGCTTTGAAGTGTTGTGAGATTTAACTTACAGTATTGTGAAAGAAGGAAACCACGCAAGATACTGTATATAAAAGGCTGTCTGCTTCTCTGTGTCTAGGCGCTGTGGAGTCAGAGCTGTTACACACCTATATTCGCGTGGACCCACTGGATGTCTTGATCCTCTGTGTACGCCTGGCTGTGCTTGTAGCTGTAACTCTGACTGTTCCTGTGGTTCTCTTCCCGGTAAGACATCAGTGATATTAGTTTAAGATAATAATTGCATAAAAGAGAAGAAGAATGTTTATACAAGATGTTGTTTAAGGGCACATGTACTATGAGAGCAAAAGGCTTAACTTTCCATATTCTTTCCATATGCTTTCATATGATGCTATAGGGACATTAAAGTGGGTGTGACTGTGGGTCCACATATAAAAATGTGTAATGGCATGATTGACAAATTTTTAGCCAATGATTGTACAACTTCACAGATAAATAGATAATCCTCCATTTTGAAACCCTGTCTGAATAAGATTTACTTTTTTTTAAATTCAATATGACCATAATGAGTGACTGAGCCCAAAAAGTGAACCAGGAAGTTTTTACACAGGTCAAGATAGAAGTTTTCCCATAGACTACTATAGGACTAAGTCTTTTGCAGCCACATATATCGCCATCTGGTGGCATTCAGATCAGAAATTGGCTTAAAGCACTTCTGCAAAATATGCTTCTTTTTTTTATCCTAGAAGCTACATCCGTATTTTATACTATCTATATATGTGGCTAGGTAGTTGCTAGGTAACATGATAAGTTTTACCTGTAAGTCAGGTTTGGCTGTTCAGCTCTTGATCGTGTCAGATTAGGTGGTGACCAAAAAAACACAGACATATGCACATGCACACACAGAGAGATAGTTTTTGAGTTTTTGTGTATTATACAAAGAAAAATGCAGTAATATAGATTTTAAAAAATTGAATAAAACTAACAGAAGGGTAGCAATTAGTCTGGTAATTGACTATTTTCTACATTAGTTAATTGTTAAAGAAATATACAGACCATTGGCTAAGTAAAAACAAACAACAAACATAATCACCCTTGACATCTGAACGAACCTAAAGATACTGTAGCTATTTATTAAATCGGTTTTCAAGTCTGTTGTCTATGTAACAGTTATAACTGGCATCATGTGAGTGAGGCAGAAGTGATTCATGATTCCTTGTGTGAGTAAATTATACTGACCTGAATATACTGGGCCCAGTATTGAGCCCAGTGGCACTCCAAGGCAACAGTTATTTTGAAGAATTTCATTTTTAAACTTATCTGTTAGATAGGCCTGAGAAAACTTTAATATTTTTGGACAATTTTTACCCAGGTTCACACAGGTTAGAATTATGCTGCAAGTTCATAGTAAACACAAGGACACATAGCATTAAGCAGTCTATAGTCCCAACTTCTGTAATGCTTCCTAACAGTGTTCCTATCTCAGCCATAAAATCCTAACATCACAAATCAATAACTGCTAATGTGGACTCTGCATCACATAACTGGCTCTGCCAAATGAAAATAATTAATGTACTGAAAAAGTTTGACTCTTTCAGTGCTGTGCCACAGTAGAACGATGAAACCCAAAACAACTCTTTCACTTTCAGGAGTGTATTGACTATAAGGACTTTTTTTTAACTTAACCTTCTTTAACTAATTTAAGAAATATTAATAGTTGACTGTTTGACAGACAATTTTTTAATGGAATAAAACATTTTAGTAGGAATTTTAAGAATGCGCAGTCTAAGCCCTTTAGAGTTAAATTATAGAGACTGACATAGTAGCGAGCTAAATGAAGGGAGGGTGACATCTTTGAAGCCTTTGCTTAAGGATTGTGACCAGGATCAGCTACTGTACAGCTACAGCTTGCTAGTTAACACGTTGTATTATTATTTCTTAACTACGTAAAAACCATACTGCAAAAATGATAAGTTGTGGTTTAAACAGGGAACTACTGTGACCAACGAGCCTGCTTTTGTTGTGAGCTCTAAAGGTAATGCCAAGTTTTTTCACAAAAACATGCTAGCTGGTTCTAGTTTAAAGGTTAAGCTAGCTTAATACTAAATATACAAATATGAAAGTAGTATCCAGCTGAGCATATTTCACCCACCCTTTAACTATTTGTTAAAGAGGTAGAAAAATGCTTCTGAATGTCCCTCTTTAACCTGAAACTTTAAACTATGTTAAGGTCTAGATTTTCAACATAATAAACTATTTTTTTTAGCAAATGTGAGAAAACACCCATTAAAAGATTTGGATAAAGTTGACTTTACCCAACAGCTTCTTAATAGCTGTTCATTTAATACTACTTAAAGCAATGAACCTAAATCAGGTTTAAAAGATAATCAGTCTTAATATTTGTCATCTGATCTTATTCTTCATTTTCTTACTGTCTGCAGATCCGCAAGGCCGTGCTTCAGATCTTCTTCGCTGACAAGCCTTTCCACTGGGTTAGACACATTGGCATTGCCTTTTGTCTCCTGGTCGTGGTCAATCTTCTTGTTATCCTGGTGCCCTCCATCCGTGACATCTTTGGCATTATTGGTATGTTTACACAGCAAAAATGCAGCTGCTCAGTTCCGAAATTGGGGCTATTCTTGACTCTATATGGGATTTTTTTTACAAGCTTCGGTTAAAATCATAAATCTCTAAGTTCATGATAGTACAAATAGAAAAAATATGTATATATGGATCATTTGGAAGAATTGCGAGAAGAAAGCTTCTTCTTTCTAAAGAACATAACAACATGACATGCGTCGGAACAAATGACTCCTGGAACAATGTCCTTTGGATGGATGAGATTAAAATGGAGCTATCTGGCCATAATGCACAGTGCCGTATTTGAAAAACAAAAAAAAAACACAGCATATTAGCACAAATACCTCATACCAACTATCAAGCATGGTGGTGGAGGGGTGATGATTTGGGCTTGCAGCCATAGGACCTGTGCACCTTCCAGTCACTGAGCCAACCATGAACTTCTCTGTATGCCAGAGAATTCTGGAATCAAATATGAGGCCATCTGTCTGACAAATAAGGCTTGGCCCAAATTGGCTCATGCAACACGACAGTGATTCCAAACACACCAGGAAATCTACAGCCGAAATAACTAAAATGGCCCAGTCAAAATGCAGACCTCAACCCATCTAAAATATGGATGCATAAATAAATGCCTACTAACCTCAGTGAAATTAAACAACATAGTGTACATAGAGTATAATTTTTTTTTTACAGGACTTCATAGTCTACATTCAAACTGACTTTTTCATATAACTGTAACAGATGTCATTTTCCTTTTATTCTTGGCTGTTTTATGAACAAAAATGTGTTTTATGGTTGAGTATAAAAAGGTTTAGTAAAATATTTTTATTATACTGACTAGATCATCTGTAAATCATGCTATGAATTATTTCTACACAGCAAAATCTCCAGTGTTAAATTAACACTGGAGAGTGTCTATATGGGTCCACACCTCTGAGTGTTAAATACAACACTGTTGAGTGTTAAATTAACACTTTTGACAGTGTTATATGTTTAAAAGTAACCTAGTCAGTTTTGAAGATTAACAAAGACTAACACTGAGCAGTGCTGATTTTCTAACACTGGAAAATAACTCAAAATGTTAGAAATATTCCAGTGTTAGAAAATCAGCACTGCTCAGTGTTAGTCTTTGTTAATCTTCAAAACTGACTAGGTTACTTTTAAACATATAACACTGTCAAAAGTGTTAATTTAAAACAGTGTTGTATTTAACACTCAGAGGTGTGGACCCATATAGACACTCTCTAGTGTTAATTTAACACTGGAGATTTTGCTGTGTAATAAATAAACTCACTTATTTATTCTGTGCTATCATCTACAGGAGCCACATCTGCCCCCAGCCTCATTTTCATCCTACCCGCAATTTTCTATATCCGAATTGTTCCTGAAGATCAGGAACCCCTGCGGTCAAGATCTAAGATTCAGGTATATCCTTCCTCTATCAAAGATGGTATTAACTGTTCTTGGTCATGTTAATCTCCATATATTAGCTTTTATCTGTTCTTAATACACATGTTGTTTTCTTATCCTTTATTACTGCAGGCCATATGCTTCGCTGCATTGGGATTTGTCTTCATGGTCATGAGTTTGTCATTTATTATCATTGACTGGGTGACTGGAGAGAGTCAAAGTGTAGGTGGGCACTAGCTGCTATAACTGAACAGAGGTACTGCACACAGAACGTCAACCAAAGCCCTCTTTTTCATTAAATTAGCCCCATCTTCTCATCCAAAGCCAAACTAGAAAGTTTGACTACACAAGATGAAGGATAACGTGAAGAGCCTTCGCCTACATCAAAAAAAACAGGAAAGTGTTTTTACATGTGATGGAGCAGGCGATATGTCCTGTACCGGAGGAGAGAACACAAATGTATGAAAATACAAAGCAAAGTGTTCTGCCTCGATCAGTCCTGTCACAGCTCAAACTAAGGATTTTGTTTGGGGTCATATATAGATTTGCAGCAAATGCTTTGAATGAGAAAAAAAGTGGAAATTCCGTTTTTGGATGTGGACAGTTCCTTGGAATTGCTCAGTCAATGTCTACATTTCACAAATCTACTTCCCTACCATGTCAGATTTTACAGAACTTACATGTATTAGTTTTGTAAGGCAATATTTTCTTTGCCTGAGACATTTGTCAGCTATGGTTTACTTTTACTTTTATGACTGACAAATCTGCCATTTCCCCAAACTTTACCGTTTCAGCTAATTATGGTCTTCGAGGGTTAGTCTGCAGTTCCACACAAACAACTGCTTATGATCAAAAATGTTTTCAGTGAATTTAACATGGATTCTAATCAATGCGTTTAATGTGATATTTCATCCATTTAAAAAAAAATTACTGTCACAATTATGGTCATCGTGAAGTTTCCCAGTGACCTGGCAAAATACGGTGCAATTTATGGGATTTCTTTTTTTGTTTTTTGCTGCTGTTCATGAAGGTCAAACAGACAGTCATGTGTGAGAGGTTTGTGAAAACCGAAACAAAGTTTTTATGTGAGCCTGAACATCCATAATTGAAAACCAAAGAATCTATTTATTATGTCACATTGTGAAAGTGTTTCTTTTTCTTTCTTTTTTTTAACATGCTTGGCAAAGACCAGTTAAAGTTGTACATGAATTCATCCAGTGTTATAAATGCTGCGTATGTTTAATCAGTACCAGAAACTTTTCATTGTGTTCAATAATGGCTTCAAAGTGGACCTGTTATGCTTTCACTGTTTTTATCTCAGTCATATACATAACTCTTACAAGGGGTGTGCTCATCTTAAACAAGTTTGAAGTACTGAGGTTAGCAAGTCCAAGTAATCCTGAGAGCAGAAAGCTCAGACTTCAGACTGCTCTAAATGCTCATTTCCTTATTTGTGACAGTTTTTAGCTGCTGCTGCATAAGATCTTTATTTGCTGTTTGAACCATCTGCTGTTCAAAACCTCTGTTTGCAAAGGACAGTTGGTCAGAAAGAAGTCTGTTGAAAGGACTTTGGGTGCTCTGGACCATCTGAGGGCTTGCAGTAAAGTCCACTAAGCATTATTTCAAATGAAGCATGCAAAGCTGTTCTAATAGACTGAAATACTCAAAATACGAAGCACAGTGGGTCCTCTTTAAGCAAGAATTAGTGAAGTCCTTTTTTTGTTTTTAAAATGTGACTAAGAGACCTGTTAACATTGTAATTCATCCTGTACATTTTTAAATTAATTTGAATGTTGTTAACTGTCAATAAAATGTGTTTTATTTGTACATAATCGTCTCTTTTTTTAAAAATGTGTATAAGAGGTCGCATAAACTCAGCGTATCTAAAAGAACGTTACTTGAGGAGGAGAGATATAACATTGCACTTCCTCCTTCTGAAAATGGAAGTAACACGTTTGTGCTCTGGGTCTGAGCGAGAGAAGAAAAAATGTGGTCGTTCATTTCCGGCTTTGAGTTGATGTGTGCAAAGAAGGGAGAAGAGAAACTTCCTTGACTGTAGAGCTAACTATAGAGAGTATTCTGTTGCAAGGGCGCTTGTTCAAATGCCGTGCATACAGTAGTTTAGGATAACCGGTTTTATCACAGGACTATGAGTCGTGGATCTAAAACTAAAACAGAGAGCACTCAAAGCTTTCTGCTGAGCGCACAGGAGAATGACAAGCTGGAGGAGCTGCTGGGCAGAAGGTGTGCTGTAAGTTCTTAGCTGACCCGGGAGGGGATTACCAACTGAAAGAATGTCGCTCTGCTTTATCTGTCTTGACTTGTATCCTTTTCGTTAAAAGCGTTTACCTTAAAAGAAGGCGTCGTACACTGGAGTACACATCATTCTAATTGATGCACAGTTTAACAATGGGTTGGGGACTGTTATACTTTTAACACAGCATTGTTGTACCATCATTTTCTCAACTCTCTTTTGGCAGATTATTTTCTTAATGCTTTTAGTCGCTTTATTTTTGGTCCATTTGAAGGCCTGTCTTATTTTACTCTATATTTTTGAAATCTATTGATAGTTTTTGTGAATTCAAGCATTATTTGCTGACATTAGGTCATCAAAAAGTAGGTAGCTGTAACAGGAAATGGTGGCTGAACCAATTCTTCCTCTGCTGTCAGAATTAGTCACTATGCTCAGCTTTGGCCTTGTTCAGTTCTTGCTTTTGGCCTCTGAGGTAAACAATAGCGTTTACAGTTGTGACCCCGCCATAATAACAAAACACTAGATGTGCACAAGCTACACATTTTAATTACGTAGAAGGCTGCATTGAAAAACTAGGAGCATCACAAACTTTAAGCCTTATCTGAACAAATGAAAGCAGATGAGGAAGTTTATTCTCACTGCAAAGCTGCAAATTTACATATGAACTGTAATAAAGAGCTCTCAAGTTTCCTATCAGCTCTGAGCTCTTTTCATTGTCTGTCTTGTCTATGTGTTCAGTCCATGGCCACCGCAGTCGCACAGCTGTTCATGGCTCTACCTAACAGTTCATCCATGTGGAGCTTGCAGCACACTGGGGTGGCCTGTTTCGTCAAAGACAACCCTCAGCGCTCCTATTTCATACGGATGTTTGATTTAAAGGTAACCCCCTACATAATGGGTCCCGTATTAGATAGCTTAGATTAAGTTTCTAATCTCACAAGACCGACATATTAATTCACTCTTTTTACAGGTCGGGAGTGTGGTTTGGGAGCAGGAGCTCTACAACCAACTTGTGTACTCAGCCCCAAAGCCATTCTTTCATACCTTTCCTGCTGATGTAAGCACACCCCTTGTTTTAGCTCATCTTAAAGCTGTAATTATGATGTGATGTGGTGCAATTACTTCTGGTGTAATCATCACTATGGGTCAAAAATCATCAATCTTGATTCTGTGTGCGTTTGTTATACACTGTAGGACTGCCAGGTCGGACTGAACTTCTGTGATCTGCAGGAAGCAGACATATTCCAAACTGCTGTTCAGGAAAAAATCAACCAAAGAAACACCCGTCAAGGTCAGTGAGGCCACAGCCTTTCACTGCTTTGATGTCTCATTTTAGAATGGGAAAGCAAAGAATACATTTGAAATATTATGGTTACCACTTACTCACAATTTATTTGTGTATAGATGGTTTGAGATTAATATATATGTTTGAGAAAGCACTGTGGGGGAAAAACAAACAAACATTAAAATCACATTAAATGAGGAAGTTTTTTTTTTTTTTTTTATCAAGTACCCTATTCTAGTACTCTTAGAAAAAAATCGCTTCCAGGCTGATACGTGGTTATATATGAAACAACAAGTCGTTCATTTGTTTCAACGGCTGTGTGTGGGGTTTATGCAAAATGGTTTCTCTCACCTCTCTCACAGATAAGAAACAGCGCCCCCCGCACACTAGTGGTAAGATGGCAAAAACTTCAAAACAGTATGCTGTGTAAACGTGGCAAACTGTAGTGCTACATATAATTTTCTGTTTTCTTTCACTGCAGACAGAAGTTCCCTGCCTCCACTCCCACCTGAAAAAGGTGTGCAACTGCTGTCTTTGCTGTGTACCTTTTACTATTGATACATAAAATGAAACATACTAGGAACATATTAACCAGTGTGCTAATCTGGACGTCTTCCAAAAACAGGACCTAGTGGCCCTCCTTCTTTTCACATGGCCACAGTGGACATTCAAAACCCAGATATCCAGTCTTCACGCTATCGCTCGGTGCCTACACCTGCTGCTGCCTCTGCTGCGACAGGCAAAGGAAAGAAGGACAAGAAGAAGAAGCAGAAAAAAGGCCCCAAGCTCTCCAAAGCAGACATAGGAGCACCTAGTGGATTTAAGTAAGTGTATGACTCGCTGAAAATGAAGTTTTATCAGAGGTTTTAGAGCAATGTTCATATTTTGTTGTTTAAATTTAACTTCAATAAACTGTTTCCTTCTTCTTTCCTTCCGTCAGGCATGTAAGTCATGTGGGGTGGGACCCTAACAACCTGGACCCTGACCTGATGCGGCTGCTGTCTCAAGCTGGCATTAGTGAAGCTGAAATGAGGGATGAAAGAACCTCTCAGCTCATCTATAATGTAATTGAACAGTCAGGAGGGATGGAGGCAGTCAAAAGGGAGGTGAACAGATCAGGTTAGACTCTCACTGCCTCGTTTTTGACTCAGTTAACTATCTCACTGTTCCAAACAGGCTGATCTCGTTGTTAAACCGTGGATGAGTTGTAATATATGTTTATACCTTCTTCCACTCAATTGTAGCTACAGGACCTCCACCTCCTCCACCTGGCAGACAGGGGCCCCTCCCTCCGCTACCAGGCTCTAGCCCCTCTGCTCCAACCCCTCCACCCCAGCGAGGCCGTTCTGGCCCCCTGCCTCCCATTCCAGGTCATTCACAGCGAGCAGGCCCGCCTCCCCAGCCACCTCCTTCTCGTGGATCTTTACCACCCCCTCCTCCATCAAGCCGAAGCGGCCCTCCGCCACCCCCGCCATCACATGCTCCACCTCCTCCATCTTCAAGGTCTCCTCATGCCCCACCTCCCATGTCTTCCCACGGCGCTCCTCCTCCTCCACCACCAAGCCAGCGCTCCGCAGGTTTTCCACCTCCTCCTGTCCCGTCTACACCCAGCAGAGGGGTTGGTGGTGGAGGAGGAGGAGGAGGAGGAGGAGGGGGAGGGGGCCCACCTCCTCCTCCTCCACCACCACCACCGCCACCTCCCCAAACTTCAGTTTCTTCAGATTTCCCTCCTCCTCCTCCCATATCTGGCGGTGCACCACGACCTACTTCCGCTTCCGTTGGTGGAGGAGACAGCAGAGGAGCTTTGCTGGATCAGATCCGACTCGGGAAAAAACTGAGAAATGTAAAGAAACTCGGCTTTCTCAAGAACATCTGTTACATAAGTCAAACGTCTTGAATTTCATGCTGCAACATGCCGAGATATTTGTAGAGCGTACTGACGTTTACATTTTGTCCTCCTGTGGTGTTGTGTATTACAGGTAACAGACGACCCTAATCCAGCTCCACCTGCATCAGCAGAGTCAGGTGAAGGCATTGTCGGTGCTCTCATGATGGTCATGCAGAAGAGAAGCAAAGTCATCCATTCCTCTGGTAAATATTACACTACCAGTAACATCTTTTTATGTACACTCTGGTCTCTTTATTAGGTACACCTGTTCAGCTGCTTATTAATGCAAATATCTAATCATCCAATCTCATAGCACTAAATCAGTACATTTAGGCATGTAGATGTAGGCAAGACCACCTACTGAAGCTCAAACTGAGCATCAGGATAATGAAGAAAGGTGATTTAAGTAAGCGGATATGACATGTTTTGGTGTTGGTGCCGAATGGGCTGGTCAGAGTGTTGCATAAACCGCTGATATACTGATGTTTTCCTGCACAATCATCTCTGGTTCACGTACAAAATATCAGGAAGTTATTTGGATGAACTGCTGGGTAGCAGGAGCAAACCTCTGGGCAAACATGTCTCGTTAAAGTTAGAGGAGAATGGCCAGACTGCTTTGAGCTGTTAGGAAGGCAGCAGTAACAGAAATACTCACTAGCTGCAATCAAGGTAGGAGCATCTCTGAACACATCCAAACTCCAATCTTGAAGAAGATGAGCTGCAGCAGCAGAAGACCACACTAGGCGTCACTTCCCAAGCTCTGATCTCATTCCAATAGCTCACCTTTGTAATGTGGTGGAACAGGAGATTTGCGTCATGGATGTGAAGCTGACAAATCTGCAGGAACTGTATGATGCTATCATGCAAATATGGATCAAAATCTCTGTGAAATCTTTCCAGTAACTTGCTGAAAAACTAAAGCAGTTCTGAAGGAAAAAGGGGGTCCAAACCAGTGCGAGCTAGGTGTACCTAATAAAGTGGTGCGTGAGTGTATGCATGCATGAGTTAAACCATCAGAGCTACAAACACTTTATATTTGTTCTGTCTTTCAGATGAAAGTGAAGATGACGGTGGGGATGACGATGATGATGACGATGAATGGGATGACTGATCTAGCTGTTCTTGTTTTTTGTGAATTTTCCACTTGCTTGAGTTCTGATGTTTGTTTTAACCCCATGAACTGTTACACTGTTACATGCGATGATCTGTTACAGATTTGTTAACTGCAAACTGGAGTATAGCTTGGATATGTGATAAAGTACTGTTTGTAGGGGATTCGTAAAAAAAATGAAATAAAATGAAAGAAATATTTCAATATGAAAGATCGAAAGGAACAAATTGATGAGAATTCTGAAATGCTTATATTTTTTTCTAACACTTCCAGTGTAGGATTCATCAGCATCACAACACATAGCAGAGGTGAAAAGCGGCTCCGAGTGGAAAATATGCTTAAAGAGCCATTTAAAAAAGACACAAACCCAAAAACCAACCTGTGACTACAGCTTATGACAGAACACCAACAATACTAAATCTGAGCCAGTTTCGTTCCCATTTTTATAACATACTATACATAAAAAAAGTAGGTTCCTGTATCATATTCTCAAACATCTGTGCAAAAATCCCCAGTTCCCTCAAATACCACCACCTACAAAGTGCATGACTGGAAAAACACTGTACGCTATACATAGCCTCAATACTCACATACTGTAGGTCACTAATGCACAGGACAGTAAGGGAGTCATTGTATGACAAAATCCAATGGAATTAGCTTAACATAAAACAATACACCTTACAAACATCGTAACACACCAGAAAACAGAACAGTTAAATGTACAACTTGCAACAAACAACAACAGTACGCATGCAAAATATGCATTCTTGTCATCGTTATGCAAGAGCAATCCAATGACTGCATCACGACCTTATATATTATATTCACAATCAATATATTACATTTCTGTTTCAAGATACTTAAAAGAGAACATACTTGTGTTTTTGCGTGTTGGAGCCCGTTAGCTATATCTTACATATACTTTACATCACAGTCATTCTTTGTCCAAATCAACACCAAAGTGTGTGTGAAATATGTGATCAACCCCAATGTGCAGTCTGTTATTCATTCATTTTTTTTAACCACATTGGTAATACAGCTGTGTTTTGGAGAATAGAAATGTATGCTACAACTTAGAATGTGGTCATCAGTAGTGTAAAATATATTTCATATGTATTTACTGGGCTGGCGTTTGCAAAACCACCAATACACGTTAAGGACAGAAAGACAGCATCGCCTGCCTAATGAATAGAAGTGACACCCAAAGATGTGTCAAATGAAAGTCCACCATAAAGTCTATACAGGCCAGTGCCGGACAGTGTTGGTCCCGTCTCCTAGCCGAGCCCTTGGTCCTGGCTTTCTGTGTGCCTGCGGCTGGTGCGCTTACGCTGCTGCTGCTGTTTGGGACTGATTTGTTCCCAGTAGGACTGACAGTACTGGTTGATCAGTCTAATCTCAGGCGGGAATGGTGTAGAGGCGAGGGAGGACTGCGAGTATGGCCGTGTCTGATGGGTTTTTGGCTCTTCGTCCTCGTCTTGAGCGGTGAGAGCTAAAACGATGTCTCGGTCAAGGATGCGCAGCGCAATGCGGGTCACCGTGTGTTTAAAGTTGTTTTCAGTGGCGAGGCAGTGGTAGAGCCCAGCGTCTGTTTGGTTGAGAGACTTCAGAAGGATGCCGTGGTTGGTCTTAACAACCCCTCCGGCACGGTTGAGCTGAAGGAAAAAGGGTGAAACAGCAGATAAGTCAAAGAAAGGGAACAAGTTTAAATAATAATTTTAAATAATAGGGCAAATAATTGTCCTGTGGAAACACAGAAACAGCCTCTTATATAAAAGGTAGCAAAATGCACGTGTTCTTATTTTAATATGTAAAATTATTTTGCTTTATATACACAGGGTCTGCTGTTGCTTACAGCATTGTGTGGCTATTTCTAAGCTGGAAGAAGGGACTTTTTTTCTTTGTTGCCAGTGATCACAAACCTCGATACTTACTGGAAAAAAATAAACTCTCAGCAATAAAAGCAATAAAGATAGTTACCAAAAAGTGAAGTGATTCCTTTTGCATCTTTAAAAAAAAAAGGAAAAAGAAAAAAGATTGCTCTTCCTCACCACTTTCCTCTTTCCTTCTCTCTGGAAGAGCCACTTTACTGTGGCCTGGGGAGAACGAGGCTGACACTCCAAGAAGGTGCTGCTGCCCTCTACTCCAAACTGCACTGTCTCTCTCAGACGTTTCTCAACTGGACATTTAAATGGTAAAAAAAAATTAAGTTAAAAAAAATGCTAAATTTTGAAGTTTACATCATTTTAAAAACACATAAAATTGCCACACCTTTGGCGTTAAAGCCTCTGCACTGCCTCAGCGGGTCGCCGTGTTTAACGTCCTGTCTTCTGCTTCTCCTGAGACAGAATTCAAATTCAAATTCATTGAAATTTGACGTTATATTGTCACATCCTTACTTTATAGTATAGAGGTTTGTGAGACGTCCCTAACCTTTTGGTTGATGGCGTGAAAGCAGAGCAACTCTCTCCATCCCAGGCACAGTAGGGGTCCCGAGCCAGACAGCAGTCAGAGCAGGCCCTGCCGTACACCCCGCAGCGGTGAAGCGACACTTGGGTCAGCCCTGCGTCTGATGACACGTACAGCTGTTGCTGTGGCAACACAAGCAAAAAAAACAAACAAAAAACTCAGCAAGTGTCTGTGGGGCATTTGTTTTAATACATGCAAAGAAATGTATATGACCAGGTTAGATTTGTCTTACTCTTTTAGATGATATTTTCATAGTCTTGACTGGTGCTCTGGTCTAAAAACGTATTAAAAAAAGAAAAATGTAAAAATAAATGACCCCTTTTCTTAGACCACACTGCACTGTGTACTTTTTAGGACCACACATTTAGACATACCCGAAAAACCTCCACTTCCTCTAGTGTCAACTCCTCCATGCTTGTTGGGTCCTTAGGCAAAACTATTACCTTTTGCACAGTGCCTCGATCTAGAAGTATGAATGAATTATGATCAAAAACAACATTTGCATGAAAAAAAAGAAAGAAATCAACTTCAACCGAGCATGTGCAATCATCCCTGAAGTTGTCTCACCTGTCCCCAGGAAGAGCACTTCATAGCGCCCATCAACAGCATCCACCTGATCCACCACCAGGGCAGTGTACCTATAGTCCACACCAGTTCTCACCACCAGGGGGCGGCGATGGATAGGGTAAACTGAATGAAACATGAGGGGATGGGCTCTGATGAAATTCACAGCCTCATCTGAAAAGTTCTTTGAGGATCGGATACCAGGAGTGAAGGTTCCTCCCGGACACTGGGTGGAAAAAAAAAGGAGGGGAGATTTCGTGTGCATCATCTGGTGACTTCCTTTTGATTTAAATTTCAGCATCTGGGTTTTATTCCATTGTGTCATTTTGGACATTACGTGACAGAAACCTACCGTTCCAGGCCTTGGGTAGGGAATCTTGCCAGTGTACTCTGTCCATTGATAATTATGGCCATGTTTGTGGGCAAACGGTCCGTTGAATACGTTGCGGATATCAGCCATCGAGTAAACACAGACTGCTGATCCCTTGAACACAGAGCTTGAGCACAAACAGACAATTAAGGTAATAAGTAGAGGTAGGAGACAGCTTGCACCCTACCCATGAAATTAAGTTATGTCCACAAAAATGTGTGAAAATAAAAACTGAGTTAATGAGATTGAATGAGAAGTGAATTCATTGGGCGAGTCTCCAAATATGTCTCACCCTGCTGTAGTGAAGAGAACGTACACCATAGGGTTTCGTTCATCCTGCGTTGGCTGTATAAACACATCCCCTATTAAAAGAATGACATGCAAATCAATAACGCTATAGGCAAGTTATAATGCAACCAGTTTAAACACAGTGCTTATTTTATTATGACTTTACGTAGTTCGTCAAATCGTGTCTCCACTCCGTCTTCTCCTATCACCGAACAGATAAGACGAGCCTTCAGGAACGTCGTCCAGCGGTTCACCAGGGACTTCTGTCCTCCTTCGTCATTCTAGACAGGAAAGAAATTAGGTCAATGCATTTTATATTAAAAAGGTGAGCTGCTTATAGTTTCACAACTTGCGCAGTGTGCTTTGGCTCACCAGACACACTCTTCCCACCCTGGCTAAAACAGTGGGACTCGCCCCGCCGCTGGAGTCTAGACTCTTCTCTCGGAAAAAGAAGTACAGTTTGTCGTCATTCTTTTCTGCACTGTCAGGGATCTGCTGGATTCGAATAAACACAGGCTCTGGAGGATAAAAACAGATAAGCAGAGAGAGGATTGAGGCAAGTGGTTGTCAAAAAAATGAACGGAGCAATAACCTGTAATCAGTAATATTTACCTACTCAGACCCACACTTACTCACCGTTGAGCCATCTGGAGTCATACTGCTCTGTCCTGATTGCCGTTCTTCCTCCCATGGTCCTAAACACAGCAGCATCTGTACTCATGAAGTCGATATGTACCCCTGCATATAGATTACCATCTGCACAGGTGGGACAGTAAAAAAACAGGGTGGTAAAACAGTAGCTTAAGGAGTTTGAGAAGGAATTTAGTGGGTTTTTTTCTGGCTATAAATCAGTCATGTCTTACTGATCAAAACTGCAACATTCTCCTGTTTGGGATCATAGGAACATTTTCCCTTCCCCGAATCCACATACCCAGGGACCAGCCTAAACAGGTAGTCCTGCAGAGGCAGATTAGATAGTCAGTATGCATGAAAATAGACCGCTAAGACATCACAAGGGAGCATGGGAAATCATAAACAAATCAGCGCCCCGGGTGGTAGCTGTGAAATATTTAGCGAGGACAAAGCTGGAGGGGTTTTGCTGTAAATGCCTCTAAGGGAACGGTAATCGTCTTGTTCACCTCTGCCCTCCAGCCTCTGTTGATGAATGTGCAGATGGGTTGGTACGCTCCTGTTCCACAAGTGTAGAGGTGGGTGCGGTTCCACGGCTCTATCAACCGCACAAAGTTGGCACATTCACCCTGACAAAGGAGAGTAAGACAAATGGAATCCAAACACTGTATCTTGAAAGCAGGAGCCTCCAACTTTTTTGAAAGAACAGGATGTAAATACTTGACGCTACCTGTTTTCCCTTTCCTGTCATCTGACATTCTCCCTTTCTCTTAGCAGATGCTGGCCAGTGGATCTGTTGTTCCAAAAGCACAAATAGCCCCAAACAGTGAATTATTAAGGATCAATGCACTCTGAGACTAAATACCACATACCAAATGGCAGAGCGGATTGAGGAAGAAAGGAATTTATACACACTATGAGTGGCTCCTTGTTAACATTGTGCATGTCCAGAGCCACCAGGTACTCCCGGCTGCCCAAGTACAGACGTCCCTGGTCCTGATCCATCAGAAGTACACGGTAATCGCTGGTATTGAAGGTGAAGCTGAAGGGTCGTGCCGCTCTTGTGTCCATCAGTTCTGTTTGGAAAGTGTTGCCAGTTTGTTAAAAAATAATTACAACTTCGCCACTCGGAAAAACCAGCGTCATGTGGAGAAAATCCAGTCATATTATTCCTTTTATGCTTTTACCATGTTTCATTACAGACTTGGATGAACTTATGGTCCCTTAAACAGCATACTTCTCACTTGTGTGCAGGAAAATGTGTGTCACAGATTAAATATAACTCAACTTAGAGCATTTTAGGAAACATTTTCGCTTTTAAGATCTTAATATTTTATGCGTCCTGGCTGTCTGATTGAGTTTAAGGCACCGCGTGCCCTGTGGAGTTAGACGAAAAAGCGAGTCCCTTAGGAAACACGGTCAGTGGAACTCACGGCTAATTCTTAAGATCAGATTTGTGTTCAGCAGAGCGTAACCTGTTAAGACATGCAGTGAAAAATGTTTCCCCCTTTTTTGTTCTCCTGAAAACCCCGATTAGGCTATTTTCATCTGCTGCAAGACAAATGGACTCTACTGTGGAGGACTTTACTTCTGAAAGTTTCCATTCTTTCATCTAACAACTAGTTTAAACACATACAAAGTAAGACTCGCTCATACATCTGTGTCATGTGCAAAATTCTGACCACCATATGTGCACACTGTGACATGGCACACTCATGGTAAAGACAGCAGGATTATATATTGACAAATGTTCACAGAGACCCTTAGAAGTGGGCTTACAGGGAATCAAGAGGAAGCACAATCTCTATTTACATCAAAGCACCTTCCATTTTCCTTTTGAGGCCCGTGTTAACAGGATGCAGTCAAGGTGCAACAAAAATAAGCTATGCAATCGGATCTCCGGGCAACATGGGATGGAGTCTCAGAGGTGGGATGAGGTCTGGTTCTGTTCCCAAGAGGTGAACACAGGATAACAAGCTTCTGGACAAGCGCCACATCACTGGGTCATAGTGGATTCACTGAACAGGCTAAATGTAGAAACACCACACCCCTATACATGTCTCCATTCTCCAAAAATAGCAAACAATGTACTGCCATCATCTGGTAAACATTCAGCAAACACTTACCCCCTGACAACATTCTGACACTGACAGGGAAACACTGGGAAGGACACACAATTCAAGTATGAAGCCACAGCTGGGCCACTATGAGCTCTCGTGTTACAGCTTGACAACATATTGTCACTAAGGCACTAATGACTGCTGCCATTTACTGTAGTCCCAGACGTCTCTCGAGTATGAGCTAACTGCTGACAGCACTGCGAGGGCATAAGATTCTAAAACATGGCTTCAGTTACACTGCCGATTCTGCTCTCTAGCAACACTAATTCAACCGATTTACAGTTATTCCCATTTCGGCGCTTATGACTGATACAACTTCCCAGCAGCAGGGAAGTCAGTGTAGTGTTCCTTTCCTCTCCAGGCCTCCTGTACCCCCAGAGTGTCACTCAGCCCGGCTCATTCGTTCAGAAGAGTCACATGTCCTCCAGCCTCCTCAAAAACCTCCTCCACAGGCGCCTCAAGGGAACAAAGAGACTCGCTGTCACAAACAATGAACAATAAATCCTTGGAGTCGCAGAAAAGAATTGCAGAGTAAATCCAACTTTTTTCTTTTCCTTTTTTTGTTTGGTATTAGGGGGAAGGGTGACTTAAGTCTGCGAACGTACTCTTACGAACAATCTAGCGTTCACCTTTCAGCTCCTACAAACATCCTCCTGAAAGTGAAATTGTCAAGGACAGCTCCTGACAGATGTGAATTCCTTTTTCTGAGAGGAACACGATCAAGTTCAAGACCGAGCTTGCGCAACTGGTCAGACTTCTACTTTGTTCAAACTGCTGCAAAAACTCACTGGTATGTATAAGCTGTTTACCAAAAGGGGATTAGCGTTAAAAGTCACGCAAAAATGCACAGCAATTACTTTCTCGAGCCCCAAATGGAAAGTGTCTCCGTATGCAAGAGCTGTCAACAGCGTGTCTTTGGTGTTACAAAATCAGCTGAATTCAAAACAGCACTGGCTATAAAGCACAGATCCCGTAATTAGTTCACCTCTAATCTGCCTCAGGTGGCTTTTCTTGAAATTGTACCAAATCATAAATGTTTCCCATTAAATCGCTGCACTAGAAGAACGTAATGAAGCAAGCATGTCAGCACTGCCTAGACCTGACCTGCAAACAGAAGGTTCTGACTCAACTCCACATGAAAGCGCTCGGGAACGTTATAAATCTCACTCACACCTCTAATTCTCACTTACACGAAGTTCAGGTGTGATGCCCGCATGTGTGTGTTTGTGTGTCTTTCTGCGAGTTTAAGTGACAACATGATAGGGATGCAGAAAATACCTGTAATCATCCGACATTGTTTGGATCAAAGGTGTCTTCCACATATTTGTAACACGAATCTCTGCTATTATAGTTAATGACGACAGGGAACAGACAACACGGGAAAATCCCAAACACCTGCGAAAAAAAGCTTCAAAGAAAACACTATCTGCCCCATCTCAAATCTACTCTGGCTTTCAAAAAGGTCATGATCAAATTTCAGCTGTTTCCTTCTTGTGTCAGACCGTCAGACGTCAAAAAACAAAGAACTGACAGGCCACACTGTAGTGCGTGTGGATTTCAGGGTGTGGGGACAAATTGTTGAAGGGCACTACCAGTATCCACACGTAATATCCACCTTTTGTTTTCAGCGTTGCACAGTTTGACGTGTGGCAGGAAATACGTTCTTTACATATGCATGAAAAGGAAATAGAACCGCTAGTTCGGATGCGCGCGTGGGTGTATGGGTGAGTTTTTGCGCAAGCGAGTGGCTTTGCGGGAGAAACCAAAAAAGTACAATAAACTATTACGATAATCCCCGCTGACAGAAGAGTTCTAGTTAATCTGAACGAACTCACCTTTAAAGGAGAGGCGAACCCGAGGAGCAGACTGCTGCACGCCCAAGCTTCTGCAAACACAGAGGGCCAAAAGGAGGAGCTGGGCTCCAGATGCTGTCATGGTAACAGTCACGCAGGTAGCCCACAGAGATCTAAATCTGGACGAAAAGAAGAAAGACGAATGAACTATTATTATAGAGTGCCCCATGAGAAATAGGAGACATAAAAAGAAAGAAGGGAGGACAGGCAAGCTAGTCTCTCTCACTTTCTCTGATCTCTCTGATCAGAAGTTTGGCCTGCAGCCTTCCAAGGCAAGACGTCTCGTTTGGCAGGAGAGAACAACGTCCAAATCTTCGCACCTGCGCTGGAAAATATGACAGGCCTATTATTTATTTAAAGTGTAAGCGTAGTGAGTTATGTGTCAAGACTGTATAATAATACTTGTAAGTATACAGTCAGTTGGAAAAAGAAGACTAATGCCTTGTGGTCTTCATCTTGTACACATTACAGTTTGTTTTGCATAAATTTTGCCCATGTTTCTTTTAGAAAACTGTATCAAAAAGATGATGAAGATGCCCATCAATGAGTCCCTCTGGTTTTCCCTCAGTCTTTTCAACAAAGCATGTCAGTGTACTTTCAGGAGCTGAGAAATGAAATATATGACAGTTCAAAGACACAGGTAGTCCTGGCCGAAACAATTTCTGACAGTTTAGGGGTGTTGAAACGTAGCCTAACTGTTAGACCTTAACTCAGACATTTATTATGCATCTGCACTTTGCTTTGAGAGGATCCCATATAAATTATGAATACTAAAAGCTGAGTCCATAACATCCATTAAATTGTCTCCCTGAAGGTGTGCCTTGCTCGGGCTATAAGCTATCCCTCGGGCTTTTTCACCCCCTCCTTATGACATCCGTGTAGCCGAGGCCTCCAGTGCACATGGTACAAGCCTGGAAATGAGTTATTCATGGTCAAAAATGGGGTGGGATTTCACAAAAGGTTTTGTTGTTTTTTTTTCACAATAAGCCACTCATTTATCTGACACACATAATACAAAAAAATATGCAGCCATAAAAAAGCTGATGAAACTGAAATGACTGACATGGTAAGAATTTAGAAATTTAAAACAGAAGCTGCTGGGAATACCTCACAGTCTTCTTGGCATATTCACACAATTGCTATATTTACGCACCATGGGAGCTTGATTCCTATTCGCTTTTATCAAACCTCGTATATTACTTGCTAATAACCCGTCATGCACCGTGAGATATTTGAAATGAGGTAGAGACCAATGAAAATACAATGGTGTGAGATTTTTTTTTGTAGTCAGCCCATGTAACATTAACATTATGACTTTATAAATAAAAACATGATATACAAAATATTAATAATAAACTGATACTGACAAATAATTAGAAAACATATTTGACCCTAATTTGAATACATAATGGCTATGACCTGCTGACTCTGAAGGCTACATTTAACCTACCAATATTTAGATGAAGATGGAAAAAATAATTAAAGGGTGAGTCTACTTGAAATGCCTTAAAAATATCGTTACAAATGCAATTAGTGGGTGTTACTAAACCATTATATTGAGCCCGAGGGACTACATGTTCGAGATGGCCTGATTTTCGTGGTATTTGTACAAGTGGCGGCACTCCTGCTGGTTTTCTGTGCTTGGGTGGGATCAGCAGTAGAGATTAAAGTTCTGCTGTGTTATTATATGGTTTCCATTTAAAGAAAAATAATAATAATTACAGGATTTCTATAACCTTGTTCTTTTTTCGGGAGGAGTGCGCGCTTACCTGTGAACTCAACATCCAGAAATAGGAGCCGTGGGCTACAAATGCGTGCACTCCAGTCATCTGCCATCCAGACCACGCTACAGAGTAACCAAACCTGAGTTAAAAGTTAAACCAGAGAGAAGTTAAATGTCCTACCTTTGATACCGGGCTTTCAGATCCCAAACTTGCGGGATGTTACCGCTGCACTCCTCGCGTTATGCGCCTCGGAGCTGAGCTGGAAAATCTCTGTCAGCAGCTCTGCGCAGGCATAAAACAATCCGATAGGTTTGCTAATTCCTCTTCTGAGGAAAAACCGAAGGCTAATCGGTCGCCATTGACCAAAGGCATTCACTCAACATATTTTTTTTAAAAAAGGAGGAGGAGAAGGAGGAGGGGGAAACAACTAATCCTTTAACGCCTTTTCCACTCTTTCCAAAAAAAAAAAAAAAAAAAAAAAAGAGAGAGAGAAAAAAGTTTAAACCTGGATGGCAACAACCATCACCGTGATGTGATCGAGATGTTGGTCCGCTGATCCGTAAAAGTGAGTTTGGAGGTGACTGAGTGAGATTCAAGTGACCAGGTGCAGGTGTTGGGAGAGTGTATGCCCCGCTGTCCTCTCCCTTCTGTTCTTTCCCCACCCAGCCTTCGCTCTCCTGTTGGCCCACAGCAGCATTGGACCAAACCTCTTGGTACACCATATGGGTATGTTAACCCTATCACTGCTGCTGAGTTAAACTCACTGCTCCACTCTGCTGTAAACTGCAACTAATCTATATCAGTCTAATTATTTTAGAATGCTTAAATTATTGCGTATTTTATGGAAACTGTGAAGGGCATACAGTCACTGTTGAATGTTTTTTTCTTTTTCATTTTTAGTTTCTTTGAGGCACCAGAAGGGCCACAGACTATTCTTACACATGATGCAGGGACTGAAATTTACTATTAAGCATCTAGGAGTCGGGTCTGCTACTAGGACAATGTCACCATTACTTTTCAGAGCCAGGTCAGCCGAAAAAGATTCCAGGGATTCCTCTCTGGCTGGCTCCAGCGCTCATGACAACAGTGACAAAGCAACCAGAAAGGGGGGGAGGACTGAATGTAAAGGACATCCATCCTTTTAACGGAGCCTTGAGCTTGAAATTAAAACAGCTTTTAGGGCGTCTCTCATCATTGCCGGCTTTATGGAGAGCCCTGACGCAGTGTGGCGCACTAAAGACACAAAAGCAGACAGTGAGTGTATTCTGAGCAACAGCCCTGTAAGACAGTAAAATAAAATAAACCCATGAGGTGATGTGGTGTGCCAGTGTGTAAAAGGTCACATGGTGGGGGCAGTTCTTGGCAAAGCCTCAGAACACTCTAATCTTCAACGCTTAAATCTATATTTAATGCACGTTTTCTGGTTTGATTCCTCATCACACCAGCAGAGTATGTGAAATCACTGACCTTATCAGAAGCTGGGTATCAGCCACATGTGATCTACAGGCGGCAAAGTGTGTCAAAATGTATCCAGGAGAGCGCCTTTGTTTCCTGCCCCACTGGAGGCATCCTTCTGTTTCCAGTTGCGGAAATGACTCATGACTGTGTGCCGGGTTCAAGTTTCCATGTGCTCTCAACTTTGGCCATGGACACCAATAAACTGACCAGCTCCACCCTTCACAAGCACTCATTAACGTCATTTGTACAGTATCTTTCACTGCATCATCCTGTGTTCTTATCTCCCCAGCATTCATACACTGCTGCCTCAACTTGCTAAAGTCATAGCAACAGCCCCTCACTGAGTGTTGCGGTTGGTATTTTTGCTCTGTGTACGTGAGTCTATCCCTGTTAACTCCAGCATGATGGATGATTTTGTTGGAGACAGACTGTAGGATTAGGAAACAACATTGGCTGGTTTTCTGGTCCACAAAAAGCCCCCCCTCAAGTGGCTCTTCTTCCCTAATGGATAGGTAATGTGAAATGTGAGGTAGACATTGATCCCTGTAGGCCAACCAAAAACTCCTGGTGAATCCTGGGACCTCAGACCCATCAATCATTTCCAGAGCCAGGGTATTGTCCCCGCAAGGAAAGACAACCTATTATTTTAACCCCCTGATGGGTTTTCATGCAGTGTATTGATGAACTGAAGAGTGTCTGAACATGCCAGCGGCTCTGGGGCATGTCCAGGGCATCACCATTACATGAAATCACCTTAAGAAGAAATTATAGGGTAGAGAAAATAAGACTATAAGACATTCACAAGAATTGTTTGCCCTGTGTTCAGTGACAAAGCTTTCCACGCAGATTAACAAGCCTTGCAATTATTATCTTACAGGTCCGAAAAAATGTAAACATCACAATGGATGAAAAGAGAGCAGGTGCTGTGCGACACTCACGAACTTCACACACCAGTGATTATCAAAGGAGAACAACTTTGGAAAACATCTTTGACATGAAGGGTGCATACGTGGCGCACATTCCAGACACAGCCTGCTCACCACACAGCGGATTGGGAATGAGGTGAGTGCAGACTTTTAGTGCAAACACTCTACAAACATAATGTAGCTTCGGCTTCTTTGAGATGGAGCACCGTCTGCAGTCGTCCAACATGCCACGTGTCTACAGGGCCAGCCAGCCCGCCATCTGCCTTGAAGACAAGACTGGCACTTTCCCTTGTAATAAAACGCAGCTGGGAGATTCAACAGCTGCTGAAGAAGAGCTCTTTCCAAATAACAAGGGGTATGTGCGTGCGTGCGTGCGTGTGTGGTTGGCAGGGAGGGTAGCTGTATTTCAAAAGAGGATAGTGAGGATGTAAGCAGATGAGTGCAAGCACAGTCCCCGTGTCTTAAAAGGTAGACCTGTCAGCACTCTTTGAAAAGTCTTTGGTAATAGCTGGTTAATGGTTAAGTGTCCCAGTGGGAGAAAAACAGTTCAAAATGTTATTTGTTTTGAGTATTTATGACTCGAGCTCTATCTTAACCTGTGCCACAGACATTGTTTGCGCTAAGAGAATTAGTGAAAAATGTGGCAAGCTGAACAAAGTGAGAATACAGTGCATGCGGGTCTTTCTTTGACAGATAAATTTGTATGCCGGCGCACATGCATACAGTGTGTGCATGTCGGCACGGAGACACAAACTCGCGCGCGTTCGCGTCTGCTGCTCGAATTGAAATTAAATTGATTTCTCTTATCTCCGTCCACACCCTTGCTCCCTGCTCTCTTCGCACATATCCTTGAGACACCAGACTCCAGGTGAATTTCAATGTCAAAGACACAAAAGGTAACGCAGAAGCTGCAATCTGTTCATTCTGTCAAGAAGTTGTGTGTGTGTGTAGGTGTGCGCGTGCACTTGTGTGTGTGTGTCTACAGTACGTGCAGTGTGATTGGTTGGGGATAGGCCTATTCATCTGTCTGGTGTGATCGTGGCTCTGTAACTGGGCCTAGGCGTGAGTATGCACTCTGTGATCTCCCAGATAAGAGTCATCCATCTGCTGTGTGTATCTGTCAGGGCCCGGGCAGCCCTGCTTATCACTGCACTCATCCATTTCCCTCAGTCATACTCACTCCATTCTCTTCTCATTTTAGCTGTTCTCTCTGCTGCACTACTGAAATGCTGTGCTTCATCTTGATTATCTGACGAGCAGTGGATCCCGCTCGCGTTAAAAACCCGAAGGCGTGTTTATGTGACGCGCGGCTCCTGCAAGCGTGCGTGCACCCCGAAGCGTGCACATCGAACGCAAGCTTCGCAAACAGCACTACAAGACCTACATTTGCAGACACACACTCACACACAGGTAGTTGTTATTCAAGGAGGCCTATCTCACACCGTCAGATTATCCACTATTGATGAGCCTCAGAGAGCAGCTCATGCCCCTTTTTTGTACACATTGCAGGAGAAAAAATAACCTCCCCCACTTTAATCACAGATGAGGAATTAGCTCCCGTGTGTTGTTCTTTCATTTTTTTTGTCACCGTTAATCGGCCTGAGATTCTTAAGATGCACTGAAAAAAAAAGCGAAGAACATGAAGCAGCATGACAAGATGATTTGTGTACAGTATCAACAAGAGCTCAACCCAGGGTAGTGTAGTTTACGCCGGAGAATCCATTTAGGATTTTGCCACCCCACACATAACAAAGGCTTCACAGACTACCCTCAGACCACAAAGCAGCCTGAGGATGGTTTTACCCTCCCAGCAATCTGTACTTAGTTTGTCACAATCAATATTGTAGGAACCAACCTCATTATTAATTCATAGTCATGAAAACATGTGGTGCTCTGAGATAGGCCAAAAAAAACTACTTCAAAGATGAGACAAACACTGTTTCACATGGGATCACTTCATGTGGCCATAATGTGTTTCATCATCAGTATTAATAGTATAGGCCCATCCTAGACCGCATACCCCGGGTGCTGCTACAACAGGACAGGTTTTCGCTAGTGGAATATTTATAGCTGTGCATTAAAAGTGGAATCAGGGGTTTAAGTGTACCATTGCAACAGCACTGCTGGTCCTTTGTCTGGGCCTGTCCAAAAATGTCTTGCCCGTGGCTATTTGCAGTGCTACATTTGAAATGTCAGTGATAACAAACACTGCCGTCAAATCAAAGTTGGAATACAATAAAGAACAGCTGTATCTCAGCGGGTCTTCTTTGATTCTTCCCGTCAAGATGCAAGTGCTGCAGCCAAACATATCTGAGATCACTTTAATAAGTCACACATCTATAACTTATTAGAAGCGGTTCGTGTTCGTGTGAGACAGCTGAGGGAAGACTTAATCATTTCTCATTTCTACACACCTAATAGCCTAAATGCTGCTGTCAAATTTGGCTGTTTATGAGATATTAGATTCACTCATTAAAAACAAAAAAATTGACAGCTATTCTAACAATAGATTGGCTTAACCACACTGCCATCTTGTGGCTATTTTATTATCATTATGAAATCCTTTGTTTAACTCTTTCCACCTTGGAAACTTACTAGAGGGCAAGCCTTGTTTCTATGAACTGAGTGATTTCTGTCTTGTTTTAATGCTACTTAAAGAACAAAGAGGCTGAGTGTGCATCAGAAGGTAGTGAGGGTGATCCCTGTCTATGCAGTTTATTGGGACTACTCTTGGAAAAACCCAGAACCTATTCTAATGGTTATAAAACCACTTTTTTATTAATGAATACTGAGTTGTAAAAGCTCATCTTTAAAGGTACAGGAGAGGTGATCAAATGTTGTCTTTATGGAAAGAAGAGCTAAACAGTCTTATTGAGATCTGGAACCTTTTTTTAAAGGCAGACTGATATACAATAACCTCAGTAATGTGCAAAAGTTTTGGACCACTCATCATTTCTTTACACTTTGTTTCTAAGCAGCCAGGCGTGCTTGTCATTTCTAAGTTGGCCTTGAGCAATAACACCACAATTTCTGAAGGTCTCTCACAGTTTTTCTTTAATAGTATTTTGCACCACCAAGGTGTTTCTCAAAGAGCTGTTAGCTGAACACTTGAGGAAACTGGACAAGCGATCAAATCAATGATGAATCCAAATGAGATATTTTTGGTTCACTATGTACAGAAGAGATCAAGAGGGAGAAACAACAGTGAATGTCTCCATCAATCTGTAAACATGGTGGAGGCTCCGTCATGGTTTGGGGCTGCATTTCAGCCAGTAGTGTTGAGGATCTCTTCAAACTTGATGGAATTATAAATACAGAAAAGTACTTATTGGGAAAGTGTCAGTGGCTTCAGTCGTGGATTGGCCTCCCTAGAGCCAGTATCGAAATAGTGTGGAATCAGACTGAAAACAAAAGACAAGCCAGCTAACATCCAAGGAAGAGCTTTGGGAGAATTTTCCTTTTTGTACTGTATTTGCATGTACATTTGCACATTTTCTTGGCAAAATGCAAAGAGGGCAATTTAAATCTTTTTCTCAGAAGTGTACTTGCACAACAATACAGGCACACAAACACAAAGAAACACATTATACATAGTCAGAATTAAAAGCAGGTGCAAGTGTGTCACCGAGTGCATTTGTATGCATCAGAGGATCTGAACCCAGATGTTCCAGGCTCGATGTGAATAAGAGGAAGAGAGATATCCAGTGACTAGATGTTGTAAATATTACATATTTATGTTTTTAAGATTTTTTTTATTGCGTAGTGGGGCAGTGAAGAGGAACAGGTAAGTGAGGGGTAAGAAAATATTTAAGAAGCCAAACACATAGCAGCAATTAAATACATTTAGGTATATAGATATGATCAAGACGAGGATCAGAATGGTGATTTAACCCTTGTATGGTGTTCGGGTCTGTGAGACCCGTGTTCATTTTTCTTCAAAAGAAAAATCAAACAATTAATTATTTTTTCACGTGTAAATGTGTTGTGTCTTTCCACTCACTCCACTTGATTATAACTGATTTATTTATAACATTTTATATAAAAGAAAAACGAGAAGCACATTAATTCATAAATGTGATCTAACAAAGGTAAAGGGAAAAAATTAACCATGTTTGCTGTTCATATGTCTTGTAATTGGGATGAAGTAAACATCTGTTGAGTAATTTAACATAAAATTGTTTGATAGTGTTAATTTGGAAAGCCAAAACTCTAGCGGGTCCACCAGACCCATGAACACTGGCTGAGTAACAAAAATACGAACACCACACAAGGGTTAAGTGATTCAAGTGAGTTGTTAGTGGCAGACGGGCTGGTCTGATATCTGAAATTGCACATCAACTGGGAGTTTCCCACACAACCATCTCTAGGGTTTACAAAGAATGGTCTGAAAAAGAGAAACGATCCAGTGAGTGGCATCTTCCACTGGTGAAAAACTGGTCAGACAAGAATGGCTAAACTAATTTGAGATAAGTGCAACTCCTGTCAGCAGAAACAGAGAAGTGGGTGCTACAAGTGCTACAATTCACACAGAGGTTCACCATAAATTGCTGAATAGAAGACTAGAAAATGTTGCCTGGTCTCATGAGCCTCAATTTCTGCTGCAACATTTGGACGGTGGGGTCAAAATTTGGAGTAAACAACATTCACCCCGCCTTATATCAGAGGCTCAGGCTAGTGGTGGTAGTGTCATGATGTGAGGGGTGTTTTCTTGCCAGACTTTGAGCCCCTTAGTAACAACCGAATACTGTGTAAACACCACAGCATACCAGGATATTTTTGCTGAAAAAGTCCATCCCATTTTGACCAAAGTGTACCCATCTTCTGATGAGTCGCACCAAGTAAAAAGATCTCAAACTGGGATCTTGAACACGATAAAGAGCTCAATGTACTCAAACGTCCTCCAGAGTCGACAGATCTGAAGCCATAAAGAGCAACTATGGAATGTGGTGGAACGGCAGATTCAGATCACGATGTGCAGCCGATAAATCCACAGCAACCGTGTGATGCTATCGTGTCGATACAAATCAAAACCTCTGGGAAATCTTTCCTGCACCTTATTGAATCTGTGCATGAAGAATTAAGCCAGCTTTTAATGCAAACAGGGGTAAAACCGGGTACTAACCAGGTATACCTAAAGAAGTGGCCAGTGAGTGTATATTTGGGCATAAACTCCACAATAGATAACAAAAATTTTCTCTAGCACAGCGGTCCCCAACCGTTTTTGCGCCACGGACCGGTTTATGTCCGACAATATTTTCACAGACTTTCCTTTAAGGCAGGGATCTCCAACTCCAGGCCTCGAGGGCCGGTGTCCTGAAGATTTTAGATATCACCCTGGGTCAACACACCTGAATCAAATGATTAGTTCATTACCAGGCCTCTGGAGAACTACAAGACATATTGAGGAGGTAATTTAGCCATTTGAATCAGCTGTGTTGGATCAAGGACAAATCTAAAACCTGCAGGACATCGGCCCTCGAGGCCTGGAGTTGGAGACACCTGCTTTAAGGTGTTGCAGGAAAATACAACAAAATAAAACCGGTACCGGTACCAAAAAAAAAAGATGATTTATTCATAACACACGGAAAAAGACCCAGGGAAACAGAGTTAATGATAAAAACAATGAAAAATAACGATAAAAACCAATAAAACCCCTGAAAACCATCCATGTCACACCCGAGCCTCAACTCTCGCGGCCCGGTACCAAACGACTCACACATCGGTACTGGTCCGTGGCCCGGGTGTTGGGGACTGGGGATCTAGCATATGTCAACCACACAGACAAAGTGAAACAACTGTCTATTTTATTAGGTCTGAGCAAAAACTTGACATTTATCTTTAAAACAAAAAAAGAAAAAAAAATTACCCAAAACAACAAACAAGTAGGTATCTGTAACTACAGTGTTCTATAAAACACAGCACACAAAATATAACCTTCTGATCATGTTTATGAAAAACCCTCCAGATTATTTGATAAATTTATCCATGGATTAAACATGTTTTGCCTTATCCAAAAGACAACGCAGAAGTATTATTTACAGGTTCCTTGCTAAGAAAAGTAAGCAATACAAATACTAGCTTTGTTACAGTGCACCCCATCTGTTGCTGTGAATTTAACATTTACTAACACTGTGCGCAGAAAATTACTCCCCCCCCCACACGGCCTTGTAAGGAATATAATCACTTCATCTTATATTTCGTGCTCACAGGCATGCCATAATTTGGATTTGTAGAAAAACAAAGTAATAAATACCATCATTTTAAGCAGATAACACAAACCTTAAACACGTTACATTAGATTAAACCTTCAATGATTTAGAAAGTAAATTTCAAATTAAGTTAAAATCTAAAAGAAAATCAAATATCAAAACTCTTCTTACTCAAGGAGTGCTTTACAAAAATCCACAAAAACGTCAAACTACGCAATGATTTTAAACACCAGAGATGGTTTACAGACTGCTGATGGAGGCTGGTGTGTAGCAAGACAGGACACGTAGAGTAGGGGAGAAAGAAAAACCCGAAACAAAACACAGGTAGTCTATTAAAACAATAATTGTTCCTACTTACTACAGTAGAGTACACGTTTCTTTATACACAACCGACAATAACCAGAGTGTGTAAATGTCTGAAAAGTCAGCACGGTTCTTTCAACGCGACTACCGCCATGATCATCCCTGAGAACAAATTTTGGTTCAGTACTCAGTGCATCTAAAATGTACTGTAACTATATCAAATTTAAACTGTGACATATTTGCTTTGTCACATGTCGATTCCTAAAAAGCCCAGAAAACAAACAAACAAAAGAAAAGCCCAAATGTGACAAGATTGCTAATAAAGCCTCTGAAGGCTTCACTGTTATTTGAAGAATATGCAATGCAAAGTTTTATGCCACCAAATAGGGGCAATCAGAAAACTCACCTACACGCGTACAGGTTGTAGTACAATGCTCTTTAAATCGAAAAACAGTAGAAGAACCAGGAGGCATAATATGCCCAAGAATCTGCTTAGAAAAAAAAAAAAAAAAAACAACTGCAAAAAGTGTATCAGAGTACATCAGAAGACACAGTACCAACTGTATAAAACAGAGGGGAAACGCGCTGCCTTGGCTTTGTTGTTACAGTTAAACCTGATTTAAAATGCTTCTGTGTGTTTATTTGTTATAAAAAACAAAACAAAACTGGATATTCTGTGCATAAAAATGACTAACATCAGGAAGAAGGGTTTAATGTTTGCTGTTAGTCTTCACAAACCAAGCATTCTCTTCATCCTCTCGGTCTCTGGTCCCTGCGGTGACTCCTTCAAGCTCACGTCTTCTTCTTCTTATGCTCCCTCTTCCTCTTCTTCCTCCTGATCGCTGTCATCGGAGCCTACAGGACAAAAATCAGACGTCTATCGTTTCAATGGGTCACTTTAATTATCCCACAAAGCAAACTTTAAAATAAAAAAGGTGAATAAAAATAAAAAAAATACCATAATTTAAAAGAGTAGGAAAGAGGAAAAAGATTATGAATTGAATCCATGTATTGTTCATTCTTTGATTTATTTGTGTTTGGTTTTAAATATAGATTTGGGGAAAATGAATTTTCTTATTTTGTTTCTTTTCTGTTTTGAAACCTAAATTGAAAGGAAAGAAATAGTGATGTTTTTTTATTTTTACTTAAAAAAAAAAAAAAAAAAAAAAAAAACCGCAGGTAAGCATGCAGTGAAAAAGATTTAGTTTTGCTGTAATAATTATGGCTCTAATTAAATCCTATGAGAAATGTATTAATGAGCCTTTTAAAATTGGGAAAGCACTTAAGAAAATCACAGCTGGTATGGCTCAAGAATGTTTTATAACACTGAAATAGACCTTATATTGCCTTATTATCCCATCGCTTGTGGTTTCCAAAAGTAGGATGGGAGACAGAGCCTTCAGCTCTCAGGCCCCTTTCCTGTGGATCCAGCTCCCAGTTTGGGTTTAGGAGACAGACACCCTTCCTGCTTTCTAGATAAGGCTTAAACTGTTGCGGTTTGATAAAACTTACAGTTACGGCTGGATCAGAGGACCCTGAATTTTCCCTTAGTTATTCTCCTATAGGCTCAGGCTGTTGGGGGACTTCCCAAATTCTCCACTCCCCATGTGTTTATAACCCACTACTCAAGTCAATAATGTGTCCTGTAGTTTCTTGTACCACCTGCTGTTCATCATATCCCTATGCTCCTCTTTTCTATCTTCTCCATCTGTGGATGCCTGCACTCTTCCTGAGCCTGGTTTTGCTGGAGACTAAAAGGGAGTTCATCCTCCCCACTGTCACCGTCCTTGCTCACATCATATTACTGTAGAGTCTTGACATCACAATATAAAGTGCCTTGAGATGAAAGTTACAGTGGAAAAAAACTGAGAAAAACTGAATTGTGTTGAAATTGCGCTCTTATTTTCATTATAACACTATAACAAAGTAAATACAAATATTTTTTCAGTCATGGTTTAAAAACTCAAATAAAACAAGATGTTTTCGTTGCTTTTCTGATTCAGCTTAAATAAATCAAAGAATGAAGGATACGCAGACTGAAATGCCACCCGCAGATTCAACAGCCTCCCACTGATTATTTGTGACAATGGTGAATTTGTAGCGCTGCTGTTAAGAGTGATGTCTTACCGTCGATCACAATCTCTCCACCATCCTCCTCCTCCCCTGGGCTCTCATCTGAGGAGGAGATATTTCTTGTCTATTCAGTTTAACCCGCATTACTCATACATTTAAATTTCAGCTACAACACAGCCCAGCGAGCTCAACACTAAATGGACGCAGACATCCATTTTCAAAATAAGCTAGAAGTGAGAATGAGCTTCTGTATAATGCGGGATTTGAACCGTTTTATCCATCCCGTCTTGGCACTGACCTGCACTTTGCCCTCTTTCCTCCTCTTCTTCGCCTTCCTCCTCCTCCTCCTCTTCCTCATCCCTACTGTTGCCTTGTTCAGCTTCACCAGCCTCCTCACCGGGTTCATCATCCGAGTCAGAGATCACAACACAGTCGTCTCCGTTGCCGTTGTCAGCCGTTCTAGCCCCCGTGCCACTACTGCAAAATTAAAAAAAATAAACCTTCACATTAACAGTAAACACGCTCTTTGTTTTGATGTGCAGCCCACTCAGCTACTGAGAATACTTCTGTATTTTACGGCTTACGATGTGTGTTTCTCCCACTGACTGTTAGTTGGTAGGATCTGTAAGTTTATTTTACCTGCCGTTCTCCCTCGGTTCCCAGAGAGGAGTGAGGTAGTATCTCAGAGGGTCTCGGTACAGGTCGTCCTTAAGAATCTGAAGAACAGCACAAATTTCATTTCAGTACATTTCAATATGTTGAGATGCACATGTTCAGTTTCACACACCATGTGCATTCCTGCCAGAGGCAAATGTTTGAATAGAAAACACACAATGCACCCCCACAGACACACACAAACACGTTTTCCTGATGGCATTGTTTAAGAATTTTCCTATTATAGGGCTTCCATCAGAAAATGTAACCCTGGCGGCTTTGGTCAGGTGGGCAATTTAATGTCGCGCTCAATTAATATGGAACTATTAATTCAATCTTTTGAGGCAGAGAAAAAAAACGCATTAACTATTAACTGAAGAGGGAGCAGCATTTGGGCCTCAGTGCGTCCCTGCACACACAGCGGGTGATGAGAGAGAGAGAAAAACAACAGGGCATTCATTTCCCAATTTACAGCTTATACCAGCGAAAGCCCACTGAAGCACATCACTAACAAAGGGCAAAGCCTGAGCCAGCCATAAGTGAACAAATATGGACTTAGAAATGGTAAATCGACTGGTATTTTTACAGTGATTTCTACTCTTACTGAGCTCTGAAAGCACTTTTTCACAACACGTCACTTGGATCGGATCAGCTGCCAGTTGTGCTTGGCATGCAAAACATTTATTAATAATCGTTCATCTCTCAATAGTTAAAAACCCTCAAATCGCCAGTAATGGCAGATCAATATATTGATCCGCTTCTGCTCCATACTTACAGTGGCTTATACATTTGTAGAACATGTGAAAAAGCCGGTGTTTAAGACCGAGAGGAGATACAAGGCATCCGACTTCAAAATCTGGCAAATATCCTGGCGCCATCCGCTGTGGCGACCCCATGTGAATAACGGAGCAGCCAAAAGAAGCTTAATCTGTCACACTCACAAGCTGATTGATGCTTCAGATTAAATTTGGGGTTGCTCAAGGACACTTTGACATGGTGGGAATCAAACCACAGAGCTTCAGATTTGTAGATGGCCCACTGTGCCCATAAGGCCCCTTTCCATTAGTACCTACTTGGATCGACGGGTTTTCTGTTACAATTGAGTACCACCCAATGTGCGAGATCGTTGTCATAGCAACGTGGCTGAACTTCCAGCGATGTAATTAGTATGCGACATGAACGCTACAATCAAGGTGGACGTCGAGCGGTCTGAGGCTTTTCATCAGACTCTGAGACCACCGTGTTGTTTTTGTAGCCATTTCCTTGTTTTCGGGGTTTTAAAAATGTTGGTTTGATTTTCGCGAACGAGACCCTCTCATAGCTCATTGATTGATGCCACTTACCAGCCAATCGGTGGCATGCAGTCTGTTGAAATTACCTTGGGTTGCTTGGAACCCCTTGATGGAAAACCCTGAAAACCGTGGCAAGCCGACCAGAGTAGGTATTAATGGAAAAGGGGCTTTAGTGACCTCATCAACTAAACAGGTAAAAGAGTATTTAGCTATAACGTATGGGTTGGCTCTTTATTTATTTTTAAAATGTCTTTATAGTCTTTTTAAACTGTTAATTTACCATTGAAGCTTTTGTATAAAAATAAATAAATAAATGAACGCACACATTTGCCCAGTGGTGGTCCACTTGATAGACACCCTGATTTTTATATCTGTTAAAAACAAACCAAAACAAAAAAGGAAGTGTCCTTATTGGGGCTGCGCAATTATTTAACATTTATTTTCAACCTCAATTTTGGAAATCAAGATTAAACTGTGTCACATTCTCATTTTACCCCTCTCTTTTCTTTACTTGTGCTCCATCCTTAAAGTCCAACTTTACTCTCAACCAGACTGTGGAAGCTTCAGTTCACTTCACATTTATCTAGTTCAAAAATGCAATTACGGTAACTGAAAGAGGAATTTCTTCTATTTTTAAAGGGTAATAAAGTCGCCATTTTTCCAAAGTCTGACTGTAATCATGTTAACTAAATGTGACATAATTGCTTCAAGCATTTGAACTCTGACCCTTTCAGCACACAGCTGGCACACCATGCTTGCAAATAATGATTGTCTAGCAAAATCTAATAATAGGTTAACAAAATACCTCTGAAACTGTTGCAGCCTAGTGGGTCTGAAAGCTTTCGAATACAGCAACACACATTTAAAACCAGGAGATCCTGTTAATCAAAGCTTCAAATAGAAAATGTTTTACCAAGTGAAAACAGAAACTGGAGCTCCTACAACACCGTTACTAAGTCTCCAGGTCTTGATCCAGGTTGATCAGACACAAACATGTTAAAATCTGCACAGTAAATTCTAGTAAATCTGTTTTTATTTTTCTGTTTCGATCTAACCTGCCTGAAATTCTTTACCAGGCAAGGTTACTGTTTCTATTATTTGTTGCTGCTTACTGTTTCTGTTGTATTATTGTATTAAATGTTTGTGGTGGCTGCCGCTTGTCTTTATATTATATTAGGAGTACATTTTTTGCTCTTTCCGCTTGTCTTGAATAGTGAGTGTAATTGTCTGTCCAATTATTGTGTTTATTCTATTATTTGAATCATTTTTAAAAACATCTTGCCAAAGAACTGCACTTGAAAATTAGCCAGCTGACTAACGCTGCCATACTCACACAAATGTTGATCAATGTGTTGTCCTTATAAACAAATAAATAAAATTATACTTATCGATTTATTTTCGCTACAATCCAATATGTGGGTGTACTCTTTTGTACCTGTGCTACATCATCTTGTCCTGGGCTGCTGTGGTCACTGAACCAACTGAAAAACGTCTCATAAACACCACGTGAAGACTTCCTGGGTTCACTGTGGGCTGTCAGGTTGTGTCCACGATGCCATAGAATGGGGTTGGAGAACGACATGGGAGATCCTGAAAACATGAGCAGCCAGGATTAGAACATGATACTGAGGATATAAGCTTCCTGCTTGACATCACAAATGATTCTTTCTATTCATGTGCATGACGACAAAGAGTAAAACAGTTAAAGTAATCTCAGCCAATCCTCCATTTCATAATGCAACTGTGCTGTCTGAATACGGTGTGTGCCCTTCTAAAAGCAAGTTTCGCCACTCACCAGCCGTATTGTAACTGGGCTTTTATTTACATGAGTCCCCTAAATCAGTGGTCCTCACTTTATCTTGAGTGCCCCAGAAGCTGAAGTTCACTCTCGCATTCCTTTTTTTTTTTTTTTTTTAAATCAAACAGTAAAAAGGAACCCAAACTGAAATGTATTACTTAAAGGTGCAATAACATCAGCAAACCATAAAGATAAGAAACACAATACTTTACTTATCCCAAAGTTAGGAAGAAAAACATTAACAAACATTGACCTTAGTTTCATTTAGTTTATTCCACCTGGCTCACCTGCAGTGAACCTGTATCCTATAGTTTGAAAACCACTGATTTAAATTAACTTTCAATTTAAAAACATAAAACCTGAATGTACAGAATCACTGGTAAGATTGTGGTAAAACAAACAACAAAAAACACATTTGTTGTAACTTCTGCTGCCCTTTTGGCCAGGTCGCTCCTGGAAATGAGATTTAAATCTCAATGAGACTTTCACCTGGATAAATAAACAATAATATAATAATAATGCTTCACAATGTGACACTGACAAATTTGTCAAGTTGTTTGGTTTACTTGCAACTTCTCATTCCCATATATTTTATAGGCAGCTGTAGGGCTGTGCGATATGACCAAAACCTCATATCCCGATATAAGAATTCTATCATCCCAATAACGATATAAATCACAAAAATGTAACATTTTCTGTAAATTCTGTGAATCTCGGGCAGCTCGAATTGCGGGAAGCGTTTCCAGCTGGGCGTCGTGTACCTGGAGTCGAGTGTTTTAACAGATGCATGAAACGATACATTTTTAGACATAAGTTGTCACGGCCGCCGTTTTCTTTGTGAGTATTTATTACATGGCGTGCTGCGGGGAAAAGCCTGTTCTAATGTTTGAGTCTAAGGTGTATTTTTTTTTAGCACCTGGCGGCTCTTTTTTGCTTCTCATCCGTAAATACTGCACACTCTTTCAGGCGATTCAGTTTATTTTGAAAAGTTTCAACAGGATCTTGAGCTTTATCGTGAAAGGTTTATGTGGAAAATAAACAAGCAGACACGCGATGATTTTACCGTCGTTGTTGCTAACGACAATGCATAAAAACAGTCGCTTGTCTGTCCATAGTGTGGTTATATTAAATATAAGAGAAAGAGAGAACTTTAAGAAATTAATATAGCCACTACAGGGACCATCAAAACGATCAAAAAAATATTGCCGTAAACAGTTTATTTTGCGACACCACGAAACAAACGATAGCGTAAAATGAAACGATAGCGTAAAATGAAACGATAGACGTTTTTATATCATCATCCGATATATATCGTTATATCGAACAGCCCTAGGCAGCTGTTAATGAAAATTTCCCATTTAGTTGTCATTTTCCCTTCCAAAATATGACCGAATTGGGGGGGAAAAAAGCAAAATTGATAACTCTACTTTTTAAGATTATCCTTATATGCTAGGGCTGTACTGAACCTCATTTTTCACAATACCAGTGTAAATTTTTAAATGATATTAAAATGTCATATCAATATATTATTGACACACCAATGGCATGCATTTACTTTCCTTAGCACACACTACAATGACTCAAGCCCAGACACATCTGAGAGCAAGAACTGCATGTTAGCCTCCATTAACCACTTTGTACCTAATAAGGGAGCTACCATATCAAGCTCCGACAAAGCACAGTGCTTTCCAAAACATGCAAGAAAATTGATCCCAGTAAAGGTGGAAACGACAAACTTGTTCCACCAGTTGACGCAAAAACACACCGTTCTACACAAACAGGCTATTAAGGCACATGAGGAGGAGATACTAGGAGCTGGTGATGTGTGACCTAAAGTAAACAAATGCCTCACGTAAGCACTGCAGGAGCACTTCCTAGCTGCACATAATGCAACTAGGGAGTAACCCTTTCCTATCATAAGTTCCTATGTGATAGGAAAATCAAATGGTGGATGCAAAATTACTCATGTAGTTGCACGGTGGTAAAAAGAGGGCTTTAAGCAGTCGGTTAAAAAGGTCGACCCAATATACAACATCCCAGGTTGAAAATGTGTTTTAATTATATTTTATTATGTGACAATACTGTGCATATGGTTAAGTAGTAGCTGTCCAACTAAAGTGTGGCAGTTATTTTATGCTTTTTTGGAGAAAACATTTGACTTATGTGGGATGAAAAATGCCCTTCATTTTGATCACACTAATAAATGCTGCAGCCTGCAAGCAGCAACCACTAAAATTGAATTCAAAATCCTGCTCCTCACATACAAGGTCTTAAATAATCAGGCCCCATCTTATCTTAATGACCTTGTAGTACCATATCACCCTATTAGAGCGCTCCGCTCTCGCTCTGCAGGCCTACTTGTTGTTCCTAGAGTATTTAAAAGTAGAATGGGAGGGAGAGCCTTCAGTTTTCAGGCCCCTCTTCTGTGGAACCAGCTTCCAGTTTGGATTCGGGAGACAGACACTATCTCTACTTTTAAGATTAGGCTTAAAACTTTCCTTTTTTCTAAAGCATATAGTTAGGGCTGGACCAGGTGACCCTGAATCCTCCCTTTGTTATGCTGCAATAGATGTAGGCTGCCGGGGGATTCCCATGATGCATTGAGTTTTTCCTTTCCAGTCACCTTTCTCACTCACTATGTATTAATAGACCTCTCTGCATTGAATCATATCTGTTATTAACCTCTGTCTCTCTTCCACAGCATGTCTTTATCCTGTCTTCCTTCTCTCACCCCAACCGGTCGCAGCAGATGGCCGCCCCTCCCTGAGCCTGGTTCTGCCGGAGGTTTCTTCCTGTTAAAAGGGAGTTTTTCCTTCCCACTGTTGCCAAAGTGCTTGCTCATAGGGGGTCATATGATTGTTGGGTTTTTCTCTGTATCTATGAAGCGCCTTGAGGCGACTTTTGTTGTGATTTGGCGCTATATAAATAAAATTGAATTGAATTGAATTGAATTAAAAAAATGTTTTGTGTTTTTTTGTGCACTGTCAAAAATCGTATTACTGTATTCTCCAAAAGACTGATATAATTTTGAGGCTACACTATGCTTTACCTAATATCACTTGATTTTATAATCACATGTTTATTTTTTACCTCCCATTCCGAGGTGCAGCTCTTTCATGATGATGTTGTTCTGAAAGTAAGGGTTTCGTCTGAAGTGGAAGCGAATTCTGTAGCCCAATTTGTTATTCTTGAAAGACTCAATCTGAGGAAAAAGGTAGGAAAACGTGTTTTCTTCCATTCTACAAATATGCATCAGCTGAGATTGTGAGAATAAAATGTCCTACCTCAAGATCAGTCATGTAACTAAGAGCGTCTTCATCGGTCTCATCAATGTGAGCTGAGAGATGAGGATGGTTCAACAGCTGGCACATCGAAGTTACGAAAAAACAACATGACAAATTCACTTTAAATACTCAAACACAGCATGGCAATCGGTCGAGCGTTACACTTTCATATTTTAAGGATACAGCTGTCACCCAAAACCCAGGGATCGTTTTCGTGATAGAACTTCTCTGATCCAGATGCGGGCGCCGCTGACGACTAATCTTCAACTCCAGCCTCTGGTGAAGCCGGGCACTTTTCTTCTCAAGGGCTTCCAGCCTCATCTGTACTTGTGCCAGGAGAGCCACCGACTGCCTCAACTCTGGAGCCATCTTTACAGACACAATGGCACATTCGCCATCATCGTTTTCCTCATTCTCTGATGGGAAAGAGGAGCTCGGTGTGGAGGAAGAGCCAGATACCGATTCATCGCCCTCATCTGCTTCAGGCACATCATCTGTATCCTCTCTGTCAGTGCTATGCACAGATGTGGAGCTATCTGCTGCCGCTGCTTGTGTTTTGGAGCCAACTTTTGAGGACTGGTGTCCCCCGCGCTGTTTAAATTTACTCCCTTGTTTCACCTGCTTGGCCTTTTCAGATGAACAAGGAGTCTCTTGGCTGTCTTCTCCGTCCCCCCCTGTGAGACTGGCCAGCGCTTCAGCAGCTGCTATGGCAGCTGAGTCGGATTTGTCCAGAGGAGCTGTGGAACGCCGCTCTGTTTCTACTGTTTTCTCTGCTTTGTCTTTTGCATGAGCCGACTCCTGCTGATCCGAGGACTGCGGCTTGTCGGTGCTACTGCTGGTGTGGTGGCTGTCAGCGCTGGAGCTGTTGACAGGCTGTGAACTGGTGCCACCAGCGCCCTCTGAACCCTGATCTGCTTTCACAGCGGCTTGTTCCTCTTTGCCATCTTTCGACTGGCCCTCGCTCCCGGCTGCTTCTTTACTCTCGGCTTCACTGTCTTTGCAACTTTCAGAACTAACCCTCGTTTCATCTGGCTGGTCACTAAGTTTTGCGGACTTGCTGGGAATCAGGCTGCCTTCATCCTTATCGGGTGATGGACACCGTTTCCTCGATGCAGAGTCAGCGGACTGTTTGCAGTCCATCACTTCACTCATGCTAGCTAGCTAACAAGCTAGGTAGCTCGCAAGCTCGTATAAAATAAACTGAAGTGCAAATAACTGCACGACTGCGCTCGTTTCCGAGATAACACTTTTGGGGTTGACGTTGTGATCGTAGCTCAGCCTACATTCTCAATAAAGCAACAACAGGAAGCAGTGCTCGTATTTCTCTGCGGCCTTGCGGAACGCTGAAAATTAGCACGCTGCTGCTAAAGCTGGTTAGCTCGGCTTACCCAATTCTTGCGTCCTCGCAGTCACGGCCGTACCACATGCTCACAAATAAAATCCTAACAAGAAACACTCGTTCCAGATAATCAAGCCCTGCCACGCTATATCGCCGCTAAGCCGCAATCCGCCTTCTTTATAATAGTTTGTTTTTGCATTATCCGTTAGCTTACTATCCGTGCACCGACGTGATAGAAAAACAATCCTGTGATTGGCTGTGGTACGTCGCGCTAAAATGTCTCGACCAATCACATACAAGGGTGTGTTTACACGGTAATCTGTAGCGGAGCCGCCGCGGGTTTACTGCGCAGCAAGCGCAGGGTCTCGAAAATCATTGCGACAATACTGGGAAACATATTTAAGTGTTTACACGACAGCAGTAAAAAGAGACACTTTACACCACGCTGAACAAATTATGTTAAAATGAAAATATGCATATTAGCCCACAAAAAACCCGCCAGATGTAAGCAAGGACTTGGCTTTGTTTGCATATGAAATCATCTGCGGTGCCCACAGTGGCTTGTGTGGTGGTTAACTGAGTATTGCAGAACGGATGCAGCTTGGGCCTATTCCAAGAGACGATTTCACACATATAGCCATGCATCATAGCCTATTCTGTATATAGGTTGCGTAGCTTCTCCCCCTCGTCAAGTTGCTGAAGGTTATACAGAAGAATCACAAACCAGAGGTCATCTGATCCAAGATAATCAAATCCAAGCAAGAGTCATCTACAGCCAGGACAACCCCCCGCAAAAAAAGATTCGGAATTATAAGATTATCTTGTAGCATTTCATAATGCAGCCCACAACTAACGGTGTGATTACACTAGAATTAAATGAGATTGCTATGTATTTTATCTGAATTACAATGTAATTACAATTACCTAGCAATACTTGGCAGTAGATGTATTAAAATAAGGAGGTAACAATTCAAGTTTTTACAGAGAAGAAGCAATTAAAAGTAATATTAAGTAATGCTCAGCTTCCAGGTATTATAGCAGAACCCCCCCCCCCCCCCCCCCCCCCCCCAAAGTTTCCCATCTTACACTATAAATATAGCATGCCATAATGTTCATCATGGATGCTCCACTATTGAGTTCTCCATTTGTATTATATATAAAATGTGATAAGGACTGTTCTCCCTTTGCTACACCGGCAAATATCACAGGGCACAGGTCCATACGGTCTTATCATTACAGAGGCCATAGTCTGCATTGCGTGCTGGTGTTTGTTGTTTCTGCTATATGCACGCCAATACAAGGTATAATTGAAATTTATACCTTGCATTACCAAGTTAAGCCACAAAAAGTGCAGTGATTTTAGAGTGTAAGCTGGAAAATTTGTGTTTTTCTGCTAAAATACCTGGAAATAATACATTTCTTAAAATTATTGGCAGTGTAATTTTTTTCCTGTGAAAACCTGAATTGTATCAACTACAAAGTGTTCCTAAGTAAATATATCACCCCCCTAGATACCCTTGCACTTTGAGAATTTTGTTCTTGGCAAGCTCTCAAATCTTACTTACTTAGGCTCCGTATTTCACGGCCTGTACAATAAAATACGGGCGGTATTATGAAGTCCAATCAATAATCTTTGCATAATTTCATATTTTTATCACAATGGGTTATACTTTAGATTTTCTTACCATCTCAACCACTGCTACAACTGGACTGGTATTAAATTACACTGACAGCTGTTCATACTGAATGGCAAAACTTTCCCCAGTGTGGTGGAATTAAAATGGCCTAAACTCTAACGAACATAATGTATCACAGACTGAGTCTTCGATGAATTCAGGCTTGGAGAGAGGGAATTTGGAGACGCCATCTTGAAATAATAATTCCCACCTGATTGTCTCTAAAGATGTTTCAATAAATACGCATGCAGCCTGTCTTTCCAACGCTGGCATTTATGACATTAATATGCTATTTCCAGCAGCAGGCGCAGAGCCAGGCCGAACCAAATAGAACAAGGGGGGGCCGCAGGATTATACCAACTTATCAACAAATTTAGGGCATGGAAACCCGGTAGGTCAGTGCTAAAATTAGGGGCTGGTGCTTCAACGACAGCAGTCAAACTGCCGTGCATAAAGTCATGTAAAACCAGGGGATACACTATCACAAGGGCTGGCAGTAAAGACAAGGTTTCCATGGGTGACATTTAACGCCACACGTTGACTGAAGAGGCACTGTGCGTTACGCAGCGACAGCGCTGGATCATCACTGACCACAGCTGCGCAAATCATGAGTGTTTGGTAGCTCTTTAGAGACGCCATATGTAGTCTTCGGCTCCTTTGAGTTTTTACGTCTGTAAAAATAATTAAAAAAAAAAATGTCTTTTTTGACTATACCAAGCCAAGAGGGTCTTTTTAAAACGATAAAAACAGGCAAATCAGGCGAGGACGCAGATAGTAGGTCACCAATGGACGCCGAAGATAACCAGAATGATGACGACGATGATGATGATGACACCGAGGACGTCCGCTTCATCCCAAGATGCTCCCCGGTGCCCAGAAAGCGAGGTGCGTCAATTTTCGATGAGACCGCTGAGTATATGCGGATCCACTTGGCGCTGTCCGCCGGGAAGAGAGTGTCATTTGCCGACACAACAGGTGGGGATTTGGTGGATGTGAAGGAATTTGTTGCCTTTGATTCGGACGATGAAGACTCTATTGCAAAGTGGGACGAAGAGGAGGCAAAGTATCGGAAGCCTGAGCTAGAGCCGATCTATCATGTGCTCCCAGAGTTTCATGCACCCACCGGTAATGCTCTGCTGCAGGCTGTGCGCACCAATAAAGTGGAGGTTGAGCAGATGTCTCCAGCTGAGAACGATCCTCTCGCCTTCACAGGGGTAATACGAGTGCTGAACATTTCCTTCCACAAAGCAGTTTATGTCAGATCGACAATGGACAATTGGGCCACTTACTTTGATCACCCAGCAGAGTATGTCCCGGGATCTCACGATGGAGAAACTGACAAGTTCTCCTTCAAGCTGTCTTTTGCGCCACCTTATACCACACATGGCTCTCGCATTGAGTTCGTTGTACGCTATGAAACCTCTGATGGTGATTACTGGGCTAATAACTCCTCTATGAACTATGTGGTGACTCTGCTCCTGACCTATGAAGATGATTCAGCTCATACAAACATCAACACACAGGAAATGAAAAGTATCCTGAAACCTCCAAAAGCTTACAGGTACATTTCCTGTCACACTTGTCAGTTAGACACCCCAGAGGACAAAGACTTAGAAGGGTATTTGTGTAATATTTTGCCCAGTCTCTGCCTCCCATGCCTTTTATCCGAAACATCCACAGAATTATAAGGTCACCATCAAGCCTCAGTCAGTTTAAGGTCCTCAAAAGCTGTCCATCCTATTAATCAGAAGAGAAATGCGGAGGCTCATAGACCAAAAAGGTTTTACTGAAAAAAAGGGATAATTTCTATATTAGTTAAGTAATTATAAAAAGAGATACGGATGTCACAAAGGTAGGGGCTGTGCAACAGCTACAAAACTATACCTGCTTACTAATTCACTGAGAGGTTTATGCCTGGAATGAGTATTCAGCTCAATGTAGTGGTTCTGCCCAGAGAGTGCATCTAGCCCAGAAAGAACTCAAACAGAGCAGGCTGTTCATAAGAAAAGTGGTTCGGTCTGTTGCATAATCAAAGTACAAGGACAACAGGAAAGCTACCTAGATGAGTTCACAAAGTTTTCCCATTACTAGTTTTACCTTTTACAATTACAGCCTGTAGCAAGGTACAGGAAGAGATTTTTGGAAGAACACTCCCTGCTCAGTGTATCAATCACCCAGCGGTGTCTGAGGCATTCAGAATAGGAAAAGGGCAGGTGTCGTTTTCAGCCGTGGCGTTTCCCTGCACTAAAATTTACCTCTGACCTTTTCTATTGGAGTCATCAGGGGAGCAAAACCATTTCAAAGGAACGGATTGGCTCCTCTCCTTTTTGTAATTAAAGGCTGGCACACAGACCCTTTTTGCTTCATTCGCTACTCCATTAAACTCAGCTAATCCCCTGATTTACTGTAATATCAACATGAAAGTTTGTGATAAATCTCACAATGTTCAAGCTTGGGCAGCACAAGCAATAGTTGCTTGTGTTGCCCAAGCTTGTGAGGACGTGTAAAAGCAGTAAGCTGAATATAAAGTGATGTAGTTGTCATGTAGGTATCCACTGCAGCTGTTTGGAGGGAGGAAGGAAGGCACCAGATGGGTTGTTAGGGATGGATGAGTCACTGATTGAAAAGAAGTTGGTTTGGGAGCAGAATCTGTATCAATCTCCCACCATAACAGCCACTACAGGTTGATTAAGTGCTTTGAAGTCAGCTGATAATTGGATTTTTAACATATTAACAAGGCAGCCAGTAAGATGAAAGGTTATTATGGGATAAAACAAGTCTAGACATGCAAATTTATTACATACTATTGAAATTAACTACATTTAGCCAAAACATTTCCACTTGAAGTAACAGATATCAAATATTAAACACCTGTGTGGAGTAGTGATGTCCTTTTGATTCAGTGTCATCTGCCTTGAGCACTACGAGTTGCTGAGTTTTGCTCGAGTTTTACTTGAGTTTTGGGGCTGAATTAGTCGAGCTTTCGTCTTGACCCGAGTCAAAAAATGTCATATCTGAAGATCGGCCCTTAAGTAGTGCTAACAGAATCAGCTCTATTACTTTATCTACATAAGTCTTTAATGTACAACACCTACCCACACAAAAAGATCAAGCACTATTTATTCTGTTAGGTTAAGATCGGGGTTTGGACTAGACACGTGACTGAGGTGTCTTCTTGGGCCAGATGAATCTCTCAGAGTTACTTCTCAAATCTTGAAAAGGGATAATGGAAAGATTAAAGGGAAATATTTTCCTTATTTTTGCTCATAACACTGTTTTTTTTTTTTTGTTTTTTTTGTTTTTTTCAAAATGATCTTTAAATATTAATAACACAAAAATAGTAAGTCCTGACCCACCATATGGAATCTACTCAGGCTTCAGTCAGAATAAAAATGACTGCATACTCCTTCTTACACTACATATTTTTACTATGTACAATTACGTTGTTTGTGTCTTGGCAGACAAAGCCTCTGTGCAGTGTCGCTTTGTGCGTGTATACAATAATAAACACATTTACATTTGCATCTAAAGTGTGCACTACTCAATGGTTTTGTCACATCTTCATGTATTTCTTATAACCCAAATTTCTCTCATCTCTTTCAGTATGAACAATGATTCAGAGGATGAACTGGAAAAGGAAGAAGGTACAGAAGGGCGCAAGGACTATTAAAATGGGTTAAAATGGATATAAGACTATCCTGTTTCATAGTGGGGATATCACAAGTTCACTCCAGCTCAGATTTGAACTGTTTATTTATATAGATTGCTTTGGCAGTTATTGCCCACATTTGGAGATATGGGTTGATAAAATGTTTACCTTCTCTTAGATAAAATAGGACTAAAGGGAAAATGCTTTCTGCTACAAAAAAATGAAATTGAATCCACAAACCTTTTGTGAGCAGTTTCATGCCAGAAATATTTTCTTTCAACAGTCTAAATCCACCAATCAATAGAAGTGTGCAGCTAGTTAACACTTGGGACACCATCAATGTTTCCATGCTGTCACAAGCATGAGACTGTTCAGTTCAGTTCAGTTATTATTTTTATTGTGCCAAATCCCAACAACAGTTGCCTCACGGCACTTATTATTGTAAGGTTAAAGCCCCGCAATAATACAGAGAAAGCACCAACAATCAGATGACTCCCTATGTGCAAATATTTGGCGGCAGTGGGAAGGAAAACCTCCCCTTTAAACAGAACGAAACTGAATGAACCAGGCTCGGTGAGGGGCAGCCATCTGCTATGACTGGTTGGGTGTGAGGGGAGGAAGATTCAGAAACAGACCCTTCTATTGTGATTTTCACACATAACGTTCTGAAGATGAGTTTCATTTAATTCCCTTAGATTATTGATTATATAAGTGGGCACACTATAATATAAATTGCACTAGAGAGCAGAGGAAAAAGTCACATTTGCCACAATCCAGCTCAGTGGCAACATATATCATTATTAGGTAAATATTCCTACCGCCAGGTAGACTTACCCAAGAGTCACAGAGGTATTTACCCAGGCTAAAAAAATACATATTTTATTTTTTGATTAACATAACTTACTAAACACATTCTCATAACTTCTTCATCTGGTTTACAATTACAGAAGAAGCAGGGACCTCTGAGGCTCGTCCGGGACTTCTGCGGCCTACGCCTGTGTGTCCCATCATTGTAAAGCCGGAGATTGATGTAGAGGTAAGAGTAAAGTAAAAGAATGGGGATTGTAAGCCACCAGGAGGAGTACTGATTCATCCTTCAAAAGTTTAAAACAATCCGTTTTGATTGGAACTTGCTCCTATGTTGGCTCACCTGCCAAGAGAGGACACACATTCAGTAAATTACTTGTTGGACTGGTTAAAATGATCTTTATCTGCATGCAATTTTTGACAAATTCACATTTAACAGGTTACCAGGCTAAGTGCTTTATCCCTCTAGACAAGCCATGTATCTAATAAAACATAACAAACATGTTTGATCAACTTTTGAACCTTATCACCATTGGCTTGGTTATTTGTGTTGTTCACAGCTCATTGAAGCTTCAGCAACAACTTAGGTAACGTCTCGCTTCTTACTGCTGTATGTCTCTTTTTCAGTTTCTCATCACATTCATGACGCATGCTGTTCAAGTTTGTGCACACTTTAATTTGAATTCACATCTCTTGTACTTTTACGTAACTCAGGACACTAATATTTTTTTTACCCACATGTGATCACATCTAATATCTTCTATGCTTCCATTGTTTGAAACAGTACTGATGTCCACTGTTGTGCTGCGATGTATTGTTAGCTTTCTTTATGTGGAAATGGTGCTAATATTTGTGCTAGATTGCACACAGTGGTGCACAAAAAAGGAAAACTGAACCACTGAAAACTGAACCACTGTAACCATGCTGATATCTTCAAAGGAAGCGATTAAAAAATAAAATAAAATAAAGAAAATTCAGGAATATAAAGAAAAGCATATTGTGTATATTGCGCATTCATGTGGGATAATAATAATAAAAAAGATTTCCCCCAGTGGGAAGTCATTCTTCTGAGATTGTAGTGCTCCTGTGCCTTTAAGTCTGAATACGGAACCAATATGGATGATACAAAAATGTGTTTTATTTCATTGCTTGGAGTTTTTAAACATGTTCATGAAATCTTCAAGTATCTTATCATTAAAACCCGCTTTATGAGGTATACTTTCTGCAAATATCTAATCAGTTAATCACATAGCAGCAACACAACTTAGGCATGTACACAAGATGGTCAAGATGTTCTGCTTAAGCATCAGAATGGGGAGGGGGGAGCCACCCTGAATGTAGCATGGTTGTTGATGGTATTTCAGAGAACTGCTGATTTTCATGGATTTTCCAACATAACCATTTCTAGGGATTTTAGAGATTGATCAGAAAAAGAGAAACTATCCAGTGATAATGCAAATAACCACTCTTTACAACCAAGGCATGCACAAAACACCTGAATGGACAGTGCATTGAATCTTGAAGCAGATGGTCTACAGCAGCAGTAGACCGCACCAGGTGCCGCATATGTCAGCTAACAATGACAGAAACAGGAAACTGAGAGAAACCTGGACAAATGTTGTCAGGTCTACTGTTGTTGTTTATGCCAAAATGTGCCATAAACAACATGAAAGCATCCTGCCCTGTATCATCAGCTCAGCTGGTGGTGATGGTCCTGCAGTGTTGTGGGGAACATTGTCTTGGGTCCTTTGACACCAATTATGCATCTTTTCTACACCACAGCCACAACTGGTTTCTTGAACACAACAACGAGTTCACTGTACTGTAATAGTCAACAGTCCAGCAGAGCACCTTTGGGATGTGGTGGAACAGCAAGATTCATGTAATGGATCTGTGATGCTATCGTGTCAATATGGATGAAAATTTCCGAGGAATGTTTCCAGCACCTTTTTGAATATATGGCATGAAGAATTAGGGTAGTTCTAAAGGCAAAAGGAGGTATACCTAATAAAGTGGTCAGTGGGTATATATTCATCTGACTTGCTGCACAATTAGCATGAAGACTGAAAACATGGCAATGGAGCAAAAATGCTTCTGTGGAAATCGATATACCAGCTTCCATAATAACTGTGTATTTTAGAAGGGAAAGTTTAATTAGTTCTGCATAACATAAAAAAATTCTCACACTCCACCTCCTAACAGAATAACATGATAACGTGTGATCTGATATTAATATCTCACAATACTACAAAAGTGTCTGTTACGCTGTCCTGGCTCATTCTCACGTTTCACCTCAGTGATCACATGCATGCTTTTTCCTTTTAGCAGAACATTAAAAAAACCCCACAAATAAATAAAGGTGAACATCATTTCCCATCATTCCTTGTATCATTCCGTAGGTTTTGAGAATCTGGGCTTTATAATTCCCAACAAACTCATACCCCAACTTTTGTATAATACATTAAAGTTACACAAAGGCATTAAAACACTGATCTCATTAGCACTCCTTTATTTGAATTGATGGTTTCCCTGAAGCTTTTTAGTCATAGATTGTTGGTCTACAAAGTGATCTTAAATGATTCAGCTGCACATTTTACAAAAAATCAACAATAAAATTCTTTTAAGTCAAATTAAAAACCTTCTTGGAAAGTAGAATCCATTTTTTGGATTAACTGAACAAATATTGCATTATACACAATTATATGATTTTTGTGAAATAGAAGAATCTAGCTACTTTCTGCTGACTAAAACCCACCTGCCCTATCTCAGCTGTTACTGTTTTCATATTTTATGTGTCCTTTTGCATATGTTCTTCTTGGTGCTGTTTTTCTTGTCTGTCTTTTGGTTTTATATTGCAATGATTTCATCTCAATATGACCTTGAATGTTTGTCAGGGCAGCCTCATAGCAGGGAAAACTCCTTTTCCATTATTTGCTAATGGCTATTTTCCTTTTTTGAATAAAATCCTGTTAAAATGTAAATAAGTATTTTTAGGCATTACATTTGGTCCAGTCCCTGCTGTTCAAACAGCCACCCTCACTTCAGTATGTGTAAACGTGGGAAAACTTGAGGAGAAAATAATTAAGAAAATTGCACCGATCCAATTTTCTTCTCCTTTGGATTCACTTGTGCCGTGTGGAGTTCACTTAAAGGAAGGAATATTTAAACTACATTCGTTGTTTTGCCCTCCTGGGAGGGAAATTTGAGGGAAGGAGATTTTTTCCCCCATAATTTTAAAAAAAGATTCCTGTCCACCTCTTCATACTGCTCATGAATTGTTTGCATTTCCTCACAGCTAAAACTTCAGCATGAGTTCCTTTTCACAGAAAAGCATTAGTATGCAGTATAATGCTTTTCTTCCCTCAGCGTGCAATGTTAATGTGGAATACAAATGTTCCTCCTTTGTCTCCTAGCTATCACTGTTGTCTTGCTGTTTTACTTCAGCAGATCGCAGCTCACCCGTCTGGTCCCTTTGTCCCACCCAACCAAGAGCTTCCATCTGACGATGGCACGCTGTCCGCTCACACTGTATTCCCAGGTGAACAGTTTCCTTCTATGTCTTCCCAAACCACACATCAAACTAATTCATCCTTTGTACTCTGTGCCAGCGAATCAGTCCAGCCAAATAAGTCACAGCCTTTACCCAGACTCCACTGTGAATTAGGCAACCAGACGTCTGAGGAGCGCGTAGACAGTAGTCCCTCTACGCCGCCGCCTGCCTCACATCCTTTTCTGCAACGAGACTCCAAACCCAGATCAGACATCTCCCAGACTGGCAGAGAGGAAATCCCTTTAGAAGCATCTTGCATGTGTCTTCCTGCCACAGAGACAACAACAGGAGAGGATGGAGCTGGAGAAAAACCAGCCAGTCATCCTTGCCTTGAACTGCCTGCTGAGCGTGCCTGTACTCCCAGTGTGACACAGGGCTTTGAGCGAGACGTTGCTGTGGGAATGAGCGAACCTGTTGAAGGATTATCAGAAAGTTCCAGCAGGTCTGCAGCAAATCATGAAGCCAGTACGCTTGCACTTTTGTCTCCCGTGGCTGAGACTCAGACATCTCTGAAAGCAGAAGGTGAAGCTCTACCATCACCCGAGCTTCCAGAGAACACCTCAGTGAGTACAGGTGTCACTGAGGTGAGTGAAAACGTAACTCAGTCTGTCTCAGCCTTGGAAGAGAAGGAAGAAGCTGCACATATTTCCCCCGATACGTCATTAGAGAATGAACCAAGCACAGCGTCAGAGTTTTCCGAGCCCCAGTCTGAGCATAACAGAAACAGGAATCTTCTGCCATCTGTCATATTTCTGAGTGGAGTTGTCTCCCTCTCGATAGTGTTGCAGGAACCCACTGCCCTCTTCCTAATTGGACTAATTTTCATTTTGTGCCGTTTGTGATTTTGCCCCAAATCTTCTGTCAAGCTAAGTGCCTTTTCATGGTTTTAAAATAAGCCATCAAGCTAAGCAACATGCACACAAAGTCCTCTTGAAGTTATGCTTATTTTATGCAAAGTCAAATAGAAGGAGAAAGTAATTATGGCGATATTTTCGTACACATTGTGTTTTCTATAGATATAATAATAATCACCCCATTTGTACAACATTGTGAACCTAGTATTAAAGCACAGTGTAGTATTAGAGCTGTTTTGTAAGTGATCACTAATCACTAACCTTTTCTTGTCATGTGGAGAGTCTCTGTGGTGTTATGTTCTAGTTTATTTAGTCACTATCACAATGCACTTTCACTGTTGTCAATGTAGCAAAGCCTGTTGTTTAAGGACTTTGACTTTTGTGAATTTCAAGTCGTTATCGCTTCAAAAACGAAACAAAAGAACAACAGAAAGATTACCCTAGTGGTAAATATAAGAGACTTACTATAAAAATGGGATTTTGTTTACAAAATGCAAAAGAAAAACATGGTCATGTGTGTGTGTTTTTGCCTTAATACTTAGTGAAAACAAGATGGAAATGGTAGCCGCTTGAGCGACAGCAAAACAAGTGGAAAACTGTTCACCTCACCGTGGCACTTTTCATTTCACAGGTCTTCCTTCTTGCTCGTAAATGCATATTATTCTTGTTGTAGCGCAGCACTCAGCTCGTAACATAATAGACAATCTCACAGACAGACGGAGGCACTGATTGATACGTTTGGAGTGGTGAAAGTTTTTGCAGTGTATTGCCATTAAACATGGTCTCATATCCTGTACCACTTTGTGTCTTTGCTTATCTGTGTTTTTCTTTTCATGCAGTCTGCAGAACAAACACGAACAACACGACAGCTTTATGCACAGTAATGACACTGCGGTGCAGAACAGATCGCATTGAAGGCACTGACACACCTTTAAAATAACATCAGAGCCTTCAGCGCCTCCACAACTCGAGCGTGTTCAGCTTTGCTTGAAGTGGAAATACACAGACAGCAACATGAGCTGCGGATAGAAGCCAAAGGTCAGGCATTGCACTGAAGTCATGGCAGCTTAAGATGAGCTCAGTGTTTGAAGGCTGAAAATTCTCTGGAAATCTCCTCGGCTGTTATACGATAAGACGGCACCTCTCGTCAGGTCTACCTCTTCTTATATTTAGGACTTAGTCTTAATATTTTATCTTCATTTTTGGCCAAATAAAGCTTTAATAACTTTAAACTTTTGATCCTTGGATGTTAGGCACTCTGTGGATTATATGCAGATTACGCATTAGCCTTAAAACAGACGTATTCATCCAAGCACATTTGTATTTTGCAGACTTTTGCAGGGAAAATAGCAGGAGTGACTAATTTGTGTGGTGGTCACACACATGCAGGGTGGAAAACATTAAAAATTTAGGCAATCTGAAAGCTGTCCCAAGCAGGATAACTGGTGTGAATTTTATAAGACCCACCCTTTGGAATAATTACTGTTTTTTTCAGGTAGTCCATGTTAAGCAGTGATTTCAAAAGGAGATCTGCGAGCGCTGTGGCAATATTAAGAAACAGCAGATAGAAGGGCATCGTTTTCCACCCAGGGTGTGGCGTCACCCTCAGCTTGTTTGAACAGAGGTATTTCATCACGAGAAGCAATTGCAACAGCAGGAGTACCAGCTTTTATTTAAATATTGTCTGTGACAGTGAAATCCTCCAAGACAAGACAAATCGGATTTTCCATAATACCCCTCCTTTAACTTGTCATTGTACTCCTCCAAGCGTGGCCTGTGAATGTTTATTGGTTTTATCAGGTCCATCACAGTTATCATTTCACACATATTTGCCCGTTTAGTCCTTTTTAAATTTTTTTTGTTCAGACGTTTCCATTTCCCAGATCCACAGATTTCGTTAAACCCCCTCAAAACATTTATTAAATGGAGGATAAAAACAAATGAAAAGAAATGCTTCGATGTTCAGTATTGTGCACTTATTTTTAGGCTGTACGCCTAAAGCTGTGAGCCTCTAATATATAGTTGTCATTATTATTGACTGTTGTCCTTCAGAAGGCTTTTTAATATCATGCATCAGTGTTGTGAAAACATTTGAGCTTCTTTTCAACCAAAGGATCCATGATCCTAACACTTATAATAACTGTATTTCATGTCACCTCTGTTTAATATCAAAGAAAGTTAATAAGCCTCATTAAATGGATACAAAAATTCTAATTTATCATTTTCATTCGGCTTTGGTTTACTTGTACACTGGTGTTCAAAGACCCAGAACTTTATTCTGTAACAGATGATGGCATCTTATGGCATCTGCCATTGCCAGAAAGAAACAGGAGGCCTTTTGTGACCTTCAGGTGGCCTTAATGTTTTACGTTTGGAAACACAAACTATCAGTTAAATATCTAACCTCAGCATTGCGCTGCTGTCAATGTTCAACTAAGCACTGTTTGTGCCTGGTGAACATTTAGTTCTGTTTATATGTTTGAAATGACAAACTGAAGCTTCTGATTACATTCATCTACATGCTGCGTTAGATTAAAGCTCATTATAATATTAGCTAGCTTTGCCTTCATAATTTAATTCCTATTTTGTTTTAGCTGATGCACTTTTCTTTAAACACTGGGGTATTTCACATGGTTTTAACCTGTTGATTTTGTTTGTTTTGTAATACAACTAAATAAAGTAATATAAATTAAAGGTTTTATGTCAAAAATATTTGACATGTATTTCACATTTAGTATAATCAGCTTACATAGTTTGGCTGGTTAGCGTGTTACCATTTTCAAAGGGCAGTTGATTTCACAATAAAATCTGGGACACTCATTGTGAGGCTAAAAACTCAAATTGTTGTATTAATGATAATCAAATTATTTATTTGTATATTTATATTCAAACAGTAATGCTAACAAGGTCCTAAAGACAGATAATTAGATTTCATGCAGTAACATGTAAAACTCTTTTTTTAAAACTTAAACCTAAGTAGCTCATCATTACCATGAATGATGTAGAAACAAAAAAGCAGAATATACATTAGTAAAACTAACTAACATGTTAAACTGTGCATCCCAGAGTGAGAACTCTTGTTAATAATAAAAAATAAATAAATAATGGTGAAACGTGTTTTTTCCCAGCCGTAGTCGAGCATATATTTTTAACTGCAGATATTTCGTAAACAGAGGTGTATCCAGAAGGGGGTATGGGGTGGCACCAGCTATGACTGAAACTTCAGTTTAAAACCTTTCTCAGACATTTGAGTTAGTAAGTTGAACTTTTGCAATACCTGACTCAAAATTTTGACATAACAGCCAAAATTTTAACTCATGAGTGGCAATTTCAAGCTTCCATACAATAGAGCATGATTTTCAGCTCCTAAAAATAAAACTAGGAGCGCAAACAACCAGAAACCGCAGTAAAAGCCTGGCAGATCCAGGAGGATATGATGCATTAGGTGATATTCATGGATTCTGTACTTCAGACAGTTCTTGACTGGAAATTATTTTCCATCAATTATTAAAACAGTCCTTGTATTTAAAATTATGATAATTTGTCTAATTACTTTTGGTCCATTGTAAATGGAGGAAAATGCATTAAAATGGCTTTAATTACTAAACAGGGGCGACTGTGGCTCAGGGGTTTGGGAAGCGTATCTGTAACCGGAAGGTCGCCGGTTCGATCCCAGGCTCTCTGCCCTGGTTGTTGTGTTCTTGGGCAAGACACTTTACCCTGCTGCCTACTGGTGTGGGCCAGAGGGGCCGATGGCGCGATATGGCAGCCTCGTTTCTGTCAGTCTGCCCCAGGGCAGCTGTGGCTACAACCGTAGCTTGCCTCCACCAGTGTGTGAATGAATAGTGGCATTGTAAAGCGCTTTGGGTGCCTTGAAAAGCGCTATATAAATCCAATCTATTATTAGTTAACAGATATGTGAGGGGCGGGAGCATGGGGTGGATGAGCTGAAATATAATTTGCCTTGAAACATAGTACTAGTTACTGCTAATCTTACATCACCACTGGATGAGCGCATGGATAGGAACAGTAGAAATGTAACTAAATTCATTTCCTCAAGTACTTTACTAAGGTGTAGGTTTAATGTAAAGTATTAAATCTTTAGTTTAGAATTATTCTGCAGATTAACTGCATTATTATAGATCAACCTACCCTGCAATATATAAGTATTGAAAATAATCAACAGCTGGAACATTAAAGAGAAATATATGTACACACATACATGGATCAATAATAGTGATCATAGTGAGTATGCTTACTTTAGCCTACTCAGTATTTAGAATATATATATATTTTGATTAAAAAGCTTGCACGCTATAACCACTTAAGTAGGATTGCAGCATTTATTTAATAAAAAGTCTAAAGTCTTTTCCCCCCACTTTGATAAAAGAAATTATCAAACACAAAATTATATTTACAGTCTTGTGCAGCATCATGGGTCACATAACACAGTCTTGTTCATTCACATATTGTACACCTACCAGCATCAGCGTAACTTTGTGCTGAACATTGGGGGGGGGGGGGGGGGGGGGGTCAAGATCTCTGTCTAAATAAATAAATAAATCTGGGTAAATTCCCAGATGATTAAACATGAAACTATTTTGCTGGTAATACCTGAAATGAGTAAAGAAAATCAACAGCCTATTTATGCAGAATAATTCATAATTTCATGGGGGGGTGGGGGTGGGGGGGGCTTATTTTGATTGGGTCTGATTATTGGGGGGATCATAACCCCCCTAACCCCCCTGGAAATTATGCCCCTGGTGTCCATTGTTTTCACCCCAGATGGCAGATGGCTGTCCCTCCCTGAGTCTCGTTCTGCTGGAGGTTTCTTCTTATTAAAAGGGAGTTTTTCCTTCCCACTGTCGCCAAAGTGCTTGCTCAAAGGGGGTCATATGATTGCTGGAGTTTCATCTGTTTATTTTGTATTATTGTAGGATTTTTGCCTTAAAATATAAGGCACCTCGAATCAATTGTGTGTGCTCGTTCTGGTGATGTTTTTAGGTTCTTGCAGAACTTTAAATGAGATGTTTTTCCACTTTCAAAAAGGAGGCCCAATATTCTTCCAGAGCCCCCAGAATTCCTTGGACCCCGTCAGGCCCATGTGTTCCAGTCAACCCAGTTTGTCACCGAGGACAGGAGCACCAGTGTAAGACGTAGCTAGTTGACAGGTGGAGCTCCTCAGTGCACCCATACTGGACAAAACTGGCACGTCATTCAGAGAACATCACTTTCAAGTTATTGGGCCCACAGTACTGCACAGGTCCGCCTCTGTCTCCCTCCCTCCTTCCCTCCCTGCCTCCCTCCCCCTCTCTCTCTCTCCCTCCCGCTCTCTCTCTCTCCGAATAAAACCGACGGTTTCCGCGAATGTGCGAGCTGCCTCCTTGCAAGCAGCCATAATTGGGATTATTCAGGAATAATTCGCCTAATCCAGCCGTGCTGTTTTTGTTTTTGTTTTTCCTATTTTTTTTTCCATTTGATTTCGGCAGCGTCTGCGATGTGAAGCCCTCTGTGCCGTCGCTGGATTTGTCCAAAAATCATGTATTTGTTCTGCCACGGAGGCTTTTATTTTGGACCATTAAGATGTAGTCCACCTTCGCTGGACAGCAAAACAAAGACTGCATAATAACAGTTCAGGGTAAATACATCGCCTTTTACGCCGAAAGATGGGGAAAAGAGACGTATCGCGGCTGTTGTCTGTGTGGACTAATTGTCCTGGTGCCACTAGTCAATATAAACGCCAAGACGATTCATTTAGGGGATGCGCGATCTTTTTTTCCTCTCTAACGTTTGTGGGTGGGTTATTATAAGCATTGAAAATCTGACATCATTTGGATATATGAACAGAGCAAGATATGTTATTTTTCCACCGCGTGTGTTTCTAGGCTTCTGGAAACCCATCCTCGACGTGATGCAACATAAAATCTGTTTTCTCGGATGATATTCAGACACCAAATGAGCACCTTCTTCTCCATGAAAATGTAAAAGGGTGGCGGTGGATTTTTTTTGTGTGTGTGTGAGAGAGTGTTTTTTGTATGCATATCTTTTAAATGTGGCTTTACATCAGTCCTCATCCTGGATTTTTTTTTTTTGATCAGCTGTTGATTATTAGGTAGCCTCTGCCCGTCTTATGTTTATTAAATGTTGCTCAGTTCGCTTTCCTCGCGATGGATTTATGCATAACAGGTGTTGTTTGAGCCTGAGATCACACAGCAAGACCATGCAGCTTTATTATGTGCTTTTCTCTCCATTTAACGAACACTGAAGCAAAGCGACTGGGATCCCTTTTTTTTTTTTTTTTTTTTTTTTTACCGTGAGGAAAGAAAGGATGCAAAAATGAAGGGATGAAAGGTAGGTTATTATCTCTCTCCCCCTCTCTTTCCATCTCTTTATCGCTCTCTCTCTCTCAGTCACACACACACATACACCCACACACTCACAATAAAAAAAAAAAATGATGGTGATTTTGACACCTGTTCATGTGTTTTTCACTCCACCCTGTGTTTCAGGCCTAGCTGCCATGGCAGCCATTTAATCAGGTGAAATGATATTTGTCAAGGTGGCAGAGAGCTGCTATGATTGAAAAAAGAATAAAGAAAAGAAAACAAGCTTACAGTTATGGCAAATCGTATTGGGTGTCATGGCCTACATAGACAAGGCCCACCCATACAAGCAGCACGACTGAGTATTGTTATCATCCTCTACCCACAAATGAGTTTGCAGGTCTCAGATTTGGTTTATATTTGATTTTTCATTCCCAGAATAAGGTTTACGTTTCCTTGCTTCAACACTGATGTCTGCCCGTGGTGATGGCAACAGTGGTTTTATCACCCTGTTGAGTAACATAACACATTTCACTCACACACACACACACACACACACACACACAGGCCTTCGGTAAAAACCCAAATGGCTCCGTGCTCTGCCATTATATTTGTTATGTGCTTTGAATGATACTGATTACACCCTCTGCTCTTTAACCGACTGTCACGCATACACGCATGCAGAGAGAAAGCAGAAAATGTTCTTTGCTCATTTACAACATCCCTGTTTGTTGGACATGCCCAGTGTCGGTTGTACTGTGTCTGCTCCAGCCCACCCCCCACCGTACACCCCCATGCATTCACTCAAACACCCACACTTGCACAAAGTATGTGAGCTGTTGTATCTTAGCAACGAGCAAGGTAATTACTGAGAGAGCCAAGGAGCTGGCATGCTGTAGAGCTGCTGATCTGATCCCAGCCTTAGAGAAACAGGAAGGCAGATATTTCCACTGTGTTGCCCAACACAGCACTTCTATATTCACTGTGTTTAAATGTAAGCTTTGCTTCAATTTAGTGGCGAGCGTGTTCGACCTAACGAGCAGGTCAGACGTGCTGTTTTTCGTTCCTCAAAATGTGTGTGTGTCTCTGTTCGCAGGTGGCGAGGTTGTGGACAAAGAGGAAAGATGATTCTGTCTTGTAGAAAAGATCCTTTCGGCCTCTCCTTGTAAAGACGAGAGAGCCGTGGGAGACGACGGCTGTAGGAGGATCTGTACTGTTTTTAAAGGGGCCCAAACCAGGCAGGCTCTTGTGGAAGGGGAAAGAATGGCTAACCAGAGCTTTGCCATCGATGGCCCTGGCAGTTTGCTGGCTGTGCTGGCCTCTCAGAGTGGACTAGCAAGGGGCGGCAGCAGCAGTGACAGCAGCAACAACAATGGAGGAATCTCTGCCACAGATGTGTCTGCCTACTTTAAGCTGGTCTTCTTGGGGTTGATCATCTGTGTCAGTCTTGTAGGCAACCTCTTGGTCTCCCTGCTGGTCCTGCGAGACAGGACGCTTCACAAGGCTCCCTATTTCTTTCTTCTGGACCTGTGCCTGGCCGATGCAGTTCGCTCTGCTGCCTGCTTCCCCTTTGTGCTGGTTTCCGTCCACAACAGCTCGGCCTGGACTTACAGTGCCTTGAGTTGTAAAGTTGTGGCTTTTATGGCTGTGCTGTTTTGCTTTCACGCTGCCTTCATGCTGTTTTGTGTGGCTGTCACTCGCTACCTTGCCATTGCCCACCACCGATTTTACGCCAAACGCATGACCATCTGGACCTGTGCCGCCATCATATGCATGGTGTGGACTCTGGCAGTCGCCATGGCGTTCCCACCCGTCTTTGACGTGGGGACTTATAAGTTCATTCGTGATGAGGATCAGTGCATTTTTGAACACCGCTACCTGAAGACCAACGACACCCTGGGTTTCATGCTCATGCTGGCTGTGGTGGTCCTGGCTACTCATGGCTTCTACGCCAAGCTGCTGCTGTTTGAATACAGGCACCGCAAGATGAAACCTGTCCAGCTGGTGCCCGCTATCAGCCAGAACTGGACCTTCCACGGTCCCGGGGCCACAGGTCAAGCTGCAGCTAACTGGATCGCAGGGTTCGGTCGTGGTCCCATGCCACCTACTCTGTTGGGCATCAGGCAAAATTTACACAATCAGCACCGGCGGCTGCTCGGGATGGAGGAGGTGCGATCAGAGAGGAGGCTGGGCAGGATGTTCTACACCATCACCCTGCTTTTTCTGGTCCTCTGGGCACCGTACATCGTGGCGTGCTTCTGGAGGGTGTTCGTAAAGTCCTGCACCATCCCTCATAGGTACCTTTCCATCACAGTGTGGATGAGCTTCGCCCAGGCCGGAGTGAACCCCATCTTCTGCCTCCTGCTGAACGAGGACCTGAGGAAAGTGCTGAGAGCTCATCTGCCTACTTACTGGAGGACTAAACAACACCTGCCCCAGGATGAGGCCTACTGCATCATGTGAGATTAAAAATGAGCCTAAAGAGGGGGATGTTTCACGTTTTAAGGGGGAATTTGGAGAGCAGAAGGGTTGCAATGCACCTTGCTTAAGTGTCAGTGTCTGTTTTGTTGTTTTGCACAACAAAATCCAAATTTTGCTAACAAATGCAGGCACAGTGCCGATATCTGAAGAATGTTTATATGTGAAAAAATGTGTGAGTTGCAAAGGTTTGGATAGGGCAGTAGAAACGCCCTGGTAACACTTTAAGGGTGTGCACCGCTGATGACGGACTATATAATTAATAAATTGGAAAGATCACAACAATCACCGCTCCAGCTAAGTGTGTCAGATGCCATTTTAAAATAACGTTGCCTTATTTCAGAGGGACACGCCCCAGAGCTTTCAGCTGAGAATGCGTTTCTGTGTCACATAAGGCACAAAACAGACACAGAGAGGCTTGAAATCCTTGAAGAAATGTGCCGTGGACTGTGAATAGAAAGTGTTGATCAGAGCGTTACTAACTCTGAAACACATCAAGGAACTCAAAGGGTCTAAATGGATTGATAGACCACCCTGGACGCCTTTTCATGTATTTCAAAAAGAGACTGCAGAATATCAAGTGGACTCAATAACCTTGGATACATTTAAATAGCTGTTGTGATCCCAGAAGCCCCTAACATGCTTGATTTTTTTGGACTTGATTTAGGGCGTGTCAGGTTTCTTTGTATCATAAAAAAAAAATTGCCTGTTTTCCTTTATTTGTAAACAATACATGTTAAGCAGATGACACTATTTTGAAATATGACTTGATTTCATATTGTATAGACCGTACAGGAATCTATATTCCTGTTTGTGTGTTTTTATAGAGCATTTGTGTGTATGTGTGTGAAAAAGAAAAAAAAAAAGGCAGAAAGAAAAAAAAATGCAGAGGGAAGTGGAAGGAGACAGAAAGAAATAATGATGATAGAAAAGGTTCCAGTAACACTGAGTCAATATGAAAGCAGCCTCATCTTGTGGTCTCAAAATCATGGAAAATTGAGCAATCTCATCATATGGAAATTTATCCTTCAAATGGATTTTTAAGCTGGATTTTTAATGCTAATGTGCAAGCAATTGTGAAATACAGATGGATAATGAAAAAAAGGGAGACAGAATAATTAGAAAACAACAGTTGTACATTGAAAACAGGCCATAGGATTTAATGACTTGAATGATGATGTATATTACGTTATTTGGAAAAAAAAAAAAAAAACATTAGGAAGTGTACATTTATTTGCAAATGACGATCTTGGGAATGTTTTAAAGTGCTGTTTTGCTCTCACCAGAATACAAAAAAAAAAGAGAAAATGAAGTGGCACTTAATTTGAATGAAACTTGAATGTTACCGTGCCATCTTATATCCCCCCCCCACCCCCGAACATTAAAGCCAGCACTTGAGTGTCTGGATCACAGTATGTTCAAAATCCAAACATCTTCAGGTTGTATACGACCCCCAATCTGTGTGGTGTATGAAAACTGGCAATGAATACAATGAATTGTCTCTCCAAATTACAATTCATGTGACACAAATGTCTGACCTACGATATGTTAGGCATAGATATACACGTGCAGTCAATTTTTTTTAAATGTGGACACTTGCACAGCATACTGTACTAAGCATGCATTCCACTGCATTTCATAGATTCAAAACTGGGGATTACAACTTGTACAGATGTTGTTATGGAAAGAAAAAGTGAAAAGTGAACAGAGGTCCATAATTTTTACGTCTGGCATTCCCTCGCGAGATGATATTCTGTAACTGTACAGTTTAACTGAGTTGGTTCTTTTGCCCACTCATCAATAAAGACTCTACTTTTGATGCATTCTGATTTATGACCTGTCTCGATTGCGACACGGGCCCCGTGGACAGCACTTTACACAAAATAGGCCACTTAACAGTTTGTGCAGCACAAATTGCACCCTGTGTCCATTGTTGTTCTCGAACACATACAAAAAAGCTGAATTTATGACACATCGGTCTATCATTGTACACTTCACTGGATGAAATGAAAAAGTCATCCCCTCCACTGAGCACTGATCAACAATCACTATACAGTCAAAAAATTTTGTGATTTTCTTCTCCAGTAGCATTTCAGACCTGTGGAGACAGGTGTCACACAAAAAAAAGAACTGAAAACATAAAATATATGGACAAAAGTACCAGCCCACCTACACGTCACACCTGCAGGAGCTTCTCAGCCACGAAAACCAAAAACCATGAAGCTCCTGGTGCACAGTTTTAATGCCAGAGAGGGTTTGTAACTCAAAATGGGACTGAAAACACCTGATAGGCCCATAAAGTGCATCAGTGAATGATGATGTGGATGATGCTTCATAAAAAGGCAGCTTAAATGCTCATTTCCACCTCCATATGTTTATTCAAAGCCGCTTCTGGAGAAGCTTTGAATGATTTAGTGTTAGAAATAATCCCTATTTATCTTATACTTGGTTCATCATCTTGGTGACATCACAGAGAGCCAAAGGTAGCAGAAATGTAAGAAAGAGAGCATTTAGATCAGTTGAAGCCTGAGCTTTTGGATCACAGACATTACGTGCAAATATGCTACCCCTATCCTTGACGCTAATATGAGCGTCTTCTATTGTAACAGTGCATAAATGCAGAAAATAAGGAAAAACCTAACTGGCCTTTTTGAATATAATGAAAAATTCCTGCAATAAAACCAAAGGTCACGTTATGCAACTCTAGGATGTTCATAAGGTCACAATAAACTATTGTTTATACCAGACGAAGCTAATCTTTAAGGTTCAAAGTGTACTCAACTGAATGAATGAAATGGATCCATTTGAAAGTGGAATACTGTGTTATTTTCTTTTATACTAATGGTCATGCACAGGAGTAACCTCTGGATATGATGGGTTGCAGTAATTTCATAATCATTAGTATTTCTGTATTGGTTAGATTGTATGGTGTATTCTAAGAGATAACAATTAATACAGCAGAAAACTGAAAAAACGGCCGCTGTATAAATTATGTAAATTAAAAGTAGCTTTTTCTTTCACCTACCGTTTTCAAGTGGCAGCTGTTGAATCTTTTGTGCAAACTGCAGAAAGGGTTTTAAGGGGTATCTAATCCCTCAAAAGATTTTATATTTTAAAATAGGCAGAATTAGTGCTCATGTTAAGATATTTGGATCAATATCTCTACAAGTATCAGGATCCTAAACGAATAGTAGACATACGATCATAGAAAATAATTTTGGATATACTTTATGGTTAACTCCTCTGCAGGATAAGAAACATCAATGTAGTGTAAAAAAAAACCCAGCTCATACAGATTCCACATGTACAGCAAGCCTTATGCAACAGAAGTGCTTCTGACACGTTAAAAGAAAATGGATGGCTTGGAAGAAAAATACTTCATTGTTGTAATTAGGACATGATTGAAATCCAGTCACTGTGTGGTTATGTAATGTCTTGATAAACAATTAGCCTATATTTTAAATTTGAATGAGAGATAATTTCCTTTGTCTTAATTGCTGTGCTCAAGCTGATGAAAAGGATGGTTCTATAGTGAGCAGCATCAATTGTGTGAACGCCCTCTAAATAGTCCAGGTTTAACAGGTTGCATCCAACTGTGCCTCTCTGTCTCCCCAGAACTGATGCTGAAGATTCATCTAAGCGCTTATTTTTAGTTTTATTCCCACTTCTCTCCAAGATTCACAACAACATAGGCGGTATTACTCATTTGTGAAAGCTCACCCCCGCCCGCTGTACGTTCTGAGGATGCAGAGTGCTGCATAGGCCTTGTTGCACTGTCCTATCAGAAAACATGTGGTCACGCGGGTGAAGTTTTGTGTTGACCTCATAGACAATTCTCTTTTTTTTTGTTTGTTTGTTTTTGATCAGCACCTATCATGGCTGCTTCAAACAAAGCCGGCGTTCCTTCCTTGCAGTGTATCCAAACTTGCATGTCGCAAACTCCTTACCAACCTTGAGAAGAATGTAATCGTGTGAAAGTGCTGTGCTGGAAATTTTGAAACTACAGGTTCCTTTGAACGCTGTGCTTTTCAATTACTTTAATTCAATCTCTTTTTCACTTGGTAATTTCTTTCTTTTCTCTGCACTGTGTAGAGACTGCAATGCAAACTGCAGTCACAATTTGTGAGCGCAGTGATTTCCAATGCAGGGGTGTGCAGTCATTTTAATATTATTTTTTCTAATAGTTCTTTTTACTGCAAATTCTATAATATTTTCCACCCATTTAAATTTTAGAAACATTATCTAAATTAAAATAAAAGCAACTAATGTTTAGTTAAACTAGCCACACAAAAATAATCAACAAGCGTGACACCACCATGGCCAGTGAGGCCATTCTAACCAGTCCTCTGACCTCACACAACCAACAAAGGCCTGTAAGTGTTGCTACACTTCCTCAGAAAAGACGAGTTAACTCCACTAAACACTGTTTTCAGTGGAGCTTAAATATTATGAGTCTTCAAGTTGTACATCTAAAGAGGGGGAAATTATTATTTAATCTCGTGTTGAATTTGTAAGTTTGCTCACTTACAAAGAAATGAACAGACTCTAATTATATGGTTGTTTCATTTTAATGGAGTGAAACAGAACATCAACCAAAAATTCAGTTTAGAACTTTTTCCGTAATGAGGATTTTTGGTTGATTTCTTGTGACTCCCCCCAAAAATCAAAATCAAAATCAAGCTACCATGAAAACTGGAGTTCATTTCTTTGTAAGTGAGCAAATTTACAAATTCATCAGGGGATCAAATAATTATGTCCCACACCAAATATAGCCGTCATGAGTGAGTGACTAAAAAAAAAGTATTTGGGATACAGATCAGTGTGATAAATGTTTCACAGGATGCTCAGAAGAATAACATCAGTTAAAGGATCAGAAAGAAAGAGGAAGTATTGACAAAAGCACTATATTGATAATGTGAGCAATTTGTGACAACTTACATAAAGGAACTTCCCTAATAACAGTACTCAGCAGTGCTTCAAATTCACTGCTAATATCAACATGCTAACATGGTGATCAGATTAAAAAGTGACAGCAGTTCTAGTGTTTAATTTGATGCCAAACTGGAACAAGATACACTCACTGGCCACTTGTTTGCTTATAGAACTGCCTTAATTCTTTGTAGCACAGATTCAACGAGATGCTGGAAGCTTTCCTCAGAGACTTTGGTCCACGTTGACATGATAGCATCACAGTGTAGATTTGTCAGCTGTGCATCCATGGTGTGAATCTCCTGTTCCACTACATGGCAGATGTCCTCTATTGGATTGAGATCTGGTGACTGTGAAACCAGTTTATGACAGTTTGAGCTTCGTGACATGGCGCTTTATGCTGCTGGAAGCAGTCGTCAGAAGATGAGTACAGCAGCAAAACTCGGTGTTGTCACGCTGTGTTGTTTAAACAATGCTCAGTTGTTGCTAAGAGGCCCAAAGTGTGCCAAGAAAATATTCCCCACACCAGACCACCACCTGCAGCAGCCTGAACCACTGACACAAGGCAGGGTGGATCCATGTTTTCATGCCGTTTACACCCAGTTCTGAGCCCAGTTGCAACAGCAATTGAGATTCATCAGACCAGGCAATGTTTTAGCAATCTTCTGTTACTCAATTTTGTTAATGCTATGCAAATTGTAGCCTCAGTTTCCCATTCTGAGCTGACAGGAGTGCCACCCAGTGTGGTCTTCTGCTATCTAGGCCATCTACTTCAAGGTTAGAAGTAGTGTGTGTTCAGCAGTGCTCTTCTACATACCTCAGTTGTAACGTGTTGTTATTTGAGTTACTGTTGCCTTTATCAACTCAAAGCAGGTTTTTTCACCCAGAGAACTGCCATTCACTGGATATTTTCTCTTTCTCACATGATTGTCTATAAAAGATGGCTGTGTGGGAAAAACCCAGCAGATCAGCAGTTTCTGAAATACCCAGACCAACCCATCTGGGACAAAAAACCACATTACGTCCAAAGTCGCTTGAATCATCTTTCTTCCCCATTTTGTTACACGTTTTGAACTTCAGCATGTCAGCTTGACTGTGTCTAAGTGTTACTGCCCTGTGATTGGCTGGTTAGAGATTTGCATTAACAATTAGTTGCCCAGGTGTATGTAATGGATTGGCTTATAAATATGGAACCATGGTTATCAAGAATCTGATTACATTTCTTATTAGATTAGCAAAAGAAAGAGGGCAATCACCAAAGTGAAAGTCATCCACAAGTGATACAAAATATTTAAGGTATAGAGATTTTTGAGATATTTCAATTCAATATCCAGTTTTATTTGTGTCAAATCACAACACCAGTCGCCTCAAGGCACTTCATATTGTAAAGTACAGTCCCCACAATAATACAAAGAAAACAGAAAACCCCAACAATGAAAAGAACACCGTTGGAGCAAGCACTTGGCGACAGTGAGAAGGGAAAAAAATCCCTTTTAACAGGAAGAAACCTCTGGCAGAACCAGCCGTCCCTCAGGGAGGGACAGCCACCTGCTGGGATCGATTTCACTCAGCATTAAGGCAGAATGCAAAATCAACCAAGATCAGAAAAGTCAAGATCACTGGATAGATTGCTATTCAGTAAAAAGGACTAGATGTTACAGTCCCCATGCATTATCAGGGACTGTAACATCTAGTCCTTTTTACTGAATAGCAATCTATCCAGTGCATTTTGCCACCAGATTGATGAACTATGTTATATTTTAGTCTTTAAGACCATGTTGGTAGGATGACCTTTATACCCAGAGAAGAATTTACCGCTCTCCATTAGGGCTGCCACAAACGGTTATTTTGATAGTCAACTAGTCACTGATTATTTTTGCGATTAGTCGACTAATCAGATCATCATCCATTGGAGGTAAAACGTACAGCTTATTGCACCAGCAGCATCTGCTCTTATATAACTATCATTAGCTTACAGCTTTAACTGTTTAAGGTATGTGCTAACTAAAAATAAAGACAAGATGATAGTTTATTAAATTTTAATGAAATTTGCAGATTGTTTCGGTGAAGTTTAAACTCCTTGCTATCTAAAATATAACAGGACACCGGAGTAAATTCTCGAGCATCTCACACTTCTGATGATCAGCTGTCTGCTTGACGTTTATTCAGCTGTGTAAAAACTATAACTTTAATCTCAGCCAAACCGATTTACTCAGGAACAAATGAAATACTAAAAAAAGCCAAACAATTACATTTTTAAGTTATCTAAGTGACTCATATATCATGTTTAACCTGAGTAGCGAAAGACGGCGGTGGGTTTGAAAAAGATTTGCCGGGAGTCCGGTGTTCTCACGGCTCTAGTTAGCCTAGCCCCCGGCTAGCTATCGAGCTAGTGGGTAACAGACGTCTCCGAAAACGTCGGAGCGCTTTTGAAAATATGCGGTGTCTTGATAAACTGAGCAGATATTTGAGGTTTACACAGCTACATTCTCGCCTGAAAATATGTTAAATGTTTATTTTGTGACCCAGAAAGAATAATAAGAGCAATATTAAAACTAACTAGCTGCCACCATTGTTGGAAACTGCGCTGGGCTGTGCTATGAATTCTGGGACGCTGCTTCTTCTTTTTCGGGGTTTAACGGCAGCTGGTATCCTTGTACATGCAGTGCTGCCATCTTCTGTTTCAGTCCGTTATTACACTCTTAAATCCTGCTACTTATTCCTGCGTTTTTCAGGATCTTACAAAGCTTCAAACGACGCGACTATTAAATCAGTCGTCGACGATTTTGATAGTCGACGTAATCGTGACTAGTCGACTAATCGTGGCAGCCCTACTCTCCATATACAATAAACCATCTCTGAACACCAGAAATGACTGTTCCAGTGTAGATCTTGAAGACCCACACTATGACTAATATTCTCCTACACTGTAGGTTTGACCACTTTACTACTCTGAGCACCTCTGGTATGCACATTTCCGTTTCCAATTATACCGAGATCCATGTATGCCATGAAAAAGGCAGCAAAGGCAACTGACATTTACAATAGTTTATTGTGGATTTGTGAAATAAATTAAATGAATCAGCAACCAGCTTGACCCGAGTATACACGCACACACATACAGGTTAAGTACAAACACCCTTTAATCTTTTTTGTCATGATTTGATATGCCTGATCCGGATTTCAGTTTCATGCACATGGTCTCAAATGCAAAACAGCAACTGAAAGCAAATAAGGCCATTTTACTACACTTGATTACACTGATTGAATAACAGTTACATAAATAGTGAACTAGATCTATGCCAGAGGGACTGTCAGTGTGATATAAAGTGTTTTTTGTTTTGTTTTTTTTGGAAAATTATGTGTTCTCTTCACATGAAGTAGGTCGTATCCACCCAACTTGAGGTCAGCCATGACACATGCATGGTATTAGTGCTCGTTCATTCTTTACAAACCAAAGAAAAAAAAAGAAAAAGCCATTTCTCAGCTGCAGCTGTAGGAGCACTGACACACACAGCCCACCTCCCACACCATGAATTTCTAAGACATCCCTACCTACACAGCATGGCGTTCTGATTGCACTTGAGTATCATTACATTAAACATTTGACGCAGCCTGTTACATTCCAGTGAAAATCTAAAGACTTGTTATTGGACGGTTAAGGAGCAGCAGGCTTTTTATATGCAGTGGATGGAAGCTTTTTTAAATTTTTAACATGGTTTTTTTCATTAGTGGATCAGTCACTTTTGCTCACGCCTCCAGATGATGACCATGCCGGTGGAATCAGCAGATGCAAGTAAACTCTCGTCGCAGTTGAAGCTGACATCCAACACTGGACCCCCATGACCCTGCAGCTTGTTTACTATCGCCTTGGTGTTGCGCTCGACATCGAAGAAGTAGACGCAGCCATCCTCGCTGCCAGTCACTGCAGCAGAGGGAGAAACACAAAAAGAAATGGCGTGGAGACATTACAAGGACAGCTTGAGAAGATTTAATTTGGGATTGTCTCTAGGCAAGGTGCACACTAATTACTGTGACAACAACAGGATGTATATTATATATTTTTTTCTCTTTCCAGCAGAAAGTAGAATCAACACAGAATTATCTGCACACTCTAATGCATACTGGGCGAAATCAGAAATGCACAGGTGGTCACACACTGCGCCTGACAAGAGGACGGAGACACACAGCTTGTTTATTTTCCACTTCCAGCATGAAGAGAAAGTAACACAGGCTATACACGAAGGAGAGCGCTTAATGAAGGTTGAGCTTATTCATAAATGTTGATGACTTAGCTTGCTGACAGATTTAAACAGACAGATGTTGCATGACCACCTGAAAATAAAATTATACTCCCTGAGCCTTGTTCTGCTGGAGGTTCCTTCCTGTTAAAAGGGAGTTTTTCCTTCCCACTGTCACCAAGTGCTTGCTCAAAGGGAATTGTCTGATGGTTGATGTTTTCTCTGTTCTCTCATTTGGTGCTATATAAACACAACTGATTTTAACTGAACTTATTCAAACATTTCTTTTATATCTTTAAGAGTCTCTTTATACTTTCCATCTTCTTTTTCATACAACAACAAATAATAAGAATAACAGGCCAATAAGAATCATTAGGTTAACTAACAGTAGTTTGCCTGGAGACACAAACCTAATAATAAAAACAAGTCTTAAAAATGATTGATAGATAGAAAATAAACCATTAAATCTAGCAAGGACAGACTTTGAGGTTGAGCAGCATTATAGTTTATAAAAGGGGATCCACACACAGGCTCCATATTTCTGTCCTTGGACTTTGCATGACCAGAGTAGCTTTAGATGAGTCACAGTTTAAAATAATCTCAGTTCATCCACTTTCTGAGGCCATTTGAGCTCTTCTCCTGACTAAACCAAGCATTTAGAGCAGTATGAAGCCTGAGTGAGGATGAGCAGAAATATTAGTTGATCATCACAAGGGAAATATTGGAATATTCCTTGAATACTGATTATACCTTTGATTCTAATCTCAAATGACTTGACAAACCAACTTCCCTGGAGGATTAGCACTAGAACTCATTTTCATTTATTTACAGAACTATCTGTGTTTTGCATGCTTTTCTTGAAAACAGGAAAAACAGCAAAAACACAGATAGTTCTTTCATGTTGTCACATATTTTATGGGTAAATTCTACTGAACTCTTAAATGCTGGCAAGCACCTTCTAAATAAATGTGTGAAAGTATCTATTTTAAGACATGAAATAGCCTGAGCTTCTGGCTTTCAGAGGTTGGACATGCATATTTTAAACTCGGCTCATTTTTGCTATAAACTTCCATAAATCTAAAATTAAGGAAAATTAAGAAAATAAATAAAAGCATAACAGGTTCACTGCAACCGTGCTGGTCTCATGTTAGCAATTTACTTCATAGGAAAAGTACTCTCTCTCTCAAAAATTGTCTTTTTTTTTTGTTGTTTTATTCCAGAGGCAGTGGTATGCTATTTTGGTCAGTGTTTTACACTGAATTGCCTGCAGCAGGATATAAACTATGGTCTAATTTTGTATTCAAATATTACAGCAGGAACACTGGGAGACTTCTTACCCACACAGGCCCCCTGTCTGAAAGACATGAGGGGGCAGAAGATGCTATGAACGAGCTGGGATCCATGCTGGATGGGGAAGCTTCTCTTCAGCTGTAGTGTTCCCTCGTTGTCTACCACCCTGCCAATGTGAAGGTGTCATAACTGGTCAAATTCAGCGTAACAGCATAATCACAAACAGATATTACAAGTAAACATGTTACAGCTTTAAAATCTGCACAGTGGAAACAAAGCTGCTTATTAATTAACAGTGACTTGATCTTGCAGACTGACCTGTACAGCAGAAGCTTATTGACACAGGCGTTAACCAGCAGCGAGGGGTCTCTGGCCTCTCGGCTAATCCAGGAACGAGCGGATATGCTGCAGATAGAGCTGCCTTCACTCACCACCAGACGCTTGGCTTTAGTAAGCTTCCCTGTGGTTGGGTCGGGAGGAACAAAACCAGCAAAGACCGACAGAAACAGATCAGCTGCTGACCCTCCAGAGCAGACATACTCTTCAGAGAAAAACTCATTATAATTTCTAATGTGGCCCTTTTCCAAATGTAAATGTGGTAGGTGTACCTGTGGCCATGTCAAAGAGGAAAGAGAAGATGCTCCCCCTGTCATCACCGGCCCAAAGGATCTTCCCTGGAGCATCAAAGGAGAGAGACAGCACGCGGCCTGTCAGCTTACTGGAGCCCCCCTTCACCTTCTTCCCAGTGGAGATGTTCACCACCTGCAGGTGGTGCTTGCTGTTTCCCACCTGGAACACAGATCCGGGAATGAAGACCTTTAATAATTCCACAGCGCTACACGGAGAAACTGACAGTGTGCACCATTTCTTTCTGTTGTAATTTAACCTGCGAAACCCAAATTTATCTTTCTCATGTTATATTTAATGAGGCATAAATGGACACTGCTGTGACAACACGTCTTTCAGCTTACATTCTGTACATCCGTTAAAGTATTTGTCATCAAACAGCTAAGTGAAATCCAAATTATCCGTCACATTTACCACTTCACAAAGGCTGACATTTCATTCTAAAATTTTAATCAATGTCTGCACAGTGGAAGTATTCATTTAGTTATTGAGACTGGGATAAAAGGGTTCTCTTTGGAGGTTATTGCCTCAGCATGAAAGGCTTAATTTAGACTTTACTCACAAAAGGGGAAACATCTGGAATAAATGTGACAATGAATTAATTTCAGAGCGCGCTATGAAGTTTGAAGGAAATAAAAGCTGTAAATGTCCCTTGAGGTTACTCAGAAAGGTAATTTCTTTCAGCCTTTACCAAAAGTGTCGGATAACTGAAGTGTGACTTTAAGCATGCGGAAAACAGTAAAGGTGTAAGCAGACATCTGGTGACGGACTACACAGTTATTGTTCAGGTTTAACTAGTGTCTCGTCTTAACATATCTTAACAACAACTAAAAACTAGCACGCACATTCAATGTGAAGCCTGCAACTAAAGTCCGAGCCCCTGAAATTTTGAATTTCAATTTTAAATGTTATATTTATCACCCAATAAGAGAACATGCATCCAGTCTACACACTCACACATTATTGACTGTCATTCATCCACCTTGCTTTAAGATTCTTTAGGAATTTCAAAGAAAGCCATCATTTATTGTAATATTTTCAGCAACTAATCCCTTTAATGCTTTCAAACAATACACATTAAAGCAAAATAATGCAAAATAAAATACATCAATTATATCCTCTGCAACCAAGGATATATGCTCAGCAACCACTTTATTAGGCACACTTTTTCAACTGTTTGCTAAGACAAATCACATGGCATCAGTTCAATGTATTTAGGCATACAGACTTGGTCAAGACAACCTGCTAAAGTTCAAACCAAGCATCAGAAAGGCTAAACTATGGAAGCACCACACTGGATCCACTTAGCACCAATTAACCCTTTAAAACCAATCGGAGCAGGCATGCTCCATTTTGCGTAACTATTTTTAAATGAACTGGAACCACGTAAGCTAGCGCAATAATTTTTTTTGCATTTGAAACCGGAGGAGTTGTACTTACAACTTATGCCATCAGTTTGTCCTAGGTTTCCTTCCACATATAGCTTTGCAAAGATTGCATAAAAAGCACTTGCAGCAACAACAATATAATATTCCAGAAACAGGCTTTGCTGATCCAATCAGCTGTTCATAACACTTCCTACGTGGGAATAGACGTCAGCGCGAACTATCACACATCCGCCAATACCTGCCCGAAACCGGAAGTGGCATCAATTTTGTGAAAATTTAGTTTTTTACTTTCAGGGCCTTATAAGCCTACACTGGTGTTTTTTATGTTTGACTTCATGCTTTTCCGTATCGTTTCTGGGATGCTTAAAACTCAAATTGTACTGCTGGAAATAGTTTATAATAATGCACATGCTGTTTTTTTTGCAAATTTGCATGATAATATTTATTTTTTCGTTTTCCCTGCAGTATATAACTAGAAACTAGAAATTTCTCTAACTAGAAATATGTGTAAAAAAATGATTTTCAATTTTTTTTGTAGTTTATTGCACTTATTTGCAATTTATGTAGTTACTATGGACTTAATGCATAGATATTATTAAAATTTGGGCTATAATGGTTGTATTGATGTATAGCAACTTGAACTGCTCCCTACAGCATGTAAAAATATAAAAATAAGCTCTGGCGGACTTGGTTCTATGGTAGGTTCTAAAGGGTTAAGCTTCGTTTAAACACCACAGCCTGAGTATTGTAGATGACCATGTCCATCCATTTATGAACAGTGTACCCGTCTTCTGATAGCTGATGATAACACGCCATGTTAAAAAACTCAAATCCTCTCAAACTGGCTTCTTGAACACGATAATGAGTTCACTGTACTCAATTAGCCTCGGTTATTTAGTCATCTTTCACATTTTAGTCTTTCATTCAAGGTGATTTTCAAAAGTAACTTTTATTTCAGTTCAACTTTCTTTGTTTTGTGGTATTATCTTTTTATATCACATGTAATATGGGACTCACCACAGTAAGGTTATTATTCATGGGTTGGAAGGTGCAGCAGAGCAACTCGCTGGATTCTGGGTCTCTGACCTCTCGGATGCACCGGCCATCCTCTGTATTCCAAATACGGAGTGTCCCGTCCAGCGATGTCGACACAATGATGTCATTGCTCAGAGACCAGGCAAAGTCTGTAACTGGACCTCCATGACCTTTTAGGGTCACCTTCACACTGGGAGGAGGTGGTGAGAGTGTCATAATGGACAGAGTGCCATCCAGTGAGCAGCAAGCAAGGAGGTGCTTGTCATCATTGGCAAACTGCAAACGTGGAACTTAAAGAACAAAAAGAGGACAGAAGCGTGGAATACATGGAGATTTTCAGTGTATACACATTGATTATAATGAATTCAAAACCATTTACCTACCAGCAGAGTCGACATGTTGATCAAATATGTGGTGCATGCCAGCAAAAGCATAATTTTCACTCAATGTTGTGTCTCCTGCCATGGCACGACTGGCCTCTGCCACTGAGGTGGGCACCAAACTGCCCGGAGGCCTGAGGTCACAAATAAAAACTGTCACGTAAGCACATAATCAATAAAACACACCTCACAACCCTTGCCTACAGCTGACCACTCAATATAAGAGATCCAGTCATTACTCAGTGCCACATAACTAGAATTACGGCCAGTAAATCTAAACTAACGCATCTACTCATAGCAGAAGTAAATCAAAAATGAATTTAATTGCTTAAAGCAATGAGACAAAATGCTGGATGTGAGCTGGTCTCTGAGTGCACTCTTCTGGGTACCTCTCATCGTAGACGGCTCTGTTCATCTGGGCCTGTAGCTGGTACGAGCCTCTACTGACAGACCGGCGATGACCACGAGCCCCTTGGGCACGGGGGTCCTCCTCAAAGTCCTGACAGAGAGCAGAAGGGGCCGCAGAGAGAGAAAGAACCTCAAAGGAGTGAGTGCAAGAACTCAAGACCTCAAACAATCATGAAACAAAAACAACCACGAAATGTTGAAAACTTGTTGAAATTACCATGCATTTTCAAGTTACTGATACTGCCCACTTACATGGGCAATGCCAGCAATTTCAACCAAGCTGCTCAGTTTAATATGAACGGGCAACCAAAGTGTTGCTTGGCTATGTTGCTCACTGATCAAAACTCACATTAAGCCTTCCAGATGGCTCTTATATCCTAAACTTCCTTTCCAGCTTTAAGTTATTTTAAAATCTTTTCCCCCCAAATTAGTGCAACCACACCCGCCTACTCTCTCGCCTGTTCTACTTTTCCTGCCCTTTCTATTTCTTTGGGTCTGACCTCCATTCGGTCCAGTGTGGTGCGGGAGCTGCGCACACTGCTGGCCCTGAAGCTGCTCTGCTCAGACAGGGGCCCGTAGCGCAGGGCCAGCAGCTGACTGCGCAGCTTCAGGTACTGCCTGCGCAGCCCTGGCTCAAAGCCACACTTGGCGTTCTCTCTGAGCAGCTGGCTGCGTCGGCGGATGTACTGAGTTCGGAACTGTGGGAAGGTAGGCGTGCGGTAAGCATTGTACCTGGAAAAGGGGAAAGAAATGACACAGCACAGGCAATAACTCACAAATGATCCATATACAATTACACGTCTGAATGGCTTCGTCATCAGTTTGGACTATTAAAGCCAGCTGCCTGACTGAGTCTCACCTTGCGTCCACTGCCAACACCTGCTGCCAAACTGCTGCCATTCCACAAGCACTCTGGGTAAAAAGGAAGCCACTACCAGGGCAGATACCTGTCACAAGACACAACACAAAATTCACATTATTAGCAACTTTAACGGAAAAAAAAATAGCATGTACCAACTGTATGAGGTCGAAAAAAGACAAGCTAGTATTAATGATGCGCTGATAAAACTGAAATATTACCCCCACCATCACATCCTCAGCGTCAAAGGTAGCAATGATTCAAATTCTAATGGCAAATGAATGGTTGTGTTACTGAAATGTTATGCAATGCGAGTTTGACACTAGAAAACAATCCGTAAGGAGAACCGACATAATCTGCTGAACGGTTTCCGCTTTTATTTTCTCGAAACAATGTAAGCAGACGAGCTAAACTAGCGCTAGCCTGTCATTTAGCAAGTTAGCCACAACATCATATGCGACTACTGCTCATAAAAAACACTTTCCCGTTCAATTTTCAGCTTAGACACACAGTCTACGAGCTAACAATTTAATACAGCGTATAAGACATGACTGGTGATCACAGAGCAAAGAAACTCAGTAAAATACGGCTAGAATCGCTCACCTTCCTTAGCTTTTCTCCATCGCTGCTTTTTCTGTCAAATCACGTGACACACTGTAACCAGCCCAGTCACTGATGTGGAGCTGCTGAATCCGGATGATGATTCACAGCGTTTACATTTAACGTTACATTCAAAATAATTAACCGACCATGGATCGACTGAGGTGCAAAAGATCTAACAGTCCATTAACTCATTAAGTACACGGCTATAGGTTTTTTTTTTATTCAGAAATCAATAAAATATTAGGGCTTTATATTTGTTTACTTATAGGAAAAAACTATGCATGGTTTGGTTGCATTATGGTGATCACTTTGACCCGCTGAGAAGCAAAATAATCAATTGATTAATATCAGCAATATTTTACTAGTCCACACAGAAAATGCAAAGCATTGCAAATCTGAGTATAACTTAATGATCCCTGCCAAAACCATCCACTCCTAAAGTGCTGACAAGGCTGGAGGCCAATTCAGTGTAACAATATGTAGCAGAAACATTTAAATTTCTAAGGACAAAGTGTTACCTTCTATCAATGTGGGAGGAAGTGTGATCCATGACTTAGCCGAAAAATAACAACAATAATAATAAAAAAAAAACATGATCACTTTGCCTGTAATATGATGAAAATACTTTCTTGCCATGCACAATAGGTGAACACATGGTTCCAGTGGGTTCACAATGGCAGTATTACAAGGTCAGCTCCGAGGTTTCGCCTGGCTCAGCAAAGACCTGCAGAGCTGTAGGGCGTGCTGCTAAGCTGACGGGGCTCTTTGCTTGTTCATGGTGCTCTTTCTCGAAGGGGCCCCAGTGACAGAGCCATTCACAAGCACGGGCCATAAATGACCGAGCTGAACACCACATTAAGCACTGCATTCTCAAAAAAAAACCCACCATCGACTCTGGAGGATAGCCAAAATGCCAGGAACAAAAGGTTAGTAGCATGCAACAAAAAAACCCTAATAATACAAAAATATATTTTAATTTATTTGCATACCAGAGCTCCATGTCCAATAAAATCAGCAAAAGCTACAGAAAAGTTGGCCTTGCTGCCAAATGTTTAAAACTAATCTGAATATTTGTGCCATTTTCAGGTAATAAGTCGGACAAGAAGTCAACTACCAAGGTAGGAATGTCATTATTATTCTAACTCTTGTCTCAATCTGCATTTTGTGCTGCTTGAGTTTATTCGTTTTACTTTAATTTCACAGCAACCTCAGAGTCCTAAAGAGCAGCCGAAGAAAGGTGATCAGAAAGGAGATGATAACAAGAAGCAAGGAGGTAAGCATTTATATTAACTATATTATTTAAAGAAAAATATTAATAATAATTAGAAAAGACATTTATTTTGTGCAGACTTGATTTTGACAGATTGGAGCAGCATATGAAATCCCCTACATGTGGCACATAGGGGTGAAATGAAGTGCTGTGTCCCCAGTGAAGGTATCTGTCTGTGTTTTACCCCCTCGCAGGACAGCCGAAGGGAGAGAAGCAATAACTTCCAGGCATTTGTGAAGATGGCTTTGGAGACACTGCTTGGGTCTTGCCGTCGTAAACATGGGGGTCCTCGGGGCAGACAGGGCTGAGCGCACCTCCCCTTCCCTCCATTTTGCTCTTTTCCCCAGAGCCTGCAGACTGTGCTGTTGTGTGGCCTGGCAATACAGCATATGCTCACCCCTGGCAGTGGCAAAAAAAAAAAATTTAACCTGATCTCCATCCATCACCATCTGTCGTTCAACCTTTTTCTGTCACCTTCCTGACATTGTCCTCTTTAGCTTATTGGATGCTCAGAAATAGACTCCAGGTTTGACCAGATCTTTGCTTAAAGATCAAAAAATAAAATCAAAAAAATCATGCAGTCCTTCTCAACTCACCCTAATGCCATGATTGACTTTGTAACAGTTGATACATTATTTTTGTAAATCACTAAAATAAACAGTTATTTATTACAGCAGTCCATGTTTTTATGGCATTTGTTTTTTTAAAAAGAAAACAAAATCTCTGAAATGTCGACACTGAATCAAACAAAGACAACATTCCAGGTTTCATTACAAATTTTATAAAAATATCACAGGTGTACCAGTGCCTTCACATTTACAGGGAAAAAACATTGACCTAAAGTAAATATCAGAACAGGTTTTAAAATACTGAGTGATGTTAGGTCTGCAAAGACTGAGCACTTGTTCTTGGGCAGAGACGAACATTCAGGCTCTAATCTAACACGACATGCTAGGCAAGAAGCAATTCCTTTGACAGTTTAGATTAAGGAAAGACAGACTGGACACTTGTATTATTTTATCAGATCATCATTAATTACATAAATGTGTCATTAAAAGCAGCCGTGTATTAAAAATCTGTAGTTAAGATTGAATATTTAATATCGTGTAATCACATTTTAAATTACCCTGATTCTAAACCTTTTTTTTTTCTGCACTGAGGAATAACAGAGTTTTAAAAATACTAATACAACCTATTCTAAGCAAGAGGAAATAATTCAGTTCAAATGAAATTAACAAATTAACACAAAGCTAAATACAAACACCAGGAAACTCCACCACAAACTTTAATTCATGGACTTACTGAATATTTGTCTTTATCTAAAATTCACTAAAAGGGAAATCATTACTGTTGACAATAAAATTGCTGCCTTGTAACCATAATCTGTGCTCTTTTCATTCAAAATTAATTCCTCATTGTCTTACACATGCTCAAGAGACAAGCTCTATTAAAGAACGAGACTCGTCATTTTCAGTTTTTTTCTTATAGTAATTCCATGAAAAGACCAAAGCTAACACCCTAACTAAACTATAGGAAAGTTTTGTCTCTGCTGTTAACTACAATAAACTGAAAATAGGCAAGAGTAGGTCTCTGCGTAAGACCAACGGCAATTCCTCAATCAAAGGAGGCAATTAAAAAATGTCTGATGTGGTTGGGTCAAAGCTGATTTATTGTCCGCTGCTGGTGTAGCTCTATGTGTTTACCCAGAGGACAGAATGAGGAAAACACAACCAAAAGAAGGTGCTAAGGAGACATGTTTGCATGCTCTCCTCCAACAGGTCAGAGGTGCATTGCTCCTATACCGGTGAATAGTCTGAATGCTGATTGGTTGAACCAAAAAGTGAACAACCACAGCAGCGTTCACATAAAGAGGAAAAGGTGCCAGATACTTCAAATGGCCATGATGAAACAATCCCCACTGGCTTAATATTAAAATGTCCAACAAATAAGCAGCTGTGGCCTCTATCGCTGGTGGGTGTTGATTAGGATGCTAGCTGTCTAAGTTAGCTTGTCTAAATTAAGATTTGCGGTGTGAGTGAGTGAAACTGTATTCGTTTATTTTAAAAGCACTTAGCACTAATTACTAAAGTATTGGTTGTATTTTATAGCATTTTTGTTGAATGCATTTGATGAATGCAGACTGCTAACCAAGCTAGCACTAGCTCACAATGTAGCAATACACCTCCTCAGGAAAATACGGTGCCCTCTGAGTAAAAAACAAAGTAACAAAAAGATGGTTTCAGCCATTAAGCTAAATTAGAGGCTTAAAATGGGACTTCACAAATAGAGGAGGCTGAGGTGGCCGTCTTTCATATACAGTCTCTGTGGATAAAGGCAAAGGACCAACAGCAAAGCAAACACAAAAAGTAACCCACATTTCCAGTTGTTCTTGATACTACCCCCAAGTGGCAGGAGATAGCTATATCAAGTAGGCGTGCACCTGCAAAGCTCTGCATAGCACCAGTGCAGAGTGGAGCCTTCGATGTTAATGATGGTTGATGAACACCAGCTTTGACAGAGGAATGCCGACTGTGTGGACTGCAGAGATACATTTTCACAAATGTACTCGTCGTTTCTTTTTGAGTGACATTCACTGAAAATTACAGTCTCAGCTGTTTCATATTCTTTTGAGCATTTTTTATTTTATTTTTTTTAGAAAGGGCTGAGTACTACGCACAGACAGTTGGAGGAAGCTGTAAAATACTGAGAGATCTACAATTGCACTATTGATTTAGGTCATTTCATAGAAATTATTCACTATAAGAAGACATTGATGACTGCCACCCCTACCCTTTAAACTGAAACGATTTTATAACATAAAAAGGGAAGAGAAACGTCGACTGAGGCCATCTGCCGCAGTCGACGCTGAAACCTAGATAATGGGCTTTATTGTGTGTCCACAGAAACAAGCGGCCAATATCCACCATGCTGATAGGTATTGATTGTGACTCACAGTGAGACATCGGTAACCGCTGTCACAACATGAGGGCTCGATAACTGCGGCTCAGATAAAAAGGGAGCGACGCAGAGAAAAGAAATGAGGAGCGAGCTATCATTTCATGGATATCAAAACTAGTCCCCAGCAGGTTAGAATAATAGATTACCCAGCCAACTTGTGGTGCAACCTGAACACTGAATGTTGGTTCGTTGTTGTATACAGGATGATTCTGTTCTCTTCGGTCTGATGCAGGATAAAGTCACAGTGCAGAAGTGCAGAACCAGTTTTCCATCTCTCATTATTACTTCCTTCACTCTTTCTTCATTTCTTATTATTAGAGAATAAGGCGGTATAATATCCAGCATCCAAATGTGACCCAGTGGCTGTTCCAGCTCAGCTCTGACCACTTCTGAATGGTATGATGGGTGATATTATCCTGTAAGGGGATGTACATAGTGAGTCCAGTAATGTGTAGTAGTATAGTGTATAGTATCATTTAAACCTTTTCCTGAAAGATCTTTACAAAATGTGATTTTTTTTTGTCATTACTGACTGAAAATAATTTCATCTAAGGCCTTTCATCCAGCAAAACCATAAATTACTTTAACTGTTGATAATAAATATCACAACTAAGGTTACATTCCTATGCAGCAATTCACACGTTCATATGTCACAGTGAGCTCCACATTTTTATAGCAGGGCATATAAATATAGACACCTTTAATCTTCTAAACATGCTGGGACTTCAGTATGTCACAATGCTACGTCAATAGCACACTGCTAGCCTTCTATACATATCCTGAATTTGTAAAGGTTCCTCAAAAACAACTCGTGCATTTGGCCTAACTAGTCATATACACAACGATAATATCTAAAGCTTTTGAATACCATTAACTTGATTTCACATTTTACTGTATTTTAAAATGTTCTTTTTCCAATCTCTTCTCTGGTTCTATCCTGCAAAATGTGCGCTTTCCTCTGGGGCTTAGCATACTCTTATCATGTCTTACCTCATCCTCCTCCATAAAGTCCACACTGGAGTTGAACACTGAGCCGAGGTATGTCAAGTGCAGTATTGCCAAAGCACTGAATGCTATGTTTATCATATACACCCATAACCCCTGTGGAGGAAGAAGGTATAATGTAAGAATAAACAAGTTCCTTACTCAATATTACTACCCCAAATCTGTAACCTCTGCAAGATTTTCATATTAGGGTCCTGAGAACCTTACACAGATTTGTTGAAGAAGATTATCAAAGAATGTTTATTACACTCTTAAAAACTAATGCCTTCTTTTAGCCAATTTCACTTAATAACATGGCAAAATACTTAAGATTTAAAAGCACGATTTCAGGGCTTCAATGTAATAATGTCCCAATTATGTACTATGGTTTATGCAAGCTGTTTTTCCTTGGCATAAATGATTACGTTCCCCTTCCCGGTGCTCTGCTGTGTGTTAAAAAGGGATTTTTGCTGGGCATCCTGTCAGCAAACTCTCAAATTGTGTCAAATTAAGGCACAAGACAGTCCCTCGGGACTGCTTTAATATAACCGCAGCAGATGCGATGGCAATAAAACCTGATGTCCACACTTCTTTAGTAATACATTAAGTAAATAATCTTGTGTCTTCCACCATAATGACTTATCCTGTTATCCTGTTAGAAATGAAAGAAGGCTACAGTAAATCAAAATGTAAGATGATGAGGAATAAAATTGTTATAATTTTATTCCTCTGAGGGGAAAACAAACAGGGAAAAATAGCTGGTGCTGTATGGAGCTAAAGTAGGTCCATTTAGAGCATCTCCTGCTCAAGTGTCACATATATGTCTGTGCAATGAGAATTTTCACAAATAAAACAGCTGGAAGAAAAGCAGTCTTTGCAGCTGTTTGCAACTCTAATGCCAACAAATCTAGTTGCAAGTCTGCTCAGACATTTGTCCTTTTCAATATCAAAAATGTCATCACTTCATTCTCATTGTATGCTTTTTTTTTGTTTTGCAAAATTTCATTGAGGTGATGCATTTGAGTTTTTGTTTCCAGTTGATGGCATGGAGATATTTATTAAGCAGCAGGAAAATGAATGACATCCTCAACACATCCCTTTCCCCCCCTTATTAGCCGTGTAAGCTGTTAATTGTGCAGAAGTTAATAAAGTTGTGGTCACACTATCTTAGCATCTAACTTGTCCTGCTGAAGTGGGGTGAACATAAATAAGGGGGAATGTTTGTAAGTGGGAGGTAAATTCAAATGCAGCTTTCCAAACAGGTTAGCAAATATCCCCAAACACAAGTGGGAATATTTAAGTGTAACACTCATAGAGATGGTGAAAGACGGAAATAAAAACAGGAGATATGTGAGGATTGCTCAGCGAGAGAAATTTGATTAACTGGAAATTTAGAGCTAACCTGTGATGTTGTAATTCATTTTTAGTCTTTAATCAGATACTGGATCTATACATGAAGTGTTCCTTTTTCATGAAAGGAAGCTATTTCCCCCACAAAATGAGAAATTTCTTACTGAATAATTTGAAGTATAACTCCTGCATATAATTCAAAGGTTGCATAAAAATACCAGGCGGTTTACAGCAGGATAAAGTGATTATTTTGTAGTATTATGGTGAAGATTACTGTAATGAACTGTCATGGACTGGTACAGAGTGTGCTGTGGTTTTCTGGTCAAAATCAGGTTAAATCCAGAGCAGCTGACATTAATTTTAATTTATGATGGTTATACTGATTATATTCACTCAATGAATTCTACTTTTTATACTAACTTCATACTGTGTAGCGTTTGGAAATCCACCATGATGCATCATATAACATTTTATTGCTACATGATAAATCTTGTTAAATCCACACAGAGCAATGCATCTCAGCTGGAGCACAGGTCAGCCTGTACACAAAGAAAAGTCTACATGAGCGTTTTATATGTAGGTCTGCCCACACACACACACACACACATACATATATATATATATATGTATACATATATATATATACATATATACATATATATATATATATATATATATACACATATATACATATATACACATATATACATATATACACATATATACACATATATATATATATATATATATATATATATATATATATATATATATATATATATATATATATATATATATATATATATATGGTGCTAAGTAAAAGTCTTAAGCCACCCTTCATTTCTTCATAATTTGCTAGAAACAAAAAGGTGATTTATTGAAACATGCTAAGATTGAAAGTCAATATTTAGTATGACCACCTTTAATCTTCAAACAGCTAAACAGTCTTATGCAAGCTTTGTTGCAGTTTTCAGGAAGTGTACTCCAGGCTGGATGGCTGCCTTTTGTTCAGTTTTCTGTCTAAATGACCCCAGACAGCTTCATTAATGTTGAGGTCCAGGATTCTGGGAAGGTCAATCCATGACTGATAGTGTTCCACTCTATAAAGCTCTTCTCTGTTTTTACTACATTGGAAGTGTGTGTGGCAACACTGTCATGCTTAAAAATCTGTCTTTTTTTTTTACCCTTGAATGACTCACAGGTCAGTATTAAGCATTTTCACAGGAATGTGAACTGTTCTGAAAATAAGTGAAAAATAGAAAATGACCTTCAGAAAGCCTGGAGAACTTTTGCTCAGTCCCACTGTAAAAAATCTCCTTCCTTAAAATGAGCATCTATATGAAGGCTATCAATCTTGTCCCTGTTTCAAATATGAAATGATCATATTTACTCAACTTACTCAATTCTTTTTAATAAAAATAATAATAATTGAACGGTTGATAATTGAAAGGTTTTTTGTTTGAAGAAGAAGAACAAATATACGAGGGAGCTGCATTTTACCTTTTTGTTCTGGTGAGTGCAGTTTGGCAGGCATTTCTTTGACAGTATACAGGCATTAAAAATAGCTGCAAGCCTCTTCCGCAACACTAAAACACGAAACAAGACCAGTGCATTAAAACAAAACAAATAGATGAGTTTTTTCCAGCATAGGAGGAAAATTACAAGCACTGCAGTAAACAGAAACAGTGTTTCACAGTGAGTGCAATTAGCCATTAGTGCAAACCTAAGCACCTTCTCCAAATGGAAAGGTTCTAATGTGGAAAAGAGAAAACCCCCCACAAAACTCTGCTTACCATGCTCAACATAAGTGATGAATCCCAAAGATATTAGGACTGCACCTAGATGAAAACTCAAACCCTGTGAGGTAAAAGAGCTTCAGTCAAAATAATCCAGTTACTGATACAAAAAAAATGCATTTAAAAAAGTAATTGTAGGAAAAGTCTGCATAGGACTCACATGCAAAAGGGCACTGGCTGTATATGTCACCATTATAGCAGAGAATGTCCCAAATTTCAGTACACTCTTAAAAACATCTGTGAAATTAGAGCAAAAACATCTGTGAGCTGGTATAAGAATTTCTATTTAAATGAGCCATAATCATTACACTCACAATGGCAAACTAAAGCAAAAACAGCTGCCGCCTGTCTTGAACTCACAGGTGTGCAGAAAGCGAGACATGGGCAGATTCCACGATGTTACCACCTCCACCATTGACCGAGGAAACTCTATATTAAGCGGCTTGGATACGGTCATATCCCTGCAAAGTAAAAGGTAAATGGGCAGTGGCCTGTTATAAATGTGAATAAAGAGAAACACACTCAAGGTTAGCAGGTGCGCTTGCAGTTCTAACCATTTGAGGTTGTCTTTCTCCTCGGTGAAGCCTGCCCCAGCCAGAGTAGTGGTAGTTTCACTCAAATAGCCAACAAAATAATTGCTAAAGTGGAAAGACAGTGTGTTCTCATACGCCAGTAGCCACCTAATGCAGGGACACCAAAATGGGAAGAAATAGATGAATATCACAATCCAGCTTCAAATAACGTCCGACTTTACTGAGTGGCTACTACAGATGAGTAAAAAACATACTTAGCTGGTGTAGCCCTGAGTAGCATTAGGATAAAGAGAGCAATGTTAGTGACAAAAAAAGGTTTATTGACTTGCCTTGTGATGATTTATGCTTCATCAAGCTGGTGAAAGTGTTGTGGTAAATGAGAGGGTGAGAGGGGTCTCCTGGTACATATATAACTGCACAGAGAGGAGGAGGAGGATGAAGTGGGTAGATACATGCAAGCAAAGGTTTTGGACAAATGGTGATTATGAGGAATGCATGCCTACAGTGTTTGGTTTATTCAGAGTCACTGAGGTGGGCAATTAATTACCTGATCTTCCTCCTCTTTTTGCTGTAAACAAAGCAGGTGACAGACACATTATCTTAACAGAACAGCAAGCCACAAACCAAGTCAAGAATACACAGGCATTTGTTTACAGTATGAATGTGTGTGTTCTCCTCACCTTCGTAGCAGCTTGTCTCCATAAACGGGTATGAAATAAGGGAAGAGGTAGGGTGCCACACAGTTGGAAATAACAAGGCAGACCTGGCTCTTCACCCAGCTAACAGACACTTTTAAAAGCCACGAAAGGCTCTAAGGAGAAGAAGGAAACATCAGCTGTTCTTTCACTTTTTTTTAAATTAATCCTCACTCAGATCTAAAAGATATAGTATCGCACCTACCAGCTTACGGCCTTCTAAAGCTTCTTTGTAGCTGTTGAAGCTGATCCAGGGACCAAAGATGACTGTGCCCACAAAGTAGATATAACCCATGAACTCAATGGGTGAGGGCACACTGGTCACAACACCTCTATCCAAATCAAAGGCCAAAGAAATGGCTTTCATTGCAACCACCATCTGAGAACCTGGATGACAGCAGCAGCATTTAAATGATTGTTGTATTCCAAAATTAGACATTACTAATGGGAATATTAAAGTATACAGACAGCAATCACATTTAAGAGACAAATGATGGCTGTCTTACCTCTCATCTTGTGCCAGTTAGTGGTATCCATCATATGTAGCTCCCTGATGAAATGAAAAGGAAAGGTAGTCGTAATGAAAAGAAAAGACCATTCCTTGAGTTTTCCCAAATCGGCCAAATTCCCGAATTCACAAGCTTAAAGTCAATTGGAAATTAGGATTTAGGCGTGAATAAGTATACATCATACATTTAAAGAAATATTGGGGGAAATCACAATAAACTTTGTTGCTTTTATTTTGAATTCAGGTGCTTTTTAAAAATGTTTTACATGCGTACATGTGAACCAGTGTGAAAGCACGTTGTAACGTGTTGGAACCAGTGTTTATGACAGATGTGTTTGCTAGCCCTGACAGATGTCAGCTCACGTTAAAAAAGAAATCTTGATGTAGAATGCAGAGTTTTTAAGAAGACATTGACTTCTGAGCTTTTATTTACTGGAGTCATCTATAGAACTGTGCTTAGTTTACAGAGAGCAGATTGTTGTGTTTGAGGATTACAGTTTGAATCATCATTACGAGACTAAACACACAGAGAAATACAAGAAGTTGACTGATGCAGACTGAAAATGGACATCTAAAGCTTTGCTAGCGAAGCTGCAAAAGCAACAAGGACTTTTTTCCTTACCAAGCTTTACACATCCAGAGATGGAGCTGTCAAGACCAGCTTTGTGATTTGACAAAATTTGGGCTTTTTTCACTTTGCCTGTTTCACATTTTCATTGCTTATAGCAGTTTAGATTGAGTTCAGCTTATTTATGTAACCCCCACAACACTTCCAGCTTCTCATGTGGCCCCATTGGGAAAATGAATTATTAAAGAAGCTCTTTGGTTCAGTATTACACCTAATGTGTAATACTGAACTGTCAAGTAACACAAGAGGACTCTCTTACCCCAGGAGCAGGTAAATGAGCACAGTGATGGAGAGAAAGGTGCCTCGGATGGTAGAATGGCGACACAGGAAGAGGAAGAGGTAGCAGAGAAGGCTGAGAAGGACCACCCAGATCATGTGCAGCTCAAAGAACAGGTAGAGCGTGTAGAAACCTCCTGCCACTGTGACCAGGTGTTTCACAAAAGAAGGAAGACCTGACATAGCCAGATAAAAATAAAGAATAATGTATGTGATTAGAGATTAAAGTGAAGGTCTGATAACACTGGCTGGGGTGCAAAAGCTCTGTACTCACCGAACATCCAGATAAGTCGACATAGCAGGCAGATAACCAGCAGCTGCCATACCTGCTCCAGGCCCTGCTGAGCTGTGGGCAGAAGGCAGCCATGAGCGAGCTCTTGGAAAAACTTCTGTCGGCTGAACACTCCCATCACTAGACTTAGAAAACAAAGAGAAGCCAAAATGCATTTTTACAGCAACAAAAATAACATTTGTGTTAACAGTGGTGACTTATAGCTAAATACTCTTCATTAAACTTCAAATCCCAGCATGCAACGCAATTCACTACAGATCAGTGCACATGCAGCACAGCTGCTGTTCAGAGTTTCACTAAAGATGATGAGAGCTCTTCTTGTAATTTAACATATTTTTAGTTGCATCAGACTGGATACAATGAAATACATCCCAGGATGTAAAACAATATGAAGACTTCATCACAATAACACCATGACCTGGGTCTCGGGCATGTGGAGAATATTTGACATATGCTATTCTGCAAGACATGCTCTCTCCGCAATGCAGTCGGCCAAGGGGATGAGTTGACTCACAGCTGCCTTCCTTCAGCCGCTGCATTAACAGTGCCTCAGCGTGCTCAGCGCTGTGCGTCCAGGGAGAGGCAAACGCATCGTAAATGGATGCGAGAAATCCGGCAGGAGCTACTGATCCTTGCAGTGAGCGGTCCTGCTAACAACCTACTTCAGAGCTACCCCCCCCCCCCCCCACCCCACTTCACACCAAAAACAGCTATGAGGCCCCCCGCCCCCAGCATGCCAGTTTGTTTTCCGTGCGTAAAACTCACCCTCTCAGAGCAGCAGGATGATCCTCGTGTCTCTGCTGCTACTTTTCCGTCCCTTTAAAATAACAACAAGCCTGGGTCCTGCTGCTGTCTTTCAGGCACACTCGGGCCAGATGATGCATATCTGGATGACTCCCATTGTCACAGCATCAGCACCACTAACCTGCCATCTATGAAGCCACGCGACGACACATCGGCCAATCTAAACCGCTGCTGAACGGATCTCAGCCAATCCTCGCTTTCGTCACCCTAATGTGACAGCAGGAAGGTCCAAACAGAATCGTCGCCCTGCATAACCCCGCGCATCCGAACCAATGAGACGTGGACAGCGTACAGATGGACTGAAGACGGGACTGTTGTGGATGCGGAGGAATGCCCTCTCTGAACGTATGCAAAAAAATCCAATGTACCCTTAATCTACGTGATCTTTTATTCATTTAGTTCATCGATAATATGCAAATTCAATCAGAAAGTCAGTTTTAATTTAATGTTACCATTGTGCATGAAATAAATATTTTAAACATAACCTACATTTTCTTCGTCTAAAGTAATTCATAAATGCAAACTTAAAGACAGTGGTTAGTTTGAGTGATCCCTCACCGATGTGCAACCCTAAAATATAAAGCTGATGATGATTTAAAGGCTAAAAACAAACAGTGTTCATGCGTATTTACGCATATGCTGTGTCCTTTTCCATAATTTCAACGTAGGTTTATGCTTAATATTTGTTTCACTTTCTATTTAGTCACCCATAATACTGGGTTTAAAAGAAGAACACGATCAACAAAAAGGCCATTTGACTGTTGTATTTCCTCATGTAATGGGGATTAATGGATTTTGCTTTTAAATAATAATTTAAAAAGTCCCCTGCATCCACTTTTATGCGATATTTTCCTGGGCCTTAACTTCCTTTTAATTTTATTCTCTTTGATTTGTGGCCATAACGCCTGGCAATTTATTTAAAGTATTCTACTTTTACCTGTCAAAGCAATTTGAAAATTGTGCTTTCAAAAGATGATAAATCAATCAAATGTTTTGTTGTTGTTTACTTTTATTAAGATTGATAGGTTTTCTGCTTCCTAATAATGCAAGCTGCTTTGTAGTTATAAGTGTTAGTGAGCACATAATAAATTCCTCCAGCAGCAAAAACATAAAACAAAACTTATAAATTAAGGTATGAAAAACAAAATAGCTAAACAGGGGGGGACAAACACACAAAAGAAGTCAATTAAATAGAAAATTAGATAACATACTAATAGGCACTACTAGAGATAATTTTTACTTGTTTTTTCACTGGTTTACTTGTCAATGTATAAACATTTTTTTTTAATATAAAGTAGTAGTTTTTCATCTTAAAAAATGTAACACTTTGTCAGTCTCATGCTCAAGGGAACTATACATTGGAGCCAGCTTTCTCCGGAACAGTCGAGTCAAGTCTGCATTTTCACATTATGATTAATTATTAAAATATTTGTCACGGCTCAATTGCAGACAGTGCGAAAACATTCACCAGATCGATACAGCTGAACCTAATGACCCAGAAGTTGATAACATAAAGGCTTTATAACCGCAATGTTAACTGAAAACATCTGTATGGCCAAATAGGACTTTTACTGTGGTTGGCAGGTTGGATTATAGAGCAATGGGGTCCTTTTTTTTTTTTACTTCACATCCATGCAGCAGTTAAAGTAAAAATCCTCCTTGGAAAATTCAGCTGCATAGCAAGAAAAGTTCCAAGCAATGAAAACTAGTACACACCTTATTGTTGCTGTACTGCGGGGGTTTTTCTGTGCAGTCAGCTCACAGAACAAGCAGGTGGTTTTAATGCAGTGTGACACACTGACAGGAAGACTGTCCAAGAAAGTTAGACAGACATTTTTGGGTCATTTTAACAATCCCTCTAGAGCCACCATCAGGACAGAGACTACTTGGTCTGACAACCTTGAACTTTCCTTCAAAACTGTTACAACTCTGTGAAATCTACGCACGAACAAAAGTCAAAAAAATATAATACAGCAATTTAATTTTATTACATTATGTAAAGAGCATATTTCACTTCATACAGCTTATTTTTTTTCTCTTGTTCCTGTGTCCACGTGAGAGCAAATCTAATGGGCACACAGTAGACAGCTGCAAATCACCAGCTGAGAAATAGCTTTAGCTATTTTAACAGATAATGCTATTCCAAGAATGTGTCATTTGGACATATAGCTGGTTAGGTGCTTCTTGGTGTGGGGGAAATGGGTACATGGTAGTTCAATCTTTCCATTTGTCCATGTTTTCTGCCATTTCTACATTTGAGTACATATACATACAGGTCAGCTGAAGGAGAACAAAACAAACAAGCAAAAATAAAACGTAATCAGTCCAAAGTTGTTTTTTACAAATGGGAAATTAAAACTCCATATTGTGTGCAAACAGTGCAAATATCATAGCTTACAAGTCAGAAAAGCGAAGCCGAAGGTGCCTTAATCCATATAAGAGACCACAAAACGTTAATTAAATTCAGCAACTTGTAGAAACAGCAGGTGACATAACCCTGAGCGATGGAACGTGGGCACTTTTGGAGTCAAGCATGGGATCAAAACATACTGTTAATTGATATGAGATGTTCATGAATACATTAAACGGCTCTGCTACACAACGGCAGTGTGGAAGATCCACTAGTGACTAAAAGCCAGCTAAGAAGTGATGTGGGATGACCACATTGGGTTTTATGTAACCAATATGATCGTGAGGAAAAATGAGCCTTTATGAGTTAAAAAAAAAAAAGGAGATTAGCAATCAATGGATGACATCCCTGTGACCAATGTACATCTTTTATGAACAGTCTCTAAACTAAACTTAATTGATTGTAGCTAATGAAGGAGTGTTGGTAGTTAATTCTGCTCTCAAAGAATTTTACCGTTCACTTTAAAAATTCGACAAACACTTGATGGAGGCATTTTTAAGCTGGCAGTTGTTTACTCTAACCATAAACATAATTTATTTTAGAAAACAAACAGCATTGGTTTCACAGTCAGATCCACTTCTCATATACAGATTAAAAAACAAACAAAACAAAGAGGACAACTAAAAAAAAAAAAAAATGCACAAAATGTAACAAATGGTTGACGTAACTGTAGCTACATCATACATACATATGTTGTTGATCATATACACTGCATATGATCAGCAACATAAAAAGCACCTGATATCTGACAAAATAACTGTAATCCCTCAGGGCACGCATACTGGACCCTCTGGATTTGTCCTCTTCGGCATGTGGCCAGGAGCAACCGCTGTCTTCTGCTGTAGCCGCCTCTGTGGATCAGCTGTTTTTCTGGATTGAGATCTGAGAGTTTAGAGGCCCTGTCAACACCTTGGACTCTTTGTCGTGCTCCTCGAGCCTTTCCGTTTGTAGGCGTGTGCTGCACGTAAAAGTAACACCCACACGAATTCCTGGGAGCTCAAGGTTTGCCAGCATTGTAATAGTGCAATCAAGGTTATTCACGGTTTCAAGGTTACGGCTGATTGGTTTATGTGTGTAATATAAAGCTGCAACCACTATCTGTTTCCAGTTAGCTGAGGCAGATGTGAAAACTAAATTGTGTGGCAATTGTTATTAGAGATGATTGATCATATTATTGATGCCGTTTGTAGCACACGGTGCATTTTTCCACAGACTAAAGTGATTATTACGGCACAAATTGCCAAGTACAGAATATAGCCTGAAGCCCAAATCCCACCTGGTGCAGTTTTACAACACAGGTCAGTTCAAACAGCAGTTGAAAAAAAACAATTGCACCTCATCACTGATTAAGAAGTGAAAGATTTTAACTACAGAACTAAAAAAAAATTATAACAGCATCACAGTACTTACAAATATATCAGTGTGCTAAGAGAGGCAAAAGTGGTGCAAGTATAAGCCAAACACTACGGGTTTAATACTGAACACAGCCTTGCTTTTGTTAAAATGCCTTTTAACTCAAAGAACAGAAACACTAATAGGATAGGAGCACTAATGTTGAACATCTTAAGTAAGGCAAAAAGGTCAGGTAAGTAAACAGGTCATTCTAATCCATTATTCAGATCAGAGCATAATCTCCAGGTCATAAGCTATTCTCTCCTTTTTTTCTGGCTTAGTGTGTTCTTCTGGTGAAATTATTGGTGCCTCACTTTGTTCCTTCTTCACCAGATTCTTAACCCTACACTTTTTCGGCTTGCTTAAAATATATTCATAATTTCTTTTAACCTCTAGGAAGGCTGAGGTGAGGTACTGAGGTGAAAAGATCTTCAGTGAAGATGGAAGTTCTGTATTTCGGGTGAACAAGTCATGGTGAAATGAGGAACCCGGGTTTTCTGAGTGTCTCGCTTCTGGATAGAGTCGACGAGGCACAGGACACGGTCTCAGCAACACCGGTGGGGGGATTTCTGGTAATATATTGAATGAAGCCAAAGGTGGGGGCTTGGATAGAAATCCAGGATTTGGGGGTGTAGGAGCAGCAGTTGGAGCAGAAGTAGACAGTGGAGGTGTAACGGTCCTTGAGCTCTGAGTGTTGCCAGGTATTTCAGTCATCTGGCTTGGTTCCAGTTCATTTTCTGTCTCACTCCTGGAGGAACTGTCCTCAGGCTCAGACTCTGTTTTAAACTCTGTCTGCGGAAGGAATAAAATGTGGTTGTGACGCTGACAGAACAGCGTGCCACACCTGAGGCACTTCCTGCCATCTTTAACATGGAGCAGTTTATGACGCTTCAGTTGGTGAATCGTGGTGAAAGATCGATCACACATGTTGCACGGAAAGAGGGGCTCATCCCTGTGCACAGCATGGTGCTCACTGAAATCTGCCTGAGTTATGAAGCTTTTTCCACAATTTTCACAGACAAAGGACCTTTGTTCTTCGTGCAGCCGTTTGTGTTTTACCAGCTGTGGTATATCAGTGAAGGTCTGACTGCACAGTTCACACCGATAACCACCTTCTGATGCAACTAAAGGTTTCAGGAGCACAACTGGCCTTCTCTTATCTAGTTTTAGGGTGTCTGGTAGTCCTTTGAAGGGTGGTGATGTCTTATTTAAGTCGAGCATTGTTTGAGACTGGATAATTTGGGTTTCTGCTTCAGTCTCAGACACTTTTGCCACCGTTTCTCCTTCCTGAAAAACATAAATACACAAACAGAGGAAAACAATTTAAAGAATTGTAAAGAATTTATCATTAGAAGAAAATAAAAATACTTATGACAATCTTGCAACTCGTGTCTTACAAAACAACTACTTTACAACAAACAAAAACATAGCTATTTTGCATAATGTCCAAGTAGAAAAGATATACAGAAAGAGCAAGTTGTGGCTGCTACCTTTGGCACTGAGGGGGTTGCTGGCGTCTGCATTTCTTCTGAAAGTTCACTTTCAGTTCGCATCAAAACAGACGGCTCGGGATTCACAGAAGAATCAGCTTGAAGTGGAGCTGCATTTTCCTCTCTTCTGCCTCTTGCCTTCCGGCGATGCCTTTTTCTACGACCATAAATCCTTTAAAAAAAACACAAAAAACCCCACAAACAAACATATGAAGTGATCTATAAAAGTGGGTCTCATATCTACAGTAAAAGTGTAAAAGAAAATGTTAGTATTAACACCTTGTTTTTGTCATACACTGTAAAGCTGCACAAATTTTCAACAGTTCAGAGTCTGTGACCCAATATGTACACAGAACACATACGATGGGAGATAACTATGCAGCTTATTTACTGAATGTTTATCACCCTTTCTAATTCATTACCAGTTACTGTGCCTGTTCTATTATGGAAACTGATACCAAGGGATGACCTTTGTAATCCTGACCTGGGCTGGCTATAGCTATAGGCCAGAGTAGACCTGAATGTGCTTCTCGCCCACTCAGTGAAAATGATATGGGTTTTTTAATGCTTTTGATCAGTCAGAGAAGAAAAATGGAACGGAAAACACCAGTACTGTTTAAAGTACCACAAGCTTTGAGACAACCCTCTGTCCTCGCACTGTTCAAACACACAGAGCTCAGAAACAAAGAGACGTGACAACTATGAACCCAGCGCAGAGCACTGACTACAGCACACACATTAAATATCACACACCGGGTCAATATGTTGTTAATGTTATGTTTATAGTGATGGGCATTATAAAAACCTGTAACATTGAGCCATAAAGGCTTCATTTATGTACATCTGCAACCTTCTATTAATTGAATGAACAGGTTCTCGTAGGGTTTTATCTGTTATAGTAGCTTTTACTTTTATAATGTCGCTCTACTGGTTAAAAGGAACCTATTGTCATTTCCAAGTCCGTGCATTTAATCTTGGACTAGAGCTGATTTGCATGATTTAGAGTTCAAAACAGTCTTTATTTAGGCCTTGTTGCATGCAGCCTACATAGACATGCCCATTGGGACATCACCCATAGGTTATTGTGCTCCTGTTGGGAAGCCTCAATCTGAGGACCATAATTTATAAAATGAACATCACATTGTATGCATTCACTTGAAACTGATGATGACAATTAAAAGTATGTCCTCACCATGATTAACATAATTCACTAAAGGTTCTGTCCATCTAAACTCATCACATGAAGACTTCTCAAATGACCACCACAGATTTTGCTGGGAAAAATACCGTTCTTCAGAAAAATTGTGCAAACTTTAAATCCCTACTTAAAACTTTGAAAATAAATAAGTAACCTTTGAGAAACCAAAAACGGGACAGAATACCATCACAAATTTTGGATATGAATTATTTGGATTTGGTACATGGTGTAATACCTAGGGAATATTGCACTTAACTTTAATTTCAAGCTTTAAAATCTGTAAAAATATTTGAATAATTTTGACTGCTTTAAAGGGCAGTATGTGTCCTATAGATGAGGTGCTATAAATAAGATCAATCAAACCTGCACGACTTGCGATTTGTGAACTCTGCTGTTGGAACCTTCAAGCATCCATCATGTTATATGACCTTAGCTTAGCTACACTCCAGTCCATATTCATTAAGCCATGTTATCAGATGTTTAGCATCAAAATGTAAGGACCTAGTTAAATTAATTTTATATAATTTTAAAGAGGACACTTAAAACAATGAAGCTGCAAAACTATCAGAAAACACCCTTACCTTAATTAATTTTTAAGCGTTTTTTTAAACTAATGACAATACAGACCAGAATAAGTAACAAAAAAGTATATTACAATTAAATTTAAAACATAATAAGTTAATTTAAAAAATTGAAAAAAAATATTATTAGAGAAACACAAAGCTATCCAACAACTTTGATCCTCACAGATTTTATCCTGACCCAACACTACTTTACATGTCTTACCATCTCACTTTTTTCTTGGGGCTTTGATTTTTTTTGGTGCAGGTAAAAACAGAAGGCACAAAGTCCGGCTTATCACGCTCCATAGATGCTTCTCCTATAAAACAAAAACAAAAATAAAAATATGTAGGGAGCTTTGTGCTAAATCCGACAATTTTAATCAACAAACCGCTTGTTTCTCTTACAGTATGTCTACAGTGCTAGCATAGCTCCAATCTTAGCTTACCTGATATGAAATGAGCGCCACAAACGCGATCATCTTCCGTGAGTCTCGCAGTGCTGCCGTTCGCTTCTTGTATTGCTCGCAGCCACAAACGCCTCCGGTGGCCCCGAGACGGTATTTTGTAAAATTTCAATTTTTTGCTGCGGATATACCGCTTTTCACAACCAGACACGCAGCAAACTATCATTTTTGCTTTAAAACTGTTTGAGTTTTGTGGTTAGCACGGGTTACGGAAGTTATCAGAAACAACTAAAGTCAACTTCCGCTGCAAAGAGGCGCGCGCAACCCTGTTGAGGATGTTACGGTGGCCGGGCAGCTCGTTTTACGTTAATGTTAGGTAAACATCAAATAACAATCCCTACATTTTTCTGTTTTATGTTAATGTTTTGATCCAGCATCGATTTTGGCAGACTGCTGACTAAAAGGAGAGTTTTACCGAGGCAGGGAGTACACCGCGAGCAAGCAGTGAACTGGGGACCCCTGCTGTCCGCACTCATATCTGTGAGCCTGATTAGCCTGTCAGCTGAAATGGTTCCTCGAAATTAAATAAATTTAATCGGAAATTTAATTGGAAAAAAAGCGACTTTACTCGGTTGCTAGAAAATTTCTATAAAAACAATTCGTCTATAATTTTGTATATATGTGACTAAGTCTTATTTATTATGTTCTACTAATGTAGGATAAATAAATTGGTATATTATTATTTTATTGATATTATTATTTTAATCTTGAGTGAAATTGAAGATGGCAGTGAGACCTGTTATAATGTGTGGTTTGGAGACTGGGACTCTAATAAAAATACAAGGTTAGGAGGAGGAAAACATTATGATTTTCACTGGGAGTGACCAGAATGGACAGGTGTGGAGATGAGTACATCAGAGGGACAGCTCAGGTTGAGAGGTTTGGAGACAAAGTTAGAGAGGCGAGGCTGAGATGGCTTGGGCATGTGGAGAGGAGCGTCAGTGTATATATTGGACAGAAAAGAGTAAGACCACAGAAAAGATTCATGGATGTAGTGAAGGAGGCCATGCAGAGGATGTTAGGGATAAGGTGAGATGGAAGCAGAGGGTTCCCTTTGGTGACCTCTAAAGGAAGAAACCAAAAGAAGGTTTCTTTGTTTGTTTTTTTTAACCTGGCCACATCTACACTGAAAAAAATATTGGTAACTACCAATGATTTCTATTAAATAACAAAAAAATTCACACTAAAAAAATCGATACATTTTGCTATTTCAATGGTTAAGTGTTATTTTAGATTCAGCTGAGCTGTAAGAAGAACACCACTGCTTTGTCCAGTTTTTAAAAACATAATCCTTTGTGCTCAGTAGTATTAGAAGGTATAAAGCAGGCATGAGACAAACAGTCTAACAGGTTTTAACCTGAAATTGTTATCTGCATTAGAATACACATCCCAAAACATGCATAATTTTCACCACTGAAGAGGCAGAGGGTCCTTGATCCTTTAAACAAAGGTTTCGCTAACGTACAATCAAGGACACTTCAAAACATATTTATTTAATTAAGGGCTAGCGTTTCCCCGACAGTGCCACGCCTAATGCACTTTCCCGACCACTTTCCGCTCCCGTAACTATGAACAAAGGACACATTTGTATTCAGCTATTTCGTTCCCATTATCAGTCAGAAGAACAAAATTAATCTCCCCTAAAACTCATTTGACTTGTCCTTGGTTTTGTTTTAAAAAAATGTGTCTCTTTTTTTTCAACTTCCCCTTATTGTTGCCACTTACTGAAAACACAAGTAGGCTCAAGTGTTTTCCTGACTGTTACTCAGAACAGAGTGCCGTCTGGCACTATTTTCATCTGCAGATTTTAAGGTAGCCGGCTTTGTATTTTCTCTTCTAATGGTAACACCAATGTATACATATTCCGGAGTATTCATCTGCTAAAATAGCGTAAACAAGGAATTAATTGGTGAACTATTTATAAGGTACATCTGGTCAACTGCTTGTTAATTGAAATATCTAATCATCTAATCACATGGTAGCAGCTCAGTGCATTTAGTCGTGTAGATATGGTCAAGACGCCCTGCTGAAGTTCAAACTGAGCATCAGAGAGAAGAAGACAGGTGATTTGAATGTGGCATGATTATTGGTGTGAAATGAGTCGCTCTGAGTAACTGTCAGAGGTCAGAGGAGAAGCGCCAGACTATTTCAAGCTGATAGGAAGACAACAGTAACTCAGATAACCACTGGTTAAATCCAAGATATGCAGAAGAGCATTTCTGAACGTACAACACATTAAACCTTAAAATAGATGGGCTACAGCAGCAGTTGGCCACCTGTCAGCCAAGAATAGGAAACTGAGGCTATAATTTTGTACCAGGTCATCAAAACTGGACAGTAGAACATTGGAAAAATGTCGCCTGCGCTGATGAGTCTCAACGTCTGCTGCAAAATTCTGATTTTGGCGTCAAAATATATCATAAAAAACATTAAAGCATGGCTCTATCCTGCCTTGTATCAACAGTCCAGGCTGGTGGGGGTGTTGTAATTCTGACACTTTGAGCTATTTAGTATTAACTGAGCATCATTTAAATGCCACAGCCTACCGAAGCGTCATTACTGGCCATGTCCATCCTGTTATAAATAATAATAATAATAATAATAATAATAATGTTTATTTGTATGGCACTACTTAAAACCAGTGTTACAAAGTGCTTCCCAGAAACGGATTTTAAAAGAAGAAATTACAGGAGACATTATGAAGAAATTACAAATCAATAACCATAGTGTATCCATCTTCTGATGACTGCTTTTAGCAGAACAAAGCACCATTATCACAAAACTCAAATAATCTCAACCTGGTTTCTTGAACATGGCAGTGACTTCACTGTACTCAAATGGCCTCCACCGTCACAAGCGCTCATTCCAGTAGAGCACCTTGGGGACGTGACAGAATGGAGATTCACATCACAGATGTGCACCCAACAAACCCATCTATGAAGAATGTTTCCAGCATCTTATTGAATGTGTGGCACTATGAATAACTAAAGTAGTTTTAAAGGTAAAATGGGTCAAACCTGGTATTAGCAAAGTGTGACCAATAAGGTGTATTTGCTTTTTAGATACATATACTTTATGTGAATATGAAGATGAAATGATGAAATCAAATGACAAATTAGGAAAAGCATAATTAAATGAGTGCTAATTAAATTAATGATGCTTGTTGGGACATAGAATGGTGCCATGTTACTATTGGTAACACCTGTTCTACTAAGAAACGCCTAAATGTCATCTGTGAAACAGTCCTGTGGTGAGTGGAGAAAAATGAAGTGGTAAACGTGCTAGTTTCTTTGCTTTGCTTTGTGATAAAAGATTATGCTTCTCTCAGTATTGAAAAGCCAGTAATGCTCTAAAAGAAGTTCACCTAAGAAAAACTGTCGCACTGTTTTCACTGGTGGATTTACAAGTGTGTTTATGGAATAGGGCAGGGCTACAGATAATAAATTGTCTTCTGATATCAGTGAACCTCCATGGCACTTTGGAATAAAAGGATTTGCTCCTGCCACCCGTCTCACTCTCTGGGTGAATATCAGCATTTCACCAATAGATGTCACTGTGGTGTAATGTGGCACACTTGTGTCCTGCCCAGTTTTGGGGAGATTTTAAAATAGCACCAAAACAGCAGCCATGCCCGATATATTTATTAAATATAATTTGAATATATTCCGCCATTTCACTTCGTACTCAGTGATGTGTAACTAACATTATAATCAATCCTCCCCAATGTCCTGGCTGAGTCATTCTAAAACATTTCACTGTGGATTTCAAACCTGAATCTGTTGCTGTGATAAACGGAAAATCTAGGCTGCCTGAGGGCAGTACTATTGTGGATAAAGGCTGCTTGGTATGACAATCAATCTATAAAGCTGCGCCTGAGAATTAAATCAATATTATTTCACTTCCACTCAAACTTCCACTGAGAGAGGGGGGAGCAGAGTTCCACTGAAGCCAGCGTTTAGTCACTGCTGAACCTGCTTGTACCACAAACAGACAAGAACCAACAGCTAACACTTGGAGAGATTTCAGGATTTGCTCATGTTGTTGCCATATATTATAACCTTTTTGTATTATTCAGGCCGAGCATACAAATCCATTGCTTCTCAGGTGTGTTCTTCAATATCTACAAGCTTGTGACCTGAAAATAAATAAATTGGCATTCCCACTGTGTCACTTCCCTCCGCCTTTCCCTCAAGGTGACTCCTCCATCTGCACCCTCCCTGGTCTTGCCAATACCTCTCTCTGCAGTAACTGTGGTATAGTAACCAGGATCTGATTCCCCTCTTGTTTTTCTGAGCTGTCACCATCTCACCTGTTTCAATGAACTAAGCACATCAATCAAAGCTCTGCAGCGTTGCTCCTGATCTCTGTGTGCGTGTGTGTCTGTGTGTGTGTGTGCGAGGGAGAGGTGTGTACGTGGGTCATCAAAGAAGGCTAGTCTAGTCTCTATGAAAGAAATGTTTGATTAAAACAACATCTGAATATATATATTGTTAACATAGTTCCTGATGACACACACAGTCCTTCCTATTCCATTCATGTCTTCATCTCCACGGCTTGCTGTTTTAGGGTTGAGGTGTGTCTTTGTACTGGCTTCATTTCAACGCACAGCACTCCCATTTTAATTACCCTCTACTTCACCCCTGCTCGGTTTGCTCTAAGTGATTGGAAGGAGGAAGGGGAAGGCAAAATAAAGAGGAGATTGATGCGAATGTTTAAAAATGTAAATAGGAATGGGTGGTCTGTCATGGGGAAAGATGGAGGAGAGGGCATCAAATAGAGAGGAGGAAGCTGAATTTGTGGTTCCTTGCATCAATCCAGTGACCAGTTTTCATGCTTTCTTCATGCTTTCCTGACTTAATCACGCTCATAAATTCCACACACCATGCTTTTGACACTTTGCAGTGAGCGATGGACATGTTGCTACCTGGTGCTGTTGGCACCTTTACACTGCTACTGACGACTCCCTGTGTTTAGCCGACAATGCAGCAGCTACGGGCTCAGCCACCTTCTCCGGGGGATCTTGTGGCTGCCGCTCCCTCCATCACTCAGTTGTTCAAGGGTTGAGCCACAACAACTCAATTACACATTCATTTCACCCGCACAGTCAAGCAGCCAAGCTCCCCTCCCCCTCGTGCTCCCCATTTCTTCCCTGCTTTGCTCTTTCTCTCTGCCGACGCCCACCGTCTCCATCACTACATGATGTGGCTCAAAATTTCCACCCATTGCACCTTTAACCCCCCACCCCTCTCATTTTTACCCCTCTTTCACGGTTTGCTTCACATCAGCAGAGAAATACACATAGGACTCAAGCAGAACTGCAGAGAGATTGTGGGGTTTGGAGGCCAAAAGAATAAAAATGAAAGGCGAGGCACTTGGAGAAAAACAGCATGAAATAGTGTGAAATGTGAGGGGAGGACAGAGTAAGAGTGGAGTGGGAGGAAGGTAAGGTTTTCTGGAGGGAAAACAGGGGGTGAGTGGAGAGACTGGCTAATGATATATTGATTTGGCTGGGCCCGGGGCAAATATGTAGGAGTATGTGGGAGGAGGAGAAGAGTCACAGCTTGCAGATGTCTTAAAACACCTGAGTGGGATACGCTTTGTTTATTGCATGCTTATACTGGGGGGAACAGAAGCACAGTTTGTAAACATCTTTAGGCATAAAACACAGTTTATACATATAGCGCTTGCACCTAACGAGAAATTTTAAGTACATTTTAAATGGGTAATAACTCAGGAATAACGGAAGCATAGATGTCAGCAAGATCGCTGAGCTGGAACAGAATGGTATCTTCTGGCTATGAAGGCAAGCACTTAGATGGTGGGCTGTCACTGGGGATCGTATTAGGTGAGATCCCCAAGAGTGGGGGGACTAAGTGGAGGGATGAAGGTGAAATTAATGGCTTTTTCTACATCTTCCTCTCATCAATTTGGTGTTCATGTGCCCATGCACTCATGCCCCTTTGGCCAAAGCAGAAGACAGATGCTGATATTGATTATTAAATATAAATACATCTCTTCTAGATGGATGGCTCGCTCTTTATTGATTCTAAGAGTCAATTGAGAGATTATGATAATAAGAAACATGCTCTGGGAAGAGTCTCACTGTTGGAACGGCCACACAGACGGCAGTGGGTGTAAAATTTAAGAGATAATACATTAATTTAGGAAATTCATTGCCACACTGGCAGTTTGTTAATTTGATTTCTTACCTGGCTGCTGCGACAGTTCCTCCCTGTTGTTCTTATGTTATACCAGATTCCTGCTCCTGCTGTTGCATGTGAAATTATCTGCAATACTGGCTGAGACAGTGGTTGGCATGAGCAGTCATCCGGAGAGAAGAGTTGGAGACTTCATATTGTGTTCTTTGTATTAGCGCTCAAATTAATTAGACCATTCTGAGTAAGCCTTCCTTCCTCCCTTTGGACCGCGATAATCACTTTTTTCTTTGGAAAATTCAAGTCGATGTCTACTGCACTTCTTCTTGTCTTTTCCTCGCTTAAATCTCTCAAATACTCGTTTCTTCACCTACTACTTTAGTGGCTATTTTCTCCACTTCTACAAAACTAACTCTCAAGCTCCCTACACCCTCACTCCACTCCCTCCAGCTCCAAACCCCCTCACAGTTTCTCCTTTCTTTCATCTCTCTGTTACTGCATGCAACAAGCAGCACTTTGCACCTTAGGAACGTGATCCAGAAGCAGATTATATACACTGTATTCTCAGCTTTACATTAAAGTGTTGCAGTCCTTTCCTCTTTCCTTCAGCCTTACCTTCCACTTTACTGCCCTCTCCTCCATCCCTAATCAGTCTGTTGTGACATGATAGCAAAGCCTGTGAGAATTGGGAATAGAGGGTATGGAGTAGCGATGAGTGAGGATTTGAGAAAAGGTTGACATTAGGGAATAAGCCCCTGTTACCCTGACTACCACAAAAAGCCATTCATTTGTGTAAGAGGACTTACATGCCCCACATGATTGCCAGCCCCTTGTGATAGGCAGATAATTTAATTCCTTATAAAGCTGAACAAGCCTCAAGTGTGTCTGCTTGTCTCCGTCTCGCCCCTCTGCTCTTTCATAAAAAAACATCATTTTTATTAGGTTTTACTACATCTCTCTTTTTAGCTGAATCGCAGTTTTAAATGTTTTAGCCTTAAGGCTAAGTCCTCACTGAAAGACTTCCAGTTTTTTGCATTTATTATTTGTTAACCTTGATTTTTGTCAAGAAGTTTCATTTAAATTGAGATCATATTTGCAAAGCTAGCATGCTCTAAACCTGCTTCCTTTCCAAAGGCTGGCAAAGATCAACTTCTTTAGTTGCAGTTTCATATCTTTCTGAATACAACAAAATGTTTCAAAACACCAAGAAAGCGAAAGAGACAAGGTTTCACAAGGTTTCACACTGGACTTCACAACCTAATAGGTGATGTCAGTGGTGGTAGTGTCCATCCAGTCTGCCAACAAAAACAGATACCAGGGGATGACGTGAGGCGTACCCAGGCTTGTTGGTGCTGGCACTACACACACACGACCAATGGTGAAACCTGAGAGTTGACTATACACATGCTTTCAGAACTGGTATTACTTACTAATTTTACAAACTCATATTATTTGTTTAACATTTTCTCTGTGGCTGTTGCCTCTAAACAGTCACATTTAAACAGTGAAGCCACACATTCATATCTTATGATTTTAATTAACAATTACAAAATACTTGATCAACCTTTTTATTTCATCAGTTGAAGATGACATGAAAAAATATTTTGTTGGAATTAGAATCCCCATAGCGTACATCTGCACCACGGTTTTGCAGTTTATTCCAGTATTGGCATGCTCTAAATCTGTGTTCCTCAGCTTTTACGGCTAACTTAAACAGCAGTATCATAACTGTTTAATTCAAGCGACACTCTCTGTTAAATATCTCATCAACTCTGATGCTTGATAACTATGAAAACTGGAATACTGAGACTTTCTGAATGTCAGCAACAAATTCTTGAGTAACAATCTGAAAGGTACACATCCCTTTTTGTCCCGTCTTCCTTCTCTCACCCTTAACTGGTTGCGGCAGATTGCCGCCCCTCTTTGTGCCTGGTTCTCCCGGAGGTTTCTTCCTGTTAAAAGGGAGTTTTTCCTTCCCACTGTCATCAAATGTTTGCTCAAAAGGAGTTGTTTGATTGTTGGGGTTTTCTCTCTTTTATTGTAGGGTCTTTACTTTACAATATAAAGTGCCTTGGGGCAACTTGGGGCAAATTGAACTGAATTAAAAAGGTACTGTGAAAAATGGTGACCAGTGAGTCAATAATAGCACAAGGACAGCACAAGGATTCAGAAAATCTCTAGTCAGTTTGAAGTTTCAAATTTAACACTAGCCAAATTCGCAAATACTATATTATCCACTAGAGTTTCACTGAAGATGATGAATTGCATAGAAACATCAAAGCTTTCTCTCTTTGGAGAAATGAAATTGTAAACAAGGTCTAAAGGTCGAACAGAGATCATCATTAGAGAGAAACCCTGCCTTGAGGTGTAGCCGATATCGACATAAACATGAACATAGAAAGGTGGTATCCTAGGTGTAGCTCGTTAAAATCTTGGATGAGTTCAAATCCCAGTGACCTCAACCTCAGAGTCAAGGTCAGAGGTCAAGTCTTCTGAAAATCTTGTGAATAGGATAACTAATATAAGAAGGAAGTCACCTAGGATTTTCAAATTCATACCACAGGTGCAGCAACAAAAAATCTCGCTCAAGTTTGAATATCAGTGACCTTGACCTCAAGGTCAGAGGTCAAATTTTCTGAAAATCACCTAGGATTTTTAAATTCATACCATCTACTGGGAGTCTGAGGGGTAGCATTGGCAGCTGCCAGTATTTAAAAAAATATGCAGTCTGTGATTGAGAATATCATTCACAACAACTAAAAACAAAAGCAAACGCATATGATGAATAATATTTATTTTCTTGACGTACCTGAATTTGAGGGGCGGCGCGGGTTGTTTTCTTTTGCTTTTCAATATAGTTTTCTCAGTGCACCTCCAGTCCTAACATATTTGTTTGGCAATTGAAAAGTGGCCGGTTTGATTCCAGCCATAAACACAAATCCCCTTTAGGATTGCATATCAGGAAGGGCATCCAGCGTAAAACTCAAATCACAACATGCAGAGCTGAAAGTTTCTGGTATATATGGCTTTCTCTGTGTTTCTGAAGGCCAAAGTTTCGTTCACTCAAATAAGATTAGACACAGAGCCTCTTCTTTCATTTTCCCTTTCCATCATTCTTTCATTTCTCTGTCTCCTCACAGTCTATCTAAGCCCCCATCTCATGCCATCGCAATGCTTCTTTGTGGCACCTGGCCCTCACTGCTTCCTCTGTGAAATAGCTTTCACACTCAGTAACCTCTGTGGAATGTGAATGAAGCTGCTGCAAGGGTCATTTTTTACTACCTACCAATCACAGTCCTATGATGTGACAGCGGAGTCATAAACACATATGCATGTGCACACACACACACACACACACACACACACACACACACACACACACACACACACGTATACATATATATATATATGTATATAATATATATGTGCAAAAACCCAAACAAAAGACCCTTAAACTGTGGTTCTTTTGCAGCTTGTGTACTGGTGCTGTGCTCCTCAGAGCAGTAAATAAATAATGAGAACACGGTTAAAATTCTGCCAGTATTCCATTGCTCTGCTGCCTTTTGCCTCACGATAAAGAAAAGGAAGGCCTCAGTGGGAATGCAATTTCTCTTTTTTCTTTCATTTTTACATATTTCTGTTCCCCTCTTCTTTTATCGCCCTGCGATTATTCCCTTTTCTCTACTCTTTTATGTCTCGTTCTCCCTTAAAAAAACTTCTTTGCTGCGTCTGAAATTCACTGCTGTTGTTACCTTGCTATTCCTGAGTGTTTGCCATTAACATTTTTGCAAAACAAAAGCTCCCAATTCATCTCTCTTGTTCATTTTAGCAATGCGGAATGTGCCAGAAACACACAAAAAAGAAAAAAAGTGAAGCACTTCACATTAGAAAATAATTTGCATCTCCTTTCTTTTAAATTTCTCCAAAGGTACTCATTATTTAAAAATACTTTTAGCAGTATATTTTTTTCCTTTCTTTTAAACCAGTAATTGTCATTATCTTGTCTCACCGCACCTTTAAGAACCACCAAGTTTTTTATGTATTGAAATGACAACTTAAAAGGAAAAGAATTACATGCTAAATGCTGATAAATTACGCCAACGCAGCTCCCATAGAGGACTACCAAAAAGGATTTAAATGCTTTTAAGCTTTTCCATTTAAAAATGCCCTTTTTAAAAAAATGTCAGGACAAAGGTGAAGTTGAGTGGAGATAGAGAAGGGCGGCGACCTGCAGGCTACGTCCCCTTTGTTCAGGTGGGAATGAAAGAAGCAGTGGTGGGTAATGTGAAATGACAACCACTGGTATTTAAACTGGAGACAGATCATAATGCGAGCCAGATCTGTCCGTTTAAATGCGATGCTCTCTACTTTTCTCTTCCTTGTGGAACGGACAGTTGATATTTCAGAGGATAATAAGATAACACTCTGACATTTTGTATTGAGATGAAGATCTAAAGCGGACAGATTGGGGCTGAATGATGCACATGAGCGCAACAGATAACAAGACGACGAGATCGGCGTGTGTGTGTGTTTCCTGTGAGTACTGCTAAGTGTGTGGGGTGCATTCGGTATTACTGGCTATGCAGCAAAATACATGTAAGCCTGTTGAACCAGACACAGCCACCATGAAATCCTGTTTCAGACTGGCTTACAGCGAATAACACACACAAAGGGGAGGCTGAATGTGTGTGAGAGAGACACAAAGAGGGAGAGAGAGAGCAGCAGATAAAAACAAACTAAGTGGCACAGGACTAGATGTTGACAAAAGGGTGGTCTTAATTAAATGGCAGTTAATAAGGGTCTATGTGTGATGTATTAGAGAGGATTCACACATATAAAGATGGAAAAACAGAAAAGTGGCAGGCAGAAAATTAAAAGGCTAATCTGAGTATGGCAGCATGTCATTCTTGTCCCATGGAGTGTCTCACTTTTCCAGCCTTGTGGTACTTGGCATTGGCGCTGCAGCAAAGGTGCCACTAAAGCCTTTCTAAATAGAAAATAAGTGGTGTTCTGAGTGTGAGCACAGAACTCCACAGGGAAAACTAGGGAGAAGGAATTGTACCCACAAATATCTCCCAGGCTGTGCAGATAGTTAAAATGAAACATCTCCATATGCCTCCGCCTCACCCTCCCCTCAGCAGGTCATTTTGATTACTGCAGAAACCCCTTGTTTCCACCCCTTCTCCACTTCACCAGTGATCTCCCACACAGTCATTTGCATTTTCTATCTTGGCTTTCTTCCATATCTTTCGATTTATCCTGTCACACCTGTTATTCACTTGTTTTTCTTCTTTTCCACCCCCCTGTTTCGCTTCCCTCCTTCTTTGTGGCAGCACAGAACCTCATCTAAATGCACAGCCAGTCATCAGCTCTCTACCTGCTCTGGGCATTTTTATTGGAATGAAAAAGTGCAATCATCCTTTTTCTTTCTGATACATCTCAACAAGGGTTGACACTGAATTGCTTAAATGAACCGATTCCACACTTTTCTTGCACATCTTGGTAGTACAGTGCATGAAAATCTTGATATTTCATTCACTTTTATGTGGCGTTGCTCGTTATCTTGTCCTGTCCTGCCGAAACAGAGCGCATAGACTTTCTAGTGCTTGCTCTCTTGCCTGCAGACAAGCAGACCAAGAGAGGCAGGGGAGAGGAGAGTGTAAGGAGGAGGGAGAGGGTAGCAAATGAGGTGTGGGTAAAAATTATGGGGGACTGGAAAAGAGAGCAGTGGCCCAGCCCTGGATATGGAGAGAAAGAGGGTGGGGGAGAGACAGAGGAAGAAAGAGATTATACAGTGTAAAACCAGAAGATGCAGTTTTAGTAGTAGTGCGACGTGCAGATCAGTAAGCTCCTTCACCGCTGGGGAACAACCGCCTTTTGTTTCTCCCCCTCCACTGCAGTGGGGGGGTGCATTTATCGTCTTGCTCAGGGGGAGACGCCAAGAAGTATCCTCCAATCAGCCTTTAATGATTTCTCTCATCTTGTGAGGCTGCTGACGGTGATGTATCACTGACCTGAGACTAGCGCTGCACTCTGCACAACACTCTAACCACCCGGAATACTCGCCATGGTTTTTATTTCTTTTCTTACAAATAAATATCCTCCAGTGGATGTTTCAAAGGGAAAGACCAGTGGACAAAAGAAGGATTAAAATGGACTTACTGACTGATGTTCTTGAATTTCCTGCAGCACACTGAAGATGGACTAACTTTGACACAAGCACAGGACATATATTTTTACACCCACCACTCTAACAGAAAGGCTGCGTTTGTCACAGCGTGCCATGCCATATTTTATTCTGAAAGCATGGCAGGCTGGGAAACATCCTAAACACTCAACTGCAACAATCATGTAGGACTGACACTCAGGTAGAGGTAGATGATGATGCTGAGCAGGAGGTGGAAAGACTGGGTGACAGTTGGAACTGGCTTGCCTGCTGAGCCTGTCTAGCACTTCACTATAGGTTGATTGGCCGTCTGATCTCGAGAGTTCGACTATCAGGTTGTTTCTCCCAAGTTATCATGCGGTTCATTGAGTGTATTTAGCTTTCCTCTGTGCTTGTGTGAGTGAGGATGCCACTTGGTGTGTGTGTGTGTGGAGTTTGGGATTACACAGCCTCTGGAAAGAATACAGGTGTAGCAGACCTTGAATAAAGATTAGCAGCTGTAACACCTTGTCACTGGCAGCAGACAGCGCGATGGTACTTTGAGACAAGACTTTCAAACTATGACCTCTTGCTGGAGGATTAATGATAATGCTCTGAGTAATATGATGACACTTAAAGGGCAAAGGAGGAGACAGGAATATGGCATATTCTAATTCTAGTTTTCTTTGAAGGAGGCAGACTGAGGCTAATCCTAAAGCAAACGGGAATTTCAATTCATATTTAAATTCAGTGAGACAGTTTACAACAGCTTTATTTGAAGAGTTAAAAGTAAAGCATCAGAATTAGTAACAGTGCAGAGCATGTCTGCAAATTCCTAAGAAATAAGGTGCCTTTCTAAATGAATTAATTGGATATGTAGGATGAACATTGGTGGTACTTGTCATAAAGAACCTTGAGCTCAACAACAACCCACCCAGCACAAAATCCAGCTGATCAATGAATCAGTTTTGTATTGATTTCCCAACACAGACTGGATAGGAGGTGTCAGTAATTATAATCAATCAGTGGGTCCAACCCATGAGCAGTTAGGTATAGTCCTGAGTATGGTTTAGCTGAATATGAGTGGTTAATAACTGGTCATGACTTCTGACAACAGATCAGATAAATGCTGCAATTTGCTGTAACAATCTGCAAACTTTACAGTTTCTGTATGTTTTATTTGTTTGTATTGTTTGGAGAAGCTTTCTGAAAAATGACAGTTTTGCTGATAGTTACAGGAAAATTGGCACTCCCTCCGTGCAGTAAAGCTTGTAGTTGAAAGAATCGTGTCTTGTTTCCTGTCTTGATGTGTCTGTAGGTGTGCTTGTCTTTAGGTTGTTGTCTGTGGCATGCAGCTTATCTTAGCTGCACAGCAAGGGCTTAGAGATCCAGGCTACTGGCATAACGGGCACCACCCAACCTGCCCCACCTCCCTACTCTGTGCATTTCAATAGATTTAAATTATGAAATTACTTTAAACACGCATTGATCGTTAAGTGGAGGATCAGAATAGGTAAAGAGGGTTCTAAAAAGACACTGAGGAGGCTAAATTATCTCAGCAGCCACACTCAGCAGTCCTGGAAAGAGAGAAAGAGTGTAGTAGATGGGAAGCTCCAAGTGGCAGCGATGATAGCAGAAGGAAAAAACAAAACTGAGGCAAATTCTTTGATAGCTGCATTGTTTGCATCTAACGGGCTCAAAGAGCATTTTTGAAAATGTGCTTTTTGGAAGTTTAGTTCTTTGAGTGAAAAAGACTCAGGAACAGCGTGGGAGAGTTCAGCGAGAGTTCTTCTGGGAAAACTTTATCTTTTAGTGCAGTTTTTCAAACTAAAAAGCCACTGTAGCAATTTACAGCAAGCTTTCCGTGTGATCGTTTTTGAAAAGTTACTGGATAAGCACAACATTTTATGCCTGATCTACTGAATGACACACAAACCAGCAGGACTCTTGAAGCACATCTTTTCCACAGATCCAGCCAAAAATCCTTCCTGATCTACAACAAGCACACAAACTTAAACAAGACACATTTCTGCTTGCCATGGAAACAGAAACTAACACGTGGGCTCGCTGCTCTGAAACTATCTCCACGTTTAAATTTACTCTGGATTACAACACTTGAGCTGCAAACAGCACGGAAGAGAAGCGAACAGTGACACAGCCAATTAAACTGTGTTCTTCCCAGCCAGGGATGTGTTGTGTGTTACTCTGAGGACAACCCTGCGAATGAGGGTGGGGCTCTCCCACTGCCATAGACAAAGACCGCACAAAGAATCCTGGTGTGAGCGTTGGTCATCTGGGGCAGTTGTGGGACCCGCACAGCCACGATGGGGTGCAACATGTGTGTGGTCCAAAAACCTGAGGAACAATACAGGGTCATGTTCCAGGTGAGCTGTCTGTCTCCTCTCCTCTCTTTGTCCTTTGACTTTCTTGAATTTCTTTCTTCGTGAGTCTTCAAGCGGAAGTGTTTGCGTGTGTCCCCAAAGTATTCTTTGTTATTCTCTCCCAACTTGTTATTTTCCTTACAGTGAAGCTGCTGCACAGGTCACAACCACCTTTCTCAGAAATCAGCAGACGCTCAACATTTCTTGCCAACAATTTAACTAAACCATTTACACACCCAAAAAAAACAACACAAAAAACTGTTTTGAATCCCAAATAAATTTTGCATAAATGAGCCACGCTGATTAAAACAACAAAAATAAAATCCATAGAGTCAGCTCATGACATTAGCTCTAAATTATGTGCATAGAAAGATGTTAATGACATGTTGGCCACAGTTATTTAAACTGAAGCAAATGTAAAGGATAATAAATATCTCTAATTAGTAAATCAAAACACAACGTTAGCACCACATCACCATTTCTTCCTTCACCAACCTGATTTATATTGGTTATATTGATCGGGTCATAATGTGATTAATGAATATAGTGTGTGTGTGTACCTAATATATTAAGATCTTACAATGTCTCTGTGTTTCTGAGTGGGGAAAGATCAGGAGCCTATTCGGGCTTTTTAGGCTATGTAAGTATATTCAAATTAATTGTTATAAAATACAGCTACACAGATTTGTATCTATGCATTTTTATTTAATAACTTTCCAAAAAAGTGTGTTTACCTGTCCAGGTACTGCAGATGAAAATCAGCTCGTATTTAATAAATAGTTTTTTTTCCTCCTGCAGTATAATTTGTATCTTCCTCATATGTTTTCCCACGTTCTTTAAAAATTGTCTGATTATACTCATTACTTCTAAATAGAATTTGTTTAAAACCTTCAACTGTTACCCTCCTTTTCCCATTTACCTACTTGTAAGTTTTTTCAGTGCTGGAAATGATAAGCTGAATGCAGGAAAATTACAAGATAACAGTTGTGAAGTTACACTGTAAGTCATGGTATGTGCTATAAAAGGCTATTTGTCCTTGACAAATAAAGAAATGAATAAAACTAGTTGCAAATAAACATCAATAAATAAAGTTAATTACGTGAATCAGCCCGACTGATGCAAACTCAAAGTCATAACCTGCTTTTTCTTCTCTCCTCCGTTTTATGGATTTTTATACATGTATAAATTAGCCTAGTACCTCTTGAACAAGCCTGCTAATTGATGTATTGGAATAGTCATCTAGTGACAATAATACTGATAATTATGATAATGGTACTTCACAGTGATTACGATGATATGATCTGAGAGAACAGGGTACCACTGCATGAGATGGAGAGATAGGCTGGCACAGACAAAGTAGCCTTGTGGTGCAGAGCCACAGAGGCATGAGGATGGATGGGTTGTTAAACTGGGCTAAAGTGTTGTGAGAGAGAGGGGTTGCCACGGTTACAGCTTCAGCACCACCTGCCAACTGGGACCACAGACTGAATGTGAGTAAGCTCATCTGGCTGTGCAGTGCCTAAAGGAAGCTGCTGCTCCGCAACGCCGTGATGCATGCGGTGACCGAAAAGAGGTCCCATGCTTACTAAGCATGAAAAATGCTCGGCACACATAGCTATGGAGTGCAACACTTGTAGTATCTGTGGCACCAGAAGCCTCAGCTGAAACTCTATTGCCTGCTGAAGTCGGGGTGTAAGCCAGTTAACTGAGTTGCATCTGGTGCCAAAGGCAATGCCAAGAGAGAGGAAAACAGGAAGAGAGCCCAAACAGAAGCACAGTTATGTGTCAAAGAGGGAGTCCAAGCATGTGAATGAAAGCGTCTGGGAAAGCCTGACTGTCTTTTCTCGCCGCTGCTTGTCCTTAGATGTCAAAAGTAATTGATTTGAACACTTCAGGGAGCAGGGGCGAATATAGAGGTTTGAGTGACTTCACAAATCCCCAGGGTGGAGGGTGAGGGGTGATGAGGTAGCGTGCACAGTTTGGTATGTGATCATAAATTCAGAGCATGGGTGGATCATTCCACAATCAGTGACCTTACCTAACAAGAGTCAGCAATAACGACACTGACTGCATGCAGGTCAGCATTGTGGCAAGTAGAAAACACATAATTTCATTAATCGGGTGATTGTGAAGTCAACTGTACTCGAGGGTTGTGTCAGACATAGGCATCTGTCAAGGTTTGTCATCCCAGAGTCCATTCAGCTTGATCAGACACCTGCACGTGCCTTCCAGACGGGTGTGGTGAGGAGTGGAGTGAAGAGTGACAGCCGTGAAAATAGGGTGTATGATTTGGAGCAGGCAGAAGACTTGTCATGTTGCAGAGAAAGATGCTTTCTCTGCACCCAAAAGTATTGAGGTGGTGAGACAGCAAGACTACATACAGTGTGGTCTATTAAACATGAAAAACAAGTATGAGACAAGAGAGCGAACGCAGATGGGGTATCAAAGCGGAGCCAAAGCCCTTGGCTTAGAGAGGCTGATCGCTACAAGTGCAATCAGAATATTATGAACACTAGAAGTCTCATAAAAGAAGCACGAGCTGGTTTGTGCTAAACTGCTAAAAAAAAAAAAAAAAAAAGTAAAACACTTAAGAAGCAAAAAAAAGCAACAGGAAGGTGATCAGAAACCTGCTTCTCTACACAAAATTCAATCAAGGTTATTTTACGGTAACGATAACTGAAAAAGCAAATCTTGCTGTGCAGATGGCTGAATAATCCAAAGATCACGCCAAGCAAAAAATTGAGGTACACGGCACTTAATCATTAAAAAAAACATCATAAAAGAGAAACATAATTACACTTGCACCCCACATTTCCTGGCTTTCCACGCTATTCATTTTCCCTTTAGAGGGAAGCGGCTTTGAGCTGTTTTCCTTAACTAACATGTATAATTATACCTTCAAATTAGATGCAGTCTACTGAGTAACTGAGTCTGTCATTAGACAATAAATACAGCGTTAAACAGCTTACAGCTACATCGCGCTCTAAAACCAGCCTGTTAAATCTGACTATATCAAAACACTTGCTTCTCTTGCCAAAGGAATAAAACTCATGCATTATACATTGGGCCTCTGCTACACATACGCTGCATACTGGTGGTTGGTACACACCCATTGGCATGTTTCTAATCAATACTGCGTCCTACAGCCACAAGTAAGAAGAAATATTTCGGTTCACTTGATGAATCGCAGAGCTGCAGGCAGATATGAATATTACCAACCATTTTTTAAGCAGCATTTTATTTTACATACATTTTACAGAGTACCTGATCCACACACTCAGCAAACCTATTCCTCCCCTCTGAGCCCTTCAGCCGCTCCCTTCTTTTCCTCTCCCGTCACTGTAAAGCAGGAGGCTGTTTCCATGGCAACCCGCGTCATTAAACGGACCTGATGTGCTTTCATTCACGGTGACAAGAAGAAACATGCTGACACTGGCAAGAAGCAAACACATCAGAATCGATACATACCAATGACCAGCTGATAAAGCTGGATAAGTGCACAGAGGCAATCACACCCAGCCGGTGCACCCCGGTGTGTGTGAATGACAAAGGCAGCCGCATGCTGGCACATGTGGACAGAATAAAGACACATCTGACAGTATACTGTAACATGATTTACTACAGAAGTATTTCAACAGCATGCTGTACTGCAGTGCTATCATATTGGAGTTATGATATCATTCACCGATTATATAATTTTTCTTTATTTACACCTTTTCCTATAAATACTTTAATTGAATTGGTTAAAATACTATTTTATTCTATCTAACATCTTAAAACTGGCGAGAAATTGTTTACAGCACATTATAAAGTAGTCAAATATAAGGTGAAGTGCTGCTTCTATAAATCCTACCTAAACAATTTAAACTCAGTTGTCTCATATAGCCATTCGTTATATGTTTATACACCAACATCCTGTTCACAGGAGGAGCTAAAGATATTGACAAATACATCAAAATGAGCAGATGGAGAGTGCATTTTTCTGCCAAGACTGTCAGTTCCCTCCTTCCCACGAATGGGTTTAGTCCCTGGATCAACAAGAATAACTGGATCCCTCTAAGCCTGTCATTTTTTCTTAAGATAATCAAAATGATGTGTCTCGATTTTTCTTATTTTAATTTGATATGTATTTGTGAAAAAATGACAAGAAATGAGGACTGCGATGATTGACAATATCAGTATCAGTTCAGTGACCGTGATAATGATGTTACTGCAATGTCGAAAGAAAAGAAAATAATGATATCAGTCAAATTCTGGTGTTTTCTGGTCAATTAAACACAAAATACAATTGCAGGAGACAGTCTTTAACAATACCCATACAGTCACTCAGTTATTTAGAATAATATCAGAATAATAGATGAATGACTGGAATCATTTCCATGTTATTTATTTATTAGATGGCATTTCAGCTTTTAAATATCAGTTACACATTTTCTGTATTAGTAATCATGAAACTGGTGTGTGGAAAATGTCCAATTTGGCCTATCTCACAGTGGCAATCCAGATCCAGATTCGGATATGGATCATTTCCAAAAGTTAATCACTTCTAAGTTGGGTCCCAGCTGTGATAAGATTTTCATGAGTAATTGTGCAAACTAACAGATAAACCGAACGATCACATAACCTTCTTGGCATCAGTATGACTGTGTTTCTATGTAACCCTAACAGTGTGTTAGAAATAATTGAAGCATCAACTGGAGCAAAAAGGAAAAGACAAACAGGTAATTTAAAGGAGTTAAATAGACTGCCTGACAGACTGTTTGTTACCTTCTCAAGTGTCAGCTGTCTGTAATGCCAAAGGTGTGTTTGTCTATGCCCAATCTATGTATCTACCTAAGCATTTAAAGCAATTTGTGAATCCATCCATTCTCTTCTGCTTATCCTTGCGATGATCAATGTGTGAATACTTTGTCAAATCGATATCTTCTCAGTGTTATCACTTTATAATAAGACAACCACTCCAGGCTTGTCTACTTAAATTAGCTCGGTGATATCAAACAATCGGGGTTATATCTGGAGTAGGTAAGCTCTGTCTCCAGATTAATTGATTTTCTGAGGTGACTGGTGCAGCTTTCAAAGCATGGGAGGATGAGAAAAATCAATTACCAAACAAGTCAGAATTCAATAAGTCGGGGGTGGTTGGTGCAGGTATCGTTCATGCATGCTCCTGTATAAACACTATGGAAATGCAAATGAACACAAGCTTGGAAAAACATTTGTTGATGCTGAGAAGAAAAGCTTAAAGGCTGCACTTTAGATTAAGATTGATCTTATTTGTGTAGGGGTTTTTTAACCTACAATGAAGACTATGTGTGAGATAATGTGCATTATTGTGTAGTGAATCATTGCCTTCCCCCTTCTTTTTCATCTCAGCCTGTTGTACCGCACATGGGATTAATTTGCTCTTTAAAGGGCTCTCGGATAAAAACTAATTATGCATCAACCACTTAGTAATTCCCCGTAAGCTCCATTGTGTGTGTGTGTTTACATGCAAGTCTCGATCGCAGTGTCAGGCTCTCTCTCTGTTTACATTTACCCGGCCAATTCTTGAAAGCTTGTTTTCTACATCTCTCCATCATCATTACACCTCTCTTCACCTCCTTTCCGCTCCTTATGTCTCGTATGCTTTGCTTTCTCCGTCTACACTTTGAACTCAGCCTCTCTTTCATCTCTATCCACAACATCCCCACCCTCCACTTCACAGCCACCGTAGATACCACCACCGCCAGCCCCCTGCTGTGAATCTCGGAGACTGTTTTTTCTGAATTTTAATATAATTTTAAATGTAAATAAACTACACAAGGAGCCTGGGGATGGGTGAGCAACAGCAGCTTTTGTTTTTTACATTTTATTTTTTTGTGAATGCATAGTTTAGCTTCTAAACCGCAAATGTACATAATGACCCAGTAACCCAGAGAAAATAGAGTATAGCATTTGGAAAGAGTGTAATGGATTGTCCATCAAGTCGGATCTGAAAAGCTGCCTAACACACAACAACGTTTACCCCGCATGAAGTCATCTTAAAAGCAATCTCAGCACCTCTCATTGATAATAAATGAGAAAGCCCCCTTTTACCCCTTCTATCAGTATTCATACCTGTCACTCATGACCATGGAGCTGACTTCTAATAGCCTCTCTCTGATCGTGAAGGGCATACAGCACAGGAACAATAGAAATGTCCTACAGTGAAAAATAGATAATGAGTTGAGTGTTGCAACAAACATAATACAAAACACACAAATTGTAGATTGTTAATTCCTTCATCACTAGTCGGTCATGCAGGGAGGAAGTGTCTTATTTGTAGTGAAGAGCCTCATTAAGAAAGGCAGCAAGATTTATGGAGGAACATTAGTGAGAGGAAGGTGTACCAGCAGAAATAGATGGAAATAGAGGAGTGCGAATTGCTATCTCGAGGGAAGGGACAGAGCAGACAGAACTGCTGAGGCAGCATGGCAAAATAAATGCAGAGCCTGGAGAAAACTGGAGAGAGAAGAAGCAGGAGAGGACATGGCTTTAGATGCAGAGAACAGAAAGGAATTTGATGCTATGGAAAAACACGAAAGGTAGACCCCAAGGGATGGAGATGCAGTTGCTGTAGGAGTATGTGGGAGAACCAATGTGGGGAAGAAAAAAAGTGTGGGGAACAGGAGCCCAGTGCGGCAAGAAAGTTTTTGTGCTTGGCTGCACAGGGGAACATTGATTTGACATGCAATTACTGGAAGGGGACAAGATTTGAAAGAGGGAGTGGGCACATGAAGCAGAGTGGTAAAGATGTGGCGAGTCGCAGACAGCCAAGGTCAGTGACTGTGTACAACAAGAATGAAATTATACCAAGGCTGTCTGGCTCAGTAACATTGGTATGCACACATCTTCATTTTGCTGTCTCTCATACGGAATGACACCAAGAAAATTAAATTCATCTACATGTGATGTAAATGTCTTTAAATTAATGGTATTTTAGATTGAAATTTACAAACGTGTGACGCATTGGCTCTATGAGGCCCCAGTTGTTGAAGCAATGATAATATTCTGATCCTTATCCTTAACGGACTGCATAAAAAAGATGAACAAATCCACTGTTACAGCATCCTGTGTTTGTCATCTTGGAGTGTCTTGAAATGCGACATAATGAGCAAGGGGGTGATCTGACTGATAAACCAGCAATCTATTAGTGCCAGCGGAGGCTTGCTGTTTAGCTTAATTAGTATAGGTTCATCAGAAACCCAGCTTTAGTCTCCCATTTGACTCTAATTGAGGCCATAATATATAAAACCAAAATCACTGTATTCAGACTTAAAAATAGCAATCATGACCACAAACTGAAAATGAAGCTAAACACCTAAAACAATTATTCAGTCCTGCTTCTGGACCAAAGGGCCTGTAGTTTTTAGTTTTCACAAATGCACTAGTAATAATATGCCAGAACTGAAATACACTTATGTCTTTTAGTTTTTCTCACAGGGAAAATGGTTTTTCATTATAAATTGCTAGCATTCTGCTAATTGGTAACATGACACACTCCCTTGTTGTTTTTTTAATCATTTTCAAAAGATTACTAGATATTAGAAGTATACAGTAAAGCTAAAGTACTTGCAGAAATGCACTTCACGGTAGTATAGTCTGAAGCTATATCCATCTTTTATATACAATATATATTTTATACATAATTTTCAATAGCTAGTTAGCGTAAAGCTATTGTTAGCTTCCATGCTAGCATGCAATACCATGCAAACGTCTAGAGCCATGCCACCTTTATTTATATTTATCTTGTAAAGATCCAGAGTTTCTTGTAGTTTATTTTTGTTAAATTGATCATTTCATCATGATAATGATCCCAAACACAATGCCAACCAATAAAAGCACACTTAGATAGAAAAACACAATGGGACACTATCCTTGGATCTCAAAATTACTGAAGGAGTACGACTACGGCATTCCATCCAACGAATCTCTTTGAAGAAGCATGGAGAACTATTGCTGAAGACTACTTACATTTACTCAGATATACATGAAATATTGCTTAAGAGAGTTAAGTCTGTGTTGAAGAATAAAAGTGGTCAGACTAAATGGTGGCTTTCAGTCTCATTAGAATTGTGCAAATTATGTTTTTCCTCATATACTGTATTTTAATACAAGCATCTTCCAATAAATCCTGCAGCTATTTCAATTTTCCTACCAAACAAAGAAATGAGGAGTGACTCAAGAATTTTGCACAGTACTATAATTGCAAATTAGAAATAAACCACTGAGTATAATGTTACCTATAATTAGTTGTTCGTCAACTAAAATATTGAAGAAATTAGGGCTATTGTTATAATAAAAGAGTACTGAAATCACATGTTGTGGGAAAGCTGAATGTATAAAATACATAACATTTCATTCTGTGGTGGTAGTCAAGCCAGTTTAGCCTGAATACTGAATGAATCTTTCTCCCTTAGGTTTGTGCAAAGCACTGCTTGGTATGATAAGGATTGTTTTGCTTTAAGTCACCTTGAAGGCAAAATCCTTGTACTGTTTCATTTTTTCTCCAGTTGTATTTTCAATAATCTTACATTTTTAATGCCCTCTCTCCGCTTTGCTGTTCGAACAGTACATGGACAGAAAGGAGAAGTTTCAAAAGCCAAAGGATATTAAAACAGCACAAGTGAATCAAAACATACACAAGCAGGAGCAGTATACTGTGGCGTATATTTGGGTCTGTTTAAGAACATAAAAGTATGCTTAATAAAATATCTGAAATACCTATGAAACATAGATATAAATGTTTTCCCGATCAAAATTCTGAAAGTGTAATTTGCTGGCAAAAAATTATGTTACGAAGGTTTTCAGTTTCATTTCCCACTCTTCTGTAAAAAGAAGGAAAATGAAACTATGTTTTCCAGATTGAAAGATTTATGCAGAGAGGAATCACCTTTATTTTGCACAGGCGAAAGATAAAAGTGTTTTGCAGACCAGAATGACTAACGTACTGAGGAAACTCCATTTGATATTTGTCAATGTTGAAGCTTAATATGCGATTTTTCTCTGCCATTACCTTTGGTCCGCTCCATTATAAGAAAAAAAAAGTTCTCAGTGACCCCTTTCCATTTTCCATCTATTCACAGTTGTAATTACTTTCTAACTTCACCATTTTCCTGATGGCTTTCTTTCTCTCCACAGAAGGGTCACATAAGCAACATGCTGTGCTCTTTTGACGCTGATGGTCGATTGAAGGTCTCAGTATTCGGCTTTTTGCTCTGTTGCTTGGTGTGATGTGTCGAAGCCTTTTATATAACTTGTTTTTATGCTTCTATGTCCCTGTATGAAGTCTACTAGCTTTGTGACACTCAAGTGTATGTTTTGAGTTTTCTGTTCACTAACTTAGTGTCAGTTTTGCTTTATTTTAGGTATCTGTAGCTGTAGTTTCCCCTCCTTCATTTCCGTCTGTGAACTAACCTTGCCCATTTAATCTAACTGCTGATATGAGTTGCTATCTTCCTCTCCTCCACTTCTTGTCATTCATATCAGCATCTTTATGGTTTGGTTTTTACTAAAATTCCGTCTCTGGTCATTTCTGCTTGCTGTTTATTTTTTGCAGCTGTGGAAAATCTACAGCTTATTTCTTCTTCCTGGAATTATTTTATTTTATTCCTCTTCCTCCTCTCATTTTGCTCTTCCACTATTGAATTGTGATGTTTGTTGTTGTTGTTTTTTTTCAGGTGAATGGGAAGGAGTTGACACGTCTGTCGGGGGATCCCACCCTGGACATACGGGACCCTGTGCTATCCAGCATACTGAGGAGGGGGGCCCGCAGACGGGCGGGCTTAGCAGGAGCTCCTGGAGGCCAAGTGCCAGTGACCATGGGCATGGCCGACTGTGTGGACAGCTGCACCCAAACAGACATCAGCTTCCAGCATATGTTGACTCTGGGCAAGAGCAGCCAGCATCCCTGTGGAGCTCCACCCCCACCCGACCCGCCACCATCCCCTCCTCTGCCTCCACTCCTGGAACCATATCTACTCAATGAACTGTGAGTGAGAGCAGTTTAATTGGATTCTGCAGCATGTCCAACCATCAGACCAGAACTCACCTGCTGTGCTATCCCATGCCATTCTGTTCACACATTTGAAGTCGGTAGCTGCCCCAATTACTCAAATATTTCATGAATTTTCTCATCCTCAGCTTTATAGAGCCTGTATACTATGACCCCACAGACTACTTCGACATCAACCAGCATGAAGTGGACAGGCAGGATGAGCTGGAATATGAGGTGAGAGCCTATTAGCTACCTCAAAACTCTAGTACAGAAAGCTGATCCCCACTTCCTGTCTGACATTCGTTAACTTTCTTCTAACTACATCAGGAGGTGGAGTTGTACAAGTCTCGACAGCAGGATAAACTGGGTCTGACAGTGTGTTACAGAACTGATGAGGAGGAGGACCTTGGGATCTATGTAGGCGAGGTGAAGACAGTATCATGAATGTTAAAACTTTATCAGTAGTTCAAAAAAGTAGTTCCCATTTGTTCATAATTCCAGCCGTTATCGTTTTAGGTGAACCCCAACAGTATAGCTGCAATGGATGGTCGTATCCGCAAAGGGGATCGAATACTACAGGTAGAGGTTTTCTAAGCTAAGGTTCCTTTTCTATGCCATTACTTTATGTAATATTAATGCCTAAATCTGAAGTCTTAGATAACCCCCTGGACCACATCCTGTGTGCCTCATTTCAAAAGAATTTGCTAATAGCGCCACATTTAAGATGAATTCTTCTTGAATATTATTTCCTATGCTATTAAACTACAGAGAGGTTTTTTCAGTAGCTTAATAAAGAAACCCATTTTCCTGAACTGTGCACTTTAATTCAATCTAACATTGGTATTAAGGCTCTTACATTATCTGACATTATTCTCTCCTTTCACTGTCAGATAAATGGAGTGGACATCCAGAACAGAGAGGAGGCGGTAGCTATTCTCACCAGAGAGGACAGCACTAATGTATCCCTGCTTCTCGCACGACCCGAGATAGAGGTGAGGAAATTGGAGATGCAGTTTTTAGGGGAAAATGCTACAAAATTCAGTCAAAATACCCAGCGGAAAAATGCACTGTTCTCCCTTTATCTCCCTTTTTGAGCAGCAGCAAATTTGTTTGCTTGGATACAGACATTACATTAACATTTAGTTACAAAAATGAAAGGTAATTTAGACACAAGAACAAATAAAAGAAGAGATAGAAAACAAAAGGAATAACTTGGCGTTGTGCTTTAGTGTTTCAGGAGGCAGAAAAGCAAAGGGGTGCAAAAACACGATGAGAACACAGATAACATGAAGGGAGAGACAAAGACAAATAGTGCTTGTACTCGCAGTGCTAATGTGGCACCACTTTGTTTCACTCAAGGTCACTCTTCCAGCAGATATGGGGGCACTGTAACACACATCAGACGGCCCTGAATAACATACCTCTGCCAAATTACTTGTAAAACCACAACACGTGTCGACCCGCTCAAATGGATTTTTCATTGCAAAGCTTCACAAGAACGCGCTTCATATGGAGGCAGGCAAAATATGTGAGAAAGCAAAAAATTTGTATGCGGTCTGAGTTTTAGTGCAGATTTAAAAGGCACTCATTAAAATGGTTTAAGCCAAACACACACACAAACAGCCTGTCCTCTGTTTAAATGCGTCCTTGTCTTAGAGCACAAGCACTGGCTGTGAAAGGCTGACAAGATTTATATTGCTAAGGCATTGTCCCACATTAGGATTCAAGTGAGAGAGGGAGAATCATCAGAGGGAAATGCACAAGCAGAGATTAAAGAGATCTGTTGCCCTGTGGGAGAAAGAAGGAGAACTGAAGGGGTTTGCCAAAGAATGAGAATGAAAACGAACCTAATCAATAGCTCGCCTCACGGTCTGCATGCAGTTCACATTCAAATCAAACCAATTAGGCAAAGAGGAGGAGGAGTGAATTGTTTACTAATTTGAGACCAAGTATTTGAAATATAACTAATTAGCTTTTGAGGGGGTGCCAATCAAGTCTGCAAATTAAACAGATTAGAAAAGACAACACCTCTTTATGAATTTAAATTCTCATTAATTTCTAAAGACTGGATCACTCTCATCCACTAATGCTGATACTTACATATCATCAAATCACTTTTATTTTCTTTTTGGCACCTAGTCCTCTCAGATTTTTTGTTTGTTGTTTTCTGTAGAGACATATTGGTAAATGGAAATCAAATGTATTTTTGAGTGTAAAAATCTTACAGACCACTGGCTCCATCTAGTGACACAAAAGGACTCAGTTCAGACATCCACTGTAGTCGAAATTAAAGCTGCTTTTATCAGTACTGCTAAGATAAAAATTGGTCCAAATTTCCACAAAAATTCCACAAATTTTCAAGGTTCTTTTTTTTTTCATGTATTTTCAACTCTAAAACACTATTTTAAGGCTAATAATTCAACAGCAAGTTCATAAAGGCAGTAAAGTTTAGCCGCTGAAGTACACCTTTGGTTGGAGGCCAGATTAAAAGGAGAGTAAGTCTGAACTGGAGTCACGGATCTTGTTTTCCTGTGTCTGTTACCCGTATAAATAAGCAACTGCCTCCTTCACAGTCTACTACCTTTGATGTTGTTAAGCTGCTTTAAACTCACCTTACACTGTCTGTGTAAAATACACACAAATCGACACCCTTGCTATTCTCAAAAGGTTATTCTTTCTAAGATCAAGGGACTGAAACTAAACTGGTCAGGACGTTATGTAAGCTTTATTTAGGCCAGTATTTAAACTTAAATCATTGATCAGACTGTTATTATCAGACTTTTGGGTTATTTAAATACTGAAAACATGTCTCAGCCGAAACGGAAATTATTTTTCTTTTGTAGACATGAGTCGGGTTTCTTTCTTTGTTTTTTACTGTATTACATCGATGCCATTTTAATTGTGACATTCCTTTCCTTTACACATGCTTTGTCTTAGTCAGATCGTTCATAACCATACCATCACCCACCTCAACTATACAGTTGACATAGTTAATATTAAACGTTAAATGCTGGCTTGTCTCAAAACCCTCTGAAGTTAAATAATGATACATTTGATTTATTAGTGATTGATCTAAACATTTCCACAGTTCTGTCTCAAAAATGTAAAGCTGTCTACTTGTAACCTGGGAGGGATTTTTGACAGGTCTGTGTTGATGCTCAAGTAAAAACCATTATACAGTCATTATATCATTTTTGTCCATTAATGATTTCCACAAGGCTGCATTTTTTTCCTGACTTGATTAGTGGAATACTCTTTAGTCAGATCTCATGTCACCGAGTCACCAGGTGATTCAGAACGGCATTGCCCAGATTTTAACTGCCATCAAGAAATATGAACATATGACCGTATACCTGCTGAATTTCATATTGTATGTAAAAACTTACCATTGACTTTTACGATACCCATTCTTTGATTTGACCAACTTCCAAATGAATAATTTTCCTGTGTTTTTTGTCTCTTCAACAACGAACAACTGCCATCATCAACTGGTGCTGGATACACCTTTTACCTGTTAGAATGACAACCAGCTGGATCCAGATGAGCTGGAGCTGGAGCCATTAGACAATGCTGTCCACCTGGCCAGCTGTCATAGTGTGAAGAACAGCCCTTCTGTTCTGGGTGCAGGACCTGGAGGTTTTGCAGGTGTTCTACCCAGCCACAGTCATTCACTGAACAGGGATTCCCCCAGTTTGCTTCAGACAGTGCTGAGCAATAGCCAGGAGCTAGACAGTGGGGTGGGTCGTACAGATGAAAGCACACGCTATGAGGAGTCTTCAGAGCATGACCTTCTGGGAGACGACCACACTAGTGCCTCCAATACGAATGCAACCAACACACCAGGCAGCATGCGCAAATTTTTCTCCAGCCGAGGGGAAACTCCACCCTTGCTGCATTCCCAGGACCTCCAGTTTAGCACGGACTCCCTTTTAGGTCTGGAATCTGTTAATGGAGGCGGCTTGGAACAGGGGGAACGTTTGGAAAGGCCCTACAAGGCAGATCCTGTGAGGATGATGATGCCTGGGCTGACTGAGGAGGAGTGTGAGAGGTACAAAGAGCTGCTGGAAATCAAGTGTTACTATGAAAAGAACAGTAATGCTCTAACGTTACTGGGAGGTCAGGGGCCAGCACAAGAGGAAGGGGGTGTCTCACTGGATGTGAACAGGAATGAAAGTCTGACACAGCATGAGATGGCTCTCCTAGAAGAGGAACTGCGCCACTTGGAATTCAAGTGTCGCAACATCCTGAGGGCACAGAAAATGCAGCAGCTGAGGGAGCGATGCCTGAAGGCTTGGCCTCTAGAGGAAAAGAATGGGGCAAGTGTAGGGGCTGGAGCAGGAGCTGGACGCTTGGACATTAATGGTACTTTGGTCAGCGAGGAATCCTGTCACCATGCTCTTTCAGATATCAACGAGCTTCCCGAGAGGGAGCGCTCAGACAAAGATAGCACGAGTGCCTACAACACTGGAGGGGAAAGTTGCAGGAGTACCCCTCTTGCCAATGAACAGTACCCTTCACATTCCACACAGAGTCTGGAGGGAGGAGAGTGTCTTCACTCAGCAGGTATGCAGACTCCAGCGTCCACTCGGCAGAGAGAGAGAGGAACCAGAGGGGACGGAATACAAGAAAACTTAAACCAACCCTATTCTCCCCACGCTCACAGGCGAGGGGCTGAAGCAAAGACTTCCAGCCCTGGTGCAAAGGTTAGGTCCCTGTCCAGAGATGGGGGAACCAGGAGGGGCTCAGATGGAGGAGTGAGACGTAATCCCAAAGCTAACGGAATGGCTGACAGGGGTGGTGGACGCAGTGCAGAAAACAGCCCTTATTTGTCTCGCCGTCAGACTGAAACACAGCCGCCTCAACGCTACCTGAGCTGCATGCAGCTGAGGTCCCCCTCCACCTCTGAGCAGCTGGGTGGACTAAGAAATGCTCCCAAAGAGGGCATCATAGATAATGGAGGCGATGCAAGCCCAATGAGCTTGGGTAGCACATGCAAAGATGTTACCCAGGCCCCAGGTGCTGCATCCTTACCCCTGTCTCCTCCACTGCTGCCTGCCTCCCCTCGAATGGAGTGGAAGGTGAAGATTCGCAGCGATGGCACGCGCTACGTGGCCAAGCGGCCCGTGAGGGATCGCCTCCTGAAGGCACGCGCCATGAAGATCAGAGAAGAGCGCAGCGGCATGACAACAGACGACGACGCTGTAAGCGAAATGAAAATGGGACGTTATTGGAGCAAAGAAGAACGCAAGCAGCAGCTGCTGAAGGCCCGAGAGCAGCGGCGGCGCAGAGAGTTCATGATGCAGAGCCGCCTCGACTGTCTGAGAGAGCGTGAGAGGGAGCAGGGAAGCAGCGGAGGAGGACAGCAGGGAACCGAACAACAGCAAGAACCAACTTCAATCCTGGAGTTGTGTCACCGCAGGAGCATGAAGAAGCGGAGTCGCAAAATCCTGGACAATTGGATCACTATACAGGAGCTACTGGCTCATGGAACCAGGTCTGCGGATGGGAAGAAAGTCTATAACCCCCTGCTGTCTGTCACCACAGTCTGAGGAAAGAAATGATCAGAGAGTGAGGGCAGAGAGTTAGGAATATAAGAAAGTGCCAAAGTGTTTCACTTTCAGGATGAGCAGCTTCAGTAAACCATGGCACAAATGTTAATCTGCAGAGATGCAGCAACACAAATTCATGATGGTAAATGACTGTAATGATTACAAAACCTTACACCTGAGTTCAAAATCCAAAAGGAAAACTGTCACGTTCTGTGTCTAGAAAAACACGCAGTAAAAATGTTGTCGAAATGATCATTCATTGAAGAAATGAACTCGAAGACCACAAATGCAATGCATTTTAAATACACTGTAGCAGACCTATAGACCTAAAAGACACAGAATTAAGTAAACAAAATGATGTCTGCTGTCAGGGATTGAACCACCTGCTGTTTAACAACTAGAAACTATTTTATGATCGAAAGAATGCAGAAAAATCAAAAGTGAAGCCAAGAGCCATGCAGCTGTGAAATAAGATGAGTTAAAGTCACTTCTGTGCCATAAAACTGAACATTTAGTGTCCACAGAGGACTTCTCATTAAGCACACCTTCAAAAGAACATTTTGTGCCAGTTTATGTCGTTACAATTTCCTACATTCTTGAAGTGTTCATGTACAAATGCCTCTTTGTTTTTGTCATAAGAAAGCCAACATCTTCAGCTGATCACAGATGCTTCTTGGTCATGAGGAGCTGAGCGGTGCCTTCCTTTCGGGCAGACTTGACTGTATATAGCACATTTTTCAATGATACAAAAAAAAAAAAAAAATCTAGAGGAAAAAAATAAACGGTGATGCACAAAGCAGCCTAATTACCGTTTTTCCAAAAAGAAACACTGTATCATACAAGCACATTAATCATTTGATAGCGTTTCATGCAAAACTAGACCAATACATTTTGGTTAGTATGCAGTATAGTTTATCTTAATGCTGACTGTGATCAAGGCTATTGCAATGCAAAATAAAGTTGAAAAAAATTCCTGTTAATTTGGTCTACTTGAATTGCAATCATAGCCAAGGATGGGACGACTAATTTCCTAACTTATGTAAACTAAAGCTAATTTTTCATCTGGCTTATATGCATGTTTGATATTAAGACAGAAATGTTCTTTTTTTCATGTTCTTTAAAATTGAAGGCCTTTAACATAATGTAATTGTGGATGTGTCTTTCTATGACTTTGCTCAAAATCCTAGCATAGAAAAAAGAAAACATGGTGTACTCGTCTGTTCAATATTGTGAAATCCAGTGTGTCATTTTACAGTGAAAGCTTTTCTAAATAAATGCTGTGATCATCTTACTAATCATTTGTTTTAATTCAGTAGTTCAAAACTGGACCCTTTTCTTATATTACTCATCTCAAGTATGGACCCTTCCACACATATATGGCAGTATGTAGTTCACATGTTTGAACTATAGGCAAAAATAAAGGGTAAATGAATAATGACACGCTAACCTATAAAAAATTGTATTTAGCAGTTGTTTAAATGAACTAATGATGAAGTGAGGAAGCCTGCTCCAAAGTTCAGGTGACAAAGCCTGAAAAGCATGGTTAATAGACACGGACCAGATGATCGGAGAGAAGGAATAAGCTATAATAAGGTCTCAGTTGCTCTGCTACACACAGGAGTGTGGCCAAGTAGAGTTTTATATTTAGCCTCCTAAGACCCGAAGTCTTCCACGGCATGCATTTTTAATTTCCCTTTGATATTTGGGCTGATTCGGATGATCGATAGATTTTTTTTGTTTTCTACACAATTTTTGTTTGTAAGAAAACTCAGCCACATATGAGGATATTTGTTTAAAATTTCGATAGAACAGTAACAGTATAATGTCCTCGTAAGTGGATATCAGGCCCTTGTAGAGCAAAATTGAGTATTTTGGTCTTATTAATGCAAAATGTGATGTCCACATATGTGGATGCCAGGTCCTAGGAGGTTCATTTATAACATTTGAAAATGCATTCAAAATTTCACTGGAAGCCAATAAAGGGACGCACGAAGAGGAGTGAGATTTCAAAATTATTTGGTGCCATTAAAGGTTTGATTTTTGCTTTGTTTCTTATGGAAGAAACAAGACTTATATGGAGCAAATATGATATGAAGACATTCAATAACATTCAGTTCAACCAAACAAGTTTGTGCTTTGGTTAATGATATTACATGATGATTCTATGGCATTTACATAAAGTGGCTTGAGGAAACTGTTGTTGCTGAATTAGAAAAACCCCGTCACATAACCTCCCATGAGCAAGCACCTGGTGATAGTGGGATGAATAAACTCACTTTGAAGAGTAAGAAACATCAGACAGGACCAGGGGAGGGGACGGGCTGCCATCTGCTGCAATTGGTTGAGGGTGAGGGGCGATCCAATTAGTAATGGCAATAACAATGAAGATCCACTTCAAAGAAAAGTTTCAATTTGAATATTAAATTTCTCATACTATAATGCACTCACTATGCAGTGGTGGCAGTACTGCATATGTACTATTTTTATTCTTTATCCTGCTGCTGTAACACAGTATGAGTGGAAAAACCATCAGAGCCATCGCTCATTCTGAAGGTCTTCAACTCAAATTGGTTTTCACAAAAGGAAAATTAGAAATAGTCAGTGTTATATACTGACTGTGGTGCAGTAGTCAGCTCTGCCACACAGCAAGAAGATTCTAGGTTCAAATCCAGCCACCTGGGTCCTTTCTGAAAACGGGGCACTTGCATGGTCTACCCAGATCTGCACAGGCTCTCTCCAGATACTCCAGTTAGTGTTAATGGTTAATTAGCAATAGATGTGCATGTGAGCATCTGTCTTTCTCCTCTGTTACCTGCCTCTCTTCCCATGACTGCTGGGTTCAATCTCCTAATAATTTGTTCATTCGCAGACATTTCTGAACAAGCACAAAAACACATGTAGTGAATGTGAATCCTTACAGCAGTTCTTCCATAATAATAACTTCATCAGTGTGTTTAACTACATTTATAGGAAATCTATATGTTACAGCTACAAAATAATAATAATAATAATAATAATAATAATAATAATAATAATAAACAGGCTTAATTCTCTCCAGATAGAACTGAAAATGTTGTTGGTCGGCACTTATGTGTAAATCTTTTCCCAAAAACAAAATACCGTCTCTATATATAGCGCTTTTATGACTATAGAAGGACAAGGTGAAAAATCAGTCCATGTTTCCTAAACAATTCTAAACCTTTTATTTTTCTAACAAGAGTGAAAAGAAACAAAAGGCAACAGTAAAATGAAAAGTTTATACACAAACTCACGACATCTGTGTGTCTGCAATATCAATAATAATAATAATAATAATAATATAATAATAATCATCTGAACAAAAGGAAACAAAATATATTGGGATAAAGTGAGTTACAGTGAAGTTAACCTTAACTTGCAAAGAGGGAGAGAATGACAGAGGGAGGAATAAAACCGGGAGTCAAAAGGATGGGAGGAAAAAAAAAAAAGCATAGAGCATAGAAGGGAAGAAGAGAGGGAGGAAGCCAGGAGGTGTGGAGGTACATTTTGGGAAAGTAGCACCAAAAACATTAATGCCTGTTTTTAACACTTCCCAAAATTTACTTATTTAGAATGCATGTCCCCTCAAAACAGCATCAAACACGAGATTTGAAACAACTACAAAAAAAAAAAGAAAAGAAAAAAAAAGTGTATCCATGGCGCCGTTGTCTCAGATCAGTAGTCAAAATCCTCTACTGCAGCACAGCTTCAGGAGTCATGCCCAAACAACAGTCTAAAATAAACCCATAGCTTATCCAACTTCAACAAGTGACTCAAGTGAAGAGAAACTGCAAATGCCGGTCCTCGTGACAGGCTTCGCTTAAACTAGCTTTTAACACAGTTGGGATAACATAGCATACTGAAAGACCTCAGAGACAACTCTAGACCAAAGACACTCCTATTACGGCAAGTCTCACATCTGTCAAGCACAGTCTTATTATGTTCACAGGAAGAATTCGTCCAGGGAAGGTGGAGAATAAAGTTTGGGTAAGACTGAGAGTCTGAACAACAACAACAACAAAAAAGAAAAAAATAATAATAATAAAAAATCCGGACAAATGAGATACTGCGGTGTTATGGATGATACTGGAGTGTAGAAGAGTCACCACTCTTAGTGTCTGAATGCATAAATGAGGGGTGAGAAGGAAAGCAGAGCACAGGGGAGGTCCTGTATCTCTCTGTAACTTGATACAGTCTTCTGGCACAGAAAGCCCCTGTCCCTTCAGTTTTTCAGGCTAACTGACTGTAACGAAGCTCCAACGATGACTGCATCACAAAATCTATCAAAAAAATAAATAAAGGTTAACACTAAGATACTTTATGCATTTCAAGGTAAAAAGAAAAATCTAGAAAGGGGATATGATACCTCAGGATGGGTCTGGACAGGGGAGGGGGTGTGTCTGAAGGGGCAGGTTTTCTTTGTCTCCGAGGCATCCAGTGACCTTTGTCCTCCGTCCCCACTGCCCCCTCTGTGGCTCTTCCTCTTCCTTTTGGAGTCCTTGGTTCGCCCACGGCCTGCTCGTCTCTGCTCTTCAAGCTCAATCTGAGAGATGATGAAAGAAATGTGTAAAAAAAAAAAAATAATAATAATAATAATAATAATAATCATCAGGGCTCTAGACTAACTTTTTGACACGGGTGCACCGGTACGCCTAACTTTAAAAATGTAGGCGTACCGGCACAAAAGTTAGGCGCACTCAAATTTTTCAACCGCATCGCTTATCACTGCAGTTTTACATGTGCACTTTCTTTTTTTTTGGGGGGGGGGGGGGGGGGGAGTCCATACAGATAATATTCATTTCTAAATGATTAACTAACAAACTTGTGCTTAACGTGCTTTGTCAATATTGTAGAAAATTTTAAGCTTAATCATCATCTTGGCCTCCTCTGACAATCTGTTTGCTGCTGTCTGTTGCTGAAAGGCACTGGGGAGAGGGGACACTTGGGCACTGCATTTATTGCAGCATATAATGCGTTTTCTGGATACACTGTGCTTTTTCAGCGTTCAAAGATTGATGGCACTGTGTCAGAGCACTGGCTATGAATTTCAGATGGATCAGGCCTTAACTTAACAAAAAAGTTATCAATCGTTCTTTTCATCTTTTCTCATTACCCACAGCTACATCCACTTCTGTCGGGCGTAGGCTGCTCACTAGGGCTGGGTATCATCACTGATTTCTATAATCCATTCGATTCCGGTTCTCAAAGTCCTGATTCAATTCAATTTAGCCTCAGACAGTCAGAAATATAATTCTGATCATTTATCAGTACTGATACATGTGAGACTTCATCAGAATTGTGAACATCACAGCACATGCCTTTGTGTGAAAGTAACTGAGAATAAAACACAGAAAAACATGAAGGAGATTTTCCTGGTCTGGCTTTTTATAGCAGATAACCTTAAAAATATTCTACAATATTCTGCAATTTTGCATAATTTTAAGAAGTTTACATTTCTTCAGTATTGAACAGCAAAAATTAGGCTTTCTTGTCCAAGGTCATTTAAGTGAAAAAAGAAAAAGACAACAACGTTAGACTGGTGGGTAATAAGCGAATGAATAATGCAGAAAACAGATTTGAGACGGGAAACTGTTCCTGAAGTACACAGAGAGCTGTGTATGAAGTGTAATTTTTATCGTGGTGGAAGCAAAACCACAAAAGTCAGAGGGAATTTATGACGACATTGATCAAATGTGAAGCACAGTTTGCTGCTTCTTTTGCTGCTGGCTCTGCGAATTTTGGTTGGAGAGAGACAAAACCTGCAGCTCAAAATCAGTGCAAAAAAGACGTAAACACAGAGTGGACCTGACGCATCAGAATCACTAAGCTCCGACAGCGTATCCGTCTACGGGCCGTCGGGTGAGAAAGCCGAGAAAGACAAAGCTGATTCTGATGTGTCGGGTCCGCTCTGTGTTTACGTCTTTGAGTGGAATCCGTTAATGAATTGATATCGCTTTATTCAAGCTACTCACCTCTCTCTTCCACCTGCACTTTCAACTGGACCACGGCCAATCAGAGAGGTCCCGCCCCTGACTATCTCTGATTGGTTTAGTCCACAATAGGGGCATAATGTGTGTCTGTTGTTGACCACACGGAGAGTTGCAGAGATTTATTTTTTTTTTTTGTTACCCGAACAGTTGGTCACACACGACCAATTTTTTTATTTATTTTTTTATTTATTTATTTTTTAATAGTCGCACCACTGAAAAATGTGGTCGCATCTAGATGCGTAGATTTCCGCTATTCCACATATCTACAGGTAAGTAGATGCCAGACACACAACATTGTGTCACTGAACAGAGACGATAACAGAGGCTTCAACTGCAACATTTTGTAGTAAAATTAAAGTAAGCGTTTTAGTAAAATATAAAAATATTGATGACGGGTTAAGCATTTGACCTAGATGTACTAAGGCTAATGCAGAGACCTGGACTGAATGTTCCTGCCTTTCCCGTCTATCCCAAAAGCCCTTGAAGTACATGGAAGCACAAGTTCAAGTAAATACAGTGATGTAATATTTTGGATTAGCCAGAACTGAACCTTTGCCTGTAAAACTGTATTAACTTTAACACCTGACAATTTACAGGGTTTCAAACTCTAAGATTTGACTCTTTTCTTAATGCATTTCAAATAAGGAATTGCACAAAGAAGACCAACACCACACATTCTTTGGGGCCAGAGATACATGATGTTAGTCTTTTTGTGCTTTGGTCCTGGTTCTAGTTGCACATCGAAACCAAATGAGTTTTGGAAGATTAAAATTGAACTATACAGTCACTTTATTTTCCAGTACCTGTATGAGTGTGTGTAGTGTTTCTCTGGGTGGATCAGAGGCAGCTAGCAGGACTCTGTGGATGGTATGCATCTGATCTAGGGAAACCTCCAGCAGATCTCCTTCTAGCTGCAGCTCCTCCAGCCGGACCCTGGTGTCAGGGGAAAGTTCCACTACCTGACCTTTTAGCAAGGGCAGCAGGGCCAGCAGAGACCCTACACCTGAAAGGAAGGCAGATACACAGTCAGTACAGTGCACAACTTGACTTTTGGTTAAATTAAAATTAACATGCCACCTCACCTGTAACATTTGACTTCTTTTTGATGCCATTTTCACATCCACCCTGTCAAACGGGCACATAAACATATTAAAGATTTTGCCCTACTGGACAGCTCAGATTTGGTTTAATATAAAAATACACAAGAAGTTGATATGAGGAATTTACCTGTGTGCCATTGCTTTCCTTTGTGTTCTTTTTAGGTGAATTCTCCTCGGTTAAATCAATGACACCGTCGTCTCCTTCACCTCCCTCCGAGTCGGATAAAACAATAACCGAACTCCCTTCTGTCTCCTTCTCCACGCTCTTCTCCTTTTCTGGTTCACGATGAAGAGTTTCTTTGAGTTCTTGCAGCCTGTGAAGTACCTGCTGCACCTCAGGTGTCTCCAGTGCTTCCTTAGCTCGGCCCTGCCAAGTGATGGCCCTCTCCGTGAGACACTGCAGTGCTTCACCTTCAGGCAGACGCACGGGCAGCCTCTGCAGGGCTACAAGTAATGCCAGGATAGTTTCTAGGCGCGGGCGCCGTGACCGTTGGCACCGAGGACACAAGAAGCGCGAGTCCCAGTCCCACCAGCAAAGGGGGTTTATTGGTGGTCCAGAAGAGGGTAGTAGGGAGGGGAAAGGAACACAGCCACCATGAAACCAGTCCTTACAGAGATGGCAGCGTAACTGAGGCGCACGAGGCTGCCCAGAGCACACGCAGACTGACTGGGAAGGGGTGTGGTTTCTGTTACCATTCTCTTTTACAGAGTTCTTGGAGAGACCGCATGTGTCCGTCTCCATGGGATCATCCCAGCTCCCATTCTCCTTGTCCTCCTTACAACCTGCAATGCTAAGTCCAGATTTACGCATGTTCACGTTCTGTAACCTTAATAGCGCATCCTTTTCCTGGTGTTCCCCTTCTTTGAAAGCCATCACCTACAAACAGGGCATGGAAATAGATTTACCAGTTTAGCATAAAAAAGCATTAATAATGATGGAACTTAAACACTGGAAAAAAAAAAAACACCCCCCCCAAAAAAAAAAAAAAAAAAAAAAAAAAAAAAAACTAAAACAAAATCATATTCTGAATACTCACAATAGCTGCAGGGTCCCTCAAGTCCTGAGCAGAGAGTCCCAGAGTGTTGGTATCAGAGTCATCCAAAGGATCATCCGGCGGCCCTGCCTGATCCCGCCTCTCTCTCCTTTTTGCACATGGACATAATACCTGCAGGGGGCGAACGCCAAGTTTAATTAATGATTTCATGGAGGTCACAGCGCTGTACAAACCAAAATTAAATTAACTAGTACAACCTCAACACACAAGAATTTATTCAGATAATTATTTGTTTAGTAAGTATTCTGCTTTCAATTTTGGGATTCAGACATCTATTTTATCGATTCAACAATAAATGCCAAACAAAAAAAAAACAAAAAAAAAAAAACAAAAAAACAAAACAAAAACAAAACAGTATAGGACAGCTCTAAATGACCTCTAGTAGACTGTGCTGACTGCTCTTCTTCAGGAAAGTCTTGCTGGCCTTGTCCCTCCACGAGTGTGCGCTGGTCACCTGGAGTTCCAGCTGCCTCAGCTCTTCCATGAAGACTGGTAGGTCTCTGCCAATAGCTACCAGGCCCTCCAAATCATCCATACATGGGTAATGCTCCCCATTCTACAACAACACAAACATTATTTAATAATTGCAGGTATTTCAAGTATAAGTCAAACCATTAAAGTGGGAGGTAAGCTAAAAGAACATAGATATTTTTTTTCCTCACCTGAATTTCCTCCAAATCTGTTACCCATGCCCGAGCTCGAGTAAGGCACCCCTGTAGAGCCAAAATGTTGGGCAACGTGACTGGGATAAGTTGGGCCTCATTTACTATTGCCTCCAGGGTGGAGAGAGGGTGCTTTTGCCTGGAAGATCAGAACCCAAAAAATTCATTGATAGAATAGACAGAAACACTTGTAAAACAATAACACTCACTATGGCAGGGAATGTAAATTCTCTGGCCTGATTCGCCCGTCTCACCTTTGTTCGAGGCAGATCTGTGCCTTCTCTTCCCAACGTTCTGCAATCGTGAGTAGCTCCTGAAGCTCTGCCATGGCGGTCTCCACAGACACACTTTGGGGCACATTGCAGCCTGCTTCCATCAGGGTCCTCAACACATCCAGCGTCACTTCCTGCCTCTCACCTTCTTCTGTCCCAAGGGTGCACCTCACCTTGGCCAACCAATGGCCCTGTTCCTTTAGCCCCTGGAGTAAATTACACTCTGGAACCAAAACAGGCAGCTTGGCCCCTTCCTCCAACAAGGTTTGCAACTGCTCAGGGGGTGGCGAGTCCTTCCTCCAATCTTTGTCATTGATCAATACTTGAGCTCGGCTTTGGAAATCCTCCATTGCCCGTAGAACCGTCTGAAGAATGAGAGAGTACCGAGGTCAGGCTAACATCACTCACACTTTTAAACAGAGACTCATCACAAGATTTTTTTCTTTAGATCTCAGTCACACAGCTACAAAAACCAGTCTGTGAGCCCCTGAAAAAGCACAGATAACTAGAAAAAAATGTGTATTCCCCACCAGACTGGCAAGTTGCTGGATCAAACTGGTCACAAAGAGGGTGCTGCCCAAACGTCGTTACTGCTAACTGCTTTAGTCAATAGAGGTCGCCTGTAGTTTGCATGAAGACACTAGGCATTTACTTTCCAAGTAGTAATTTGCAACTTTTATTTTAACAGCGATCATTATCAATTTCTAGTTTGACTCACACTTTAAGTTTCAATACTGCTTGGGGAGTAGTATACCACTTTCACATAGTGACAGCTAGCTAGCAACCACTTGCAACTGTTCCGGGAATACAGGTTTTTCCCTTATGAATGGCGGTTGTCAGATAGTTATTCACAATCACAAGGGCTGAAGCCTTTGTGAATGAGGTTTTAATTGTAAATTACATAAATATGAAAAAGAAAAAAACCCCCAGAAGATTATTTGTTTTGTGTGAAATGTTACGTTAACTTCTTAATAATTCTGAATTCTCACCGTGACCCCCTCCAACTGGTTTATTACACAGGGCAGGTTTTGTATCGTCTCAACCAAGGACTTCAGCTCGTCCAGAGTCATCCTGTTTTCACTAAAAAAACAGAACTATGTCAGTGCATACAACCTAACGCTTTGTGCAAAACTTAAGCTTGGATTCTATCTTACCTAGTTGTTGAATTGCTAAGGAGCTCTGTACTTTTCTCTTGGCAGTGTGCTATATCTTTAAGAACAGTGTTGAGTTTTCTGAGGAGCTCATTGTCAGGAAACTTTTTCTCTGCTGCTTCCATCTTCAGCATCTCCAAGTAGTCAATTTCTGCAGTTCAACAGGCCTTTGGTGTTAGTATCGTCTTTTGAAATGATTATGTTTTACTGAAATTTCAAGGCTTTATGTAATTAATGCTGATTCCTCACCTATTTTGTTTCCTTCTTCCTGTTCAAGTGCCTCTTTTACTCTGTTGGCCCAAGAATCAAAGGACTCCGACCGAACTTTTAATCGATGTAACATGGCTAATAACTCATCCAGGGTGTACCTGTACCTGCAGAGTGAAGAGATAACAGAAAATAACACAGATGGTAGATGTATTAGAAAAGAAAAATACCACTGTATTTATTTTATGGCAATTGTATTTACACGTGCAAGCAAAAAACAACAACAACAACAACTGACAAATACCTGAGGTAGAGTTTTTCAGTGGGGCAGTTGCACAGATCCTGAGTGTGATAGAGACAGACCAGGCGCTCGGGACAGTTTGAGCAGGCCAGGGCAGAAAGGAAGCATGTGGTCTTACATTTATCACACTGTCTCTCATCATCAGGCAGCAGCTCAAAAGCCTCACGCTCTGCTTCGGTAATGCCCTGCAAGAAACGAAGTTTCCCATATTCTTAAATGAACAATAAATAATCATCAATACATAAATATTATTCAACTGAGGCATTATTTACTTATATGTGAGTAAAATAAAGTTTGCTTCTGTGTCTCACCCTTTCCATCAGACTCTTTCGGAGCTTCCGCTCCTCCTGAACAATGATAAACATTTCCCGATGTGTAGCTGCAGCCAGATTAAGGTCTAGCTTCTCTGGGCTAGCAGCCATTTTACAGGTGAGCTCCTCATGGGAGAATACACAATATCTCCTAAGACGTCTGTAGTGCTCAATACAGGAACGACCAGCAGGCAGCTGAAAGAGACAGAGAAAAGTGATACTGATCGTGCAATATTGAAGGAGCAATGTGAAATGATAAGTTGGGACAGCGTAAACACACATACCCAATCTGCAGTGCAGAAATTGACAGCTTCTGCAAAGTTATATCCCTGATTGAAGCCACTATGGTAGGCTCTGGGGAAGGTAATGACAAACTCCCCAGCACACTGATTGGTACGGACAACCTGCCAATCAGAAGCACAGCAATCAATTTAAAAACATAAATCTTTCTAACGTGTGTACATTGTTTCCCAGATGGATGCTTGGGCAGTATATAATATGCATATATGAGCAATTGTTTATTTGTGCACCACAAAGACATTTAACAATCAAAAATTACATGTTTTTACTCTGCAATAGGGCTGTGCGATATGACCAAAATCTGATATCCCAATAGAAGACATTTATCGTCCGACAACGATATATATTACACAAAAATTACATTTTCAGTAAATTCTGTGAATCTCAGTCAACTCAACTTGTGTGAAGTGCTTTCAGCTGGGCGTCATGTACCTGGAGTCGAGTGTTATGCAAGTTCAAATGGCCGCAATTTTCCTTTGTGAGTATTTATTACATGGCGTGCTGCGAGGAAAAGCCTGTTCTTAAGTTTATTTTTTAGCACCTGACGACTCTTTTTAGCTTATCATCCGTAAACACCCTGCATACTATTTTATGTGATTCAGCTTATTTTGAAAAATCTCAACAGGATCTTCAGATTTATTTTGAAAGGTTCATGTGAAAAATAAACAAGCGGATAGGCTACAGCGCCCCCCGCGACCCTGAAAAGGATAAGCGGAAGCGAATGGATGGATGGATGGATGGATGGAGGGCGGAGCCACGCGATGGTTTTACCATTGTTGTTGCTAACGACAACGCATAAAAACAGTCACTTGTGCGTCTGTTGCCGTAAACAGTTTATTTTGCGTCACCCCGAAACAAACGATAGCGTAATATGAAACGATAGACGTTTTCATATCGTCATCAGATATATATCGTTATATCAAACAGCCCTACTCTGCAAGTTGCTGACAAATACTTGGACAGTACAATCAGTGCTTCTCCAGTGTAGCCAGTGTGAGATCAGTGGCACATAAACAAGCTACAAAGTGTAGTTAGAGTGCCCAGCCAATTAACAGAGCAGAAGATTATCAATGACTACGGTATGACAATAGTATGTTAAACAACTGATATGTTACTAATGCACAACAACATTTGTACTGCTGATTCTGAGATGTGAGGATGCCACCCACCACAGCACCCCCATACAGAGATTGTCAGGGGAATCTTTGCTGTGTGACAGGAAGCTGTAAACAGGCAAGGTGGAAAACAGCTGCACTAACTACTGCTGCTTGTCTGTACTTTGAAGTAGAAAATGTGCAGCTGTATGCCCGCTGTAACCATTCAACCAGAGCAATACATAACCACTAGGGCTGGGCGATATGACCCAAAATTCATATCTCGATATTTTTTAGCTGGATGGCGATATAAGATATATATCTCGATTTTTTTTTTTTAAAGCCATAAGTTAAGAACAAAAAGAGAGTTCTTAGTCACACTGTGTCCCAGATGTCACACGGGCACTTTTATTTACATACAGCGTAGATGTACATGAAGAAATTACTCAAAAATAAATTATCAGCATTTATTAAATAATCATGGTCCATAAATAAAAGAAAATGTTGTTTTTGTGCATAACAAAAAGCTCACAATAGTGCAGTCAAAATGTAAACTAATAGACGCTGAGCATAATAACAAAGAGACAGATTTCACAGCTGCACCACGTCTCTGAACAGGTGCCATTTGTGGTCCTTATACACACACAGTACGTATCACTCCGCGAGGCTCCTCCCCGGTAGCCATAATCCTCCGACATCAAGCCGTGCAGCTCCGTAGCTTAGCAAAGTCATATTAAAATTTTTTTGACAGATTGCTGAGCGCTGTGTACCACATAAAATCGGTTCGTGGTCAGTAAGCACAACCAGAATTCATACATAAGGCGCACTGTCGAGTTTTGAGAAAATGAAAGGATTTTAGGCCGTGCAGCCCCTCCGGGCTGCATGTCGTTAGCGCGGTTAGCTCGTTAGCGTGGTTAGCTCGCTAACACGTTGACACCGTCCAGCCCCACGCACGGGGCCATCCGCGGTAATTCGCTAACAGAGATTTTCCGCTTTCATCTTGTCATTGCCTTGTCATTGTCAGGTGAAGCTATGGGGGAGGCGGAGTTGTGTTCAGTGAAGGAGAGGCGAGGCAGAGTAACGTTGCGTAGAGACAAAAGTGGACGAAAGAGAGGCAAACCTGCGGCTCCACAAGTATAATTATAACGTAACATAGACTATATCGATATAAACGATATTGTCACATCTTATATCTCGTATGAAAATATATCGATATTTTTAAAAAACTCGATATATCGCCCAGCCCTAATAACCACATTTTGCATGGGTGTGAGGACGTTAATCCGCTTCTGCTAACAATGTCAACGTTACCCACACTTGGCAAACTGATAATATGACATTGGGTGTGCGCAATGTTTTGTATGATGCAAACCACCACTTGTTTTAGCCTCATTTAACATTGAATTCAGTTTAAAATGTCTTTTAAATACACATTCAATATTTGTGATCATGTCTGAGTCAGCCTGTGTGAGATGTCTAGCAGTGACTGAACTTTCAAAATAAAAACAAACTGATTGTCTAATCGTGGATGGTGATGTTTTTTCAGACAGGGTGGGGGGCATTTAAATGCCTCTGAGGCCTACTAAAGTAAACTCCATGTGTAGGAAACACTGGTGTATGTGATTTGATGTGACACTGACCGGGACACCATGAGCCATGAGAATATTTGGGTTCATGATGGTGACCAGCTGATGCAGGAGGTCAGGCTGGAACTCAAACAGCTCTGGTGTTAGCTTCTTCATAACCTCCTCAAGTCGCTCAGCTGCCATAGAGGGAACCCCATACCAAGTCTTGGGTTCACCCCTAGAGATGGAAGATACATGGGGAGTGAAGGGGAGAGAGTGCAAAGTTAGTCTTTCTCTAAAGTACACGTACAAATGACATACTGTCTCTGCACTTAAAAGCTTCCTGAACAAATGCATTGAGCATGCTGTACCAGTGCAGGTAGTTGATGGAGTAGCTCCAGTGATCCTCAATGTGCCAGCAGAAAGCTGAGAACACCATGCCCACGTAGAGCCATGGCACCTTCATCCCAGAGATGTCTCCATTAATATGGCACAGGAGTGACTGCTCTAGCACAGGCATCACATTCAAGTTCCACCCAGAGCGGGCATATTCCTGACCAAAAAGAAAGCAAAAACAAACAAAAAACATGGTTATGAACAACTTTAATGATTAGAGATTGGCAACATTTAGTATTTTAAAGCAAAAATGGCAAAGATACACTGGTGTCTGTCTCTCCAAATGGAATAAACTGCAGCATTTCCTTCTCAATTAAAACATTTGGTCAATTAAATACTGATAAATATTTATATTTAAAAACATTTGTTGTACTTTGGACCAAAGGTAAAATCAAAAGAAGTAATTTACTTAAATAATCTTGAACTGCGACAAATTATAATTGACTTCTTTGACAAAAATTATTATAAAGAAAGTAAATCAGTCGAAAATGTAAATAAACGTCACACTGTAGAATTACATGGAACGCACAGCATGTGCAGCAGCAGCTTTGATGTGTCTTCACTGTAGGTTACCAGCAATTTTCATTTAAGCGTCTGTTGTAGTACATTTAGCACAAAAACGTTTTATGATGTAGCTGCAGTTTTACTTTTGAAACATTTTAAAGGATGTTTGTGATTTTTTTTTCCACCTTTATCATCTTAACTCTGAATTAGGTGGGGATTAGTTTCACCCAAAATCCATTCTACAGTGGTGTTTTGTGGATACACTAACTACTTTCCGGCTTTTTCAGTTGACAAGATTTTCAACAGTTAATCTAAAGCCGGATACTGCAATCATCACTCAAACAAAGACTGCCAATGAAAAACTGAGCTTAGAAAATAAGAAAAACAATGCACGTACCTCCTCTTCCTTTGTGAGCTTCCTCTTGCCATTGTTCATTGGGAAGCCACTACCAAACTCTTTGGAGTGTATGTCTGCTCCGTATTCAACAGTCACGTCTTCCTCAATACTACTTACTAATCGCCAGAATTCTCTCTCTACGAGCTCAGTGGGGACCATCTATACAGGCAAAAAATATAAACGCTAGAGATTAGCCTCTCTCCATTTTAATCGCTGAAGGGGGAATCATGATTCATAATGAAAAGCAAATGATACACTCACATGGACAGGCATGTTGAAGTAATCTGCTTTGAAAGTATCTGCCATTTCCCCAAAACTCTGCAGTGTGTACTCCCGTGTCGCTTGTTCAAAGCCAAAGGCTTCTGTGGGTTTTTTACACTCCTAAAAACATTAATTCAAAAAACAAAACAAGATGACACATAAAGAAAATCAAAACATCTAAGAGTCTTGCAGATTAAAAGGCAAACACATGCTTTTAAACATTCTTACGTACTTCTGCCACACACTTAGGGCATCGCCAGTTGCCCTTGGGAGGATCGGCAAGTGGGGGTAGTAGACAGTAAGTGTGGTAGTTGTCATCACAGCCGTCACATAGCATTAGTTTCTCGTCATCGTCTCCCCGACCACACATCCGACACACAAAAGAATCCACCTTTGAAAGTCGGTGATTAAAATAACATTAATCACAAGGCTTGGAGCCAAATGATGCCAACTTTGAACCGAACATCTGCAAAACAGGTTCCTGGGAACCAAAGCAGTGATTCTCGCAAAAGTTCTAAAGAATACTATCTACCTTGTTTACAGGGCTGAATAATCATTTATGCTATAATGTAATTAGATATCACATTTATCACAATTTTAACTGCCACAATGGAGTAATCACTAACTCTACTTACACACTGAGGATTGTTGAGATTGCGTCTAAGGCGCATTGTCATTTTGGTGCAAGGTGTATCATCTTCCTCCTCTTTATGTCCTTTCCCATTCTCTTCCGCTGGTTCTTCTTTCTTCACTGCCATCTTTACTGTAACACTAGGAGGAGGAAGCTGTGGGCCTGATGAGCTCCCATCACTCTGTCTCTCTTGAGGGTCCAGGGGCTCTGATTTGATTGAGGTGTCACTCAAAGGAGGTGGTATGTTGTCCTTGACAGTAACAGTTTGAGGCAACTCATCTAAAAACAGGAGGAAGAATCGCTCAGAGTCAGATGTGGTCATTTATCACAAGACAAGTAAAATTTATATTGTGTGAGATGACTGGATGATTATAGCACACAAAAAACAAGCTTCACAATATGTCCATTTATTCAACTGTCCAATTATTGACTGGTGCCACGCCATCCCCCCCCCCCCTCGAATTACTAGTGCCAAGATATAAAAGCCAAAATTCAATACAAAAATTTAAAAAAGCTGTTTAATAAAGTTATAGTAATGATACCTTTCTTTCTGATGCCCTTGTCCCTTGCCACCAGTCCAAGTCCCATCATCTTAGGTCCTGCACCATAAATCTGTAACTTCTTCAATTCTGGGTTCTTCTCTATGTCTTCCTCTGTTGGTTCAGGCTGTGGAAAGAAGAAGTCTTTTACAAATCAGAAAGCAAGAAACAGACAGCAGCTACTCCTCAAAGCACAAAGAGCAAGCAGAACACACAGTTAAAAACATGAGAGCGTAGCAATGCATCACAAGAAGGGATTATTCTAGGTTAGAAAGTAAGGAAAAGTTAACCTACATCACAGTGAAGCTTAAAGGTTAAGACCCATCACCATCACACACACACAACAGCAGATGCAACCATTCATTTAAGTGGAGGGCACTGGTAAGGATTTTAAGTTATGTCATCTATTTAGTCAACTCAGGTTGATTATTGGTTTTACGAGTCGGGTGAGAACACAAAAATAAATCAATAGCAGACATACAGAGTAGATTAGGGCTGCCATTCACAATTATTTTTTAAAAGGGTAAATGGATTTTGAAAAGCAATGTCAAAGGCAGGAATGCATCTCAGACACAAAGTTTCATGCTCATATAACAAAGATAAGCCATTTTAGCATCTAAAGCAGTACTAAAACATCCCAAAAACAGATATTATTTAGTTTTCCATTCCTATTGGATGATTTAAACTTCAGAAAAACTGCAGAAAAATGACATCACATTACAGCAAAACATGAAAACTACAAATTAGTGTAGCCACATTCTGGACTATATTGCATCTGGGAGGTTTAGAACATGGAGAAATCCAATTTAATCAAAATACTACCTGCACATAATATTAATGGGGGGGTGAATATTTTAGGACAGTGATCAGATTTTCAGTCTGCACAAAACACATGCATGATCAGCAACGCTGACAAAACCATAACAGGCCGTAATGTCACAATTAAATAGTATTATTGTTTTTAAAAGGAAAGACACAAAAGCATTTCTTGTTTAGAACAGCCATTCCAAACAAACATAACGTCTTCGCATAACATCCATTTAAGAGGTTTCCTCAGTCAGTCCCAATCATGAAAGGATTTGGTGAAAACTTGCTCAACCCCCACTTTTTGCACACAGGTGTGCACTAAGAATCCAGTAAACCACATTCAAACCACAACCTGTCTTCCAACAAGACAGTTCATGTTTGCATATCATACCAATACTATTGCCAATCACAGCACAAAAACTGTAAATAAACAATACCAAAGACTCAAAATTTCTTTAGATAAGAGGTCAAGACATTACAAGGAAAAAAAGTTAGAAATTTAATCAAAAAGGATTCAAAATATTTGCCACCTGTGTGCAGTTGTACTCCCTTTAACTGACAAATGTAGCTTTGGCCACCTAAAACATTACCTATATTGTCCTTGTGCACAATGCAAGCACCTTTTTCAGTCAGCCAAACCCTGTGGACTGAACGCAATAGATATCAAAGCAGATGAAAAGGGCTTGAGGTTGTGGAGCTATCACTCTTTGATCTGAGGCCTGTACTACAAAGCAAAGTTTGGGCTTCAGGTTCAACTATGGAGCTAAAGTCTTTGAGTTTATTCACCGCTTATGCTTAATTTACGCTACCACGGTTGTGTCTGTTTGCAGAAGTATTTGACTATAGAGAAGGATTTTCAACCAGCACAAAAGTACTCCCATGCAGTCCTTCAAAATCCCAACTACATGCTGCTCAATGTGGATAACTTTGCGTATTGGTCGAAATCTGATTGAGATTGAGAAGTGGGCCAGAGAAGTGAGTGACACTGAGGGCTCATCAGGAATGAGAGGAGTGCGACAAAAAGAATAAGATCAGAAAGTAATCACAAGTAATAAAATACAGACAGTGGCTACAGTGAGCACTTCATTGTTTTTTAATACTTTTTCACTTCAGCTCTTTGTATGTTACAACTTTTACTCATCTCCACGGCTGGCTCATAGACCAACAACAGAACACAAGCAAGAGTAGCCCTCGGACCGGTTGCACCGCATATTTTTGTTACTGCCCCATCTAACAACAGATGCTCTCTGCAGGTAGACAAGCAGTCCAAAGCTGCCAATGGACTTCCCACACGCTACCACTGCTGAAACATAATTTCCCCAATAGTGTGTTTCTAATGCCATGGTAAGCTACCTCTAACAGAGCAGGTCATGTTTGGGAATAAGAGTTGAACATCAACAAACACCACCAGCTAGTGACTAATCAATTCTGTCAAATATAGTGCATGTTGTGAAAGCATCTATAATTTAAAGAATTATCTAAAGTCTTTCCTTCATGAGGAGCATTAAGAAATAGCCTTTAGAGCAAATATATTTCTAGATTTTTTGTTTTGTTTTGGTTTTTTTGTTGTTGTTTTTTGTTTGTTTTTTAGTTTGTTTTTTTTAAACACTGCACCTGTTAATCTTTGTAATCACATATGCTGTAAACACTAGACAGAAAAACACCGGGTTGCCTTATTGAGTTGACAGACACCTTCGTGTGATTTAGTGCGACTGCAGATAGGGCAAGTGAAGCCAAATAAAGAACAGACATACTGGATATGCCTCACTTGCTTCATAGTACAGGCCCCCTGATCTCAAATGGGTAAAACCACCTAGACGACAACAATATGTTCAGAATGGCGCTTATTTATTTTAGTGCTTGAGTGCATTAAGAATCCAATATTTTGCTGTCTGCTGTCAAAATATAGTGCTTGGTAAGTAAAACCCTATTAAATTAAACCTAGCTGGTTCTTCAGTGTGAGTGCACTCAAAAAAAGAACACATGCAGTCACACTGTTAACTGCTGTAATGAGGGAGCAAGCCAACACAGCGCAAGTGAAAAGGCACACAGACATCCCAGCAACAAAGCATCACAAGCCAATTACTACCACACAGAAATAGCATGAGTGAAATAGAGAAGACTAGAGAGCACAACAGCCCAAAAACGAGACTAGAAAAATTTGTTTGTCAATATTGTCTATAATGAACCTATTTGGTTAGGGCCTTGGAAGAATGGTTCTCAACAGCAGTGTCATTCTTGTATTCAAAGTCCAATCCCCTTGAATTTTTAAAATAAGATAATGTCTAGAAACACATCGATAGCATTATAAAACACTTCCGTCCAAGATGAGACTACACGGTCTCATAGTCCTAGAGCAATTTTAAGAAAAAGACCAAAGGGCTTAAATAAGAAGAAAAGAAGTCAGGGAAGTTTCTCTGCATTCAGTGTAAATCAATATGGAGATTTAACAAGAGAAGGTTTTTTATGGCAACAGTTCTGTGACCATATTATGGGCTGGCACCCCCACACTGAGAAGGGATGATTGCATGTTAATGAAAATGTTTTAGTGGTTAATTATAAAAACAAAACAAAAAAAAAACAAAAAAAAAAAAAAATCAAACATTTAGACAACTTCAAAGGGGGTATGGTGGTCTAGGAAAAGAGTGGGGACGTAAAGGGAGCTCATATGCTCAAGAGGCAGTACCGCAGAGATGAGTTGAGAGCCAGTGGTGAGAGGATGGGGGGCCAGATCCTCTGGACCCTGCAAAGGGAGACAATAACAGCAACAATAAACTAAGACAAGAGGAAAACAGGAGATGAAAGAGGAAGGGAGAGAGCCTGGAGAGAACAGCCAGTAGTTGTAGAGGGAAAAAAAAAAAAAAACCCAGTGGGACATTATGAGTCCAGGATCACATCTTATGTAGGATGTAAAATTTTAGATCTAATAGGAGCTGCTGAGGATTGCCATTTTAGCTGAGGTTTGTTTTATTGCACGACACTTGGAATGCAGTCTAGAAAAATGAAGTTTTTCTAGATTAGCTTTTCTAGAGAGATAGAGATATTTGTAAATACAGAATTAAACAATATTGTTTATATTGACATAGCGCGATATCAATTATTTTACACAGAGACTTTTTTTTAATAAAGCTGTGCTTGTGAACCCTCCAACTCATGCTCATTCTCAAAGTTCACCTACCACATGGAGGGAAAATTTGAAGGTTTATGTCTATGCAGTTTGTAGTCATCAAGTTCAGCATAGTCTAAGGGGCTTGGAAGGAAGCGCCTGGACTTAAGGTCCATGTCGCAAAAGTCAACCAAGTATGATGACTTGTATAAGCAATGTTAAGAGTCAGTCACCAACTTCAAAACTATCAGTCTGCATTTAGTATACAGTGCAGACTGGTAGGCAGTGATTTTTTTAAAGTATAAAACAAAGAGTAGCAGGTTACTCTGTGTGACCTTTTTGAAATTGCTGTTGTCAGTGAAGTCTGGTGGAGTCACAGCTTCCCTTTCTTGTCAGAAAGATTTGTCTGACAGCAGGTAAAGTGGTGAAGACACTTACACTGATATCGATTTCTTATAGATGGCTAAAATTCATGATGCCATCAACCTCGTCCATAGCCACAAATGACTTCAGTTGGGTGTTCTTGCCTGCTTTTGTATATCGACTGAAGGTAATATCAATTATAGCTCTGACACACACACACACACACACACACACACACACACACACACACACACACACACACACACACACACACACACACACACACAGAACTCTAAGTGAAAACTGTTTTGGGTCTCTAAAATAAGTGCAGAGTTTCCTGGAAATTGTAGTAAACTGTGGCAGAGAAACAAACTGCTTTTAAATAGGACCCATGAAATTAATATTATTACATTTTTTGTTGAGCAACCTGGTGATAAAAATGCTTTTGACATCCCCCCTGTTGCTTCTGAAGAATATTGTGAGGCATATATCACTTTTAGTATAAATATTTAATATATGATTTTTGGGGACAAATTACCCAGCCCAAGTCTGAACATGTGCTCAAAACTGGACGTGTTCAAATCCCAGTATAGTGCTGTATAAAAGCTGAAAGAAAACCATGCATTGAATAGGATATAAAGGACATTCTTAGGCAGTAATCACCGTCAGTTAACTCGTCACAACTGCACACATTAATTTTCGAAATTGTTTGTTCTCAAACTTAAATGTGCAAAATAAAAATGCACATAAAAAAATAAAGAAAATTAAAATCTACAGGCAGCCATGCTGCATCTAAGTAGAAGCAGATGTGAATGTAGGTTTGTCCAAAAGTTGGGTTGTAGATTAGTAAAAATTATTAAAGATAAATAAATAAAAATATACTGTGCATTTACTTGAGTGACTGGAGAAAGTGCAAGAAACAGATCAGAGAACAACATACAGTGGGGCAAAAAAGTATTTAGTCAGCCACCGATTGTGCAAGTTCCCCCACTTAAAATGATGACAGAGGTCAGTAATTTGCACCAGAGGTACACTTCAACTGTGAGAGACAGAATGTGAAAAAAAAAAAATCCATGAATCCACATGGTAGGATTTGTAAAGAATTTATTCGTAAATTAGGGTGGAAAATAAGTATTTGGTCACCTCAAACAAGGAAAATCTCTGGCTCTCACAGACCTGTAACGTCTTCTGTAAGAAGCTTTTCTGTCCCCCACTCGTTACCTGTATGAATGGCACCTGTTTGAACTCATCATCTGTATAAAAGACACCTGTCCACAGCCTCAAACAGTCAGACTCCAAACTCCGCCATGGCCAAGACCAAAGAGCTTTCGAAGGACACCAGGAAAAGTATTGTAGACCTGCACCAGACTGGGAAGAGTGAATCTACAATAGGCAAGCAGCTTGGTGTGAAAAAAATCAACTGTGGGAGCAATCATCAGAAAATGGAAGACATACAAGACCACTGATAGTCTCCCTCGATCTGGGGCTCCACGCAAGATCTCATCCCGTGGGGTCAAAATGATCATGAGAACGGTGAGCAAAGATCCCAGAACCACACGGGGGGACCTGGTGAATGACCTGCAGAGAGCTGGGACCAAAGTAACAAAGGTCACCATCAGTAACACACTACAACGGCAGGGAATCAAATCCCGCAGTGCCAGACATGTTCCGCTGCTGAAGCCGGTGCATGTCCAGGCCCGTCTGAAGTTTGCCAGAGAGCACATGGATGATATAGCAGAGGATTGGGAGAATGTCATGTGGTCAGATGAAACCAAAGTAGAACTTTTTGGTATAAACTCAACTCGTCGTGTTTGGAGGAAGAAGAATACTGAGTTGCATCCCAAGAACACCATACCTACTGTGAAGCATGGGGGTGGAAACATCATGCTATGGGGCTGTTTTTCTGCCAAGGGGACAGGACGACTGATCCGTGTTAAGGACAGAATGAATGGGGCCATGTATCGTGAGATTTTGAGCCAAAACCTCCTTCCATCAGTGAGAACTTTGAAGATGAAACGAGGCTGGGTCTTCCAACATGACAATGATCCAAAACACACCGCCCGGGCAACAAAGGAGTGGCTCCGTAAGAAGCATTTGAAAGTCCTGGAGTGGCCTAGCCAGTCTCCAGACCTCAACCCCATAGAAAATCTGTGGCGGGAGTTGAAAGTCCGTGTTGCTCGGCGACAGCCCCAAAACATCACTGCTCTCGAGAAGATCTGCATGGAGGAATGGGCCAAAATACCAGCTACTGTGTGTGCAAACCTGGTAAAGACCTATAGTAAACGTTTGACCTCTGTTATTGCCAACAAAGGTTATGTTACAAAGTATTGAGTTGTATTTTTGTTATTGACCAAATACTTATTTTCCACCCTGATTTACGAATAAATTCTTTACAAATCCTACCATGTGGATTCATGGATTTTTTTTTTCACATTCTGTCTCTCACAGTTGAAGTGTACCTCTGGTGCAAATTACTGACCTCTGTCATCATTTTAGGTGGGGGAACTTGCACAATCGGTGGCTGACTAAATACTTTTTTGCCCCACTGTAATAGTGCAAAGAGGAGCGACAGCAGAGGAAAGCAAAGCAGCGCGACAGGATGGAGAATAAGCAAACTATGATGCGCTCTGGGTGCACTCTCATTTTCCAGATACAACTGATTCACATGGGTACATAAAGGACTTGGAAACAGTAGCATGACGGCATGGTCCACTCAATAAGATTTTCAAACACTTGCAGTGTAAATGGTGTGCCTGCAGTGATGGAAGCACTGTTATTTCTATGCAAAATTATCACAGAAGTAGAAAGTGAACTGTTAAATGACACTAAAATTTAAGCATGACGGAACAGGCTTCTGAATTCACTGTTACTTCTAGATTGAACAATAAAAATGTGCAGATAACTATGTTACACTTAGATTTAAAATGTTGTAATGCAAGATAGAAAAATCAAAGTAAACATCTAATTTAGTTGCATAATTTAAGTCCTCCTAGAAAAGTTTCTTAGGTTTGCACTTGCTAATTTTATGCATCTTTCCAGTAAATGTAACCAGTGCTGATTGTACTGCTGTTTATTTTGACCACAACACTTTCTACATAAGAAGTTTTTTAAGTCACAACAGTCACATTTTCTTCCCTTCTATAATTATAAATAAGCCCAATCAGGCTGCCTGAAAACTACATGAATACCAGGTGGTCACACACACACACAGGTTAAATTGGACTACATTAAAACCACACTGCTGCTGAAACAGACTAGATTAACCAAACCAACACGAGTTTTGCATTGCTTTACAAACAACTTTTTCTGTGGTGGACAGTTTCTTTTTGAGGCAGCAAGCCTATTTGGAAATGTGATTCAACAAATGCCATTTATGTAACCAAAATACACATCAACAGAGTCATTGGTCACAGAGGTATGCAAATATACTCAAAGAGCATTAAGGACTGATAGTCTCACTCACATCAGGCTGGCAGCGGTTTGCTCTGCGTCCGTAACTGCTGATTTTGGGTGGCTGCACTGACTGTCGTAGGGGAATGGAGTGAGGCTTGTACTCTTTGTCCACATCTTCCCCATCATAGTGCTTCGGCTTACAGTGCTGGTAAGTGTTTGGTTTTTTTAAGGAAAGAAAAAAAAATTATTAATAATATTCACAGATAAACTCAATTTGAAGGCTGTCTATTAACTGATCACCCCATGTACCAAGAGACCAGAATGTAGAGCATTACCTGCAAGCTGGTACCAGATTGGAACATTTCATAGGGGTAGACAATCCTCTCATAGTGTGAGCGCAGCAGAGAACCGATGTTCTTGCCCGGAGGGTAGCCAAGCCTCTGCGCAATGCGAGCCCAGCGCCGCTCCTTACAGACCATCTCAAAACCTCCTTCATCCGTCACAATCTTTGGCAGAAATATATTTTTACCCATACTTTTTACAAACTGAACAATTTAAAAAAAAAAATATATATATATATATGAAGTATATATTTTGAGTTAAAAATTTTTTTTATTTATACTCACCTTTGACAGGCTGAAAAGATCAAGAATGCGCCTTTCAATATGTGGAATTTTCAAAGAAGATCCCTGGATCTCCCAAAATCTGGCGATGCGGTCCAAATAATTAAGCTTCACTCTTGTCTCCGCCTAAAAACCGATGTATGGGGAAAACACCATAATTACTATAGCCTTTTCCACCCAAATAAATTACTGACAAATAAAGAAATTTAAAAAAGGGGGGGGAGGGGGGGGGACTCACCTCTAATTCATTAAGCCTCTGAATACGAGGTGTGAAGTGAAAACTATCCAGCTCCACTGAAAATGGAGGCTGCCAGTCCTATTTAGTAGGAAAGACATTCAATTAGAACATGTGTGCCTATGTGCTAAATCAAACTTGTGCTATATCTTGCAACAGACTATTCAGAGAGGTAAGAAAAAGAATAAAAGAGCATGGGAGAAAGGGAACACTGAGCCTATTTTGGACTTATTTGGGTTTAATGGCTTTTGGGCTCAAGAACTTGGCACAGCTTTAACCAGAAAGGATGGTTAAGGTCTTTCACTTAAGAGTAAGTGAAGCTCAAGCTGTCCACAATAATAGGCCTATCTGCTCTTATCAATTCTGAAGAAATTATAATACAGATTAAAAAACAAACAAACAAAAAAAAAAAACACCACTGCAGGTAATTTGACTAGCACTTATAATAGCTCCTATTTGCATAACTTTTGACCAAGCCCTAAATATGAATGAAAAAAGCTAATTAGATTTAGTGGACATATACACAACTAAACGCAAGTGTAATCCTCCTTCAGGACCAACATACATAGACATTTTAATTAATACTGTACATTGTCGTTTTTAAATTCCAGAGTCATGGAATTTAAAAACGACAATAAAATTGAAGAAAAATAATTAAATACATAAATACAACATAAACCAAGTATAAGCAAGTATTTACTGGTGGAGGACGAATTTTACAGATCCCAGATTTCTCTGCAATCGGACGTATCTTGGCGATGTAGCCTAGGGGATCCTGAAACTCCTCCCATGACGGCTCAAATACTGGACACTCCGGAGGAGGCACAAATTCTTCCCCTTCCATCGCCCTGACAATAGGGAAATTGTCAATTCATACAAGTTAATAAACTCTAGCCCACTTAGTAATGTGCATGGCAGCAATAATACGGAATGTGAAAAATATTTTATGTACATGAGTCTGTTAGTGTACACACAGCAATTTGAATACCCCCGGACCCAATTCATGACCTAATGACCTTTTATAGATACTACAGGACACTCCAGAGTCAAGAATACTCACAAAACTATAACTCAGTGTCATCATCATATTTACATACATGTTGAATACTTCATTAAATGTTCTCACTGACAGAAAATAAGAACAAGTGGGCGGGCTGGTGACGTCAATTTTTGCAAAGGTATTCAGGAATGTCAACTTCCCCCCTTTCAGGTTAAATCTTTGATATGTAAATTGTACTTGCACATCAGAAAAAAAGACCCATACGTGCACAAATAGCCTATTTGCTTAGTCTTGCCAAATCATCACTTCCTTATTCTGCTCTCAGGTTTACATATATACAGATGTGTGATGATCATGTTGAAAACACTGTTTCTAGTATTCACAACAGTTTACACATTTCTTAATAATAACATATATCATGCTGGGAAATCCCAGGACTATGATTTGTTTTTTACCCTTGAAGTGCTCCTTGTTAAAAACCCCTCCCCCATCATCAGACAACAAAACAAATGCCATGGTCTGGTAGGTCTAAAGGCCCAGTGTTGGAAGGGGCTAAGGTTTTAAGTTCTTCTTTATCATTTGGGCTACACAAGAATAATTAAATTTGATAAAACACACGAGTAATTTCTATATGAAAATGATCAAGAAGCACTGTTGTCAATGTGTACATTAAATATCTGTACCAGCCTGCAAAAAGTGTCAATCTAGTGCCTTAGCTTTTCAACGTTTCTATTTTTATTTTATTAAAATAAAAATTTTTTTTATTTTATTAAAATAAAAATAGAAAAGGAACTTGAAGCTGGGACTTCAGTAACATATTTCACATCCATCTAATCCCAAACAATGGCGTGGAGGCCATGAACCCTCAGATACAGAAGGCCTTGCAGCTATCACCACTCATGAGTGGGCTGGATTAGATTACTAAATATGACAAATACAATAACCTCTTTACAGAAGCCAAAGAGTAACATCTAAACACCACTATTAAATAACACATGTAACTATTAGGTTACAACTGTTAGCTTCTACCAACTAAACTTAACATAACTGCCGTTTAAACGAACCTTACCTTCAACCAGAAGCGTAACGACAGAAATAAATTATCAGAAAATGCCTCCAGTTCCGTTATTTATAGTGGGTTAGCTATGTGTCATTCATTTCTCGTCTTCTGTCACCTAGGAACTCTATTTGTGTCTATTGTCCGGCTATCAGAGGCGATAACGCAGCTTGTGGCTAAACGCTAGCACCGAGGCCTGCACTTTTTTTCTCAGCTCCGTCCCATCGCCACCCACAGTGGTAGGTAACTAGCCTTAGTTAGCTAACTGGGCGGCTGAAAAAACTAAGTCAATACTACAGCCGCAGACCAGCTAACCTACATAATGTCGCTGAAGTCGACGCCAACACGCAGCTAGTGAACATTAATCGTATATATGCAAGTTGATATGCAGTTATCTGTTGATCTGATTACACTACAACATCTCGCTGCATTCCCGTGACTGACCCGAAGACACCTCGATGTCCCGGGGTATGATAGGGATTGTGGCCGCTCTCCTTCCTCTGTTGTTGTGATGACTGGTGGCTTAGCTAACGATGGCCAGCTGTGCTCGGTCCAGTTGGCTAGCTACCGCTGCTAGCAAAGTTGACCGTTTTTTTTTAGCTTCAGCGCTCCATATACTCCGGTCTGTCAAACATACGGGCTCAAAACATGGATTGCTGATGTTCGTTTAATACTAAACGAGGTTCTCAAACTTTGTCAATTATGTCGTTATCAGTCATTTTCCGATCAACATCATTACTCTCCTCAGGCCATCCTATCTTTCTTGACGAGACGCCATCTTAGCTTTTTTCTCACGACCGAAGTACAACCTCAAATCTCTCACGTCTCTCACGTTTACTCCCTGAAAGTAGTACCCACGTAGGCAAAACACAAAGCATGTAATTGCTGCGCGACCAGTTGGGGAAGAAGTAGGTCAGAAGAAGGGAGGTTCCACTGTGTATTTAAGGGAGGAAAAAAGAAAAAAAAGTTCACATCTGTGACGCCTGCGCTTCCGCAGCACATTAACAAGTCACTGATAATGATCAGCACGATAGTGCTCTTCCGTTCTCTTCCAGAATTTCGGAAGGAATACGAAACATTAAATGTTAGCAGAAAAATGACAAGCTTGATAATGAAAAAAATAAACAAACAAATCAATAACAGTATCAGACTTTCACCAGGTTGGTTCCTGGTTATTTATTGCCGTGCAGATCTTCCTGAAAGTTTATCATCAGGCAACACCCTTTTGTTGTGAAAAAGAAAGTTATGGTAAATAGGCTGTACTTATAAAGCACTTTCCTGGCACTTTAAGCTCTCAAGTGCTTTCATACTACAAGCCTCGTACATCCCTTCATTTACACACTTACTACATTTATATACACACACAGACACTCTGTAGGATGAATTTAGGCAGGACTCAACAACTGAATCATCGACCTGAGTGGTAGACAACTCAGGCTACCTACTGAGCCACAGCCATGTGAGATAAGGCTCTATGTAGTCCTATGAAAAACAAAGTACACCCTATGATTGAGTAGCTTGTAGGCCTACCTTTAGCAGGTAGATTTACAGGTACAGGTAGATCTGGAGATCTATCTGTACCTGTAAATCAGGGATGGGGAAGATCTGCAAGTAATTGTTTTCTGTAAGACTCAGAAAACAAACAGCTCTCTTAAGGTCCTGCTGCACCATTTTTAGGTTGGGTTGAGGTCTAGACCGGACTGATTGCAACTTTTTGTTTCTTTTCTTTCTCGGGGATTCTGTTGTAGATTTGTTGGTGTGCTTGGGATTGTCCTCTTTCACAATCAGATTTCAGACAGATGGTCTCACATTTGAGTCTAAAATACTTTGGCATTCAGATGGTGACTCAGAGAAATTTTGTTTTAATGCACCTTTAATGTAAATCTTCATTTTAGAGAGAATAGGCTTTCTTCTGTCAGCCTTTCTAAACAAGCCAGTCTTTTATTTTTTCTTGTAGTTGTACTGTCATGAATATTAACATGTAATGTGCTAACTGTGGCCTGTTTCTTTGTTTCTTTTCCAAATTCTCTGACCATTTTCTGACCTTGGAGGGAATTTGCTGGGATGTCCACTTCTGGGAAGAATGTCTTGAATGTTTTCCACTTGTGAATAATCTTTCTCACTGAAGAATTATGGAATGACCTTATAACCTTTTCCAGACTGATGTGTAGCAACAATTGCTTCTCTAAGGTCATTACTGATGCTTTTCCTTCTTGGCATTGTGTTAAGATACATCTGAATGTCCCAGATCGACAAATTGCCAACACTTTCTGATCATCAGTTGATTAAGTGCTTTTGATTAGCAGCACCTGGATGCTACATTCATCCATTCGCTTCCGCTTATTCTTTCCAGGGTCACTATCGCTATCCCAGCTGTCATAACGAGAGACGGGGTACACCCTGGACAGGTCACCAGTCTGTCGCAGGGCTAACACACAGAGACAGAAGACAACCATTCAGAATCAGAATCAGAATCAGAATACTTTATTGATCCCTGGGGGAAATTATTTTTTGTTACAGTGCTCCATTTTAAACCAACATTAAGACAAGACAGACAATACGCTAACTAAGAATAGTACAATATATACATATATATACATACATACATACATACATACATACATACATAAGTCACTTATAAATAAATATTTGGAAAAGAAACATGTGTAGTTGTAGCAGCAAACAGTGTGTTAAGTGGATGTGTTGTACAGGGAGATGGCCACAGGCAGGAATGATTTCCTGTGTCGTTCAGTGGTGCTTTTCGGTAATCTCAGTCTCTCACTGAACGAGCTCCTGTGACTGACCAACATGTCATGGAGTGGGTGGGAGGTGTTATCCAACATTGTCTTTATCTTGGACAGCATCCGCCTCTCCGACACCACCTTGAGGGAGTCCAGCTCCATCCCCACAACATTGCTGGCCTTACGGATCAGTTTATTAAGTCTGTTGGCATCTGCGACCCTCAGCCTGCTCCCCCAGCATGCAACAGCATAGAGGATCGCACTGGCCACCACAGACTCATAGAAAATCCTCAGCATTTTCTGGCAGATGTTGAAGGACCTCAGTCGCCTCAAAAAATAGAGACGACTCTGGCCCTTCCTGTAAAGTGCTGTGGTGTTTTTAGCCCAGTCCAGTTTATTGTCAATTCACACTCACATTCACTCACAGATTCACACCTATGGGCAATTTAGATTGATCAATTAACCTATCCCCACTACTGCATGTTTTTGGACTGTGGGAGGAAGCCGAGTACCCAGGGAGAACCCACACAAACACGGGGAGAACATGCAAACTCCACACAGAAAGACCCCAGCCTGACGGTGGAATTAAACTCAGAACCTTCTTGCTGTGCAGCAACAGTGCTAACCACCGTGCCACCCACCTGGATGCTACATGCCCTCCTAATTTATATGGAATGAATCACGTGAAAACGTTCTTTTGAAGGCTCTATATGGTTTTAGTAAATGGCCATCAAAACTTTTATATATTAAAACTATCTGAACTGACTGTAACATCATTCATTGTTAATATACCTGTAAAAATCACTTATTGTCATTTGGTCTGGTTTGGTCTCAGGGTGTTTGTGTTGCTTTAGAGTTTTGGTCTTGCCAGTTTCACTGTTCTTCTTATTCTCTTAAGTCTTTCTTTTTTTTTAATGTATTACTCCTAGGTATGATTTTTGATTTCTAATTGATATTCTCTGTTATTGCACTTACCCTCATTGGTCAGTTTATTAAGTACAATTTGTCTTAAGAACTGCCTTAATTCTTTTCTCACATAGATTAAAGACGATGATAGCGTCCCACAGTGACTGCAGATTTGGAGCTTTTCTGGTTTCTAACCTCTTTAATTCCCCCTTGAATCTCGTTTGTGTGAGCTTTCTTGTCTTTGCATTTAGTCTGATTTTCATAATTCCTATTTTATGCTGAGAGGCTGTCATGTTTTGTTTCTGCTGTTTCCACTTCCCCAATCAGGCCCCTGTGTGCAGGTAGTTCTGCCTTGCTCTGTTTTGTCAGATCATCTGTTGTTTGTCATGAGTTTCCCATGTTCTTTGTTAGTTTTTGTTTCTGTGGAGTTTTTTCTCCCCTCACATTTTGTTGCATTATGGACTTTTATTATCAGATTTGTGATAGCACTCACTTCTTGTTTTACATCATGTTTTTGTAGCTGCATTTGGGTTGACTTGAGAACTGAAACGTGGAACGTAAACTTTTCCCCTTTGACTTTCATTATTACGTATATTCCTCTTTATCTAGGAACAACAATGCTGCTTATGTTGAATATTTAGAGGCGAGGTCTGTTTTAATGCACGTACAAAATACACACAAACACACATCACATCACTGCAAGGACACTTTAATGTATCAGAAGCAATAAATATTCACATCTCAATTCTCTATTCTTTCAGTACACATAGTACATACACAGAAAAAAACAAAATTGTTTGCTTAAAATAATATCCATAAGTGTACTGACATATAAACTTTTTTTAGGCTTTAATTTAAGTCATGTTAACTCATTCTCTCACCCTTAGTCTGAAATGATAAGAAAAGAAAAAGAAGTTGATGTTCCCTTTGGCCAACATCTCATATCCCTGTTTTTTATGTACATACTTAGTGGCACTCACATGCACGCACCTGAATACAGAATGGGAGCAGTTCATCCCATAGTTAAGATAAGAAGCCTATGTATATTATAATATGTACATTCAGGTTTATACAGTACAATCTATTCAATAAGTGCAGATATATTCATGCAAATAGAGTCAAAAAGGACACCATAAAGAAAAAAGTAGCCAACACATACTTATAAAATTCTTCATTTAATACTCCTGACTCTCTCCAAAACTTCTTAAAACCTACTTTTGATGATTCAGATCATCCAGAAATTTGGCATATTCTTCCTGTAGCTTACATCACCTGCATTTTTATACTTCCCTTGCTCAAATATTCACGTCTGAATCCGATTATACGCGCAGTTTTTCCTTTGTAATCAGTGGCACTGAAGGTAATCTACATCAGTGCTCAATTTTTACTTCAAAATCTGCAGTAGCAAAAGGAATGACACTAACACGAGGCCCACAGAGAAGAAAAAAAAAGAACAGGAAATACAGTATGCACCTGTAGGCTATTTTACATTCTTGACTCTTGTTATGGTTTCTAACAAGAAGCCCTCAGCAAGATGCCAAGGCATCAGAAAACGATAGCAGAGATTTCTGAAAGTAGCAGGAGAGGGAGGATTAGAAGAAGGCCATTTCTGACTTAAGACATCACGTGTGCAAAAACCACAAAACTTCATGTAAAAGCGTGCTTGTTTCAAAACAAAAAAACACACAATGAATAAATTTGATGACCGTGATATGGGGCACTGCATATGCACCCTGTATGAAAAATTCACCAATTTTTACGATCATAATTAAGCCTTTTAAAATACTGGGAGAGTCATAAGAAAAGAAAAAAAAAGGAAACGCTAACTGAGATTCATTCTGTAGATTCAAGTTTTTGTCAAGTCACACCATTCAAGAGGTTGTGCCCCTGTTTGCAAACAGAACAGAAAAAAAAGAGGAATGTTGTAAATGTTCAAATCGATTTGAACAAAAACTAAACCTCCTTCTTTATCCTGAACAGTCAATAATACTAATCGTTAAAAGATGAACTGAATAAAACCATGGTACTATGAAAAGAACTCACACTTCACATAACTGAATACCCTCAACTGGATATGGCAAAGTGAGGGAATCTGTATGTGAATATACTCTCTAAAACCATGTACAAACATCTGCTGATATAATTACTCACTGATCAAAACAATTATTGGACAATATTCATCATACTCATGGCAGGTATATTATAATATCTATAAAACAGCAAGAAGCTTCATAAACATTCAAAATATATTATTATTTGTCTCATTGATTCCCATACCCCATGTTGCATTAGAAAGCCCGGTGACATCTGTTGACATGTGAAAGACCAATAAGCAAAAGACTGTCAGAAAACTGTGCACTGGTTTTAGAAGTTTTAGACAAAGCAACATATCTGAGGTCTTCTTTTAGAAAAAAAAAAGATGCCTGTCAGCAAAGCGTAACCTGCAAAAATGAACAGAGACATCATGAAGCCAAGTAAATTATTGCAAAGTCAAGGGGCAGTTTTTAATGCCAAACTCCGCTGGAATACATTTGGTGGTTCAGTCCTTATTTACATGCCCACGTAAGCAGGTGGATACCTATGGTCTCCAGTTTCCCAGTGCCGCATTATCACATCTTTGTACTGTACATGTAAATAGTCTCATACAGACTCAACTAGACTCCAAACAATTAAAACTGAGGCAATATAGCTAGATATAGATTTAGTTTCATCTTAAATATATGGCTATAGACTTCTCTGATTGTGTGTGGGAAATGTGTGGAGTGTGTTTTTGTGTAATGTTGCACGTGTGTGTGTTTCTGTGGTGCCGGTTCAGGATCAAGGATGCGTCCACAGGCCGTGCCGTTTAACTCTAATGGTGCTTTCTGTCTCCGTCTACATATGTGGAAAACGGAGGTGAAAGTAACAGAGACGGAGCAAACTTCGTTTCCTCTTCTCAGTAGCGCTGCTGCTGTTACTTTCTGTCCTGGCAGATTTGGTTCTAGGCCTAGCTCTGCCCATCTCCTCCAATCTATCATCTGACCTTTGAACTCTGGAGCCCCACATCCTGCTCACACTACGGTACTTATCCGGTTGATAGGCTTGGATTTGGAGCTGCCCCCTGTACCGGTCGCTCCAGCCCCTGTCACCTGCGGCCCCTGCTGAGGCTGCCCGGGGTGCTGGGGGGGGTGAGGGGAGAGAGGTGTAAGAGGGGTAAGGGGGGACGAAGGGGGGGGTAAAGGGGAGTGTGGTGGGGGAGGGGGGATAGAAGAAAGAGGAGGGTACTGGGGCAGATACGGGCCGGCGGAGGCTGCGTGATGCGCATTGACGGTAGCGGATGGTAGATTGTGGGGCAGAGTGCCGAATATGAAGTGTGTTTGGTGGGTGCTGTGGCTCACTGGGTGTGGTGTGTGCGCGTGTCCTGGGTGGGTTTGGGAGTGTGCGTGGGGGTGGGAGAATGACAAGGTTAGTGGAGGTTTGGTACCAGGGCCGCCGGCCCCTCTGACAGAGTGTGTGGGCTGCACGTGGTAGAGGGCGAACTGTTGGTTCTGGGAATGTTGGGAGAGAGGAGAAAGGGGGGGGGGACATCCCACCACCATGTTGGCGTAACGACCCGGAAGCCCATGCTGGGAGAGCTGGGAGAGATGGGCCAGCTGCGGGTGCTGGGCGTGCGGTGGGCCAAGCGGTGGACGACAGGGTAGAGGGCCTCTCTGTATAGTATGAGGGGGCACTCCTGGCAAAGGAGGAGGGACAGTTTGGACATGGTAGCGATGGTGATGGTAGTAAGGTGGTGGCGGCTGCACGGTGCCCGCGTGACAGTACTGTGCGTGAAGTGCCTGGAGCTTGGAAGCCCCCCCTTCCAATTGGCATAGAGATGAAGGGGAGTGAGGAGGGGGCCCTCCCGTAGTCGGTGGGGGGACAGGTGCGGGGTAGGGTGGCCCCGGTGGAATAAGGGGCCCTGGTGGTTTGGCGCGTTTGCTGCCGAATAGGGAACCCAGGAAGGAACCGCTGTTGTTGTTGCTGCTCCCCCCAGGGCCGCTCCCCGCTCCTGCTCTCTCTGCACTGCTGGAGACTCCCCCAGCTCCTGTCCCAGCAGTGGTATGTTGCTGCCCCGGCCCACCCCCCACCCCCGTCCCGGGGCTCAGGATGGGGCGATGAGGCCGGAAGTCTTCTGTTCCATAGCAACCAGGAAGCACACCTGGCAGTGGATAGCGCTGGTGAGGCTGTGGGCTGCTAATGATGGAGCCCTAGAAGATAAAGTATCATCGAGTTTTAGAATAAACACTAGAGTCTTGCAATACATCCCGGTTCCCGCTTATTATCACACACAGGAAATAACTGTATCTGGAGGTGGAAAACATGCTAGGGTAAGTATATACGCACATAGTCATGCAACAGGTGTCAGTCCAGGACACACACATGCATGTACACGCACACACCATGTACATACAGTACTTGCTCGGGAGGATAAAGAACCAATGGGGGAAAATGCAAATCTAGTGAAGGTTATAGGTCTAATTCTAGTCTTACATAAAGACTTACTTCCATTGTACTGTCCAGAGAACCAACACTGTTCCTGCGACCACGTTTCCCTGTACCCCACCAGGAAGAACCAGGTTAGCAAAGCATGAAAGATTGGAATATTTTTTGCAAAAAAAGGCAAGAGTTGCATAAGCTGTGTCTGACTGTCAGCAAGAAAGAGAAACAGGCGGTAGCAATAGAAACAGAGACCAAAATCATGCAACCCAATTCATCCCAGCTGGTAGTAATGTAATCAAGCTGAACCTGTCTCCGATAAGGCAATGTCTCACCTGTATCCGATAGGTCCCTGAGAGAAGAGCTGAGCGCTGTGCGTTTGAGACCCTCACCAACTGAGCAATTGTCATCAAAACTTGTTCTTCCCAAGGTGCCATTCACAACATCGCTCTTCACACCTACGCCTCCTCCAACCACACCTCCAGTTAGCAAGCTGGGCCGCATCACACCTTTCTGTTTCTCCAGTTCCGCTGCACATTTACACACAGGGCACAGGGGGATTTGAAATAAAATTGAGGTTTAGCACAGAGAAGAATGACCAGAAAGGATGTGAAGAAAACGAAACATTTTGACTGACCAAAAAGTAACATTATGGTTTACAGGAAAGGCCAGCAGATGGGGCTACTTACATTCAACTCTGTATTTCTCCATTTCTTGCACTTCAGCAATACTCTCCCTGAGGTCGCTAACAAAGCGGGTGCGGTCTTGCTGACTGGGTGCCATAAACACAATAAGAACCTTCCTCTCTCCACCCAGGACTGCTGAGGTCAGACGGATGCCATGAGGGTAGTCTAGATGGGGGGGAGCAGAAATAAATACTCTTGTCATCACAAAATGCACTTAAGAACAGTTAGAAGGTGCAAAACAGAGATTGCTTCTTACATGAGTTCTGGAACATGTGCACTTGCATTTCAACCAAAGGGAAAGATTGTCTGAAACTATAAGTCACTGAGGTTTTCTTCTTCTGGAAGATTTTTGTCACCTAGTACACAACAGAAATAGTATAATGATTTTTTTTTAACAGGTACTTTAGGAAAAACTGACCTCTTATCTGCCACATGATAAAAAAAATGATAATGTAAATCTTACCACGAGCAGGTCATTAAAGAGAAAGACCTCCCGCTGGTGCACTCCTGTCCTCTGAGGTCTGTTAGGGTCAGGCACCTCATAGAGCTGGCAGCAACACACCAGTCTACGATGGGGAAGGGACAGCACCTACATAGACAAACACAGCACAAATAAATGACAACTTTTAGCTAAATAGAACAATATATTAAAGAGCTTTGTATTACAGGATAAACTCACAGGCTTCTTGCCCACAATGACTCTTTCCACTGCCTGCACTTGGGACACGTGGTCATCATTGGTCCTTAGCTCCCATTTCTGTATTCTCTGGTAGATCCCAACCAGCAGGTCTCTAGGTATGTCCTGGCCATTGTCTACACCTTGAGTGGAACCAAAGAAAGCTATTTTAGAGTTGTCACACAGAAAACGTATAACTTTAGCCATATTTTAAAAGTTGCAATATGTGTTTGATGAGCTCATGTAGAGGGTAATTTGATCTTTTCTGTCCAGCAGCACCTCTCAAATTCTTGATGAAATCCTCTAGTTTCATTTTCCTCTCAGGTTTGACATTGGGACTGTACATATCTGTGTTGAGGAGGATTATGGCGAAGGCCAAGATGAAGATGGTGTCGGGATTCTGGAACTGTCGAACCAGGGTCGGATTACACACACAGTATCTCTGACTGAAGACAGAAACAAATTTTGTGTGAAAAAATAAAACAAAAAGATTATTTTCATTTTGATGCAGCATCCAAGCGACTGAAATGAATTCCTTTAGTGATCTATAACAAACCTGAATGCCTCTATAAGCCGCTCTACTTTTTGGGCTTCTCCTTGAACTTTAATCTGTGCCTGGAACTTCCTCAGAGCATCATCGATGTCCATGCCTGAGAAGTCCATCTCATCCACCACACAGCTGAAACACACACGTCAGAAGTTACAGATGACACGTCTCTACCCTCCAACTTGGATATTAAGAAAAATTAATCCTATATATGGGCAGGAGATTAAAGCTGCTTCAAGATTGCATCAATTTAGACTTGGCATGAAATATGTGAGATGGAGTGTGCGTATACACTGACATATTTTTGGGCAAACTTTCTGAAGTTACAAATGTAGATGGATTTGGATCATTCAGACATCTGTGTCTGACATGTTTTAATATATTACAGCCGTCTGTCTCAAATACTCACTCTAAAACATCTTTGTTGAATTGTTTCTGTCGGTTTCCCAGAAATTCTCCAATCATCTGCCTGCTGAGACCCTTTCTCTCCAGAATGAAGCGAGCAATGCCAACAGGAGTGTCAGACACAAAACCTCTTTCTATCAGGTACTGGATCCCCTTCTCTGGTTTCCTGTTGAAGAAAACCCACCAAGGACTTTTCTTTTTGCTCCAGTATTACGACATTCGATATATTTTTCTCAGTAAAACAGCTACTTGTGTTGTGTTTCTTAGTACATCTTACTTGTTAAACAGATTAAGACCAATACGGTACTGGCGTCTCTGCACCACGTCACTGTTGAAGGGGGGCGAGTCCCAGCTATGGCGGCTCTCCCTCTGGTATGTCTGCTTGCCCAGAGGAGGCAGAGGCTCCCGCAGGCTGTCCTGAGATGAGGAGCCTGAGCTGCAGTTGACTGTCTCATTAGAGTTGGTCGTGGAGTTGAGTGAATCATTGTCTCCATCGGAGCAGCACGGCTGCTCCAGGCCCCCAGGGGGCAGAGCTGTAGAGGAGGACGACGACAGAGGGGTGGTAGGAGGCTGCTGTGGGGACGAGGATGATGAAGGTGTGTCAGGGTACTGATGGTGGTGTATAGGGTGGTGGTGATGGTGGTGGTGGGCTGCCACCTGGTGCGGGATATGTGTGGGTATGGGTCTGCCAGGAGCTCGAGTCTGGCCCTGCGCAGCTGCTGTGGAGGTGGTTCGAGTACCTGTGTTGGGGGAGTGTTTGAGGGTTCCCTGAGGGGAACCTGCACCCACACCTGGCTCCTGCTCAAAGACCAGCGTTCTGCTCAGAGAGCCTCGGTCTGAACGATCACTCATGTCCACTGAGCTGTCGCTGGGCGGCTCAATAGTGAGGAGAGGCAGGTGTGCACCTCTGAGACGATAGTCTCTACACTCTGTACACGGGGTGCTTCGCCGACTGTTACTGCTGCCGCCTCCCTCAGTGTCCCTACTGTCCTCTCGCCCTCCCACACCGCCACCAGGACCCCAGTACTCTGTATCTGTGCTGCTAGGTGCCCGGTCAAGGGACAGAGGGGAGGATGGCATACCATCATCCATATAAAGGGTGACATCACTGTACGAAGTAGCTGTACTGTCACCATGCATACTGAGTCCTCCTCCAGCACCCCTGCCTCTTTCTCCCAAACCTCTTTGGGAAGATGGGTTGCTGCTGCTGCTCCACACACACTCCCCAAAGTCTTCACTAATCCCTCCACCCTCCTTGCTGCCCTCCTGGGAGTCATCGCGACCTGCACGGCAGGTAAGGGCATCATCTATGGAGTCAGCTAAGGATTTAACCTAGAGGGAACAGAGGGTGAGCTGTTATGATCGCACAGTTTTCACACATCTAAAAGAAAAGAGGAAATTGTCTAAACATGAAATGATTTATCAGTAGTTTGCTTGTAAGGTCTAAGTTTGACAATACAGGGGACGCTGGTCAAGTTTGGTTCATTATAATGTTTCTTTGTTACTTTCTGTCTCTGTGACTACCTTCATATTATATAAAACTTAGCATTAAATGAACTTGACGATGACTACTGAAAGAAACAACACTCTTACCTGCTTGGAGAAGGAGTCCTCTAAGTGGGTGTAGTCTCCTGTGCGGCCTGGATCAGGAGAGTGAGGAGGCCCCACGGCCACACTGTGGGTGAAGTTCGTTTGTGTCTGGGCCTGCTGCTGAGGCTGTCGCTCATCAAACGAATACTGCAGTCTCATGTTGGACAGGATGATGCGGCGCGTCATGCGGCTCTCTGAAGCTGAGCTTCTGAGGCGCTCAAAATTTTTGTTCATGCGATACTGTCTGAAGGCTGTCTGAATGGTCTTTGCTGCTCTGCGACTTACAAAGGAGCCACCATATTTTCTCTCCAACATCTCCACCTGAAATAGGGGAAGGTTAAAAAACACACAAGGTAAAGGACGAAATCACAGTCTGAATGCTTTGCACCCATACTGCTCCAGTGAAAATATGTTTCCTACGGCTTACTGCTTTCAAAGAACACATTTACAAATATATTCTTGCGACTGATACCTTCTTATCCTGCAGATCTGTTGATAGTTCATAGCTGTCCGAAAGAGCCTTGCATCTCTTGTTCTCCTCTTCTTCTTGCTTGCGAAGAGCCAAACTTGCAGGTTGGTGGCGTGTTCGCAACGCCCAGGCCAAGCTGGCTGAGCTGGAAGCTGTAACGCATGAAGGGCCCCTGGAACCGGAGGGCGCGTTGCTGCTGCTGTCACTGTAGCGCTCTGAGCCTCGAAGGTAAGGCGCCTGGCTGAACGAGGTGTCTTTGTGGGTGCCCGTTTCTGGACACTGGGATTCCCCTTCCACACTACAGAAGAAAAAAGGAGTAGAAGCTATAAGAATGACTCACAAGCAGCTTCACTAAATATTCCAAAAAAAAAAGACTTTGAAGTGTGTTAAGTCTTAAATGGAGACTGAATGAAAAATTCTGTAGGATAGACTTAAAAACATACTAACAAGGACTTACGTGTAAACTTTTGAGCGGTGCAGAACTAACCATCTCTTAGTGGAGCTCATGATGAACTTATAGAAAAGCAATATTCTGGTTACTTTCAAGCAGTGCCAGTCCCGAGACCTGACAGTATTGCTTGCCTGGAGAATAAATAGGTAATCCAACAGATATAAAAGGTCTCTGTCATGTATCGTCTTTCTTAAGAGTCCAGAGGAGTAGTTAATGTACTACCAAGCGTTTCCAAGGTTAGTATGCACTTTTGCACTCTCCTTGTTTGACAAACATAACAGTAACCAAATAAGTGCCAAATACCAGCAGCACCATACTGACAGGAAAAACCAGGTTAGCGCTAGCTGTACGACAGGCACCATCAGCTTAAATACTGGAATTAAACGCACGCAATTCCTTCCAAACTCACTCACTCAGTCCATTATGCGGCTGTAAATGCAAGCGGTTAAGAGTACCATCGTAATCCAACTGAATCCTATTTCCAGTCAGGATAGCAATAACAACAAAACCTCTCAGATATCAGTTAGTCCCAGAAGTCCTTCAGTGTCCTGTTATCCAGATTTGATGAGACAAAATCCACCCGAGTCAATCACTCAGTGTGTGTTTGGGAGAACAACTGCTGTCACATGTCCCTGCCTACATTTCCTTCTTGTGTTAGCCGCACCCCCTCCAGAAAGTTGTGTCCTGTCCCGCAACAAGGCACAGAGTGTGCAGTAAGGGTCAAGGATGTGTGGGAGCATTAGAGTCAGCAAGTGAAACAGATTTTGGCAGTAAAAGACTGGTTGTATAGTGTTAACCTTCAGTATTGTTTAAGCTCTGCATCACACAGTAATTCACATGACAGAAACATGACTGAAAAATGACTCTTTTGACCATTTTAGGTTTGAGTGGGTCATTCAGTGTCCTCCTCCCTCCCTCCCTGAGCTGTAGCTGTTCCATTGGATCAAAGAGACTTCCTGTTGTTAGAGTTTAGTTGGTAAAAACAAGACAAGGAAAAGTCTTCACGGGCAACAAGGAAACTATTTTAATTTGTTTTGGTTTTGATGTTGTAAGCGATACTGTTGAAATTCAAGCCCCGCAGTTCGACAGACTTAGAGTCGTTGCTGTCGCCAGAAGGGGAAAATACAGGGCAGGGTTTTTAAGAAGGACATCCAGTGCCTTCAAGCAAAACATGACCAAGCTAATTTATTGTTGAGTCTAACAACAACTCTAAGAAAAGCTTTAATATGTTGCATAACACAAGAGTCATGTTGAAACACAGTTTTAAAGAAGCAATTCTGACATCTACAGGATAGCCCATATTACCACAGTTAAGACAGGATCCACATATATTATATTGTGAATGTGTAATAATATATTATAATTACACCGTGCTCATGAAATTCATCACAATACCAAGCTATGCTTTGCTTTCATTTTCAACAAGTTTTTGCGTATATCTCCTCTTTCTCTGTGCAAAATCATTTATCATTCCTCCTCCTCTGCTCCTTAAATAGAGAAACTGAGAAGCGGGAGGGGGTTGCTTGGTGACGGTTGCTGTGGGACCTTTGTGGGCGGTGAGGCGGTTGTTAGGAAGAGAAGCGTGGTTGCCATGACAATGTATTGACTGTTATCACCATTTCGGTGGGTGTTGAAGATGCTCCACAGGTTGTGAATGACGGTCTACGTAATACTTGCCTTTTTACGAAAACACTAAAAGTAAGATATTTGTAAAGAGTGAATCATGAAATTACTGTATGGTCTAAACTAGCTATTTTCGATAGATCAATCTTTGGATGAATCGTTACTATATTTATGTTGGCTATTTACACATTGTCTTGCATAACCTGTAGGAATATGAAATTCTGTCTAATTCAAAGCGGCTTCAGTTGGCTTCTTTTAAGGAAACTGGGCACACAAGTGCCTCTGCATAGCATCAACAGGTAGACTACTGTATGATTTCCAGCCGTGCACGTCACTTGGAACAAATGCTACTTTCATTCAACAGCGTACCTAAAATATGAACTGAAAAGGAATATTAGAGAGCTACAAGTCCAGTTCCATATACCTGTCTCTGAAAAGGCATAGCTGATCCCCAGATTTGAGCTTTTAAGCTCTTTTAAACTCATTAAAAAGGAAAATCTAAAAATGCAAACCAAATGTAAAGGTGACAATTTCTCCACTGCCACCAAATAAGAGATCAACTATATGGATTATGTGACCATATAACTGTGTTATTCATTTGCACAGACTGTATGCTATAAGACGGGTGCAAATATCACAGATTTATGTTTCTTTCTTTGAGCGTGGGGAGAACATTTGTCACACTGTAAAATATCCAGGTTGGTGAAATATTAAAGAAAACATTTTTAAAAAATTCTCCTATCTAGGTGCAGTGCAACCCACGTCCAACTGTGCATGCAATGCTCCCTTAAAACTCTGGCTATTTTTATTTTCACCTGAAAAAAAAAAGATTTTCTCTCAGATTCAGTCAATAACAGCTACAAAACGATAAAGCCAAACTGCACAAGCTTCGGCTCAAATATGCGAGCGATATTTGGGAGACTTTTGAAATACATAATGCAATTTCTTTTTGCCCTCATCAGATCACAATAATGTTTTAAACCCTTCAGTAATTGGTTTTTTCTTACTTCACAAATAGCCTAAATAAAATCCTCAGAATATGTCACTAAAGCAGACACTGATGCTATCAAACCTGTTCTCAAACTGAACTGAAATGCAACCTCAACAAAGTTTATGCAACAGAAATGAAGCACAGCAGGCCCTATAGAAATGCTACACTTAGGCAGCCTCTTTACTGAATGTGCAACTTTCAAAAAACAAAAAAATGACAGCTGGTTATGTTTTACAGTTACTGCCTGCTGGTGCAGGGACCTCCCCAGGGGGAAAGCGTTTAATTTAGAGTTCCCTGCAGTAGGAGCCAGCCAGTAATATGCGGTAAGAGACTAGACCATGATATCTGAGTAAAAAGTTTGTTGTATAAAACATGAGTGTGGCCATATCGCAGCTGGCATCTGAATCTCATTATTTATGTAAGAAACACTGTATTCCTGTTACACAGAGAGGCTCTCTCTAGAGGCTTCCGCATAAAGACCAGCCCAGGGTTTTACTACCTCCTATCATTTAATTGGAGATGGGACAGATGGCTGGAATGTCATAAACAGGAAAGAGATTGCTGATGGTGTTTAAAAAAATTACAGAAGTGGGTTATAGAAGTGAAATTGATAACAGGGCAGATGAGAGAAAGTGTATGGGAGCATGCGCTGTAAAGGACAATGCCAACTTCATGCAATCCCCTGCCTTTTTTCCCTTCATCATATAATATTGATGTGCTGACGGTGTGTGTATGTGTGTTTGCCTATGCGCTTATGAGAGAACAGCAGTAGGTCCGACTGTGTTATCGAACCCCCAGCGGGACATGGAGGCTGAGGGATTAGCCTCTCCGCTGTCTGCAATGAGATGCCAATAATTGCATCGATCTGAACGTTGACTCATTTCCACCTGAGCATAAACTCAGCGCAGTTATCTCATATCCTTTCTAATCTCTTCATCTCTGAGTTTTTGTGTTAATTTTTCCATTTGTCTCCGAGCTTATTACCCAGTATAACCCTGCCAAGCTGAACGTGGACAATGAAGGATAAAAAGTGCAGCGCAGACCTTCAACAAGATCCAAGCTAATTACTTTGGAGATGTGATGTGATAATATTTGCCATTAATTTCAGGACTTAAAGAGATCAGAAACCACAGAAATGAATCCTCAGCCGGAGCAGTCAGTATTCTCTTTCATGGCCAAACCGAAAGGAAACAATAAAATCATTCATGGGTCAAATCGGAGCATTCCTGCACCGCCAACACTCTCCAGCCATTTCACCATCTCAACCCATGAGCTTCCCATCGCACACATGAACACTTTACACTTTCTTCCTACTACCTGAAGCCTCCAGTTCAAAGCCCAATAAAGAGGTACTGGATGAAAATGTTGTACAACTTGTTTGGAAGGCTCAGAATTGGCAGCATTTCTTAAACCTTAACTCATCAGATAATCTCTGGCACTAAAGCAAAAAAGAATGAAGAGATAAGTGTTGTATAAAGAGACAGGGTGACAAGATAGTGTAAACTTTTATTGGAAACTGACTTCGTTTTCTCGTCTCTTATTACACTTGCAGTTTTTCTGAGCTTGACATCTGTTTTTGAAACTTCCTTTTACTGTCAAGCTCTACTGATTCACTTTCAGGTTGGGTACAGCTGATTTGGCATTTAGCATCTTGTGAACACACTTCAAAGTGCCGCAAAGTGCTGACAACTCCTGCTACCAGGCATTCAAACTAACATGCCAAACATTTGCAAGGGTGTTTTAACTAATTTACTTAAAGTCATTTATTTCAAACAGACCCCATCTGGCACATGGTTATATGCTTTCTTTGCAGTTCCTCAAGAGCAGCACTCATAACAGTGGCAGATTACCAAGACTTCTAAAAGTATGTGATCTGTCAGCTGACTGGCATTTACACTCTGTCACACAATTACCCGTCAGAGCCCATTTATATCCTTTCCTTTCCATTTTTCAGTTTATCAAATTGAGTTTCCTTCAATAAAATTGCATCTACTGAAAACAGACCCCCATTTATTATCAGTTCCCGCTGCCGTCTGTCTGTGATGGTTAAATATCACCGTCTGTACACACAGCAGTTAATCCACTGTACAAGCCGTGTCATGAATTTGCACCACTGCATTGTAGGCCGCCAAAAGCACACACCGGTGTTACAAGTTGTCTCATACAGATGCCAAAATAAAGTCTTTTTGGGGTAATTTTACACGTAAAAGAAAAGTGAAAAAGCTGAGTTCTTACCATGCTGCTACTGTCAGAGAAAGTCCCACACTAACCGGAACACCGTAATAATAAACACACCCTCTCTCGCTCTCTCTCTGCATACACACATGGCTCCTGCTCACCCCGCAGAGCAGTACAGGCTACATTCTTGACGATCCTTCGACAGCTATGAACTTCCCTCTCCCTGCCCAGCTTTTTCATCTCCACCCTCCTCTGCCAGATCACTCACACGCTCACAATCACTTGTACTCCACACGAGCAAACCAAGCAAATAAAACACATCAAAACACAGGAAATAGAGACACAGAGAAGTGCATTCATTTATTGAAGAACAAGAGGATAAATTAAAAAAAACAAACATAATGAGTGCTGTTTCATCTTGTGCTTTTGTATTTTTATAGGTTTTTACAAGTCTATGAGAAGCAAGTGAAAATGAAAGACACATGGGCTGTGTGTTGAAATGAATATGGGCAACATAACAAAAGACATGCATGTTAGTTTAATCACTGATTAAACTGACATTGGGTGTGAATGTGAATGCCTGTCTCTTTGTGTTAGCCCAGTGATAAAACTGTCTATCTGTCCGCAGTGTAATCCAGCTGGAGCCAACTCCGGCTCCAGCCACGTCGTGACCCCGAATTGGATAAGTGGTTAAGAAAATGGATGGATGGAGAGTTATATGCCACAATATTAGTAAAAAATAGAGCGGGAGGCAAACAATGACACATTTTAAAATGTAATCTTCTATAGCACGATACTACAAAATAATAATTCTCCTTAATATACTTTTATAAAAGAACCCTTTTCCGAAAAAGTTGGGACGCTGGATAAAAGTAAATAGTGATGGAATACAAGGACTTGTAAATCACGAGAATTGTACACAGTAAACAAATAGACTGCTAAAAATGTTTATTGCTTTTTGAAAAATCCATGCTTTTGAATTTGAGGCCAACGACAGAAAGAGCAGCAGCATGTTTCACACTGTGATGCATCACCATTTCTTTTAATAAAGCAACACGGGTCCCCATTCTTTCTTCATTTCAGCCACTCCGTGGTTCAACTCTTCCTCTGTCGTGTTTTTACATTTCTGAATGCTCTAAATGTTTTCAACATGTCTAAACTGCAACAAGCCCATTTTAGAACTCATCTTTCACTGTGATGCTATTAATATACATGCAAAATGTGTTAGGCAAAGCCTTTCCTGTATAGACGTCATGAAGATGTCAGCATCTTCAAAACCTGTTTATCCTGTCCTGCATTTTTTGAAATGTGCTGCTGGAATAAAATTCAAAATGGGCTTGGGTTTTTAGAAAACAAAAGAAAGACCTGTTTCAACATTTAATATAATTTTTTTAACCTATTTACAAAGTATAAATTGCATAGCTGTTGTTTACATTTTAAACACTGTCCCAACACTTTTATAGAGATTGTAAAAACAGCTACATGTGCTAAAAATAAATTAAATACAATTTGAGTCAAGAAAGCCAGTTGGTTGGAAATAACACTTTAACCAAACTATAACAACATGTCATAGATAACTATGCATTTCCTGTGTGTTCTGCAGTGAAAGGTTACCATGGAAGGCCAATGCAGAGCACAGAGTCAATATAACGCTTAACTAGAATTACTAGTATGACTTCCTGCGAATACAATGGGCTTAAGGTGTAGATACATGAGGTGGCAGATATGTATGAGCAACATTGGTGCATGACTCAAACACAATTAGCAATTAAAGAAGCACAAGCGTCATCTTCAGACATTTACACAGGAGAGAAATCCTTGTCTTCGGGAGCTTGGAGTCTTTTATTGAAGATGAAGATGAAATCAACAAGACTTGACTTTGAAGTCATGAATAAAAATGATAATAAACAGGTGGATATTTATCAGATGGAACAAATAAATTAACAGGCTAAACAACAATGTTTTTATATCATCATATGCTAGTTTCTCTGACAATACATAATCGCTGGAGACAGAGGTGTAGAGCGCTTTGCACAGATAACAAATAGTGACTACTGTGCACATCCAAAATGACATGACTCAGCTAGTGGATCTAAGATAAACATGAGTGTGACAGTAATGAGCAGGAGCTAGTGATGTGATCTGACAGCCTGATATGGCTGCAAGTAAAGAAAAAAAAAAACAGCAAAGTATACAGAGAGAACACAACATCGAGATTCCATAAAGTCTAAATTAGCACACAAAAATGATACCTGGCTAAATCAGTGACAGCATACATAAAAACAAATACGGCATGCATTTCTATTTTTCTTGCTCCGATGCAGCAAGACTCAGTATTTTTGGTACACAGCGAGGTCTCGGTTTTCTGGCAGCATAAGCTGCGATATCCTTTTCACAGGTAAATGTGCGAGCGAGTCGTCGTGCGGTCAGTCACACCTCAGCTCAGCGAGAGGAGGGGCTACTGCAGCCCGAGGCAGAACAACAGAACTGATGGGCACGCTCATCCTCACCCTCCTCTCTTGGAAAGCAACATGGGACAAGCCAAAGCACGTGAAGAAACACAGGACAGGAGGCAGACAGAGCAGACAGGGAGAAAGAGAAAGAGGAGGACGGAGAGTGAAAAAAACACAACAGTATGAGACACAAAAGCAGAAAAAGCAGAAAGCAAACAGACGGAGACTGGGTGGCAATTTTAAGTTAAATCTGGGACATGAAGGGATCTTTATTAAAAAATATGCTTTCTATACACAGTTTAAGCAGCCACGGCCTTCTAATACCACTAGATGGCAGTGTTGGACCATCATGCGCACATGTGTCTGTGACTCAGTTAAAGGATAAATGAAATAAGGAGAGGACAGAGGGGGAGAATTCACCAGGTTCACTTGTGATTCAGTTCATCTCAGTCCCAAAGCTTTCTGAGGACGAGTGCTTCCTCTCACTCTTTAAAAGAAGCTGTGTGTTTTTCAGGCTGGTAGAATTGCCTAGCTATTAGTCACACCTGGGAGTGGTAGGAGACTGAAACACAGGCTCTTGAGAGAAGCAGGTAACTGGCAGACAATGATGGTGACAAATGGACTGGCCACAGCGTGAGGGAGAGATCTTCAGGTGGTTGCCAGGTTTTGGCATCGCAATGTTTCTAATGGGGTTTAAGGGGTTTTATTTATTTATCTTGTACTCACTGTAATTAGGCCCCATGAAGGCAGCCCTTACCTGTCCTCCTGCTGTAAGCTTTGGTCAGTAGAAGGGCAGCAGTACTGATGAAGACTGACGAAGCTGTGAACAGTCAGACTGGTGGGAAACAGAGTGGCAGCACTGCTCACTGCCGTAGGAGTGGAGGGAGCCGAGGTGGGCTGCCCTGAGATAGATGGCGGCCGGACACTGACAGGAAGGACCAGAGATGGACAACACACACACACGCACGCACAAACACACACACACACACATACAGAGATGGAGAAACCAGAGAAAGACAGACACATACAGTCAGCACCAAAGCAGAAAAAGCGACAGGCAAAGGAAGCAATTGAAGCTGCACATTGATAGTGACAAATCATAGCAATGGTAGTACAAAGAATGGGACATTTAAGAGGAGGAATGTAATGCAGATGTGCGACAGCTAACAAAGTGTAATAACAGTAAGATGACTGACATCATCAAGGCATACGCCCCCACCAACTACACAAGTTTTGAGTTCTGACAGATAAGTTACAAGTGTATTAAAGAGCAACAAAAGCAATTTAAGAAAAACAAGTAAAATGGGGAAAAATGTCCCTTCGCTAAAGTTGTTAAATATGTTTTATTAGTGAAACTCCAACCACTCTAATGGATTATATAAAGCTCGATACGAGTTCTTCAGTGGGTCATCCTGTATGAAAATGGGAAACCACTTTCTGTAATGCATGCAAAAGTGCACATATAACACAAAAGCCTCTCTACGCTGGCAGAAATCAGAGATGTTCCATCTGCAGATTGCGAGTGAACGGTGGAAGAGGGAGCAGTGGTTGAGATTAGCATGTAAATGGCTGGTTTCTCGCTGGGGCCAGCTGCTGTCAAGGACATGCAGTCCCTGTCATTTTAGCATGGAAACACTGGGGGGGGGGAAGCACAGAGAGAGGGAGGCACGAATGCAGCAAAGAGAGTAAGAGGAAATAAGATAATGCAATACTTTTGCAATTCATTGTAGTTTCCCAGCTTGTTTTATGGAGAGCGGTGCAAGGACGAGGCAGCCAAACCGAATTTTAGGGAAAAACAATGAGAAGCAATCTCTTGTTAAAGATAGACTGTATTTAATATTTTTTCCACTATCAACAAATCCAATGAAAAGACTAAACCAACAAAGACTTCATTCTATTTACAGGCTGGACTATTGTCAAACAGCAGGAGTATTGTAATGTTGCTGTCAAAAAAAGAGAAATCGATTAATAAGCTGCGAAACACAGAGCTGTAAGGCTTACCACAAAACACAAGAGAACACAATACTCCACTTTTAATTATCCAACACTGGCTACCCATTTAATTGCTGTCCCCCTACTAACCCATTTACACCCTGAGATTTTCAGATAGGAACCTGCTGACTGTTTCCACTTGACTGTTCACCACAAGGGTTATGGAAATACCTGCCTTGTGAACTACAGTGTCTTTCAAATCCCTTTTTTAAATTATACTTTTAAATTTTCAGGGTTTTGTTTTGTCCGTCCCTACCCTCACCTATGGCCACGAGCTGTGGGTAGTGACCGAAAGAACGAGATCGCGGATACAAGCGGCGGAAATGAGCTTCCTCCGAAGGGTGGCTGGCCTCTCCCTTAGAGATAGGGTGAGAAGTTCGGCCATCCGGGAGGGGCTCAGAGTAGAGCAGCTGCTGCTCCACATCGAAAGGAGCCAGCTGAGTTGGTTCGGGCATCTGACAAGGATGCCCCTGGGCGCCTCCTGGGTGAGGTGTTCCAGGCATGTCCCACCGGGAGGAGGCCCTGGGGCAGACCCAGGACACGCTGGAGAGATTATATCTCTCGGCTGGCCTGGGAACGCCTTGGTGTTCCCCCGGATAAGCTGGAGGAGGTGGCTGGGGAGAGGGAGGTCTGGGCCTCTTTGCTTAGGCTGCTGCCCCCGCGACCCGGCCTCGGATAAAGCGGATGAAGATGGATGGATGGATGGGTTTTGTTTTGGTCTCAGCTGTTTATTTATACTGTACAGTGTAGCTTTTCACTACACTGTTACAGAAAATTACACTGCACCCAAGAGTGATCTTATATTGCCCTTTTTGAAGTTTTAATACATACATCATTGACATATTTTAATCTTTTTCATAGCATCTATTCTTGAAGGTTTCTCCCTTTTTCATTTTAAGTACAGCATGTGCAGCCAAAGCCTGACATGGTTTATGTTTTGTGCCAGAGAACACAAGGACTAGAAGACATAACAGTGAGGCACACTCTTGCACTGAGTGACATGCTCCGTCACTACTACGAACATGGGCACTGTAGTTTATTCTCAGTCAAGCCCACATACACCCTCCAGCTTCCGTAAATACTCACTAGAACACCAAATCCACGGCTGAAAATAGTCCCCGGCAAATATGGTATTTACTGCTGTTTGAGTAGCAGTAAATGCCACTACACTGTTACAATTACCAAGCATCTTTTACTGAATATACATTATTGTGACTTTCTATGAAAACAGTAATAAACCCAAATCTGCAGCTCCCCTTAGCTTAATAGAGCTTTAGGTTTTTGGGGAACAGTGGAATATTTAGCAGCTAATGAGCCAGATATTTTCCTCAGGAATTAACAGAGACAAACAACAGAACTAAAAAAAGAGTGAATATTGTATAATAGATTAAATGACGATCCTCCCCTGTATCTGCTAGCAAGCCAGACTCAGACTCGAGCATTCCTTTATGTCTTTCTTCTCATTTTTCCATTTTTTATCTCTATTTACAGCAATTTATTACCATTTCAACTACTAACCACTTTTAACAATTTCATTTTTGTCTATTCTTTTTAGCTCACGTTAGCAAATAATTGCAAATGTTTCATATCTTACTATAATACACAAAATCTCAGTCTGTCTGTTTGTTTCTTTGTCCACAAACTCCGCCCACACCATCAGGACTTGAGCAACCGAACTTGGCACGTAGGTACATCTCAGGCCCCTGAAGGTTCTTAGCAGTACATGATAATAAGGCATCATCATGTTGCCTAGCAACCATTTAGCCATGGGTAAAATGACCCGTTTTTAAAATGTATGTACCTATAACTCCTTATAAAAGCATCCTATCATTTTAATGTCGTAACAATAAGATCTCATTTGTACCCACAAAACTTGAATTATGCATGATATATTATGACACCATCACGTTGCTTAGCAACAGGCTAAAATGACCAATTTTCCTATACATATTGAATTATAATATCTAATTCATTGATGCGTAAAGTACTGGGCAAACACTTTGAGTTACCCCCAATTCTTTATATTTCATTAGGAAAATGGGAAATAGGTGCAGTGATTTAGTGAAATGTGCAAGAGGCAGATCTACTGATGTGGAACAGGATGGGTTGTGCTACCCTAAAATAATCTCTTTCCATTTTGCATATGACAATAGCTACAATTAGCATTGAATATGAATTATAAAACTGAACATACTGCGTTTGACCATTAAAAAATGGTTCAGCCCACAGTGTTGAAACGCTTTATTTCTTATTTTCAGTAGCAACTCAGATCTATAATTGAGAGCGTGTGAAACTTGAGACTTTCTAACTGATCCACCTCATGTTGTGTAGCATTCTGGATTTTATACTTATTAGGCGGCATGATTATTTATTATACAGGCTATACAGTACATAACATCAAATGTAACTCAAATGTTTAATTATTTGTGTATATACTTGTAGCATTTGATGTGTTTTACCATATACAGTACATATTACAGAATGTAACACCTGCATATGTGTAAAGAAATGGATATGATTTTCCCACCCCATCTGATTTCCATGCCACCCTCAGAAAATGTATCTAAATCTCATATATAGTATATAAAGCAGAAACAGAGCTTAAACAGTACTAACACATTTATGATACTTTTCTGCAATAATTCCATGAATTTTGACAACATACCCATCACTGTTGCCTGAAATGCATTGGCAAATCATGTCAGAGCCTTCATGTGTTTTACACACTTACTGATGACTCTAATCAAAATGGTCAAATTTGGTTAGTCACTCCATAAGATCTGTTGCCACTAATTTTCAATCCAGTCCTTGTGTTTTGACATACCTCAATCTTTTCTCCCCGTTTTCCTTCTTTAAGAATGGCTTCCTGACAGCCAGGTTCCACTGACAGCACTTCTTATGAGGCTTTGGCAAATAGCAGACGAATCAGCTGAAGGACCAGATGGATCCTTCAAGTCTTCACTGTATTTTTTTTCTTTGAAAATCATCTTGCTGGTGCAAAAACGGCTCACAACTTTTGCATAGTACTGTATATCACTGTTGCAGCCATTGACTGATCTTATTGTTGGGTAGCTTGATCCAAAGTGATGCAATTTATGTGCAAAACGTGAAGGAACTAAAGCTTTAAAATGAAACTACTTGGGGTGAAGTCATGGTTGTGGTTCTGCAAATACTTCATGGGCTTAGTTGACAATGACAAAAGGCATACTCAGTTTTATCCCTTAATCCTCCTGATGACATAACGTTTACATATAACCTAATAGATGTTTGACAGGATTTCACTCTGACTCTGCCCTTTTTAATACTGGCTCAGTCAAAGAAGACACAGATCTACCACACTAAGCAGCGATTCACATCCCATTGCTTTAATTTTAAGAGCACTTTAAGAACTACGAGAGTGGTCGAAATTAGAGCGTTTAAAGATACAATCACGTAGGTGGAGCGCTCGTTTGCTTAGTGCAGATGAATAAAAAGTTCCAATTAGGGTAGCAAAAAACTGTCAGTGGCTATTTTAGCACCATATTATCAAAGAAGACCACCTTTTTCATTCCTGTCTTTATAACTTATACTTCAGCGCATTAAAATGAAAAGTTTAGGCGTAACTTACAAGCACAGATGTTCTATTGTTGAACATTCTGACAAGATGTTACGTCTGAAAGAAATTAAACATTCGGAAAAAATAAACCCGTTGACCTGTTCATCTTCAGATGGAGATGTTGAGAGAAGCAGAGGTGCTGTTACGTAAGTCTGAGCCATGCTTGTACACACTGTGTGGTTTTACACTGCCAAGATTTGTATTTTACCAGCGGTAACTAATGCCTCCTGTTAAGAGTATCCCCCCAGTGAGGCAAGTGTTGACAGGCTAATCTAGAATCTGATTTCTGCTTCATGAGCAGTTACGCCTGAATCCCTGAGCGCCATAAAAACAGACACACACACAATCATCCTCCTCCTTCTTCCATAGAAACACAAAACACACATACTACCCACACATAGTATGTACATCTCTTGTTCTATTATTAGCAGACCAACACACAATAGCAAGACAATAGGGAGAGGAGAATAAGATATGAATCAACACAAGTCAAAAGATATTAGTAAAAACAGAGAGGAACAGGAAGTACAGGCTAGAAGAAAAAGTGGTACGTTGGGAGAACGGATGAGGTGGCGTGTATTTAAAGCTGTGAGTTGACAGAGGCTCGAGGTAGGAAGAAGAGAGGGAGGAGAAAGAGCTACGCGAGAGTGGGAGAGGTTGAATACAGAGGAGGGCAAGGGTGAAAATAATCAAGAGAGAAAGAATGAAGGTAAAAAGGATGGAGATGGGGGGGGGGGGGGGGGGGGGGACATGATGTGGAGTGATAGTGCTGGATTCAGTGTTTCCTCAAACCTGTGCTGGGCTTGGGGGTGTCAGCGTGTAGGTGAGTGTCTATGTATAGACGAGTGAGCAGAGTGGGAGCGAGGCTCACATGCGGCAGTCACAGGAAGACATTCAGCTTCATCTTTGTGGCAGGTTTACATACCACAGCGCACATCTTACAAAGCAGCCCACAGGTCAGAGAGCACTACCATTTACATCTGTGTGGCTTTCCAGAGTTTTAATGTGAAAATCCATTCGCCTGATTTAATGGTGCGAGCCACTTCAAACTGTGCTTTCACCTTTTTTTTTCCCTTCTTTTTCTTCACCATTGTCTATGAAATAAGCGTGTGGGAGCGTACTGCGTCATCCCACCTCCAGCCTGACCTGGCTCACTCCTGCTGACAAACAGAGATTTTTGATGTAGCTTCAAGTAGAGTGTGTTTTTATCCCCACCACCATCTTCCACCAGTTCTTCCACAACCAACCCCCCCCCCCCCGGTTTTCCACCGCGAGCTTGAGTCTCCTGCTGCTTGGCAACAGGGCGGACTGCCTGTGTGGGCGTCTGGCGTTAAGTGCCAGGCAAAAGCACTGACAAGGAGGGGCATAGTTACAGTTATGATTCAAATACACATACCAGGCACCTGCTGTACCCTGTGAGTCTGAGTGCACGTGTGAGCACTTGTGCACAGGTGTCTGTGTCTGTGTGTGTGTGCGCGCACGCTCTTGATTATAACTGGATATGATTCATCCAAATGAAGAAAAATTAGGCTTCATTTGAATGTGATGTGGGAGACGGAGAAGGAGTAATTCAAGAAACTGATATCACAGCAGATCACCGAAAGGGATATTCTTATTATCCAGAGTATCCAAAGAAACCGCATCCCAACTTTCCAGTGAAACAACATGCACCGCGCGATGAAAACGTGTGGCGGCACTCATCTGTCTTCAATATGTCTCCCGCATCTCCATCAAGTCGTCATTCAATCCCGCTTCTGTCTTTCGCCCTGCTCCTGCTCCCACTCCTACCCTCTCTTCACTTCTCTGTATCTCTCTCTATTCTGTGTCTCTCGCCCACAGAGTTCTTCACAGAAGAGCTCACAGCGTTCCCACGGTAACCAGTCTCCCTTATTCGGCTCCGCAGAACGTGTGCATGAGTGTTTGACAAACATCCCGCCTCAAAAGTGCCCCTTATCTGCATCTGAACGAGGGGGAAGACAATGCTTAAAGTCGTGGCCGAGAAAAGACTTGGGAATCACGCCTCTGTTGGTCAGATGCTGAGTCCGGGGGCAGTACGCGCAGATTGGAGGCGATTTTGACTACAGATTAGATCAAATAGGTCGACTTAGGATAAATGTCTGAATTCCTCCACTGCACAAAGCACTTCAGACCTTGACTACCTCAAGTAGCAGCATGGCACAGGGAATTATGAGTAAATAAAGTTAAATAAATAAATAAATAAATAAAATGTCCAACTGAGTGACCCTGGGAGAAACAGGCGGAAAACATGGGAAGACCTTATAATTCAATCTCTTTCCCAGTGGATTCAGCTGAAGTCCTAAATCAAAATCAATCAATCCAATCAAAGTTGACTAATCTCTGTATGACACTGGCTTCATAATAAACTAGTGCTTTCAATGTTTATTATTCTTATTCTTAGCAAACTATGAGCCACGTTCTTTTCTCTCCTTTATTATTTTAAATGCTACTGTTAAATGGAGGCATTGCTTATTGTTACAATGGCAAAAATGGGAGGTAAGGATCAAATTGTTTTTTGTCTTAAAATGAGTTAAGTCTTCATTTTTGTAAAACTTTCTAACTTTCTAACTTCCAGTCTAATTAATCTTAGCGAAACAAGCTCCAGTTTAAATGATAGAAAGAGTGATGATGAGCAAAACTCTTGATACTATAGCGAGGGGTTCATAATTAGATCCCCAGTGATGACTGGACAGCAGCTTAGCACTCCGTCCTCCTCACTAATGACCAAGCAAGACCCATAATCTCTGCGCTAATTTACAGTACACTTGATGCTGTTAAGATGCAATCTGCACACAGCTGCCCTCAGTAAACAAAGCAATGGTGGCTGCTCCAAACACACGAGGACGGAAAAGGGAGGAGGGTATGTCAGGATCAAGATACAGGTGAGGGGAGCAGGAGGGAGGGAGGGATAGGAATGCAATATCGCAACTGTCTTGAGGACAGCTTTACAGTTTCCACAGCAACTCGCATGCACATTTCACTTCCTGTGGAAATCTTTATATCACAGCTGCTTATTTGTCTCCTCGCCATTTCAAGAAAGTCGGGTCTGATGATACATGCAGCTATAAGAGGAATGAAACTGGGAAGGGATGTTGTTTGAATGAAAGCGGCATGGGTTTGTGCCTAGAAGCACAACAACATACTACTTGAGACAATTAACTTTAACATATTACAGCTATAATTTTATCATTTTCATTTTGCCTATCTATAACATGTGAAGATAACTGCCTCATCAAACCTGTGAATCCATCAGCGTTTCCATATAATCTCTACCCCGATAACAAAAACAGAAGCTAAATCTGTGTGTTTCATCTTAATTATATAGAATATATGCAGAAAGAGGCAGGTTCAGCGGTCAGTCTACACCAGAGATGAAGCACAGGTGCGTGTTTCTAATTGGTCTGGTGATATTTAAAACAAAACATGCATTTTCATGAATCCAGACTCATGCATAGCTAAATATAAATGAACAAAACTATGACTTTTTCTTCGCGTGCATGTATGCAGCCATGAACACTCACTGCACTCAGAAATGGCAAGTAGAAGGCAACAAACACCACCCACATACAGTTGCCTCCCACATACACACGCACACACACATCCATCATTTAAATTTACATCAAGCTAAACTCCATCACTGTAATCATTAGCACCATTACGATATTTTAATTCCCGGCAACATTATTCAGTCCCGAAACCAAAAATATTAACAGGTCTACGATTGGGTTCTTGTGAGATAAACAGCATAAACAGCTGCAGCTTCACTGTATTATTTTTCTAGAAAGTCATGCCAGATCCAGAGAGAATAGATTACCTCCCATCACTTCACACAGCATGTTTCGAGAAGGTCAGTACAGGCTCAGCCGAGCTTACCCACACATTTGCCCGGGGCCAGTTGTATCTGTGCTATCTTTGTTATCATAGGATGTAAAATTTAAGCCAAAAGGCTAAAATGAATACACATTATGAGCTTGATTTTAGCCTCAAGAATGAAAATTCAATCAGGAACAATAACCGTGCTTCAGTTAAAGGCAAGGGAAAAAAGGCAGATGAGCACAGAGGGGAAGAGAAGGAGAACAGCACAAAAGTAATTTCTGCTGCTTCTCTGAGTCATATCTGCAGCAGTGGGAAACAGAAACAGCGAGGGGGAGAGAGTGAGTGTATGTACGTGGGTATGTGAGAGAGAGAGAGTTAGAAACGAAGAGTGAGAGAAGGGGTGGAGTGGGGGTTGTGAAAAGGGGATGGCTTATGTGTAGTAGAGCTACGTAAAATTAGCAAAATTGAGCTCCTTCTGAAATGAAAGGCCATTATCGTTCTCCATATTCTCTCAGAGGAATTAATGTCAATTTCCGAGGGAGTAGTGAACATGCCGTCGATGGCATGTGTGGAGAGGGGAGATAGATGGAGGGATGATGGAATAAAGAGACGAACGGAGACTCGAGCACCTTCACGGGGCTCTTTGGAGCTTCTGAATTCTCCCAGTGTGACAGTCAAAGTGGAGTGAAGAGAAGAAAGATAGCGCAGATCTTTTCTTTTTTTTTTTTGCCATTACATAATAAAACTGCTCTGAGTATGAGCACTACTGGGGTTGTCACCAAAACCTCCTGCCTGTCATCCTATGAGCTGTTTGAGCAAACTTACATCCATGTAGCACATAAACAAGGACACAATCTCTCACCCACACAACGAACTGCCACATCTTCACGACATGACAGGCTCTATTGTCAGCACCAGGGTCGCATCAGCTTTATAATAAAGGACATCCCAGGTGATGTCCTGCAAAGCGGGCATACACACTCGCAGGAAAGACACACCGAGGAGACACACACATGCACAGCAGCAGTTGTCACCTCTGGGCCAGTGGTAATTATACTCCAGTCACACTAATTGTCTGTCTTCCTCCCTCTTTCACACATTTTTGTGCACTTACACTAGCACGTGTACTGTATAAACATGCACTTGTTCGCATACACATACATGCGGAGGGAAATACATTTGCAGAAGTCTCCCAAAATAACCGCCGCACAGCGAGCTGTGGCAGTGCCCTCAACCCTTCTTGGAGAAGGGACTTCACGTCAAACATCATTTCACCCCAAGGCCTCAGACTCACATTGTTCACACTGCCATTAACAGCAGGAAAAGGATGAAACAGGGTTGCATTTGGGACAGCTGTTTATGATGTGCCGCTAGGAGGAAGAAGAGGAGAGGACTTTGTTTTGATGCAATTCTTGCACGCATGGCTAATAGAAGTGGAGGCGGGTGGGGGATTAGTTTATTCAGTTTCTTTGTCTGAGATCAAAATTGTGGGTTATGTGACCCACACAGAGACACAGGGAAGAGAGGAGGGCTCCTGCTGGAGGACCAAAAACTAATTGGACATAAACAAAGGCAGCTCTCAGAGCCTTGCCTTCCCTTGCCCAGACTCCCCTTTTCATCTCTCCCTCCCTCTTATACACACTCCCGTTGACAGATGGCAAATCAGTGTGTGTGTTCCACCTTTTTCTCTTTTAGACTGAGGCATGCTGAGTAAGGTCGCTCAGTCACTTTCCTCCCCCTTGTCATCCCTTTTCCTCTCCCCCTTCCTCTCCCACATCTTCCTTCTGTCTCTCCCTCTGATCCGAGCCATATTTAGCGTGTCACAAGCACTGACGATAGAGAAATTCATGTTTGTATCTGATCCACTATCAGAGCAGAGCGTATTGTCGCTGACCTAAGCTAATAGGCCAGTTTTGGGCTAGACTGAGTCACAGCCAGACAAGCACAATATGGCTCTGCTGTGCGGGTGACTATTTATTAAATGTGGCACTTCATATGATACGCTTGTCTGATCCTGGATCCAAAGTCAGCTACAATGGCTACAGGCAATTAACAAGGGAGAATCAGCAAGATCTACATTTGCAATTCATCACTGCATTTAACACCCACATAAATAACTAATATGTGCTTCTGTCTAATGACTAAGTCGCCCCTAGGGATGAGGAGAAGGGACCAGAGACAACTCTAATCGATAAGGGATTTAGTCAAATCTGAGTCAGTCATTGATAAGAGGATTGGGACCATAACAACTCAGACAGTGAGCGAAATCCAGTAATAACTGCTAAGATGATTGCGTGTTGAGAAATACATATGCACAAGAACAAACGGCTTCTGTTACCAAGACTGCAACAATTTATTTCACAGTGAGCTTTTTCACATGAATTGCTGCCTACTCACAAAGCTTAATGCTTCCAGAACAAAAGCTGACTCTATCTGCATGTGTGTGCGTGCGGGTGTGTGCGTGGTTAAGTAAAAGCAAGGACAGATGCACTTGCTGTTTGCCAAAGCTGTGTTTTGGAGCACTCTAACTTCAGGTCAGCCTTGAGTTTGGGGGAGGGGGGGGGGGGGGGGGGGGGAAACTCTCTTCGAGACCAAGCAGCCGACAGTTCAGAGCGAGGAAGAAAAGAAAAACACACTTTGAGCAAACAGTGGGTAGATTTTCATCCAGAAATGCTTCTCTTGCCTAGAAAGTTCAGATCTTTATGAAAAAATAAGACTCTCCTGTCTGGGCCCATGTTTTCCTCAGCATACTACTATGCAACTCCTACAGGATTCACATTTAAGACGGAGATCAGTGCACAAATCATCCTCTCTGCAGGCAGAATCATACACAGCATGATGAAATACACACCTTGACCACTTATCACTCCACTCATAATCCTCCAGCACTTAGCATATTTCCTCATGGTGGTGTATTAACACATTTCATCTTAGGTTCAGTCTCATTACTGCGAGGATTATCTGATGCTTCGTACAGCCTGTCATCATGTTGGCCTATGAATGTTCTGCCACACGTAGCTATCATGCAGACTGTGGTCATTACTATAATTTAGAGCCACTTGGACAAGATTATTGACATTCATTACAGACGGAAGATGAAGCCAGCAGAAGAGGCCCGTGTATTCGAGGTGAACTTACTTTCGGCGCAAGGTGGAACTGGTGTTGGTGTCTGTGCTGTCAGTGCGTTCAAGCCGGTCTGTGGTGGTGGAGGAGCCGCAGGAGAGACCTCGCGTCAGCCTGGTGTGGGTCCTCCTCTCCCTGCCGGGCGCTGGAGTTGTAGCTGATCCGGATATCACCTGAGTTGTTGAGGTGCTACCATTCCCGCTGCCACCGCTGCCACCAGCACCGCTGCCATGATGGATGGGCAGGGACAGGGGCTGGTTGTGGTTGTAGTTTTGCTCGGGGGTGTCCGTTCCAGGGGTACGCGGGCTGCGTTCCTGCCTCAGGTCCTGGTTCTCTTGGCTGACCCGGTCTAGCTGGCCCTCCAGTTCCTCGATGCGCCTGCGCTGCGTCTCCAGGAGCTTGGCCTGGCTCTCAATGATGTTGTTGAGCTCCAGGAGGTACTCCACTGCCCGGTTTGGGCTCTCTGGGCTGGTATCCATGGTGGGAGCCCTTCCTCTCAGGGTACGACCACCACCAGCCACAGGTTCTACCCCGTGGGGCTGAGATCCACCCTCCCCACCAGCCCTGATGAGTTGGGGGGAGGGAGGGACCAAGAAAGGCTGTGGTGAAGATTAACTATAGGCTTCAGATGTTCAGAAACAGGAACTCACAGATATTAAGATATTGAGAATGTCATAGCGACTACATATCCCCAAACATGAGGGCAAAATTTACCATTATAACATCTTAGTAGCCATTGAAAACGTCACAAAGCCAAGAAGAGAATTTAAAGCTAAAAAAGAAGTTCATGGCACTGTTGAGTGTCTGAGTTCGTGAAGTCCCAGGCATTTTGAAATCGACACGTAGCGGGTAAAGAGTTTGGGGTGTCATGATTAATGTTAATTTACTAAATAAAATGTTTAAAAACAGACTTCCAGGCGGAGAGAGTGACACACATAAGTCTGGTGTAATTTAAGCTTTTCAGAGTTGGATAATGAACTTGCTTCGATGACTGATAGAGAAAAAGAATAAGTAGAATATGAATTTATCCACTGACCTGTGACATACACTGCTCGTTAACTTTAAAAGCTCTGGCACCAGCTTTTGGTTAATTAAAAAAAAAAAAACACTTTATGTTTTCATCGATATACAGGGGGAAAGGGGGTGGGGGAGAGGGGGGATACGCTAGTTTTGATCTACCACTAATTATCAGGCGCTGTCAATCATTATATAACACAGAAAAATCTGCTCCTTCCCACGTTGAATATCCCCGCAGTCTGTCATCGTCGCTTTCAACCCATGATTTGATGTGTCTTTAAAGCACAGAGAGTGAGTAGAGGTGGTTTATGAAGTTCATTCTTGAAGTCCGAATCCTCCTCTTTGGTTCGCCAAAACTACATCCCGTTATTAAAAAACGAAACAAAACAAAAAACACAACAAAACAAAACAAAAAATCAAACTAGATCCCAGTATCTGTCTCGCCTTTTCATCCAAGAAAAATGCACTTTACCTCCTCGTCATGCACTCATAAATACTGATCTTCAAGATAAAACTTGTCACCTCTTAAAGGCTAAAACCTAACCGCAAGATTCTGAGGTCCTAAAGTCTTAATGACTGTTTCTAATCTTAAAACTGTACTTTTGTTTTTGCCGCTGGCGTAAAAAAAAATCTGAAATTGGTCGAAAAGAACAGGGAGCGTCCTTTCCTACTTATCTGACTCTCAGTGGCAGCAGGTCGGTAATCCATGCAGGAGAGTAGCGCTGAGTCTCCTGTGAGGTGGCGCAGAAACGGAGAGGATTTCGCTCCTTGAGCGTCTGAACCGCAGCGTTGCGTGCGCCTTTTCCTCTGGAGCGCATCACAGACAAGCAGGCAAAAATAAGGAAGTAACTTCCGGGCAAAGTTTTCAAAATAAAGGACGAACTGTCGAGAATGAAGTACTGACTTGGGGTGAAAGTCAGTTGATTTGTGGGCAAAAACAAACAGGAATTATTAAAAAAAAGGCGCAAATTAATAAATTAAGGTGTCCTGAGTGTATAAGCTACAGAGCGATGATTTTCATACAAGATCACTACAAACAAATGCCACAGTCGGTGCAATGGCTAAATATTTCCACAACTTCCACAACTAATGAGCACTGATTAAAAATATATTAAAGGTTAAGCTACCAAACAGTGTAAACTGAAAGTTTATCTTTTGCTTAAAAAATATAAAAGAAAAATTAACGCATCACACAGTCAGTTAAACTTGATGGATTTCAAACTGTCCACTTATGAAGTATATTATGGGTCCATTTCATCTGCCGTAATGGAAATGAAAGTGCCAGAGGTGCACTGCTGAGGCCAAACCCCCAAAAAACGAAAAGATTTTGCGGTGGTCACAGCACATTCCTCTCTCTTCGTCCCTCCTGACGGATTTGACTGTGAATGTGAAAATCTCCTATATGTAAATGGAGTCAACAAAATATCCACAAAAACACATTAAAACTGTTTATTGTGTCTTCTAAGAAAACAAAGACAATATTTTAGGTATAAATGAGACAAAACAAAGTTGCACAAAATACATACAAAATAAATATAGAAATAAATAAATACAGAAAGAAAATACAAAAAAATACTTTAAATTACTGGACAAGACTGATTTCAGCTATCACTCTTAGGAGAGCTTAAGTTAAGTCTCAAGACTGTGGAAGAGATAATCAGGAATTCTCTGATTCTATAAGGAGAGCTGGACGTAGAAGGACTTCAACGCAGCAGAAGGACCAGTATCTGCTCCTTTGGTTGAGGAAAATGAGGAGGAGCACTGCCGGTGGCCTATAAAATGACATCCGTGTTTGTTTCCGATCAAACTGTAAAAAGCAATTTTACGAGGGTGACATGAGAATCTGACATCCTTCACACAGACCAGCACCATGTTATACTGTAATGATTGAGCGCTGCTTTCAAATTTCTATTATGCACATGCCTTCAAAAAGGTTTTCTTTCTTTGCAGTTGACAGAGAAAGACATTTTCTTTGGGTCGGTTAATAGTTTTCTGCAGGAATCTGAATGACTAGCCTAGCTGGTAAATAATACGTCTGTCATTCTTGGTCATTATTTCACAGTCTTCTGAGACAAACGCGCGCAACTTAAGAGCTAATTAATTACCTCTAAACCAGGATATTTCAGCATATTAACGACCCATTTCATCCAAAAGTGACACCTTTATTCATACCTCCACACTGTGCAGCACAAAGAAAACGGCATTCAATTTTTTCCTCAGATCTCACAGGTCCTATTACATTTGTCAGATAGTGAATTTAGGAATGCAGCTTTCAACAAAGGAGCGCAAAGAAGACATTTTATATTGAAAATACTGCGAGAATCTCATTTTCTGTCTTTGTAGCTTTACGCATTCCAGGAACCCTGATGAGCGCCTGAATCCGTGGTGTTCAGGTACGAAAACAATACAGTGCACTGCAACACATTGCAGGTGAAACATTGCCCCTGTCGTGTCAAATAACTCCCTGTTATAACATTGAAATTGCTATATTTGAAGTCGTGATTTAATCCACTTCTATAAGACAATATCCTGCAGCTGAAGTGAAAGCAGCGCTGTTATTACTGTCGTTTTTTCTTTTCTTTTTTCCATTTTGCATCTGAGCTGATTTGAACAGAAGGATGCGGCTTAGGACAACACGAGAGAAAGACAGGCCTCAGAGCGCTGTTATTTTTAGTGTCAGTGCTTAAGTGCTCATATCTACGCTAAGACTCTGTAAATTCACCCGCTTCTCTCCCTGCACAGCAGCTTGGACAGGTGAGGTTGCCTCACTGTACAGTTAATACTCCACTGAGGAGTGAGGCTGTATGCAAAATGCATGCTCTAGCAAGGCTAGATGAATGATTGATCTGGAAATGCTGAGATTTCAGCCTCTTCGTGGCTCTCATTCACCACTAGTTAAAGAGCTTACATCTGATTTATTAACAGACATCTCACCCACATATTGCATCTGAGTATCAGGCTGCATTTCCCCTTCTCTCATTCACACACACACACACACACCTTCATCTTGTGAAATCCCACTTCACATAAATATACTGCTGTCTATGTTTTTGCTGCCATCTGCTGTCCATTATGTGGACCGAGGAAAGGAACACCATCATGACCACAGAGGAAATTGGTTCAGCAGTTTATTTGCACTTTTATTAGTGTGTTTACAGTTCAGCCATACTTAGGAAATGAAAAAAAAAAAAAAAGAATATTGGCAAACATATATATATATAAAAGGTCTTATATATAGGCTACCTAGCAACACTGTATGGCCGTTGGATGGAGAATACAGTATGTCCGTTTGGCTGCTGTAATGTCTTTCTGCAAACAGACAGGGAACACCACGCTTTTTATTTCTCTGCTTTGTTCCTCTGGGTACAAATGGAGGAATGACGTCACTTATGGCATCAACCTTTAAATGATTATGGAGTGCTAACAAATAACAGCTGTAACAGTCTGTGTCTCCAAATGCCACCGTAGAGAACCAACGTAATATTGCTTTAACATTTAAATAACATTAATCCATTGTGTGTGTTTACGAAAATGGCGTGAAGTGACTGTAGCTTTTCCTCCTAATGGCTTATCAAGAAAACCTGAGTATATCAAAAAAGATAATTTCATAGAAAAATAACATCTCACAGTATCCATTCAACTTGGCTTCTGTTTTTTCCCCTTCAACAGAATATTTTAAAAAAAGAAAGAGAGCAAAAGAAAACGATGTGCTAATTTGTCACCTCAGATGCAACACCGAGCTCAGATTCTGCAGATTTATTTTTTTTAAAATATATTTTTGTGGGGCCTTTTTTTGGCATGACTTAAATTACTAAACAGCCCACACACTTCTAGTATGAGAGACCTCAGAGCAAAGGTTTTCACAGTAAGAAAAATCAGTGGTTAGGATAAAGTGGTTTATGTTACCAAGGCAACTGTACGTGGCACGATGGGCACAGCACTCTTTAGAATCTAGATAGTGGTTTTGTACTGACCCCACATACACAATATTTAACAGTACTTGAAATATGCACGCACCTGATGCATATTTTGGCATCTTTTGCTGACTTCTGAAGTAGGGTACGACACAGAGCATTCTAATCCACACCCAAGCAGCATAATACAAAACATTCATGTATAAATAGGACGGCTACAATATAGTTCTTAGTCTGTTTACATTTTTAGCCTTCACAAAAGCTAGTTCTCACATTATTTGTCATCACACAATAATAAATAATATGAATAGTTAGCTGTTGTTTGTAATATCTAGATATATACTGCATATATTCAAATGTTTAGACATATTATAATATATATATATATATTTCAATATAAATCCAGTTCCATTTAGTATAGTATTTACAGTGCTTTCTGTTGTCTACAGATATTTACAGAATATACCGTTGGCTTTTAAAAGGGATTTGCATTATCACAATCAAATATAGAACAAGATTACAAGTTGAGGCAACACAAAGAGGATGCTGTACAAACACTGACTCCTCTCAGGCCAGATAGATGCGGCGCAGTGGATATGGATTACTGATTGCATTATTATTGCTCAATATCTTCATGAGGTATAAGTGAATTTCTATGTTGTGTTTAAACAGTAGGGGATACTTAAAGGGACAGCTTGACTGAATATCAAATGTATTGTTTTTCCTCTGGCCTGCAGTGCTATTTATGCTGATAAATCAGCAGCAGTGTCTGTTTCCAGAATCCATAACAACAAATGCCTCAAGGCGCTGTAAGCTGAGATGCTCACAATACTAAGAAAGAAATCTGGTGATCCTCTATGAGCAAGCAGCTGGTGATGGTGGAAAGAAGTGAAAAAGTGCCTCCCATTCTACTTTTAGAAGAACCACAAGTAATCCTGCAATCTAACAGCGTAGTGCTTTGTTGGAATAAAATGATACTAAGAGGTTTTTAAGCCTGATTATTCAAGAATTTGAAACTACTTTTCTTCTACTGAACTACATCTACCATGCAAAAGAAAAATGTAGCTACCTAACACTAAAACTCAAGTGAAGGGGGATACAATTTAACATTTGCACTCTGTCACATGGACAAGCTTCTTGTTACAGGTAGATGCTCGCTCCTTCTACACAGTGATATGGTTGGTTAGTGCAGCACTGTAGAAAGAAAACATTTCCTACATGAAAACTGCTTACACCAACATTTTCTTTCTTAGTAGCTGGGTATCGATTTCTCAAAAGAGACCCTGCTGCTGAGTTTTTCAAAAACACGAGTGCCATTTAGTTCTATATATACATTTGAAAGAAGACCAACCAGAAATAGATATCACTAAAATAATCTAGATGGACAAAAAGCACTACAAACCGGAGGAAATAAATACCAAAATTGATTTTAGGGTGAACTGTCCCTTTGAGAGAGGACACTGCTAATGTAGTGCGAATCACTGGTAGGTGAGAAAAGACGAAAGTGCAACTTAAGTAGGGCAACAGTGCCGAAGGGGAGGGAAAAAAAAGACAATGACACTGTTGGGAGAGGGATAATCTTGTTTTGTTGGTGTCATTTACAAGTTAAAATATTAACAGCCAGAGACCAGCTGTAAAAAGGCACAAAGAATATGACTTCATACTACTTTAAATATCAAAGTGACTCAGAGGAAAAAAAGTTGGTAGTGGGGGTAGCTGCAGAAAACAAGTAGAGGTCTAACAGTGTGAATCTGACAGAATCTGTTACAATGGTTGCTCAGTTTCCTGTTAAAAGTCAAGAGAAATCATTTCTTCTTCCCCCACACCCTGTCCGCCTGCCTGTTCTCCTTCATGACCTGAGTCAGTCTCTGCTGGCTGGGCATGAACCAAGGACCTGGCTGTGTTGTGACCAAAGAAAGAGTTGAGATACTGGCAGCGGACACACTTCCGTCAGAGTGGCTGCCTTCAGAGTCTGACTCATCATCCCCCAACTGATCTATGGACAGTGTGGAAGCGAGGAAGGAGAAGGGCTTTCTCTGTGACTCCGGATCAATCACACCCACGCTTCGTAAAGGCCGCTTGACACTGCTGCTCTGTTCATCATTGTCCTCTTTTTCACACCGATTCAGCCCCGTGTCTTTACTTTTTCTGCTGTCATCACCCCAGGACCTCTCCCACTCAGTCTCTGGCTTCTCTTCTTTCCTCAGTTCTCTGTACTCTGCTGCCATACCCCAGTCGTCATCGCTCTCCTCCTCCCAGATTTCTTTGGGCCTGGGAAGCCTTTGGGTAAGACTTGGAATTGGTAAAATGACTTCCCTGTCACCGTCTTCGCTCTCACTTTCAAACGTTTCCACCACCTCCTTCCTCCTTTCTCCCACCCTCATCAGCTTGTCCCGATTCATAAACTCTTCTCTCTCTAACATCCTCTCCCTCTCTTCGCTCCTGCTTTTCCTCTCTCTGCTCCTGCCTTTTCCTCTTTTCCTTCCCCTCTCTGCCCTCGTTTCCGTGTCACTATCATCATAGTTCCTTAGGGCATCTCTAGGTAAACTCTGAGAAGCTTTTTCTCTCCTCCTCCTGTCCCTGGCTCTCCTCAACCTCTCTGTCTGATCAGACATGGGGCTTTGTAAACGCAAGCGTTGTCCTTCACCTGAGACATGTCTTCTTCTACTTCTCCTTCCCGTCCCTTTATCCCTCTCGCCTCCCCTTGACCTGCTTCTCCTCTTCTCTTGTGAACTGCGCCCCCTCCGTCCGGTGGAGTTTACTGCAGCCAAACCCTGCTTCTTGGGGTGATGCAGGAGGGGGGAGGAGGTGATTTGGTGCTCATGGCCTGGACAGACATTGTGTAGGGTTAGGGTGGTGGGCAGAGACAAAAGATATAGACTGAGCAGGCAGTTAAAGAGGAATGACAGCATCTATGGTAAAGAGAATTATGTAATCTGTTATTAAAGACTTCTGAAATCCAGAAAGGTGCCTTAGGTCAGCTTGTGTAATAACAGCTGCTTTTCTATTTTAGTGAAACTTTCATTAGCAATACAACACACTATGGTTATGCAATCAGGTCATTTTCTTTGTTTAACTGTTCAGTGTATGGACAGATTACAAGCTGTCCAATTACTGCTTCAGCATAGGTTTGAGAGACATAAAGCATAATGTTGTACTCTGCTACAATGTTAATTGCTAATCAAGTCCAAGTACTGTCGTTTACTTAATGAAGACAGCGATGCTGGTTTGGTAGAGAGATGTAGAGAGACAGAAAATGGGAGAACTAACAGGAACCATTACCAACCGCGTATTCTCTGTCCGTCCAATGACATAGAAGCAAGGCTCGCCTAGCTTGGAGTTGGTCATGCATAGAGACAAGCTGGAGAGCTCCACTGAGAGAAAGAGAGAGAAAGGGCATGGAAAGGAAACAAAGGAGTGGAGCAGAAAGAAGAGCAGTGTTTGGAAGAAAAACCAACACAGACAAATGAGAAATGTGGTGTGGGAGTGTTAAAAGCAAACAAGGTCAAATGAAACACAGATGTGATGGGTTAAAAGGTGGGAAACACCAGAAGAGAAAATGTTAAAAAAGTAGAGAGCATTTTAGTTAGAATCAGTCCCATAGAAAAACAGGAAACACACCCATAGCAGACATATAACATGCAAAAGCTATGAGGTTGCCCATGTTTCACTCTCAAATTTCTCTTTTGCTATCATGTATTGCCACTCTTAAAATTAAAATGTTCCCAGCTGCCTTACCATAATCAGGCACATAGCCATTTCCTCTCTTGAGGACCAGGTGGATGCGGTGGCCTCCTCTGCGGATCTGCTCGACAGCCTGGCTGTGGGTCATCCCGGCTGTACTGTTCCCATTTATCTCCACAAGCTGATCGCTCACCTGTAGCCACACACATTTCACCGCTTTACAAACTGGAGCTCAATCATTTTAATCACCAGAGTCTGAAATTTTTAGCCTTTATTTGCAACTATTAAATGTTAATGTTAAATGTTTCTCATATAATAATTTCGTAATTCCATTGATAAATACTTAAAAGTCATCCATCCATTCTTTTCCACTTATCCTCATTACAGTCGCCGGGGGGATGGAGCCTAACCCACCTACCATAGGATGAGAGGTGGGGTACACACTGCATGTCTTTGGACTGCGGGAAGAAGCCAGAGTATCCAGAGAGAACCCACCCAGACATGGGGAGAACATGCAAACTCTTTTAGTCATATAGACTTTAATGTCAAGGCTTCCCCTTCAGACTTCTCAGGAAATATCATCCAAACACATTTTAGCTAACAGAAAAGATTACACGCACATGTTTTATATGGTTTCTATTTAGAAGTATGTAGTAGGAATAATAGTTTAACTGGTTCTGAGTGATATGGGCTGGAAGTATCTGTGAGGCTGTTATGAATAGGAGTGGCAGGCAGGCAGGTACTTTTGGCTGCTTCTCTTCTCTCTTTAGTTTTGCCACATATTTACCTTTTACAGATTTTACACCACAAGCCTCCCTGAGCTTTTGAACCAGGAGAGCTTTTCACATTTTTAGGCGAATCTGAGAGTTACTACACTATGGAAACACAATAAGTAGCTCAAAATTTTAAAAACAAACAAAGAACCTTCATTTTTCAATTTTCGAATGTACAGAATTACAGTTTACAAAATTGACTGTCAATGGAGAATAAATCTCAACAAGACTGAGTGAGAAAATCTTTCATCGCAGGCTTGTGTTATTACAGGTTTGATTACAGGTTTGCAGATCTGGAAATTGGCCACAGTCTTTGCAATGTTTACTTGGGAATGGCTGCTGTACTAGCAAAGCAAAGTTGCTTAATTTATTTCATCTTCTAGCACAGGATACACTGGATCATCCTTTCTGAAAGAAAAACAGATAATTCTGTCCTACAATTAAATAAAAAAAATAACCTGAAAGTTCTTTTCTTTATAATCTTCACCTTCACTTTGCAAAAATGTTGGTCGTTGCGTGACAGCGTTTTGATGACCGCTGAGCTGATTAATTCAATCAGCTCGATGTGCACAGCTCTGGTTGACATCTAGGTAACGAGTACTGTCCAATGCTTGCTGTCAGCACTCCCACCTCTCGGAGAACATGTACATTAATAATTGTCCAGGATTTAAACACATTGATGCCATCCTCTAGTCTTCTCCCACGTAACTTGCGACAAATAACAGACTTGCGAATAACAGAGGACATTTCTGCCAAAAACCCAGCATCCAGCTGCTTGGACTGCTGCCTCCTTACTGAGATACTTTGTCATAATAGAATCTCACAAGCAGTGTGGCATTGTGATGTGTGGGACGATCAGAGTATGTTCACTTGAGAGGTCTGCAAACGATACACGAAATGCGAAGGATTTTGCTTCTTGAACAGGCTTTGCTTGTTAAACATCTTTCCCTCCTCGAGATGTCTGAACTCTTTAAAGACATGTTACACAGATGGAATAATCACAACTTTCTTGCGAGAGCTCAGTTGTGGTTGACATCTGTTTGAAACATTTCCAGCCTCTGCATTTTGCACTGTGAGAATTTTCCTTAATGATGCTGACATGAATCAGCCTGGCTGAAGCATTGCAGAGCTTCCTCTAGTTTGAGAATAGCTCAAAGCAGAGCCTAATTGAGCCTCTGTGGTTCTGGACCCAGGGCTGGGAGTTCAAGTTGGATTTTAGCATCTGAAAGGCTTCTATTAGCTCTTCAGTATTTGATGCCACCCAGTGTAGCCCCAAATTGGATTTAGCAAACATCTGTGTAATTCTTTTCAGGAAGCATATTGCTTTTGACAGTGAAGAAAAGAGAAATGACTGTGAGCACAGATACCTGTTGTTGCTCAGTGTTTGAGAGAATGGCAAAGTTGAACTGGCACCACCCTTGGAGGAAGGGAAGGGACTAGATTTGAACATTTTGTTGGATGTTTTTCAGAGGTTTCAAAAAGATACCATAGCCATCAATGGAAATATGCAAGAAGGTGTTTTATTGTTTAGTAGCCAGAGAAGACCACAGAGACCATTTTCGTTATGTGCGGTATGAGGACAGAGACTCCAACAAAACTGTGGGGGAGTAGAGGAAGAAAAATACACATGTTTACACTGCTTTTGCCATGTAGTGCGTCAGACATGACACAGAGAAGGGTGAGGAAAAACGTGGCTCTTTTTCAACATAGGAGACTCAAATCAACAATGTTCAGTTTGGGCTAATTTAGCAGCCTTTTATAAGTAAAAACTGATTCTTTAAGCACTATGGTTGTCTTTTACTAATTTCTCACTTAGGAAAAATATGAAAAATGTGAATTCCCCTTCACATTTTTCCTTGACCTTGAGGTCAGGGAAGAGTGTTTCGACGTGGATTATTAAACCACAACCCCGACTACACAACTCTGTAGATTTTGCTGAAAAAAATAAAAGCAAAACTCAAAGAACTTCAATGCATTCATTATATATTGTGTAAACAAGCTGAAATGCACATAGGAAACAGACTCACCTGCATTTTTTGGCTCCGTGATGCAGGCCCTCCCTCCATCAGTCCCAGAACGTAGAGGCCCATGTTGTACTCACTTCCTCCTCGGAGGCTGAAGCCGAATCCTGAGGGGCCGCGATCCAGATCCACACTGTAATACCTGGAGTCCCGCTGGGACACACAGATAAAGAAGTTTAGGTTAATATTATACACTGGCAGTTAATAACAGCCACAATCGATGTAGGAATTTCAGTGCCTGTTAGGTACACGTGATTGAATGTGCTTCCCTCACCTTTGGACGTGACCTCTGTCCCTTTCGGTTTCTGTGACCAGAGTCATAGTCAGCAGTTTCTGGAAGGTTTGCAGAGTCTGCAAATGATAGTGATTAAGGTCTGATTGTGAAATAAAAGCCAAGCTTTGCACTGTGGCATATGTGTATGTTTGGATGCTTATGTGAATGCCTACAGGTGCTGGAACGCGGGACAATGGTAAGACGTAGAGTATTTCCTGCCCGGCGAAGTATCTGAGCGAGCTCCCGATGAGGCAGAGTCACCACCGAGCGTCCCTCTACAGCCTCTAAACGATCCCCGGGCCGGATCTGACCGCTCTTTGCCGCAGGACTGCCACGACGGACCGTCACAAACCGGTGGGGCAGAAGAGAAGCAGCTGAAATAGGACAGAATAAAACAGTTATTAGCGCATTAAAGTAGATGAGGCTGGAACACGAGATTCCATCAGGCCTAAAAAGTTTCCTCTTAACTGAAGGCTGAGAGTAATAAGTGGAGTCATAAGTAGATAATTATAAAAACAGGAAGCTTTAGCTCATCAGCGCATGTGCCAGAAATCCTAAAACAAGCTATAATTTAGCTTTGGATCATTCTTGACAGGCTATTTTATGAATTACTTCCTCAAAGGAGCCTACCTAGTCGCTCCTTTCCCCACTATCTCCTTGAAACACTCTCCTCTTCTCCCTCATATTCCCATCTATCAACCTACCTCTCTAACCACTGACACGCCGCAAACAGTTTTTCAGCTGTCCAACAATGCATCTTCCCCCTCAAGAATAAACTGTCATGGAACGCAATCTTTCCGGCAATACTTTTTTCCAACCCTAATCTGTCAAACCGCACATAACAACAAACTTTAGATCTTTAGATATCTGTTTACCCAGCACCAGTGATTCTTATGCTCAGCACATCTAAGATCCCCCTCAAACTGTAGCTTGTGTGCATTAGTATGCCACCGGCTTAGATAACACACACAGCAGTACTTTTATTTTTCGTGCAAGCACCATCGAATATTTTTCTCCTCGATGTGGGAAAACGACTCTTCTCACCCTCATCAGCTATAAGACACAGTGTGAAACTGAGGTTACAGATAATACACAAGTGTGTTGTGGAAGGCGAGGACCGGACCGTTAGCTTCATGTATAATGAACTCCATTTGTCTTATTGTCTGTATGAAGAGATCACGTGCAATTAAGCTAAAATGGTCAGAATCTGAGGCTGATGAGAAAAATATTCAGCAGCCTAACAATAAATTTGCTTCCTTTAATCTCCTGCACCAACTAAAAAGCTTAAATATTTTTAGCTGGACAGCTGTTTCTGTCTGCTGTATCTCTTATTTCTCTTTTTGTGTTTTAATAAACTCCCTATTAGGCTTTCCCTGACCCCACTTTGAGGGAATGCGGAGCTTTAGTGGCAGCTGGCCCTTCTAGAGTCTTGCCAGTGGCCTTATGTAACCCATCAGGCAGCATAAACATTTTGAAACTGTTATTCAGCTGAGGTACATGACGCTCAATTCTGCCCATGTCCCTCTGGTACCGAAATAGCATGTTTAGAGTGATTTAAAGAGCAAAATGAAATGCTTCGTTAACAGATTAAAATTGTATTCTTGGGGGTAGGAGTATGTCGTATGAGATGAGGAGCATGTCACATTGGAATCATGATTCAGTTACAAGGTTCAGCCTATAAATCAGAGCCCAGAGACACGAGTCCAATCTGGGCCTAATCTGGGTGACCCAGGCGGAAACAGCAATCAGGTCAAATCAAAGCCAAGGCAGCTTTGCAAATAGTCTTCTTATCATGCATAATACATCAACAGTGGCTAAACACATGAATACACATGCAACAGCGATGCTCACACGCACACGGCAGCATTGTAGAAATGCACAGACACATGTTAAGAATCTCATACACACACACAGACACACAGTGACTCACATGCAAAAAGATGAGGACAGATGCACTCAGCCACAAATGCACAAACAGACACACAAGCTACACACACATGCATCTGAACGGACTGCATTATATCGTAGTGTCTTTTCCTCTGGCTCTCCATGTTCTCCTGTCCACAGTAATCCCACTGCGGTATGCCCAGCAGCCAGCCAACCTCTGACGTGCTGCACTGATTACCGCTCAGGAGTCGAGCAGCCCCCCTCTTCCGTAAAAAACCCTCTCTGGACCCCAGATGAGGCGGCGAGCGTGGACATCGCTACAGCAGCCTGCGGATGTATACTACATGTTGTACACCGGGGGGAGAGAGGAGTGCTGGCTTTCAGCAGGATCACTCACATGGTAGTGTCTCTGCCAGTTAGTTAATGCTGAACATCACCGCTACAATCGAACTACCATTAGAGCTGGGACTAATCGCCTTTTCCCACAAATGCTCATTATGTCTTGTGCCGTTTTACACCTGACTGGGCTTAAAATAACAACAAGATTTCCTTTCATCAGCTGTTGCTTCAATCACAAAGGCTGCATCATCATAACTGCAAAATCAACCATACAACGCATCTCTTGCAGCATCCTTTTGATCAAGCATCTGACACCTCGAACGTGTGAGCATGTGGTTCGAACTTTCACACCGTCAACACATCTGGCTGAGCAAACTTTAGAGAACAGAACGCAGTATTTAACACTACTACCTCACCTACAAAGCTGAATGTGAAACACTGCACCAAACCAAGACCAACCTCATTTCTGCCAAACACACAAGAAGAAGTGGAGCAAATAATTACGTTTGGACTCCTTCACAGTTCTCAAAGCAGACTGTAGTCTCTCCAGCATGGCTCTCTGATTCGCATGCACAGGAAAACAAACAAAAGGATAAAAGAAAAAAAAAATCTGTGTCAAGCAGATTCACATGCAGCGGTCGACAGGAGCGAAAACACAGGTTTGCTGTCGCTTCTGTTGCTCCTCGGCGAGGGAAACATTCAGTGTAGCATTTGTAGAGTGATGGAGAGAGCGGGAGGTACGGAGCGATAGATACAGAGAGACGGAGAGAGAGTTTTAATCTTTTGAAAAACCCGACTGGACGCTTTTACTGCAGAGCAAAAGGGGTGTGAGAGAGAGAGGGAGAGTGGGCAGGAGCTTATGAGTGAGAGTGAGAGAGGAAGAGAAAGCCAGAGATGGGAATAGAAAATTATTAAGAAAAAAAAAAAAAAAGAGGAAAAGAGAGACAGGAGTGGCATGACAAGGGTGAAATGAAGGGGAGAATGAGGACATGATGGAGATGGAGGCTTACAAGAGTGGACAGACTTTGTACTGCAGGGACAGGTGCACCTACAACCTTAATCTCACCATGAAAACACAAATGTGTGCTCGCTTGGGCCATAAAGCAAATTGAACTGCATCAAAGTGGAACAGAGCAGCTAATGCAAGACATGTAAAGGTGAGAGGGTAATACATCACTGGGATGCTGCGGCTAACCTGCTATTCATAAGCAATACACTAAAAGCTAATAAGGGGCAGGATGTGTTCACTTCCCAGACAGAACTGAAACGATGCAGCATTGTCCTGTAAGATCAAAGATACGAGACTACTTTTCTTAATTCAAGCTTGAATATTCAATTCAAAAGATTGCAGACGTAAAAAATAAATAAATAAATAAATCTATTCTTAAATCATTTTTGGAAATGAATGAAAGATGGGGCTGCCACATAAACTTTGTGATCTTTTAGCAAAGCAGTTCAAGCAGTTTGAACTTACAGTATTTTTTAGAGGATAAAAGGATACGATCCATTAACAATATAAAATGCACTGTATGCTGGTGGTTTGCACGGTCAGCTAACAGCACATGTGTCAAACTCGAGGCCTGTAGAAAACCAGGTTAGACTCAATTAATTTTGGCCCATGCAGCTCTAGCTGTGATATGCCAGCTTAACAACTTAAACAATTTCATCTGCAAGAATGCAATCTCTGTTTTGTAAAAGTATAGTTTGTCCTCAAAATGGACATGAAATTATTACATTTTTCTGTGCAACCTGTTTCACTCGCTTGCTTTGCTGTATGACATTATGTAAACTACACGACCATTTCTTTTCTAAAATTACATTTCCCTGTGACAAAGTGGTCAGGCATGAACTCATTTACCACTTGTCCCTTAACCACATTGATAATTTATTCCTTGTTATTTTACAGTCAACCATAATGCTTTAATTTAGACATTGCTAGTGTAACTTTGCTTAACATACTATCCCGGGTTTGTTTGTGGTAGCAGTAGTTACATCCATCACATCCATGCATGCATCCATGTTTTTTAAAGCAAATACTATTAACCATCAGGTCATTTGAATTTTCTCCTGTTCACAGGCAAATGTCTGGTAAATGATGTTTTTTTATGTTGCTTTGGTTATACTTACCATGTTTGTCCATTTATTCAGGTCCTATATTTAAACCAGGTGTGTGGGAAGGGCCGCCCCAGTACTTCCTGTTTATATAGGGTCACGAGGTCATTGATTGGATCACTGGGTGTAACCAAGTGAAGGTTTTTTAATTTGTATAGCATTGTTTATTTTCTTTAAAGTAGCCTTTTGAGTTGTACTGTATGCAGTGTTTTACTTTTCAAACCATTTAGCAGAGTAAATGAGTTTGTCAGTTTCATGCGTAATCTTATTCCTGTTCTTTGTTTAGACTCGTATTGTTCGGTCCGACCTATTTTTTTCTCAATGGTAGAGACTAATGAGGTTCAGGTGTGTGTAAAGTCCTATATACAGCAAATGGGATTTTTGCCTACCAGGATGGTTGTTTTATGGTAGAATGGAGATGCCAGAAATAAAGTACACTTAAAAGAAACTTGACTAGTATGCTGATGCTGTCCACTTCTCACCTTCCTTGCTGTTTATGTTACCACACAGTGGTTATGTTCAGGCCTGTACAACAGGCTTTTGTGAGTTAGCTGTATGGTTGTCTATATTTTTTAAATTTTTGTTGACTGGCTGAGGGGGTTTATGCCTACAAATCTATACAAGATAGTTTCCAATTAAAATAAATAAATAAACAGGACATGCACTTTCCAATAAATAAAAGGAATGTGATTCCTTCTCTGGTAAATTCATCCCACAGTCCAAGAAAGTGCAAGAAACAACCTGTCCAAGGAGTCCAGTGTGAGATGGGATAGTAGATTGAAACATTTAAGATTATATACAATTACTTGTTTCAACTCTCACAAAATAAAAAAAATAAAAATATTGAGTTTATTTTGTCAAATAGTATGAAAGAAAGGATAAATTAGGCTATGCCTTAGGGTGGTCCTGCAACGGGAATAATGAGTTGCTAGCCCAGAACCCTAGATAAACATTTAAACATTTAAAATAAAAAACCCAAATGAGTGAATGAATCTAAAGCACAGCTGTGCACCTGACAAATGGTAAGCAACTTCCTGCTTCCAAGCCAAAAGTGCACTTCATGATGAAGCAGTCACTTGAAAATAGAGGAGGTCAAAACCAGTTTTCTTTACAACCCAAATAAAACCAACCTGGAAGCCTTTAAAAGAGAAAGGTTCATTGTGCATCATGACTCATCCAGTGGCATGTGGCCATGGTGACCACTTTTTAATCTGTAATTACCTAATGGTCTTCCTGTCCACAAGGGCGTCCAAATGAGACCCGTTTTAGTGGGCATCTCACCAAATCGCTTTACCCAGCCAGAAAAGTTCAACTAATGTTGCATAATGTCCATCCAATTCTGTTTCTTTGGATTTAAAAAAATACTGTGTCGCTCATCAAAACAAGTTAAAAGCTTTACTATCTCTAAAAGATTTAACCTGATGAAAGTGTCATGATAAGTCACAAGTTGAATCTTACCTTTCCCATTCTCCACGTCCTGTGAGGCAATCACAAAGCCAAAGCCTTCTCCTGGCTTTCTCCTCAGCTCCACTTCAATTCCTCGATGCCGCCGAGTTCGTTCACCGCTCTGCTTCTCCAGCACTGGAACGCCGGCAGCTTCATCCTCCAGGCCCGTGTTAATCCAGTCTTTGGGCTCCATAGTGAGGGTTACTGGAATGGACTCCAAGAAACTCGTGCTCTGGATTAGTGAGGAACGTGCTGGAGAGGGAGGTGTGCCGACAGAGGTCCGGGGCACTTGCAGTGCTTCTGGGAGCACAGAGGAATTGTCAGGTGGAGGAGGGGGACGGAGCAGAGGTGGAGGGAGTCTCCGGATAGTTCCAGGGGAGACAGCTGAATGATAGACTCCTGATAAGGAGAGTGAGAGAATAAAACCGAAACAAATAAAAACAAAGAGAATACATTTTGTTAACGATTCACTAAAAAGTAGAGCTTCTTATTTTATTAATTACTGGAGACACCACATATAACAAAAAAGGGGCTTTTTAAAAATTTTTAATAGCCCTAGAGGATAGTTTGTCCAGCAAAGTGCACTGAAACACCACCGTTATGCTCAATGTGATGCAGCAAATGTTACAGAGTAGCATCGCTGCTGAGTAGGCATTTTAGGGAATAAAGGAAAATCTACACATTAATCAGCAAATAATTTCCTCGTCAGTATGACTTCAAAATAAGCTTGTTCCTGACAAATGATCGTGTCATTCATGTTCATCATGTCTGTTAGCAAATAGGCAGCTAATTTGCCAGTAGAGAGGCAATTATTCCCAACTATTCCACTGGTACAATTGAGTTATTTCATTTCAACAGTATGTAGGGTATTGGAAAAAGAATGAAACAACTATTGTGGGGAAATGATCTAATCTAAAAAACCGAGTCTACCTGCAGGTCTGAACAGAAAATTTGGGTAAGCAGTGAAAATGGACGGAAAAAGTGAATGCATAAATGGTTAAAGCAGATATTAACAGGACAAGTGGAATTTATAGTTATAAGACAACTGTCTTATAACTATAAATCATAAATGGTGAGTTAAAGTAAAACTTTTGAACATGCCAGGTGGTAAAAATGAACGTTCTTGAGACCTGACAGAGCTACAGAGGAATGTCAGGAGGGAGAGGCTGAGAACCGCTGATAGAGCAGATTGCAAAGTAAACATCAGAACAACAGCTGCTCAATCTGAATTCCACAAAACCAACAAACATTTTAATTGGTTGGTCAGATGCAAAGGTGGAACTTTAAAAAGTTCCCATCTTTTATTCTACTGCAACGAACATGCACATTATGTATGCACATTACTAAGCTGGCAAAGCAGTTTTTTGGTTCTAGTTCTTATGCAAGTCAGGGTTGCAGGAGAGCTCAACCTTATTAAAAAAAAAATCACTGAATATCAAATGATTGTGAATTATTTACCTCCTCTGTAAACCAGTAAGATGACTTCTCCCCGTTTGGCGTGCTCCTGGATAATTGTTTGTACCTGAGAACAAACATTAAAAGTATTAAGTTCTGAAATTGTTTCAAAATTTTTAATCATGCAAAGTCATTTCTGATGATTCAAACTTAAGGGGTGTGAGGAAAAAATAAGCTAAAATGTTGGAAACCACTCTTTTTACGCACTGTATTATCTTCATCGGTTTATGTTTCATCTCCCTGGTTTTCTTTCCACTTTTTCTCCTTTACCTGTGTAAAGCTAAGGCTCTGGACGTCAGCTCCGTTGATTTTGACAACAGCGTCCCCTGGCTGCAGGGAGTTGCACTGCTTCCTGTCCCAAACTCGATTTACTAAAGCAATAGTGCCTCCTGGACCGCCAGCCGTCATGCTGAAGCCCAGGCCTCTGTCTCCTTCAGTCTGGCCCAAGGCCACTGGCACCAGCTCCCCTCCACTGAAAGCTCCAAGTCCACTGCCTACACTCATTGCCCCAGGTGAGGACATGCTGCTGGGACTTGCAGTGGGGCTGGTGTTGCCCTGGAAACCATTAAAGCCACGGTGTTGCGGGCTGTCTGGGGTTGGAGGTCTGAGATGGGAGGTCTGTGGTCTGAATAGGTGGGGATGAGTGCTGCGGGGACCACCGGGGGAAGAGGAGGGCCTTCCTGGGGACTGAGGCAGGGGTAGCCGGGACCCCGACAGGGTGGACAGGTCACTCTCAGACGACTTGGATGTTCCATAAAGTAAAGGATGACGAGGTGTCGCGAGTGAGTTATTGTTGTGATTACGGATCATTGATGCCCTGATGAAGAAGAGAAAGGAGAGTTAAAATCAATACTAAATGCCTCTGTGTTCAGAGACAGTATCATACTAAAACATGTAGGGATGCAGTATCTGCCATTTAGTTTTTAGAAATAATGTCCATCTCTGAAATCCAATTTTCGCTCATCACAACATGGCAGATAGATTAACAACTCCGCAAACCGCAGTGAAGCTTGATCTAAAATGCTTCCTTTTTTCGACTGGCAAGATGATTACCTGACTGATCACTGAAAATTTTGTTGCACTGAGGCTAATTATAGCCTCAGTATCCTGTTTTTAGCTGGTAGGAACCCCATGTGGTTGTCATCTATTTCAAGGTTTGACATACTGTGGGTTCAGAGATGCTCTTCTGCATACTTTGATTGTAATAATTGGTTATTTGAGTTACTGTTGCAGTGTGGCCATTCTCCTCTCAAGTCAACAAGGCATTTTCTCCCAGAGAACTACTGGGACAACGGATATTTTCCTTTCTTTTTTTTTCTCAGAGTATTCTCTGTAACCCCAACCGATGGTTGTGTGTAGATTAGCAGTTTCTGAAATACTCAGACAAGCCCGTCTGGCATAAATAGCCATGCCATGTTCAAAGTCACTTAAATCACCTTTCCATTCTGAATCACGGTGTCAGTTTAAACAGGTATTCTTGGCCATGTCTATATGCCTAAATGCGCTTATTTGCTGATCAGATAATGGCCAGTTGAACATGTGTATCTAATAAAGTGGCCTGTAGGCGTATATGTCAAGATAACCCATAAAACTGTACTCCATGAATCATAAAGGGGAAAATTTGATTTATGGTTGGCACCTTGACTCCAGACTGATGGTGAACTTGCTGAGCTAGCTACGCCCACACAGCGGTGGACAGTTAAATTTCCCAAGGGGCTACAAGAAAAACTGGAAGGACTTCCCCAATGAGCTCATAGATAGATCAAATTATACTCAAATTACACAAATTAAAAGAGAATTAATCATTTAATATCTCTAGGTATGCATTTATTTTTGCATTTAAGTTATTACCTGTGTGAACCAATCGCAGAAACAACTTCACTGTCACTTTGGCTTGCCATTGTTGGGTCGAGTAACTGCAGCCTGGCTAAACTTCTGTGGGAGCGAGGTGGGCGAACAGGGGACGAAGAGACGGCATTGCTCACACTGGAGCGTCTGTAAGGGGGCAGGTGTCTGGAGGTGACAGACATGGCATTTCCATTTGTGTCCAGAGTCACGCCAGGCTCCATGTACCTCCCATCACCGTGAACCCCATTAAAGTGCTGCGTGTGGGGTGAGGGTGCTGGTAGGCGAGGTAGTTGGTGAAGAGATTGAGGTTGGGTGGTGGTGGGTGGTAGGATGGGGTCCACACTGTCCAGTAACCTCGAGTGCTTTGGATAACCATCCGGGTTGTAGAGCATTGGATACCCTCTTCTAACTTCTACATCCACGCTGTGGCCTACAGACACCACCTTGAGCATCTCTACAACCTCTTTGTGAGACATTCCCAACACACAGACGTCATTGATGTACACCAGGATGTCCGCTAATAAACCACAAACAAAAGGACAGGGATACAAAAATAATTATCACAAATTTCTTAACTTAACAACAGATTCTTTCTGTTAAACTGTTCTCACTTCTGTTATATTTTTTGAAAAATCCATCTACCAAACTACCATCCAAATGTTAATTCAATATTAATTAGAAAATTGCTTATTATCAACTAGTCTGTGCATTCAAAGCACTCTTTTGATCTGTTTTAATCTCAAATAATTCAAAACTAACAGATTATAATTTGTTGATTGTTGCATTGTTTTCTGAAATTGTGTGTGTTTGTGCTTGCAGATGCAAAGCACAAACACACATAGCTAATGTACTCATATTTATTTGGCACTTTTCTAGTTTTACTGACTCCTCAAAGCCCTTTGAACTACAAGTCACACAATAACTGTTTTCTATGCACTTCAATCACCAGTTAACTCAAAATGTGTGGAGAAAACCCACTGCAAGTACTCTGGAGTGAATTAAACATGCAAACTCTGCACAGAATTAAACCATGAACCATCTTGATGTGAGGCAACAGTGCGGCTCATCCCACTACAACCACACTGTTTCACATCCCGTGTCTGTGTCAAGGCACCATCTCTCAAGGCACCTTCTGACCTCTGTATGACCTCTGTTCCTTATGCGGACCATATATGATCATATCTACACTGTTTTACTATTACGCTCTTTTGAGATTCTCCCGTGACCCTGCAAGGACCAGCGGTTTTGTGTCCCTGCGGGACGCTGGGTGAATGCATGTGAACACAGGCAGTTCTCATGACAGTGTGCTGATGAACTCTGTCACCACTGTCCCGTGAAAAATACACGCAGACATGACATGTCTGTCACGATTCCCTCAAACCACCATTTTACTTGATTTGACCGACACTGCTGGACCTAAAAATCTTTAAATCTAAAAATCTTTATCAGTAGTTATGGGTTAAATGTGACACCAAACAACCGCAGTGTACAAAAATTTTTCATCACCCGTACAACAGTATAAAAATATTCATATTGCAGTCTAACTAAGCAAAATTTAGGTTATTTTTGCAGCTGAAAAATGTCAGAATGGGTCAAATTTGACCCGAGCAGTATGTAAGGGTTAACCCTTCTTACTAGTTTCATATGCTTAAGTGTGGAGCGTTTGTAAATGGAATACACACTGTGTATTTTGTATGTGTGTAGACTAATCCGACCACATAATCCTCCTAAACCAGCCTATTAACAGATATGAACTAGATCAGTCCCTGCAGAGACAGCCTGTGCCCCGGCTTTCTAGAGTGCAAATACCATGCCTAGTGCATTTGCATGAGTGTGTCTGCAACCAGCATGTGCAGTGGTGTTTATACATGACGGCCAGATTAGAGTGTGCTAGCCCTGAAGATTAAGAACTGATCACTCACTTTCTGTGGAATATTTTATAGTGAAACCCACAGAAATTCTGACAGAAAGAACAAAAATAAGAAAAAGACACTTACACACTACCAACTGCAAAACTGTAGCAGTCATGACCATGATACATATAATCTTTTACCTGTCTTAAGAGTGGAGGGTCCACTTTCTGTCACACTGTACACCTGCAGAAACTCTCTCGGCCTGCTTCCCCCCACAATATTGAAACCAAACCCTCTGGGGCCTTTGATCAAGTGTGTGTGCACAGGGAAACCCCTGAGGTCCCCAGGCTCGTCCGTGAACCCTGCGAGTTAGCGATAAAGGCGGAAAAGAGAGGATGGGTTAATAACGATGCTTACCTCCAAGAAAAAGTCATAATAGTCCTTAAGGAAAGAAATTAAAAAATATGCCAACAGGGTGGAATCATAGAAGAGACTGAACACCGTCCTGCATGTTTACATACAATTCAGTGCTTAGAACTGACAGGTCTTACGAATAAGGCAAAAGAGAGAGAGCTGTAACACTGCAAACCAATCAGCAGATGGGCTTTTAACAAAATGCTACACAAACCAAAGCATATGGTTGGACGATTGCATTAAAAGCAGAATCCATTACAGACGACCACCTTAAAATGGAAACATAATCCATTAGGTCGACCCAGCTCTCTACAGTAATCCAGGTCTTTATTTACTATTTACTGTTGCATCAAGAAATCTGTGCTATTACAGACTGCGCCTTTCCTTTCATGTTTGTTCTTAATTCAATCCTGCCCTAATTGTGGGGACAGAAGCAGCAATCATTTCCAGCTGTAAACATGTAAATGTTTGTACCAGATTGTGCAGAAATCCTATCAGGTACCTCTGATCATAATGAATATTATATCACCTTCTGCTGGTGAGAAAAGTGTACTGCACTTTGTCGAGTCACAGTGTGGCAACAGAGCGTTTCCAATCATGACAAACAGCCATCTGCAACTAGATTACGCCTCTAAACAACAAATGATGTGGCCAAATCATGAAATCAAGTTGCCAGTCACATGTCATACACGTGTCAACCCTGCCAGTCCCAGCAGCGAGTCTGGCTCTTCGCCAGCAGCTCTGAGCTTTAGGCCTTAATCACTTACACGTCTCAGTTCAGCTAAAAGCTCATTCCATCTCATTTGGCTCTAACAAGCTGGCTGTGTCTGTTTCTTCCCTTTTTGACAAATATATAGCTTCATTTAGACTGTTCAACAGTTAAATCGCTTGCCAGTGTTTTAATAATTACACGGAATTCGAGTGAAACGTAGAGTGAAACGTAGAGAGAAAGAGACGAATGCAAACGAAAGACGCTCACAGTCGTTTTTGTAGAGGTTTTCCCTGCTTGAGGCTCGATGACTCTGCCAGCTGGTCCTCTTTGGGTTGCGTCTTGGAGAGACAAAGTTGGAAAAGAAATGAAAGCCACCCTCTTTAGAAACATAACAGCATTGGATACAATATGACAGTGCTGGAATTTATTAGACTTTTGTTGAACAATAGAAACGCCTGCCTCTGCAAACAATGCAACTTTCTCTGCCATCTTTTTCCAGCGTGCTAAAAGGAGGCATTGAGCAAATTGAGAAAATCACATATTCACTTTTTAGAATGAAATGAAAATGATAGACAGACAGACTCAGGTTTCTGACTTTTTTAAATGCATATTTTTAATATGCATATATTAAAAATATGCATAATATATTTATTTTAAAAAACTTTAGTCTATTTATAAGAGTAGATATCTCTTCTATTGTTATCTCAGGTGCAGCATTTTTGCTGTGAATATGGAAGCCTTGACCTCCTATTGTTCAGATCTTTTTACGAGGGGCAGCCAATCAATAATCGAATAGAGAATGACTTGATTGATCTGAATTAGGAATTGTGCAAAAGCCACTGTAACAGAGTCCAAGAATCAAAAGAATTATCATAGAGAAGACCAGCAAGGAAATACAGCCAGACAGTAAATCTCATTAATAAAAATAACGTACATGTTGAATTAATTAAATATTTCTACGTCAGTGATTAGGTTCGGATTAGGAGTAGATGGGTGGGGTTCGGCCATGTTAAGCTGGTAAGTGCATGCAACCCAGCTATTGCTGGGGTTTAAAAAAAAGAAGCCAGCCTTGCTGTTGTTCTGTATTTCCTGGCTTTAGCTTCATAATAAGCTGGCAGATAGAATGGTGTTATTGATCTTCTTGTCTAAAGCCTTATTCACACAGGACTTATTATCTGAAGACCTCTAGTCATTTGTAATAATTGCTCAAGAAGTCTGAGATCAAAATCTCATACAAATCTACAGGATCCATAATTTGAAAAGTTAATATTTGTACCACAGATAACCTTTTTATGGTGAATCCCAGAGGTGCTGTGGTGTTATTTATATTTTATTTGTATGAAATTATCTTTAACTTCTGCCTATTTGGAAAGACTTTTCTGTTCTCCACACCTTGCTTGTGCATCTCTGCTGTCAGAGTTGTGACTGTTACAAATTAAGGAGGGTTAGTGTCACTATACAGCATAAAGACCGATAGAAATTTCATATCCTCTTGCAGAAGAACAAGGATGATGAGGAGATGGATAACCGCAATGACAGGAATCAGTAATGAACATTTTGCTGTCTTTCAACAGACTTGGCTGTTATTATGTGGCAGCCTATTATTATTAATCTTAGTCCTGTAGCTGCTGACCACAGATGTCAGTAAATTCAAGTAAAACACAGACTTCACTGATCCTGTGCGAACGTGCTGCACAAAATACAGACGTGGGGGGCGGGTAATTTCTAAATCACAAGATCCCCTTTGAATAATAATCCCATGTGAATAGAAGTTAAATCTCAGAACGTGAATAAGCCTGTTCCCTGAAATGTTGGACTATTCATTTAATAGATTTATGGCAACACTTACTCTATGTAAACTGACTCTCCTGGGTCACTGAAGGCCTGCTCCCAGTGATCGGGCATCACGCCTCTCACTCTGGCACCACTCCTGCTGCTGATGATGCCGTTTTCTATGACGTGACCATCGCCTCCGCTACTGGATGCTCGTGTGCGACCGGGAGACCGGTGACCAAGAGGGATGCTGCTGCTAACACCCGCAGAGCCTCCTGTAATTACAGTCAGAATCACTTTTATTGTCACGTGCACATGCAGGATTTTTTTTTTTATGACAGAGAAGAAATACTTAACACTGATATATTATTGAACGGATGTGGCAGGTAAAAAGTTTCTCCTGCAAGCTGTAATGACCTTATTCTGGCATTTCCACTGGGGGCTGTCAGGCAAAAAGACCTGAGGTCAGCATCTCAGCTGTCTTTGTCCTTTCTCTAAGGAGGAAGAATATGTGACTATGCATGCCACACTAGCAGTAGATGAAAAATAAGCATATTTTCTTTCCTAGCTGTCCTTGTAGCTGTCCTTCAGTTCTGAGCTCCAGCATGGATTTAAGAGACGTCAGCCCTAAAACACTGGGAGTCCTGCTGCACGCGACAAGTGATGCTGGACCCATCCACCCACGCATCGTCACTTCAAAAGATGACTCAGCAGAGGTCAGGGTGTTGGACGGCTCTCTCAAACTCCAACCTGCCTGCATCCTGCACCGGTCCGGACTGCCTGCTGCAATACCTGACTGCTTGGAGCACGTTTCTGGATAGCTGTCTGCCTGATTTTCTCACCTCCCACACTGCCTGCCTCTCTCTTATCTTCTGTCCCATTCTGGCTCCCTGCCTTCACCCTTCTTAACACTCAGCCACCCTACCTGCCACCTCCACCCCCTACGCTGCTGCCGTGCTCCCTTTCTCTAATATTTAATCTTACACTCACCTTCTGTTCAGCTCCTGTGTACTAGTTTCATGTTGCCTTCACTTCTTTGTGCCTGCAGTCTATTCAAGTATATAATTTTGCAGTATTTGTATTTCACTCACGCTTATTCACCACAATTCAAAGGGTAATATTGTTTATAATTTATATTTTTTACTCTTTGTAGCTTGTTATCATTTGAAGGTGTATGGCTGGAGGCCCTTGTCATTTCCTTTTAATCATGAAAGCACAAAAATATCTGTATATGTGATCATTTCCTGTCTTGATCGCTGTATCTTGCAAAGCTTTTGCACATTTTTGCTTCAACTTGTGGTTATTTTGCATCTCTTATGGTCACTGTGTGTCTTTATGGTCATTTACATTTATTTCTCATTATTCCTAGACTTTTTTGGAAGCTATTCTAGTCTCTCTGGAATATATAATAGAGCACAGAAACCTCTGAGTGTTCGGGCTCTTCGTGCCTCCCAGGTTGGCTCAGTAAATGTAGGTCCATATGAAAAATCACCCATGGTCTGAATGAGAACTACTTCCAAATGTTCTCTCGCCACAAGGGGTCGCCACAGCAGGTAGCTCCAGATGTTTTTGATTTGGCAGAAAACCAAAGAGAATTTGCGTCCCCATCTGGAATCGAACCAGTGCCCTTTTATTTTCCAAGCGAATGTGTTAACCACTACAAATTTGGAGGCATCTTCATAACAACTGAATAAATATTCTTGTATTTTTATGATCTAATACCCACACTGAGTCCCAGGTAAAGGATATCTGCACTAGGACTCAAAAAAAAAAGGAGTACCTCACAAGTCGAAGCATTATTAGTAACAAGCTGCTTCTACTTTAAGTGCATTTCGCTGATGATGCTTTTATTTAAATATGTTTTTGAAAGTAAGCTCTTTGCATTAGTCTTTTCTCTCACTGGTGATTAATGAGCCTTTTAAGCCTTCTCTTTAAACGAGATAGTATTTTGGTCACAACTGCCACAAAAACCTACAATGACCGTATGTTTGGGGAGCCCAATGACTCGAGTCGAACAATGCTGCTTTCTTGTCGCATGATTTGCTAGTTTTCGTCCCTCACCTCTGTGTGTGCACACTTGTCTGCTTCCCTCTTTGCCTGCTTGACCCAAGGCAGCTTGACCTTCCCTTGGAGGTGATCCAGCAATCGATGAGGCCACAGCCCAACTGAGATTTTAGAGCATACTAATCATGCTAATGATTGATTAATTTGGGCATTGGAGACTGGAGCTATTGATAGAGAGACGACGCAGTATTAAGCTGCTCAATACTTTGCAGTTCTGAGAAGATACATTTTCCCACTGCTGATATGCTATATAAATAACTCAATATAACTGATAACTTCAATGCTTCATTTATGATTACTTAGATGCAGACGAACATTTATTGCTCTGCCAGCACCGGCCATAGTTTAGCTCAGCGACACTTGCCCGAGTCTCCCTCGTTGTGTATGCCTTCTGGTGCAGCCTTTTCCAAGTTGCTGAGCGATTTGCTGCGTGTGCGGAAGTTTCTGAGCAGGTTGCGGTGTTCCTGGTAGGTGATGGGGGGGCTCTCTGCACTAACGTGAACGGGCCGAGGTGTGCCGTAGTAATTCCCTGCGACGGAGAAAAGCAGAAGAGAGACACCCTTTCTTAATCAATTGAGATGCAATGAAAAAGTTAAATGTTATAATGAAATAAACTGAGATATTGGGATTAATGTACATTATGGGCCCATTCAAATCCACTGGCATTAATTTGAAGATCATTAATTTCACAAAGCCTATATGAACAGTTCAAACATGATATGAATTCATGAGATAAATAAATTGCACGATTATGCACATATATACCTCATACGACATATGCATGTACACACCTTTGTTATGTATCCCCTGAGATCATAAACTACATTCTTAGAATGAGCCATCTGCTCCAGCTCCTAAAGCAGAAATGAAATTACCTCCACCCCTCCATTTGGCTCGTGGAGATCCAAATGGGCTGAGGGAAACATTAGATTAGTGAACTCAGCAGCAAGGTCACCAGCCGTCACCGTTTACTGCGCTTTCTGCAGGCGATTGGACGAACAACGCTGCCGACACTCCAGACTGCTTTGCTGTAGCAATATGTCCGTCAATGTCACATGCAAGGCAGGTGAGGATGGCATTTATTGCTCCCATTAAACTCTTATAAATTATGGTTGTTAATGTATGGAGGCTTTTTAATCAGAGGCAGCACTCTGACCCTTACAAAAGGAGGAGTCTGTGGGGAAGATACAAGCTGAGTATCACCAGCTTTCATGAATAAGCACCAAGAATTAGCCTTTGAAGCCTCCTTGTATTTACCTTACACATCGCCACTGTTAGAGGCACAATAAGGGAAGAGGGTGACAAAAGTCTTCCAGTGTTTTCTTGCTGAGAAGTAAATGTGAAGACCGATATGACATGGGTTTGATAAATGCACACTTAATGTGAGCCAGGAGACATTTAGCTGAGCTAAGCATAAAGAATGGAAATAGGCTCATGTCAAAAAAACAGAACTTAAGCAACAAATCAGAGCACCTATAAATTTACAAGAAAAATCTCAGTTGTGCAACATGGACAGAAGGTAAAATGTAAAGATGACAAGTTGTCTCATGGTGTTTTTTTCTGTTAACTGTTTAACTTTTGGCTCTTTTACTTGATCTCTGGTCACGTTGTTTCCTTTTTTGGATTCATGCAGCTTTCACTTGTGCGGCACCTTTTGATGCTTCTTCTTTTAGTCTGATTAAAGTTACCTTTGTTTCACTACCTGCCTGTCTGCCTTCTTTGACTCCTGCACTGGTACAAAATTGTGGTTTTAGACATAGACATAGACTTGATTAACCCCACACTGGGGAAATTCACATGTTACATGAAAATGTGAATTAGAGATATTTTAGAAAAATAAATAATAAATAAATAAGAAAAAATATTGTACAAAATAAAAAAGTAAAAAATATATACAAGAGTAATTTGTACTATTTATAAGTGGTTGGTAAATACAGTAAAATACACTTTGAGATTTTTTCATTTGCACACAAAGAGCAGTGGGAGTGATTATACCTACACATATATTTTAGCAGGTATCTATTGTATGTGTGTTTTGCCCAGCCTGACTACTGTCGGGATGAGTGCTCCGTCCTACAACATGGCTGGAACAGCTAAACAAGCTGCTCAGGGGATATGAGGTATTGTCCATAATGGACGTTAGCTTGGATAGCATCCTCCACTCACCCACCTCCTCTATAAAGTCGAGTGGACTGGCCAGGACAGAGCTGGCCCTCTTCACCTGTCTATTTAGTTGGCTCCAGCCCCTTTCCATGCTGCCATCTCCCCGGCAGACTACTGCATAAAAGATTGCAGAGACCATCACTGTGTCATAAAAGGTCCTCAGTAAAGACCTGCACACCCCAAAGTACTCAGCCTGCCGGGCAGATGGAGCCGACTTTGGTCCTTCTTGTGTAGAGCATGAGTGTTTTCTGACCAGTCCAGTTTACTGTTAAGGTGAACACCCAGGAGTTGGTTTTCTCTGGAACACAACTACCATCTCCTCCATCTTACTGGTGTTGATATGCAGGTGGTTGAATTCACACCAGATGACAAAGTCAGTGATGACCTTCACCACCCAGGACAGTAGGCAAACTGTAGAGGGTCAAGTATTGTGCTCACCAGGTGGGTGAGGAAGATCTTTTCCAGGGTCTACATCAGGCAGGAAGTTAACAACACAGGTCTGAAAATGATTAGGCTTCCTGGGGTGCACGGTTTTTGGCACTGGACCCACACCAGAAAGTCTTCCAAAGGAGAGGGACCTTTTCCAGACGAAGGCTCAGATGAAACATGCGTGAATCTGTACATGTATTCGTCATTCACCGTTACAAAAAGACTGAGCAAAGACCCCTGTACAGGAATCACTTTAATTCTTCATATCATAGATTCAAGGAGCAATTTAGGTCCATATTGGCATTATAGTATCCCACAGTTCCTGCAGATTTACTGGCTGCACATCCACGATATCCCACTCCACCACATCCCACAGTTGCTCTACTGGACTGAGATCTGGTGACTGTTGAGGCCAAAAACCAGTTTGAGATGATGGGAGCTTTGTAACATGGTGTTATCAAGCTGGAAGTAGCCATCAGAAGATGAGTACACTGTAGTTGTAAAGGGATGGAAATAGTCAGCAGTCAGCTGAAACTGTTTCTCCTCATCGAGGCATTTTGCCCCAGAGAACTGCCATTCACTGGATATTTTCTGTTTTTCAGACCACTCTCTGTAAACCCTAGAGAAGGACATATGGGAAAATCCCAGCTGATCAGCAGCTTTTGAGCAGACTGGTGTGTCTGCCATCAACAACCATGCCACGTTCAAAGTCACAAAAATCCCCTTTCTCCCCCATTCTGATGCTCAGTTTGAAATTCAGCAGGTCATCTTGATTATGTCTACATGACTAAATGCACTGGAAGTGTTGCTGCAGTCTAATTGGCTGATTAGACATTTGCATCAATGAGCAGTTGAACAGGTGTATACAAGAAAGCAGCCAGTGAATGTATACCATGTCCCAAAAAGTTGATTCTGTTAATCTGGACGTAAAGTTTTCAGTGGGTGAAACATTTCGTCATTCATCCAGTTGACTTCTTCAGTCTTAGCAACCTTACCTTATAAACAGTACATTTGCACAATGACTAAAACTAGCATCACTGGCAAACAATGGGCTGTGAGGTCAGTTTCTGGATCATTTATATGGAGATTGTCATGACCATTGACCAATGATCAGAAGATAGGTAATAATAATAATAATAACAGATTGCATTTATATAGCGCTTTTCGAGACCCTCAAAGCGCTTTACAATTCCACTATTCATTCACTCTCACATTCACACACTGGTGGAGGCGAGCTACAGTTGTAGCCACAGCTGCCCTGGGGCAGACTGACAGAAGCAAGGCTGCCATATTGCGCCATCGGCCCCTCTGGCCAACACCAGTAGGCGGTAGATGAAATATCTTGCCCAAGGACACAACGACCGAGACTGTCCGAGCCGGGGCTCGAACCGGCAACCTTCCGATTGCAAGACGAACTGCCAACTCTTGAGCCATGATCGCCCTCAGTGTACCTACAGGTCAGGCTAGGTAGCAAGGGGGAAAAAACCATCGAAATGTGTAACACAAAAGGATAATACAGAAAAACTCCTCTGCACAGAAGCACATAAATGTCCACAGCACAATATTATGAAGCACGTGACAAGCAACTGGGGTGGGTAGGGGGTGAGGAGTAATCCCAAGCAAACACAGCAGCCATCCTGCCCTGCAGCTATTTTTCCAGCGCTGGGCCCAGACCCGCCGTGTTCTCCAGGAGGGAACAAGCATACACTATATTACTCTCTTTGTGCTGGGGGACCGGGCTCTTGGAGTGGACCAATTTTTGGCCCAGTGTTTTTTGGGGTCTGAAAGCCACAGAGATGCAGTGTTTAGAGAGCATGTCCCGATGCTCCTGACACATAAAGCATCACTAAGGGTTTTCGCTTAGGCAGCAGTTGATCTTCTCTCTTAGATCACCTGGGGCTTTGACAAAAGTCCACCTGGGATAACCACACTTACAAGAGGGCCTTCTTGATATGATGTTCTTCTGCTTCTCTGGCCATTTTTTCTGTGGGGATGGTGTTCGCTGTGTGTTGAAGTGTCCTAATCACACCTAGTTTTTGCTCCAGTGGATAATGACGGTCAAACGTTAAATACTGATCCATGTGCGTTGGTTTACTGTACACATCAACTTTTAAATGTCCCCCATTGCTGATAGAAATCTCAGTCTAAGAAGGCTAACCTTAAAAGGCTAAAAAAAGGACAAAACCTCTAGGGTAACAATAACAACACACCGCTGCTTTCTGAGCTGAATCTGGTTGGACTTTGCTTTAAATTTTTAAGTTCATTCAAAAGTGAAAAGTAGAAATTTTATCTTTTCAGGAATAATAATCTAACCAGCAATCCTCTGACATATAAACACCAATTTATGCTATTTATATATGTATATCGATATCTATATGTAAATTGTGTTCATCAAGGGGTTATTTCTCATTGTCTGATGTATGTTGGGTTGTCCGATCAGAATCCAGAGATGCTGTAAAGAAAGCTTTTCATCTCTCACTTTTTAACCAGAATGTAATGTACCCTGCATAATGAAACACCATCTTGCAGTCTGTGAATGCACAGGCAGTTAGCTGAAGTGTTTACCTTTGAACTTTCCACTCTCGAGCAGCGCTCCTGATTCGTCCAAAGAGAAAAACTCCTCAATAGAGACAAAGTTGTAGTCTACCCCTGAGATTTCCCCCTCTCTGGGCTGTCTGGTTGTACCTAGGAGAGAAGAAAAAACCCAAATTATTATGTCATACATCAGCATCACAGGGCTCAATACACCATCAGTTCTGACATGGATGATGTATCAGTTAATCAAGACCCTTTCCTCTCATCAGGGGTCATCAATCTGAGTTCAGTGTTGAAAAAAAGTTGCAAATCAGCAGGTTATAAATAGCTTAGGATTACATAAGTACATAAGTTTGACAAAATAGATGAAATATGAAACAACCCTATCGCTCTATACAAGATTAATTTTACTGGTTAATTCAGAGCAGTGTCAAAAATTGTCTAAAAAGTAGAAATGGAGAGAAACTACAACATGCATTGATAATTACAACCAGACGGACGTTTGCTGATTGCAAATCAATGCAAATTTGCACTGATGCAGCTCTGCAGCAAAATGTAACACCGCTTCTAATTCACCACTAAGTTTCGTGAAATTTGGCAGGGTGGATTTCTCTTGTTAGGAAACAAACACACAAACAACTCTAAGCCCCAACCTGTACGCTGGCTCTCTCCTTGGCAGAGAAATAACCAAGTCGGCTATTCTTTTGTTTTGTTTTTTTCTTTAATAAAAGGATTTCCATGTTGTTGTAAAAGCAGCCCAAGGTGAAGCCTCCACAAACCAAAATTTACCCTTCGGCATGAAAAGCACAATGATGACAAAAGGCATTTACCAAGGCCTCTTTATTATAAACAGATCAATAAGAACCGAATTAAACATTAATGAGGCACTGAGAAAGTCTTAAAGCCGCTCTATCACCATTGTGAAGATGGAGCACTCAGATGATCAATGGTCTGTCATCATAATTGATTCACATTGACCTTGGCCTGGAAGAGAACGGTGAGTCCAAGCCATGGCAGTAAAAGCATCCTGTGTCGTTGTGGGATCACTCAGGTAACGCTCTGTGCGTGCTGTATTTTAACCCCAATGCCAAATCTCCAACCAATTAAACACAAGTACAGACATGTGGTGTGAAAAATATCACACCACACACCACAAAATTATCTTTCGCAAATCCAGTGGTGTAATTTTAATTTGCAAATTGAACACTGTGGCACCCATACTGACCTTGAAACAATTAATTCATTTCCCAAGACAAAAAAGAAAAAAGAAAAACCCAAACAAAAAAATCCCCCAAAGCCAAACTAAGGACAAATCTCTGTCCTTCTCCTAGAGGACCATATATGATGTCTGTGGATCCAGCAGGAGGGAGTCATACCCAGCTACCCCATAAAACCCATGATTAATGCACTGCTGTCCTGGGAGCAGCTCTCGCAGCCACAATGACACATACAGGACTTTATGCACACAAGTGCACACAAAGCCCCACAATGAGCCCTCACACACTCTGCAGCCAATTCACCCATGTAGTCACAGAGGCACCACACATTAGAGAGCATGAGGAATCTCCATCAGCCTGACCTGCTCTTTCTGAAGCATAAAATGTATCTAAAAGTAACCTATGATGCTCCTCATCATTTACTGTCACATAACTACTGTTACACTGGCAGGCTCTCATACCAAACATGGAAAATGTTAAAAAATTATGAGTTCCAAGTATGTATAAGAAATCCTGGGTTTCAGACCGCTCTAAGCACTTGGCTTTAGACATATTCAAGGTTAATAATTTTAATTTGATCATCAGACATTAAAACATCAGCCCCACCCATCCATCTTCTGTTTCCAGGGGCAACCAATCAGAAGAAAGCCTGCCTTAAAGGGAGGGGGGCTTAAAGGCAGGGGAGCTAATCAAGACAAGGGATGAAATGAGAGGCTGAACCAAAGCACAGTATCACATGAAAACTGATTTTTTTTTTAACTGTGCATGCAAAGCTGCTGTAATATAGTACAAAAACAATAATATGCAGAACAGGTCAACTGTAGCATAAAGGCTACTGGCAAACAGTCAACAGTCAGACAGTCATTGTAGCTCGTACTGAAAACATCACCTACCTCACTGCTATAGTTATTATTAAACTCAGCATAAGTCATAAGTCAACTTAAGAGTTAGCTTGGTAGGATGTGAGCTCAGGTTAAGCCGGAGAGAGACAAAAACAAATCAGGAGGTTTGCCCACAAAAAAAAAAACAAAAAAACCTTTTAAACAGGATTTATTTTTAAACTGCCCCACAGACGTGATAAATCTGTGTTACTGATCTTCTCTTCTGAAGCCACAATCACAAAGGACCAGAATTACCCAGAGTCAAAAGTCAAATTTCAGCCACAAATTACCTACTATACTTTGTCAGCCACTGAGGTTCCAAGATAATATTAGTCCAGTGTGAATCAGCATCACTGTGATTTGGATTTTTTTTTTTTTTTTACATTCCCTACATCTTTTCTTTTTCCATCTTTCCTAGAAGCTGGTTTACAAGCAGACTAGCTAGAACAGCTTTTTTCTAACTGAGGATGAGCAAAGGCAAGTATAAGATAAATATAAGGATTATTTCTAACTGTGAGCCATGCAAAGCTACTGTCATGTAGTGCAAAAATTACAAGATGGAGTTGGAAATTGGCACAATAGGTCCCCTTTAATGAACAGTATATGCTCAAATCACTTATGCATTTCTATATCGGTTTGGTTTCATGCCTGTTGGGCTAACCTCTTTTTTTGTGTTATACTTCCACATGTTGAGTTTTCCAGTATGTGGCTTACTGTCTAGGATGGCTTGAGATGGACATTTTCTCCAGTGATGTCTGACGCTCCAGTCCCAGCTTATTAGGAAACTGTTGACCACGTTTAAAGTAGATGAGAAGGGCTGATGTGATGCATTATCTGTATCAGATCAGGGTGGGTCTTGCACCTCCGGTTTCCAAAAATGGCAACAGAAAAAAAAAACAAAAACCCTATTCTTAGATGCTTTTCTTTAAAAAAAAAAAAAAAAAAAATAGCAGTTTCTTTTACTAATTAAAGATTTGATTGCAAATCTCATGATGGCATCTGACATGTCTATGATTCTTCTCCTCCCCTCAGGACACACAGCATCACTCCAGCTGATATGGTGAGAGTCACAGATTCATTATCTATGCACCCTCCTCGGAGACATATATGACATGTCAGCGGGGAGACAGGATGGATTATTGACATCTTCTTTCCCGCCTGTCCCCGTATAAGCGGTGCTCTGATCCTCGGGGGACGGGGCGAGGGAGGGATTGAAGAGGTAATTACACAGAACTCTGTATCAACACCCAGAGAGAGCTGTCTGTCAAGATCACTGCACACAAATAGCCAACAATAAATCCTGCAGTTGAAAAGGGCACAGAGAGTCTGGGTGACATGCTGGAGCAAGCATATTAGAATAACTAAATGATGATGTTTCTTATCTCCGACTCACTCAGAAGACAATTATAAAAGTCTTTTATGGAGGAGAAAGAGAAACAGCCAGCCTTGATACCGTGACATTGGTTCTGAATCATCCAAGGGCACATGTGCAAATGCGATTATAGAACTATGGATGGGAAAGTTGAAGAGGGTCATGTAAATTCTGCAAAGCTTGAATACAGAACAAAATAACGGGAATGAAAAGACAAAAAAGAACAATCTGTATAAAAGAACAGAAAAGGATTGTTTATTGAGCATGTACCTGTTCTCCAAAGCTACACAGCGATCATCCTCTCTGCACACACAGGGCTATTAGACCGCAGCCGTCCCCTCCTCCACTTTGGCACTGATAGACATTTGCTTTTAATTTAATTCCACCTCAGAATTATTGATACAGTAGCCTGCATTTACTTAGTTCTGCAATTCATTTCCATTTTTATGCACTGTCCTCTTGACTGAGCCTTTGTAATGTTATTTCTTACATCAGTGCCAGCTTGAATATCAGAGAACATTGTCTCATCAAAAGGGTTTAAGGACTGAAATAGCTCATTGGTACTGAGCACAGTTTCCAGGGAAGAACTATCTACACATAAAAAAGCGAATCAAAACTGAGGTCTTCTCGTACCATCTTTGCTTCCCTATGGCAAACACGTTTTTAAAACCTGAACTGAGGCTAATTACTCATTGTATTAGAGAATTCAACGAGGTGTTGGAGGGAGCAGTAGGAGCACGCACATGATCCTGAAGGGGGCCACAATGAGCCACTGATGAAAACTCTTCAGCTTTAAGTTCCTGTTAAACACAGCTGCCTACTTGTACAAAAACAACAAAAAGGAAGAAAATTCAGCTTCTATGTATCTACAAGTGATCAAATTTGAAATGTGATCGGTTCGGAGATGCTTGTGCTGCTATAAGCATGAGATGAACAGCATCTTTGTGGTGTCATCTTCAGCAGGTCAGGGGATTGCACTTGCAGGGGTTGAGTCTGCTTTATTGTCACTCTTACTAAAATAAAGCACCTAGGGATGGGAGGTAGTTTGCCAAGTTTGGATCCTCTGCACTGTTTCAAGTGATAAATCAATATCTAATCAATATGGATGTATAGGTATACATATATGAATCCTCTGTTTTCTCAAACTAACGTGTGAAATCATTTAACAACCATTTATTGTGTATATAAAGATCCCCCCCTTATTGATACCATTCTCATTACAAAACAACTGAAAGACTTAATGTTAATTTGGTCGATTCAGTCCCTGAGCAGTTGCTTGTGTAGATGCATGGCTACGTAATGAGGGAGTGTGGCTAAAATTGCAATTACACTGTAATGACAATATGCATGCGGTATACTGAGAGATGCAGTTTAAACTCTTTTACACACTTCTCAACCGCTCCTTGTTCTGTCAGCGAGTGCGTCATGTGGTGCGGGGGCAGATTGTCCCACATGACCTACTTCATGGACTAAAGGAGAGATTAGCAACAAAACTCCACACTGCCACGACAAGGTTAACAATACTGACACACGAGGTGGGTTGTATATTTAACACTACCACCTGAAGAAAATAAGGGAAAAAAAGCCCCTCAGCAACAACAACAACAACAACAACAACAACAAAAGATATTATTAAAGAAAGCCAGGAAAATACAACAAAACACAAAGCTTCTCTGATAAAACTCTACTCAGCTGTTATATCCTCTGGCTGTTTCCAGTGACGTCATATTACAGAGGATTAAGATAGCAACAGATGCACTACAACTAGCTGCCTTTGGCTGCCATTGTGCTTGATTTTAGTCATAGGCATCAAAATGAAACGGCGTTTGCAGACCACAGGCTTGATTTTCAGGACATGATGCAAACACCAGGACAAAAGAAAAAACTTGTTAAGCATGAATAGAATTAGATATCCCACCAAACAAACGGTCAAACAGCTTATGGATGTGGATTGTAAATATGAGACTACCACTCAGGAAAAGGCTCAGTGTTGTGACAATACAAATGGTGGCTGTTACAGTTCAGTCAGCTTTACCAAAAGCTGATTTAAAATATACGTATTTCTCATATGCCAACATTTAATATTTCATAAAAAAATAACTCCATACAAATATACACTGACACAAGAAAGTGATCAAAACAATTCTGCCGGCTCAAATGCTAATTAACACCATCGTGTTTACATGGCAGGAGCAATGAGACTGGTGTAAAAACAAAATATTACCAACTAATAAAAGAGACATGCCCTTATAAATCAGTATTTTCATTCAATTCAGTACAATTTCATTGAAATGAACTGAATTACACCTGGAGACAATACATTTGCTATTAGGGCATGCCACATGGTAGCATCAGGATGAAACTGCAGTAGACAAGATAAGATATACAAAGGCAAGATAAATACAGGAATACTGGATATAAAGATAAGAAGTGAAACCCAGGAGAGGACTTACAAGGTACAGCACGGAGGTAGAGGTTCTCTCTGATGACCTGCTGAAGTTGGCTGTCCACTGATCCGGGTGTGAAGCACTTACTCAGATACAACCTGAGGTCCTTACACAATGTGGGGCCTGAGAGAAGGGCACATAAAACAAGTTTGGCATAGAGATGAGGAAGGAGAGAGATAAGGAAATAAATCAGCTCAGTAAGCATAAACAGTTGGATGATGCATGCTTAAATTTATCTAAAGCGCTAACTTTTACTCCTGACAAGCTGGATTTAACACCAGTACTTTACAGCCTGCTGATGTCTCTATATCACTTCATAGTAGCTCCTGAGAATTAAACGTGCCTGTCCAAGTTCCTCGTGCATATACCTACAACAGCCTACTGAGGTTAATTGTTCCAGACACAACGGTAGAGGCTGTCACCAGAGGAGGCAGAGCCGCTCAACACAGCGGGGCTTTGTTTCCTCTCTGATCTCTTAATATCGTCTCGCGTGCTTTACGGCCTTTGATGGCAGGCCGCGTGCTGTTATGGATGGACTGAGCGTGTCTCCTGTTTGTCACTCTGACAGACGACCATTCTGTCAGTGCCTCCCCTGAAGGCTGTCGCCGAGCCATCCACACTCCTGTCACCCCCTATCCATGCTGGCTGTTACAGTGGTTCTGCCCAGGAGCAGGCAGAATTTACAAAGGGCTATTTAAAAAAAAAAGGATCAGTGATATAACTTTATTAGTGGAGGCAGCATGTACATATGACTGGTCACATATGGCTGCTGTCTGTAAAGGGAAATGAATCTAGCCTGCCGCCCTTTGGGAGAAATGGCGGCTTTGTTCGTGATGTTACGAAACAGCTGCTATTTTCTAGTCTGCTGAAGAGCAAAATTCAAATCTGAACTGAATGAACTGACAATGTTTAAGCATATGTCTGAAGCCAGGAATAACAGCAATGCAAAGAAGATTTTCTGGAGCTTTGCTGTCATCAAAACCAGAGAATGAAATTTTAAATTTGGGTATTTTTGATTTGTGTGGCATCACTGCTCTTTTTTTCCTCTCTGCAGCATTAATGCTTGCTTCCTCTCGGGACTGTAGCCTGATGTCAGTATTCCGAAGCAGGAGCAGAGGGAGTTGTAGTAGTAGGAGTAGCAGAGGAGGTGTGGTACAGAAACCCAAAGCATCAGATCATCTATCAATGTCCACACCACATGCAGTCAAGCTGCACAGAGAGGACCAGGCAGACTTCAGAAATGATAATGGATCTACCAGTAGCAGAGCGACCAGGAGCAAAGGTCCCCATTTACGCCCCTGTGGCCAAATCGGCCATCAATCTAGCGAGCAAGGCCATCGGGAGGTGCAGTCAGGTGACACTTTGGTGACATATCGTTCTGTCCGCAGCCGACAAAGACATCCGTTCCCCCAGCCCCCTGTTCTAAACATCAAGGCCCCACTACGAGTGACAGGCAACTCGATTGCCACACTCTTGTCATGCGTCATCAAACATTTTGAACTCCTACCCACATGTTAACCAGTCCTCCCGACATAATTGACAAGCACAAATCAGCAGAGCAGAACACTACAGACCGACGATTTGGAGTGTGAGAGCTCGGGGGAGGGAGGCTGTTATTGTGCAGGAATATCATGGATGACAGCTTGGAAGCAAGTGTAGCAGATTGTTTGGGTGTAGACAGATGAAACAAGTGCAATGGCGTGCAAGATAAACAGTGATAAGTCACTGTAAACTGTCTACAGTAAGAGTGTGGGAATTTCAGATTAAGAATTAAGATATGTGAAGGGCCTTACCTGAAACAAAGCAGACCTGTGTTCACACATTTCATCGCCTTTGTGCCCATAATTTGCTCATCTATTTAAATGAGTTGCAGACTAATGTGTTGGCTGTTTTGGGTGCTGAGTCATACCTGGTGACACAGTTTTGATGCGGATAGGATGGGGGCAAGAGTTGAGGATACCACGGACATCTCCTAATGTCATCCCTAAAACTGGTGTTCCCCCAATCTCTAGGATGATGTCACCCACAGTGAGGCCACCACCCGGGGCTGACGTGACAAAGGGAAACTCTCCATAATCTGCTCCTCCCCCGATGGCGATCCCCAGCTCACCCGACGAACCTTGTAGAGGTACAAAGCTGTCTAGCACCTTTGAACGCCAGTGCAGCTTCTTCACCGCCGACTTAGACATGGCAAATGAACTGTTGAGAAAAGGAAACGGGTGTTTAGAGAGCGAGCAGAAGGCGTCAGGAAATAAAAAAAGGAGGGGAAAAAGTGTCGGTTACATAACAAGGAAGAGAAAGAACCTGTGACTTCATGTTATTTAACCTTTGTCAGTTTGCAGATGCCCACTGCCTGTGGAGTTGCTGCGTTTCACATCAGAGAGTCATGAATAATTCTAGCGTCACAGGTTAGGATGGCAGCTTAAAAGTCAAGAACAAGACAACATGGAAAATGTGTCTGTTTTATGCAAACATACAACAACACAACAGCCAAATGACTGTCCAGCCAAAAGACTGAGAGAAACTTTCCCTCATGCTCACTGTTCTCTTGGCTGACGTTTTATTTATGTGTAAACAAGCAGCACGGCCATGAGTGCACAGCCACAGTCACATGGGAAAATCGAGTGTGAGTTTGATGGAGGTATGAGAATCCATTTTCACATACTTGTCTTTATCCATACGTTTTCTAGATCATCAATAACCACGCCATTTATTTTCCCATGGATAGATTCTCCTACGCTCTGCTAGGGTGATGTTTTGTCCACTAATGGCAGCTGCTTACGGTAAAGAAGAGAAACAACAACCCAAAGCTGTACTGAAATACAGTTTTGGGTTGTTGCTTTTTTGTTAAAACACATTTCCTGGAGAGCAGCTGTGTGTTGGGGTGGGGTGGGAGGGTGCAGGAGGATGTAGCTGGCACGGTGAAGATTTGTTTGAGTCGTCCCTGATGTGACAGCTGCACTGCCAGAGAACAGACAATGTTCCTCTGACATTATCAGAGCAGCATTGTCACCTTAACACACGGTAAGACGGAGCCACACAAGGCACTATATCACAATCAAAAAGACAAACACAATGTGTGGACTAAAAGCTTTAGAAGTCAGGCAGGCAGATTTAATTTCCTTTGGGCAGCGTTTGGCGGGCTTTTGCCCTCAGTTTCCAGTCTTTATGCTAAGTTAAGCTACCTACCCCCCGGCTCAGGCTTCATAATTACCATAGCAACATGATGGTGATATCAATCTTCTCATCAAACACAATTAAGCATATTTCTTACTTACTTTGGAACACCTCCACTAAGTCAATTTTGCTTAAATACAATATCCCAAATGGATACTACTGATTTCCCCTTCCAGTGTGGCCAGGAAATAAGCCATTACACTTCACTTCACCAAGATGCAATCCTCTTAAAAGGCTGTGGTGACCCCTGGCTAGGCAGGGTTAACATGCACAGCACCAGACCCGGAGCTAGTAGGGAGGCCCTAGGGTCCTCTGACCCAACAGACCTAATAAGTCTGCTTCAAAGAGTGAGAGAAGGACAGGATATTTCTAATCCTTTCCAGCTGACTGGCAAATCGACTTGCAGATCTGACAGAGATCCTCTTCCATCCTCTGCTGCTGCTCAGTTAAAGAAGGGAGGTCCCTGGTGTGTGTGTGTGTGTTTTTATAAGATTGAATTATAAAAAACAGAACCATGAAACCCAGAAATACAGATGGGTTGTTTGTGTTTTTGCAGTGCACTCAGTGAGTAACAGGAGAGGAGAGAAAAAGGGAAAAGCAGAGGTCAGATGGAGATCGAGAGGCGCCACCCTGCCTGAGGGTTGGCGTAGGACTCACTTATTTGACCTTGCAGGACTTCAGCTCAGGCGACATGAGTCAAAACTAGAGAAATAGTTGAACCCCAAAACACACATTTCTTTCTAGAACAACAGCCTGTCACTGTTGTTCAAGCACACTTGAATTAAACACAATCAAACAAGTAGCGTTGTTTACGCCGGCATATTTCAGCCTGAAATTATGCTTATCGCTTCAGTCTTGCCAAACAGTGCCCCCAGTCCCTCTCTCTACCCCACTGTGAAACCTTCTGCAGCTACACTGTCGACCTGCTTCTCCGAAGTCAGCCAGCCATCCGCCCACACAGAAAACACAGCAATACAGCGTGCATTAAGGGTGGCGTGAGGCCAGAATACAAACAAAAGCAACTTTTTCCATTTAATCATATTGCACACAACATCTGCATCGTCCCTGAATAATAAGTCTATAAGCCGTTGGTCTTTTCATGATTTATCTAAAGATTTCTGGGAACGTCTCAACAGTAAAGATTAAAAATCTTAAAATAAAACCACTCATAGGTATAAAGCAGTATTCTGTTGGAACTACACAGTCGCATTGTGTTTCTGCTTAACGTGTGTTGCCTGAGATGTAGTTGTTGTCTTGACCTCCTGCGTCTGATGGGGGTTTAATGAGCCACAGCCTGTCAGGTTGTTGAAGCCTGACTCGTCCTGCTGCAGACACACACTCTGACACCCTCTCTCTCTCTCCCTGCTGTTGGTGTTGACACTACAAACTGGCCCTGCACGCTCATCTTACCATGTTCATTAAAAACACATTGTCATCAAGGCTGGGGAGGAGCAAGGGCTACTGACTCTACGCAGTGATCTTATCATGTTAGATTTAATAGATTACTAAGAAATCATTTGTTTGCATTTAATATAATTTTGAATATGATGATCTTACCTGTATCGGACCATATCTGTATAAATCAGTTACTCCACATAGCTGAAAATTAAGCAAATACAGGAGTGGCATGAATTGCAATTCCTTGAATGGCAAGTTTTTAAAAACTGAAAGAGGAAGAAAGAACCAATCTACATGGACTTCCATGTTAAAACAAACTACACAGCAGAAATTTCATTTAGTCTCCATAGCTAATTTTCCACCTTTATGTCAACTGTAATGACTGATTTCTTGTGTGAAATCAGTGTGGAAGTCTTTTAAACCTGGATTATCTCTGATGACCACTAGTTGCACAAAGAAGTCTGCATGCATAGACTCTTATGGAAAATTGCCCTCAGCCCAGTAATCACTTTCCTAATGAGTTTGGCATAGTACGCTACGATGCTCATTTTGATGGATTTGATTGGCAAGTGACTACTATATGAGCATGCGCTGGCAAAATAGGACTTTACAAACCAATAGATGTTATCAATGCAACTTTGTCCATGTTTTAAATAGTCTGCAGTGCCACCTCAGCAACATCCAGGAAGCTTTTTCTTCAGTTTTAGTGTGTTAAATTCTAGCAGTTTACATGTATGCTGTTTAGCATTAATTAACAGATAGCAGTTGCCAAGCATTAACCAGTAACTTAGTATTCCACTTTCTGATTCACATATATTTATTTTTGGTTCCAAAAATCCAAGATGGCAATGGCCATAATGCTACAAAAATAGGCTTCAAAAGGAGAACATAACCCAAAAGGTGATATTGCCTTTAGCCTATTGCATGAAAACATGAATGAATTTTCTGAAATACTAATTAGATTTTGTGTCATATGAAATTTCCTTTGATCAAAATCGCAAAACGTGACTGCTTGAACTGATTATGAGATGAAAATGATGAGCTCTTAATCATCCTCTCATGCTGATTCAAAGCAAACCTAAAAATATGCAGCTATGCTAGAAGCAATGTGACTGTCTTTTAAGCTAAAGTCAGCCACATGTTCCCAATAAGCATGGCAACATGCTGAGAGATAACAGCTGTAGTTTCTACCTTGTTCTTGATCTTATCAACCATCTTATCAAATAAAGAGCAGTAAAAGGGATCCCAGCAGTTTTGCAAGGATTTGGGCCCAAACCATAAACACAGGACTAATTGAAATATTAAATTATTAAATATTAGTTTTAAGATGTCGACAAATAAAAAAGTGAATCACTAAAGTCTAAGGAGCTTGGAAAGAGAGTGACTGGACTTCATTAAGTTGCTTGAACGAAACTTAAAGAAGTCCAGCCGTTTTCTTTCCAAGCTCCTTAGACTACCATGAGCTGGATGACTGAGAACCTGCACAGGCATGTCAGACATGTATCACTAAAGTTGTAAGACTAATGAAGCTGATCCTGTGGAAACATAAATCTGTGTACTTAATGCCAAATCAATCAAGAGGTACACTATAAGGAAACATGAACCAAGTTACCTTCACGTTACACCTACTGGAGCTGCTTGAACATAGAAACCTATGTTATGAAGCACCCAGTGCGCAGTTTTTGTGCTGATGTTAATGTCAGAAGAAGTTTGGAATTCTATGACGTCAAAGCTCTGCAACTTCAAGACTCACGCTTCGACTTTGCAATAACACCACTTAGTAACTCATTGACTATCTATGAGGGAAGAAATTTCACAAATTGGTTGCAGCGGCGACATTCTTTAAAATAATCAGTGACAAATTTTTGTGAAGGCAGACTGTATGGCTAGGTGTTTGATTTTGATTTATACTTGATTTTATACATTTTATTTTTATACAATGGAACTAAAAATACCTGAATTAAAAGATAAAGAGGTGTGGTCCAAAGCTTTTGTCAATATAGTATCTTTCCACTATGAAACACATTAAATAGTGACATGGAAGACAGTAGGATTCATCCACTGGGGGCTGTAATTGCCTGTACATAATTTAATAGCAATTCATTACACAGTTATGAGCTTAATATGGACCAAAGTAATTGCCCCACTAGCACTGCTATAAGTAAAGCCATTCTGAGAGCATGAATTACATAGACTGAACAATATGCAGGGTCACAGATATCTAAGCCTATAAAAAGAATGCTCTATAGAGATTCCTGACCTTTAGGTCAGAAAAGAGCTGACCAATACATATCCTGTTTCACTGACTTCCTCTGCACCAGTGAGGATCTCTACAGTTTGCAACCTCTGCCTTTCAGTGTAATTTCAACCCCCACAGTGATCTGTCAGGGGCAAAACACACAACTCCTTGATTTAGTCTATTCTTAGTGCCCATTTTGTTCCTCATCATATCTGTTTATTCAGAAACTACAGTGCATGTGCTACAGGCTACGAGTCAGTGTATAACACAAACAGCTGTGCCTCACAGATTTCTGTATGAAAATGTCTTTTTGCCCTGAACTACATGAGCACTCATTATCCACAGAACATTTGTCGTTCTTAGCTAATTAACCACAATAGTTATTTTTCCAATAAAAGAAAGTGAAAGTGCACTTTAAGCCTCAACACAATATAATAACACCTTCTGAAACAGCAGTGCAAAAAGCTGCATTTATAGGTAACAAAATCCTTTACAGTGATTAGTCTAAAAGGCCATTTTACCCCTGGCAGTTCATAGTCATGATCAGAATATTTTTATTACACGACAAATTAACTTAGCGGTTATTTCAGGTTGGATCTCGAGGGTGTTAATTTATTAAAGTTACAGAGATGAGTTTTGCCACGGAGCTCAATAATTCAAAGTCAACTTGAAGCAACGAAGCAAGGACAAGAGGGAATAGCACTTGACATTGGACCGGACGATGTCTTGAAAGACCTTCAAGAAGAAACCCCCCCCCAGGTGTAAGCAAAACACATCAGTTAAGACGGGTGAATAATTGAATTGCTCGGTAAAAAGTGTCTCTGGTGAGGCCAGCAAAACAAGAACATCTTGTCGTGACAGATTTATCCAGCAGGGCGAAGCCAAGGTGCACAGACTTCCATTCAAAGCAGCACTTAAAACTGTTTTATTGACCATACAGCTGTTAGCAATGAATTTAACCTTCGTTTTGGCACCTTAACACCTATTCTCAAAGTCTGCCTGTATCGATAATAGAGGTCCAGCTTTATGGGGAAAGCAGCGACTGTCAGCTCTCGTGATTCTCCACATGTTCCTGATGTCTATCTAGATGCCGGCCCTCATCCCCATCAAAGCCGTCTCTCAGCTTGTAGATCACTCTCTGACATAATCAGCTTTGACAAAAGCAGAGTTTGTTCAACTTCTTCCAAAGATGAGAAACTTTTAACGCAATCAGCGTTTTGCCTCTGAGTTGTTGCTCTAATCAAACGCCGCTCTCCCCAGTTTAATCATCTCATTTTAAATCTTCACGTCATTAATTGTTGTCCTGCTGCTTCACGAAGCAGCAGAACTAGTATGTGCTCATAAAAGCTTCTTGGTTGCTTTGACTTGGTGGAGTCACGCTTGCTCTGCTGTCCACATTTTGTTGCAGCTCTAAATGGAGCCTCCGGTAATGAAATTAGCCTGGGCAATTAGCTCAGCTACGATGCTCTTTGAATTTATGTAAGCTTATTTTGTATTTCATGCATGCTCGCTGAAATGCAAGGCGACGAACAGTTGTCTTTCCTAAATGTAAATTCTGGTGGATATTGATGAACTGACTTTGTGTTTTGTCAGCTAGAATGTGACCAGCATGTCTAAGCGCTCCATTTGTTGGTCTCTCTGCAAATGCTGGCAATGAATAAACAGAACAAAACAACAAAACAATAAGAGAGGGTTTGTTTGTTTTTATACAACGCTGCATAAGCCAGTCAGCATGACTGTGCATTACAAAATAATTACTGACCAACAACACTATTGCTCCACATCAAACCTTTGAAACGGCTATAATAAATGTCCACTGACATTCATGACACTGCGTGACACTGAAGCAGAAACAGTGTTTTTACTATTGCTGATTAGATCATCCAGAGAAGGTACGGTAAACAGATGAAAAAGGAACAAAGTCAAATAATTTTTGATCCTTGTTTCATAAGTGTTAGGATTTCCTGCTAATTTATTTCTCATGACTTTAAATTGCATGAAGTGTTACATTAATTATTTTCATAATCATTTAATCTCCTGCTTATTTTTCCAAATATTGCATCAACTTCTAAATCTGTAAAATGTAAAAACAACAACAAAGGCCCAGCATGATGTCTTTAAAAGGCCTAAACCAAAAGACATTTCAGTCAGATGGCAGCTCTAGTTAGTGTTCAACATCAAAGCTCCAAGCTCAGCACTTCATAATACACTCACTGCCACTTTATTAGGTATACTTGTAGTATCAAATGAATGAATTAGCTAATAACAAGGCATCAACTGAGTGCACTTAGGCAGACCTAATAATGTTATGAAGTTCAAACTGCGCATCAGAGTGAGGAAGATTTAAAGGACTTAAAAGTGGTGTGGTCGTTGCCAGAGGGGCTGTTCTAGGTATTTCAGCAATTGCGGCTCTACTGGGATTTTTTCCACACATCAATTTCTGGGATTTTTAAAAAAGAGGAAATATCCAGTAAGCAGCAGTTCTGTGGGTGAAAATGCCTTGTTTATGTCAGAGGTTAGAGGACAATGGCCAGACTGCCTCAAGCTGATAGGCAACAGTAACCACTCAGTAAAACCAAGGTATGCAGAAGACATCGCTGAACACACGTCAAACTGTGAAGCAGATGGGCTAAAGGGGCATTAGACCACATCAGGTGCAACTCCTGCGAGCTACGAGGTGGAAACTAAGACTACAGTTCATATGGGCTCACAGAAAATTGTACAAAAAAAGATTGGGCAAATGTTGCCAGATCTGATCAGCCTCACTTTATGGTGTGACATTCAGATGATGGGGTAAAGATTTGTTATAAATAGCATAAAAGCATCCTGATTTCTATCAGTTTTTCAGGATTTTGGTTGTAGAATATTGTAGGAGATTATTTTTTGGCACACTCTGGGCCCTTAGTACCAGTTGAGCAACATTTAAATGCCACAGCCCACCTGACCTGAGTACTAATACTGGACATGTTCATCCCTTATGGAGAAAGTGCCTTCTGACAGCTGTGTCCAGTAGGATAACAAGACACGTGTCACAAATCTCAGATGATCTATAACTTATTTCTTGAACATGACAATGAGTCCCCTTTACTCAAATGGCGTCCACAGTCACCAGATCTCAATCCAATAGACCACCTTTGGGATGTGGTGAAACGGGAGATTACAGTATAATCATGGATGTGCAGCTGGCAACTGTGTGATGCTATCATGTCAATAAGAGCCAAAATCTCTGAGGAACGTTGCCAGCATTCCTCATCCTGGAGACTACACGTTAGAGAGTTAATTAGCAGGTTAAAAGGAAACGGTTATCAGAATGCAAAGAACACAGCCATGATTGTCCATGTGTTTTAGATTTATTTTTCTTTATATCTAAAGTATTTTAACTAAACGAGTGATTGAGACACATTGACTGATTCGTTCTGACGAGATAAAATAAGGTTACACTAAATGACAGACTTAAAAATATACACATTCTACTCAGAAGAAGAACAAAATTAACTCACCTAAGCTGCCGTCACATATGGGAGTGAAAAGAGTGAGTGCAGACCTTATATAATGTGAGCAGGTGAATTCAGTTGAGCAACAAAGGAACACGGGAGCCAATCAGTAGTGAGGAAACCAGGACAGGAAGTGAGGTAAGGGAGGTGAGGAGTGGATGAGTGAGGAAAAGAACAAATGAAGTAAGACTCTTTGCTACAGGTGGATTCTGGAGTCAAAACAGTAGCACTGACATGTTAAAGGAAGACGTGTAACATTTGTAGCTATGCATCACTACTCTATACAAAAGGGTGACAAATAAAACCCAATATAATGTGTGAGGTATGAGGTATTTGGCCTTCAAGCAGCACCAGAACAGCTTCAGAACTCCCTCGACTGATTCTTCAGGAGATGTAAATGAAAGTATTTGTGAATCATTCTTCCAAAAAATATTTCCTCATTGGTGTTTTGATGGTGGTGACGGAGGGACACATCAGTTCAAATTTTTCCACAGGTGTTCACTCGGGTTAAGATCTGGTGACAGCGAAGGCCATAGCATTGATTGATCCACATCATTTTCGTAATCATTAAGTCCCTCAGTGACCCCTTGTGCCTTTTTACGGATATATATTGATTTGTACTGGCCCTTCCACTAGACGTACATGTGAACCCAAACCATCCAAGTATTATTATACATCCCATTGCATAACAGAGCCAGATCCTCTCACTGTGGGTCAGGAGTTCAAGGTTTTCCTTGACCGAGTGACCCTACTCTGCATAGTTTCTGATTACCTTTCTCCTGATTGACTTATTGATTACTCACCTAATCATTTATGTTCTAAATGAAAAGAGTTTGGTCTGTTGAGCCCACCAAAAAAGCTATTTGTTGTTTAATTGACATTTTGATTGGAGTTTAATTTTTGTTGTAAAATAATTCATTCATTCCATCCATAGGGGCAGCAGTTTTAGCAGAGATCCCTAGATCTCCCTCTCCCTGGCCATCTCCTTTAGCTCTTGTAGGGGGACGCAAGGCATTCCCAAATTAACCAGGAGGTGTAATCTGTCCAGCACGTCCTGAATCTGCCCTGTCACCTTGTTCCTTTAATGCCTTACCTAGGGAAGTCAAGGAGGCATCTTAGCCAGATGGCTGGACCACCTCAACTAGCTCCTTTTGATGTGGTAGAAGTGCAGCTCATAATCAATAAATTGATTATCATTATTAATTTTTTAGCTCAGTCTTTATGAACTAACTCACATTGTTTAAAGCATCATTCCAGGGTTACACCTAACTATTAATGATTGGTTTGTTTGGACTTATCAATAAGTCTTTTTGTCCTAAACTAGCCTCATTGTGACAAAGTCCATAATGACTTCCTAAATCACACAAGGTAAAGAAATTGAACAAAACCAGAGAATATTTTAGTCTTTAAAATAACTGCTGATAAATTAAATCCATTTATTTCTAACATTTCTGACATTAATTCTGAAAAGAGCCCAGAATGCATCTTGAAACATTTATCTAGGAAGTTCAGAGAAAAAAGGGTATTTAGTGAAAAATTAGGTACCAGTGAAGAAAAGAAAACCTTCAGCTGAACCCATCCCACACACTGAGCACTATAAGCTCATCTGTTCCCTCTAACCTGTGGTGAGGCACACTGCTCTTAATCTTGCAGCATCCTCCCAGGAGGTGTTGGAGGTCAGCCAAGTAAAGCATCTTAAATAACCAGTGACCTTAAATTCATGAGACTGGTGGAGTGGCAGACAGATGGAAAATGCACAGGAAAATTCTCCCAGCTCCGACTTTGTCGCCTTATCGCTTACCCATGCCCTGACCTCTCGCTCCGAACATTTACACCAAACTGCACAAGCAACACCGGGTGTACTAAACCTCCCTGATGCTCACTCTCTCTCAAATCTAGGGCATGGGAGTGCTCAACATAAAACAAACAGCAGTGGCAGATTTATAAATATAAGATTAAATGCTTGTGGGTTCAAAATGCCATGCACAGTGGCATACACATGCACTAAAGCATTTTCCACTCTTACACAATCAATATAAACTTAACACAATGAAGAGCTGATAAGAATAGAAGGAATGAAAAAAAAATTTTCTCTGCACGGCATCAACAAATCCAAAAATGAGTTCATGTTTTTATTGAACTATTACTAAGCTGCTTGGGTGTTGACGACAAAAGGGGATTTAGTGCGAGATCCAAAAATTGTTGAGCTTTGGAGCAACACCCAGATAAACACACAAACACAAACACACACACCTGAAAGGATAACACCAGCTCAATGATGCTCGCCTTGGGCAAACTGTATATTTAGAGTCACGGGATCAAGGTCAAGGCAGGAGGCACGTTAGTGGGTCACTTTATGTTGTGCAGACTCTCGGCTCCTCTGAGGACCAGCTCTGTGACAACAGGTCCCCTTTTACGCAAAAGTGGTGCACCCCTCGCTGCGATCCCAGATTAGCTCTCATCAGGAAGACGGAGCAGTTTAATTAAACACAGCAGATCAGCTCCTCAACAGTGATGATGGATAAGAGAGACCAAAAGGGAAAAGCAGAAAGAAATTAGGAAAATTCAAAGCGGATGGAAAAAATAAAAAAGGGGGAATCAGTGGAAGCCTGGAAGGAAACAGAATCCAAACAGAGAAGGGTGCGGTAACCTTATGAAAGAATGGCTGAAATCATAATAACAAAATGAATAATTCAAAAGGAAATGGGAGGGAAGGTTCAGTTCACTATAATGAGCATTTTTGTGAGGTCGCAGTTTGGTAACCTAAGCAGGCCCTCAAGTATATGTGTCTGTGTGTGCCTTCAGTTGTGTGTGTGGAAGAGAGATACTGCTGATTCAGTAGGGATGGGTGAAGGTGACCCTCGCGCTTGCTCCTGCTGCCAGTCTCACCACCTGATATTGATCCCAGTTGTCCAACTCAGATCTGACTCAAGGATACAAGGATTCATTGCCTTCTTGACATTTCAAATATGGAACTGTGTAAATTGTAACTCCACACACTAGCATTGATTAGTTATTGATTTTCTACCTAAGTCAGAGTAAACCACTTAAAGGCAGCTTCGCCGATCCAAACTGAATTTCAGTGTGTGTGCAGGTATGGCCACGAGAGGTAGTTCCAGCATGGGCATGCTTTTGTTGTTGTTGAAATTTCATATCAGACTGCACACAAACTGCCGAGAACTAAGAATAGAGCAAGCTACAACTGTAGAATTCAAAAGCAGTGGCTGGGAGCAAAGGTTTGGACCACAGATGGGAGAATGTGCCTGCGTAGCCCTGCCCTGTCAAGGGTAAACTGCCTTGAAACACACACACACATACTTTGTTTTCACCACACCTTAAAACAGATGCATGAATATTCATGATGCCGAAGGACACAGGAGGTACATAATTAGACAATCACCAACTCCCAGATGACATGCATTACTACGACAGAGGAGAAATGCACCTCACTTCATCCTCCCCTCTTATTAGCGGTGAAAGGGGAGTTGACATGCATTTCCACTTACTGGTGGTTAAAACTTGAGCTGGATAACTGGAAACAAAAGGGGGACAAATGCAGAATAAAAGGCTCTCCTTATTTATGTGCAAAACAGGTGCTGGATGCATAGGTGAAGCTAAGGCAAAACAAACAGTGTGAGTACCAGAGCAGAAGGAGCTCTCAGTGTGTGGACTACCTAACACACCATGTATGTTGCTCTACTAACAAATTAAAGATTTATATTAACAGCATAATCTTGACTGCTTTCTAAACCCAGGGCAATGCACGCTATTAACTCAGGGTTACACATCCATCAATTTAATACAAGATGCCTTTATCGAACCAGGACACACCCTAAACGAACTGCAACAAAGACACTCACACACGCAAGCATGTACAGAGAGCTGCCAGGCACTTGTTCACATGCATGCACACACCTGGCTGTGAACTATAGAGTGCATTTTGCAAGTCAGTCTATTTCTGAGGGCAAAATGGGTGCAGGTGCATCGAGCATTTCATTAAGACCATTTCTGGAGCAGGGGATTGAAAAGTGGAGAGAAAAAACACACACGGGCGAATGGATTTATGAAACGGGGCTCAACAAACTTTCGAAAGCCATTCAAGGGTTCATGTGCACACATATACACACAGATACACACACAACCAAGCATGCGCACGTGATTAACAGCTGCTACATCTGTTAAAACTGACATTGTTATCCAAAAGATCTGCCACCCTAATCACAAACCCACATTCTTCACACTCTCTCTCACACACACGCAGGCTGACTAGTTTACATGCATACACACACTCTCTCTCTCTCTCCTCTCAGTCCACCCTCTACCTCCCCCCTCATCTCACCTCACACACACTTGGCTTACACACAACAAATTCTCAGATTTCCCATATTTAGGGAAATACTAACCTGCCTTGCCGCTGACACACACACATCCTCTTCAAGCAGTTCAGCCTTTCAAAGAGGATCCGTTTGAACGCGTCTATATACATTGACCCGACTGAGGTTAAATGACAAGCCAGTATACTTAATTAAAATGAGTTGCTTTGTTAAAAAGCAACGGCAGTAACAGTAGCAGCAGCAGTCCGGTGTATAATATATTTTTTAAAAAGGTGTGGGAATGCAGTGATGTGTAGATGCTGCCACTGTATCCCAGACAAAGTCAGATACGATGTGCGCGGCTGACGGGATATATTTGGACACTAGTGATGCTCTGAGAGCTGTGCTGATCTTAGAGAGAGAGAGAGGGAGAGAGGGGAGAGGAGAGAGAGGGAAAATAACACACACACACACACTGTCGGCCAAATGTGACAGCGGCCGCTCATAATTTGTAACAGCTGCTGCACTGCTGTGGGCAAACCAGCGTGGAGGATGGATGAAAGACGTGGTTACAAATGTTTAACTTGTGCAATAAGTGTCAATAATAATGGCTAGACTTACCTCCATGTCCGCCTTACTCGCTTCAAATCCTCCCTTCCTTGTTTGCGAGATGGTCCAGGTTAATTGTTTACGGATGCATAGTTATTTGATCGATGCAACTGCAGCAGCTAACAAAAAGACCAACATCGGTACTATCGATTTGACCGGGTAGAGGTGTCATTGAACTGCAGGCGCGGTGCTCCCGGGGCGTAAGTGAGAAAGACAAAATTAGATTAGGCTTTACTGTCCGGTTGAAAGTGCGGGTATAGGCTGCAGCTGGTGCAACTAAAATGGACTTTTGCAGCGATAGAAACAGTGAAAGCATAAATGGCAAGTGAGAAGGTTATCTTGAGAAGTTAAGGAGCACGGAGGGGAGGGAATAAAAGAGTTAAAAGTACCGCCCCTGTTAGGTCTCTTTGTACCTGCAGCAGCAGCAGCAGTAGCAGCATCACTTTTCGCTTACGAGTTAAAGGCGTGAAAGCAAGATTTAAACAGGAGACTTTCTAAGCCACAATTGCGCTGCAGGTTATTTAATCCAGCGCTGGCAAGCGTGGTTTCGTAATAAAACCATAAATGTGAGGTTAGTGAAGGTGACAATCTAGGTTGTCCTTCAGGGATGTTGCAAGTATGTTTTGGGACGTATGGGAGCCCGGATACACCGCTGGCTACTGCTTTTCGAAACACGAATGAAAACTGATTTCAAATGCTTGTAAAATTATGAAAATAATGCAGAAATAGTCTTATAAACTTTACAGTTTCAAGAATACCGACTGGAAATATTATATGTTCTTAAAATTTACCTAAATATTCCCCCAATATTTCAAATTAGAATGACTACTCGGTCCTTATTGTTTTTTAATTAAACGCAAACAATTTCACGGCACTGAGCATTATCAGGGACACGTGTTATTATAATATATTTTTCATCTGTAAATATGAGAACTATATTCGTGAACTGTGAACATTTGCTTCCTGTCTAATTTGTTCCCTCTTCCCTGTGGATTTTGAAAATCACAAAACAGGGACAGCATCGCCGTCAAAACTACTCTGTACCTTTAATTATGTCGCATGACGGAAGATGTAGTAATCTTCAACTGGCTAGAAAACGTTCTTGTGCCGGAAATAAACTACAACTACCACAAGTCTTTCCGCGTACGTCATTTTTTTCTTTTTCACAAACAACAATGGCGTCGCACGGAGCAGATGCGGGTTCCTCCAAGCCCATAGCGTCTGCGGAGGAGCAGCAGGGAGAGAGAAAACCAGCGGCCGTGTCGTTTGGTTTCACCAAAACAGCCAGTAAATTTAAACCGTTGACGAGCGACGCTCAGGCCAAGAAAGATGACAGAGATTACCTGACAGGAATTCATGGAAATGAGCTGCAAAGGTCGGCTTTTTCTGCTAATGCTAACATAACGTTTCGGTGTCATTTACCGGTTACGTTTCTCATCTTAGCTAGTCATTGTAATTACTGTGCTTTTTGACAATGAATAACTATGTATAATTGTTATATGGACACAGTTAGCAACGCAAAGTGTTATTTTGAAACGGCCCCGCCTGACAGCGCTCTAATTTTGTATTTTGGTGCAGTTCAAAGCCAAGTGAGAAACCCAAGGAGCTCATCATCCCTCTGATCCAGAAGAACCGCTGGCACAAGCCGGACCAAGTGGGCCAGAACTCAGAAAATGGAGGCAAAATAGAAAACACAGCCCAAGACAATGACTCTGTGGAGTCTCAAGCTGTTAAGGAGCTCATTGAAGGTTTGTGTATGTGTAGGAAGCAGGGCTGCGAGTACCATTAGATAACACAAATCGCCTAAAACTTCTCTTTACGTTCATAGATTCGCGGAGGCAGCTTGATCTGTGGCAAAATGGCCCTAAGTCAGAAAACATAAACCTCTCCATCCCCCTGTTAATGCAAAACAAAGTGCCAGAAGGCTTTGAGGATGGAGACCAAGTAAAGGTGGACCTGAGGCCTGAATCTGTAAGTATGGAGAGCAACATAAGGACATAAATTCTATTCTATTTGCTGTGCAGTTCAGTCTTATCTTGTCCATATACACTGCTGAAGGGTATAATATTAATTTTATTTTTATACAAAGTTTAGAAGTGTAGTCAAGAAGCTGCACTATGTCTTGTCTATGTGAGGGTGGTGCAGGACATGGATGAGAACCGTGAGATAGTGGTGAGGTGTGCTTGTGATGGTGATGGGCAGGATGACGGGTAACGTCAGGCAGGAATGAAAGTCAGTACAACATACAATACAACTTTATTTATAGAGCACATTTAAAACCCAACGGTATACCAAAGTGCTTCACATAAAAGACAGAAAATAAGACATAAATATTATAAATATTAAATATTAGTAAATATTATAGGACCTTAACAAAGTTCCAAGTACTCTAATAGGTCAGTGTCACTAATACACAGGAATAGCATAAAATGTATATCAAGTAAAACAAGTTAAAAGCACACGTATAAAAGGTAAAATAGAGTAAGCCTAGGGATCAGATACAGGCATTAACGAGCAGGAAAGGCAAGGTTCGACGAGATCTTGGCTGCACGAGGAGTAACTGAGTAGATGATCTTAGTGCTCGAGTGGGAATTTACGATCTAAGGAGTTCAATAAGGTAGCTCAGGGCTGTGCTGTTGATAATTTTAAAGGTAAGCAGCAGTATTTCAAATTGGATGTGGTATTTAATGGGTAGCCAGTGCAGGTCAACTACAACAGAGGTAACAGAGGCAAACCTCCCAGTTCCGGTCAGAAGGCGTGCCGCCGCATTTTGGACAGTTTGCAGTCAACGAAGAAGGTCAGAATGAAGACTGAAATAAAGGGAGTTGCAGTAATCCAGCCTAGAGGTCACAAAGGCGTGAACAAGACCGAATACAAGTGTGTCAATGAGAGGGGACAAGTGTAACAGTGATGCTGTAAGAAGTAGAGGTAGTAAAGGTAAAGGAGTTAACTACCTGGGGTCACCATCTAAAGCAAGGGACAGTGCACAAGAGAGGTGAGGGAGAAAGTATAGACATGGTGGAGATGGGTGTCAGGGGTCATTTCTGACAGAAGCATAGCAGCAAGAGTAGAAGTTTACAAGATGGTAGTGCGACCTGCTATCAGGTATGGTTTGGAGATGTTAGTACTGACAAAAAGACAGGAAGCAGAGCTGGAGATGTTAAGCGTTTCATTGTAAGGGGCCAGAATGAAGAAGATTAGAAATTAGTATATCAGAGGGAGAGCTCAGGTTGACCGCTTTGGAGACAAAGTTAAAAATAGGTTGGGATGGCTGAATTTTAATTAAGGAGCTGCCATACAGGAGGTGAAGAGGAAGACCACGTTCATGGATGTACTGAAGGAGGAGATGTAAAGAATAGAATAGAATAGCCCTTTATTGTCATTGTATATGTACAAAGAAATTGTGGGCGCGCCACTCCAACTGCTGGAATAAAATGTAAATACAAGACAGCAGGAATAATGGCAAACAAGAGAAATGTATACAATCAAGAGGAATATATACAAAAACAATAGAAAGGCACACACTAGAGAACAAGAATAAGGGTTTGTGTGACGGAAGAGGATGCCAGAGAAAAGGGTGAATGAAGTCCAATGAACTACTTTTTTAGACATGCCTGTTTTTATTCATATCCAGCTGTTTCTACTACAGCTGAACTGTACTGACTAAGAAACGTGAAAATTCCAGAGTGATTTGGGCAGCACAATGGTTTCCTCACACCAAGGGGTCCTGGGTCTGAACCTGACAATTAACTGGGATTGTATGGACTTTGCATGTTCTCTGTGTTCTTGGTTATTTTAGCTACTTTTCAAAGATGTGTGTAAGCTTAGTTGAGGTTATGTTCAGGATGTTTCCCACCTCTCAGCCTATGACAGTTAAGAAAATAAATGATGAAATAAGTAAATGTGTAGAAATATGGAATAGAATTATTTGTTTTGATGATAATTTTCTAGAAATCACTTTTTTTGCAATATATTTAAACAAATTTTTATATTTAGAAAAAATGGTGAAAATGGAATTAATGCAAATAAATAAAAAAAATACATAAATAAATAACATGCAGTATGGAATTTAAAAAAAAAACCCATCAAAATGAACATTCAGTTCTGTAGCCACACAGTATATTTGGAACTACAAAGAACTAATACCTGATTGTGACAGCATTAAAGGGGTTGAACATGAAAAACCTGATGATATATCCTAAAAGACAGCTTCTTATTAGATGTTGAATTTCAGTCTTTGCTCAGGGAAAAGTCTGAAATGAAAGGATACCATGGAAATGACAATTTAAGGAACTGATACATAACTCTTGTATTAAATTTAAAGTAGGTGTAAAAAACAAAACAAAAACAAACAACTTTAGTTGTCTCAAAAGTTAAAAATTTGACTCTAATATGACAATTAACTGGAACAATATTGCACTTACAAAATGAATTCTGTTGTTTGTTTTGGGATATAGCCCATGCATGTTGAAAATTATATACATAAATTGTCTTAAATTAGTCAAATTGGTCCTGATAACATACCTGTGGAAATTTTGGTCCCCACTTAGATTTCTGTATGGACATGAGTCCATATCCTATTATATCCACATCCTATTATATCTCAACAGTGTTGAGATATAATAGGCATATTCAAATACCTATTATATTGCCCTTACAGTTAACCCTGCATTGTTTTAAAACAACAAAAACAAAAAAAAGTAAAGCAAAACTAACACTGAAACCAATAAAAACATAAAGATTTTTAAACATTTTTAAAATAAACTTAATTTAAAACAAAAAAATGTTGAATGAAATGCTAAAAAAAAAAGGGAAACTATTATGACTGTATCAAATGTGTATAATCTACAATAGAATCTATTAGAAAGCAGTGAGCAAATAAAAAAAGCCCGACAGTGCAAACTGTCTGGTAGACTGGCTGCTTTGACTCAGACTGAAATTTGAGTGTGGGAAAGTGCTGACTCTGGACTGGGAGACACCCCTGCATACATACACAGCGACACACACTTTGTCATTACAGTAAGACTTTGATAGCAGGCGAGCATCAGTCTCCCAGAGACATAAAGGCAACCAATTGGGTCTCTCTCTGTTTCTTTTCATGTAAAGGCCTCACATGTCTTCTCACTGTCATCCCATATCTGCTCTGTCACTGTGGATGTGACTAGCAAAACACGAGAGTCAGGGAAAATTTGCTCACGGTGCCCCTGAGCTCATTTTCATGCAGCATCCTCTGCGAGGGCTCCCAGCCCCCTTTAGAGGAAGACCTTCAGTGGAGAGAGATGAGCAGGGCTACTGCTGCTGTAGCTGCGGCCTGTTGACTCTGAGTCAGCCGGGACCGAGTCTGACAGCCTGTGGCCAAAAGGCTGAGTAAGACCGGCATGACAAGCTGTTTCTCTCTGTCAGCTGCAACAAACTTTTTTTTTTTTGTGCTTTATACGTCAAAGATTACATAAGCACCTTGTTTAGCCTGTTGGGAATTTTTAATGCAGATGTCTGAATTTTTGAATGTAATATGCTTTAATTTCCAAAATAATTTTGCAGTATTTATTTGTCAGTCAACAGAGGCAGATTATGAGCGTGTTCCTGTTGAGGCTTATGGACTTGCAATGCTTAAAGGGATGGGTTGGAAGAAGGAGGAAGGCATTGGACGTACCTTTAAACAGTAAGTAACAAATTGATAGTTCTGCTACACTGACGTTTTAACACAGTGGTGTTCAAATGTATACTGAAACAGCAAGTCAACTGGCAAACAATTAATTGGCAGCTGTTATAATTGCTGTATAACTGATTAATTCCTGTGGATTTTCTTATTAACCTACAACAGTGGCACAGACTATAAAACTAAAAATAACTAGTAACTGTGCATTATTCTTCACCTACATAAAAGTAAAGCATTTAAATCTTTAGCCTGTTTTACAACCTGAACATGTCTATTCATGTCTATTGATTTATTCCTGTGCCTGCCTAACTGCTATAGAGATGTGAAGCCAATTGAGCACCAGCTGCGTCCGAAAGGATTGGGTCTTGGAGCAGATCGTTCGGCAGTAAAGGACCTGGAGCCCAGCAAACATCAGCGTCCCCCAAAGCCAGGCGAGGAGCGGGGAAAGGAGGAGGAGCTAGTGATGGGTCCCGGGGGTTGTGTGCTGGTACAGTCGGGGCCACATAAAGATCTCTATGGCAAGGTAGAGTTGATCTAGAATCTGTGTGGAACAAAGTCAGCATTTCCCACACAAGGACTGTATTAGACATGCTAGCCAAGTATATTCAGTGACTCATTTGGGTATTTTTATTTATTTATTTTAACTATACAAGTGTATGATTCTCACAATTATTTTGCAAGTTCAGTCTGCTAACAAGTCCGCCCCCTACACCCTTTCACTCCATAGCAAATGTAAGAGATTCTAATTAGGGGTAGAGTAGAAATACAACAGCAACCTTTGAGTCTTCCTCACCTTCCTGCACCGGAGACAGGGACTTGTAACGAATATCTTTGGCAATTTATTCTGCTGTCAGATTATTGAGATCTTCTTCACCTGTTATAACAGGTACCTATTTTATTTCATTTTCTGAAATCCCACACTCTGTCTTCTTTTTCATTACCGCCATATTTGTATTTTATCATATGAAGAAAAATAAATAAATAATTATGAGACATTTCACAAAACCATGTATAAATCATGGGTTGTATTTATGAAATGATCTCATGTAACTCATTTTTGTGCGGTTATAGTAAGATGGTATTTCTGCAGACTCACTGAGGAGGGCTGCGCAACACATTTCGATTAAAGGCTAGTCAGTTTGGAACTGCTTGTCATGTAGTGTGCACCCTAATACAGATGCACAGACAGTGTCAGCGTGTAGGGGCTGGAGTGGAGTTGAGCGCTTGATGTTTGAAAACTGGTTCACTTGTTAGTCATGTGTGCCGTGGTTGAAAGGACTCTAGTTTCACCATCTTGGACTAGAGTAGTGATATAGTCCTTGTTCAGCTCTGTCGATCTGCTGCAAGCTGGAGCAGAAGCCCCCACCAAACCAGAACCAGCAGCAGATGGAGAACTGGTTCATGCTTCGGTACACAGAGCAGAACAAGGACTATCGTTCCCATCTGCAGTCAAGGCGTGGAGCTGGAGTCTGTCCAGTGGCCACTCACTGTGGGAGGCAGCTGTTTATATTGTTCAGTTATTTGTTATAAAGTTCTTGGCTATCACACACAGGTGCATACATGTACAGGCGTGCAGACACTTAGACATACACCAGGTTCTAATGTTAAAGAAATGTAACTGAAGTTAGCCATTTGTTTTGTACTACCCACTTCTGACTATGTGTTTTTCTTTGCCTGAGGTAGATAGAAGGTGTTGATCCAGACAATGCTCGAGTCATGGTGAAGTTGGCTATTGGCAGCAAGGTTGTGACGATTAGTCAATACGCCATTAAACTGGTGGAGCGCAAGGAATATGAGAAATACAGCAAAGATCTCAGTGAGTAACTCTGACTTTTAAAAAAGTGACCTTTATTTTTTTCCTGCATAACGAATTAGAAGAAATCTCACTTAAAATATGGTGACATTTCATTAAATACCAAAATTCTGTTTTGTAAAAGACTTGTATTGCTATTGTAGGTACATATAATACAGATTTATTTTTTAATTAAATATCTAAGGGATCCTGCTGTTATGCAGTGTTCTGGGAATCAGACTTATCCTTTTCAGTGACATTTCACTGAACAGAGATTTAGCCACAGCCTGTATTTACGTTAGCCAGCAGTGTTTTTCCTAGAATGAAAAGGCCATGAAGAATAACTCTTTCAGTACTGTTGTCTGTGTTTGCAAAAAACATTTTTTTTAATGCCATCTAATACTGCTTTTCCCCCAACAATTAGGTCGCCTCAGTAAAGCCCACAAAGACAAGGAAAGGGAGAAAGAGAAGGGAAAGGATCAAGAGAGAGAGCGTCAGAGGCGGGAGGAGAACGAGAGGAGTAGTAACGGCGACAAAGTAAAACACAAGTCCTCAGAAAGAGATCGAGAAAAAGACGAGAAGAAGAGGAAACACAGAGAATCAAGTCAAGACAGGTACATTTTCACTAAGAGATGTAATATTTCAATAATGAGCATTTTAAAGTGAATTATCTGATGGTTTTTTACTTTATCATTTTAACAGCATGTTCTCTGCTTACATGTGTTCATCTTCTGTTTGTTTCGTAGAGATAAGCCTCCAGTGAAAGAAGCAAGGCGACCACCAGCTCCCCCGTCCTGGCTCCAGAGAGACCTAAAAGTTCGCTTTATAGACAAAGCGTTCAAAGGGGGCAGGTACTACAATTCAAAGGTACTCCAGCTTTATTACACCTTTCTATGTCAGTTATTAACAGCTTTGAATTAACAGATTTTAATGTGTTGAAGCTACAGGCAGATAAAAAAAATTAAAGGAAAGGGCAAGCTGATAGGGAATTACATACCACCACAGCTTTATTGTGCCTTCATTAGATTTTGATGGGGTTTTTAACTTTTCTGACAATAGCAGGCTTATACGGTATAACGAACTAAACAATTCCTAAATAACATCAGAAATACAAATTTATTGAAATAATTATTCATTTCATGAATGTACTACAGCCCGCACGTCTCACTGTTGCAGTCTATGTGGCACTGCATTCCTGATTTCTCCATTCTCCCTGTTATTGGAATTCACAAATAAGAAAGGAGGAAAATAAAACATTGTGTTAGCCTTGCGACAGACTGGCGACCTGTCCAGGCAGCACCCTGCCTCTCGCCGTAAGACAGCTGGGATAGGCTCCAGCCCCCCCGCGACCCTGAAAAGGATAAACGGCACAGAATGGATGGATGGAAAATAAAACAAACACCATCTTGTGACGTGAACTTAGTTGGGAAGTAATTTAATCTAGAAAACTGGGCTGGGGACAATACGACACACTTTGTCGAACTAAGTGGTCTCTGTTTTGTTAGGTTGCTCACCTGCATCAATAAGGTGGAGTTTCAGGACTTGCTCCATTTACTACTTGAAGTTGTCATTGTTCACAGCTCACTGAGCTCAGTTGCCACTGCTGGTAGAGACTGCCCTCTGGTGGTGTTTCTGGTTTCTGGGCAGCATGCCATGATAGATAGCTTTGTAGAAATAGATGGTCTAGTTTTGGGTTTTTTTTTTCTGTGACAGTATTGAATGGATGAGTTCCTGCCCCAAGTGGAGGAGTTCAAGTATCTCGGGGTCTTGTTCGCGAGTGATGGGAGAAGGGAGCCGGAGATCGACAGACGGATTGGGGCTGCAGCTGCAGTAATGCGGACGCTGCACCGGTCCGTCGTGGTGAAGAGGGAGCTGAGTGTAAAAGCGAAGCTCTCAATTTACCGGTCGATCTACGTCCCTACCCTCACCTATGGCCACGAGCTGTGGGTAGTGACCGAAAGAACGAGATCGCGGATACAAGCGGCAGAAATGAGCTTCCTCCGAAGGGTGGCTGGCCTCTCCCTTAGAGATAGGGTGAGAAGTTCGGCCATCCGGGAGGGGCTCAGAGTAGAGCAGCTGCTGCTCCACATCGAAAGGAGCCAGCTGAGGTGGTTCGGGCATCTGACAAGGATGCCCCCTGGGCGCCTCCTGGGTGAGGTGTTCCAGGCATGTCCCACCGGGAGGAGGCCCCGGGGCAGACCCAGGACACGCTGGAGAGATTATATCTCTCGGCTGGCCTGGGAACGCCTTGGTATTCCCCCGGATAAGCTGGAGGAGGTGGCTGGGGAGAGGGAGGTCTGGGCCTCTTTGCTTAGGCTGCTGCCCCCGCGACCCGGCCCCGGACAAAGCGGATGAGGATGGATGGATGGATGGACAGTATTGAAAATCCTGCTGTCAGAATTTCTAAATACCCTACAGTTCAGCTCAAGCCTACTTTGCACTGACTCTCTAAGTCTTTGAAATTCTACCGAGGCCATAAATCATTCTTGTGAAAAGAAATTCTCCCATTTGATGCTTTGATGATGGTTTTAGAGAGTACTAATATGACATGAGTAGTTGGTTTAAGATTTGGTGACACATCGAAGTGTGGCTACTTGTTTACCAGTGATGGGGCCATTATCATCCAGGAAGAGCCCACTCCCACTGCGATAGAAATGTTAATCCCCCAGAACAACTTTGCATTAAGTGCAGTAACCCCAACAGGAACAGAAAAATAGCCCTCACAGCATAAACAAGCTGGATATACCCTCATTGTTAGGTTAGGGACTCAGGATTTTCCTTTAACTTGTTAGCGGTGTGCCAGTTTGCATTAGAGATGGCTTTATTAGATGTGAAAATAAAGGACTAGAAAGCCCTTTTTAATTGCCTTTTTTAGTTTCACACTCTATATAGAAAACTTTTAATCCTAAGCAGCTGAAATAGACGAATCACTGCTTTGTTATCATCATGTAGCATGTCAGAAACTACTTTATCTTTCAAGTGTGTTCACTTTTTTGAGAGTCAGACATTAGTTGTAGTTAGTTTTAAACCAAAGTATCGGCATTCACAGAAAAGCCACAGAATGTTGCTGTGATAATTTCAAACTTCAGTTTCCGTCAGAGCTCTTAAAATAAGTCTCGTTTTTGTGCAGATGCAAGTGGAGGATGTCCTGACGCCGTCTACCTGTGTGTGCCGAACTGAAGAGGGAAGACTGTTAGACGGTGAGTTATTAGTGTGATCTCGGGCTTGCTCGGTGTTATTTTTCTCAGTCTGTGGCGTTCGTGTTTTCTGTTGCCTAATTGGAGCTTGTCAGGAAATGTGTAAAATGTGTGCTGTCACTGTCTCTGTTGAATTCCTTATTCATCTAACAAGTTAAGGTGTTTTTAGCTGCTCATAAGTTGCATGAAAAAAATTAATCACTGTTATTGTGAGGTGTTTAAGGAATAGACAGATGTGACTTTTTTTGTTAGAATTTGAAGGAAATGTATGGCTTTATTTGTTTTTGAAGGTTTGTTAAATCTTTTTTTCCATTTCTTTGCACATAATGATGAATAAGTTATAATTGTTGACCAGTAGATTAACTTGTAATGCTCATTTTCTTTTCCCTCAGGTTAAGTTTCCCAGGTCTGCACCTTTGCATATTTAAATATAAAGGTGTATAGGTCCTCGCAGCTAACTTTCAACAATGCAAAGCAAATATGGATTTTTAAAAAATGGTTGAACTATCCCTTTTGGCACGACTGAATCTCCAGAATAACCAGTCTTCTATACTGTTTACAGTTAGTTAATTTGAGAGATATGTACAGTTTTAATCTGTTAGGATTATACTCAGATCTCTTCTGTCATGATAAGTTTTGTTTCTGTGTTTTGTTTAAAATGAACTTCATATTGTCCTGGCTGCAGTTGTGCTTTTTAACAGCTAACTTTACACAATGCTATCATGTCAAATCAGTCACTTTAAAATCATGTCAGCATAAAAGTGTTCAGAATCTTTAGGCGCAGGACAAGAATCTGTTTGCAGATTACTTACAGGTAAATGGTCCTGTTGAAGAGCAAGGGGAGGGATTACTGATTATTGTTATTGCCAAAATATAACCTTGAGTTAGAATAATATTTTTACATTTTATTTGTTCTTTAAAATGTATTTGTTGCAAAAATAATAACATGACTTCTTACCACGGATATCTGCTGGCTATGGTGGAAGCATTGGTTATTGTTCTGAGAGGTCGGTCTGCTGATTTAAATCTGGCAACCAGACTTCCCAGATTGGGGATTAATTTGATTCTTTTTCCTTATTGGTTATTAGCAAACATACAGTGGCTTGCAAAAGTATTTGGCCCCCTTGAAATTTCCCACATTTTGTCACATTACAGCCACAAACATGAACCAACTTCATTGGAATTCCACGTGAAAGACCAATACAAAGTGGTGTACACGTGAGAAGTGGAACCGAAATCATACATGATCCCAAACATTTGTTACAAATAAATAACTGCAAAGTGGGGTGTGCGTAATTATTCAACCCCTTTGGTCTGAGTGCAGTCAGTTGCCCATAGACATTGCCTGATGAGTGCTAATGACTAAATAGAGTGCACCTGTGTGTAATCTAATGTCAGTACAAATACAGCTGCTCTGTGACGGCCTCAGAGGTTGTCTAAGAGAATATTGGGAGCAACAACACCACGAAGTCCAAAGAACACACCAGACAGGTCAGCATCCCACGGAGCACTGTTCAAGCGATCATTCAGAAATGGAAGGAGTATGGCACAACTGTAAACCTACCAAGACAAGGCCGTCCACCTAAACTCACAGGCCGAACAAGGAGTGCACTGATCAGAAATGCAGCCGAGAGGCCCATGGTGACTCTGGACGAGCTGCAGAGATCTACAGCTCAGGTGGGGGAATCTGTCCATAGGACAACTATTAGTCGTGCACTGCACAAAATTGGCCTTTATGGAAGAGTGGCAAGAAGAAAGCCATTGTTAACAAAAAAACCACAAGAAGTCCTGTTTGCAGTTTGCACCAAGCCATGTGGGGGACACGGCAAACATGTGGAAGAAGGTGCTCTGGTCAGATGAGACCAAAATGGAACTTTTTGGCCAAAATGCAAAACGCTATGTGTGGCGGAAAACTAACACTGCACATCACTCTGAACACACCATCACCACTGTCAAATATGGTGGTGGCAGCATCATGCTCTGGGGGTGCTTCTCTTCAGCAGGGACAGGGAAGCTGGTCAGAGTTGATGGGAGGATGGATGGAGCCAAATACAGGGCAATCTTGGAAGAAAACCTCTTGGAGTCTGCAAAATACTTGAGACTAGGGCGGAGGTTCACCTTCCAGCAGGACAACGACCCTAAACATAAAGCCAGGGCAACAATGGAATGGTTTAAAACAAAACGTATCCATGTGTTAGAATGGCCCAGTCAAAGTCCAGATCTAAATCCAATCGAGAATCTGTGGCAAGATCTGAAAACTGCTGTTCACAAACGCTGTCCATCTAATCTGACTGAGCTGGAGCTGTTTTGCAAAGAATGGGCAAGGATTTCAGTCTGTAGATGTGCAAAGCTGGTAGAGACATAACCTAAAAGACTGGCAGGTGTAATTGCAGCAAAAGGTGGTTCTACAAAGTATTGACTCAGGGGGCTGAATAATTACGCACACCCCACTTTGCAGTTATTTATTTGTAAAAAAATGTTTGGAATCATGTATGATTTCCGTTCCACTTCTCACGTGTACACCACTTTGTGTTGGTCTTTCACGTGGAATTCCAATAAAATTGATTCATGTTTGTGGCTGTAATGTGACAAAATGTGGAAAAGTTCAAGGGGGCCGAATACTTTTGCAAGCCACTGTAAATGTCAGAATCTGCTGGCTCTGAGTGCTGCCTAGTTGGTATTACTGCAGAAATTCTTCAATGAATGACGTAGCGTTTCTTTTTTTCTTTTCCTGTGGCAGATGTGAAGCAGGACATGCTGGAAACTATTGTCCCAAAAAGTGAATATGATTCTGTAATGGTGGTACTGGGTGAGCACAAGGGAAAGGTGAGCAAAGTAACCTCTCTGCTTTTTATTTATAGATAGATAATTTGTTTAAATCTGATTAGCTAATACTGATCACTATATTCCCACCTGATTCAGGTTGGCCGTATTCTTCAGCGGGACAAGAACAAGTGCAGAGCGATGGTCCAGCTCGACAGATACGAGGATAAAGTGTTCACATTGGACTATGACACCATTTGTCACTATGTTGGGGCAGCAGCAGACCACTGATTTCTGATGTTTACTGTAATATTCACTGTCCTTTTTCCATCGACTTTTTCCCAGCTGTTTTTTTTGTTTTGTTTTTTTAGTTATTATTCAAGTATTATGGATTTTAAAAGATTGCAACTTTGTAATAAAAACTTGTCGATTTTTTTCCCCTTGTACATATGGCAATGCAACAATTGAGAAAAAGCTGCAACAGATAATTTTCACAGTAGTCTTAAGTTTATTATCAGGTTCACTGATGGGTCTAGTGACAACGAGAAGTGAACCTTTGGGTCATATAAAAACATATTTACAAATGCTCTACACGGCAGGAGTATGAATAGAGAAGCTGTCCAAAAAGTTCAGCCCTTCATTTCTGACATGTACACATTTCACAATGAAAAGAAAAGCCTGTCAAACTATGATGTTTAGCATGTGAGCATAATGAAGACCAACTGTAGAGTTGTGGGTTTTAAGTTGCTGTCTTCGTAGTATCTGCTTTTACTCCTTGGGTAGTTGGTTTGCTGCGTTAGCCCGAAGAACAGCTCCTGGACTCGGGTACGGACGCTGCTGGAAGAGAGGCCCCGCTGCTGTGGTGTCTGCACCCGTTTTTGCTTCATTACGTTTGGGCAGCCCACTTGACCACGACCCCCTGCAAAAATGAATACGTTTGTGTTCACTGCATTTGTAATCAGCACTACAATGTCTTCTGTGTCTGAAAAGGGGTTTTGTCAAGCCTGAGAAAACGACCTTGATCAAATTGCAATGACAATCTCAGTTTGGTCTTAGGAATATTTTAAACAGAAACCCTGCAGGTTTAGATCTTAGACATTTCCACAGCAGACAATTTGGCTCATGGTGGCAGGAAAACTGCAATGAGGTAAATTTGGTTAATGACGACTACAGTATGTTGCATTTACAGCTACAATAAGACTGACTGCACATACAAGGATAATGAAACTAGCGTGCTGAAGTAGTATGGAGCCATTTAAGTTGTTTTTATACCTGTGCTTTCTCTGACATGCCAAGTCAAAATGCTGTTTAAAAAAAAGTGTATGGCCCCTTCCCAGCGTTCACACGTTCCTGCTCTGAGGGCTCAGAGCTCATAAGGATACGAGGCCTTTCTGCAAGTCTTTATTTTATGCTCAAGGGAATAAGTGAGTTGTGATAAAAGCTGGTCAAATTTGGTCAAATATTAAGAGTAACTTTTTTGAAAATGGGAGGAAAACGAATCCAGTTCACTATGAACATTATGCTACTGGAATAAAATCTGCCTCTTGTTGAGGTGTGGTGCCTTGCATGAAATGTAGATTTATGTGAGCTCCCTAAACCAGGGATATCAGCTATGCTGATTACCATTTTGAATTTTGAGAGGACACACTCAAAAATTGTACCTGTGCTGTGTGAGGGTTTAGTTCTTACGTCTAAGATAAAAATGCATGATGGGAATTGATTTGGTCTGTCTCTCATAACTATTTTTCAACAAGTGCAACACAATGATTCTGGCAAAATCAGAATACCAGAGAACGACCTGTATATAGCTTATATCGAGGTGACCATCTGTACTGTACCTTGGAGCATCAGAGTAAGCACTTGGATCCATGGGGTCCATCTCATCATCTTTTCTACCTGTAAAAAATATTAAGTGTTCAATATTCAATCATGTGAAAGTTGCTGATGTGTAAACATGTAATGAATCAGATGTAAACATTACCTTTTTTGCTTCGACTGTATGGTGCTGCCTCATCTCTTCTCTGCTTTCTTCTGTCTCTGTCCCTCCCATCGTCACGTTCTCTGTCCCGGTCCCTTTCCCTGTCCCTTTCCCGATCTCGATCCCTTTCCCGATCCCGGTCTCTGTGTCGTTCTCTGTCCCTGTCTGGTTTCTCAACTTGCTTCTCGCCTTTTTCATCTCCTCCTTCTACTAAAAACACAAGTTAAGGCAAGGATCACAAGATTAGCCATGGCTGAAATCTGTCAAAAGCAAACTGTATTCTGAGGTTGTACATTCAAAGTAGCACACGTCAACTGTAACAGAACTGAAATTTGTGATCACTAGTGCTTCTTGAAAACATTACATTATAGAGGCTGAATAAAAGCATACCTCTTATTTTCTTGGCAGGTTTTGTTATTACTGCAGATGGGTCATTTGGGGATAACCAGGCAACCATATCTGTCTCGACATTCCAGTAATAAGGAAGACCACTGTTTAAGGAATAGAAAACATTAGCGATTAATATTGCAACCACAAAATTAAATAAAACTTACTTAACAGTTTAAAAATACACTTTAGCTCTCCATGACAGTAGTTATAATGTTCAAGGACTTCTCAAGAATAAAATGAGAAACAAGAAAGAAAAAGTAAAAAGCGCATTCTGATTGTGAAGTTTATAACAATCATTTTGAATTAAAAGTATAAAATTCTTATTATATTAAATTATAGTATATCAAGTGTACATACCAAGCAGAGTCAAATACTTTGTACCAGTTTGGTGGTAGATTCTCCACTCTGGTGGCTTCATAATCTACATTGTTGTCATCATAATCTTCAGCAATAATCTCCTCATCTGCCCCTGGATTAATTGAAGGGGAAAAGGTTTTTAAAAAGGCATGGAAAAAAAAGCACAAAACATAAGGAGAAATTCACAAAGGGTAGAGACCCGAATATGAAATCTGTTCCACTACCTTGCTCTGTTGGTTTAACAATCCCTCTCTTGGCCAATCGGGCCAGCAGTGCTGGAGGTAAAGGCATCCTGAAAGACGGAGTCCATGTGAAACTCTGTTCATATTATGGCTGAAATTCACTTGGGGTACCAAAATAACAGTTGCAGAACAAATGCTCATAACACATTATTACACAGTATTAAAATAGTCTTATATCAGATAATATAATACATATCATTTACTTTCAATAATATGTACCCTTTGATTAATTAGGACATATAGAAACTCATCATTTACACACAAACCACTAAGTCACATGTGGCCATAAAGTAAAATGCACATGATTACCACCATTATATAGTTTAGTGATCTTTAATATAAGCACATTTTGTAACAGTTTCATTACTTTCATGGGCTATTTTATATATTTTTATCATCATTATGTTTAATATTTTTGGTCCACCATTCATTTCACACTTTACTGAGCACTTGGTTTTGAAACAGTTCCCATATTTACCTGTTTTTTATTCTTCATCTTCTTCTTCTTCTTATCATTATTTTGTTTTGTCCATTTTTTTCTGGGACATTTCTTGTTTTCTGATAAACGGAGATTAAGCCTTTACTGTAATAATTCTATCAAAAGCAGCTTTAACACTGCCCAGAACCACATTTTTGCAGCAGACTTGTCACATCTGTAGACAAGTATTTCCTGCAATAAATTACTGCTGGCTGTTTTGATGTCGATATCACAATGATATTCCTGAATTGTAGTTTAAAGCATGTATCCTGGCAGGTCTGAGAATGACTGAACTCCTGAACTGTTATGTGTCCTGTCATCATTTAAAGTAATCTGCTCATAAAAATTAAAGTAACTCCATAATCCTAATAAAGAAATCAGTTTCCTAGGTTATATGGCCATCGTACGCGAATCCCAGGTAAAACTTTACTAGCTCCTTATTTTATGTGCATGTGCATATATGTATTTACATATATACACATACCTATATATTTTTTCTTTGTGATTATTTGTACCATGTACAATACGAACTGTTTCCTTTAACAAGAAACTAACACGCTTGCGGTGCATCCGCGGCTGCAGATGTAAGATTAACGCAATAAACAAAACTATGCGTCTCCAAAAAGCATCCACACCACACAAACACAAACGTTACCCTTTACTTCAAAAGACTGAACAACAAGAAATAGTTAAATTCTTACCTTTTCTTTAAAAAAAAGGTGGCCCTTTTTTATCGTCAAGCTAACGATACCTCTTTCCAAAACAGCATACACGGCGCGCTTAATGATGACGTAATCACGTCTTCTCGACGAAGACGACGTAAACAGACATGGAGGAGTATGCCCGAGAGCCCTGGTAAGATTAGATTTTAAGCGTTTGTTTGTATTTTAGAACTAATTAAGTTGGAGTCAAGTATTGACTTTCTTAAATTTCATACTCAGCTTTGACGTGAGAGTGAGCAGAAAGGCTCTGCGGTTGTTGCGGCCTGCTTATTAAAGGCATATAAAAAACATAAAGATGTTATATGGAGGCGCCCTCTGCACACACAATAAGCTGGTAGAGTCACCTTTATCTGAAAATGTCGCTGTTTTTAAGTGACAACTGGAGTTAGGATAGAAATTAAAAATAGTTCAGGGTGGATTAATTTCAAAATATGGTTCCAAACAGGCAGTACACGAAGCTTCATTTATTTATTTATCAAGTTAAGACACACCTCGAGCCAAGGTTGATCCCCTACAAGTCAAACTTTAATGATAGTTCAAAGGAACGGGATAAAGAATCCAGATATCAGCCACTTCATTAGGCATACCTGTCCACCTACTGATTAATGTAAACCTACATTCTGTCACTTGGCAACAACATAGTGCATTTAGGCATCTGGACATGGTCATGACGCATTGCTGAAGTTCAGGCTGGAGAAGTTCAAACAGCTTATTTTTATTGATTTTGAACATCACATGATTGCTTTTGGCAGAATGGCCGATCTTTTCAATATTTCCGAAACTGTTTTACAGCCTTTTCCCCACAAAATAATTTCTAGGGTTTTACAGAGAACAGCGTGAAAAAGAGAAAATATCCAGTGAGCAACAGTCATATGGTTGAAAAAGCCTTGTTGATGTCAGAGATCAGATGAGAGTGGCAGACTGCTTTGAACTGAAGGCAGCAGTAACTCAAATAACCACTCCTTACAACTGAAGTGTGCAGTATAGCATCTCTGAATGGACAACATATCAACCCTCAAAGCAGCTGGGCTATGGCAAGAGAATACTAAATTGTCACTTCCCTTCTCCACACCTCATTAGTTCTTTCACTACTGTTTGACATATTCATTTATGATGTTTGATATGTTTTATAACACAAACATAACTCAGAGGTGAGCATTTAGTTATTTGTGTGGCTTTAAGGAACTAGTTCTTCATCCAAGGGTAATATACATTTCTCAGCCAGAACTGTGCCCATATTGTCTTCGGCTTCATCCAGACCGCGATTGATAACTTCTGCATTTTGTATATGAACTGGATGTTAGTTGTCAGATATATCTCCATTGTCAGTTTTCCTATCACATAGAAATCCATTTCTCTCTTAACGCAGCCCCTGGAGGATAGTGGATGACTGTGGAGGTGCTTTCACAATGGGTGCAATTGGAGGAGGGGTGTTCCAGGCGGTCAAGGGCTTTCGAAATGCCCCTGCTGTGAGTTCAAAACACAGGTTTTTGTTTGTTCTTTGGCTCGTCAGGTTGTTAAAGGCAGAATTCAACTGAGCTCTAATATTTCAGGGTGTTGGACACAGGCTGAAAGGGAGTGCAAAAGCAGTGAGAGTTAGAGCTCCACAGATTGGAGGTGAGCAGTTCCTGTTTTTTGTTACACATGGCAGTTAGTTAGTAATATATCATTTTTTGTGTAGATTAAATTGTTTAGGTACAGTTAGCTTCATAAAAGTAGCTGAAGTCTGGTTACTTCTTATGTTGCAGGTAGCTTTGCTGTTTGGGGAGGGCTCTTTTCCACAATTGACTGTGGTTTGGTTCGTCTGAGAGGGAAAGAGGATCCTTGGAACTCTATAACCAGTGGTGCGCTGACTGGAGCCATCCTAGCAGCACGCAGTAAGGAGCTCATTAGCTCAAAAGAAACAATACACCACTGTGTCTCTCTGTGTCAGTAAATACAGCCCCAATTCTGAAAAAGTTGGCATGCTGTGTAAAATGTAAACAAAAATTTTTTGGAATTGGGTTTCTACATTGGGATAATTAGCGTGACTCGCTGAATATTGCATTTTTCTCCAGGTGGACCTCTAACAATGATGGGCTCTGCAATGATGGGGGGAATTTTGCTCGCTCTCATTGAGGGTTTTGGGATTCTCCTAACCAGATACACAGCGCAGCAGTTTCAGAACCGTGAGTGAAGATAATTATGTTTCAGAAATGATATTTAAACTGGGCAGAACAAATGATTTATCAGTAGTTTAGCAAAATGTCACATGATTAAATGTGTGAGTGGTTTTATACCCCTGTACTGGTGTCCACTCCTCAGTTTGACAGAATTATGGCTGGACTTCGGCATAGAGCAACATTTTTCATCTCACTGGTCCCATTTTTACTCACCCTCATCACACTCGTAGCATTTTTTTGTTTCTATCAAAATGTTTTAAAGAACCTGAGGAAAATCGTCCACTCTCTCAAAGTTCTTGTGCAGTTTAATTTGTGTTTCCTGTTTGATTCGTTTTTCCCAACAACACAATTTCTCACAATGTTAATGATATAACAACTTATAAAACATTTTGAAGGATGTGAGACTATTAAAATCGTTTGGGTTTTTTTCTTAGTGTTGCTATGAATAACCAGACAAATGTATGAACATCAGGTTGCCTCCAGCACAGCTCAAGTTAGATTTCCTGCTGAGACATGTCTTATTTTGGATGAGATTGTCACGGTTGATGCTGGCCAACCGTGGGGATGTGAGGAAAAGGAGGACCTAGGCGCGGAGCTCTGAATGCAAGCAGTGCGTTTATTTACAGTGAATGGACAATAACAATAAATCCTCAGTGCGTTCCTGACTCCCGTGACATGTCCTCTTCCCAGTGCTAGTGTTCCTTGTCTCCGCTCCTCAGTGTCTGAGCACCCCGTGCTCGCTTCCCTCTCGTCTCCACGCTTCTCCTGCGGAAATAGCAAAGAGGCAGCCGTAAGACACACACAATGCGGACTAACCATACTAACTGGCCGAGAGACTAATGTGAAGTCACGCAATGATCCAGCGTCGGATAGAGCTCCATCACACTCTTAAGCAGCTCCTCTGACGAGGCTTGATCAGCTGCAGGTGTGTGAAGGTCTTCAGGTGGGGCCAACCACCTGGCACACCCATTAGGCCTGAAGGTGCCTGTAAACAGGTGCTCCCAGATACACCTGCATCCACACACACACACGTATACCTGCAAGCAGGGAGAACGAGGGACAGCAACACCAAAAACACATATAATATAAAACAAGTCCATAACTGCTCAGGGACCCTAGGTAGCTCAGATCCAGGTCCTTGACAGTGATGAGCTGAGGAAAGGCTACGAAACCAAAAAGCCTGAAAGCACAGCAGACCTAGACAGTAGTAATATTCATATAAATATTTCTGAGGGAAACATGGGTTATATATTGATTACATGCCAGTGAAGCATGAAAAACTGACTTTGTTGTGTCTTCTTCCTTGATTTCTCCAGCAATTCCCTTTGCAGACGACCCTAGTCAGTTACCACCAAAGGATGGAGATCATCAACATCAGGGGCAAAGGGGGCAGTTTCAGTAGAGAAGGTTCAGGACTGAAGCCAGCTGTGGACAACCAAAAGCATAACAGGAATGCCAGCACATGAACAGCATCTACCAGGATGACCAAGAGGTGGAGATACTGGTCCCTACTGGATGCTAATAGATACCTCAGGGACAAATTACTGTTTCAGTTATTTATGAGTAAATGATAATAATTTCCTCATGTTTGCACCACCTGAAAAATCAACGTTTTCAATATTTATGGTTATTTTGTTCAATGTGTAGTTCTCAAAACCACATAGTAAATTAAATGAGTTATTATAGCAACACATATCTATTAAAATAAATAATTTTCAGCTCATTTATATTCTTGCTGAGAGTTGGGGACAATGCTCAAGGAACCAAATAAGTTTTATCCAAAAACTGCTTTATGCTTCCAAAGATTTTATACTTGGGCCGATTATGTATTTTAATGACTGAAAGGCAGAAAGTTAAAGTAAGAAAACTGCACATCTTTAAAGTTTTGCATTAGAAAGATATTTATTCGAATATTAACGTTAATATTTATTTACCTGTGAGGTGTTAAAGTCAGTTCAAAGGACATTTGAGGGGTTTTTTTTGTTGAAACTCAGCAAACCCTTTTTTTAAAAATAGTTTTTGTTAATTATAAGTGTTTGTCTAGTCTGTTATCTGTGCACCATTTGTCACTTTAATTGCCGCATAAAGCAACAAAGCACTTTTTAAAAACCTGAAAGTCTCTCATTTCCTGAAATTAGCACCATCCACAAAAAATTCTATCAAATCGATCTGGTTACAAACTGTCAGCAAATATCTATTGTAGTAAACGTACTGTGAACAATGTTCCTAAAAATAATAAAGCTTCAGATGATCTTTAAAAATGTGATCGATTGTTTGTTTGTGACTTCTTTTTCAGGTAATGTGATGAATATTTTTGCAGTCTTGTGATTTACTGCTGACTGGCGCCCCCCGTCGCCGGCCTTTCGGTACTGCATACAGTGGCTGTTTCTCTCCAAGGTCCTGAAATATTGGGGTCCCAACTTGCAAATGCTTTCTTCATCTTGATGGACTATTTTCTTAATATTATTCTCTCTCAAAACTAAAACATCGCAGCAAACTCCCACAGAGCCGGAGAGTTTCTCCACCTCCACCTTCCCCTTGAAAGATTTCCCTTGTCATCCTTTTAAACGGCTCAGCTACTTTAATCCTGACGGCTGGCCGCCGCGAATATATGCACGCGTTTGTTTTAATACTCCTCACCGTTGTGTGCCCGCATAGATAAACTTAATTGCAGTCTTCATTTACACACCGCAAGAAATGACCAGAAAGCGGCTTTAATTGGATTTATGGGCTACAAACTGGCGGTGAGCAGAATGGCCCGCAGCCTCTGAGCTGCACCGGCTTTCTGCATGTGGATTTGAAATGACAGGCTACAGATGGTCCTTATTTTTTCCCTTCTCTCTTTGGGGGCCAAATTCAAATCTGTGATCCATTACGCATCACAGATTTTGTGAGGAGTTGATGGTGCGTTTTCTTCAGTGATTTCGTGGCGTTAACCTGTGAAAATGGACCCGGCAAAGAAAGGTATGGTCTGTCAGCCTTTCAGGAATGTGTATAGTATACCTCCACGCGTAACATTTGCTATGTTTTATTGCACTGTAAAGCTATTCTGAGTGGGAACAGACAAACGTAAGATGAGCATAAACATTTTTGTCATGACGCTTTTCTGAAAAGTAACAAAACCTAACTAGTAAAATAAAAAAGGGCTTTTATAATAACCAGAAAATGCACAGCTGGTCTCATATTTTCACGTTTTCTTACTAGGGCAGACAGTTTATGTCTTGGCTGCTCGTTTAGTTTGTTCACGGATGGGATGATAAAAGTACCCTCAGGCTTATTCTCTGTGCAGTGCCTTGTCAACAGGTGTTCGTGGGTCTACTTGGGGATAGGGCCGGGCTAAGTGCCACGCTGCTCCCACTAAAGAAGTAGGTCACATCTGGTCTTATAATATGAGGCCTCCGGGACAGAATACCTCCCTGTTGCCACAGCCACATGTCAAATCCTTTCCTAATTGTGTTAGATAATAAAATCTGAGCTCACATAAGCAATGCTAGAGTAACATGACTTGAAACTGTGTGCAAATGCACACTGGAACTGGACAAAACATTGTTTAACTTGCTTTTTTTTTTTTTTTTTTTTTTTTTTACACTGAATCTATTCCCCAAAATAAAAGAAACAATTACCTTGCATGTATATATCCTTACTTACAATAAAACAACTCAACCCATGCCCAACAGAGCTAACATTCACTGTGTGTGAAAATGCGCATTTTCACCCTGCCTTTTTTATCTTTATGTATATATTGACTTATTTATTTTCAGATGACCTCCCTGGGGGCGATGCAGGCAAATCAGACACCCTCGGGTCAACTGGCTCGGTCAGGAAAAGAGGAGGGGGCGCCAAGAAGGCGATGCAGGCAAACAAGTCTGCCCTCAGGGCCCCCCGAGCTCTTTGCTGCCTCACCCTTAGCAACCCCATCCGGATGGCTGCACTGGCCCTGGTGGAGTGGAAATATCCTTTTCTCTGAGAGAGTTGCTGTGTTTGTCTCTGCACATGTACTGTGTTTTGGTTTGTGTATGTTTAATCCTGCATATGATGCACATTCATTAATAATCATTTGTTTCATCTATTTTTCCTGGAGAGATACATTCACAAGGCCCGCTCTTACCTTAACTAGAGTCTGCAAGCCCTTTGACATTTTCATTCTTCTTGCCATTTTTGCCAACTGTGTGGCCATGGGTGTCACCAAGCCGTTTCCAGATGATGATTCCAACCCTACCAACCACAAACTAGTAAGTGTTCAGTGAACAAATATAAAATAATTTAACAAAGCCACCAAAAATATACAGGTTGGGCCATTTATATGGATACACTGTAATAAAATGGGAATGGTTGGATACTGGATGCCTGTGTTGGCATTTCTCCTGCGGTGTTGCTATCAGTGTGTGAAGAGCAGGAGAAGAGGGTTCCATTGACAATCCAACACAATGGGCAGCACATTGAACACATTTTATGAGTGGTCAGAAACTTGTAAATAACTCATGAAAGAATAAAGTTACATTGAAACCAAGCACACCATTGGTTTTCTTGTGACATTACCAATAAGTTTGATGTGTCACATGGCCCTCTTCCTATTGAAAAAACAAAAGTTGTATCCAAGATGGCCGACTTCTAAATGGCCACCATGGTCACCACCCATCTTGAGGAGTTTGCCCCCTCACATATACTAATGTGCCACAAACAGGACTTTAATATCACCAACCATTCCCATGTTATTACGGTGTATCCATATAAATGGCCCACCCTGTACATTATATGCCAGATCACAGATGATAGTGTGGGTCAAAGATATGTTTTTGGACACATGGATATGATCGCGGATACAAGTGGCAGAAATTAGCTTCCTCCGAAGGGTGGCTGGCCTCTCCCTTAGAGATAGGGTGAGAAGTTCGGCCATCCGGGAGGGGCTCAGAGTAGAGCCGCTGCTGCTCCACATCGAAAGGAGCCAGTTGAGGTGGTTCGGGCATCTGAAAAGGATGCCCCCTGGGCGCCTCCTGGGTGAGGTGTTCCAGGCATGTCCCACCGGGAGGAGGCCCCGGGGCAGACCCAGGACACGCTGGAGAGATTATATCTCTCGGCTGGCCTGGGAACGCCTTGGATAAGCTGGAGGAGGTGGCTGGGGAGAGGGAGGTCTGGGCCTCTTTGCTTAGGCTGCTGCCCCCGTGACCCGGCCTCGGATAAAGCGGATGAAGATGGATGGATGGATGGATGGATATGAATAAAACAGCTTGATAATGAATAACTTACTGAACACCTTCTGTATGTGATACAAACTGGCACACTTTTTTATTTAGTTGTTTTGATGGCATCTCTAATCTAGAAACATTAAGGTAAAAGCCAGTGATGAAGAGGCTGGACCAGCTCGCTGTCTAAAGGGTCCAAGTCTCTACTCCTGAAGGTCATTATTATCCCAGTAGGAATTGCTAGAAACTTGTTTAAACCCACATTGGGCCAGTATGCCCAGCTCTAACTGCTTTTGTCCAAATGCCTACCCTGTTACCTAACCAAATAATCCTGCTTGTCAAACACAGACACCAGCCACTCTGGTTCACAGCATTTCCCACACGCTGACACTTGTTGAGTTGCTAGGTTTTTACTTTAGTGGCCAGGAAAACAGGTCCCCGAGGACATATTAGTTTTGTGGGCAACTGGTGAGAGCCTTTAAAGAGATGTAGCCATGCAGAAGTCTAAAACCTTACTATTAAATGAAGACTCCAACAAGTGCACAATTTAGACTTAGTCTGCAGAGAAAGTATTTATTTAGACATTTAAGCAGGGGCAAGGCATGCAAGAGGAATGGTAGACAATGCATAGCTCGTTATTTAACCTCTGTGTGGAGGACTATACTTCAGGCATCCTGACTCCTGCAAAGGGAAACCCAACTTAGTGTAGAAAGGAGAAGGTCTGTAACACTACACAGAAGGGAAGGAAGGAAAGTGAATTTACATCTTTAACAGTGCCTCACCTTTACTTCTTAATTTGCAGGATACATGACAGATTTATTCATTTTTGAGACACATCTGTGGATACTTGGCAGTGGTGTCAGAAAGTCAAATAGACGAAGAGATCATATCGTTGGAGGACGTGTGAAGAGGAAAAAATGTTTGATGAAAGATCTTACATGGAGGAAGTCTTGTTATCTATAAACGTCAAAGAGACGCTGGTGCTTTGATCATATAGAGCTGCCTTCATCAGACTTCAGAAAGGAGGCTTGAGCCTTGGAAATATAACAAGGTTAACACTTTGTATTGTCATGTGATGACATTTCTGATCTTCTTTTACAATTTTTATGCTTTTCTGTTCCTGGTTTCTACAGCTTTACTGTCAGTAAGAAGATTTCCCTTTGCCTTCCTGGAATCATTTTCATTGTTGGATCGAATATAAGTGACTGATTCCATTCATTCATCCATATTGGTGGTAGTGCAGTGAGCGTGACCATTATCTATCTGAGACACACATGCCTGATATGTATTATCAGTCATCATTTTATTAGTTCAGTCAGTATGTCTGGTGTTCTGGTGGATGGTGATGCGTTAGCGTGGAAAAAGTTGTGCCACAACCTCATTGGCGTGACATCTATCTGGGATCATGACTTACCTAAACACCAACCATCTGCCTCTTCTTTCCTTCCAGCACTCTGTTTTTTTTTCTGATCTCTTTTTCCAGTGACTAAAATGTCATATTGTTGTCACATTGTAAGCAAGTTCTATTAATCATGAAAGATTCCTATGACTAAATAATAACTTAATACATTTATAAAATAAGTCATGCAATAATTTTGCTTTGTTTGACCTAATCCTGACATTGTTTGCAGACAGATAACAGCTGATTCGGTATTTGAGTTTGAGCTCAGACCCGTTTAGTCAAATGTGTAGTGGACACACAGTCGCAGCAGGATAGACGATAGTAGATCTCTTTGTTAGATTTCACAGAGCGGACAGTTGAAGATATTCTTCATTGGAGACTTAACTATATCCGTTATCATCATAACTTTTGGATCAGATTTTGGGGGAGGTTACAGATTTTCCAAGCTCCATCTTCTTAGATTAAAGCACTTCGTTCCTGGATTATAGTGTCCGCATGAGGTAAAGTCCCAGTGACAGTGACACTGATTAGAAGCTTTAAGCTGAAGGTTACAGAAAAGGGATCTGTTGGCAGACTTATGCGTGTGTTAGACAGTGGGTTAAGAGGTTAGAAAGCCAACAGTATCAGCTCTTAATGACTGCACAGGTTGTTTTTCGCATTAGGCAGGAGTAAAAACCAGTTGCAATGTGTGATAAAAAGAAATAACAGCCTCTAAATGTCAGCCCTAACAATAACTTGACATTTTCTTTAGTTTTCGTCCATTTTTTTCACATTCCGTCTGTAAAAGGTCTTTCCAATTTTACTTAACCATCCCCGTGTTACCTTTTCTTTTGTTCTCAGGAACAAGTTGAGTACGTCTTTCTCGTCATCTTCACCATTGAGACCTTCACTAAAATTCTTGCCTACGGCTTAGTCATGCACCCGAGCGCCTACATACGCAGCGGATGGAACTTGCTTGATTTCATTATCGTCATTGTTGGGTATTTTGTGTACTTTATAAAGTCACATTTTGCATCCACGAATGTTGTATTGTTAGTACGAAAAGTCAAATGCAGCGGCTATTTTCTGACTCTGCAGGTTGTTCAGTGTGATGGCAGAAGCAATGACAGATCACAAGCCCGGTGAGGCCCATCATGCTGCAGGAAAACCTGGAGGCCTGGATGTCAAAGCTCTCCGAGCGTTCAGAGTGTTACGACCACTTCGACTTGTGTCTGGAGTGCCAAGTGCGTCAACTACAATTAGTTTTGTTGGGATATTAGTATGAAGTGAAGGTTTGCACTGAAGGGGGGAAAAGACAAAGCAGATTATTTATTTTTAGTATTATTATTATTATTTATTATTTTCAACATTTTGTTCTTTTTAGATATATTTTAATTGTATTCTTAACTTTTTTTGTTTTATTGTTCACATCTATACAAATTCTTCATCAAAGCAAAAATTCATTTTAATCTTAAAAGGTCAAATTTAATTTTGTTATTTAAACTTCCTCCTCTTTTTCTGCCTTTTTGTGGTTAACGTTGGTGTTTGTCTTGTCAGGTTTACAAATTGTGTTGAACTCCATCATGAAAGCCATGGTGCCCCTGCTCCACATTGGTATGCTGGTCATGTTTGTCATCATAATCTACGCCATCATCGGCTTAGAGCTTTTCATTGGGAGGATGCACAAGACGTGCTACCTCATGAGCACAGGTCTGTGTCATTCTGTGGAGTTTCCATATGTCATTTATTTCTAGACTCAAAGCCTTTTGGTCTCTTGCTGTTTCCTGTTCCAGGTCTGATGGTGGAGGATGATCCAACACCTTGTGCGTTTGCTGGGAACGGCCGCTTCTGTGTCACTAATGGGACTGAGTGCAGGGGCAAGTGGGAGGGCCCCAACGGAGGGATCACAAACTTTGACAATATCTTCTTTGCCATGCTGACAGTTTTCCAGTGCATCACTATGGAGGGTTGGACAGATGTACTCTACTGGGTACACATACATATTGCTAGATCACAGTTTTCAAGCTCCATTTTTTCTTTTGTTTTCTTTTGTTGATTGACAATACTTATCAATTCTTTATGCCTTTGTCTCTGTGCAGATGAATGATGCTATTGGCTATGAGATCCCATGGATTTACTTTGTTTCTCTGGTCATCTTTGGATCATTTTTCATTATCAACCTTGTATTGGGTGTGTTGAGCGGGTGGGTAGTCCCTGCACTGCAGGTTTCAACTTCCTTTGCGTGAATTGTGCAATGAGAAACAAAGGCGATACTTTAAAACGAATCTACCGCATATGTCCCTAATGGTTTTCCTGTTGTTATTAAGCTTGTACTTGTATTTATGAGCACAGAGAGTTCTCTAAAGAAAGAGAGAAGGCCGTCGCTCGTGGTGAGCTGCAGAAGGCGCAGGAGAGCAAGCAGATGGAGGAGGACATGATAGGATACATGGATTGGCTCATAGAGGCCGAGGATGTGGACGAAGAAGGAAACAAACGTTAGTTAGGAGAACATTTACATTCAAATATAAACTCTCAAATCCTTACATTTGTACATACTAATCTGCCTCTATGTGTCTTTGAAGGTGCTGCAATTGCAAAGAAAAAGATGATGAAGAAGTTTGGCTGGTATAAGCACAGTGAGGATGGAGGAGGTATGATAGCTGCTGCTTGTTGCTGTTATTATTTTTCATTTTACGTGATAATCTCTAACAGCCAGTATGTGTGTGTGCATTCAGCAGAGTCAGACTCTGATGATGATATAGCATACCTGGATGATGATAGTGGCTTCTGTGCGTCTCTCATGTAAGGAAACAAAAAGGTCAACGTTGTTTTAAATCATTTTTTCTGTGGAGGAGATGGTGTCATTTTATTAATGTTCCTCTCTTGTTTGATTTCTTTCACAGGGCAAAGATGATGGCCAATAGTTTCTGGTAAGAATAAGAGAAGACGTACTACGCTACAAGAAGATATATTTCTCACTGAATTATCCATAACTTTAGGCTCAGTGGGTTTAAATAAATGATGCATTTTTTCACACCTGAAACAAAGAGGACTTTCTTTTCAAGTTAATGGTAAAATAATTATGAAAAATAAATATGATATCATGATTTTATCACAGCTCAGGCAGGCACAAGCGGTTTTCCTGCTTGCACGCTAAATGCTAAACACAAATTTTGGCTAAATGAGAGCTGGTAACATAAAGTACTATACACAGGATGTGAAAATAACACAAATTGGAAATAAAGAAAACTCAAACCAGATAAATTAATTTATGGGTGCAGTCTACAAAAACTATAAATCTTTGAATTAAGGCGTTTTCAGTCCCATTATGACAGGTGTATAAAATCAATCAACTAATGATGCAGTGTGCCTTTACAAACTTACTGAAAAATTGATCATTTTAAAGAGCTCACTGAATTTGAGCCCACGCTCAAACTATAGAAGGATGACACCAATGAAACAAATCAGCTTGCGAAATTTCTTCCCTCCTAAATATTCTGTAAGTGGTTAGAACTTGTAGACCAGAGTGGGATCACTCAGTACTGAGGCCAGTGGTGGGATTGTGCTATGTCATATTAATATTTTTTGACTGTACATGTCTAGTATGCGTGCAGTAAAGATGTTCATTCTACACTTTCTTTAGTGACCAGCTGTGCCAGCTGAATCACACTCTCAGGAAGAACTGCCGCGTTGCAGTAAAGACCACTAACTTCTACTGGTTGGTGCTTCTGTTGGTGTTTCTCAACACTGTGGCCAGCGCTTCAGAGCATTACGGGCAGCCGAAATGGCTCACAGAAATGCAAGGTAATAAATAGCCCCGCCCATTTTTATTCTAACCTGTGATCCCAACCATCTCTATGCTTTGATTCTGAATGAGTCAGTGATATAAGAACAAATGTTACTTTTTTTGTCCCTCAGAGCGAGCCAATAAGATCCTGCTGCTGCTCTTCACTCTGGAGATGTTGATGAAGATGTACGCCTTTGGTCTGCAGATCTACTTTATGGCGCTGTTCAATCGCTTTGATTGCTTTGTTGTGTGTGGCGGTATTCTCGAGACACTCCTCGTAGAATTCGAAGTCATCCCGCCCATTGGCATATCGGTGCTACGCTGCATCCGACTGCTCCGGATATTTAAGATGACTCGGTAATTAGTGATTAAATTAGTGATTAGTGATTAGTGATTAGTGAATTAGTGATTAAACCTTACGTGAGAAGGGAACTACAAATTTCCATGCCCTATCTGCCCATCCTGATGTCCTGTCATTTTTAGGCACTGGGCTGCCTTGTCTGATCTGGTCACTTCACTGCTCAACTCTATGAAAGCTATCTGCTCCCTTCTGCTTCTGCTCTTCCTCTTCCTCATCATCTTCGCCCTGCTGGGTATGCAGTTGTTTGGAGGCAAATTCAACTTTGATGAGACTCAGATGAAAAGAAGCACCTTTGACTCATTCCCTCAGGCGCTGCTCACATGTTTCCAGGTGATTTACATCTCCAAACATCTCTCTCTTATGCTCACTGCTTAGCATTTCTGTTTATGGTATTGATTAGATCTCCTTCCCTCTGTCTGTTGAATTCCTTCTTGTTCATCTCGGATGGACTTTTGTTATAGATCCTCACTGGAGAGGACTGGAACGCTGTGATGTACGATGGCATTATGGCATACGGAGGGCCAATATTCCCTAACATGGTGGTGTGCATTTACTTTGTCATCCTCTTTGTCTGTGGTAACTGTATCCTTTTCAACAAATGATTATCAGCAATGATATCAGCTAGAACAGTCTAAATATTAAATTTGGTCTTTCATTTCAAAAGGAATAAACAGCAATTCCTTAATTTTGTGATCAGACATCCTGCTTAATGTCTTCTTGGCTATCGCTGTGGACAACTTGGCAGGAGGTGGTGGGAAGAAAAATGTCGAGTAAGTTTGATATATAGACTGCAGATGGATGTACAGTGGGGCAAAAAAGTATTTAGTCAGCCACCGATTGTGCAAGTTCCCCCACTTAAAATGATGACAGAGGTCAGTAATTTGCACCAGAGGTACACTTCAACTGTGAGAGACAGTATGTGAAAAAAAAAATCCATGAATCCACATGGTAGGATTTGTAAAGAATTTATTCGTAAATCAGGGTGGAAAATAAGTATTTGGTCAATAACAAAAATACAACTCAATACTTTGTAACATAACCTTTGTTGGCAATAACAGAGGTCAAACGTTTACTATAGGTCTTTACCAGGTTTGCACACAGAGTAGCTGGTATTTTGGCCCATTCCTCCATGCAGATCTTCTCGAGAGCAGTGATGTTTTGGGGCTGTCGCTGAGCAACATGGACTTTCAACTCCCGCCACAGATTTTCTATGGGGTTGAGGTCTGGAGACTGGCTAGGCCACTCCAGGACTTTCAAATGCTTCTTACGGAGCCACTCCTTTGTTGCCCGGGCGGTGTGTTTTGGATCATTGTCATGTTGGAAGACCCAGCCTCGTTTCATCTTCAAAGTTCTCACTGATGGAAGGAGGTTTTGGCTCAAAATCTCACGATACATGGCCCCATTCATTCTGTCCTTAACACGGATCAGTCGTCCTGTCCCCTTGGCAGAAAAACAGCCCCATAGCATGATGTTTCCACCCCCATGCTTCACAGTAGGTATGGTGTTCTTGGGATGCAACTCAGTATTCTTCTTCCTCCAAACACGACGAGTTGAGTTTATACCAAAAAGTTCTACTTTGGTTTCATCTGACCACATGACATTCTCCCAATCCTCTGCTGTATCATCCATGTGCTCTCTGGCAAACTTCAGAGGGGCCTGGACATGCACTGGCTGCAGCAGCGGAACACGTCTGGCACTGCGGGATTTGATTCCCTGCCGTTGTAGTGTGTTACTGATGGTGACCTTTGTTACTTTGGCCCCAGCTCTCTGCAGGTCATTCACCAGGTCCCCCCGTGTGGTTCTGGGATCTTTGCTCACCGTTCTCATGATCATTTTGACCCCACGGGATGAGATCTTGCGTGGAGCCCCAGATCGAGGGAGATTATCAGTGGTCTTGTATGTCTTCAATTTTCTGATGATTGCTCCCACAGTTGATTTTTTCACACCAAGCTGCTTGCCTATTGTAGATTCACTCTTCCCAGTCTGGTGCAGGTCTACAATACTTTTCCTGGTGTCCTTCGAAAGCTCTTTGGTCTTGGCCATGGCGGAGTTTGGAGTCTGACTGTTTGAGGCTGTGGACAGGTGTCTTTTATACAGATGATGAGTTCAAACAGGTGCCATTCATACAGGTAACGAGTGGGGGACAGAAAAGCTTTTTACAGAAGACGTTACAGGTCTGTGAGAGCCAGAGATTTTCCATGTTTGAGGTGACCAAATACTTATTTTCCACCCTAATTTACGAATAAATTCTTTACAAATCCTACCATGTGAATTCATGGATTTTTTTTTCACATTCTGTCTCTCACAGTTGAAGTGTACCTCTGGTGCAAATTACTGACCTCTGTCATCATTTTAAGTGGGGGAACTTGCACAATCGGTGGCTGACTAAATACTTTTTTGCCCCACTGTAGCTACAGTCACCCAAATTTGTGAACTCAGCATTATGTCCCTCTCTGGGACTATATACACAAATATTTCACAGCTCTTCCCTACTCCTTCCATAGCAATTAAGAGGATAAGTAGCAACAAGTTAATCAGATGGAACTGATTCAAGAAACTCAGCATCAGCGAATCTCATCACCTCTTTAAAAAAGCTTAGTAGTTTGGTCTGGCGCAGGGGCAGGGAACTCCAGGCCTCAAGAGCCGGTGTCCTGCAGGGTTTAGATGTGTCCTTGATCCAACACAGCTGATTTAAATGGCTAAATTACCTCCTCAACATTTTTTGGAGTTCTCCAGAGGCCTGGTAATGAACTAATCATTTGAGTCAGGTGTGGTGACCCAGGGTGATATCTGAAACCTGCAGGACACCGGCTCTCGAGGACTAAAGCTCCCTACCCCTGGTCTGGAGCGTTCAGATCTGCGTTAATACATATAGAAAGCTGTGAGAAAGCTTCTTCTCTCTAAAAACAACATGGCAGCATGGCTTAGATTTGCATCTGAGCAAATCCCATGACTTTGGGAACAATACCCTTTAAACAGACATGACCAAAGTGTAGATGTTTGGTCATAATGCATTTTTGTATCATTATCACATACCATCCCCCATCCCAGTTTTTGTCCCTCCCACACCGAGTTTAGGTCAGCTGTGTAGGTTGCAGCTTGGTTCGATATGCTTAAGGAAACGGCGACACGTTCTTTTAATTTCTGCTGCATTTACGCGTCAGTGTATTCAATATAAAATGTTATTTGAAGCATAACAGTAGTGTATGAACATTTATTTATTCAGAGAGAAAAAGGAAGATGAAGAAGAGTGGGATGAAGATGAAGAGAAAGAGGATGAAGATGCAGGGGCAAGGAACTTTGAAATCTTTTTATATATTATATTGAATGTTTATAGAAAGCGAAGTAACCGCTGATATTTTGTCTCGGGAGCAGAACGAAGATGACGACTGGCAGGAAAATGAGGAGCTGAGAGTCATCGAAGGCCTGGAGGGTGAGTTTGATCGACATTACACCCAACAGAGAGATATTAACTATCTTGACCAACAGTGATTATAAGTGTGTCTTTATTGTAGGAGTGGCTCCTCTGAAGCCCGATTTCTCCGGACCCAAAGAAAAGATTGTACCAATACCCGATGGAAGCTCCTTCTTCATTCTCGGAAAGAAAAACTGGTAATTTTAAATAATCATGAACCCGAGATATGATTGAAGGGATACAATCTAATACCAGTGCAGTGCACGTGATTTCCTTCCCATTTTCCATTCTTCAGTTTACGAGTCGCCTGCCACAACCTCATCCATCACCCCTACTTCACCAACTTCATCCTCATCTTCATCATCCTCAGTAGTATTTCACTGGCTGCTGAGGATCCCATTAAATCCCACTCATTCAGGAACACTGTAAGGCCAAGCTTCACTCGCTTTTCCTGTCATATTCCCTACATGTTTACTGACTCATAATATTATCTTCATTAGACTGAGAACTGATTTAGCTTCTGTCTTCCTCAGGTGCTGGGATATGCTGATTATGTATTCACTTCAGTTTTCACTGTGGAGATCGTACTTAAGGTAACAGCTGCAGTGGCTGTAAAGAACCAAATCTAATAGAAAATTATGCACTAGTAAACCTCAGAAGTACATGGCAGTGCAATGAGTTTCTGACTTTGTTTCTTCACCCTCTCACTCATGTTTAGATGACTGTTTATGGAGCTTTTCTGCACACTGGCTCCTTCTGTAGAAATGCCTTCAACCTTCTTGACCTGCTGGTTGTCAGTGTGTCACTCACGTCCTTCTTTCTGCAGTGAGTAGATGCACGTGAAACGCAAGCTGTGGTTCTTCTGTTGGGTTCTGGCAGAAAGATCAGGAGCAGTTGTAGCAAAGAGAAGAGATTTGAGGATAACTTTTTTTAATTTATGAGCTCAAACTTTTCTTTTCTAATCTCTTTTCCTTGTTTCTTCCAGCTCAAGTGCCATCTCTGTGGTGAAGATTCTCCGAGTGCTTCGAGTGCTCAGGCCTCTTCGAGCCATTAACAGAGCCAAGGGATTAAAGGTAAACAGCTATATTCTATCTAGTTTTATTCCTATATTCATTTAAGCATTATTTCAGACAGCGCACCAAGTAAAGCTTGGTCTCCAAGCTGATAACAGCTGCCTACCTACATTGGCTGATGGCTCAGCTGATACCCTTCTATGTATCCAATTAGCAAATCTCATAAAGGGTGCACCGTTCAGCCTGCTGCATCTGCAAGCCGCTTGCACCTCAGCTCCTCCTTTTCATGTCATGTCACACTTAATCAGTGTCATGTAAACTCGCTGATCACTTAACACAAATATCTAATCAGCCATTCACATGGCAAACACTAATTTAGGAGTGTAGACATGGTGAAGAGAAACTGCCAAAGTTCCAACTAAGCATCAGAAGAAGAAAGGAAATTGAATTTACTTTGAACATGACATGATTGTTGGTGTTAGACAGGCTGGTCTGAGTATTTCAGAAGGTGCTCATAGACTGGGATTCATCTCTGGGGTTCAGTGAGGATGGTCCAAAATACGGGGCCAGTGAGTAGCAGTTCTTTGGCTGAAAATGTCTTGTTGATGTCAGAGGTCAGAGGAGAATGGCCAGACAGCTTCCAGCTAATAGGAAGACAACAGGAAATTCAAATAGCCACTTGTTACAAACAAGGTATGCAGAAGATCATGTCAGCACATCAAGCCTTGAAGCAGATGGGCTACAGCAGCAGAGCTACCACTCCTGCCAGCTAAGAACAGGAAACTGAGATTATAGTTCACACAAACTCATCGAAAATGGATAACAGAAGATTGTAAGATTGTGACTTTTGAGTGGTGGGGTCAGAATTAGGTGTAAACAACATGAAAGCATAGATCCATTGTCTCTTGTGTCAACGGTTCAGGCTGCTGGTGGTGATGTATAGGTGTGGGGGATCTTCTTTTTGGTCCCTTTGTAGCAACTGAGGATCCTTTAAACGCCACAGCCTACCAGCATTTTGTTTCTGATCATGTCCATCCCTTTATGACCACAGTGTGGTCTTCTGTCTTCTAGTGGCTAATTCGAGCAGGATAACACACCATGTCACAAAGCTCGAATTGCCAAGCTGGTTTCTTGAGCGTGCCAATGAGTTCACTGAACTCAAATGGCCTCCACAGTCAACAGCTCTCAGTCTAACAGAGCACCTTTGGATGTGCAGCTGACAAATCTGCAGCAACTGTGACAATATTGTTGTTTGTACTGTACAATTTATTCAGTGTACATACAAAAGTAACATGGTGCCTTTTAGTCACATCGTTTTTGCTGTTTATATGTTCACAGAATGTGGTGCAGTGCGTGTTTGTGGCGATCCGCACCATCGGTAACATCTTAATTGTCACAACCCTCCTCCAGTTCATGTTTGCGTGTATTGGAGTGCAGCTTTTCAAGGTTCATGTTCACACTTTCAGCATGATAAGATTTTAACACCCTCAGCAGATATATAGAGTGTGTCGAGTGAGTGTTTGTAACAGTGTAACTTCTCTGTGTTTGCTGTTATAGGGCAGATTCTACAGCTGCACTGACGAAGCCAGGCACACTCCAGATGAGTGCAAGTCAGTGGGTTTTTTTCCACACGACATAAAGCTCTTGACAATTTCTTATCACGCTGTTTATTAAAAGATGTGCATGCATCTAATTTTAGAGGCACATTTGTGGTGTATAAGGATGGAGATATGAATCACCCCATGGTCAGGGAACGCATCTGGGAGAACAGCGATTTCAACTTTGATAATGTGCTAATGGGAATGTTGGCTTTATTCACTGTGTCAACATTTGAAGGTTGGCCGCAGTGAGTATTAATTCTACATTTTAAGTCCATTACCTCTCTAAACTATCTGTGTCATTCCTTGGGAGCTTCAGTTTATTTCTTAGAAGCTTATTGAACAACTTACCATTTTTCATATTTTCTTTATTTTGGAAAATATTGCTAAAACAGGAAGTAACAGAGCAGTTGTAGGGACTATTTTTAGCTGAAGATTAAGTGAAAACGGCCTTCAGAGCACTACAGTCGTGGCTTAAAGTTTTATCAGTGGCACAAATGTTTATGTTTCATACACTTTGCTGCTTCACTTTTTGTTTAGATTATTTTTAGAATCGGAATAAGAATATTTTATTAACCCCAGAGAGAATTATATGGTCACAGCTGCTCCAAGACATGTTTCCATGAAACAGTGAAGAACCATCATGACATCAAGACTTTTATTGGTCAATAAATTAAAGCCATGCAAAGACTCAATATTTAGACTAATCAAAATCCAGTCCTGCCTTAAAAGTGCTCAAAATTGATCATAGTTTTTGGGGTTCTGTTTGTCTCTCTGCTTTTTAAGCACTGCCCATACTTAACATGTACTCAAAGACCAGCTTTTAATGATCCAGAAGCAGTTTGGTGACAATCTGTTAAATTTCCAGCATGATATAGCACTTTTCACAAGGCAAAAATGAGACGTAAGAGGCTCAAAGATCATTAAATTAAAATGTCCATATCTTAATCACATCAAACATCTGTGCTCAACAATAAAAAATAATCAATGTTAAAATAGGAAAGTATATGAAACACAAAATGTGTCGCTGCCAAAAACTTGTCATTGTGACTGTAGACCTGATTTCATTGTTCTCTAAATATATCCATCCAAATATTCACCAAGCAATTATTTGTTTCATAAATTGTTTACACATCACACAAATAATGATGAATATAGAATTTGAATTGACATTTTATGATTGCGTGGCTATGCCAAAGCTTGAACTGCCCCATTTTAAGCAGACAACAGAAATACTGTGTTTCTTGTGTGTCTGAGGGCTACGCTACAACATCACTGGGACCGTTGTTTTACAGCCTGCCTTATGAGATTATTCTTTATTACTTATGTAAAGATATTGCTACTGAAATGACATGCTCTTTTGTGACGGCACAGAGAGGAAATACATACATGAAACTATATCACCTTTTCATGGCTTTTTTAATGGAATTTCCAAATAATAACATAAGTTTAGGAATCTTATATCAATGATTAAATGACTCAATGTATCAGGAATCCTGTGTGTCACTTGCTTTGTCTCTTTTATTTTATTTTTGCCTAAAGGCTTCTGTACCGGGCCGTCGATGCCAACGCCATAAATCGAGGCCCCATTTACAACTACAGAGTAGAAATCTCCATCTTTTTCATCATCTACATCATCATCATCGCCTTCTTCATGATGAACATATTTGTGGGTTTTGTCATCATTACATTTCGAGAGCAAGGAGAGGCTGAGTTCAAAAACTGCGAACTCAATAAAAATCAGGTTAGTTATCATTAAAAACTGTAGTTTTGACTTCAGTGTAATAGCATTCTTTCAGACGCAATCATTTCTATCCTCTCCCTCCTCACAGCGTCAGTGCGTGTATTATGCATTGAAAGCTCAACCAATTAAGATTTACATTCCCAAAAACCCATCCCAGCTCAAATTCTGGAAAATCATCAACTCCAGCCAGTTTGAGTACGTCATGTTTGTACTGATTCTGGGAAACACCCTTACTCTGGCTGTTCAGGTACAATGTCAGTCAGTTTTCACTCAGATAAAATACTAAAATATTGATTCAGGGCTGTGATGTTAATTTTTGTGTTGTTTTTCCTCTCAGCATTATGAGCAGTCAAAACTATTCACCTCCATTATGGACATCCTCAACATGATCTTCACTGTGGTTTTCACTATAGAGATGATTATCAAGCTAATGGCTCTGCGGGCACATGTAAGGTTTCACTCTTTTTCATCAGAAAATGATATTTGGCACAACTCCACTCACTGTCTGCTGTCTCGATGACTCTCACTTTGCTTGTTTAATCTCTGCAGCACTATTTCATCGATCCTTGGAATTCATTTGATGCACTTATCGTCGTGGGAAGTGTGTTGGACATTGCAGTCTCTGAATTCAGCGTAAGTTTGTTCACACAGCAACAAAATATCACCAGCTACCTTCCTTATCTACCCAAATATCTAATCAGCCAATCACACGCCAACAATTAGTCATGCAATAAGTGAGTCAAATTAGGCATTTCGAGATAGTCAAGATAACCTGTTGAAATTCAGAAAGAGCATCAGATTGGGGAAGAAAGGTGATTTAAATGACTTTGAACAAGGCATGGTTGTTGGTGGAGAACTGGGATTTCCCCACACAAACATCTCTAGGTTTACAGAGAATGATCTAAAACAGAAAAAATATCCAGTGAGCAATCGCTCACCTCAATTCGGGCGAGGTGAGCAGTTAACACACTGGGTGATGCCAGTCCCAGTATTTTCTGTGCAATTTTGATGAAACTTTCCTTTTAATATCCTGAAGATTTGCTGGTATTTATCTGCAGGAGCTAAAAGGGATCTCAGCAGCTTGGTGTTGGTTATTATGGTGCTATTATGTAGGAATACAATCAGAAGATAATTCAGATGCGAGAAGGAAAACTACTACTGCCATCAGGATTGTCAGCTGCACTTTTGTGAACAATAAACTAAACAAATGATTAAGAACTACACGATGAAAAATAATAAAATAAACCTTTCTACAATTTTTTGAGGAAGAAATTCTACATGGCTTGAAATATGTATTACTCTGAAAATGAAATCATTTGTGCTTTAATTTCTTTTCTCCTGCATGGTATCGCCTGCCTGTTGTTCACCACATGCAAAACGATGCAGGGCGGAGGCGGTCATGGTGAGGTAAGAGCTGAATTCTGAAGTACTCCCTTTAATTCTTCTGCAATACACTTTGGGTGGACAAAAGCTAATAACCTTGAGAAAAATAAGTGCAACTTGAACAACATGTCTCAGCTTTTCTACTCATAACTTAAACACTTCTGTGCTGCTCCTTGGCCGCATTTCTCTGTGATATCTCAGGGTTTGGGTAACGCCTTTGTCAGGAAGAAAGCCTTGAAACTCTTCTGGATTGGAGGAAATCAATAGTTTGAACATTCACCTTAAGGATTTCCAATCCAAATGGCTTGTGAAAAGTCCAAAAACGGTGCTCTTATCTTCAGTCTTTACACTTGACAAGCGCTTCAAGCAGGCCAGAATTAACCGTTTACATAAACCGTCCTGGCCTTCAGGACACGTTTCACACTCCTTTTTTTTTTATTTTTTTTTATTTTTTTTACCAAAAAAAAGAAGATTTATTCATAACACACGGGAAAAGACCCAGGGAAAGAGTTAACGATAACAACAATAAAAAAAAAAAAAAAAAAAAAAAACAAGACTAAGAAATATTAGACATCTAAGGTTCATATTTCATTGTGTGACAATGCAAAATAAATTCTTTTCAATCAGATCCACAATGCAAAATTTTGATTTAAGCCACGTTTCACACTCCTGATGACATATTTGCTTTTTCAGTCTCAGATATTTAACTATTTCTGTCTGCCGTTATTCTTTCTAGGGTCCCGGGAAAGGTGAAAGTGGAAAAGTGTCCATCACATTTTTCCGTCTTTTCCGAGTCTTGAGGTTGGTCAAACTCCTCAGTAAAGGAGAAGGCATTCGGACTCTTCTCTGGACTTTTGTCAAGTCCCTCCAGGTCAGTAGCAGCACAGAAATAACAAAAGGATTAAACAATTTCTTGTGACACCTGTAGACAACTTTTATGTAACTTTGCTCTCGACTTTTATCTGCTCAGGCTTTACCTTACGTTGGCCTCCTCATTGCCATGATCTTCTTTATCTATGCTGTGATCGGCATGCAGGTGAGTCTTTGTTATGAACGTAGGTTTAAATTTTGGCTGTTCCACTCATTGCAATTAATCAAACAGGTATCCGATGATAAACAAAACATTACCATTACATCATACGGGCTGCATCCCAGTTTATAAGTCTATAATAATAAAAAGTCTCTGGTTTTAATGACTCTTTTTTTTCTCTTGTAGATGTTTGGGAAGGTGGCTGTTGATGAGGACACACACATCAACAGAAACTGCAACTTCCAGACTTTCTTTATGGCTGTTCTGGTACTTTTTAGGTGAGTCTTTTTAGCCCCCAGGAAGGGGCAAAATTAAAGGGACAAAGCTGAATTGTTGAAAAATGAAGCTTTACTTCATCCAATGGCCACTGGAGGCCAGCTACCAGAGATATTAAATTAATGTTAATAGTTACAGCCTTGTAATGAAAACTGTTTTTGGCAATGAAACTAATGTCCTCCTTCATAAAGACTCTTAAGGGGGCCTCTTAAAAAGTGTTTTGTGTTAAGGCTTACCACCTTCAGTAACCACTGGATCGGTGGACTGAACCTCTCAGCACTGCTTGTTGTATAGGTGCCTTCTGGAGCACTTTAAATAAAAAATAAAAATGTGACACAATGTGTCTTACTTTATCTTTCTTTTTGACTTTAATGAGGATCATAATTTACATGATGAACATCCTGTTTTCTAACTAATACGGGGCAGTTTCTTTGTGCAACCAGAGGTATCGCTCCCTGCTGCTCATTAGCAAGAATGCACATTTAACGCACTTCAAAGACAACTTTACTTTTCAGACCTGAAAGCTGAGTCATCCGTATTTTATATCTTTGTTTTTGCAGACAAAACATAAATGCCGAAGCTTCAAAATGCACAGTCTAAGAAACAACTGGTGATGGCATGTAAGCTATGTCCATCGTTTATCTACAGTCCATGGCTTTCTTCTCTCTTCTGATAATACATTTCTTTATTATAGTCTTACTTAGAATCAGAAGTTACTGTGCTGCATTAACATGACTTTTTCCTCAAACAAAAAGTACTTCTAGTGTGAAACTTTCATGCATCTTTTCTAACATCTAGAAGGTCTAAAACAGTGTAATGGAACAGTGATAATGCTGCTGTTTTTCCTTGTAGGTGTGCCACTGGAGAGCAGTGGCAAGAGATCATGTTGGCAGCTTTGCCTGGCAGACGCTGTGACCCAGAAGCTGACGTTGAACCTGGTGAAGAGTTCACCTGCGGTAGCAACTTGGCCTACCTTTACTTCATCAGCTTCTTCATGCTATGTGCTTACCTGGTAAGCAAAGCCACCGAAAATTAGGGATCATTTTTTAAAAATCCCTTCGTTCATCTTGTTTGTGGTAAAACATGTCCTTTCTTTTGATATAACTAAACACTCTACCTCTTGTCTCTAAAAGAAATGTAGGTATAATTAATTCTAACTCGTGTTTTATAGAATATCAGGTCAGGAGGAATCAAAGTTAGATGAAAGCAGACAGCATAGTATTACAGCTGCAGCATACTAGCAGGTTTAAAAGCTTACCCTGTCTTCTCCAATTCCCAGCTCATCAGACAACTCGCATCCACGGATTTTATTAATCCAGGCAGCACACTCAAACCACAAAATCCCGATTTAAAAGGGCACAAATATTTTGGTAACAGTACTTTGACCATAGTGCTATTTTAAAACATTAAATGTGTCGAAAGAAGGTGGCGTTTGCCCTAGAGAGCAGGCAGAGGAGGGTCCACGTAGGATCTCATACTCTATCAAGTTGCTGCGTTCCTGCAGTGGAAATGGTAAAAACCGCAGAAAATACAGCAGAGTATAATCTGTTCCAGATTACCTGCTTAGAATTATCAGCAGTATCATATATGATTCAGACAGGGGCAGGGAACTCCAGGCCTCAAGAGCCAGTGTCCTGCAGGTTTTAGATGTGTCCTTGATCCAACACAGTTGATTTAAAATGGCTAAATTACCTCCTCCACATGCCTTGACATTTTCCAGAGGTCTGGTAATGAACTAATCATTTGATTCAGGTGTGTTGACCCAGGATGATATCTAAAACCTGCAGGACACCGACTCTTGAGGCCTAGAGTTTCCTACCCCTGACCTAAAATATAACCCTAGTCCACCAGGAACTTTCACTGAAATGTTACAATATCAAAAGTAATCATCCAATACATAGACAATTTCAATCTTGCTATGGAACCCAATGTAATCCATGCGATTTATAATATTTACCTATGACAGACGTTGGCCTTTAATCTCTTCCACTGTTCCATGGACAGTTTTCTCAGTTTAGGCCAGGGGTGTCCAACTCCAGGGCCCGTATCCCTAAAGATTCTGAGAATCCTCTCAGAGAGCTCCTAACTTAACCTAAAAATTCCTTGCCAGGAGTTTTAGCTTAGAAGTGATTCCAGAACATTTTCAGTGAACTCTGAGCAAGGAATGGATGGAAAATCCTATCTTAGTGAGGAGGTGTGGTTGACCCCGTTGCTAGGTATGAGACATCATTTCAAAAGCCGTGATTGGTTGATCCTACAAGTTTGATGGAAATGAGCTTTTGGTGATAATGAGCAAAGGATGTACCCTCAAATCAATAAACATATTATATACTCTAATCTTATGCTGACTGTAATTGTAAATAATATTTCACATTCAAGAAAATATCTGGAAAATGAATAGTAAGCTGTAGGGGTTATAGCCTAACATTAGAATCTAAAATATGTGAAAACTTAAACTCATTACACCCTGTTCAAATAATGATTTGTGTCTTATTTGCTCATATTAATATCCTAGCTGACATATTTTGTACTTTCACTCCCATATGGACCCTGTTGAAAACAAGATGGCCTATCTCAAGGGGCTGTCCTTAATGAAGTAGAAATCACAACGTTACAAGTCCAGTGTGGTCTTAACGAGGGTAACACGGCTCAGCTTTTAGCAATGTCTGTGATTGCAGACCCAAGTCATCACTGCTGCATTGTTGCATTTTCCCGGTTGCCAAATACCTCGGGGTTGTGATTACTTTCGTCTCCGGTGTAATAGTGTTGTGGCGTCGAGTTGGTGAAGTAATTACATCTCTAAGGAGATCCACCACAAACATGATTCCTGCACGATCCAATCTGTAGCGTCTCAATAATTCCCTGTCATCCAGTGTTTGCAGGACATCTCTCCTGCCTCTTCTGTTGGCCATTTTGTGCAGCTGCTTAGGGGAACTCCTAAGCCACTAAAAGTCCTCTTCCCTGCTCTTAGCAGATCTCGCCTTAGGAGCCCTTTTAAGCGTTAGGAATCTTGAGGAATAGCTTTTATATTAACTGGGATTGTCGTGTCACTTTTAGGGGAAATTCTAAGAAAACGTCATGACTCTGAGAATTTACCGTGTTACCCTCGTTAAGACCACACTGGACTTGTAACATTGTGATTTCTACTTCATTAAGGACAGCCCCTTGAGATAGGCCATCTTGTTTTCAACAGGGTCCATATGGGAGTGAAAGTACAAAATATGCCAGCTAGGATATTAATATGAGCAAATAAGACACAAATCATTATTTGAACAGGGTGTAATGAGTTTAAGTTTTCACATATTTTAGATTCTAATGTTAGGCTATAACCCCTACAGCTTACTATTCATTTTCCAGATATTTTCTTGAATGTGAAATATTATTTACAATTACAGTCAGCATAAGATTAGAGTATATAATATGTTTATTGATTTGAGGGTACATCCTTTGCTCATTATCACCAAAAGCTCATTTCCATCAAACTTGTAGGATCAACCAATCACGGCTTTTGAAATGATGACTCATACCTAGCAACGGGGTCAACCACACCTCCTCACTAAGATAGGATTTTCCATCCATTCCTTGCTCAGAGTTCACTGAAAATGTTCTGGAATCACTTCTAAGCTAAAACTCCTGGCAAGGAATTTTTAGGTTAAGTTAGGAGCTCTCTGAGAGGATTCTCAGAATCTTTAGGGATACGGGCCCAGGACCTCTGTGTGCTGTTGGGTTTTTTAATATGTTCACAGAACTGTAGTGGCCTGACTTGCCTGTTGTGACTTTATACAAAATTTAGAAGCAACAATAATTCAAAATGTAATCTCACTACTTTTATTTGCTAAATTTACTTAAAATGTTTCCTAAATTTTCTTTTATCATTTTTACACTATACTACCGGATTATATTATACTGGACTTTCTGGATCCCTATTCTAACTTTTTTCAATAATAGATTTATTTATGTAAAACACATGCTGTTATAGTCATATCTTTCTCTCTCAGATTATCAACTTGTTCATTGCTGTCATCATGGACAACTTTGAATATCTGACAAGAGACTGGACCGTACTCGGCACTCACCATCTGGACGAGTTTAAGAGAGTTTGGTCTGACTATGATCCAGAGGCCACGTGAGAATCTTTTAGTATCATTCTCCACAACTTGTGCATTTTTTCTGTCCTTGCATACTTTGTCTTACATCTGTCTCACCAGCTCTGCGTCCATCTCTCTCCTACAGCGGTCGTATAAAACACATCGATGTCGTCACTATGCTGCGCAGGATTCAGCCGCCTCTTGGTTTCGGAAAATTATGTCCTCATCGTGTTGCTTGCAAAGTGAGCAAAAACACATTTGCTCCTGCGGATTTCATGAACAAACTAAAGACACGCATCTGACTCCTTCTGCCTCAACTTGTCTTTGCAGAGACTGGTTGCCATGAATGTTCCCCTGCATCCTGATGGCACAGTCACCTTCAACGCTACTCTGTTTGCTCTCGTGCGAACCTCACTGAAGATCAAGACTGAAGGTTTGACCTGCTGCATATAAACAAAAACACAGAAGCTCATTATTTGTGTATGAGATTACCTCACTCTTTTAATGATAGTGCTGTTTATATTAAAGGATCTGTTGTTTGTGTCCCACTCAGGTCCCATCGACCAGCAGAATGAAGAGCTGAAGGTGATTATCAAGAAGCTCTGGAAGCGCACTAAACCCAAACTCATTGATGAAGTCATTCCTCCCCCTAGAGGTATACCACAAAATTGCACTGCTTTCCAACATAATGAAAAGTAAAGAAAACCTAAAACACACTGAATATTAAATCAAGCCTCTTTTCTTTCATATTGTGTACCTGATGATGCCAAATATGTACATTTATTCATATAAGTCTTATAATCCAAAGTAATGTTTGTGTAACATTACCTTCTTTCAGGAGATGAGGTGACTTGTGGAAAGGTTTATGCCAGCTTCTTGATTCAAGACTACTTTAAAAAATTCCGGAAAAGAAAAGAAAGGGAGAGGAAATCCAAAAGGAAGGACAAAGCAGCTTCTCTACAGGTAACATAAACTATCCAACTCAAAGATCCCATGTTTGACACAACTTTGTCATTGACTCGATGCAAAATAAAATCATACGGTCATGTCTGTGTGTGAATGTGGACCCAAATGCTGACCTAAAAGAGGAGTAATAAACAAAACAAATCTTTATTTCAGTGAGGCAGAAGTCCAACAGGCAACTGACAGAAAATAAAAGGAAATAACCTAAATGCTCAAAGTAAAAGAATGAAAAAATGTAAAATACAAAAACTCATGCACATACATTTTAATTGCATCTTGAACCATGTTTGCTTTCCGAGTTAAAATCATCTTTTTCATGCGAGTCTTAAACTGAGATTTGAAAGGTTAAGTTCAACTTACGATCAAATATACTTTTTTATAATAAAAAATTAATAATTATAAAAATAAAAAATCTTTTCATCCATCTTCAGGTGCTTAACTTTGCATTAAACTCATTTTTGAATGTAGGCTGACTTCAGTTTATGGATATGTTTCTAGCAAGGGCTGCGGACACTGCAGGATCTGGCTCCAGAGATGCGTCTGGCAATGGCTTCTGATCTGGAGGACGAGGAAGGTGGAGGCGATGACATATTCGAGAGTGGGCCTGAAACGTCAGCAACCCCCACTCCCTCCAGCACACCGATGCCGCCTCTGGACACGCTGGTAGAGCAGACGACTTTGATCATGGAACCAGAGCCCAAGATCTCCAACGGAGGTGTGATCACGGAGCAGGTGACGGGCTTGAAGGAACACCAGAGGCCGGGATCAGAGCTGGCAGGTGTCAGCGTGGTAACAGAGCAGCCTGTGAGGTCAGAACACCTCCCAGTGAGGTACGTTACTGCGTCATACGTGAATTCTCACATTGGTACTCACACGTATTCCTTCTATTTTATACCAAGGAGTTTTCTAACTTACTTGTACTCTTAACAAACAGGGCGGACTCCATCAGTGAATCGCCTCTTCCTCCTCCACCTCCACCTGAGATTTTAGTTGAAGAAGTCAAAGCTACAGAGGAAGTATCCGAGCAGGTGTACTTGAGTGAAGGAGATGCTGCAAGTCTGGCATCAGTAGACCGGTAAGGAATAATCAAGAAGGTCAAGCGATAGATGTAGGTTTATTAGGTTATTCATTAAAAAAAAATTTGGGAAATAGATGGATTAAAAAAACCAAACAACTGAAGACAAGATTGAACAGCCTAGCATTAAGACTGGAAACAAGACTGGGGTAGAGGATTCAACCCACCAGCACCTCTAGAGCTCACTAATTAGCACTTTTACTCTTTGGTCGTGCAGGTATATGTATCCAGAGGCTGTTTCCCCAGTACCAACTGATGCAGGCTACAATGGCCAGAGTCTGGAAAGAGGCAGCAGCCTTGGCGAAATACCGTATGACTCTAATGGTACCAGTGGCTTCGTCAGCAATGATTACACTGACATCAACATGAATGGAGGGAGTGCTGCCACGAGTCCCACTCCCTACACCACAAATGAATATAATGAGAATGGATATCCAAGATACAGTGAGAATGGAAACGGCATCATGACCGCCAATGGGAACGGAAGCACAATGAGCGGCGGCCATGAAAACGGCAGCAGCATCGATTACACTGGAAACGGCTACACTACCAATGAGAACAGCGGTGCCCAGTTTGTTAGGAGAAGGTTACTTCCTGCTATTCCAAAAGGTTTTCCTCCTTCTCTTCCATTCTTCAAGAGTACTGATAGACAGAGGTGGTTGTATATTTTTGGACGTTGCCAATCAGAAGAAATTTAAAATTCAAATATAATGATAATGTTTTTGGTGTTTAAATAATCTGTCAAGTGAATTTATCAAATATTACTCTTATTTTACTTTATACACTGAACTTTTCTGAGGGGTTTTATTGGGCATGTGAACTATAACTGATGCCTGCTAATACAAACTCTCTCCACACACGGTGCTAGTCTTGCACTCAGGTCATTTTTCTAATATCTTCCTGCTTTCTGTTTCAGGTCATAAACCCGCCTTTAATTTCCAGTGTCTGAGACCACAGAGCAGCGTAGATAACCTCCCCATCCCAGGAATCTATCAAGGCCACACATCTCCAACTAGATCACGTTTGCAGGTAAAACAGTGACACGCATACACACTCAGCCTGCTAGTTTTCCTACTCATTTCTAGCTTAAACTCATAATGATATGAATAAATGACAAGAGAGCAGCCTCTCTGATCTGGATTTACTGGCTCTACTTTTGCTCTCCTCTGTCAGAACCAGCACAGCCTGGAGTCCCGGCCCAGCAGTGTGTCCTCCATGTCGTCCACCTCCTGGGCGAACACGGCAGCAGCTGGTGCCACTCCTGTTCCAGGAATAATTGCCCCATCGGCACGCAAGGGCAAGCTCATCTACACTCCTATGATCTTGATGGATGAAGCCACAGGTAGCAGTCAACCGCTGTGGAATGACGGTTCTGCCAGCCTTCCTGCAGGAAGGCGCCCCGGCTGGAACCCCGGTCAAACCAGGACGTTCACCAGTGTAAGAATGCCACCCCCTGTGAACCAGGGCTTCATAAGCAAAGGCAGCGCGGACAGTCTGGTGGAGTCGGTAAGTAGTTTTTGAGATTTTCGTAAAGGTGAAACCTCCTACACCCACTATTATGTAGAACTTGGTGTATTTTAAATTCCCGTGACCCTTTGGAACTTGATTTAGTGAGACTTTAAGGCTGATATTCACCTGTTTTGACTGATTGGAACTTTTGAAACCTCATGGGGATATTCTTGCCCAGTAAAAAGGATGGCAAAACTGTTATCCATCATATTAAAAATCCTTTTAGGAACAGATCTAACCATGAACAGGATGAATGACTAAAGCAACTCTTTGCACTATCGCCTCCCTGAAATGTAATCCTGCTCATTTATTTGAATATTTGCTCAACTTTAGATTGGACGTGAGCAGCTGACAGCACGAACCTGTCTTAAATGATTGCTTCTATACTCTTTCTGTCACCAACCACAGATCTTGATCTCTGAGGGTCTCGGTGTCTATGCAAGGGACCCGAAGTTTGTGAACTTTGCTAAGCGGGAGATTGCTGAAGCTTGCCGCATGAGCCTGGATGAAATGGAGAGCGCAGCTGCTGACTTGATAGTGCGTGGAGCCACTCAGTCGATTTCTCGATTTGAGGAAGAGCTGGCTGATGAAATGAACTGTGTGATTTCTTACTGAGATCAGCTGAACTGTAAGAGAAATATGTGAGAAACTGAGATGTGAAGTTTGTTTTTTCTTAAAAAAAAAAAAAGGGAGAAGAAAATCTTGTGTGTTTGAATCTCTTTTGAAAACAAAAAGAAACATCCCACATATGAGATTTCTATCATGTTGGGTATGATGTGCTTTTGTTTGTGAATGCCAAAAACACACTTTGATTTTAAGTGTACGTGTCAATTTGTGACAAAAATTTTGATTGCAGCAGAAGAGTCAGCAGGACGCAAGTTCATTTTCTGCATTGTGCTCTCGTTTTGTACCCTACTTGAACTGTGGTCACCTTATACACGTGTGTTCAGCTACAATCAGGGAAACTAGACTCTGAAATAAGAATGTTTTAAATCTACACATGTAGATCAAATACTTTTCTTTACTCTTGATACAACTGAGTAAGACTGTGAGTTTCCAACAGCATTAGCTTCTTTAGAGAAATATTTAAATATAATGAATATCCTCTAAGATGCACAATGCAAACTTGTGGCGGAAATGTCCAAATTATGTTTTGGATTCATTGTGACTGAACGGTTGCGTGGCTATCCACTGTGCACAAATAAAATAAAATGTTTTCTCAAACATTCGTTAATTTTTGTTTTGCAGATGGGATATCGTTCCAAACGTTGCACACGGTCTCAAAGGCTCTTTGTATTTGTTTAAAAGCACATACTGAAAACCCACAACAAAATTAAAGCAGCGAATTATATAATCAGACATTAATGGACCGGCAGATGGGTAACATCTGGGTTTCACTTCCCCTTTTAAAGAAAAGAAACATGCAAAGCTATGAGCCATGGATGCTTGTTATTCGGTGCTATTGTAGTAGCACATCAAGTATCTGTGTAAAATCCATTTTGTGTTAAGTAGAAAGCTTTTACTTTGGTTTGTTTAGGTACAGCTTTACCGTTTTACATTTCCTTTTTCTGTCTGTGCTCTTGATCAGAGCCTGCGCTACTGTTTTATTCAGGTTAGCTGCTAGTATTTGGAAAGGGACGGGAAATAAAAATATATAGATTGGATTACGAAAAAAGCAAAACCCTGAGAGAGTCTATGTCACAGAGAGTCACAGTGTCTATGAAATACACAGAGAGTGAAAGCAAGGAGAAGACAGGAGCTTGGCATGTCATGGGAGGGTTTTTTTTGTATCCAAGGCTTATAGCAATGTAACTACAGGATGCGTTAAGGTTGGTTAAGTATTCCTTTTTTTTTTTTTTTTTTCCGCCTGTCCCATTTGGTTCTTTAGCCATCAGAATTGTTGTCTGAAGACCAACAAGGATACCCAATGGATTTACTTTGCCAAATGGATCATCGTGGCATTGCCGTATTGGTCCATTTGGTCGATCTTTGTTTTTATTATTTATTATATTTTATTTTCAGATGTTACAGACGGGACAGACATGAGTGAGAGATAGGAAAGGGAGGAAGGAAAGGAAAAACAGAAGGGGAGAGGGACAGTGAGAAAGGGGGGGAGAAAAAAAATAAAAATCTCCTGGATCACCTGTTGAGAGAAGAATAGAAAACAAGCAAAAAAAGACAAAAAACAACAAAAAACAAAGCAACATACTTTTTTTTTTTTTTTTTTTGGCCTGTCCCGTTTGGCTCTTTTGCCATCAGAATTGTTGTCTAAAGGCAAAGAAAGATGCCCAACGGATTTACTTTACCAAACTGACCATCCCAGCCTTGCCGTAATGGTCCATTTGATTCACCTTTTATTGTTTATTTTATTTTCACATAATGAATACGGGACAGACTTGACTGGGGGAAAGAAGGGGAGAAAGAAAGAGGGAAAGAGAAACAGCTGAGAAGAGGGACGGGGGAGAAGGGCAAAAGACAAAAACCAACAGAACGGGCAGAGAAAAAAAAATGCATATATCGATCACCTGGATCACCTGCTGAGAAAGAAAAAAGAAAGCAAGCAGAAGAGAACAAGAGTAATAGAATAAACAACATCACAATGATATATGGGAATATGACAGTAAATACTAAATGTTAAACATTATTGTGCAGCACATAAGATCAACAGAACACAGTGTGCTTTGAGGTAGGAGCCAAAAAGGGTGTAGTTTGTGGGTGTGATCACCCGTGTGTACACCTGTGAGCATGGACGCGCTTGTTTTTTGTTTTTTTAAAAGGTTCCTTCATGTAATAATCTGCTAGAGGGTGTGGGGGGGCCACAGCCAAACAAAGCAACATACTAAACACAACACCATCGCATTAATCTAGCTAAGTGTAAACAGCAGTAAATACTAAATATTCAATGTTGTTGTGCAGCACGCAGGACAGATGTGCTTCGAAGTAGCAGCCAAGAAAGGTGTAATTTGGGTCTACGAGCAGTGAACACCCGTGTGCATACCTGTGTGGATCAGCGCACTTGTATTCCAAAGGTTTCTCCATGTAACGATGGTTAAGTATTCCTTATTAAAGGCTTTGAATCACAGCGGGAATGATACCTTCATCGTGACGAATTCTCACGGTAAATTTTCCGTTTCAGTTTTAAGGTTTCTGCAATAGGACAATACTTTAAAAGGTTTTACTTGATCCAGCACCCTTTCCAACCTTGCTTTTATTTCCAAAATTTCCAGAAGAGTTGTTAAACAGCACTAACACTGATCATAATTCTCCCATATGACATTCTTTTCACTGGCTCTGTTAAATCCAGAATTGAATTTAAAAATTTTCTCCTCCTACATAAGATCTTGAATCATCAGGATCCATCACATCTTGAAGACCTCGTATTATCTCAATAGAGCTCTTTGATCTCAGACTACATGTGTCATGAAACGGCTGTGTGCAGGCAGGAGAAGGACCCAAACGCAAAATCTCGGAAACAGGACTCAAAAACCAGCTTTATTTGCTGAATGCAAAAACAAGGCAAGTTTATTTATATAACACAATTCAACAGCAAGGTGATTCAAAGTGCTTTACAGAGACATTAAAAAAACAGAAACAATTAAAAAGCATGATTTAAAAAGAAAAAGAAAAAAAGGGAACAATAGATAAAATCAGTAGTTAAAATTTTAAGTTTTGAAATGTAAGCTTAAAAGTAAAACAGTGCGGATTTGGTGCTTTATTCAAATACAGCTGAGAATAGGTGAGTCTTCAACCTGGATTTAAATAAACTGAGTGTTTCAGCTGATCTGAGGCTTTCTGGGAGTTTGTTCCAGATATAAGGAGCATAAAAGCTGAATGCAGCTTCTCCGTGTCTGGTTCTGACTCTGGGAACTGATAATAAAAACGGATCCAGATGACCTGAGGGATCTGGAAGGTTCATACTGGGTCAGGAGGTCACTGATGTATTTTGGTCCTAAACCATTCAGAGCTTTATAGACCAGCATCAGAACTTTAAAGTGTAAACAAGACAAAACTATACTGGGAAAATACTAATGATAACATGAAACACAGGGAGAGGAACACAGCCATGGAACTGAGGGAGATGCATAAATACACAGAAAGATAAGGGATGTGGGAACACACGGGGACACAAGAACTCACAATTAAATAAACAGATACACTGAGGGAGACAGAGGGAAAAGAAACAACGGGGGGATCTAATAAACAAAACTTAACAGAACACCCTATGCAACATAGAATTAACCTTTAAAACAAGAAGTGAGCTTAAACAAAAATGGCAAAAAAACACAGGAAAACTCAAAACACTGGGTCAAAGTACCCAGGACCATGACATACAGTAGTACTGGCCCACATACAAAAACTTAAGCTGTCTTTGAATTGAAAAAATATGCTCAGAATGTGTTTCAAGACATGCCTTAACTGTTGTCAGTGTCATCCAATAGATTGTATTGTACATTAAAGATGGATGCAGCCACCATCATATTCACCCCTGGTTTTGGCAGTCTGAATGTTAGCCTTTTGGTAAATGCTATGTTCTGTTTTTGGAGTAAGCAGTGACCATATTCGGATGAGAGTTATGCAAGCTTCATTAGAAAGCTGCATCCATAAATTATATAAGTGCAAAGCACAGACACAGATATCTGCAAGTCAGTGCAAATTAAGAGGAGAATAAAATACAAAAATTCACTGACCAGAATTACAAAGAACGCCTGGTACAACGGGCCATGTTATTTTGGTGGCCTTTTAAAATGGTACTAACATAAGCCAAGTTTTATCTCTACAGCACTGAGAAGGTGATTATCGTGTGTATTACTGATATAAACAAGAGTGTGGTGCCTTTAATCCAAATAATATGCTCCAGCTTTTGCAATCAGTCGTGTCAAACCCACCTCTAAGATCTAACAATACGAGCAAAAAGAGGACGAGTCGATCATCTAACACTATGAGAAGGTTGTCTGACCAGAGCTTTAGGGCTGGCTTAAAATCTTTAAACATGCCATTCTGATGCAAACAATTGGAGAAGTGGTTTCTTGTCACATAACAGCTTTCTTAAAGACTTTCAAGACAAAGAGGTTGGATTATCTCTGCACAGCAACATTAAAACCCTGTATGATGTACCCTTTAAGGAAAGCTACCTTCTGCATTTCCAAATTTCAGTTTTTATTTCTGGACTGTACCGAAGTAGCTTACCATAACTCGTCGTTCAAACTCTTCTACATATATCTTATACTTCATGCATCCCCTTCAGTTAATTTACTGACTAAAACAAGGAATTTAGCTCCACTCCTCCTCCCTTGAAACATTTCTTCTGATTGGACGCCCCTCCCTATTACTAGATTTTAATCGCAGGTGGCCAGATGACTGGATTAATGACATCTCCTCTCATTAACACCATACAAAGAAGAAAGCTGTCTAAGGAGGATATGTAGCAGGGATTACTCGTTTCTATGCTTAACATTTTTAATATGAGCATCCACAGTTATAGCATCCACAGTTATAGTATTATACTATATATGTCAGAGAATAAGGCCCTCTTTAATCTACCCCAGGTGTCACATGGTGGGAAGTAAGTACAACTTGGACATGCCAGCAGTACATCACATTTTTTTAATAAAAAGAAGGGGTTTGAATTTGCATTTGCAGCACTTTCATACACTTCCTCTTCCCATCTAGTCATTCAAACATAAAGATGTGAAAATGGATTTTCCGTGTGCTGTTTACTTCACCGTTTGATGTGAATGTGACCAAAAATATTTTTAAACAAGTGTGAATTATAAGCACCTACAGACTTTTGCGTTTGAGCTTTCTCTTTCTCTATCTGTTCCCTTTAGGGGTCGCAAATCGGATCATTCATCTCCATCTCATCCTGTCTCGAGCCTCTTCTTCTGTCACGCCAACCCTCTACATGTCCTAACGTTTACTTTTTCAGTGTGCATTTTAATGCATAGTTTTAGACAACAGGGAAACGTTTGCTTTTTTTCACAAAAATTGCAGTGACTTTGTGAAGGCACTGTTTGTCTGCTTTTGTGATTAAAGGCTTTTTTGGATGTCATATTGATCTTAATATTTTGCATCTCATTTCGGTTATTTCACAGTTACTTTGCATAACGACGATAGGTCATTATCATTATACAGGAGCAGCAACTACAGTTGCAGCTCCCGATGTTTGGCAATAAAATGCTCAGAGACATTTCTGGTGAAAACAAGGAGCCAAACCCACCTGGCCTCACTAGCACTCTATTTATGATTCCATCCTCATCTTCCAGAACTCTCGGTGAACTTTCCCCAACTTCCCTCGCAGGTTTTGGCTACGGGGACTTCTAAAGGGAAAATATACATTAAAAAACAAGCAAACAGCTGTTTTGATAATGTCAGGTGATCGTGCTGACTGTTAATGACTAGCATCTGTTCACAAACCTTCATTGACCTTTTGATGTTCTCTTCTAAACCACTCCTTCCACTAAAGCGTGAACAGTCTCCATGCGCTCCTCTCTCCATCATCACCCCCGGGGTAGTTTCTGCTCCCTCGGAATAAAAGCAACGACGCGATTGGATAGAGTGCCCGGCTCGTCGCTACTCCACATCCTCGTAATTATTTTGACGTCACGACGCTCGTCCAGCTCGTGACGCATTCCAGCTCTTCCTTCTGGGCGTCTTCCTCCCCTGGGCTGTTCCGGATGAGACGCCTCCCTCCCCCCGCCCCTCTGATCCTCTTATCAGCGAGTAAGCGGCCAAGATGGATGTTGTAAACCAGGTAAGGCTTTGATGGGGAAATCATCTATTTCATTATTGTTTCGTGTGGTAACGATTGTTTCATTTATTAATACTCGTTTCATTTTGTCGCCCGTTTTAATGGCGATATTTTATTCTAAATGTAGACATCGAATGCGTTTTGGAGTCCTTGGACTCGAAATGTGAATTTGGGAATTAATCTTTAAAATGCAGTTTTATAGGGACACGAAAGGGTCCAATCCAATGAGAGATTTCTCCACAGCTGATGCTGCAGTGTGTGTTTTAAAGTGGCCCGCTGAGTTTCCAAAAATGAGTAGGATGTCCAGAGATTTCTGCAGCAATGGCATTTAGCTACGGAAGGAGACGATGATACCTATTATCTCAGGGGATTCACCTAATTGATTTAGTTTGCCCACGTCTCAATTAGCCCGCTGTTGCCACGATAACAAACGACAACCTGATTAATTTCCAAGGCCCTCGCTGTATTCGTATAACCGCAGTAGGCCAAAGAGGAGCACAGGCTCCTGCATCTCTCTTTCGCTGGTCCCGAACAGCTCATCTCTCAGACTGCTGAATGGTTTGTGTCAAAGCCTTCAAGTCTTCCCGGGGAGACGAGCGGATATCAGGCTGTCAGGCTCCTCTGAGCAGGAATTTTGTCAGTACCTGCGTCATCTGCTTAATATGGATGTTTGGCTTTGTGCAGAAACAATGAGGATAAAAGTGGCCCCGCAGCCTGTGAGAAAATCATCACTGCTGCTTATTCCGGTGCGGCCATTTATTGATGCACACGGGGACACACCGCCTTCTTTGCTTTGTCGCATTCACCTGCACGCCAGCCCCTCTTTTGCCTCGATCGTCAATTAAAAAACGGGATTTCCTCATAAATAAGTCAAAGAATTGCTGAGGAGTGTGCAGCACGGGAGCCGAGCGGCAGACCGCTAATCAGCTTTGTGTAATTGTAAAGCTGCAGGAGCAGCTCTGTGCCTCATTCTTACACATACAGATACACCACAGCCTTTGAAGTCTATACTACAAATTACTACACTACATCACCTCATAAGTCCACAAAGATGTGAGCTCTGGCAGGTGACTCACTGTATTCACTGCCAGATTGTTGCCGTAGTATAACAAACACCTGCAGGTGCCAGGAGCAGGCCAGGCTTGTGGGCAATGAGACTGAAGTAATGAGGTTTGTGTTTTTAATCAGCCTCATCGTGCCTGCTCGACTGAGAGGCACAGAGTTCATAAAACTAGAGTAAAGTCCAAAACGTGATGTTTTTAAAATTAGGTGCTTCTTTCTGCTGTTTTTGTCTTGACAGCTGGTGGCCCAAGGGCAGTTCACGATAATCAAACAACCTCTGGGATTTATAAAAGCTCTACAATGGGTAAGTTTTCTGTTGTTACACATTTATTGGTGGCAGTGATCATGATATACAGCACCAACGAGGGAATATTTTAATACAAATTGTAATAAAATCATATTACAAAAGAAGAAATCCTGAAGCTTTTCTATGGTTTTGTGTGATACATAATGCCTGCATGTCCCTTGATGCCATATTTGTGACCTTCTGTCACACAGAGGCCATAAAGCTGCATGGTACATTATGATGGCTATGCATGTCGAGTCTTGGGGAAAAGACTCAGAGGTCAGACGTTTTTTTAATTGTATTTTCTTTTATTATTGTTCCTGAAACATGAACCAAGCCACTTTAATGACTGAAATCACCAAAATGAGTTCAATTGATACATCTCTGTAAGTTGAACTGTTTTCATGGTCATTTAGGCATTAACTATCTGCATTACTGAGTACCTCTTGCTACTGTTAGCCATAATTCAGTGAATTGTTTGGCAATATACTGATTAGGAGTGGAAGACTGCAACAAAACCAAGGCCTACATGGAGGTCTGACTTTTTTTTAAATGATTTCTCCTAAAACTTATCCTAAGGCCTCTTAATTACTGAATTGCACATGATTAAGTAATGCATTGAGACTCCAAATTGAAACTGTGGAGTCTCATGTTTCTTTATGGTTATGGTAATACTTGCCCCAGCAGCCCTGAGTGGGAGATACCAGCAGGCTGTATTACATCACTCTGTAGTAACACTGTGTCAATTCACTGAGGAATATAATGACAATTTGTTAAATCCATCTCAGAGGATGTGCCCTCATGCTAGTGCAATTTAGTACCCATTTTTTATGTGCAGCCTGTTCCAACCAAGCTACTCATTCATTAATTCATCGATGCAGGGAGAAAACCTGAGGATTGCAAGGATTTGCCTTTATTTGTTTATGCTGGTGGAATATGGGACACCTCACACGCTGTGTTGTACTCACAAATAGCCAGACATCTTTTTAGATTTTCTTTGTAGTTCCATCAGGTGCTCAACCCTTCAAGTCAGCTTTTAGGCAGAAAATGTTGCATCATGGCAACAGTTTCCCTCTTAACTGGAAATGTTTTTAGCTCACACAGTCACAGACATTCTCTCGTTATGTGTTGTTTTTCACAGTGTTTGTCCTCCATCATCATCAGCAGCATAGTGAAGAGGCTGCAGGGTGGAGAGTGGTGCAGCTACATTGCATTTTTCGCTTTCTTTCTGTTTTCCTTTGTGTCCACAGCTGGGGGGCATTTCAGTGACGGAAACAGAGGCACTACTTATGGTTATGCTACTAACTGACCGTGGCCGCATCTGGTTTGCTGTCATAATTGTAGCAGACTGCGATCTCGAAAGTGACTAAAATATTCTCTGCAATAATAATCAGATTGACATGTTTGTAATATAATAATAATACAATAATTACTATAGTCATTTAAAAAAGCATGCTTTTCCTTTTGACATATATTAAGGTATCTAGAAGCAATAATTAAACCTTGGGTTGCTGATAGTCATAGCACCTATTCATCATTGCATTTATGAATATCCTGAACTGAAAACTTACTTCACTTGTATATTTGTTTCATTTAGGGTTTGTTTTGTTTTGGTCAATAACTTGACCAATCAGTTAGCAGTGATTGCAGATGCCACTTTTACAGCTGAAATGACCAAGTAATATTATTTATTGCCACAGTTATAATGTAGTAACTGATGGTTTTTAATTATTTTTATTAAGTTGATGTATCTCTGTAGGTCGAGCTGTTTTCATCATCACTTAGGGCAGTAACTACCTGCCTTAAGGAGTAAATCTTGCTACTGTTAGCCACAATTCACTGAATTATGTTGCAATATACTGATTAGAAGTGGAAGATTGCATTGCACACACTCTCTCGCTCTCTCTCTCTCTCTCTCTCTCTCTCTCACACACACACACACACACACACACACACACACACACACACACATACACACACACACACACACACCACTTTCCATTATCCTTACCACACCAATTCCTGCAACAACAACAAAAAATGCAAAGGAAGAAAATCAATAAATTAATGTTAGGGAACATTTAATGATTAAAAATATCACAACAGCACATCTAAAAATAGGACTTAGCTCACAAATGACCCAAAGGTTATGTAGCTCTAATGTTTCAATTCCTCCTACATAATGAAATGTCAGAATGCATTTTTGGGAGGGTGCAGGGCGTGCCCCTTCTTGGATGGGTGCAGTAATCCCTGGCCTGTCCTCTGCTCCTCAGCCTGAGAGCACAGCTAAAACAACCCAGATGAGAACGCGTGTGCCAGAGCAGTGCTGAAAGAGTTCCACATTGTAATGGGCTCTGCAGATATGCTCGAGAATAGTCAGAGCCGTGAGTGTGCTGCATGACTCTGAAGTCCTTCCCTGGAGCTGTGTGAGTGTGCCAGCACCTCATCACTGCCTCCCTGGGTCAGTGCGAGCCAACCACCAATCAGTAGCCCGCTCAGGAGGCCAAGGCCCATGAATAATCTGTCAGTGGGCCTGCGTGCCTCAGCGTCAGGGCTAGAGGAGGAGCTCCTGGATCTACTCCTCTTTGTGGATTAATATGGGCATGCCTAACCAGTAACACCGTGTTTTTTAGGAGAGGGGATAGAGGATCCACCCATGAGAAGTATTTTTCCAGATTCTAGTGGAGGTTTTGCTGGAAACAGAAATCAGGAAGATGTATATTTGTATAGCCGAACGAAACATTTTTTTGTGCTTTTATAGAGCACAGTTCATGCATCAATGAAATAGCAGCAGTTTACCAGCTGTGTACATATCAGTATTCCCATTTTTGAACTGGAGAGATGAGAGTAGTTAGAAATGGACAGTCCTGTATATGGGTTGAGGATTTGTGGTCATGCAGAAGCAAGTGAGCACTATTCTTGTTGCATGAGTGACATTAAAACAGCATACTGTATGTGTGACTAATGTGGATTTGCCCACCTCACCCCATCCTCTCTCTCTCCCTGTCTCTGGGGAATAGTGCTGACACAGCCTAGATTTGATGGATGTTAGAAGACATTGAGTTCCAGAATACAGCTGATGTAGAGCTGAACCCCAGGAACTGTTCTCAGCTGCTACATGAAGCCACTGCGATGTTGAATTTAATCTGTATTCAGATTTCTGCTCTGACTCATTCTCAGCAGGCTTATAAAGGCTGTGAGAACATGAAGTAACAGCCTTTTTCACTTTGGCATGGTCTCTAATGTGTAATAAAGGCTGTTGATTTTGTTGTAGCTCGGGGCGGGGGGGGGGGGGGGGGGGGGGTTGGTGTGCAGACACTCTTGGTGGTTATTACTCCAGGGCCTCTGGTGGAGGCTTAGACAGCTTGTGTTTATTTTGCTTTTGGTGTGTATTTTTTCTACACATATATGGGTCAGTTTATAGATTGCATACTAAATGACAAGTTTTGACACGTTAAAGATGCCTTTGCTTTCGTTAGAACTAGGATAGTCCCAAAACTACAACATCTACATGCTCTGTTATTTACAATTGCTACTTCTATCCATGTCTGGATCAATAATTTCGGAGATGGAGGCAAACTAAGTCAGACAGGGAGTGTGAGAACAGCAGATCATTTGTGTCTGAGTGTGAAGAATTGTATATCTTCTGCTGACAACCATTCAGCATACCAGGAGGGGTAGAAACCAGCCTCTGCCTCCTCGCTGTGTGATGCTGCCAGCAGTGTTACCATGGCACCTAGCACTCAGTGTGCCACCATCTCTTTACTCAGTCTGGCTGTCCCGCTCCTTCCTCTCCACAACGCCTCCCTCTACTCATTTATCACCATAAAAGTGCAGTGCTTAATTGTCCAAAGGCGCCTTCCATTTAGATTCTATTTGCTGACCACAGATTTTTATCCAAGCTCTAAAATGATCACAGGAATGTTTCCACAAAAAGTTTACAGTCCTGGGAGACAAGAAACTGACTATCCCCTGACTTTTCCTTCAGTGCTGGTACTTTGCTTTATATATATTGATGGGAATGCAATCTGCATTATTTCTAATGGCCAGCAGGGGACGACTCCTGTCATTGTGGAAAGAAGACCAGTTATATGGAAGGGTTTAATGTGTGTCCATAAGGCATAAACAGCAGCTCCAGTTCAATAACTGGAATTAACCGAGCTGAGGCAGACAAGTACAGGCCCAGGTATCTCAAAGCAGCCACATCCCTAACTTTAAACTTTAATAAAATCATAATAGACTAACCATGTGACATAGGCTGGACAGTGAAGGATCACGTGAAAAAGGCCATAGTCATAGGCCTAGAGACAGTGATGATCTGGCAACCACAGAATGTAAGAGAATAATGTGTAATCCCCAACCAGTTGCTGAGTGGTTTGGTTAACATCAATGTCTGTGAAATCGATTACTAAAGCCCAGCCACACAGGCCTATAGACCAGTCAGTGACACCCCTGTTAAAAATGTGTATTCCTCCACCTGTGTATGTATATCTATGTAAGCATCACTACATACACAGGAGAACGTAAGGCATCAACTAACACTTAATAAGAGGTTGATGGTAATTTATGCAGTTCCTTTGGTTGCTTGCAGATTACAGTGGTCGCCTGGGTTTGCATGGAGTTAACCAACTTGTCTGCAAACACTCACCAGCTACTCTTCAAGCAGTAGTGAAACTGTTAGAAGGGCAACATAAACCAGAAATGGATAACATTTGGCTTCAAACTAAGGTAGACTTTTTGAAGGGTCAGCAGGCTGGCTGCGGTAATGAGGCACAACCTTTGCACACTACACGCAACAGTGGCAATCTGCTAAGGATCAAGTAACTGGTGGAGCACCATTAAACCTCTTTATAACTTATTTCAGCTAGCAACTGCTAGCAATTTGTGGGAACCACTCGCCAACCAGTTGGAGAATATGTATTTTTCACTCCCAACTGTTAGCTGTCTCATAGGCGATTTTCTGGCCTTACCTTCACCTGTGTGTGTAACGATGCTTTGATCATCAAGATCTGTTATCAGATCAAAATTCATAAGTTGTTCGCCATCATGTGAGAAACATATAGCATATAGCACTACAACAGGGGTTTCAAACATTAGGCCCATAACCCAGCAATTCACTTTTGATCAGCGTACTCTCAAATCCAGTCCGTGCAAAACCAGTGATGATCTGATAACAGGCATGCCAAAATTTACATAAAAACTGTCCGACAGCACGTCTGCACTGGCTGTTTTGAAAGATCTTGGTGATCAAAGCAACATTAGCAACAGGCGAATTTAAGGCATCAACTAACACATAACACTTTATGCTGACTGTATGGAAGCAGAGCATTTAAAAAGTGGTATTACCCATTGCTGATACTTCAAAAAGTATTTTTCAGGATCCACCTGGAAACATCTCATTGTGCTATCAATATCAAGCTGTTACCTAAATAAATATTAGTCTCTGCTCTGTTGCCAAGAAAGAAATAAAAAGCACCTAAGACTCTTATCATGAGTACTGTATGAGCACCTTCCTGACTTTAATAATCTGCTATGCTTTGTTGTTTTTAAGGACTCTGTAAAAAACAAACAAACTATGAATTCTTGCATATGTTAATATACTGTATTAATATTTAGCTACATCATCATGTTGCACCACATCAAAATCGGGCTCGTTACATATTTTATGTTTAAAGGTGTGTTTTCATTTGATCTGTAAGAACAACACACAGCTGAGGCACCAAATAGTCTCCATACTGAGCTCACTCAAGAAATTTTAACCTCTAATTGTTTTGAAAATAATGAACAGTTAATAGTAACAGCATGGGTGGTACACATTTATAGCATAACACTGCAGGCTGTGTTAAGGATTGTGCTTACACTGCAGTTACTGCCCAGGTTGTAGATATTGATTAATTGCACAGTTACTTCAGCATTTGATTCTGTTATGCTGTTGGTTTGGAGTTTAAACAAATATAACACCCCTATTTATTATTGATATAAATGGTGATTTGCTCAGTGTTAAGGATTAATTGCTTGCCCATGAAGAACATAACACGGATGGACAGATTTTCTCACTTTTAGGGTGCATTTAGATCTCTCAAACATTCTGGGTTAGATCTGGTCAATTTCCAAAGCTCCAACTGGATTTTTGCACCAGAGCTACACTGCAGATGGCAAATGTTTTTTTTTTTTCTTTGCTTTAAATTTAATAGAGAGAGAGAAAGAGAGATGACTGTGTTGCTTACGAGTGCTCTTGTCTCTCCTTTCACACATAATGCCGCCTCTTTCACATCTACAGTCATTTGCATCGATTATTAAAACCTGTTAATAAGCCTTTGGGCTTTGGCAGAGGACACTTTAAACTTAAACACAGCCCTAAAGGAACAGGGAAGAACAAAATTAAAACAATAGGGCTCAATTTAGTCACTCACTCTGTGCAAATCCAACAAACGAGCCTCCGTACTCACATTAGCTGAAAGATTACTGTAATTAGTTTAGTGTGTTTATGCCTTCTGCACGTAGGTCATACTATGAGGCTAGAGGAAGTGACGTGAGCTGGTGTGTGTGCATATGCACTCACGTGTGGGGGTGTGCCAGTGTGTGTATGTATGCATGTGTTGTGACTGACTGTACAGTAGCTGGAAGCTGAGTATTTGGTAACAGATGGTGGAGCACCTCCGTCAGATTAATAGCTGGATATTCTATCCAATCGGCTCTGGTCTGCAGAGTAGGGAGGGTGTGGTAAAAATAGTCCGACTTGTCTAATCTGCTGTTTGTGTGTGTGTGAAGAGCGAGAGGCTGCAAGTTTATCTCCACTCATATTTGTCTGTGCTGTTTATGTGACTGCAGGTAAGAGGTGAAAAATAAGACTGAGCTAAGTGCACCTACAGTAATAATGAGGCACCCTGTAAACGAATGCACAATCACACATGCACACACATAAACAACAGTACAAAACCAATTTAAATGTACCGTGGGCAACAGGTGCAGTCAGTGCTCTGTAACCTGCTGATAATGCTGTATTTATTTGCACTCTGTGGGAATTTATTAGCACCTCGCTCTGATTGGTTGATCTTGATAAGTCTGCTTGAAACTGCAAAGGTTGGGAAGCATAGTCATGGTTGTCTAGAATGTGTCAATGATCACATGGATGGGGTTTTAAATTCAGTACATATTTTATTAAGGCATGCATGTATTTATTTTTATTCATTCATTGTAATCATGCAAACAAGTAAACAAATAAACAACAAGAAAACTCCTAACACAAAAAATTCTGCTCCTCATATGTAACATAAAGAAGTCCACATTCTCAAAGAAACAAACATGGTTGTCCAACTTTATCCTCTAATATGTATTTTATACTTTGTGGGGAAGCCAGAATTCAAACAATGTTTGTTCCTTTTTAGTGTAACTCTTACCTTCTGGATACAAATCAAGTAATTTGGCGTATTCCTGCTCCTTCTCCCACAGATCTTTGCAATCTTCGCTTTCTCGACATGTGGAAGTTACTCTGGCATGTTCAAGATGAGTGTGGAGTGCAGCAACCGCTCGGAAAGTGATCTAGGCGTAGAAGTAGAGTTTGAATATCCATTCAGGTATGGATTATATCATCACATAACTGAACTTTTAACATTTAATTGAACTTACAGTTTGACAGCCTTCTACATTAGATTAAGTTTAACAGCATTCATAAATAAATAAATATGTCCTTTTGGGGGGGCAATTTTTGTCACGAAAGACTTATTTTTATTTTAGATATGCTTGTTGTTCTGTAGCAAAGAAGCTCAGAGAAGTTTACTATTTTAGAAGCTCTAGCTAACTGAACAAATTCTGCTTGTTGCAGTAATAAACTGTACATAAAGAAAAGTATGCAGTTTCTGCTTTTGAAAAATAAACCTAATGTGGAAGTCCCTTAAATCTGCCTTCTGTGTAATGGCCAGCAGGAGAAGACTCCTCTGGTTGCATAAAAGTCTCTGAGAATTCAATTCACCCAGTTTTGAATAAATTAAAATTCAGCTACAGCATGTTTCAGATTTACAACTTTAGAATCATCTGCTGTATTTTTGCAGCTCTTACACCTTCTCATCTGTGTCTATCCCTTTTTTGTGTTCCTGCCCCCAGGCTCCATCAGGTTTACTTTGATGCACCCACTTGTAAGGGAGGAGACAAGGAGCGTCTGTTCCTGGTCGGGGACTACTCCTCTTCAGCCGAGTTCTTCGTCACCATTGGTGTCTTTTCCTTCCTCTACTCTATGGCAGCGCTCGCTGTATACTGTTTCATCTTAGAGAAGTACCGTGAAAACAATAAAGGGGCCCAGATTGTGAGTTTGTTACCTTGAAGCACATAAAAAGTACATCTTGTCTTAAATGTAATACTTCTCAATTAATGATAGGAAAAAACAATAACCTTGTGTTGCTGATTTCCAGGATTTTGTTGTGACGGCGGTATTTGCCTTCATGTGGCTGGTATCTTCTTGTGCTTGGGCTAAAGGCCTCTCAGATGTGAAAACAGCCACTGATCCAGAGCGGGTCATCACTCTCATCCAAGCCTGTGAAGAACGAGAAAATAAGTGCCGTGAGATCCATGACCCCAAGGTCTCCGGCCTCAACACCTCTGTGGTAGGCTTAAAATGCTTCTGTTAGCGACACAATGTAAAGAGATGATACTAGAATAACGATAAGAACAAACGTTTGTCTCTTTTTTCCTCCACAGGCTTTTGGTTTCATCAACCTTATCCTGTGGATTGGAAACCTCTGGTTTGTCTTCAAAGAGACCGGTTGGAAGGCCGCTTTTGCTGGAACGTATGTCCCATCACAGGAGAAGCAGCCCGCCCCAGATTCCTATGCCCAGGAAGGCTACGGACAGCAGGACCCCTATGCCGGCTCCCAGGGAGGTTACCAGCCCGATTACGGCCAGCAGGGAGGCTACAATGAGGATGGAGGTTATAACCAGGGCTATGACCAGCAGCCTACCTCTTACTCTAATCAGATGTGAGCCTGTCCTGAAACACTACAGCTGCAGAATGGTGAGTGCAAATATGAGTAGAAAATCTGTCCAGTTTTTCTACTCACATTTTTTTTCTACTCGTGTTGTTAGAATGACATAGATATCCATTATTCAATGTGATATTATATTTTAAGCACAAATAAAGGGTTGAATGCACAAATGCTTTCTATGGTCCACTTTTTGAGTCTTTTTTCACATTGCCTCTTGGCTAAAATGACAAGTACTATGAAAATGACATGGAGAAGTTTCCTGGAGCGCATTAGATTTCATCAGTAATGTTAAGATTTTCTGAAATCCAGCATGCAACTGCTTCAGAGAGCGACCTTAAACTTGTATTTTCTCTAATGGTTACAAAACAAACGTTATGAGAGAATGATCCAACACTTCCTTCATCTATGACCTCAGAAAAACACACATCCTGGTATATTTATGGTTTTCAAGTCTTACAACACAATGTTTATTTTGTAAATGACTGTCATAGTTTGAGTAAAACAGAAAGTAAATCAGGGTGTGCTTTAGGGTGTGGGCTTACTGTGAGTGCCCAATGTACTCAGTCTCTCTGGGGGGGGGGGGGGGGGGGGGGGTGCAAGATGGTGGCAGTCAAACTGCTTGAGGCAAGATTTCAAAACAAGAATCTACAAATCTATGGGTGGCATCACAGTGAATAAATCCATAAATCCATCTTTTATAGATCACACTTATTTTTTGGAAAACATAAAAGTGCTTAAAATAAAAAGTTATGCTGGCTTATTAATAACTAAAGTAAAATAAAACAATTTAATTAAATTCAGTTTTATTTACGCAGCACCAAATCACAACAACAGACCCTACAATAATGAGCAAATTCATGGGCGACAGTTGGAAGAAAAAACTCCCTTTTAACAGGAAGAAACCTCTGGCAGAACCAGGCTCAGGGAGGGGCGGCCATCTGCCACTACCGGGTGGGCCAAGAGAAGTAAGACAGGACAAAAGACATGCTGTGGAGGAGAGACAGAGATTAATAACACATATGATTCAATGCAGAAAGGTGTATAAACATGTAGAGAGTGAGAAAAATGACTAAGGAAGAAATACTCCATGCATCATGGGAGTCCCCCAGCAGGCTACACCTATTGCAGCATAACTAAGGGAGGATTCAGGATCACCTGATCCAGCCCTAACTATATGCTTTAGCTCAAAGGAAAGTTTTAAGCCTAATCTTAAAAGTAGAGACAGTGTCCATCTCCCGAATCCAAACTGAAAGCTGGTTCCACAGAGGAGGGGCCTGAAAGTTGAAGGCTCTGTCTCCCATTTTACTTTTAAATACTCTAGAAACAACAAGTAAGTCTGTAGTCAGTTTATATGTATCTGTTTACAATGTATCCACTTGTAATAGCCTAATAACCTGAGAAAGGTGAAGTTTGAAGATGTCCTCTTTTTTGTATTTTCGTCATCTGCTCGATATCTTATGCAGCAGGTGATAAAAAGAAAAGTTTGAACTTTCATTGTTAATTAAATAGTTAGTTAGCTACAGCACAAACAGAAGTATTCTTACCCTCTCAACTCCATTTTGAAAGGAGAAAACAAAAACATCCACAACTAATGTTCTCACAGGCTTCAAAGAGATCAGGCCTATTGTGACTCCAAGGTAAAATCTGGAGGATGAAGGTCAAGGCTTTATAATTAAGAGTATGCCAGATTCAGTCGGTATCTTTCGACATTTACTGAAACAGCATTATTGTTAATGTTCAGTAGTGAAGGTTGCAGGAGAAAGATCTAGTCATTCGATAAGGACCAATTGTGTACAAACATCTGACTTGCAAAGGAGCTTTTGAGCCAGCTACAGTACATACATTTACCAGCTCTCTTTGGCCTTTGAGTTCCACTACCCTCCAGAGGTCTTATAACTATGGTGAGAGAGCTTTTTGCTCCAAGGCTGTAGACTACACTGACAGCTAAAACTGCACTTAGTATTAAAAGATGTGAAATGTCTGCCACACAGAGCACTTAGAAACGTGGTTTAGAGTACTCAGAAGCCATTGCCTTGTATTCTTGGATTTAAAACCTGCACTTTGGCTCATCTTCTTCAATGATTTGTTTTCCCTGTTTGGTCAAAAATGTTTTAAAGTCCCAAAAATATACTCATCAATGTACTCAAACAATCGCAAAATAATTTGCTTAAATTTGAGCAGCAAGTTCAGCAGGTAAACAAGAATGTCACTTTTGCTATTGACCAATCAAATTTCAGCAAATAGAGAAAGTTACTCCACAGTTAAAAAGGATGTAACCTCAATATATTTTAGACAGATTTTCTGGCTCTTTGATTTGCAAACCGAATGCTATACTTAGATCAAAAGAGCAAAGTATTGTTTCATATCAATCATACTATATTTTTCATTAAGTCAATATCCATCCATTCATTTTCTTAACTACTTCATAACATTAGAGGTAGAGTCCACAGGACATGTCACCAGTTTAGCACAGAAAGTGAATTTCCTTTAACCACACATTCATTTTCTTAACTACCTTTCACCTATCTATGCATTCCTCGTGTATGTTAAGACGCCAGAGTACCCAGAGGGAACCCACAAAAGCACAGGAAGAACACAGGACACTACTCTGCCAGCTGATTTCTTTTATCCATCCATTCGCATCCACTTATCCTTTTCAGGGCCACGGGGGGTGCTGGAGCCTATCCCAGCTGTCATAGGGTGAGAGGCGGGGTACACCCTGGACAGGTCGCCAGGCTAACACATAGAGACACAGACGAACATTCACTCTCACATACATGTATTCATTCCCATAGGCAATTTAGATTAATCAATTAACCTATCCCCACTAACTGCATGTCTTTGGACTGTTAGTGGGGGATAGGTTAATTGATTAAACATGGGGGAATACATGCAACCTCCACACAGAAATGATGGAATTGAACTCAGGACCTTCTTGCTGTGCGGCAACAGTGCTAACCACCGTGCCACTGTTCTGCCCTAATTTATTTGAATTAATTATAATTCAGCTGAAAAAAACTTAATTAAATAACAGATACATGTGAAGTAAAAAGAAAAAAGTGCCACAACCTTGCAGAGGATGGATTTAGACTTTTACAGAGAGGCAAAGGTAAAGGAAAGTGGAGGCATAAAAACAACAGCTACTGCATTCACACACATATGAACTTGAGTGGCTTCCCACTCTTAATCCATATGGTTTACTATGATGGTGGCCCACGCTGTGTAGCTATAACAGCTTCAATTCTTCTGGGAAAGCTTTCCACGAGGTTTAGGAGTGTGTTTATGGGAAGTTTTGATCATTTTTCTAGAAATACATTTGTGATGTCAGACACTACGTCGAATGAGAAGGCCTGGCTCGCATTCTCTGCTCTAATTCATCCCAAAGGTGTTTTATGAGGCCGAGATTAGGACTCTGTGCAGGCCAGTCAAGTTCTTTCACACCAAACCCGATCATCCATGTCTTTATGGACCTTGCTTTGTGCACTTGTGCAGTCAGACAAGTAGCATTCTCCTGGCAACCACCAAACCCAGACGCGTCCATTTGATTACCCCACAGAGAAGCGTGAGAAGTCACCGCAGACAACACGTCTCCACTGCTCTAGAGTCTAGTGGCAGCATTTTTTACATGGCTACATCCGATGTTTTGCATTGCACTCGGTGATGTAAGGCTTGGATGCAGCTGCTCAGCCAGGGAAACTGATTCCATGAAGCTCTCTATACACTGTTCTGATGGTTACATGAAGTTTGGAGGTCTGTAGCTCTGCAGAAAGTTAGCGACCTCTTCACAATATGCGCCTCAGCAGCCATTGAGCCCACTTTGTGATTTTACGTGGCCTACCACTTTGTGCCTGAGTTACTGTTACTGTTGTTCCAAATTGTTTTTTTTTTGTTATAATCCCACTAACAATATATACCAGATGCTCTTCTTGACACAACCCCAAAGGGATTTGTGTCTCCTCCTGGAATTGAACTGGAAGGCTGCCACACAGCATCACTACAAAATAGAAAGATGCACAGTGAGTTCATAAAGACGATCTTGGTTTATTTATTCATAGAAGCAAAAAAACATGATTTCAATTTGAGTAATTGCCCAGCTCCTTATCCTATAGTGAAATATACATCACATCATACTGTCATTTCTTGGTGTTACTGTGAATAAATAGTATCATTGTAAGCGTTTAAAAAGCCATGATTTGTTGAGTTAGTTGTATGTATGTGTAATTTATCCAATGATGTGTTTGCTGTTTATTTAACATTTTCTTTCCCTCTCGTCTTTGCTTGTCTCCTTTGCCCAGGTTGACCTTGTGATTTTGGAGTGTGGCTCTCCATCGACCACCACTTTCATTTCCACACTCCTCTGTTTGTCTGTTTGTGTATCTGTGAGTTGACAGGCGGAGGGAGGGAGGCCTGGAGGGGAGACACCAGTGGGGCTGGGGGAGGAGATCATCACTGTGGGTCGGGGTGGGAAGGAAAAAAAAGAGGGAAAATGGATCTTTGCTGTAACATGATGTTTATTCTCGTGATGTATTTACTGTAGAAGACAACAGAGGATTGTCTGTTTGGTTATACGAGAAAAACTTGAATACAAATACCAAAACATTCGTTGATGAACATTTATGAGAAATCTTGTAATGGAAAAGACATTTACGGAAAAAGAAAAAAAAACACATTGTAGTAACATTTAACTTGGGAGAATGTATTTGTCTGTGCTGTGTAAATATCAACATACTGATATATATGATTATATGTACACAGTTGAATAATTGTGCACTCCATATTAGTTGTTATACAACAAATGTTGAGCACAGAGTTATTCAATTGCATTTACTTTGGTTCTGTTTAGGAGCTCACATAGTTTAGCCTTTGCCCTTAAGTTTCCATGAACTATTAATACCAACATCATCTTCTTATTTTCTCATCTCAGAATCTGGGCATTTTTTTATGTTCGCATTATGACTTTTTTTCTAATGTATTTGATCAGCATTATAGGCAAGATTTAAGAATTAGGGTTGATGTGATGGTAAATATTGAAAGCAAATACACACATATATATGAAATGAGCTAAGAAAGTGAGACGTAGTGAGATGTGAACAGCAGTGGTAACAGTGAGTTGCTTCAACTTTATATCCATTAAAATATATTTTTCCCCATCAAATGTCACCGTCAAGAGAGGATGAATTCTTGTGACGCTCTGAATATTTTAAATCCTGACATCTAAAATAAAAAGTGCATAGGGAGAAGAAAATGGCAATTGTGGCAGTGAGCAGCTGCCTTAGCAACGTGTGTGTGTTTATTCGTTGGTTTTATGTAAGGGCATCAAACTCATTTTGTCAATGAACCATATCCTGTTTTCAGTCGCCTTTTATGTGGTCCTGAAAGTTGTAAGACAGAGTTATATAGTTTTTTAAATGGTGTTTCTATCACACTGTAATCAGTGGCATACATACATTAACATTAACTGTAGAGAAATGAGAATAAAGTGTATAAAATTTTAAAGACCTCGCTCATGCCATGGAATAACCATGTAATATTATGAAGCATTTTAAACAATATGTCTTCATATATAATCCGTCTGCATCTTCAGTCGTTCTTAAGCTCTTCTCTTTCTGGTGGCGAACCAGTTTACTGCATGCATCCTACTTCCTATATCTCAAAGCATCCTTAAACATATTCCAGAGGCTGAGGCTCACGGCTGCAGGAAAGCATTAGGCTACACAGTAAATGTCGTGGTACGTTCAATCCATCGTAGAGGTTACTGCACACGACACAAACTGAACAGCAGCTCTGCTATATTCTACTCAAAGCACAAAGTAAGTGTTGCAATAATTATTTATTTCCAGATATCAACACACTTTTTGATTGCCAGTCCTCCGACTGGACATTCTAGATCGTCTTTGCCGAATGGTAGGAGATGCGTCTCGATTGGTAGTTTTGCTTCCACCAGCTTCGTCACAATAAATTGTTCATCTTCAGTATACTGGTCCATTGTACAGCCTCGTATTCATCCAGATGTTTTTTTGTTTTGTTTTTTGAAAAAAAGTGAACACAAATACATAGATAAATATATAAATTCAGGGTTCTTTGATTCAGGCAGTGTAGAAGCACCTTGCTTTATCTCCTCCTCTAGTCTCCCACCTCGGTTGTTTCCCTCTTTCTTTCTCTTTCACTGTAGCTCTTATAAATATGCTGAAATGAAATATACTCTGTTGTTAGTGGTGAATGATGTCTTGTGATACTCTCTAAGCCTTTGGATAGTGCTGTGTTTATTGTGTATGATGTATTCCTATTAGTATTTATGATAATGATAAGTCAGAGAAAAAACAAAATAACCGAGACGCTCCAGAATTCTGCTGTATTCTTATTATATGGGATCCATGTGAAACGAAATGAAATAAAATTGAAATTATTCTGTTGAAGGTTAAAAGGTGTTTTTCTGTTCATATGTGGTTTGTGTGCTTTCAAATTGTTAATATAATTTACATGAGAACATAAAAAGTGACATGCCACTGAAAATGTTCTGAAGTTTCAAGATGGACAAACAGAGAAAGCTTGATCTATTTTAACGCCTGTACAGTTTCATATGGCTTCTAAAATGCTAATCATGCTCAGGTAGATGGCTCTATAGATGGCATATGTTTCTTGAAATAGGCCTACATTAAGCACAGTCATACTAACCTGGAAACTTGCACAAATTAGAAAGGCTGAAGTCTGAATACCAGGAGTATAATACAAAATGCAGTGTACAAATGACAGAAGTGAAAACTGATCTTTAAGTTCTTTTTTTTTTTATTTCCTTTTATTGTTTGGCGATGATGTAAGTGTAAACTACAGGTAATCTTTTGAATTTTGTACAAAACACAGCATTTTTTTAACTACATGATAAAAGCATAAAGGAATACAATTACACGTTAAAACTCAAAGTAACACTCCCCTTGTTTACGGTAACCTCTGCATACACAGAGATAAAAGCATCTTGCATTGGCGCACAGATCTTATCAGCTTGCCTGTGGTCATAACAAAAAAAAATGTTAAACTTCTTCCTTTCCGTTTAAAATGACTCATGCCTTATGCAGTCTTCAAAGATATCATTAGCTTGTGAAATATTTTAGGGTGTTGAAAGTATAGAGGCTATACAGTGTTTGTGAGTGCTGGAAAGCATATTTTTATATTCCAGCTGAAATGTACAGAAGATAAACTTTCTGTGAGAAAGCTAGCAAGCATTTTAAGCATTTGAGGGCTTTTTATGTCATGGTTACCTTTGAAAATTAAAGCTAATTTAGGTATACTTTTCAAAATATTCAGGATGACAGAAAAAGTGAGCAGTGCTGGAATTCAACAGACAAAAACTTTTCTTTACCTTTAAGAGCTAACGTTGTTTGCAACTTTTCAGATAAGTAAAAGAAATGCCCAAAATAGCATTTTCATCCCTTTTGCCCCCATATCATAATTTGAGACAACATCCTACATTAATACTGAAAGTAAACAGTTCGACACTTCTTTTCTTTATCTGCTGTATTCATAAAGAAAGAAGGGGACGTATAATCATCTAGGTAATGTCCAAAGAGTTCGATTTGGGGTGGGAGTATGATCGACCCACAGTGACACCCCTCAACAAATGACTTAAATTCCCACTGCCCACTGGATAAGAACATGGACAGGTATTGTAGTGGTGGAAGTAACTTGGAGTGGAGTGTTTTACTGAAGTGTTTAATTTTACTCTATTTTGTTGCTTTTTAATAGTGCAACATACTCTGAATGCAAATATTGTACTTTATGCCACACACTATATATTTTGATAATGTTGCACAGTAATAAAAATCATCTCCAGGTGCAACTTAAATACTTCCTTTTTGTTGCTCCTTTATTTCCTAATGGATCACTACTTTCCACTTTCCACTAACCACAAAACAAGTTTTCCCATTTCTCATAATACCATCTGCATCATATGGAAGCCCGTTTCCGCCACTAAATAAAAACAAAACAGCTAGTATCCATAACTCGAAATTTCGAGAAATATAACTCAAAATTTCGAGTTACTTTTTTCAAAATTTCGAGTTAGCTCTGCCAATCAAAAATATACGTGAATGAGGTCGCTTTCTTGTTACCCGGAAGCATATGGCGCAGAGGAACGCGCATTCAATAACGGATCCCAACAAATTGGCGCTTGCTAGATTTCTACAAGGCGTTCAACTCCTTAGAGCATGAGTTTATTTTTACTGCTTTAAATAAATTTGGGTTTGGTCAGTCCTTCTGTAATGCCGTTCGGACACTGTATTCCAATAGTAACAGCTCCATAAAGCTTGCCACTGGTACTTCCCCAAGATTCTCTCTAAAGCGTGGAGTGAGGCAGGGTTGCCCCCTATCCGTATATTTATTCCTTCTTTCTGTGCAACTCCTTAATTCGCACATTGAACTCAGTTCTTTAAAAGGCCTGGTCATTGCTAACAGAGAAATACTCATAAGTCAGCTGCCAGACGATACAGCTCTCTTCCTCAGAGACGCCTCGCAAGTTTCAGTGGTCATTAACAATATACAGCCATTCTCTAAAGCCTCCGGACTTTCACTCAGCCTGCATAAATGTGAACTTTTACCAGTTAAAAGTTGTTTAGCAACTTAAATTCATGGAATACCTGTAAGAAGCTCTGTAAAATACCTTGGAATTCAAATAATAAAAAATGAGCAATCCAGATGCTCCACAAACTTCATTCCTATTATAGATAAATCCCAAAAAATCTTTAATCATTGGCTACAGCGAGACCTGTCATTGAAGGGTAGAGTTCTGCTATCGAAGGCTGAAGGTATCTCCCGTCTAACCTATGCTGCCCAGTCACTACATGTTGATAATACAACCTGTAAGTCAATTAACAAATTATTATATAATTTTTTATGGAAAAATAAAACTCACTACTTGCGTAAATCAGTAGCTTTAAATTCATATGATAAAGGAGGTAAAAATTTTATTGATTTCGGTGCTCTTAACAACACCTTTAAAATAAACTGGATTAAAAAGTATTTAAAAAATCCCACTTCTATCTGGAACTTTATCTCACATCATGTGTTCTCTAATTTAGGCGGCCTTAACTTCCTACTGCTCTGCAATTACAGTATTCCAAAAATGCCACTGAAACTTTCTCACTTTCATCAACAAATTCTTTTGGCATGGGCCCTGATTTACAAACACAATTTCTCTCCACAAAACTGTTTTATTTGGAATAACTGCAATATTATTTATAAAAATAAAACTCTTTTTTAAAATAACTGGTTTAATAATGGAATAATCTTGGTTAGTCAGTTATATAGAGAAGATGGACTCTTTTATAATTACTCTGAGTTCCTCAGGAGATACAATGTACCGATAACGCCTAAAGAATTCTCAATAGTGTTCGATGCCATCCCATCTGGTCTGTCCATGTTACACAGATGCTCCCACAGTGCTCCACTACAGGTCACTCCCCCGGATGTGTTACATTCTTCTCTTGGCAATGTTTGCTTTTCCTCTCATAAGTCTATAAATACCAAAATAAGATCTCTCTTTCAGGATGCAATGGTCTCTGTTCCATCAGCCATATTTTATTGGGCCAATTTTGTAACAGATATTGAATGGAAAAAAGTTTGGACTTTACAAAGGTTTTTCTTGACAAACAAAATTAAAGAGATTTCCTTTAAGTTGATTCATAGGTTTTACCCTACCAAACAATATTTGTCCAAATTTATGGCTGAAATAAATGTAAATTGTACTTTCTGTCAAGAGCAACCTGAAACAGTTTCTCATCTGTTTTGGTCATGTAAATTTACGTGTAAATTCTGGAAGGATTTCCACAAGTTTATTGCTGACTTTGTTCTCCCTAATCTTCGACTATACTATAAGGATGTTATCTTTGGCTATTATAATTTTAAAGACAAGGACAATGATGCTTTCTTCTTTATAAATTTGGTTTTATTTTTGGCAAAATTTCATATACACAAAAGCAAAGTCCTCGGCAGAAAGCCTGAACTTCTTGTATTAAAAATGGAACTTGCACAATATATAAGGACAATCTCCTCATCAAAAATCACTAAGGCTCTCAAGACTGTTAACATCTATAACCGATTGAAACTGCTAACTTGATTTTGGCTCTTGCAAACTTTTGTTTATTTATGTTCCCCTTAATTTATTTTATTTTTTGTACTCACTTTTGTCTCACTGTCCTTGTCACTCTTTCTGTTCTTCATTGTACTACCACAATGTCATCTTTTATGTGATCCCTGTTTTACTTGACTGTATGTCTAAAATGTGATAAAGTTTAAAAAAAAAAGAAAAAAAAAGGCTGCAAACCCAAAAAACAAACAAACAAATTGGCGCTTGCTGATAGTAACACCATTTGATTCAGCTAATAACACAGGGATTTCATCATTTGTGAAGCAAGGCTGAAAACACTCAGCAATGTGTGCATCCACGACTGGATGTAATACCGGTTGCTTAGCTGTAGCATTTGTAGCTGAGGGCTTCAGCTTCCGGGTAACGAGGAAATGACGTCATTCACGTAGATTACTGATTGGCAGCGCTAACTCGAAATTTCGAGTTACTTTTCTCAAAATTTTGAGTTAATAAATAGAAATTTCGAGTTAATATGTTGAAATTTCGAGAAAGTAACTCGGAATTTTGAGAAAATAACTCGAAATTTTGAGTTATGGATCCTTTTTTTTTTAGTGGCGGAAACGGGCTTCCACAGCATCAAGACTCCACACACGGCTGAAAATGTTTTGCACACCCGTTTTCTACATTGGGTTTATTTCTGATCAAATACCCTGCACTCCTCATGCCTCGTGCTCATCGTTGCTCCAAAAACCTGGAAACGCCCCTGTTCACGTGCAAGCTGGCATGTCGCACTTTTTTTTCTTTTTTTGCTCTGCGTGTGCTCAAAGTCACAAATTATGCATATGTCAGCGAATATGATGCAAGGAAAACAATGAAAAGAAAAAAGTTGGACTGAAGCTCTAGTCTTTTGTTTAGCTTCCTGTCAGCCTTCTTGTTTTCACTTATTAAGGGAGACGGGGAAAGTATGTAATAAAGCAAAATAAGTAAACTTGTAACTTGCATGGTTTCTTTGCTCTCTAGCAACCCATTCTCTTCGTCCTACATATAGTTTTTAGGGATTTTAGGGATCTGTGCAAATATTAATAAAGCACAAGCACCAGCACAACAATCCAGTTGTTTATTTGCAGTTAAATAATCCCCGGCAGCGTCACGGTATAAAGCAAATGTAAACAACCTAAAATGACATAACAAAACATTAAAATAACTTCAGGTAATTACAGAGAAACAGCTCCCCTTAAGGAAAGCAGTAGCGAGCCAAAGCCCGGCAGTGAACTACTACGCCGGTTCCTTGTTCCTCCCTCATGTTTCCGCAGAGCTTCTGTGGTCGTGCTGGCTGGAAGCCAATCAGCGCATTTCATCAAGGTGATTCATCCGCCTGAGGGGAAATAGCGACTTGCCAGTTTAAGCAAGAGTAACGGTAAACCGCACCAGGACAGCACTCTCTAAACTTTCCTCCACTAAAGAAAGAAAGAAGAACATTTGTTTAATCTGCTCGTAGTTAGGGGTCGAACACACGCAGCACACTGTCTGTTTAGTGAACTTTGATAAAGTACAGAATGGCTGATACAAGTGCGCACGGCTCTCCCAGCTGCGCGGAGAGGCTGAAAAGCTACGTGAATACCCAGAAAGGGTTCATCCTGGCAGCAGAAATAGTAAGTTTGTTCTCACTGTGATATTTGTGTGCCGCTCTGCTGTGATGATCCACGTTTAACGACTCACAGATATGGCTTTAATATGCTGCGTGTAAAGCTCACTTGTAACTAATCAATAATTTATAGATGGTTACGTGGATTTTTGTTCTGTATCTATTGATTTTTTAATCACTAATGTGTCATTTTCCCTTTGCTCGGTTTTCTTCTGTTTTGTTATTCACATTTCTCACTCTAGTCTGTCCATATATATCAGAGCGGAAACGAAGCGCCCTACAGGACACGTGCGACTTAGCATATGCTACTTCCGGTGCGAAACTCCTGTAGGGCGCTTCGTTTCCGGTGTGATATTCGTTCCTTGCTGAGGCTTTTCCAAAACAAGTCGACCAAATGGATGAATCAAGGGGCGATTTAGATTTCTCGATTTGTCTTGGGCATTTACGGAATATATATGTAGATGCTGTTCATTGACCTGTCGATATTTTTCCCTGCGCCTCAGAGCAAAACAGAGAAAGGATTCAAATTCTATGTTTCTCAGTATTTGCAAACAGCGGCCCCCCTACTGCACTTTAGAGTCACACTGCTAGCGATCGATGCAGCGATTCAGTACTGTACTGGCACGGAGTAGATCGTCGGCAGCCGATCAGGACAATGTGATGTAAAAAAAAAAAAATGCAAACTTGCACTAAAAAATTTGCGAAACAGCAAGGTGAAAGGTGAACCGCGTTATAGCGAGGGACCACTGTAATTTTGAAAGTAAGTCACAACATACTTTTTGTAAATACTAATGTATAGAAACCCTTACTAGCAATAATTCATTTTTTTTGTGTGGCTTTTTCCCACGGTTTGTTGACATGCTGTGTAGGTGTGTACTTGACTAGCTGATATCAACATAACGGGAAACATCTGGCTTTGACTATTATATACCTGTAGTTTGAATGCTGAACATTTGCCTGTTTAAACCATAAGAACTGTTACTATACAGAGATGTGCTTCTGAATGTGGACGATGTGTCTTCTGATTTTGTAATGCAGTTCTGCTTGTGTTGAGTGATGTAAACTGTGGAACGCCAGGACTGCCATAATGAATTAATTAAATACACCATTAAATAATTAATTAAATGTGGCAATAATTAATTAAAATTGGAATTAATTAATTAAAAAAATAGTTATGACCCATGTAATTAATTAATTATTGACACATTTAATTAATTATTTATGTATTTCACATTTTAATTAATTATTGACACATTTAATTAATTATTGACACATTTAATTAATTATTTATGTATTTCACATTTTAATTATTATTGACACATTTAATTAATTAATTATTGACACATTTAATTAATTATTTATGTATTTCACATTTTAATTAATTATTGACACATTTAATTAATTAATTATTGACACATTTAATTAATTATTTATGTATTTCACATTTTAATTAATTATTGACACATTTAATTAATTATTGACACATTTAATTAATTATTTAATGATATATTTATTTATTTCATTTTGGCAGTCCTGGCGCCTGGCTCTCATCATGAAATAATTTCAGCCTCACCCATCAAACTCAGGGGGCGGGGTTAACGCTGCCCATGCAGCTTCTCTAACATTTGATTGGTTGCCGTGCAAAGTAAGTCAAAACAGGCCGATCCTAGATAATCGATTGCTTGTGTAGACTTGGGGCAGCCAGGTATCCCAGAATGCAGATCAAATCACAGGCAGCAATGGTGGTGGTGTAGTTTTAAAATACCCCGTTTTTCTGTCACCAGCTACACTTTTAACAGTGTTTTAGCGGCGAATGTCGCGCCGTATGTCTGGTCAGGTTGTCAACATAGAACATGTTTGCAAAAGTGCTCAGATGTTTTTAGAGATTTCACTACCTCTGCTAACAATTAGCATGCAGAGTGCACCGAGGGGGTTACGTTAACCGGTTTGTTTACATATTCCACTCTCCGTGTTCCACATGTTGCATTCGCAGATTCTCATTTTCACCGAACGATCGTCTCTTTCCGCCTGGTCTTGTGTCTCTGTGCTTCTGTAACATAAAGAACGAGCTGACATTTTTCTCACGAAACCAGCGATCAGCTCAACAGACCCTCAGTTTACCTGCATGCATCCTCCTCCTCATCTGTCAGCTGTTTAACACCTGCTGCTAATTCAAGAAACACGCCTACGTTACCTGGTGATAGTCACAGTTTAACTGGGCAGCCGGTGCTCGATATAAAGCAATGTCAGCGCATTTTTATGCACAAGATAAGTAAATATAGTGTTTTCCCCGAGCGCAGAGCTGCTGGAGCTTGTTTCCTTACAGAGCACATTATAGGCGAACCAGCTTCATCAGCGGCTGATGTCCAATCACCGGCACACAGCTTAGCAGAGTTTTAGCTCTCAGTGGTTAAACGCTGGACTTCATTCACTCAGGTTCTGTCTGTCGGGTCACGTTTACTTCGCTGTTTTATTTACAACTGAGCAAATCGGTTTGGCTGAAGTTAAAGTTACGTTTCATAACTGCATAGTTTCACAGACGTTTAATGGTTCACTGGCACATGTGTTAGACTGAACTATCATCTAAATATCATCTGTTTTTTAATAGTTATTCAACTGTATTCTAAGCACCAGCTGTCTGTTAGAATGTGATTTTTTTTTTTCTCTCTCTGTTGGCAGAGGTATAAAAATGCGCAGGAAAATCTGACGTGCATGGTTTGCCATGCACGTCAGATTTTCCTGCGCATTTTTACCGACGATATTTAGGGAGGAATAAACACACATCAAACATAAATGAACCATTTGCCTGTCTCCATAATTGAGAGCATTTTCTCTTCTTATGTCAACACTCTCTCTCTCATTTTTTTTTTTTTTTGCTTTTTCGGTCATGTTATGTTTACCTGTCAAAGGCTTGTTACAAACTATGAAACACATCGTGCAGACTTCTGGATGTTAGAAGAAAACTAATACTGCTCATGAAGGAGACTAAAGGCAGGAAGGTGTCCTTTAAAACTAAACATGTTAATAGGACCTCCCTATTTATATCATAGTTTATGATATAGCACGTGTATTTCAGTAATAGCCTGCTGATTTCAGTGTAGTGGTGAACAGTCGCACAGCTCACGTAGGCGTTATCTGTGATACTCCTTAACTATAATTTATCCAAGTTAACTTCAGTTAACCATTCAGACAGTTCTTTTGCAATGACAAACATAAACACCCATGCTGCCGGTAGGTTTCCTCAGTGCCAGCTGTTAACATTATAGCTGCTTATGCAGTAACCATGGTAACCACGGACTCTGAGCGGCTGGATCGACGGAGGTCAGACAACAATTTTACATGTATGATCTTAAAACAGGACACAGCCACTATACGTGCTGGCCTCATATCAAATGTGAAGGCAGACTGAATCTATGTTTGACGTTTGTTTATATCTAATCTTCCTTTTCAAACATTTAAACAGCAGCGAGTCTGCAGCTGAGGGAATACAAACTCAAATTGTCGGAACAGGTTTGCTCGTTTCTTGGATTCATTTGGTGATTTATTAAATGTATAACTGTTATTCTAATCTGCTGCCGAGTCTCTTACACTTTTCTTTATGCTGTATATTTTCACGTCATTGGAATAGTTGGAAGTTAGATAGTCAGCTGGGAAACTTTGTGTTAACTCATGGAGCTGAGGATATCGTGGATATCGTGGATATGCTGACCTCGCTGCGTGGTGTACAGAGCGAGGTCAGCATGATTATTCACAATAAAAATATTAGCCGAACATCATGAAGTCTGTATGTGTTTCATAGTGTCGAACAACCTTTGTACAGTTAAAGCCAGCAGTTACTACATGACGGAAACACCAACGTTATCTCTTTTATGCGTTTATACACAGGTCACGCTGATTACTGAACAAAAACCCAAAGATCAGATGTTAAACAGATTTATTTGCTCTCTCGCCTCCTTAAACATGTTTTTAATGTTAGTTATAATTCAGAATTGGCGACTGAAACACGTAGGACACATAAGAACATCAGGAAATAAAACATCGATAAATATAACCTCAGTAAAAGAAGTCAGCGGGGGTTACTACAGCTGTGTACCGGGGCCTGCGCTTTGTCGGTGGGATTGCTTGCGAAGCGAGCGGGTCTATCCCACGCTTTGCCGTGAGACTGGGCAGACATCTCCGAAATCATCGAAGCACTTTTGCAAAGAGGCTGTATCTTGACAAACCGACCAGACACATGAAGATTAAACCACTACATTCTCGGCTAAAAAAATATTAAAACGGTATTTGGTGACACACAAACAGGGTTTTTCAAAGTTCAGTTCTGTTAGCTTCCACATGCCGGTTGTTGTGTGCTAGAAACAATGGCCACCAGGCCAAAGCAATGGTTTTGACTCGATCAGCGTTAGCCCCGCTCCCTGAGTTTGATGGGTGAGGCTGACAGATAAAATTATTTCATGATGAGAGCCAGGCGCCAGGACTGCCAAAATGAAATAAATAAATATATCATTAAATAATTAATTAAATGTGTCAATAATTAATTAACTGTGTCAATAATTAATTAAATGTGTCAATAATTAATTAAAATGTGAAATACATAAATAATTAATTAAATGTGTCAATAATTAATTAATTAAATGTGTCAATAATTAATTAAAATGTGAAATACATAAATAATTAATTAAATGTGTCAATAATTAATTAATTACATGTGTCATAACTATTTATTTAATTAATTAATTCCAATTTTAATTAATTATTGCCACATTTAATTAATTATTTAATGGTGTATTTAATTAATTCATTATGGCAGTCCTGGCGTTCCATAGTAAACAACTGATCTAAATGCTTTAAACGTCAAAATTGATCATTAGATTTTTTTTTTTATGACACAACAGTGGTGAGTTTTCCCACCTTCTGCTCTTTGTAACTTAACGCGATCTTTCCGTGTTTTGGACATGATTTTGGAGTATATCTTCACATTAGCGATTCACCGCAAAGTAAAGCCACCGGAAATGTACAACCATACATCCAGTCTCAAACCAGGAAGTTAGCATTTTCTCGTGCACAGAGTCTGTCACTACCCGATCCGTACCGGAAACCCGATCGGTACCCCGCATGCGCAAATCTTATGTCACTTCCTCTCTTTGCCAACATTGCGACATTCAATATATTTGAATGATACGGTTAGCGCCCAATTAGCTCCTAGCATTTCTCAACAGCTCTGCCTCCTTTTCGACTACTGGGACATTTAAACTATGGATAATCCGTATACAAATGTTTTTCTCCTCAACAGAGAGCGTTCCCTGATTGAACAACAGCGCCGTAAAATAAGAACAATGGTGCCTAATTACAGAGTTAATAATACAGACTTTGTAATATGTCATGTGAAGATTCATCAGCCAGATGAAGTGTTTACTGACAATTGACAGTGATAGCGGACATCATCATCACTATTCCAATCAATCCTCTCCACACAGACAAGCATAAACACACTCGACTATCACTAAATCAAATTTAACACGTTTTGTAATGATGCTAATTCAGTTTGCAATAGGCTTCATTCGCTCGGTCAGCAGGTGGCAGTATCCTCGTACACTGAGGAATAAACTGCCATTAAACGAACAGAAGAAGAAGAAAACATCTGCACATGCGCGGTACGGATCGGGCAGACCCGATTTGTACGGTCCAACTTTGCATATGCGCAGTAAGGATCGGGGAGTTCTAATCCGTAACTATCTTTTTATTTTTTGTTTTTGTCTATATTATATTGAAAGATTTCATTATTGGAAACATTTTAAGAGATTCTTATTATTCTTAACATCTTAACAGATACTCTGACCTGTAACTATCGTAAAACACTTCGACCGGAAGTAGACACCTTCGCGCATGCGGGGTACCGATCAGGTTTCCGGTACGGATTGGGTAGTGACAGAGTCCATTACGAAAGTCAAGGGGTTGTCACATGATTCGTAAGGCATTGTGGGCATTGTAGGCTCAGCCAATCAGAGCCAGCGGATTTCGTTACACAGGCATTTTGCTGTAACACGGGCAGAAATATTGCTGTTCAGCGCCTTCGTAACTTAAATTTTTCGTTAAATGGGATATTCGTAAGTCGGGGTTCCACTGTATGTGCTTTATCAGAGGTTAAGGGATTCCACCTGTCACTGCTGCTCCACTGTTCTTGCTTTTGGCATCAAGGAGCTAAGATGCTGATTATTAAAGGTCACATAGGTTAACTCAGCCCACTCTCTCATGTGCTCACTTATAGGCTGGATATTGTCTGTAGCCAGAGTAGCAAAATGCAACGTATATCACATTATTGGTAGTATAAAGGCTCATAAAAGGATTTTCCATCCCACATTATAGGTTTGCACATCTGGCTCTGGTTAACAGGACTGCATGCACCCTGCAAAGGCAGGAATAGAAGTATAAATGCAAACAACCTACAGCTCCTAAACATAAACTGTCGTAGTGGCAAATTAAAATGACTTCCTGTCTGGGAATACTGTTGTACTTTACTGTCCTTGACCACTATAGAGATTGACAGAACACGTGACTTTCGGGCATTGCATTGTGGGTACAAGTGGCAACAAATTCAAAACACTGCATCAAGCGCTAGCATTTCCAGCACCGGTAATCATTAATTCTGCGGTTTTAATCCCTACTTGAATTTTATTTGCCCCAAAAACAGCAGAACACGGCAGGTCTGTACGAAGACAGACTTAACGAAAAGGCAAAAAGTAAAAAAAGTACAAGGAAAAAATCAAAGGAGTGAAAGGGTTAGACCCATACGAGCATACAGAGTGGAGTAAGGACATTAGCGTGCTGCCCAGCTTTCATCACGCACATATTTATTATTATATGGTCCTAAGTGTGAGTGCATACACTCACAAAATGTTTAGTAACTTCAGATCCCTGCAACAAGCCCAGGTCCAGTTTACTTTGGTGATTTGGACTATTCCATTTGACAGCTGTTGTTACATTTTTTTCCCTTTGCGTTGGCCTGTACAGGAAATAACTATTTGTCATTTCAGGTTGTAGTATTACACAACATTTTTACATCTAATAGAAATAAAATAAGTGTTTTGTAATCCATTCAATTTGTTTTTATTTATAACTGGCATTATTGTTTCATTCTATTATAGAATCTTACAAGAAAGAAGCAAAATTGTATTCCATCATGCTTTATTAGCTGCTTCAACAATGCAAAAAAACAAACAAAAAAAACCCACGCACTACAAAACAACATACTGGAAAACAGTTATTCACCATTTGGGCACATATATGCGTGACTTTTCGTGGCTGTTTTGATATCGCTTTCTCTCTTAACCAATAAAATCGCACTGTGGTAGCAGCTTTAAACTCGGTATGACCCAGGTTGATAGAGGGTGCCCAGTCTGGATCGTATTCCTGCATTTTGTAGGCTGGTTTTCCTACAAAACACAACGAACATTAGCCCACAAAGCCACAGTGAACAAAGCAGCAAAGCGCATCGAATTCAATTCAAATCAATATAAGACTTATTTGTAACCTACATCAACAATTATGTTATGATAAACGTAATAACTACAACAGAAGACTGGGTGGAAATGCTTGGAGCAGACTAACTTGTGAACTGGAGTGTTCTGGAAAGTTATATTTGGTCTTCGAATGGCTGCAATCCAGGCCATTCGTCGGCTCTTTGTTACTTCAGAAACATGGCTTGAACAATTTCTCTTCCACGACGTAATCCGATAAAAAAACGATCTCTTTACCCGTCGCCTTCCCGTGGCTGTCATGCGACTGGTTTTACCCCGGAAATGACGTCACATCTTCAATCTCTATTTTCACATGAACGCCTTTGTTTGCATTTCACAGCGGTGTGATCTCTTAACACATGAGTCACTTTAAGTTTAAATACTTTGCATAAGTTCTGTATTGTCAGTGGATCAGTATCTAAGTACATTTACTTAAGTACTGTACTTGATGTCATTGCACCTCCACTGCTTTTCTTCTATATGTTGCAATTTACAAACTAAGATTTTTGTTATAGATCTAGTCAGCTGGTGAAATATAACGCAATGTATGAGAATGCAAAACAATCAGCACCACTTGGAGACTCATAATAAATTCCATATGCATAGTAGCCACAAACGATTATTTTGATAGTCGACTAGTCACCGATTATTTTTGCGATTAGTCGACTAATCAGATCATGCATCCATTGGACGTAAAACGTACAGCTTATTGCACTAGCATGCGTCTGCTCTTATATAACTATCACAGCTTTAAGTGTTTAAGGTATGTGCTAACTAAAAATAAAGACAAGATGATAGTTTATTAAATTTTAATGGAATTTGCAGATTGTTTCGGTGAAGTTTAATAAACTCATTGCTATCTAAAATATAACAGGACACTGGAGTATATTCTCAAGCATCTCACACTTCTGATAATCAGTTGTCTGCTTGACGTTTATTCAGCGGTGTAAAAACTATAACTTTAATCTCAGCCAAACCGATTTACTCAGGAACAAATAAAATACTAAAAAAATCCAAACAATAACATTTTTAGGTTATCTAAGTGACTCCTATATCATGTTTAACCTGAGTAGCAAAAGACAGCGGTGGGTTTGAAAACGATTTGCCGGGAGTCTGGTGTTCTCACGGGCTCTAGTGAGCCTTGCTCCCGGCTAGCTATTGAGCTAGTGGGTAACAGACGTCTCCGAAAACGTCGGAGCACTTTTGAAAATATGTGGTGTCTTGATAAACTGAGCAGATATTTGAGGTTTAGACAGATACATTCTCGCCTGAAAATATGTTAAATGTTTATTTTGTGACCCAGAAAGAGTAATAAGAGTAATATTAAAACTAACTAGCTGCCGCCATTATTGGAAACTGAGCTGGGCTGCGCTATGAATTCTGGGACAGAGCTACCTCTTCTTCGGGGTTTAACGGCAGCTGGCATCCTTGTACATGGAGTGCGGCCATCTTCTGTTTCAGTCTGTTATTACAGGGGGTGGCTGTAGCTCAAGTGGCAGAGCAAGTCAGCCACTAATCAGAAGGTTGGTGGTTCGATCCCAGGCTGCATCCTGGCTGCATGCCAAATATCCTTGGGCAAGATACTAACCCCATGTTTGCCTACTGGTGGTGGTCAGAGGGCCCGGTCCGGCAGCCTCGCCTCTGTCAGTGCGCCCCAGGGCAGCTGTGGCTACAATGTAGCTTGCTATCGCCAGTGTGTGAATGTGTGTGTGAATGGGTGAATGACTGAATGTAGTGTAAAGCGCTTTGGGGTCCTATGGACTATACAAATGCAGGCCATTTACCATTTTACACTCTTAAATATTACTACTTATTCCTGCGTCTTTTGTGATCTTACAAAGCTTCAAATGACGCGTCGACTATTAAATCAGTCGTCGACGATTTTGATAGTCGACGTAATCGTGACTATTCGACTAATCGTGGCAGCCCTAATGCATAGTAATAAGACAACAGTACGGTAGGGCTGCCACAAACGATTATTTTGATAGTCGACTAGTCACCGATTATTTTTGCGATTAGTCGACTAATCAGATCATCATCCATTGGACGTAAAACTACAGCTTATTGCACCAGCAGCATCTGCTCTTACATAACTATCATTAGCTTACAGCTTTAAGTGTTTAAGGTCTGTGCTAACTAAAAATAAAGACAAGATGATAGTTTATTAAATTTTAATGAAATTTGCAGATTGTTTCGGTGAAGTTTAATAAACTCCTTGCTATCTAAAATATAACAGGACACTGGAGTATATTCTGGAGCATCTCACACTTCTGATAATCAGTTGTCTGCTTGATGTTTATTCAGCTGTGTAAAAACTATAACTTTAATCTCAGACAAACTGATTTACTCAGGAACAAATAAAATACAAAAAAAAAAAATCCAAACAATAACATTTTAAGTTATCTAAGTGAAATCATATATATTTAACCTGAGTAGCGAAAGACGGCGGTGGGTTTGAAAACGATTTGTGGGGAGTCCGGTGTTCTCACGGCGCTAGTGAGCCTAGCCCCCGGCTCGCTAACGAGCTAGTGGGTAACAGATGTCTCCGAAAACGTCGGAGCGCTTTTGAAAATATGTGGTGTCCTGATAAACTGAGCAGATATTTGAGGTTTACACAGCTACATTCTCGCCTGAAAATATGTTAAACGTTTATTTTGTGACCCAGAAAGAATAATAAGAGTAACATTAAAACTAACTAGCTGCCGCCATTGTTGGAAACTGCGCTGGGCCGTGCTATGAATTCTGGGACACAGCTGCTCCTTCTTCTTCTTCTTCTTCTTCGGGGTTTAGCGGTAGCTGACATCCTTGTACATGCAATGCTGCCATCTTCTGTTTCAGTCCGTTATTACACTCTTAAATCCTGCCACTTATTCCTGCGTCTTTTGTGATCTTACAAAGCTTCAAACGACGCGTCGACTATTACCGTAAATGTCGGGCTATAAGCCGCTACTTTTTGCACAAGCTTTGAACCCTGCGGCTTTTAGTCAGGTGCGGCTTTTCTGTGGATTGTCCGTGATTTTTGTCATATCGTAAGACGATTTGTTTTGTGTGTTCCGCTGTTGTACGGCACTACGTTGCCTGGCGGAAGGATCGGGGTTCAAGAGTGGTATGTTAGTCACATGTCCGTCCGCCAGGCAACGTAGTGCCGTACGAAGTAGCGCGAAAAACAAACTTCAAAGTAGCGCTACGCGTTCAGCGGGAGTCGTGGATGATGAGCGGCGATAAACTTGCAAGTTATGCCCAAAAAGCAAGTTATGCCCAACTCCACCAGTGGATTCTGACAGCGTGGAAAAGTGTGAAAACATCCACGATCACCAACGGATTTTGAAGGGCTGGACTGCTGCATGATGGAGAGGAGGACACCGCCACGGCCCTTCTGAGGGTGTTCGACTCTGACACTGACAATGAGGATTTCTTTGGTTTTGAAAGTGACAACGAAGGAGAGAAGAGTGGATGACGAAGCCATCATGAGCCTGTTTGTATCCGACACTGGAGAAGAGGACTTTGGTGGTTTTAGTGCGTAGGAAGAAGAGAAAGATGGTGGTGAATGACTGACTTTTCTTCTTGTTAAAGCTGTGTCACTGCACCTGAGCCTAAAAGGTAGGCCGAATCTATTGTTCTGGTGTGCTGTAGGTTATTGTTATGTACTACATGTGCAAATATGTACCCATAACTTGTTTTTCAAAATATTAATAAAAGTGATGTCTCCAAACAGCCATCTCTTTCCTGACAATTCCCTTTGTGCATATTCTCTTACATATGATAAGTCAACATTGAAACACCTGCGGCTTTTGGTCAGGTGCGGCTAATGTATGTACAAAACAGGATTTTCCCCTGATTTTAGCTTGTGCGGCTAATATTTAGGTGCGCTTTGTAGTCCGGGAAATACGGTAAATCAGTCGTCGATGATTTTGATAGTCGACGTAATCGTGACTAGTCGACAAATCGTGGCAGCCCTACAGTACGGATTGAGTAATATGATTACAGAAGCTTTGGAATATAGGACTTTTACTTGTAGTTGATTTATGTTTCCTTCAGGCAGAGAATGAATACCTTTTTAAAATGTTTGTCAGCTTCACATTAAGCTCTTGAGTCGAAGTTTTACCACATCACCCTACATGACTCGAGGGAAATGACTTGTGTTAAAACAACCAAACATGTACAAATTGCCAGATATTTGTCTATTGTCTTGTGTAGTCTGGAAGATAAGTGGATCTACTTGAGGCGACTTTTGTTGTGATTTGGCGCTATATAAATAAAATTGAATTGAATTGGATGACAGGGTGGGTGCAGTTTTCTCTGTGGTGGGGTTGGGTGGGCTGTCCCGGGCTCTGTGGGGCCGGGTGGCGCTGCTGAACTGGGCCCCGGTCCGGATGGGCCTAGACATTGAGGGCTATCAGGAGGGGCTATGTGCTTACCTGCTGCTCTCTGACAGGTAGCTCCATGCCCTCCTGAGTTTTAAATGCACCTTAGTGCACACATGCATCAACACTACATATGAGCGGGCGGAGGGAGGTTTGGAGTCTTCACACACCCCCGTTCTCTGTTGCCTGTTGGGGTGGGGGGACTGGGAGGAGTATCTGTGTGTGCCCTCTAGCAGATCATTACTTGAGGAACCTGTTTAAATACAAGCACGCTCATGCTCACAGGTGTACACACGGGTGCTCACACACACAAACTACACCCTTTTTGGCTCCTACCTCAAAGCACACTGTGCGCTGTCGATCTTACGTGCTGCACAATAATATTCAGTATTTAGTATTTACTGTAAACAGAATAATGATGGCATACACTCAGAAAAATAAAGGTGCCAACTGGATTGGCAATTTAGATTGGCTTTTAGATTTCTGCTGTATGTTTGATTATTATTTAGGGCTGTGCGATATGACCAAAATCTCATATCCCAATATAAGAATTCTATCGTCCGATAACTATATAAATCACAAAAATGTAACATTTTCTGCAAATTCTGTGAATCTCGGGCAGCTCGTCTTGCGGGAAGTGTTTCCAGCTGCGCGTCATGTTGCTGGAGTCGAGTGTTTTAACCGATGCATGAAACTATACATTTTTAGACATAAGTTGTAAAGGCTGCCGTTTTCTTTGAGTATTTATTACACAGCGTGCTGCGGGGAAAAGCCTGTTCTAACGTTTGAGTCTAAGGTTTATTTTTTTAGCACCTGTCGGCTCTTTTTTAATTCTCATCCGTAAATAATCTGCTCTTTCACGTGATTGTTTATTTTGAAAAGTCTCAACAGGATCTTGAGCTTTATTGTGAAAGGTTTATGTGGAACATAAACAAGCGGACACGCAATGCTGTTACCGTCGTTGTTGCTAACCACAACACATAAAAACAGGCGCCTGTCCGTCCGTAGTGGTTATATTAAATATGAGAAAGAGAGAACTTTAATAAATCAATATAGCCACTACAGTGACCATCAAAACGATGAAAAAATATTGTCGTAAACAGTTTATTTTGCGACACCACGAAACAAACGATAGCGTAAAATGAAACGATAGACGTTTTTATATCATCATCCGATATATATCGTTATGTCGAACAGCCCTATTAATAATGTATTTTATGTATTTCTTTTATATTACTATGAAGCACTTTGTGGTTTTTATCCTGTGAAAAGTGCTATATAAATAAATTGATTCATAAGACCCTTATGAAAAGGACACCGAGGGAACAGTTTACCCTGCCCGGGATAGGGTCACCGGGGCCCCGCCCTGGAGCCAGGCCCGGGGAGGGTGCCCGAGGGCGAGCGTCTGGTGGCCGGGCCTTAGTCCATGGGGCCCGGCCGGGCACAGCCCGAAGAGGAGACATGGGCCCATCCTCCCGCAGGCCCACCACCCGCAGGAGGCGCCATAGGGGTCGGGTGCATTGTGTGTCGGGTGGCGGCCAGGAGCGGAGGCCCTGGCGGACTGACCCCCGGCTGCCAAGACTGGCAATAGGGACATGGAATGTCACCTCTCTGGTGGGGAAGGAGCCTGAGTTAGTGCGTGAGGTTGAGAGGTACCGGCTAGATATAGTCGGGCTCACCTCTACACATGGCTTGGGCTCTGGAACCAGTCTCCTGGAGAGGGGCTGGACTCTGTCTCAGTCTGGAGTTGCCCCTGGTGAGAGGCGGCGGGCTGGGGTGGGTATCCTAATATCCCCTCGGCTTGCTGCCGGTACGTTGGGGTTTTTCCCGGTGGACGAGAGGGTTTGTTCCCTGCGCCTTAGGGTCGGGGAACGGGTCCTGACTGTCATCTGCGCTTATGCGCCGAGTGGCAGTTCAGAGTACCCAGCCTTCTTAAAGTCCCTGGGGGGGGGGGGGGGGGGGGGTGCTGGAGGGTGCTCCACCTGGAGACTCTGTTGTCCTGCTGGGAGACTTCAATGCTCACGTGGGTAACGACAGCGAGACCTGGAGGGGCGTGATTGGGAGGAACGGCCTCCCTGATCTGAACCCGAGCGGTGCTCTGTTATTGGACTTCTGTGCTAACCACAGCTTGGCCATAACGAACACCCTGTTCGAACATAAGAGTGTCCATAAGTGCACGTGGCACCAGGACGCTCTAGGCCGTAGGTCGATGATCGATTTTGTAATCGTATCAGCAGACCTGCGACCATATGTTCTGGACACTCGGGTAAAGAGAGGGGCTGAGCTGTCAACTGATCACCACCTGGTGGTGAGTTGGATCAGGTGGCGGGGGAAGACGCTGGACAGACCTGGTGCACCTAAACGCGTAGTGAGGGTGTGCTGGGAACGTCTAGCAGAGGCCCCAGTCCGCGAGATCTTCAACGCACACCTCCGGCAGAGCTTCAACAGCATTCCGAGGGAGACCGGGGACATTGAGTCCGAATGGACCATGTTCAGCGTCTCCATTGCCGAAGCTGCTGCATTGAGCTGCGGCCGCAAGGTGGTGGGTGCCTGCCGTGGTGGTAATCCCCGAACCAAATGGTGGACACCAGAGGTGAAGGGAGCCACCAGGCTGAAGAAGGAGTCCTATCGGGCTTGGTTAGCCTGTGGGACTCCGGAGGCAGCCGACAGGTATCGACAGGCCAAGCGGAATGCGGCTCGGGCAGTGGCTGAAGCAAAAACTCGGGTGTGGGAGGAGTTCGGAGAGGCCATGGAAAAAGACTTTCGGACTGCCTCGAAGAGATTCTGGCAAACCGTCAGACGTCTCAGGAGGGGAAAGCGGTGCTCTACCTGCACTGTGTATAGTGCTGGCGGAGCGCTGCTGACGTCGACTGAGAAAATTGTCAGGCGGTGGAAGGAATACTTCAAGGACCTCCTTAATCCCACTGACACGTCTTCCGAGGAGGAAGCAGAGTCTGGGGATGAGGGGAATGACCCGCCAATTTCCGGGGGTGAGGTCACTGAGGCAGTTAAACAACTCCTTGGTGGCAGAGCCCCTGGTGTTGATGAGGTCCGCCCCGAGTTCCTGAAGGCTCTGGACGTTGTAGGGCTGTCCTGGTTGACACGCCTCTGCAATGTTGCGTGGAGATCAGGGGCAGTACCTGTGGACTGGCAGACCGGGGTGGTGGTCCCCATCTTTAAGAAAGGGGACCGGAGGGTGTGTTCCAATTACAGGGGGATCACACTCCTCAGCCTCCCTGGGAAAGTCTATGCCAGGGTGCTGGAAAGGAGAGTTCGTCCGTTAGTCGAACCTCGGATACAGGAGGAACAATGCGGTTTTCGTCCTGGTCGCGGAACACTGGACCAGCTCTTTATCCTCTCCAGGATACTTGAGGGGGCATGGGAGTTTGCCCAACCAGTCTACATGTGTTTTGTGGACTTGGAGAAGGCATTCGACCGTGTCCCTCGGGGTGTCCTGTGGGAGGTGTTGCGGGAATATGGGGTGTCTGGCCCATTGCTACGGGCCATTCGATCCCTATACAACCGTTGCAAGAGCTTGGTTCGCATTGCCGGCAATAAGTCGGACTCGTTCCCGGTGGGTGATGGGCTTCGCCAGGGCTGCCCTTTGTCTCCAGTTCTGTTCATAATTTTTATGGACAGGATTTCTAGGCGCAGCCAAGTGGCGGAGGGCTTTCGCTTTGGTGGCCTCAGAATCTCATCTCTGATTTTTGCAGATGATGTGGTTCTGTTGGCTTCATCGGGTGAAGGCCTCCAGCTCGCACTGGAACGGTTCGCAGCCAAGTGTGAAGCAGCGGGAATGAGGATCAGCACCTCCAAATCTGAGGCCATGGTTCTCAGCCGGAAAAGGGTGGAGTGCCCACTCCGGGTCGGGGATGAGTTCCTGCCCCAAGTGGAGGAGTTCAAGTATCTCGGGGTCTTGTTCGCGAGTGATGGGAGAAGGGAGCCGGAGATCGACAGACGGATTGGGGCTGCAGCTGCAGTAATGCGGACGTTGCACCGGTCCGTCGTGGTGAAGAGGGAGCTGAGTGTAAAAGCGAAGCTCTCAATTTACCGGTCGATCTACGTCCCTACCCTCACCTATGGCCACGAGCTGTGGGTAGTGACCGAAAGAACGAGATCGCGGATACAAGCGGCAGAAATGAGCTTCCTCCGAAGGGTGGCTGGCCTCTCCCTTAGAGATAGGGTGAGAAGTTCGGCCATCCGGGAGGGGCTCAGAGTAGAGCAGCTGCTGCTCCACATCGAAAGGAGCCAGCTGAGGTGGTTCGGGCATCTGACAAGGATGCCCCCTGGGCGCCTCCTGGGTGAGGTGTTCCAGGCATGTCCCACCGGGAGGAGGCCCCGGGGCAGACCCAGGACACGCTGGAGAGATTATATCTCTCGGCTGGCCTGGGAACGCCTTGGTATTCCCCCGGACAAGCTGGAGGAGGTGGCTGGGGAGAGGGAGGTCTGGGCCTCTTTGCTTAGGCTGCTGCCCCCGCGACCCGACCCCGGACAAAGCGGATGACGATGGATGGATGGATGGATGGATGGATGGATGGATGATTTTATTCATTTACTGTCCAGCTGGACGTGACAGCTCTATAGACAGATTATTTTCTGTTGCTGTGTGACGCTACAAAAATGTGCAGTCCTATCTCAGAGAAATTGCAGCTGATTTTTATACCTGGAAATTCTAACAGGGTAGAGGAATTTACGCAGTGTGGGTGTTAGTTTCCTGTGAAATTTACACTGATATCAAGTCTTATCTCCTCTTTTCTCTCATCTCTATCTTAGCTTGTCAGTTTTATCGTCATCATCTGCTATGTTTCTTCCTGGTGTGGAGGCTACACTACGTTGCCCATATGTGAGATGACCCTCTCCATGATCTTCTTCGGCATCTTCATGATGGACCTGGACAAGCAGTTCTTAGGGATCAACTGGGTCTGGACTGTGAGTCCGCACACACATAACTACATGCACACACTCTGACACATTTCTGTGCTAAATTGCATAATGCTTCATCTTTTGCTTCCCTTTGTGCAGGATCTGTTCCGTGCTGCAGTTGGTGCCGTCTTATACATCATCACCTCTCTGGTCAATCTCATTGGAGGATCTAGGGATGGAGCTTGTATGGCAGGCGCGGTTAGTTAAGCCAGAATGACTCAGCCTGAGTTCTTAGCTGCATACTGAATCCGCTCATATTTATTTCTCTGTTTATCTTGACAACTGATGGCTGTTACCACTGACTAATTTCGGTGCTGCCAGTTATACATGTGAAAACTGAATGCCTGGTGTTTTTGTCACTTTTTTGTGTTCAATATGAAACACTCAGACTTTCTGAAAAAGCAGGCACTCAACATTGAGTAATGTTCATACTGCAATACTTCCTTCCTTTTTGACTACAACTGTAGACTGTGACTTATCACCTTACTTTAGCTCATTCAAAAATTTCTAAGACAAAAAAAATCCAGATATAACACTGAATCCATGTGTCATTTAGTTTGAATGTTAGTTTATTGTTGCCAAAAACAGGACACGGTGATGACCGGAAATCAGTTTCAGACTGATTTCCCAGCCGGGACCAGGGACCCTGAATTTGATAAACCTTTAAAAAGATGGGAGTTAATGTAGTTTTTTGACATATACTACTGGATGTACTGACAACTGTCACTGTATTACTTTGGTCATGAGGTCTGACTGAACATACTGCTGCTCTCACTGAAAACTCTCAGTGCAGATTCACAAATCCTCAGATGAACAATGAGCAATTTTGACAAGTCCCTTTGAGTGAGAGAAGTTGATCATGCTCCTAATGACAGATTTTCTGTATGTTAAAGATAAATTTCACATCTCATTTCCCCACCACAACCATCCTCGTGGTATGCTATGTCTACACGTAGTCTTTTGTATTAATCACGTGTTTAGTCCCAAACATGTGCTTTGCAGCTGTATATCAGGCACAAGTCTGTCCCCACATTGGCTTCTTCATGAACCAAAGTGTCTAATAGTGTGAAGAGCACAAAGTCTTCTGGCACTTAACTTTAACAAAATACTGATAATTTATTTAGATTGTATTTGTGTTAGTTGTGATTCTGATTGTCAGTTCTTGCTTCTTAGGTGTTAGGGTTGTTCGCTGGGCTGATATTTGCATACGACACCTACACAATCTTCCTCCAAATCCAAAGTAACAGACAGCACTCAGCAGCTCCAACTGGTGAGAAAAACAGTTTTTGTTAATGCATTCAAAATGCGTTCTTGGTTTTATTTGATATGTGCAATTTTCTCTAATATCTTGACTGTTTTTGTTTTTAACAGATGGCAGAGTTTAAATGTTCTCACACAGAAATACTTCTGTCAAGAACACAGAAGAACCAAAAGCAGTCATTTGGGCAAAGGTTAACAGAGGAGCGGGTCAGAGAGGAGGATGGACAGTAAAATGAGCAAGTCACAGTTTAATAAATGCTGCTGCATGGCCTGAACAGATGAAATGGATCTTAAAGAATGAAGCCAGAAAAGAAGATGACATAGCCTTAATAAGGGGTGCTGGCATCTGTCTGTATGTCTACTCCATGAGGGATTCCCCTCTCAAACTTTTATTCCAACCAGAGTAAAACGGGAAAGATTATGAAAGAGCGACCTAGCACTCACAGAATCCTCAACCGATGCTTCTGAGATAATTCCATAACAGCAAAGACGCTGGTAAAGTGTAACCTCCCGGGGGATAAAAAGCTTTTTAAAGCATTATTTTGGGGGCAGCAAACTCATAAAGCACTCTTTTTTTCTAGGTGTCCCCTTAATCACTGAAATAAGAGTTCATTTTCATAATCCTTTAAAATATCTCCCCATATAAGTGCCCAATGGTCTTATCAAGATGCCAAATGGCCAGACTTCCTTCTAGGAGGACTTTGGATGACGTCATCATGCAAATTGTCTAATACACCTGTCTACTGTTAATGGACTGCTGTAGTAAATAGTAACTGTGTTATTTGGGCTTCAGAAGAAACTGACACAGAGGTGGTGCTTTTTGAATCGTTTAATATTATAAATGTCTTCTTGGGGGACTTTTTTTGTACTTTCTCAGCTGGTTACACCTTTGCTTTTCTGTTATTTAACCCTCTGAAGGCAGGCGTTGCAGATTTGCAACAAGTAAAAGCTAACAACCTGATTAACCCACATACATATTTTATGAGGATTTTTTACTGAGAAGTACCACTGCAGGTATTCTTTTGTGCATTAGCAACAAAAACTTAATTTGAGCCTGAGAGGGTTAATAGTGTTCTGTGTGTTTTACAGTGCCTTAAAAGTCTCATTCAGAGTAACCAGTTCCCTCACCTTCTTCCGTTTCATCTTTTGTTTCTAAGTACTAAAACATTTGCTGATTAATAAAAATGAAATCAATCTTTGGCCGTTTTCCTTCGAGAGTTTTGGAATTTAGGACCCATAGACAGCCCATTAACTAAACAACCACACTTTTATTATTTAAAATTACATCATGCCTACAGCTCTTGGATTCTTGCTCCGGTTATGCATTTTTCTTACATTTATAACACATTTTTAAGGTGGTACAATATTTTTCTGTAGACATTTTATACTGCTCAGTAGCACAGTCCATTTTTTGAACATGCTATGTTAACATTAGGATATGTACTGCGAGTGTTTCCTCAACCCCTTTGGTGTTTTTGCTTTTTTTTAAAATTTCATTTTAATATGCTTTACAAAAGTCTGTAATTTAAAAGTTCAAAGGGAAACAAAAGCCATTTTACCACAAAGAAGATCAGTTTTCTGGCTTGCTCTGTACACTCATGTGTCCTGCTAAATTATCTTAAAGTGCTTCATTTACAAGTGTATACAGTCATGGTAAAAAGTACACTATCTGTTCAAAGGTATTGCATATCAGGACACCTGGTCCTTGTCAGGTCTATAAAAATTGGGTAAATACAGCACGAGATAAACAAAAAGATGACGTGATATATACAGAAGCAATCCTGAGAAAAACTAAATACGCTCCCATGATTCAGTCATGGAATGACCTTTACTAGCAATAACTTGACGTAATCATTTTCACGAGATAAACAAAAAGACAACCTGAAATTATTCGAGAGCTACATTTTTAAAGGATAAAATACAGTTTCAAAGCAAAGGAATTCAATGTCAAAATATAAAATTCAATTTAGTGATGATCATTTTCAAACCAATAAATTGAATTTCAAATTAGACTAATTCAAATTCAGTTTTTAAAAGCATTTATTCAAGTTACAATTCAGAATTCAGCAGAAATTAGGTTTTATTTTCGGAAGTATAGGTAAAAGGAAAAGACAGCGGCCGACAGCGCTGTAAAAAAACCGTAGACTTGTGCGCAACAAGCAAGCGAATAATGAAGAGAACAGATTTTTAGACGGGGAACTTTTCTTGAAGTATACTGAGAGAGAGAGAGAGAGATGTCCATGAAGTGTGATTTTATCGTGGTGGAGGCAAAACAGCAAAAGTCAGAGGTATTTCATGACGATGTCAAATTCAAATTTGACAAATAAAATTTGAATTTGACGATGTTTATGTGAAGCGTAGTTTGGATCTTCTTTTGCTGCTGGTTCAGTCATATTGTTTGTCTAGCGCAAAAAAGATGTAAACACAAAGCAGGGACCCGCCGAAACATCAGAATCAGCGAGCTGTCGGCTTTGAGCCCCGTCAGGTGAGAAAGGCCACTTTGTGCAGAATCCGTGTTCCTGCTCTCATTTACTGTTTTAGCTGTTTGGTGGTTGTTGAAATTGTGTGCGGTTTAACCTGAGATTCTGGCATTTCCGGCAAAATTAATTTATATAAAAAAAATCGATTCAGGATTTTAATTGATATCACGTTATCCAAGCTAGAATCGATTTAAATCAATAACCAAAACACGCCCCTACTACTAACCACAAAACAAGTTTTCCCATTTCTCATAATACCATCTGCATCAAGACTCCACACAAGGCTGAAAATGTTTTGCACACCCGTTTTCTACATTGGGTTTATTTCTGATCAAATACCCTGCACTCCTCACGCCTCGTGCTCGTCGTCGCTCTATGCCATTTGCCACCCCAATAGAAAAAAACCTGGAAACGCCCCTGTTCACGTGCAAGCTGGCATGTCGCACTTTTTTTTTCTTTTTTTTGCTCTGCGTGTGCTCAAAGTCACAAATTATGCATATGTCAGCGAATATGATGCAAGGAAAACAATGAAAAGAACAAAGTTGGACTGAAGCTCTAGTCTTTTGTTTAGCTTCCTGTCAGCCTTCTTGTTTTCACTTATTAAGGGAGACGGGGAAAGTATGTAATAAAGCAACATATTTGTAAGTAAACTTGTAACTTGCATGGTTTCTTTGCTCTCTAGTAACCCATTCTCTTCGTCCTACATATAGTTTTTAGGGATTTTAGCGCTCTGTGCAAATAATAAAGCACAAGCACCAGCATAACAATCATAACAATTATTTGCAGTTAAATAATCCCCGGCAGCGCCACGGTATAAAGCAAATGTAAACAACCTAAAATGACATAACAAAACATTAAAATAACTTCGGGTAATTGCAGAGAAACAGCTCCCCTTGAGGAAAGCGGTAGCGAGCCAACGCCCGGCAGTGAACTCCTACGCTGGTTCCTAGTCCCTCCCTCTTGTAGAGTTTCCGCAGAGCTTCTGTGGTCGTGCTGGAGTCCAATAACCGCATTTCATCAAGACCTCTGCTCGGAGAAGTTGATTCATCCGCCTGAGGGGAAAATAACGACTCGCCAATTTAAGCAAGAGCAACGATAAACCGCACCAGGGCAGCACTCTCTAAACTTTCCTCCACTAAAGAAAGAAAGAAGAACATTTGTTTAATCTGCTCGTAGTTAGGGGTCGAATACACACTGTCTGTTTAGTGAACTTTGATAAAGTACAGAATGGCTGAGACAAGTGCGTCCGGCTCTCCCAGCTGCGTGGAGAGGCTGAAAAGCTACGTGAAGACCCAGAAAGGGTTCATCCTGGCAGCAGAAATAGTAAGTTTGTTCTCACTGTGATATTTGTGTGCCGCTCTGCTGTGATGATCCACGTTTAACGACTCACAGATATGGCTTTAATATGCTGCGTGTAAAGCTCACTTGTAACTAATCAATAATTTATAGATGGCTAAGTGGATTTGTGTTCTGTATCTATTGATTTTTTTAATCACTAATGTGTCATTTTCCCTTTGCTCGGTTTTCTTCTATTTTCTTATTCACATTTCTCACTCTAGTCTGTATAAGGAATGAAAAGTATGTGCTTTCTCAGAGTTGAAGGGATTCCACCTGTCACTGCTGCTCCACTGTTTTTGCTTTTTGCACCAAGGAGCTGAAATGCTGATCATTAAAGGTCACATAGGTTAACTCAGCCCACCGTCTCACGTGCTCGCTTACAGGCTGGATATTGTCTGTAGCCAGAGTAGCAAAATGCAAAGTATATCACATTATTGGTAGTATAAAGGCTCATAAAAGGATTTTCCATCCCACATTATAGGTTTGCACATCTGGCTCTGGTTAACAGGACTGCATGCACCCCGCAAAGGCAGGAATAGAAGTATAAATGCAAACAACCACCAGCTCCTAATAATAAACTGTCTTAGTGGCAAATTAAAATGACTTCCTGTCTGGGAATACTGTTGTACTTTACTGTCCTTGACCACTATTTTCACATGAACGCCTTTGTTTGCATTTCACAGCGGTGTGATCTCTTAACACATGAGTCACTTTAAGTTTAAATACTTTGCATAAGTTCCGTATTGTCAGTGGATCAGTATCTAAGTAAATTTACTTAAGTACTGTACTTGATGCACTTCCACTGCTTTTTTTTTCTGTGTTGCAATTTACAAACTAAGATTTTTGTTATAGATTCCAGTCAGCTGGTGAAATATAACGCAATGTATGAGAATGCAAAACAATCAGCACCACTTGGAGACTCATAATAAATTCCATATGCATAGTAAAAGGACAACAGTATGGATTGAGTAATATGATTACAGAAGCTTTGGAATATAGGACTTTTACTTGTAGTTGATTTATGTTTCCTTCAGGCAGAGAATGAATACCTTTTAAAGTGTTTGTCAGCTTCACATTAAGCTCTTGAGTCGAAGTTTTATCAGATCACCCTACATGAGTCGAGGGAAATGACTTGTGTTAACACAACCAAACATTAAACTGTACAAATTGCCAGATATTTCCTGTATGTTTCTGCTCTAATAGGTTCACTGTGAACATAGATCCCAAATATTTAATAGCATTCATCCACCCGATAAAGGATAAACTGAACATAGTAAATTGCAAAGACAAAAGGAAAAACAAATAAAATGGGTCAGCATTAATATCCAAAACAAAATGAATTAATGCGTTCCACTGAGTAAAACGGAGAATGCGCTTTTTTTCCGCCGATCAAACTTCTTGCTCTCATAGCTCGACAAGCTCATTATAAAGCAGCCCCTCAGATGTTGGTGGTCAGTAGTCTGCCCACTGTAAACCCCCCCCCCCCCAAAAAAAAAATAAAATAAAAATCCGCTTTGCCAGATAATGGAAATTCCAAGCTGGTGTGAAGTTTTACCCTGGGAACAAAGAATGCATGAAATGTTTAGCGCACACATCTCTGGTCTGCCATTCAAGGATAGGTTTGCTTTATGCTTCACTGAACACCCTTCATAGTTTGTTTCCTCTCCTACTCATTACTTTACTGGAGACTGATAAACTCAGACGGAAGTCATCTGATGGTGGATATCTGAAATGCTTTGGAGTGTAGGGAGAAGGACCGTGGGAGCAAACAGGAAGGCAAATGTGATTAGTGCTTATTATGGGTGTTTCCATTTTAATAGGAAAAGGGGGTATCTCATCCCAGCAGGCAGGGATGCAGAAGCATGCCAGTTGTTAAACCAAAAATGTGAAGGAATAAACTTCCTGACTTCACGCACAGTATTTTAGCCTCAAGGTTTCAGTGCATCACCAAATTAGGTTTAGACCCATTTTTATTTTCTGCCTGTAAGAAGCATGACCATGCATGAACATGTTTGTATTTGCAGAGCAGGTCGCAGTCACACCCATGTACCGCATGTTTCACATGGCACAGTTAAGTCTTTGGCAATGAGTTGTGATGAGCTAATTAATGACCTTGTTTATAATATTAAGAATGTGAATTAGTTCAGTGATTGAAGAGTGGAAATCCGTTTTTAGTGATTCAGGTTTTTTGGGGGTGGGTGGGGAATGCAACGTGTATAATGGGTACAAATGAGTAATTTTAAGTAAGAAGAGAGATGAAATAGGACTTTCCCTTCTTGCTCTTGCACACATTCATTGACTTCCCTAGCAACTGTTGCTGTTTGGAATGGCTCTGCACTGTGTACTACGTCTTTGCCCTCATGTTGCTGCTGACTATAAATAGCCAGCCGTTCACAACAGTTTCCCTCCCAGTCAATTCAACGAGAGCAGCTTATTTTTCTGATTTGAAAAGATCCTGCCTGGGATCTTTTAAAGCTGCCTGGTGCAAACAGATCTACTGCTGTGTGCAAAACATAAAGGTGTCAACAACTCAGAGACTTTCTTGTTCAGAGGGACTCTTGTGTAGTGGGTGTTTCTCTGTGCGACGGCCTCCTCAGTAGCCACTGCTCTCAGAGCAGCCGCCTCGAGCCCGAATAGAGCTTCTTTTGTGTAGGGCCTTGGCCTCAGCCTCCTGACTGCACTACAGAGGCAGCCTGTGCCAGTCTCAGGAACACACGAACTACTGATGCATCAGAGTTGCTGGCTGGCTGTTCGTGTGTGGGGAGGGGAGGCTGTAGTGACAGATGTAGGGGCTGGTGTCAAGTCAGTTAAATCATGCGTGTATCATATAGACTGCTGTGATTTGACACTGTCTCCTGAGTCGTCTGTGTCTGAGAATAAAACATTGCATTGAGTGCAACTGCCTTTTTTAGATGCATGTCAGAGTTAAGAGTGTGATTTTTATTTAGTAAGTATTACACGACTATGATGAATGTAACCATAGATTATGATGTGATGTGCTTTCTTTAAAAGGCTCTGGGTCAAAAAAGAATCATACCTAATATAAGATTTAGGGTAAAAAAGTAAGTATATATATTTTTTTTCTAGTGTTAGGATGCTTACGTGTTTAAGACCTGTAGTGATTAATTAGTAAATTCATTAGTTAAAAGAAGGAATATCATTTTTCATTCCTATGCACCATAAATCTAATGTTTTCAGTGGGTTTTAATGTAATTTCCCCTTTTCCTATATATGCAGTCTTGTTTTTTGGCACGTTTGTAAGTGGCACAAACCCTGCTGTGAGGTTTAAAGACAACTGTGCAGGAAAAGGATTCCCTGAATGTTGTCACAAATCAAATAAAATGAATGCCAGTTAGTGTGTTTTAGCAAATATAGTTGTTATACTTTTGAACCTTTGAAGTTTGCTCTCCTTTACGGCTGTTATATAACTTTGTGTGAAAGCATCTGCCCACACAGTTTGACAGCGGCAACAATAGCGATATTGAAAAACAGACTGATAGTGAGCTGTAGGCTGCCTGAGTTTATGGTTTCTCCACACTGGCCGCGTTTCATTGGAGCGAGAAGAATGCACGCTGACTTTTTTTTCCCCCCTTATATGGAAAAATATGATGAAACAATCACTGGCTGTAAATCTAAGATGAAAGCAGCTTCTGATAGGCAGACACTGTGCATTATGCTCGGTTCAGTTGTCTCACTCTAATAGTATTTTGTCTAGAAAATAATTTGTTAGCATGAATAGCTTTGTCATGTGAATGTTGACTTGGAAGTAGTCAAGTGGCTGCTGTAAGCAGAATAATGATGGCTTTGTTGGAGTCATTTACTGTCCAGCTGGACGTGACAGCTCTATAGACAGATTATTTTCTGTTGCTGTGTGACGCTACAAAAATGTGCAGCATCTCAGAGAAATTGCAGCTGATTTTTTTATACCTGGAAATTCTAACAGGGTAGAGGAATTTACGCAGTGTGGGTGTTAGTTTCCTGTGAAATTTACACTGATATCAAGTCTTATCTTCTAATTTCTCTCATCTCTATCTTAGCTTGTCAGTTTTATCGTCATCATCTGCTATGCTTCTTCCGTGTCTGGAGGCTACTCTGCGTTGGGCATATGTGAGATGATCTTCTCCATGATCTTCTTCGGCATCTTCATGATGGACCTGGACAAGCAGATCCTAGTGATCAACTGGGTCTGGACTGTGAGTCCGCACACACATAACTGCATGCACATGACACATTTCTGTGCTAAATTGCATAATACTTCATCTTTTGCGTCCCTCTTTTGTGCAGGATCTGTTCCGTGCTGGGATTGGTGCCGTCCTCTACATCATCATCTCTCTGGCCAATTTCATTGGAGGATCTGGGGATGGAGCTCGTATCGCAGGCGCGGTTCGTTAAGCCAGAATGACTCAGCCTGAGTTCTTAGCTGCATACTGAATCCGCTCATATTTATTTCTCTGTTTATCTTGACAACTGATGGCTGTTACCACTGACTAATTTCGGTGCTGCCAGTTATACATGTGAAAACTGAATGCCTGGTGTAACAAAGGTTTTTTTTTTTTTTTAAGCAGAAAAAACCAACAACCCCATTTTAAAGTTGCTTTATCATTAGTTTTTGCCTTTGAGCAGGATACACCTGTAACCTTTAAAAACTTTGCAAGCCAAAGCAGAAGTGTCTCAAACCTGCATTCTTTGTAATGACCAGCAGGTGACAATTCTTTTTGGTTACAGAGATATCAGGCTATATGGATGATCTCAGAAAACACTTTGATGAGATGGAAAGGGCAGTGCAGCTTATAGTATGTGGAAGTGTTAATACAGTTAATTTCTTACTGGAAAACTAAAAATAATGCATGAACAAAATGGTAAGACTGAGCCTGTAACTGCATCACAATCTCTGTTTCCTTTTACACTGAATCAGAGGACATTAAATATTATTTTGTCGGTTTTTGAAAGATTTTGTTTACTATTTATCAGTTTACTTTTTAAAAAATGAACTAAGTGGGCTTGTTATGCTCCTAATGACAGTAGATTTTCTGTATGTTAAAGATAAATTTCACATCTCATTTCCCCACCACAACCATCCTCGTGGTATGCTATGTCTACACGTAGTCTTTTGTATTAATCACGTGTATAGCTCCAAACATGTGCTTTGCAGCTGTATATCAGGCACAGGCCTGTCCCCACATTGGCTTCTTCATGAACCAAAGTGTCCAATAGTGTGAAGAGCACAAAGTCTTCTGGCACTTAACTTTAACAAAATACTGATAATTTATTTAGATTGTATTTGTGTTAGTTGTGATTCTGATTGTCAGTTCTTGCTTCTTAGGTGTTTGGCTTGATCGCTGGGCTGATATTTGCATACGACACCTACACAATCTTCCTCCAAGTCAAAAGTAACAGACAGCACTCAGCAGCTCCAACTGGTGAGAAAAACAGTTTTTGTTAATGCATTCAAAACGCGTTCTTGGTTTTATTTGATATGTGCAATTTTCTCTAATATCTTGACTGTTTTTGTTTTTAACAGATGACAGAGTTTAAATGTTCTCACACAGAAATACTTCTGTCAAGAACACAGAAGAACCAAAAGCAGTCATTTGGGCAAAGGTTAACAGAGGAGCGGGTCAGAGAGGAGGATGGACAGTAAAATGAGCAAGTCACAGTTTAATAAATGCTGCTGCAGGGCCTGAACAGATAAGAAACAGAAAAGAAGATGACATAGCCTTAATAAGGGGTGCTGGCATCTGTCTGTATGTCTACTCCATGAGGGATTCCCCTCTCAAACTTTTATTCCAACCAGACTAAAAGGGGAAAGCTGCCAATAATAGGGAACACTTTGATTAATGCAGAGAGATTATGAAAGAGCGACCTAGCACTCACAGAATCCTCAACCGATGCTTCTGAGATAATTCCATAACAGCAAAGACGCTGGTGAAGTATAACCTCCTGGGTGATAAAAAGCTTTTTAAAATATTATTTTGGGGGCAGCAAACTCATAAAGCACTCTTTTTTTCCAGGTGTCCCCTTAATCACTGAAATAAGAGTTCATTTTCATAATCCTTTAAAATATCTCCCCATATAAGTGCCCAATGGTCTTATCAAGATGCCAAATGGCCAGACTTCCTTCTAGGAGGACTTTGGATGACGTCATCATGCAACTTGTCTAATACACTTGTCTACTGTTCACTGTTGGACTGCTGTAGTAAATAGTAACTGTGTTATTTGGGCTTCAGAAGCAACTGACACAGAGGTGGTGCTTTTTGAATCGTTTAATATTATAAATGTCTTCTTGGGGGACTTTTTTTTTGTACTTTCTCAGCTGGTTACACCTTTGCTTTTCTGTTATTTAATAGTGTTCTGTGTGTTTTACAGTGCCTTAAAAGTCTCATTCAGAGTAACCAGTTCCCTCACCTTCTTCCGTTTCATCTTTTGTTTCTAAGTACTAAAACATTTGATTTCATTTTTATTAATCAGCAGTCTTTGGTCGTTTTTCTTCTAGAATTTTGGAATTTAGGACCCATAGATAGCCCATTAACTAAACAACCTCACTTATTATTTAAAATTACATCGTCATCCTCAAGTTTTGCCTACAGCTCTTGGATTCCTGCTCAGGTTATGCATTTTTCTTACGTTTGTAACACATTGTTTTAAGGTGCTACAATATTTTTCTGTAGACTGTATACTGCTCAGTAGCACAGTCCATTTTTTGAACATGCTATGTTAACATTAGGATATGTACTGCGAGTGTTTCCTCAACCCCTTTGGTGGTTTTTTTTTGTTTGTTTTTTTCCATCTTAATATGCTTTACAAGAGTCTGTAATTTAAAAGTTCAAAGGGAAATAAAAGCCATTTTACCACAAAGAAAATGAGTTTTCTGGCTTGCTCTGTACACTCATGTGTCCTGCTAAATTATCTTAAAGTGCTTCATTTACAAGTGTATACAGTCATGGTAAAAAGTACACTATCTGTTCAAAGGTATTGCATATCAGGACACCTGGTCCTTGTCAGTTCTATAAAAATTGGGTAAATACAGCACGAGATAAAAAGATGACGTGATATATACAGAAGCAATCCTGAGAAAAACTAAATACGCTCCCATGATTCAGTCATGGAATGACCTTTACTAGCAATAACTTGACGTAATCATTTTCCGCATGACTTTATGAGTTTCCCTCGTTGCTGTGGAGGAATTCTGTCCCGCCCTTCTTTACACTATTGCTTCAGTTCATCGAGGTTTGCAGGTATTCGTTGATGAGCGGCTCTCTTAAGGTCCCACCACAGCATTTCAGTCAGGTTGACGTCAGGACTTTTACTGGGCCATTGCGTGCACCTTCATTCTTTTCTATTCTCTTGTAGATTTGCTGGTGTACTTCAAGCAATTTTTCTGTAGCATGACCTAATTTGAGCAAAGCCTTAGCTGGACAGATGGCCTAAAATTTAACTCTAGATATTACTTATACAGCAGAGTTCATAGTCAAGTCATTGACTCTAATGTATCCAGGTTTTGTAGCCAACAAGCTGATCTAGACCAGCTCAAATCAACACTTCTACAGCGCAATTGGTATGAGGTGTTTGTGTCCAAATGATTTTGTGCCGTGCTTACTTTTTGCATATTGTGGCACTGTGTGTTATGGCCAAACATCTCCACTCTGGACACATCTGTTGAAAGGACTTCCAGAGGTCATGTGGTTTGTTCAGCTGCAACTTTGCAAATCTAAGTCATCCTGTCATGTTTTTTTTTTTTTTTTTTTTTTTTGACAGAAGAGGCTTTCTCCCTGCAACCCTTCCAAACAAGCAACATTTATAAATCTTTTTCCTAATTGCACTGTCATGAACTTCAACATTTAACTGAGACTAACTGAGTCTGAGATGTATTAGTTGGGCATCCACTCCTGGAAAGATTGGCAATTGTCTTGAATATTTTCCACTTGTAAATAATAGTTTTCACTTCGGAATGATATATTTCAAATTGTTTTGAAATGGTCTTATAACTCTTTTCAAACTGTTGGCAATCAAGGAAAGGTCATCAGAGATCAACCCATCAAAATTGATGGGCTGCTTGTCTTGTATTCATTTAATTTTAAGACCTACAAAGGACCAGATTCTTTTCATTAGGACATGAAATGTAAAATCTTGAACGAGGAGGAGGATGCACTTTCTTTTTACCATAACTACATTTTAGATACTGTGTATTTGTACTCTAAACTGTTTTATATTTCACTGCCACTAGATGGAAGCAGTCTGCAACTCTTCTATTGTGAACTGTTTTTCCTTATAAGCCACTACGAAAGTGTAAAACCATCTAATATCAACAAAGTTATGCTGGTGCCCCTTATCAGCAGGGCAATATTCAGATACGATCGGAAATTACTATGATTTGACACAATTCCTGCCCGGATCTGAATGACCTTGTACAGCAAACATCTGTGATCTGTAATCTCGTCTGAGTTTTTTTCTCTCTCCCCTAAATATTATTATTTTTGCAGTTTGTACATGCTGCCCCTACTCTTCGTTCTGAGATTACAGTGTGTTTATGTAAATCCTTTCCTACTTTGTTTTGAGCTTTGATGCTGCTGCCTTCGAATTGCAATAACCATTTATGACCCGTGTTATTTTAAAGACCTGCAGTGCAATGATAATCCGTTGTTTGGGGTCATGATGGATGTTATCAAACTATTTCCCACTGGAACTCGAGAGTAATATTAACCCCCCACCCTAACCCCATCTGTGTGCATATTTTGTCGCCCCATTAGGAATATTTAATTTGAAGCTAAAGCCAACGTGGCTGACTTCTCTTGTGCTCTGAATGTGCGTATTTTATAAAACAAAATGTCTTGGTAGACTTTACAAAACTTTGCATATATCCATGTCAACTTCCTTGTAGCCAAGGTGAAGTACGGGCCAAAACTTTGGGACAGTCGGCTAGTCTCTGTTGAGCAGGACAGGTAAAGTTGGAGGTTCACCAAGGTTACAGGTTGCGGCAGATCCGTGTCCACACAGTCAAAATAAAAAAAGGCACGGCATCAATTTGATTGAACAATGGGTTTCAAAGTGATAAATTGAATAAGTAAAAATGTTAATGAATATTTAGTTAAAGTTTATTTGTTAACGTTGCTTAAATTTTGACTCTGCTCAAGAATCGAGAAGAATATACTTCAGTACCTCTTTTATTTTGAAGTCTCCGCCGGAGGTTGTATTTTACACTTAAGCTAGTTTATCAGTTCGAATGCCAAAATTCCTTCCTTAGTTAGTTAGCAAAGACGGAAAGAAGAATCCGGGGGTAGTCTGCAAGAAACGGCATGTAGTTTACACCAAGCGTGTTACTTACAGTTTTTGTCGCTCGCCGTTGCTTTGCTCTGCTTCTTCACCGGAAAACTGCTTTTAACGTCCAGCCAACATCATGTTCCTGCGCGGATCTAAAAAGCGACGGTCCAACCGCTCGGTAGGTGCCTATTTTATTTTTTGTTTTTCCCGTACATTTATACCTTAATAACTTTCAAGGTCATTTTGAATATCATCATCTTTCAGCACAAGGTAGCGTTTGGAGTGATTTAAAGCTTCCGAAGCATTTTCATTGTAAAAGCAGGCGTGAAATGAACTTTTAGTACATTGAAATCCAACGCAGAAAGCAGCCCAAGCGGAACTTCGTCCCACCTTCACCTGGCTTTTGTTTCCCTCCAACATTTTTTTTCCTACGCTCGAAATAGGACAACAAAAAATAGAATCATCTATCTGCCACAGAGTCCCACATTCTTTGTTTCTTGGATCATGTCGAGTGCCTCAGGTGTAGTCAGAAGGGTGACTGTGCGTCATCTTTGTACCTGTGCAGGTTAGGATGGGGTAGCTGTTACCTGGACGTGTTTATTACCTTTGTCAAGCTTTCATGCTGTGTATTCAATTATGTTGTGGTTGGAATGCTGCTTTATAAAGCAGCCTAAATAGTCAGGAGTTTAGTGACGAGAGAACACCTACGTCTGTTTTGACACGGAATATCTGGCTCCGCATCTCACCTGGACTTCGTCAACGTCCAGGTGAGTTCAGTGACTGTAGATCCAGCTACTATTATAACTAACCTATACATTGAAATTAACATAAAAAAAAGTATAGTATTTCATGTTAATTTGTATAAATACTCCATCGTAACACAAAGCACACACCTGTTCCTACCTGTGCATGTAATAACAGTCCTTAAGAATTAATGAATATCATGAATATTTAATGCAACACTCTCATTACACCAGCATTAGAAAAGTGAGGTTTAACTCATCTTACAGCACCAGTGTTAAACACCTATGTATATATCTTTGGGGTTTTTCCTGCATCTACAGGAAACAGTGTTGGTGACCAAAGAGATTTTGGTCTTCCACTAAAGGACAACCAGCCAGCCCAATATAATTATTTTTAACCATTTTTCAAAAAGGAGTTCAGTTTACTCTTACTAAAGTACAGTTTGTTTGCAAAATTACTGCAAATAACAGAAGAAGACATACTTCTGTTAAATAAGGTATCAAAGACTTTTCTTAACTACACGCAGACCAGTCATGGTTATGCAGTTAGTCACTGGCCCAAAGACCTGTTAAGCCATGAAAAATCCTTATCGTCTAACTTAAACAATTTTTAGACCTATGTGAGGCTCAGTAGGGATGAACTGGCTTTGTAATTCATGCCAGGATGTGAGATTAGAAATGATCTGCAGTTTAATTAAATGTGGTTAAATGGTTATTCATATTCCCCCTTTAGTGGCATGGGTTTCCTCTGGGTTAACTGGTAATTCTAAATTGGTTGATTTAACCCTCTGATGGATCGAGGCATACCCCATTCCCAACCTGTTTCAGCTGGGTTAGCAGCCTTTACGACATTGAGCTGGTTAAGCGGTTAAGAAAATTGATGGAAAATTAAACGTCTTCCTTTTCTTGGCAATTGAAATACATTTTAGTCATAAATTGTCATGTAATTTAACAGCACTACACAGACATCTTAATTTATGTTCTGTTGTTTTTCTTGTAAATATTCTTCAAGAAATCTTCTGCGTAAATGTGGTGTAATCGACATTGAAATGTGATAAATAAGTCATAGACTGTAGACTTTGCTCTCCCACAGTGCAGCTTTGAACACATATTTGAACAAAAGCCTTTTGATTTAGGCTGGATTACAAATTTAATTAGTGTACATGATTTGAGAATAGAGACTGTGTACACAGTAAGTAAACAAGGCCCTCAGCAGCGATTTGAAACTCATGATTTCCTTGCCACAGTGTCTCAAATAATATATTTACTGAAGCACTCAAGTGCTGAAGTGATAGATTAGCCTCATTAGATTCAAATATTTCCCATATGGCTCTCAAGTAGATGTAATATGTAAAGGAAAAAAACCCTACTCTGTCGTTCAAGATGGCGATCTCTTACTTTCCCTATTATTGATATAATGAATCTGCAATTTTATCTGCTAAGATATAACCAATTTAATTGTGCTCTCAACTCCTTCCCAAATGACAGCTTGACAAATTTGACTGTATGCTTTCTTATGCTACAATTATTTGGGATCTGAGAAGCTGCTGTCATAAGATAATGTGTACTGAACTTGCCTACTTTTTCTAGCAATAAAGATGTAGATGTGGCTATAGCTGAATTTCATTTTACTAAAAAATATTGAAACATAACAGAGGGAAAAGGGGAAGTGTCACAACTAGAAATCCCTTTAGCTGCCTTGGTTTGAGTCTTGGTGCAGTCACTTAATTCATGGTATTAGTAACACATGTGCTTTTTCTACTGTGACTGCAAAATCAGGGTTCAACATAACCCAGCTTGGGCCAAGTAAAATAGTATGTCGGGCAATTTCAGTGGCCTGTTCTGGCCAGTGACTGTGTTTTCACCAATTATAGTTGTACCTGTGAAGCAATGCCTTGATTTGCTAAAAGTTTATAATTAAAGTAAATGTAAGAGGAAAGGAAAGCGGGGTTTGTTACTGTCACAGGTAGCCAGGTGGTTAGCTCGCTAGGTGGAAACTAGCGAGCTAACTTCCTGCTAACTTCTAACTCCGTTAAATTAAAGAAATTCTGTTTTCATGGATGCCTGGATGTTAAACTTAATTGTTACACCTGGTAAAGCAGCAACACTGATCATTTTATTGAAGATGAAATAATTTAGCCAGTTTTTACCTCTCAGTGATGCTGTGGTGTTCGTTTGACTTTGGGACCTGAAGGGGACGGAGTTTTGGACCCAGATTACTCCACGAGGCTCCTGACTACGGTAGCCGTAATGCTCAGACAATCCATCAAGCGGTGTGGCTTCGTAGCTTACCAAAGTCATACTAGAACATTTTTTGACAGAATTTTGAGCCCCGTGTACCACATAAAATCAGTTCGAGGTCGGCAAGCACAACCAGAATTCATATATAAGGCACACCGGATTATAAGGCGCATTGTCGATTTTTTTTTAAAGAATATTAAAGGATTTTAAGTGTGCCTTATAGTGCGGAAAATACGGTAAACGTAGCAGAAAAGTGACAATGGTGCTGCAGGACTTACACACTCACTCACATTTACAACTATAAGTATATTCATGCAATTAAAACTCAGATCCGCAGGTCCCAGGGGACCAATGTGGGAAGGTGTTATGTTGGACACTGAAAATGTAGAATGTTTGAAGAGAGGAGCGTCCACTTAGCGTGCTAAGACCACAAAGGCCCCCAACCTGTGACCTTTCCTGTTGATGCTTAATCCATCCAACACCTCAGCGTTGAGGTCCAAAACCAACACTTAGTCATTCTCTCTTATGTGGGGAGCCATTTTTTTTCCACTACCTCACTCAGCCTCAGTATGGGCCACATGATATCATTCAGATGTATTATTTATCCTTTCCTTTAAATTATTGCATGTAACCCCTGGTTAGCCAGTGCTGTTGCATGCTGATGCCAGATAACAAAGCTAGCAGTCTTTCAGTTTGTCCATTACCTGGTTACATGCCACGTGATTAAACTTTATACCTACTTAGTGAAAACAAAGGACCTGATATGAAAAGTCTTGACGCCGCTCAAAGTGTGAACACATGATCCGCACCCCCCCGGACTTGTGAATGTATTATTTACTTTACCCACACTCGGTTTAGAAGAAACTTCCTATCACCACTCCCATCACATCCTTCACTCACAACACAAAAGGAAAACCTCTTTGTCAGGATGCAAACTTGACACTTTATCTGTGGTGGAAGCCTGAAAGAAAACACACACAAAACCTTCAGGTCTGTGTAGCCTTGATAAGACAATATAGAACTGACAGATATGATTCCATGTTCTTCTTTTGGCTCATTTTTAGGTCATTTTAAGCTTTTCTCAGGATTCCTAATCCTTCTTTCTTTATTACGTCACCATTGAGGCAATGCTTAGCTCTTCATTACTGTCTGCACTTAAGTGAGTGAATAGTTATGCTTTAATGTTGACCCTCTAATCTGTTTTGTATAGTTCCAGTAAATCAGTTGATAAATTTCACTGCCTAGGGTGGCCACTTTGATATGTTTCAGTTAGTTTCCAGAGTGGATATGATCACCTAATTTGTATTAGTTAAAATCGTAAGTTTTTGTTTTTATTTGTTTGAATGAAAAAAGAAAGTTCCAAATGGTATAATGTGTGTATTACAGAACTTTGTGAAGGCAGTTCACAAACAGTCGTGTCAACATCTCAAGTCTCAATAAAGTTTAAATCATGTGTAATGGGTCTTGAGTCAAACACTCACAAAGCATGTGAGTGTTTGAATCAAGCAATCTGCAATTAGTTGTGGCAGATTGCTGTGCCCTCCTGGAGACTCGTTCTGCCACAACTGATTGGGGAGTAAGTTGAAATAGAAGAAAGGAAAGAGTGTGTAGAGAGACAAGGACAAAAAATAAACTATAGGAGAAAGAAGACAAACATTCATGACATGAAAATTTGAAAAGTTGAGAGAGAGAAGAAGAAATGTTCATTGGTTCATGGAACGTCTCCCAGCAACCTATAGCAGCATAACTAAGAGATGGGGCGGGTTATCAAAACTTTTGATAAAATAAAACCCCCAAATATTTTGTTTATAAACAAAAAGAGACAAATGTTCACACTCTGTGGCTTTATATAAACAATCCATAAACTGATTGGAGGATGTAATCACCTTGGTATCATCCATTAGCAGGTTATGGAGCTGAGCGACTTAACCATTTTTTTTTGTGTTATTAAACTGGGCACGACAATATAGGATAGCAACTCTTCAATCATAAGTCAGACCCTTCCTAAAGCATATTCTGGTTAATCGTTTTGTTGTCGTTGTTTTTTTTTTTCACAATTTCTCAGTAAGACTTAAAACTGAATATTTAAGACATAAGGTCATCGGAAAAGTGTTTACTGAGGTCACAGATCAAAGTTGGAGAGGCACGCTTTTATATACACATTCATGCAACTGCACATGTTTTTGCAACCAGTCACCCAGTGCTGCCCAGTAAACAGACTATGGGTTTCATTCACATCTGCATTGTTCTTGAAAGTTACGTAGACTTAGAGTACAAAATCTCTGTCCAATTTTGTAGTGTTGGCTCTCCATGTCTGTTGTTATTGGGGCTGAGAGACTATAATGTTTGTCAAATTACTTGTGTTACACCTTCAGACAAGTGCAACAAACGTCAAGCATCGGTTTCACTGGTTTCTCTTACGAAAAGTGAAAACATTTTTAAATCTGTTTTCTATTCCTCTGTGATGTTGATGTCACTTCTTAAAATTGGCCAGCTAAGCAGTTTTTTTTTGTGCACCGGCACAAGAAACTTTGTTAATCAATTTCTGCTTTGCTTAAAATATCAAAAGGGTGTCTGAATGGAGAGAAATTACAGCGAAAGCATAAACATATAAAGTGTCATTTAATTTCTTAACTCTTTGAATTGAAAAGTAGTAACACCCTGTAGTATCCTGAAGTGTAATCATATCAGGTCAGCTACAATTTCCAAAAGCATTTTTATCCTGCAGCTATTCACTTTCATTCGCTGAAACCTTAATAAATGCAATATGTAGGGCTGTGTTAGATGTACAGACCTTTTTTTTTAGTGTGTGCCTCCAGGGCTCGGTCTGTCACTTTGTCAGTGCGACATCTCAGCCGTTCCTTCCAAAGGAAATAACAACTGAAAGGTTCAGTCACCCAGAAATCATCTGAACGCTTCATTTAACCCGTCTTGTCACTTTTCATACCTGGCTTTGCTAACAGCAGTCCAAGCCTAATTTGGCTTGGACTGCTGTTAGCAAAGCAAGGCAGCGTGGAGTAAAACTGATCCCAGTGTGTGTCATCGTGTTCTTTTTAAATGGCAAAGCTTTAAAAAAGGCATGCAAATTATAACTCATACAGTAGTTCTGGATTAACTAGTTCCCACGAAGCTCTGTGCTGTCATTAGTGAAAATACCTCAATATATCAACCCTAAAAACAGCTACATAACTCCTCAAACCATCAAATTTTTTAAAATTGAAGAAACTTTTTTTTTAGTTTAAGCCTCTGTGGTTTCTTACTCCACTAATAATATACTTTCAGCCCTCAGATGTCTGTTAGATAAGCGAAGTATCCTGATTACTAGTCAAAGTAATGTGCTGCAGTTTCTGAGATGGCTCATAAATATCTCAGCTTGGGAAAACAGGCTTAACGTGAACAACAATGATTATGTGGTTAGTGTGGCCTGAAAAATAAAGACAGGTGAACAGGCACGCACAGGTACCGTGTTGTATCACATATCTGCATTTTATTACTTCGCTTGTTAAACTCAGTGGTGTTGTTGTTGTTTTTTAATGTAGAATTTCAAACCAGTTGTGGCCAAAAAAAGTAAGAATCTCAGCAGAGGGAAAAACACTTAAGTAGCTTCCTTTTTGTTTACCAACCTGGGAAGAACTGTAAGCTTTCCCCTCTGTCAACAGTAAGTTCTTCTCAAATAAGATAGAGGTTGTGTATATTAAAGGACTAGAGAAAAAAAGGTAGAGACAGAGTAACTATACTGAGAGGGAAAGGGTGCAGCTCTCATCCTGTGTCTGCTTCCTTCCTCCCATCTCTAAAAAGAGCTTTGTGTATGCAGTAAAGCTGCAGCAATAGAACTGAGATATGAAGCGGCTGATTTAGTGCTAAGCTGCGGAGTTGCCTTCAGCAATGCTCAGTCAGCATATTTGGCAGGAGGAATATTTGGGATTTAACTACCTGTCATGTATTCCTCCATATATTTCTGCAAAACAAAGAGCTTTGCTTGAACTCACTGTTGAGTTTAATATGTAACTGTGTGGCTGAGCTGAGCTCAAGTAAACAGGTTTTGTAAGAGGATCGTTATGCCAAATTATGGGTATCACTTACCATTGTGTGTGTGTGTATTTTGTAACCTAGAAAATTAAACACCCACTGCTGCATTGATTAAAAACACAAACAGCTATAAGAATACTTTATTATGTACAGGCATGGCGTACCGGAGCACACAGTATCTACTCAAACTATCAGTGATGTTAGGTTTATGTGCCTTAAGTACAGTGTTAGTACAAATACAGTGTTAAGTACACATCACTGACTGTATATAAAAGATAGATGGGCTGGAGAATAGTGACCATATTTAGGCGAGTGGGTAGAATGCAGTTGTTGGGTAAAGGAAGCAAGCTCATTTAGCAAGCTGAATCCACAGAGCCCAAGACAGTTCTTTAACCAGGCTCTAAACCTGCTTTTTATTGCTTTTAAGTTGGAAGTATTAACATGTAAGTCATAGATGGTATAAATGTAGCCAGTAGGATGTGGCCCAGTGATTTCTTTGACCAAACATTTCAAAACCTCAGTATTAACACTTTGGCTGCTGCCATGTTGGTTTCTTTGAGTCAGAAATGACTATATTTTGGTGAAAGGGTGGCGTGCTAAGCTATCAACTAATGTTAACTAGAATAGAACATAGGCTATTCAAGGGCAACACAGACATCAGTATCTGCTAATTAGTCTGAAATAACTTCTACAAACATGGTTGAAAGGTCTGGTTTATGGCTCATTTACCTGACATGATACATAGACAGCCACAGCCATAGCAAAATCAACATTTTCACCTAAACTTTGAAAATCAAAACTGTCCATATTAGGGATTTCTCGTTAATATAGAAAGCAGTCTTGAAACTCACCCCTAATTCATAGTGCCCAAACCATTTTTATACCTGGCCGTTTTGTTTGCTGCTTTATCTGCACTGACATAACACATGGATATTATGTCTATCTCTGCCACTCCAAGCTTGCAGTATTCGGTAAGGTTTTGGTATAATAGGATGGGGGGTATTAATAAACTGGTTAAGACGAGTAATGACAGCCCACGCTCCCCCCACAAACATGCTAAACTAAAGACTGAAGTGATTGAATTTAAGCACATTCTGCTTGAGGCTTAGGTGGACTCGTTAGCTCACTCCGGCGTTGATGCTTTTCCTTCATGTCTAGCAAACACTCTATATCCTTATTCTTTTGTGTCTTTTGCCAAAAGGCACAATTGAATCATGTTCCAGTCAGAAATTACGTGAGCTAAAGTGATTTGTGTTTTTATTCAGCAGGAGGAAGAGGATCCAGACAGAGGCCAACCTTGTATGCGCTGCGGAGACCAGTGCCCCGGCTTCCGTGTCCATGGCTGGAGGTATGAACTGTAGGACTCTTAAACACTGACAGCGGTGCCTGTGAGCTTTGCAGGAAATGTTTGTTTCATACCGTAGAGTCATTTTGCCCTGCTGGACTTCAGAAGCAAAACAAAGTATAAAAGCAATGATTTTATGGCTGTTTTTTTTTTTTTTATGCCACTTTAGCTGGAAACGTGATTTATAGAAACACGACCCCTTAGCTATTTAATTGTTTTGCAAACAAAAAACATGTATGCATTAAAAAGGAAAAAAAGTATGTGTGTGGTGTGCGCGGTCAGTTTGTCAAGTGATAGTCATGGTCAGCGCTAGTGGTCCAAGTGGAGGAGCAGAGGAGTTTGCGGCATTTTAGCAGCCCTTTGCTGCCCGATCCCACCGGGCTAAAGCTATTACAAAAGCTATTGGGGTTTTTATAGCTGCTGGCATGAGGCCGTATTCCTTTGTGCAAAACAAGCGGCTTAAACATATGATGAACGTGCTTGAGCCACGCTATTATATCCCGTTGCTATTACATCCACTTCAGTGACAAGATCGTTCCAAGCATGTATGAGCAGAAAAAGTGTAACGTTATGGCTGAACTGCAGATGGGTGGACCTCAAGGGCAATGGAAAGCTACATGACCATGACTGCTCATTATATCACAGCAGTGGTAGATACAAAGCCCTGCACTGCCCTATATTGCACCTTAATTTGTTTTTTATATAATTTCGTGGAATGAGTCTTAAGTTGAATGTTTTTTAATGGGCAAAAAATACTTAAATTGATAAATGGCGAGTTAAATTTTTCTTATCTTTTTTCTTTTTTTGCTGACCCAAAAATTGGGGATAAATGTTTTCATACCATGTCCACATTGTGTTCAGAGAGTTTAATTTGTCTTATTCGTATTTTTTAAACTGCTGTATACCTCTTTTACTTATTTGTTCAGAGTTGTTAAACACTACCAAAGTCCCTCCTGATGAACAATTCAACCTCCTCTGTCAGGTCTGTTTTTGTGTGCTTTCTTTTGAGCCCGTCTTTCCTTGTCCTCTCTCTTTTAGTCCTTTAGTGTATATCCAGCTGGTGGGGTCTCTGGTTAGTCTAATCCTGTCAATCTTGCTAATAAGATTAGGCCTTACTGCTGTGATAGCAACCCTCTCAACCACTTCAAACCCCCCTCTGTCTCTCCAGTTTCTGCTTTTCAGTGCACTTTTCCTTTTTCAGATGGGACTTCTGTGTTTCATTACGCTTTAATGTATGGAATAAAAACAGAGGCTGCTCCAGCTCGACAAATACTACAAAGCTAAGGGTTACTGCTTGTTGTTCACATTATTTCAGAGGTTAAAGATTAAAGAATGAGTCACTTAGAAGGAAACTAGGTGATTCAACTACATTGTGCTGTGTTTGGTGCTTACAGACCCAGAAACTCTTGAGGATGATCACAGGGTTTGACACTGACACACAAGATTTATTCCTGATAATGAAGGCTGCATTTATAACCCCTAATGTGTACTACATGGTTGAGACAAACTGGCCTCGTGATGAGAGAATAAAACAAAAGGCAGGAATGTGTACTTCATAAAGCCAAAAGCCTGTAATTTTATCTTTTTCCTTTTTCAGTTTTCTCTCTATTCGGGTCAAGATAAAAGCTTAGAAGTTAGCACGGAATCTGAAACACGTGTGCCGCACTCTACCATGCACGTTGATCTGTTTACAGTGCATTTAATCTGTGTAGCATTAACAAAATGCTGTAGTTCATTGTTTACGTTTTTTCATTACTCGTTTGGCTGATGGGCAGATCCGAAATGACATTGGGTGAGCTGACAAGGATAAATGTCTTGTTTAGACATTGTAAGTCTCTTAGGCGATCCAGAAGACTGAAAACATGAAAGTGATTAAATGATTGAGATTTATAGGGGTCAGACTTTAAGACCTCGGAGTCTGGCACTAATTGCATCTGTCTAAATAACCAATTTAAACTCACACCTTTGCTGATGGAGAAGATCTTCCAAGTGACCACAGGCTCAGCTGCTGATGCTCGGTGAGAGGGAAGTGATCCATCTTCATCCTGAGCTTTATCAGGCACAGCTTAAACTGAGGTGGGGGCAGATGGTGCTTCCGCTGCCCAGCAGCAAGTGAATTGAGTTACTTTTGACCCACAGGTCCCCAACACGCTTCAGAAGTGTTCAAAGTCGCCATTGCTATTAGTCTGGGTGGCCATGCGGCAATTACTCTGTCACTAATTAGTGGCAGGGAGTTATGGGAGGAGGCCCATCTGCTTCTTAGAACCAGATCTGTGGAGAGTTCACAGTTCCCTGCTGCAGGTATAGATTATCACACCAGCAGCAGCATTTTAAAGAGTTATCATATGGCTGCTATACTAGACCCCTCACCAGTTTTAATAATATATGCTGAGTTATAGGTTCACTCACAGTCTGGATTAGAATTATTTATTTTTTCACCAGTTTTTATCTTTTTGTTTACAACTGTTTTAAGTTAGTTTCCAGTAGGTTTCCTCATTTCATTTCATTGTTTTTATCTTCAAAAATGTTCAGTTTTACTTTACGTTTGTTATTATGATATGGTTGTTACTTTTTGGATTGTTGTTAACTACTAAAAAATAATATAATACAAAAATACAAACACGTTGACAAATCGTACCTCTCAGCCGTAAAAGGCTGATGGGGTATTGTTTTTCAGTTTAATAAAATGTGTTTTTCCACACATGTTTTTTTTCTATTTATTTTAGTTAACTATAATTTGCTAGATAGGCTGCTTGAAGTTAGTTGTAGTGGGGCAAATTTGTCAGTATTGATTAGTCTTCTGATTATCTTCCTGATCAATCATATTGCCATTAAAGTGCAAAAGAAACAGGTAAAGCAGTAGTAAAGTAAATTTTTGTTTTCATTTCTTTGTCTGTGTAACCATCAAAATGAAAACATAATCTCTGGACTATATTATGAGCACCAAGTGTTTAGATTTAAGAAGCAACAGTGAGGTCAAAAATAGCTGCAGATTGATTTGTTGTCAGTAGACTAAAGGGATAATCTACTGTTTGTTGAAGCACCTCTGATGACTCGGATGCTGATCCTGAAAAAAAAGAGAAAACAGATCATTCTATTAAAAGATTGTAATCACGCTGCGTCTTTTTGAGCAATCATGTTTTTCCTGGTATTCATTCATCATTCATCATTCATCTTCACCAAAGTCGGATGAGCCGCTATGACTTCGGAGATGTGTCGTGACTTCACAGAGACCATGAGCCATGCTGTCGGTTTGATATATCACTAGAGACACTTTGTACTCATGCATGGCCATCTTGATCACATAACATTATAAATACTCCACTCTACAGCACAGCATTGCTCACAGGATCAAAATCTGCTCCGCTTATGATTAATAACTGCATACAAGCTACAGATAGTCCATCTGTTATGAATCAGTTACAGCAGTCTGGTCAGGGGAGGAAAGACGCAGTGACTTTATGCATCGTGATTGTCACTTGATGTTTCATATCTTCAAAGGCAGCGTGAGTAAATTGAGAGGCTTAATTGAAACGTTCATGGCATGTACACTTTAGCTTATCTTTGTGGGCAGATTTAAAAGTCACAGGGCTTGTGTGTACTTTGAGATCTGTGTTTGCATTTTGTGTAGTGTATGGTTCCGTTCAGAGCCTTTTGTTTGCACCTACTATCGGGGCGGAGGAGCGTGGGAGTGGGGGCTATAGGGGGACATTGAAAAGAGCTGCTCAGACAGAGAAATTATCAGATGGAAAGGACCTGCCAAAGAATATCCTGCTCTCACTGACAGACAGACGGCAAGGCAGTAGGAATCTACTGGATGCAAGAACAGAACAAGTCTGCATGGGACTCCATCAACAGGCCAAGCCGGACTAATTTGTCATGGTTACAACAGGTAATGGAGAAACCAGATTTTACTGTTAGGATTAGACAGAAAAGAAACTCAAATAATAATTAAGTTGGGAGATGTGAAGGAAAATGCTTTTAGATGATTATTGTTCCTTAGTCTGACTTTATGTTGTTTTGTACACTTTGTAAAATTATCTGTATAGTGTGCAATATGAGGTCATGTACTGATACTGCTGTTACTCAATCCCTCCTTGTACACAACTGGCTTATTATATATCGCGCATTACCTTTTGAGGACATGGTAACATAATAGAAGGGCGGCTTTATTTAAAGACTTAGAAATCAGTGATAGTGCAGGGTAAAGTTTTACTGGCTAGCCCAGTAACCAAAGGGAAGAAATTGTAAATCATTAGTTTCGTTTTTTTTATCTTTCCATTTAATCATTCTGTCGGTGGAAAAACACACACTTCTTATCTGTATGTTTTCAGTCAGACTATTAAGTTCATTTAGTATTATTCAGTTGCTATAGCCAGTAATACAAACAAAGGATACACCATTAACAATAACAGAATCAGTTTTACCGGACGTATCGGTGATTGTGATTTGGTTGGCTAAAGCAAGCTTAGAGGCAGAGTGTGAAAGCGTCATCTGCCATGTCTTAATAAAAACAAACTAACTTTTTCTTACACATGTAAGAAAAACCCACTAAAAAACTGCACATTGGCTTCTTTTGTTACAAACTGTTGAGTGGTGTGTTTCTTGTTTGCATGCAGTAGTTGCACTTGGATTAATGCTGCATTTTTCTTGCATTTAAAAAGTTTGGGCACAGCACTACATTTTTTTTTTTTTTTATCACCAGGATTTTTAACCAGTTTAAGTGGTATCATTGAATCAATCTTAAAATTTATTTAAGCGACAGACTTCTGTTAAGTAAGGCACCACTCACGATATGTAACCCAATCAAAAACCCTCAGTGCTTTTTGCCATTTGCAAAATAGCAGCCGACAGGGACCATTGCAACTCTCAGCAGAACCTGCTCTAAAAATGTCATGCAAGTATTTTTTGACTGGATGTTGTCTCTTTTGGTCGTTCTTGGTAGAGTTTTTGACTCATCAGTGCTCAACGTGGCGCTGCACATATCCAGAGGGGACAGAGCGCAGATGTGTTACATCAGAGGCTTGTGAATGAAGTAATAGAACAGGACTAGGCTCAGCACCGCACAGCTTGGTAAATGGCACTGCTGAAATAGCCCTCTGTTTGTGTGTTTCTAAAGTCATGATCAAACAGCTACTTGCAAAAGAGCCATAAAATGGGAATGTTTTAGAAAAGCTTCCTGAGTTTCTGTACGATAACTGCAGATAACCATATACTGGGGTTACTGCCTTTAGATTTATGGTTGTATATTTACAGGGCATTTGGAACATGTGCGTGTACCCCATCTTTGTATAAAAGAAGAAAGGCACTACTAGACACTACTATCACATTTCTGTAGCCTGTTCTTGATTTCAGTCATACAGTTTCATCCACCAGAACAGAAATCTTGCTAAAAAAAAATCACCCTTTAAATTAGTTTATAAATGTAAACAAATGGATATTTCAATGATCTGTGACAATGTGTGTAAATAAAAGACAAAACAGGGCTAATATCAGACGGAACGTGTTTTATCAAAGTGTAGCATATGTCAATAATTTGGCATGTGCATCTGTTCAAACAGGGACCCTAATTTGGTAAAATACCTGCAGAGGCATTTGCACAGAGAGGCATAATTTGAGATTTTCCTGTAATACCTTTATACCCCACATACTTCCAAATTGGCTCTTGTCTTGGTAACTGTAGGTTGCATGTGAGAGTTGGCACCTGCTTGTAATTAAAGCACTTGCTAATGCTTTCGTGGTGCGCAGACTGCTGGTGGTACTGGTGGGGTGAGAGGGTGGAGAATCTACCATCTGTGTCCCATAGTGCCAGGTCACCTGCTGAGCATCTTCATTCCCCTAACCTTTTATTTGCATAGGAATCCACATAAATACAGCTGGGAAACAGATTTGTGCCACTGTAGCTTAGCTTAAGCTCTCTTGCTGTGTTTATAATTATTTATATTGGTGCTAACTGCTTGGCAGCCATGTGCATAGAACATGCCAATGCAAGACAGCTGCATATACTGAATGTGCAGTTCTGGGCCTGAGAAAAGGAACTGGAATCCCATAGAAGTACTTCTCATCTCTGTTTTGTCAACTATTCAAGAATTACCTTGTGTTGGGTAAAGACATGCAGTGATTACTGGCTGTCACCTGGATGATTTTTATGAGGCAATTGATTAGAGGTGGAGTGCTCATGCATTTTACAAGCAGTTGTGTGATGGTGTGTGTGGGCTTTTTGGTCATGTGGGGGTTGGGCGCTGATATAAAGCAGCTTTGTGCCTTGTGAACTTGAGCCACAAGTGCCAGCTGGCAGACTGTTATGCAATCGCAACAGAGATGTACACATGCAATACATGCTGCTTATGGACATATTGTTCAATCTCCAGAAAACAACAACAAAAAACGTGACACCCACGCCTCACTGTTAGCCCAGGGCACTTTATTCTGACTCTACTGGTCCCACACACAGGCACACCCACCACCAGATTGATTGTAACAGTCTGAGGACAAGATAGGTTGTAATACGAGGCTGAGGGAGATTATTGCTCCCGTCTTCACCTCCCAGTCCTAACTGCCCCGGATTGACAGCTAAGCTTATGCCAATGACCTGATTTCCTGCTTGTTTGGTAGAAAAATACTCTGGATGTGCTGGCGCTGATGCAGATCCTGTAAGATCTTGGTGTAATGAGGGCATGAACTGGTCTGAGATAGTGATCTGTAGATTGCGTAGCCCCTAATCAGATTGTGACAACTGCTGTATTAGTAATTTGTGACGGCAGGGAGTCTCGCAGAGTGTGTGGGCCGGTTTGTGACGTAATGTTTCCAACGCAGTGTGTGTTCATAAATAATATGGTTATGCACAGTGGAAGTGTCTGCATTAATGTGGCCTAATCCTAATAAAAGTCTGGCTTAAATAAATGTTTAATATGTTTTAATGGTCACAGTGAAAAAAATCTTACGGATACATCTGAAATCAGGTTAAAAACTTTGTATTTTACACCTGGCCACTCGAAGATCCAGGAGAACACTTGGAGTTGTGTTTACCAAGATTTTTGACATTAGTTCAGTTTTGCCTCGGGAACTCCTCTGTCTCCACAGGAAGATTTGTGTGCACTGCAAGTGTGTACGAGAAGAGCATGCTGTGCGCCCGGTGCCAGGGCAGCTGGAAAAGATGATGACAAAGCTAGTATCTGACTTCCAGAGACACTCCATCTCTGATGACGACTCAGGCTGCGCCTCCGAGGAGTATGCATGGGTTCCACCTGGGCTCAAGCCTGAACAGGTAACAATCAGGGTGCACAAGAGAAGTCGAGACATAAATTAATGCTGTGCAGGCCTACGTGATGCTCATTTACTTGGACATGTTCGTGCATAGACTGGTTGTAAATTAAATTGCTCTATATTTGGATAAGTGGGTGTTTATATTCTCTTTATGAGGATAATTGTCTTGTCATTCAGGTTTACCAATATTTTAGCTGCTTACCAGAGGACAGGGTGCCTTATGTGAACAGTCCAGGAGAGAGATACCGAATCAAACAGCTGCTGCACCAGCTTCCAGCCCACGACAGTGAGGTAACATCTCTGCGACTCTGACTTTGGATGCTTTAGACTTGAATATAGGGGTGATGTGCCTTTTTTAGTTTAAAAAAGCAACAAAGAAAATCAACAACCAGCCTTATTTCTTTTTATTAAGCTTCTTTCTTTTAATTTTTCTTTTTTGGGTGATTGGTAGGTAAAGAGGAAATTCACAACTTTTGGAAAAAATAAATTATATTTTAATCTCTTCCTATAGTCATTTTTAAAGCCAGTTTTACAATAAAATAGTCTGTTAATCCTTAATAATGGTCCTTTCTGCTTCAATTATACAACAAATATATTAAAGAAAAGAATGAAAAGGTTTCACAGCTGCAACACATGAATGTCAGCTTTAACAGAGAAAGATATTTCTTGAAAATAAATACAGGGGACATGGATAACGCAGACTCTTACTTGCTATCTTTTGGTTTGGGATGAGAGTTTTACACTTTACTGTCATTAAAATAATTGACAGATAAATTGTTAATGACAGTCTTCATACATACATACTTTAGGTCTAGTTGTTTGAATGCTGATGTGAGTTTCTGTGTCTTTTTCAGCCCCAGTACTGTAATTCTCTGGACGAGGAGGAGAAAAAGGAGCTGTGTCTGTTCAGTCAGCAGAGAAAAAGAGAAAACCTGGGCCGGGGTGTTGTAAGACTTTTCCCAGTAACTATGACTGGAGCAATCTGCCAGCAGGTAGAGATTTTTTTTCCTGTTGAGGCCGACATAAAGTTATAAACCTCACATATGAAAGCATAAAAAGAGCACGTCCAAGTCATGAAGGATGAAGTCAGTGTAGGTGCAAGTAGATACAGGCACAGCTCAGGGGCCACATGATTACAGGGCTGTGGAAGTAAATTGCTGTGCAACCTGGAGCATTTACCATTTTGTCAAAGGATATACCACCTAACTTGCTTCCCTCTGCACCACCCCACACCCATCTATTTTTCCAGTGTGGCAGACAGATCTGCGGGGGTGATATAGCCGTGTTTGCGAGTCGGGCAGGACACGGCAGCTGTTGGCATCCTCAGTGTTTCCAGTGTGCCTCCTGCAGCGAACTGCTGGTCGATCTGATCTACTTCTACCAGGATGGACAGATATACTGCGGTCGGCACCACGCTGAAAGGCTTAAGCCCCGCTGCCAGGCCTGCGATGAGGTGATTGTCTCCCCAAAATCCTCTTGCTTTTTTTTTTTTTTGTTTTAATATAAAATCTCAGCAACAACAGTATTAAATGTTTTTAAATGTTTCCCACAGTAATGTATTTTATTTGTATACATGAGTGCATGCAAAAGGGGGAGTGTGCACACTTGTGTTATTAAAGAATTATATATATGAGGTGTACAAGGAAGAGTAGACTTACTTTAACAAACAATAACTGCCTCTCCACGGCCACACGCCAGCTCTATCATCCTGGAGAGAAGTTGGTGATGATAGTCTTTGTTCGTGTCCAAAGCCTGCGTGAGCTCAGTGTCGGTGCACCACCTGCTGCTACTTCTGGTTAGAGTGGCCTGCTAGCTAACAGCGAATCTATAGAGGAGAACAAGAGCTACAGTAACAGCTGCAGCCCAAGATGGTGGAGTTTGAGTCCATCCCCAGGCAGCTGAATGAGAATGAGCCAGCAAGTCAGCATAATGTCATAAAACATGACGTGAATGGATGAAACATTAGTGAGTTAGTTAGAGTTAGCAGTGACTGAATTTTCATAGTGAGGGCATTAGTCAATTAGTCACAGGTGGCATTGTTCTCTAACACAAATAAAAAATGCCAAGTTGCTAAATGCACTTGGGAGGCTATTAGTACAACTGGGAAGTTACACAAAATAGTTTGTTGATGTTTTTTTGCAGGTTTGTGGAAGTAAACTACAGTAGGAGAGAAAAACATATAGTTATGTTCTTAATTTTTTTGGACAGAACACAATTTTTGTATTTTTTTCTCATCTGTACACCACCACAGTGGATTGTAAATAAAACAGTTAGTATGTGATTTAAGTGCAGACGTTCAGCTTTAATTAAAGGGGTTTAACAAAGAAATTTATGTTAACTTTTTTTGGAATCACACACATTTTTTACATACTCCCCACTTTCAGAGGCTCAACATTAATTTTAATTTTAAATATGAATATTTGTTTCTATACTTGGATAAAGTGTAAAAAATGACTGCCTTAGGGGAATCAATGGACATACCAAATTCTGTTTCCTGCTTTTAGATTCACTGGCAGGCCTTTACTGCTGCTGCCTTCAGTTGCTGCTTATTTGTGGGTCTCTGAATTTAGTTTTGTATTTAATAACTGAAAATCATGGTCTGTTGGGCTGGCATCAGGTGACTTGATTTCATGTGTCCATTTTTTTTTTCCCCAGAATCTTTTTTTTTTTTAAATGCTTTCTTGCAACATCTAATCTGGCCTTCTTGTTCTTGATGGTTACCATTGTTTTGGAAACTCTGTATTTCCATTCATAAAGGTTTCTCTTAATTGTAGACTTTGATGTACCCATGTCCTTGATTTGCTTGGCTGGATGTTATGCAGGTGTTTTTCTTAACCATGGAAATAATTCTCATAAGTCATTATGCAGTTTAGTTGTCTTCTGTGGTGGAGCAGGTTGTTGATTTGGCCACTCGTTATGATGGCCTTCCTCACTTGCATTGACATCTCTTTGGGCCTCATAAGTAAATTTATAGTGAAAAGCTAAAGTACAAATTCAAGACTTTGAATCAGCTTCAGATATTATGTCTGCTTCATTTGTCATTAAATAATAAGGGACATAAGTGTGCATGACTTCAGAATATCCAGTTCAAATATCTTTCCTTTCTCATGTAGCCATTCCCAGATTGGCTATTGTTGTATTTTAGCGTTTCCCAGAACCAGTGCATGCTATTTGTAGAATTTTCTGTTGGTGTCTTCTGGTTTTGAATAGCTCATCGCTGTGAGTTAAGGGATTAGTTGAGATAGTTGACAAATGGATCTACCGCAACTGACCTACAACTGGCGGTTAGACCCAGGGAGTGGCTAAGCCTACAAACAGAACGGCACTGATTGGATATTTTGTACTCTGTTTTGTTAACCTAGTTCTTCAGTCTTCTAAAGTTTACTTACTTCTGTACCTGTGAAATTACCTCTCTGTCTCTCACTTTCTTTTAAACCTAGATTATTCTAGCAGATGAGTGTACGGAGGCTGAAGGAAGATATTGGCACATGAAGCACTTCTGCTGTTTTGAATGTGAGGCTGCTCTGGGCGGCCAGCGTTACATCATGAGAGAGAGTCGACCGTACTGCTGCTCCTGCTACGAGTCGCTGTACGCAGAGTACTGTGATACCTGTGGAGAACACATAGGTACTGAACTAAGTTTAATGAATTAAGTTTATAGTGAAGCCATGTTTTCACATTACCAGCCTAATTTGTATATACCAGCAATGTAAGTGTTTATTTGTCTTTAATCATTCCATCTTTTTGACGTCACTTTTTTATAATATTGCATAGTTTTAGCATGTTGTTATTCATCATCAGAGCCTACAAAAGGACTTATAATAATTTACTAATATATCAAGAAGAGCAGCTAGAGACTGCACACCTCCACCATGCCTGAAAATTAAAAAATCAGCATGCATGAATTAATTTAAAAAATCTGGATCTGGATTAGTTTGCAATACTTGCCTGAGAGCATGAAGATGATGTCTGCCTTTTTTAAATTGTGAATCATTTTAATAACAGCTCTGCATCATTGTAATGTGATCTCCTGTATGCTAAAGAGACCCTTTGTCTTTTTCATGTAGGATGTAGTGCTGAGTGAGAAAGGTGTTAGCTGTGATGAAGCAAAGACACGTCGTGATACTTTAAGCAAACTTTTACATGTATCCCGTAAGCAGATATTCTGATGATGGTATATTCTTACAAAGAAGCCTGTAATACACCATATTTGTTCTCTAAGGGCACATCACTCGCATCACTAATGTCAGAGTTCTAACAAGTAACTACTGACCAATAGTATAAAGTGTTATGCATTGCTTTTAAATGTGTTCTGAGGTAATAAAGATTGATTTTAAAATTCCACAGCTGACACACAAATATTTCCTCAGGTATCGACCAGGGTCAAATGACATACGACGGTCAGCACTGGCACGCTGTGGACTCGTGTTTCTGCTGCGCCCGCTGTCAGCTACCTCTCCTGGGGCGTCCCTTCCTCCCTCGCAGGGGCCTTATTTTCTGTTCCAGGTCCTGCTCTCTGGGAGAAGACCCCAATAACTCGGATTCCTGCGACTCTGCTCTGCAGACTAGATCGCCTCACCATAACAGACAGTATGGGACAGCAGAGAAACACCACAAGCTACAGTGTGGTTCTCCACTGCAGCCACTAGAGGGCATCAACCCCATTATAGCTCCTGCAAAAGACTGCATTCATACTGCAGTGGAAACCAGAGGTGAATAACGGTGGAGCTGTTGTGCAGTGAGTTCACATGGATTATGTTTTTGTGCTTATTGTAACACATTTATTTTCTCTGCTTCTCTCAGGTGTCCACTGCACGGCTCCAGTTCAGAATGGAGTTCCTTCACCCAGTCATCATCCTCGTCAAAGAGGCTCGTACTCACCTCTTCCACACATTCATTTAGGGAATGGCTTAGGTCCTTCTTGGCCCAGTGACATTCCACATTACAGTTTACTTCCAGGGAACTGTGCTATCAAACTTCCAGGCAGTAGTCCCCAGCCCGAAGGAGAGCTAAATGGAAGTACTGGACTAAGTGGTCTTAATTCAAGAGGAACCTCTACTGAAATTGACTGTAGAACTTGGGTGGAAAAGACAAATAAAGCTATGCAAGGTATCAGAAACCACTGATACTGGCATGACTATTATATGCTTCTTATAACCCTTTTTTCATTGTCTCTTAACTACAATATGTCTTCTATTTTTCTCTCTTCAGCAAATCCTCCTCAAAAGAACTCTCATGTGAACAAACTCATTTCACCTGACTCGCCTCCTCTTCCTCTGGACAACCCCTCGGTCCTCCCACCTCCCCTGCCCGTGAAGTCTCGTGACTTGTTGCCCCGGGATTCACCTTCACCAAAACTCCAGCAACCAGAGGACAGACCCTGTGACTCTCCACCCCCGCTGACTCGCAGCAACACAGCCAGAGTCAGCTTCAGAGAGCCAATCAGCAGCAGCTACTCTATGGACGAGGATGAGGATGAAGATGAGAATAAGGAGGAGCTGCAAGAGGGTGAGGAAAACCAGGAGGATGAAGATGAGGGGGAGGGAGGTTTCGGAAGCAGGTTACATCTGAAGAAAGGCGTCCCCCCACACATGGATCTGCTGGGTATGTCTTCAGGCACTTTGAATATTAACTCATTCAAATGAAGTTTTCTTTTGTGTGTGTTTCTCATAGTTACTCATTCTTTTTATTCCAGATGGATCCTCGTACCAGCAACGCCATTTAAGGCGAGGTTGGGGTCGTTCCCGCATCCCTTCAGACCCTGCTCTACACCAGGGGTCAGAGAGGCGATCTCGACGCTCGCAATCCGACAGGCCCAGGTTGGACTCCCTAGACTGGAGAGGCGAGAAAGACAGAGACAGCCGAGGCGGCTCCGATGGCTCTTCTCTGACTCTCCATCCGGGACAATACAAACACGAAGACTGCTGTTCTACCTGCTCTTCATCCTCAGACTCAGAGGAAGAGGGCTACTTCCTGGGACAGCCCATTCCTCTACCCCCGCAACTTCGAAAGCAGCCGCCCGAGGAGGGCAAAGACGTAGGCGGAGAGGAGGGGAAGGAGGGGCAGAGGGACTTTGGCCTGAGGGGCAGCATAAGGCGGAGAAGAGCTCACAGCCTGGGTGCAAAGGACAAAGATAAAAACTGTGCTATTTCCTAACCACAAACAGCTAACCACGTTAAAAACACAGCATGTTATTTTTTTAGATTATGGTGCAAAGGAAAAACGAATGACCATCATCATTCTGATGTTTATCGGCTTTGTGACAGCGATGTAATGTCAGATCGAGATGACATGTTTAGACTTATCCAAGGGTGAACCACAGCCAAAGTTCCTGACTTAGCAAAGGGAAGCAAAATAAACCTGAGAGAAGTCACTGCCTCCCGTTGACGCCTCATTTTGAGGTGAATGAGTCATGCAGGCAGTGATGAATGGAGCAATGTGGAGTCATTATTTGTTACACACCTTTGTAAGTTTGCTCATACTTGTTTGAACTGAACTTTTAAACACTACCATAACACACAGTAACACATGTAACCTGGGGCCAGTTTTACAGACAAGCTCTCACTGTTGTTTAAATGTGCCTAAATGATACAGTGTAAATTAAAGTCGGGCTGATGTATAAAGCTGAGGGGCCATCTCAAACTGCACAGCTAACTGCAGAAAGCGTTTTCTCTTCCGGAAAAAATGGAAGATACAAAGGATGATTACTTTAAATACAACACACAAGTCAAGCTCAGGATGTAACCATCAACTCGCTGTGTTTTCTGTTTTGAAGAACCCACAATATTAGAGTAAGGTTCCCATATGAGCAGGCACTTGACAACAGCGAGGAGGAAGAAATCATAACCAGGATCAGGGTGGAGCAGTTGTGTGGTGCAACCAGTTTGAGGTGTGAGATGAAAGAGAAGAGGAAAAAGAGGGTTGTAGAGAGGTGAAGACCAAAAAAACAATAGAAAACACAAACAGAGCGCGGTTAAAAGTTAATGACATGCGACAATGGCTTATAAACATGAGGGGAGTGGAGAAGAAATGGTAATGCTCATGTAAAGTCCCTGAGGGAAGTCCTGATGTATGGTTCTGGATTAACCAGTTCAGCCTTAATTACAAATGTAGAGAGGGTGTCTGTCTCCTGAGCCCTCTCACTCCTGGAGGCTGCATCTAAGTTATATCCAACTGACTTAAGAGCAAAGTTAAGATGGGACAAAGACTGCAGACCAGGCAAAAATATCTGTTAAACTGGCTCCAGCACATTTTGTAAAAAGAATATATTTTTATGTCTGACTTACTGTAACCACTTTCCTGTGCTCTTATGTGCAATCTGTATGTGGCTGTAAAATACTACAGTTATACTTACACTGAATAGCCCAGTAGTTTGGAGGTGACGTTTAATGACTTCAGCAAACTGTGGTTGTTTCAGACTTTGAAAATCAAAAGTGTAATTTGTGTGAGTTTTTGGAGGTCGCTTATCTTTTTTTTTTGTATAGTTCAAATGAAACGCTGCAAAATCTGTAAACGTTCTTAAAGTCTGTACTCACTCGTCATTGGAGTGTCATTTATTTTTCTATGCTTGGTGTAGGTCACTGTTGTTGCTGGTTTTATTTGGGGCAAAAGCAAGAGTCTGTAACACCCTTGTGTTTCTCTGACTGTATGCTGCATATATGAGTAAATTTGTTTAACTTGCTTGCCTAAATGTGTGTACAGTCTCAGCACTGACCTTTGAACAGCAGGAACTGTCTGGATATAATGTAGAGGAATCATGGAGGGATTGGAAAAGTACATGTTTTGTGTTTTTCAACTACTAGTGAGAAATACTTACTTTTTTTTATTTATTTTTTTAAGCAACTTTCGACTTAACCTTTGTAACAGTTTCAGTACGTATTGGTGCTTTGCTTGCAGTTTCCTTGCTCCACTCTTGGATTCTGGGAAACGGTGCTTATCACTTTGTTGAGAGCAGATGACAGTGATAAGGTCACATGACCAAAAAAAGCAAGCCTGTGTTTTTCCTTGTAAGAGACTGATTGGACAAATCAAAAGAAGGGGGTGGGCTCAGGAGCAGCACACATGAGTTGTCAAACAGGTTTGTCCTGTGTGATTTGAAATACACGAACACACGAAGGAGAAACCCAGGTGAGACTGAGGAACTCAAGGCAACCTGTGAAGGTGAGTTTCCTCTTGATAGAAAGAAAAGCTTTCTTTACTAACTTGTACCTTCAGAAAGGCTGGGTGTGAGTTTGGCAGGGCAAGACTAGTGTGTAAGCCATTTTGTTTACCTGCCCTTCCCGGGTGTCTGTGCTTGGCTTCCTGCTTCACTCCCTTTGTCAGACGAACGTGCCAGCACTTGACTCGGAAACATCAAATTAGAGGATCTAATTCTGCTTGTCTGACTAAACTCCTGCAATTCCCATTGTGTTTGTAAGCCGGCCGGTTGTTTTAATGAGATACTGTAGATAATTTGAGGATCATTTTGGGGGGAACTGGAGACGTAAAAACAGTTAAGCCTGGAGCTCTACTAAAACTTTCATAACTATGTCAGCAGGAGTTTAGCCCGGCTTAGGCTGGAATGGCAAATATGTAGAGAATTTGACTGTTGGATGCAGACTGTTCAAGCAGCATAGTCCATATGCACCTACAGGATCTTAAGTATGCACAGAAGAAGTCTGACCGTCACTATTTATGGACTTAAAATAGTAGGCTCCTTTTTTTTCCCAACATTAATTACTCCACAGAAGCTTGTAGTTGGCAACAGGCTGCTATATTTAAAGATGAAGAGTCATTGTTCCCCTAGCAGCTGTTGGTGTGTGTGATCTGCTCTGTATTCCCTTCAGACAATAGCTTGTTGACAGCTGTCCTGATCCACCTCCCCATCACCCCTCACACACACACACACTTGTATCACTCTTTTCACAGCCTTTCTACTGACTGAAAATGAGGTTTTATTGTGTGTTTGTCTGCGGAGAGATGGATGACTGCGAGTAATTGTTCGGATCTCTCTGAGATGGCAGCCAATGAACTTGTTAGAAGCATGGGGCTTCAGGAGAGCGATTGGCTGCAGTTTGAAATAAGTGGGAGGGTTTGTGGTTGTAGAGTCTTTGTGAAGTTTTGTAGCTCCACACAAGTTTCTGCTTGTGTTTGAAGGTAAATGTTTTCTATTCACTGGTCTTTTATTTTGTTAAGCTGCTTTTCTTCTAATTTGACTGACACTGTTTTTTCGCAGGAAGTCCAAATGTCAAGGAGCTAGAGATCAGCTGACTTACCGAGGTTGAGTCACTTCAAATATGCCATTAAGGTGATCATGAGAGAACCATACGGCCACATAAACAGAGGATAACAGTGAGGACTAAACAGATTGAATTCCAAGGTGGCTCGGGAAGTGGACAAGGTACGACTGCCTGGCCACAAAATGCCTGTGGAAACGCTTCAACACTCCGTGAGGCAACCAACAAAGACTGCTGTTGCTCCTACACCCCCACGGTTGCGACCCAAGGGGCCAGTGGGGCTAGATTTCTACCAGAAGTACCAAAAAGCTGCGAGCAGACCAAAGCAGAGTGCTGTGGAAAGGCTGGAGGCAGACAAGGCTAAATATGTCAAGAGTCAGGTAGCTCTTACCAAGCAGCAGCCAGTCAGGCCTCCTGAAGTGCGTAAGCCTCTACTCAGCCCCAGCTCTGCCCTGTGGCCCACCAGAAAGACCGCAGACCCAGCAAAGACAAAGCAGGAAGGATTACAGCTGGACATGGAGCACCTGAGTAACCTCATCAGTGGAGTGAATGAAGCGCCACGGTCCGGTGCAACTGCAAAGCCAAACGACAGTAAACCTCCTTACTGTGCTGCAGCTGTACACAATTTTCACCGTCCTACTCCTGCAGGGGCACAGCAGAAAAAGGAGAAGCCGTGTCCGCCTCCACGTCCTGATAGGTTAGTTGCAGCTAAAGTAAGATTAAAAGCATCTGACCCTGCCAACGTAGAGAGCACGAGCTCTCCTGGGCCTCCAGCTGCAGCGACGGTACGGAGAGTGGATGTCATGCCTCAGGCCAGCCCTGTGAGGACAGCAGGCAGACGACCTCAGTTAATTCGACAGCCCCTTCAGCCAATATCTCTACAGTCTCAGTTTCGACCCGGCCCAACTGCTTCAAACCTGCATCTCTTTCTCCCTAGAACAACACCAGGTCATTCTCCTCTGAAACCTGTTATTGCTCAGTCAAAACCTGATACCTCTTCTACTTCTCCAGCCGAGACCCCAGTTCCTGCCACACCTACACCAAGCTACCCTGTTATACCTCCTCCTTCCCCAGCAATTACCCGTTTGTCTTCCACCAGCTCCAGGAAACGCCCTTCTCTAACCCGGTCTAAGTCGGACATGAGCGACAGGTACTCCCGAGCTGGGACAGAGCTGGAGCGCTTCTTCAACCTGTGCGGCTTGGACCCCGCAGATGTGCAGGAGCTGACTGGTTCTAGCTCTGACATTGTTTCCATGGCTCGTTTTCGCAGCGCGAGCGCTCCAGGGTCCGAGTGCGCGGCCTCTGGCAGAGAAGACGAGGATGAGGAGGATGAGGAGGAGGCTGGCAAAGCTGCAAATCGTGTTCCCTACGGTGTTTCTGTCATTGAGAGAAATGCACGAGTGATCAAGTGGCTCTATGGAATCAAGCAGGCAAAGGACAACTCGACAAAGAGCACCAATTTATAGGCTGGTTCAAGTCATTTATAAGCTTTGTATTAAAAATAAAAATGCCAACTTTAATATTTTTTAAGAACTAACTTGGATAAGACATTGACTGATGGAGCTCCATTACTAACCTGTTATTACACTGAAGAGTGTTTATTAATGGGAAAGTATAGTGAGTTTGTTATATCTCTTCTTTTTCACCATACTTAGAAAATGTGAGCCACAATCTTTGTTCTGAAGGTTTTTCTTGTGCTATTTTGACTTTTCAATGCTGTATTACTTTTGTGTGTCACAGCCAGGCTGTCTGGCAAAGATGTGACATTTTCATTTAAAAAAAATCACTTTGTGCTGTAAATGGCTGCCATTAAAGAGAAAATGCTGCATGAAAGTTGTTTAGTTCTCCCTGTTATGTAGAGAATGCAATGCAGATACACATCTGCAGGTGATGTATGAACAATAATTTAATGGAAAAAAGTGAGATTTCAAACAATTGGTGCACAGTTGGCTTCTAACACTAGTATTGCCCTCCCTTGGCAGACAACCATTTAGCAGACCTTTGGCATGGTTGTCCACCACCTCTGAAAACTCCTCTGATGCAAAAGCCCTTCAGTTTAAAAGGTTTGAATCTTCCATCTCTGATTTCAAAGCAATTCCTACCCAAAGGTATTTTGATATGTAGAATTCGCAGTTGTGTGAATAAACAAAAGGCATTAAAAACTATCTTCTACAAAAATGTCATTACTCTGCACCAATACATGAGTGGTATTGATTTCTGTCCTGAGATTATTTCACATTTGTGTCTGTTCTGCGGCAAGTTTTGGCTTGAAGCTTGTTTCCACCACTGAAACCTCTTTTTTTCTGCCATGAATAAATCAAAAAAAAATTCAGTTATAATCTCAAAATTTCTGATTAATATCTCAAAATGTTGGCTTACTAACTCAAACTAATGAAAAAATAAATAAAAAATGATGAGAATTAGTTTGAAATTTTGCCTTATTGTGGTAAATTTCTTTTCCAGTGATATAAACCACCTGACCTGACTAAGATTGTAAATATGGGTTTTACGTTGATACCCATATTTACAATCTTACCTGCATTTCACTGAAGCTCCACAAGAGGTCACAGCCACCCACACTACCTCACTCCAATACAGCACATCAGTACAGAAGTATACTGCAGTTACTGACAATGTGGTGAAAGCGGTGGCCTTTTTCCAGAGTCAGAGAAACTCTCACTGCAGCTGTGGAAATACAGTTCTGTCATTTTAATTTTAATATTTTTAAAACGTGTTCCACAAGTTTGCTGTTTCAAACAGATCTGCAGCACTGGTAGTTCTTATGCTTTACTGTTGAGCCACCTCATTTATTGTTAAGTCTGAGCAGCTGTACTGAATAAGAATACCCCTCTTCAAAACACAAAAGAGTTGTTGAACCAGAATCTGGTTTCAAACGGGTGGCATTCACCTGTGTGTGCAGGGAAAGCATTACATGTCCAGTGATACTCAAGTGTTAACAATGAATTGCCTTAAAAGTTTTTCAGAGCACTTCCAGACATTTAAAAGGATTTTATTCAAGCAAAACACAAGCAGGAACTCGTGCAGGAAAGATCAGCAGGGGGTAAGGACCATTTCTCTTTATTCGTAGAGTTTACATTCACATTCAAACCCTTCATTTCTTTCTTTTTTTTAAAAATTATCTGTAATAGTGATAGCATTACAATTTTCCCTTGAATATTATGATTTAATGTTTGCTGCAGAAGCTTGTTCTCAATTAAATATGTTAGTTTTGTCCTCTCAAACAAGCTTTCACTTGAAATCAGTGGCAGCTAGCTACTGTATTACTTTCAACACCGGTGTCAAAGTAAACTTTGTGTTTCCTACTCTATTTTTATTTTTTTCAACAACATTTTTAAGAAATTGAAGAAAAATAAAACAAACACGGATACAAGAAAACACAAAAAAATTACACAAGGTGCTTCAAAATATTCTTGTTTTCATAAAAAAAATGAACCCTTGCATGAGTCAAAAATGTAACAAACTAGCACCCTTGTTAAATAGTGCTTTTGTTACGTTACATGGATTATAATCTAATTAATAACTGAAAATAAGACAACTGATATTTCTGAATTTATTTTAGTTTTGTTTGACACTCCCTCCGTGGAGGAGAGACTGTACATGAGCCAAATGAACTATTTGAACTAACCACATTCAGGATTTTCCTCCATCCTCTCTCTGGTTTTCACAGGACTCAGGTGGTATTCCTCTGGCCTGCAAGCTGTGTTATGCTGTGGGTGGGGTCCCACATCTGATTACTTCAGTAGCTATTGGTATTTCCTTGCAAATTTTCCTTCTGGATGTTGTAAAGGTAAAAGTTCAGTACTTTCCACAATATAATGTTCTATACTGCTTCTAATTTTAAGTGGGTAAAATATCACAGATGGAGGCCTTCTATGTTTCCATGATTTTATTTGTGAGTCGGGCCTGGGATGCTGTGACTGACCCTCTGGTTGGATATCTTGTGAGCCGCAGTAACTGGACGCCCATTGGCAAACTCACTCCATGGTTGGTTGAGCCACACATTTAACACGCATTTCACTTTGAATTTAGATTCCTGGTGCAGCACTGTGCTTAGCCATCAATCTTTATCTCACAGGATGGTTATTTCCACTCCATTTGGCATCTTGTCCTATCTGCTTCTGTGGTTTGTGCCACGAGGCTCGATGTCTGTCAGCGTGTTGTGGTTCCTCACAGCGGCTTGCCTATTCGAGTCCCTCATGACTGTAAGTTGTTGGATGTTCGCAGGCACAATCACTTTCATTTGTCACATTTCATAGGTAAAAGTTCAGCTTGCTGTTTGAAAATCAAGATCCTACATAAAAAGAACACGATATACTCGTTACCAAACAACACCTATAGCATAGACTGTATGATTAGTGAGGTCATGATACCACGCCTTTCCCCCTTCTCATTTTTGATATTGCACATCCTGGATTCCTCTTCTCACATCTTAGTCCCTCCCACCAGATATGCAGGCAAAAGAGGCAAGAAAGAGGAGGAGGAAGGTGTCGGGGTAACAGGAATTTAGTCAAATGAGACATAATTTTTTTGTTTTTTTTGTTGTTTTTATTTGGGCCGACTCAGACAACATGGCACAGTCTGACAAGATACAATACCCTTTTTTAAATCGCACACAGATACGTTGGACGGCATAAAGTTTGAAAAGACATTTGGACTAGCTAATTAGAGTCCTCTTGTTAGCGCTTAGCAGCTCAAGCAAGATAAACATTAGGTGGGATAACACGCAGGCAAAAAAATAAAAGAGAATTCTGAATTTTAGCTCAGAACGCTTGTTAGCTCTTTGGTCATCTTTCTGGTGACTGAAATTCATAGTACTCTGATCCTACTGTTATTTTTGCTCCAAGCAATGTCACCATGGCTACTGAGTTTCACACCAATGGTGAAGTGTCATTTGGCATCACATTTTTCTTCCTGTCAACAGTGCTACAACGTCCCCTACCTATCACTGAATATGTTTCTGGGAGGAGATCAGAGAGACAGGGACTCTGCCACAGCCTACAGTAAGAATATTGACTCATTTACATTCAGAAACCTCATCAGACCCCAAACTAAATGCAAAGTGTTTTGAGTTTCTTTACTTATTTGGCCAGGAATGAGTGTGGAGATGGTGGCAATGCTGCTGGCATCAGTAATTCAGGGACAAGTTGTGGCTGTGTACAATACAGAGAAGCAGGAGGCCTGCCAGGACCATGAAACACCTCAAAGCACGTCTTCACCACAGACTGCTTCCTTTCAACAGACAGTATGCTACTCTCGGGGGGGGGGGGCAAATACACTCTTCTTTATTTCCTGTTATATTTGGATTTTCATATTAAACATGGCCAAGCATATATAAAAGCACGTTCAGGCTTCAGATTGATCTAGACACCAACTGTTTTATCTACACCAGTTTTTTCTACTTTTAGCTCTGTGGAAGCCCCTCCCATTGCTGACCGATCTTTACAAACTAGCCAATCTGATTATGTCATCATCACACAGCCTCCTCTCACGATTGCCGTTATGGCGCAGCATTCTCGGTGCTACGGTATTCCTGAACAATAGGTGTTGGTATAGGAGGAGAAGAAGCTAACCTGGAAGCAAAGTTTTTTCCACAATGTCTCATCTTTTCAAACTGTTGCGTCATCCTCTTTATTACCTGCAACTCTCTGAGCTTCTGTACTGATTATCACTGAAATACCAGTAAACACTGAAATAATCGTACACTCGTGTCTCCAATCCAGCAGCAGCACAACGTACCAGGTTACAAAAAAAGGTGGACAACTGTCAGCTTGTGACAGCAAGCTGACAGTTGTCCATTTGATGTCAAGTCTGTCATAAGGTGCCGCTTGCCAGATATAAAAAGTTTGATTTTATAAAACTGTAAAAAAAAAATAAAAAAAAAAGGCAAAGGATTCTTTAACTGTGACATCAGTAAACTCTTTCCTGGTGAATTTACTTAGGAAAGCCTTAAAGCTACCTCAGTTGCTGGTTTTAAGGCTTAGCGAATACAATGTGATGCTAATTTTGTAAATGATTGCTTTTGGTAGTGTCCCAAAGAGTCATGAAGCAGTGTGGATGTCAGAACTTTTCATTGATAAGTCGTTAACCTAAAAACCCCGCAGTGTCAGTTAGATGTGCATCAGCAACAGAAGAAACTCCCAGCTTGAGGTTTCAAAAATGAGACTTAGCAAAACAGCTGATGGTGTCATGGTGGCCACACCCATCCAGTATATACAGTCTAGCTCAGTAAGAATAAAATAAAATATATAGAATAAAATATATAGCTGTAAATGAGCATATTAGGTCCCCTTTAATGTAAAATAAAAATTGTTCACCCTTTCATAGGACTCACATTTCATTAGTAGAGCAGAAGCTTTTTTTCTTTTTGTGCTCACATAGTTTCAGGGATATCTTGTTACCCTGTAATTTACTGCTCTTTGCTTGATGTATACACCATTGTTGTGGGGTTTCTGTGTGTCTGAGGTGAACTCACATTACTCATATTATGTATACACATCCAGAAATGCATACACTATTATATATTGTACATATATTTATTAGTTTCAGGTTGGCCATTCTTGTATTTTGCTCGTTTGTGTTGTTGTGTTTGCACATCTCTGTTGCTTGTGGGGCTCGCACACAAGAATTTCACTCGCATGTGCTGTGCCAGTGTGCCTGCACATGTGATGTGACAATAAAAAGTGATTTGGTGATTTGATTTGATATTATGGAGATATATGGGCACATTGTGGGTGCTCACTTTCATTGCAAATCCTCATAACTGAATCCATTACATGTAGAGTGACATCTTGATTAATGGTTAGAGTAAGTTTTTGGAAAATTGATTAAATTAAATTTAAATGTAAGTCTTCTGTTTCATGATTCGACATGCTGTGTGTTCAGAGATGCTATTACGCATTGGTTGAAACAAGTGGTTTCTTAAATTACCGTTGCCTTCCTGTTAGGTGAAAACAGTCTGGCCATTTTCCCTGTCCTCTGACATCAACAAGGTCATTTCACCTGGAGAACTGCTGCTAACTGAATATTTTCTCTTTTTGGATAATTCTTCAGAAAAACCTATAGATGATTGTGTGGAAAAATCCAAATCAGTTTCTGAAATACTCAGACAAGCCTGTCTGGCACTAATAACCATAACATATTTGAGTCACTTAAATTCATTGTTCTTCTCAATTCTGATGCTCAGTTTTAACTTCAGCAGGGCGTCTTGATCGTGTCTACATTCCTTAATATACTGAGCTTCTGCCATGTAAATGCCAGCTGATTATTTGCATTAATAAGACGTTGAGCAGGTGTCCCTAACAAAAGCCAGTGAGTCTATATCTTTACGTAGTTTGCTTTTTTTTTTTTGGATTTTATGTGAATGAGATCGACATCTACAGCCGCAAGCTGATTTGTGTATTTCACGTGCTCCCTGTAGAAACACCATTGTGCTTTTTGTGTTTATTTATAATGCTATAAAACAATTATTTACAGTGGAAAAACTTCTGTTTTTAAGCCTCTAGACTTTGTAGACAGAATAACATGCTTTGTTTAAAAGTTATGATTTCATGTGTGCATTTTGCCCCCCAGCAAAAGGCTTTCCTGACCTCAGCTATGATCATGGGTGCCTTGTTTTTCCTCTGCAGCCTGATTTTGTTCCTCGGGGTGAAGGAGAAGCAGGGTGAGTCATTCAGAGACAGTCAGCGTTCAAACACAATAAATAAAATTTTTTTTGTTCTTGTTGAACAGCTTTGCAGAGGCGATCATTTTATCATGAGGATCTGGTAACAAATATTTCAAACCTTTATTTGTCGAGTAGGATAAAAAAAATGTTTTCATTTTCTTTTGCTTCGGCACCGTTTGTGAACAGAATAATAAACTTGTCAAAGCTTAAACTATACGTATAGACAAACCTTTGAACCTCTGAAGTGAACATTTTTTTGTTAAATGAAAACATAATTATGCTGAGTCAAAGTGATTTAGTTTGATATATGCATGGCATGGACAGGTGTAGCTGAGGACTTAATCAAAATGTAAAATTAGCCAAAGATTTTACTCCACAAACAGAGTAAAATCACGAGTCTGATATTTCACTCTTTTCTCTCATATGTTATATTCCCAGCCTCTCGCTGCTCTGAAGATAAAGTACGACCTTCCTATTTGAGCTCGCTGAAGATGCTCACGTGCCACGTTCCTTACCAAAGGCTGGTGCTGGGCTTTGTGTTTAGTACATTTGCCTTTCAGGTTCAACTTGTAATCATTTCTGCATATGGTTTCTCCTTCTTAATTCTGTTTTTATTCACTTCAAAGTCACATGTGAAACAATTTGTCCTTTTTTTTCTTACCATCTGTTTTGATCTCAGATGTCCTTGGGTAACTTTGCGCTGTTTTGCAGTCATGCTGCTGGGCTGGGAGCCCAGTTCCAGCACCTCCTGCTGGTTTTACTGGTAAGGTGCAGCTAACTTAACAGACTCTTTCACACCCTGCTCTGCTGCATGGTTCAGTAGCTTTCTGGCCAGTTTAGATATGATTTGAGTTCAAAATAGAAATTCAGTCAACATTTCCACAGGTTTCTGCCTCTGTAGCAGTTCCTGTGTGGCAAATAATTCTTCTGAGAATTGGGAAAAAGTCCACCGTTTTCATCGGATTGTCGGTAAGACCTCTGAAACTTGATGATAAGAGAAATGTTCCACACCTTGAATCCTCGTTTTTGTCTCTCCCAGCTCTTCATCCCAGCAGTGATTATAGTTGCCTGTGTTCCCAGTAACCTGCTGGTCTTCATGAGTATGTGCGTTCTGATGGGATTCAGTGTGGCAACCATATTCCTGCTACCCTGGTGAGTCAGCTCCCAGCCTGAACACAAAGTTTGAGGTCCTTTCCAAGGCCCCCTGTCAGATCTAATCAGTGTCAGAGATGAATGCGGTGCACATGAATCATTCATAGTCTGTACTCAACCCTGGCCAGTGATGACTATTCCAGAAACGATGTGCTTTGCTGACCAGCCAGAACTCTCCATTAAAACTGACATGTGGTTTTGACATGTGATATGTCAACTTGTTGTGTGTGTGCTGCAGGTCAATGCTCCCAGACGTGGTGGATGACTTTGCTGTGAGACACCCGTCCTGTAAGGACCTAGAGCCTCTGTTTTTTTCCTGCTATGCCTTCTGCAGTAAACTGACAGGAGGGCTGTCTGCTGGACTCTCAACCATGACATTACAGTGAGTCAGACTCCAGTCCACTCACTTCTTGTGTTTTGTTACGTGGGTACATCACTTGGTCTGTCACATTATGTGCTCTCCTCGTCTGCAGGTTTGTGGGCTATGAAGCAGGTGCTTGTAACCATGGTGACACAGTGGCGACTGCTCTGATCGTACTGTTCTCGCCAGTTCCCATCACACTTTTGCTGATAGGGATGGTGTTTTTTCACTTCTACCCAATTAACGAGAGGCAAAGCTTGCAGCTCCGGGAACAAATCCAGTAAGAGGCTCAGACATGTCATCTTTGAAACAGCTACAATGGAGATTTATATCATTAGAAAAAGCATCAAATTAAGAAGTGAAAACAACAGCATTAAAAGAGTTGCTCACATAGATTGCCTATAAACAGAAGCACTATGCACAAGACACACAGAGAGGAGTAAAACTGAAATCATGGGAGAACCCTACAACAGCAAAGATGGCGGTAGAAATATAACTTTCAGAGGACAAAAATCTTTCTAAAATGTAATTGTTGGGCAAAATCACGTTTGACTAGTGATTTGACATTTGTCAGGATTAGCTGTGTAGGAGGCAGATTGCAGACCCAGATGCACGGGGTACACAGGGGTCAATCCTAAAGTGAGCCTTTAATGTCGGCTATTCTAAATAACAAAGCACCAACCAGGGAATACGATCAAGATATACAGAAACCACGAGGAACACAGAGCAGGATAACACACAGCACTGAAGGTCAATGTAACAAGGGACAAAGAAGACAGACAGGGGGTGAGGAGGAGAGGAAACAGCTGGAAGACACAGCTGAACTAAATCAAAATAACAAGACATGAGAGAATTAAACTAAAACACGACACCGAAGTCAAATGACTATGAAATCATAGCACAAAGTAACTAAACAGAGACAAACTTGACACAATGAGACACAAATGGGCAACTACACAAATAACCAAAGACTAAACAGAATAAACCCTAAAAGGGATATTGATAGCAAAACTCGGCTGAAACAAGGAACTAAGGCTCAAGAATTTGGACAAGAACAAACTAAGAACCAAATAGAACATTAAAATAATATGCAAACATTCAAAGTTCACAAACTGAAACCTCTGGGTTCAAAACCCAAGACCATGACATTGTTTATGTTGTGATGACCATTAAAATTAAAGATTATTTAATTAAATTAATTTTAATGCTTCTAAATAACATCCCAAGTAAATGACTGGAGATGTTTCAAGTTGTTTGCAGTACTGGAATTTGTTATACAAGATGGACCAAACCACTGAGATATCAACTGCTGGTTTGTGAAGTCCACCACTGTTTAGTTTTGTGGGGTTTTTTTTGGTGTTTTTTAAACCAGATGTGAAGAGTGACTGTTTAAGAAACAAGCAACACCACACCATACAACTGCATATGCTTAAGGCACTTCTTCATTGGCTTTTATATACAGTTCACAGTTGCTCATTTTGATGAACCTTTGAAGCTTTAGTTTCAGCTCATTGTATCACAACATCTTAACTGATTTCATGGCAGAAATCTCAGGAAAAAAAGACTCTTCGCACATCTATTTTGTAAGACAGATGCGTAGGAGAAGGACAAACAGATCCAGCATTGCAAACAGACTCCCACACAGTTTAACTTGGAAAGATCCCTTTTTTCTTCATCAGGCAATATTATTTTTGACGTATATTTGACAAGTAGAACAATCAACTTAGATACCCAACATAGCTGATAAAATCATAAATGTTTAGCCAGACACATGATCAACCTCATTACATATATACATATTTAGATGTAAATAATTTTCAGCCACTTCATGTACAATATAATGAACAAATACATTAAAAAAATTAAAAGTAAAAAATGAAATCCCAGCAAAAAGTTAGAAACGTGAAATAATTTAGCTGCAAAAGAGATATCAAAAAGAAAAGAGAGAAAAATAGACTTTTAGCCATTAAGGTTGAGGTAAAACCTTAAATACTGAGTTCATAGTTGTCTGTTATAGCATGTTCACAGCAAGTTCACACTCACAGATTTAAGATCAAGTCAAGTCTTGGTGTTAATAAGTTATAAGTTAAGTTATTTTCCAAAGAGTTTCTTGAGAAGATTTTTAACAGGTTACTCTCTGAGCACGAGATGGTACAGAGGGAGTCGCTGTGCTCAGAATAGCACAAAGACCAGAAACAGGGAAACTGATATGCTAAGCTTCAAACAAACAAAAAGTTTGGGATTTATGAAAAACACAAAAAGATAAAATCTCAAAGGATAATTGTAATTTTAAAAAGTATAACGCAATAAACTGACTTTGTTGAGTGAAATCACTAAAGAGAGTTCATTTTAATATAAAGCATTGAGACTCTGCCCATATGGATTGGCCAGAAGGACAGGCAAATTCAATATTTAATTCAAGGGATTGTTGAACTCTCTATATGTTGCTTAGAGAACTGGAAATAGCTAGAGTGAATTATTGAAATGTGTGCAAGTACAATATGGTATTTGTACAACTCTAACAAGCTCAAAAGACTATGCTTGGTATGACCACCTTTGTCAAGATGGCCTGAACCTTTTCTCATTATTTCTTTAAGTAGTCTTTAGTAATAGTAAAGCTAAATATTTTTGCACAATAAATGTAAAATTTATAAACATACAACTGACCCCCAAATGATCTTTTTAACAGCGTCATCATGCTTGCTATTATTATATGGATGAAGAGTTCAGTAAACTATCAAGACAGATTGTAAATTCTCAGTTATTCACTTCAGCTGCTCAATATGTCAGCATCTACAATATCAAAGAATGTGTAAGCAAATTTATAAACTCTTTGAATGTAAATAGCATTGTCACACAGACTTGGATCAATATGGATTTTGAACATAAAAGAATAAGAGTGAAGGTCTGGTTTTGTTTGTGGATTAAAGCTTAAAACTTGAACTACAAAATAGTGAAAAAAGGTGGCCAACAACATACTAGAATGAATAACAACAGAAATCTGCCATGTGAGTTGAGTTGTGTTAACAAACAGTTGAACGGGATTACATTTAGAAAGATGTGAAATGAGATTTTAGTTAAATTGTTGGAGATTATGTGATTACATTGTAAGAACACATTTTGTTCACCCATCTGCAGTATAAGGTGTGGTATTATTATCTTTATTTATCAGATTTGTTTAAATGGTTTTTGTAACGCCAGGGATTACATCGCTCATTAAAATGTCAGGCAACTTGTGTTCATTAACTGGTTACAAAGTAGCCACGGAACACAAAGTAATCTGACCCAAGCGTGCCCAACAGCACCTCTAAAGTGTATGGGCATCTTGCTGGAGTCATTATTCCATATTTACTTCCAGCTCTTTTTCCATGAGTATGCCCAGATGTCATTGTTCCAAAAAAGTTTTCCATAAACCTTCAACATAGTGAGCAAAAGTAAATCAAAGGAGATCATTCTCTGCAGCAGAATAGAATCATTTGCTACATGCTTTAACAGATAGCCTTACAATAGTCCTTGCAGGACTTAAACATACCACTTTTAAAATGAAAGATGGATATTAATGATAATACATTTATTATTTATTTTGTATTTTTTATTCTTTATCCAGCTCAGAAGTTACATCATCATCTTCAGAGCGAAGAGAAAACACAGAGCTGCCAACAATCCTGCAGCAGGCCCACGCTGGAGTCACATCAACATCACATTATGACTCAAACACATTAAAATTTGAGAACTTACCACACTGTTACAGTCAGGAGAAAAAAAATTCAGTCAAGTCTGTTTGTTCAAATGTTTCCAACAGATCTTTTGGAAATGGCAGCAGGCATAAAGCAGATCGGTTAATTGTAAGTCCTCGATGTCATGAACAAAGCCCTCACCAGTGCTCAGGATGGGCCAAACTGGGCATAAATGTTCCTGAGAATCATTGCGAGTCTGCCTCTAACAGGTCGCATGTGAGAGCCAAGGTGTCATGGGTTTGAGGAGTACATCCCACAGCAACTGTTTTAGCCTGTTTTAAACATGATACAGCCTTCATGTCTGTACTTTGTAATTTGATGCTTCAGCAGGGAGTTGGTTCACTTATCTTAGCATATCATTGGATCGGCATAATCTAGAAAATGCATAGCTAAGAAACTAATAGAGAGTTACAGAAGACCCAGCCAAGAAATCTTTGCAGAACACAAGCTTAGTCCCTGCAAACTCTTTGCACACACTGAGTGGAAAAATTGTTTTAACAGGTCATGTCTTTATGTTAGGGTATCAATCTGACCTGTTTTAGCATTATATTTAGCATAGACAAATAGCATTAGGTTAGATTAGATTAGATAAAGCTTTATTAATCCCTCGGTTCGGTTCCTCCTGGAAATTCTGTTTCCAGTAGCACAGCACCAACAGAAGCTGCAAAAGAATCTAAGCAGAAATAGAAATATACCATATATACACATATACACATATATAAATACAGAGACACATATAAACACAGAGTATATAATAGCGATAAATAGGAATAGGAATACCAGGGAATTGCACATTTCAACTATTGTGAGACAATAGTTAGTCTCAGTTAGGCAGCAGATGTTCTTTAGCAGAAATGTGTCACACAAATCAGGTTATGGCATTAGTGTTATGGTGCCATCACTCCTAACCAGAGATGGGCAGTAACACGTTACTGTAATCCGATTACTTTTTTCAAGTAATGAGTAAAGTAAGGGATTACTATTGCAAAAATGGTAATTAGATTACCGTTACTTTCCTGTAGGAACGCTGCGTTACTGCGTTACTAAAACCGTGATTTTTTTTTGCGAGAATGTCTCATGACAGTGACATAAGCAAGTGCTACGTTTGTGACAACAGCTGTCTGCAGATCAACAGTGGATATTATATCGAGTGCGGGAGAGAGTATGAGCGTGCAGCGTTTAAAGCATGGAAGTACTGACCTTACTTTAAGTTTGATTCCATAAAAAGTGTCAAAAACATTAGCGTCCGGTGTGCGTGGGAAGAAAACTTATTTTTACAGCGAAAAAAACCCCCTAAACTTCCAAGCAAGCACCGAGTGCGCAAAGACGTAATGGGAAATTCACAGAGAAACTCGCGGATTCTTCCACTGACCGCCGCGGCACACCTGCACCAGGGTAAACCTCCGCCTGCCCTACTCCTGCTTTATAGGTGAAAATAGAGCAAAAGGACCGCTAGTCTTTGATTTTATTTATTTTCTGCTGTGTTTTACTTGCATCTATTTGAAAGAGTGAGTGTAAACACAAAAAATATTAAAATATTATATAGAGCTAAAAATGATTACACATAACTTACGTAAAGGAAAAGTACAGGCAAAGGTCATATATAGGTTTCTTTAATTTTCTACTTTGTGCCACCTCATTTCATCTCCCCTCTGTCCTCCTGCCTGTGACCTAAAAGTCATTCTCAGTGAAGCATCGTGAAAGATTTCTCATCTCCAAAAATAAATATTCAGTAGAGAGTACGAGAATAGAAAAGGGTCAGCGGAGGTGCAAGGATGCACAGGTATAACCTTAGAGGAAGTTCTTTCAGCAACTGTGATGTGATGTATATAAGAAGCATGACACTTGGTTAATTGAATTCAAAGTATATATAGTGTTAAGCTGTAATGTATGTGAAATATCCTGCAGGACACTGCTGTGATGAGCAGAGAGAAGGTGAGAGTTAGAGCTTTTTTATGTCTTATACACAGTTTTCAACACTTTATGAAGCGCAATAAAAAAACAGTGCAGTAATAGACAACAGTTCACAATTTAAAACTAAATAAAAAAATTTCTACAGGTCATAATATAAATCTGTAAAGTTGTGATAGTATACTCATGTTGTCAGTGTCTGTTCTTTAAGTTGGACCAAGGTCAGCAGATTTCCTGTTCCTGAATTTCATATAAATACATTATGTCCATAATCACTTATTTGTGCCATCATTTATTAAATTTGACGAGTGTTTGCAGTCAAGCCAGAGTGTTCTATGCAAACTGTGGCTGACCACAGCAATCTGCTAGTGATCAAAGCAGTTGTGAGGAGGTTTTTCTCTAGAAACATGACTTTCAGATACTGTTCATCTGTTGTGGATAGTTTCTTAGACCTGACACTTCTTTATTTATCCTCCACTTTGAGGACACTGTACATGTTGTCCAGATATGCCAAGATTTTGGCTAATAACGCTTTGGGAATCACTTTAGTGGTGCAAAAAAATTATTTTATACCTGTCAAACTGTGTTATCGTTGGCATTTTTCATACATTTAACTGAGGAAATAACTAGTAATTATGTGTTTTTGCAACAGATTGCTAGTAACAAAGTCCCTAAATATACAATTTAATGTTGCCTGTTATGTGTAGACAAAAGACTGTTTCATCCCTTGACTTAGGTGTATTTTTATGCTTATATGATTCATAGGTCAGTGTTAATAGGCTTAACAAAACAAAACAAAACAAACAAACAAAAAATGCTCAGGACTGGATTGAAAATGAGTGACATGGCAGCCTGGAGAGCCTGGAGAGCCTGGAGAACCAGTTCTTTTGCTTCCATATAGTAAAAAACAAAAACAAAACAATACTGCAAATCCTCAGCCATCACAAATAAAAGTCACATCAATTCATTTTCCATCCTCATCTGAAATAACAGGATGTTACGGTGCTAATGTCAGTAGGTTCATGTGTTGAACATGTAACAGTGTTGCGTTCACTTTGTTGCGAAACATGGTGCATATGTGCAGGCATTCTGTAGCTCATCCCATCACGATAAAGAAACAACAAAGAAGTCAGGTGGGGTGCAGAACATGGGAAATGAAACAGTCATTCAAGTTTTTAACAATGTTCCAGATTACAAACAGTGTCATGCAGGCTGTAAACACCTATCCCAACCACAGATTTACAGTTTCAATACTGAACCTAGTTGTTTTTGACTTTGCTGCTCTGTGTATGATAATCGTTTCCAAATTTGTAGGAACACAATAGATATAAAATAGATGTGAAATAGATGTAAAAGCTGAAAAAAAAGGTTCAGAGTTGCAATAAGTGACAGCAGTTACTTAGATGGGTGGATATTAACAAGAGTTTTTGATACCAGTGCCAGTATCAGTTCCCTTATTGTAGAAAATGTAGAGGTATTCAAGTTTCAACTGCAATATGTCTGATTAATTTCATCTGAGTTTTGATTAGCTGTTATAAAATACAATGCACGAAGGGGCCTGAAATGCAAAGAATCCACTCTTAAAAGTGATTTGATTTTTCACTGTGTCAGTTCTTGCAACGCATTTCCTCCAAGATCTGATCTCTGCACGAGCCTATACATTTATACTGAAAAGTGTTCAAGTAACATGACCCCTCCAAGATAACCTAATACTACTTTAGATTGATTTTTTAATAATCCAAATCCCGCATGGTCATCTCAAATGAGACCTTTCCTAATTGGGATATGTCCCGGGGGTAAGACCTTAAAACTTAAATCATGCAGAGCCCCCCCCCCCCCCCCCCCCCCCAAAAAACCCCAACATACATATATATATATATATATATATATATATATATATGTTATATTATATAATATATATATATATATAATATATATATATATATATATATATATATATTATATTATATTATATTATATATATATATATGGATGATGACCAATCATCTGACTTAAATGCTCGTCTTAGTACACACGCAATCGTAAAACGTAAAACGCTTACTTGGGCCTTGTTTCCAAGTAGGATATTCTTATAAAATTGTTATAATATTGCTTCATTGGTGGATTTTTCCTCCATCCGTGCCCACTCGCTCGTCAGGAGGCCGCCCATGTCTCCAGCTTCCGCTCGCATTGTAGGGTGGTCCAGAAGAAGGATACAGCGGAGCGAAAATGGGAGTAGAAATTCAGACTATAACTCCGGGTGACGGTGAGAATTATGTGACTTGTTAAACAGCCTAATATTGTTTTTATCCCGAGAGTGTTCGCTTCATTATTCTGCCACTTTTCTCTCTGTTTTCCTGTTTCCAGGGCGGACTTTTCCGAAGAAGGGGCAGCGCGTCGTGGTGCACTATGTTGGTGAGTGCGGAGGCTGGAGCTCCGAGATTTGGATGCTCTTTAACGTTTTGAATGTTTCCTCTAGCCCCTACCTGGGTGAAAGGTGTCTGATTGGGTGAATTGTGAGCCAAGTTAGTTTCATCTAACAGTACCCGAGTGTCCATTGCTTCTTCTGCTGGTTAGCATTGTAGCTAGCTTCTGTTAACAGACTGACTATTTTGACTGTTGGGCTATCATCAGCTATTCTGATGCTCGCATACTTTTATTATACCCCCGGTCTTTTAAACCGGCCAGAATTGTCTTTAATTGAGGGAACGAAGAGTAGTTAAGTTCGTTGAGCTGAAGCCTCCTAACGTAAACTATCCGGGAACCCGTTATGCTAACGCTAGCATCACGGCTAAACAGTTAGCTCATGTTGGAGAAGGGTGCAGAAAAGTGGGATTAGTTATCAACAAGCCGAGCTCTGTGTCGAGTTAGATATTCAGACATGTCTAACCAGCCTTCGGACTCTTATTTCATCTCCAGGCACACTGGCAGACGGTAAAGTGTTTGACTCTTCGAGGTCCCGGGGCAAGCCGTTCAAATTTAAGATCGGACACCAGGAGGTGATTCGGGGATGGGAAGAAGGAGTAGCCCAGGTGAGCAAGATTTTCGCAATGAATACCTTTATGCAGGTATTACTTAACTAGCTATGTTTTCCTTACAACGGCTAAAAGTAACGATTGTGATCTTTCTCTCTTGGGGGGCATGAAATGCTTTTATAGTTACGTTTAACTGCGTTGCTTATATTGGGAGGTATTTAGCCCAATCTCAGCTGTAACATCTGTCAGTAGTGACGAGTATGGAAATAAATTTGTGTTACTCCAGATTGATGGTATTATTTTTGCATAAGTGGGCCTTTTTTAGCCTCTTTTATTAGAACTAAATGCATCCAAATAGCACTCACAGCTCTTTTAGTGGTTTCAAGTGATGCTGGAGCATCTCTGCTCTCTTTTCTTCATCCTCTATCTGCCTTTCCTGTTGCTTTAAGTGGCACAGAGCCTGTTCCAGCTGTTAACACGCTGTTATGATACTTTGCCACCATTAACCCAGTGTAATTTTGCAATTATTACTGTTAGAAATGATTTATATTTAATGATATAATGCTGTGATGTTTGTTCTGTTGTTTCCCACTTGTGTTTTATTGAACCATGTAAGATTTTTGGGGATTTTGCACGATCAGATGGGTGAACAAAAGACCTATTATGCCCACTTTAGTCTCTATATTTTTATTCATGGGTTCTACTAAAGTAGCTATTATAGGATTACAAGGGGTGGGTGATATAGCCTTAAAATTATATTACAGTTTTTCACAAAAAATTGCAATAACAAGAACTGCGATGCTGGAAAAATGTTTCAGTGATGCTTGCAGGCAGCAGTTTTTATAAGTGAAAGTAAATGAAGTGAATTTTCTATGTTTCTTCTCTAGTAAGTTACTGTCGTTGATGGCACACTTCCTAATTTCAAGTGTGAATGTACTGAAACAAGTTGCCAGCAGCAGCAGCATTATGTCCAGTGACACAGCATAAATCAAATGCAAGCACAAAAGTAGCCTAGGCACTTGTTCTTCCCTAGAAAATTTAAGTAAAAGTATAAAAGAACTGCTCAGTATTTTAGTTTAACAATAACTGAATTAACTCAGTCTCATAACTGCTCTGAAGCTGCACAGGATGTTGTGTCTTTGGTCAAGCTTTTTATCCTTCTGCTTAAAGTCCTGGTTTTCCACCACGTAACCATGTCAGTAATTTCTATCCACTGCTTGTGCTTCCAGTTATGTGGTGTGAGGCTAGCCAGCGATGCTTGTTGAAGTGATCTGTGGACATTTGGGTTGCACATCATGAGATGTTAGTATCTGCTTCTTTGTAGCCTGGTTGCACTTGGTTGTCTGTTTTTGCCACAAGTGGTGAAACAAGTTTGTTGTTTTCACCCGCAGCATGAATAGTTTTCTTGCATATTTTGTAAAACACTGTGTTCTGTTGGAGGTTATTAAAGTTTTTAGGTGCTAAATCGTTATTGGAGGATGACCCATGGCTGTCGCTCCCAGATAGGGATGCTTATCGTTTAGGTTTTATCCGATACCGGTGCCAAACTGATACTTTTGAAACGGTGCCGGTGCTTAAACGGTGCTCAAACCGGTGCTTAAAGAATGGAGAACACAAAATTGGTCCAAAAACCTCTCATGTTCAGCTGTTTTTTTGTTTTTTTTTTTAAAAAAAGATAACAATGTTAGCCTTTTCTGCAGCTATAGGGCATATATGGTATCACTCTTGGCTGGAAGCAGTGCTTAAACAATGGAAAAAACACAAACTTTGTCCAAAAACCTCTCATGTTTAACTGTTTTCCACTTTTTCTTTGGTCATTTTAGCCTTTTTGGCCAGGGTGAAGGGAGTATCTGCCATCAAACAAGAAGACAGCTGCATGTAACTACAACGGTGTTTGCTAGTTCACCTTACATGCATTAATGTAATAACGTGGTTAGCCTACTCAACGTAAATTACACACGAACAACATTAAGCTACTGACGCAGAGAAGAACGGCTGCTGCTGCCATCATCATCCGTCATCATTTCTGCTACACTGACAGGGCTAGGGGCCAGGACTCTACTCTTCGGGTTTTTGGGGGATGTTGCTAACTCCGGGTCCGATAACAGGCAACCCACCCGCAGTAGATGTGCTCGGTGTGAGGTCTCGCAGCAAGCTATCAAATACGGCGCATTTTTCGGCTTTAAAAAAAACAACGCTATGCGTCGCCAGGTGTTTCATCGGGTTTGAGGTGTTACCTCCTTTCACAGTATCACAGTATCAGCTTAAAGCACTTGCTGCAGGCTGCTGAGTTTGCATAGTTTGCTGTGAAGTACAGCCAGACTTTTGACCGCTTCGCCTTGGGCATTTTTAATCTGTAGCTCTGCTCTAAAAGAACGTACGTACCTGGACCCGCCTACTATCCTCGGAAACGTAAAATGATTGGCTAGAATTCAAAGTGTATGACATCTCAGGAAAAAAAAGCACCGAAATAAAGCACCGAAATGTGCACTGCTTTTCGGTCTGGTTACTACCGTTTATGTCACAACCAGTGCCATCATGGCACCGGATACCGGTACCCATCCCTACTCCCAGACATGCCCATAAACGCATGGTGTTACTATAGCAATGATATAGGTATATGACAAATTTTATATCATATAAAAATTATCTCTGTTAACTCTGTTACTGCAGATTCTCCATTCAAGATAACCCTTGTTTATCATATACTGACCCTTGGTGCAGCCACTCATTTCATCCTCCATCTGAAACAAGCTGTTTTATGTCCTCTCACTTTAAAGCAGTGATTTTCATAATGTGAGGTGCAATCATCTCAGAAACATGAAGTGAAATAGATCTTTGTAATTTAATTAATTAAATTATTTATTTATTTATTTAAACATGCTACTGTGATTATACTGTGCCGGAGCTTTTGCCTCACATTGTTTGTTTGTGCGCTGACCTCATAATAAACATTATCCACCGCTGTAACTGTACATATCTGACAGAAAATAAGAGGAAACATGATCACTGCACACTACCATTAAACTGCTCTCTTATGATTGTGACATGCTAGCTTTCCCTGGCCAAGCTAACGCTGAGCCTTGTTTTCCTTTCCTTACTCAAAGAAGGGCTAAACATGGCTTATTTAAAGCTTTGCTAATCTGTGGATTTGCAGGTTACTCCTGTTTGTGCGCCATCTACTCTCAGCGTCTTAAATGTCGCTCCCATAAGTGTTCTTTGTCTAATTTTGTTTTTCAATGGTGGTTGGAAAACGGCTCGTTACTGCCACCTTCTGGCAGTAGTAAAGCACAACATCCTCCCAGCTGCTGTTAAATCTGAAAGAATTAACTCCAGGCACACATGGTTACATAATTCAGTTTTGTTTCTTCCCGCGCGCTTGCCCATCCTTACTAATAATGCCTTTGAAAAACGCAGTTCAGCATCACCACAGACTAACATTATGAAGACGAGTTTATTGGATTGCCGTTGCATTTAACTGCATTAGTTTAAGATAAACAGAGCCTGTACTATTAAGAGGCCTTTAAATAAATCTATTACTTAGTTCGATTGCAGCAGTAGTGTTTGATTTCCATCTTCTCCACAGATGAGTGTGGGTCAGCGGGCAAAGCTTATTTGCTCACCAGACTACGCCTACGGCAGCAAAGGTCACCCAGGGATCATCCCACCAAATGCCACTCTCACCTTTGATGTGGAGCTGATTGGTCTGGAGGCCTGAAACTTGTGCACTCAACTTTAATTCCACTCAGATTTTCAGGGTGAGACGTGTTTAATAATGTGAATATTCAACATGATTAGATTTGTAACACCCGGCGCAATTAGGGAAACACATTACTATCGCTCCCCACATGCTTACAGTGACTATACAGTTATCTTTTATTGCTTATGTCCAGAGATTAAATAGTATGCATATAACAAGCTTTAGTGTCAGTAATCCACTCTTCCTCTCCTTAATCACAGCTCTGAGCTTTTTTTTTTCCTCTTCCCCCTCACTGCAGGTTGACTCCTATCTCGGGAACATGGAGGAAAAAGGTTAACAGATGATTCCTGCTCTTGATTCCTGCATAGGACCTATGTCTGTTGTTACACTATTTCACTCTCCTTTACATTTATATACAAGTTCTGTTTTGTCACTTGCTTTAAAATGTTATCCCTTATACTTTAGATTCCAGACAGTAATAAGTCATAGGCCATCTTATCACATGTATTTTGTCATATACTGCTTTGTATTTTTATGGTCATATTATTTTTTTTGACTTCAAATTGACTTTATTGCCGCTGTTTGACTGACTAAATGCGTCTGCCACCAGGACCATGTTTTAAGTGTCATAAATACTGAATGAGTCTCATTCCTGTGGCTTTGTGGCCTTTACAATAAAATCGTATTGATTGCGGGTAATGAATTGTCTTGATTCAAAATAAGAATAAATTGTTTGACACAATATTTTTATGAATTACTTTTGTTATGTACTCTAAAATACAAAAATGCCCAGAGCATGTCATAATCAGGGGATCAAAAATCAAACGTTTTCCTGAAGAGCGTTAGAGGACCTGGAAGATGGTCTTAATTTATGAGCCAAATATACCTGCTTGCTTTAATATCCGCAGCTAAAGGGGAAAAATTTTCCTCTAGGAATGGCTTATTCGAATACATTAAAGAGTGATTTTTAAGTAAAATGATGTTTATTTCTCCTCAGAGTTATTCTGTGTCACTTCATAGCCCTTTTTTTGTCATTTTAAGCCACAGTCAAACAGGCCCAGTGACCCTGGCAACCAGCAGTTGTTAGGGAAAATGTGCATTCTCTGATGCAACCACGTAGGGTATAAAAATGTTAAATTCAGCTTTTCAATGGATGCTGCAGGATTCTTTAATTTGTCAACTGGCTTCTAGGCCTGTTACTGGGGCTTTGCACTGATGCATGAATAAGGTGAGACTCTACAGGTGAACAGGGTATAAAATACCACCGTGTTATTTCCCCCAATTAATCTTAAGTAAGGAATATTGAGTGTAATACTTTCTAAGTCTTAGTTTTATTAAAATATTCACTTTTTTTTTTTCTTTTTCTTTTTTTTTGAGCAAAAATTGGACAAAGCTCAGTTTTTGATGGCTGCTTTTTACAGAGCTATATTTGTGTTTGTTGGTTTTTGTAATGGTCTTAAAAAAATAAAATTATTGTTTTTTCTGTATTCCAAACTTTGAGTTAGTTTCATTCTCTTTCTAATGTGGCATCAATTTTTTTTGTTTCCATTGTTTTTGTGGTTGTTGGAATATTCTTGTTTCATTTTATTGACAAATTAATCAAAAGATTCTTTACACAGCATATTTTTGATATATTTTCTTGTTTCTCCAGACAGAAAAAATGACCTTTTCACCATGTTTTCAGGAATCAGATTGATATATTTATAAATCTTTAGAAACTTCAATAATATAACACAGAATCGAGCTGGGGATTTTAAAGAATGTAAGTGCTACTTAAATGGAGATTTCTAGGCTCAGAATACAGAAGCTACTTTGGGCTGTTCCCTTATTCACAAGGGGTCGCCACAGCAGGTAGCTCCACGTTTGGTTTGGCAGTTTTTATGCCGGGTGCCCTTTAATGCTGCAACTACAAAGGGATTTCTGTGTCCTCCCAGGACTGATTGGGGATTTTTTCACCTGTTAGGTGAATGCATCAGGCTCAGAATATGTGAGAAAAAAAATCAAAGCAACCTTTAAAGATATACATTGTAAAAATGTTCTTGTAAAACCTTAAGAGGTAAGTTACTATGAAAGTTCCCCTAATAATTATTGACATAAAAAAGGTTTGGCATTGCACATTTCCCGAAATTTTATATTTAAATATGCAGATGAGCTGATGTATTATCTAATATGCATTCATTTGCATAGATAATGCAATGGAGCAAAAAGTGTTTCTGCCTGTAATGTCTCGCCTTAATAATTCATATTATTATGTCTCACTAACAAAAGAAAATAGAAAACAGAAGCATGTTTTATTTCCAAGAACAAAGGAAACAGTATTTTTTGCAATATTTGGCTGTTTCTAATGACTGAAGTGACACTGAGCAAATACAAATACATAAAGGAAATACTGTTGCTTCGGAACAAAAGTCAAACAAAAACGAATAGCGTGAAATTTGAAGACAACATTGTGCGCTGCTCCAACAGACTTTATTATACAGTAAAATCGTCTGCTTCTTCCTCACGCTGAACCTCTGATTAAACTTCTCAAAAACCTCACTGGAAGGATCCCTGAAAGCCAAACCTTTGTTCTTTTTGCATAATAAGGCTGAAATCGGTAACTACATTTACAGCACGTCATAGTTTGTGATTACAATTGAGTCACATCAAAGGGCCACTTGAAATAGATACATTATAATATTAATGCTCAAACACTGATACACTGCATTAGGCTTGACTGCAGTACAGTGAAAGAAGCCACAGTTGATGCCAAAAATAATTATGTTAATTCTTTCTAGCAGCTGTGCAGACATCTTTTCTTTTTTTTTTTCTTCATGTAAAATCAGAAAATATATACCTGTATCAAACTGTTATCTCTTTACAAATTCACTAAAGTGCTCTCGCGACTCACGCCATTCATCTGTGTGGATCACCGGTGACTAAATCTCCAACTTTCCCTCTTTATCTCCTTAAGGTACAATGTAGATAAATGATCTGAGTGTGCGTTAAAGGATGGAGCAAATCAGACTCTCTCTCTTTCACACACACACACGCGCACACACACTACGCTAGTTATCTTTAAGATCCAAAATGTAATAAATGTTGTCCTTATAAAAGTATTTTTCACAATTTAGACCTTTACATTATCTCCATTATGTAAAATAACCTTGTATTAAGCTGCAGATTTCTGCTTCTCTATCCTTGGTCACGGATGCTCTTCCTTATTCATGTGTCCCAGCAGGATTGAAATGGAGTCTATACAGTTTTCCTTATGTTGTAGGAATTTAAAAAAATCATCCATCTGTCTGTTTCACTCTCACTAGAGTCAGTTCACATCTTTGCTTCTCAGAAAGTCCAAAACCTTTTTTCCTTGTTTGTGATACAAAAACGAATGCTTTTCCTCTCTTTTGCACCCACACCCTGTGTGCTCTGTTTATTAACTGCTTCTGAACACGTCACAAAAGAGCTGACTCTAACGTACTTTTCTGCTTTGGTGAGGCATCAGTGATGCCAAAGGAATTTCATGACTGTGACTCTCACATTCTCTGTGAACAATTTAGAAAATGTGATGAAGAAATTAGAGAAGCATTCAGTCACACACTATTTCTCTTATTTTCATAATGTGTACATTGTTGCTCTGAAGGCATCTCATACTGAAGGGGCTTTTTAATGCAAGCAAGAGTCCAAACAAACTGTGGGTTACATGCAAACCGCAATAAAGAGAAAACCACTTAAAGTGCAGGCAGTAGCAGTAAATACAGACTATATCAGTAAGGAAAGTATTTGATGTACAACTAATCTTTTGTTCTCTAAGGCAAAGCATGATCACAGACTCTAAAAATCTTATAAGTTTTGATATCCAATGCGAGGTTGAGACTGAAATGTTATAAAGTAAAGTCAGTGTTGTGCCTGGAGAGGTTTGGAGTCTTTTCTTAATGCCAAACGTGGCTGAAAGCTTCAGATTGATGTTGTTCCGTTCATGCTGGCGGGTCTGCGGCCCCTGCCTGCACCCTGACGTCGAAGTGAATGGAGAGCCACAGCACAGCAACCTCTCAGCAAGGACCCGATGTGGTACACCGGCATGACCTCCTGTGGTGCTCCTCGGCATAGCCATGCCATGGTTGGAACCACCGGCACTGCCAAAGCCAAGAGATCTACTAGGAAGTACCGGCTCCAGTGGCACCGCTGAGCGGAATGACCTTCTTCACCAGCTCCTCCATTTTCATCCTTATTGTCTTCTTCTATCTCCACTACTGTAGCTTCCTGCTTAACTGGTAGTGGAGCTATAGGGTGGGGCTGGCAGGTCTGAGGTCCCGCTGGTTTGTCCGGTTCTGATGGCTCTGCATTGTAAATATACTGAGGAAGGGATAGAGGAGGTAAAGATGATGGAAATCGTTGTTGTTCTGATGGGGTTATGTCTGCTGAGACTAAAGAAATTACACTTGGGCCTTCTGCACTGCTTTCTTCACAAAGCCAGGTCATGGTGGGGCTGCAGGCCTGGGAGCGGACCTCTGGTTTCTTCTCTGCTGCAGGAACAGGAATGGGGTTAGACTCAGTAGCAGAGACTGCAGCAGCCGTAACCGGGACTGCAGCAGCCGTAACCGGGACTGCAGCAGCTGTAACTGGGGCCTCCTCCTGAGGTAAGTGCAGAAACAAGTGATGGTGGGGGAGGTAGGTGTGTCCACTGCACCTGCAGCTACTACTGAGAGTGTGGCAGGAGTGTGAGATTGGCAACACAGCCCCACCGCTGCACAACCTTTCATAGGTGGAAGAGCGTGGCACAGCTGGGGGGCCTCGGATGTGGCTCTGTGCCGGCAGCTGCTCTGACAGCAGGGCCGCCTCCAGGAGCAGGTGAGTTTGTCCTGCTGTTTGCGATGCTCCGCTTGGCTCGGGAGCACTTGAGCCGCGCTCCAGCTGCAGAGCCTCGCTGCTCAGTCTGGAGTGGGCGGCGCTGCGGGTTAAAGTGCTGGCTGGGGAACATCCACAGGAGCGAGACTTCCCACCTGGCCGACCTCCCTGCAACCCTGAGAATGGCTTGTGGTCATGGGAGTCTTGTTGCCGTACACCCAGGTTGGACCTTACCGACTCAACCACCTCCTGGAGATGCTGGATCTCCTTGCGGGCCTCTTTTAGGGCTAACTGGGCCTCGACACGGTGGCATTCCTCTTCTATCCAGTCTTCCTGCATCCTGTACAGCTGTGCCCTTAACTCATCTATTTCACAGTCCCTGATGAGGAAGTAAAGATTTTTGAATAGCAGTTATTTTTGCAGAGTCACTCATACACAGACACAGTGTAGGGAAGCACTAGGGAAGTGCAGAAAATGAAATAGCATTCATACAACAACAACTGCAACCACAACAAGGAAAGTAGGCGTATAGAGAAAAAGACTAACCTGTGCTGTAGCCTTTCCACATTTTCCCTCAGTCTGGCTCGCAGGTGTCGTATACACACCTCCTTCTGTTGAAGGGGTGTAAGGTACTGCTCTGGGGTTGGGGGCCTGATCCCATGGTTGTCGCTGCAAGCTGTGTGCTTCACCTGACGTCTGAATCACACGTGAATGAAAAAGGTTGGATTAATCACATATGATGAGTATAAATTGATAGCTGACTGACAGTGAGTAGTAAAGTATAGTAGCATTAAACAGAAATCTGGTGATATAAAATAAAACACAAACCAATCCAACAACCTTCCAATAAACCCTTACTCTAGATTAATATCAGCCAGTTTTTGCTGACATTGTGTCAGCACTGGTAATTCAGTTCAACAGTTATTGCAGAAGCCGAGGGGTCCTGAAGTCTCAGCTGGCAAATCCCCTGTAAGAGCGTGCCAGTCCGACACAAGACTAACACATTCAGACAGTCAGTTACATCCATGGCTTTGGGCAATTCCGTGTGCAGTCCATTGAACTTGAATGTTTTATGAGAAGATGACTGAGTATAAAAAGATCTGGGGTAATTTTAGTAACATTTTGGTGTCTTATTTTCCGACTGTTAGACTACAGGAGTGTAAGTTGCATGTTACCTGGGGGTACTGGGATAAGTCCGGGCTGTAGGACTGCCCTCTGGTGGCCTAACTCGACCAGGGTAGGTGTGAGTACTTGATGTGTCGCTGTGGGAATATCGCCCGCTGCCGCCACTAGTTCCCACCGAGCGCCTTGTTGGGAGATCAAATTATTACTTAATAATATTATTATTAATAATGACAAAAATCAGATTTCAATCAGTACAACTATAATCGTAAGAGGATTTTTATTTCGATGTGCAAAAATTTATAACTGGAGAAAATTTAAAAAAGCAAACATCAATGGCAACAGATACAAGACAGAGTCGAGACGCACATTCAAGAAAGAGCTGGGGTGGAAGTGGGTCGCAAAGCAGCTTGCAGATATGCAGCAACTGTAAGCAGGCTGAAGCAGCTTAAATAGCATGCCCTATATGAGCCAATTTGATGTGTAGAAAGATAGCTGCTGAGCTGGTAGGTGCTGATTTGCTGGGGTGACAGCTGAGCTTGAACTAATGCTACACTCAATACGTAATATTTTTTGCCATTTGGCTGAAAAAAAAAAGAGAGAAAAATGAGAAGAAACAGTACCTGCGCTGACCTGAGGAGGGCTTTCGACTCGGAGTTAGAGACATCGATGTGCAAAGGAATGTCCAACGTCTCCACGGCTCTCTCTAGAGAGGGACACTAGGAGCCCTCAGAGCTGCGCTGTAATCACCGTTACAGACACAAACATATCACAGGTAAAACCAGCATGAAGAAAACTGAATCCCAAAACCTGACAAGGAGCGTGTTTTGCTTCTAAAACACTGTGTCTTGTGTGCGGCCATTATGTGGCTCTAGGCTGGAAGGCAGTGACAAAAGTCTAACGCTAACACTTGTAAAATAAATAGTCTAGGCAGCAGCAGATAAAGCCTCCTTTCTCTGCTGACACAAAGGCGACACAGTAAGTCTACAATCAGCGCAGCTGCCTCTCTCTACGTTGTGTCCTCCCTGTCTGCAGAGCTGCAGGCAAACATGATGAAACTTCACATTAACTGCTATAAAAAGCTATAAAACAGAGACAAAGCCTCACTTTTGGTGGCTGGCAGAGTCAACAGTGACTGAGGTTATCAACTGTTCACAAATACTTAAATAGTGGAACAGAGATGGTTCCTGCATGTGTTTGTACTATTGTAATTTCAACTGTGTTAATCTCTATATTTAATTTAATATATTTCATTCCTGTCTTCTCCAACATGAAGGTTTGAATCAGTTTGAATCCCTTCTTCACAACAGCAGGTTTAAAATGTTAATGTCAGCCGTGGTATTAAAACTCAAAACAACCTGACTACTGACTGAAATACTGGGCTGGCCCACCTTTTGCCCTCAGAACTGACTTATTCCTTGCTTTCCTTCCATCTTTCAGTAAGGTGCTGGAAACACTTCTCGGAGATGCAGCTGCTGCAGATTTGTTAGCAGGACATTCCTGATGAGAATCTACTGTTCCACCCTAACATCCAAAAGGCGTTCTATTGGACTGAGATCTGATGAATGTGCAGGGCACTTGAGTACAGTGAACTCACTGCCATGTTCAAGAAACCAGTTTGAGATTATTTCACATGGCGTGCTATCCTGCAGCAAGTAGCCATCAGAAACTCAATACACTGTGATCATAAAGGGATGGATGTAGTTAGCAACAGTAAGTGTTCCAAGAAAATATCACCCACATCATTGCACATACACCGGCATGAACCATTAATACGAGACAGAATTATTTCAATCTGCTAATATCCGATTTTAGTGAGTTTGTGTGAATACTAGCCTCAGTTACCTCTCCTTGGCTAATAATAATAATAATAAGAAGAAGAACTTTGATGTGTATAGCATTTTCAAGATACCCAAGGACACTTTACAAAAGAGTAGAAAGCAAAAAGGCTGACAGGAGTGGCACTTGCTGTGGTCTTCCGCTGCCCTAACCTGTCTGCTTCAAGGTTCAACATTTTGTGTTTTCAGAGCTGCTCTTCTGTATATATTATAATATAATGAGTGGTTATTTGAGTTACAGTTGCCTTCCTCTCAGCTTGAAGCAGTCTGGCCATTCTTCTCCGATCTGATTCTCCTCTGATCAACAAGAAATATCCACCCAGATATCTCCTGCTCACTGGATATTTTCTCTTTTTTCATTAATTCTCTGTAAACCATAGAGATGATCATGTGGGAAAATCCCAGTAGATCCTCAGTTTTAGAAACCAACAACTTGAGTTTAAAATCACTTAAATCTGCCTTCCCTCCTCATTCTAATGCTCAGTTTAAACTTCAGTAAGTTGTTTTGGCCATGTCTACATTCCTAAATGCACCGAGATCCTGGCTTGTGGTTTGGTGATGAGATATCTGAGTTCAAGAGTAGATGAACAGGTTACCTAACAAAGTAGCCGGTGAGTGTATATTGGATTGAAAGCAAATATTGCGTATTGACTTTTTCAGAATTTAGACTTGTTCGGTTTATTATTATCAGATATTTCATAACTGCATCTTCCCTAACTGTGATTGTAAATCAGGCTAAGTATTTACTAATTTAAGCAGTTTGATACATGTTGATAATGAAAAAGAATCTAAATACATATACATTCCCTGAATTTAATTATCCCATAGGTAAAAATATTGTTTTTTCGCAGATAAATCACTTGTATAATCAAGGTGATCTAATGGTAGCTACAGCCCATTTCTGTTCAGCCCAACCAGCAAAAAAAAATCCAAGATGAGGACAAAATGTTCTCATCTGTTTTCAGAAGTCTCACAGCTCTGCGTAAAGCTTAAGGAAACCTGCTGATCCACGCTCAAAATGTACCAGCAATTCAGGCAGCTGCAGACACAACAGACCTGTAACACTGCCGCTAATGAAAAGCGCACCCAGCGAGCCGGAAGAGTCTCATTGTGCCCTATATTTAATTTCTAGGACGACGAGGCGGGAAATCTCACCTCCCTCTCCTACGTCTGCGCAACAAGTGCTAAGAGCTGGCGAGAAATACGCAATCATCTTACGTAAGTGTGAGTTTCGGTGTTCACTGTGTAGGCGAGCAGCATCAAACAGCCGGTGCATAAAACTGTACTCAAAGCAGCATTTAGGCACTCTGCAGAGGATCCAGGAGGTGGGGGATGCCGGGAATGTTTCCGGATAAATATCACAAGGAGAGATGGGGACGGTGCGCTTTGTCCTTGAGTCATCATTACGGTATTGAATCACATGATTTTCAACATCTGTCGCCTAAAATAAGACGCTGTTAGATAAGCAGTTAAAGAAGTCTCATCACTTTCGCATGGCCAACTGACTGCAAGCGAGTCCCTAAATAGGACACCCAACACCCCAGCAGGTACTTTCTACCGAAGACAACGCTTCTAATCGAAACCGCTGACAAGCACATTTCGCCCCAGCTGTGTCCTACATACGATCATGTTGAGTAACCGTATGATACGGTTACTAAACAAGGGTATATCACCATGTCTCTGAAGCTCAAAACAAACGTTCCCTGCAGACACAAAAGACCGACAACAACCTGCATGTGAAGCGGTACCATTTGGGCAGGTGGCAGCTGTGCATCGCGGAAAAGCCTCGGTTTCTGCCTGACTTAACGGTCCCCGGTGGCAGCAAGAAGAAAAGATGCTGGTGGTGCTGATGAGGGTCCATCCTGCAGCCATGAAGCCCGCAGATTAATGAGGCGACTGCGTCTGCTGCATCGCTGCTTCTTAAAGTGACAGCAGGGAATCATAAAGCCTCATCCGGCAGGATGTACCCGCATGTCTCCGTTTTCTGACAGGTGAATCCTTTATTCTAATAAAGACAAGCAGGCTGCTGAGCTCCCTGTTCAACAACCCAGCTGATGGACGGACTTGCAGAAAGAAAATCATGCTCCAATTCACAGATAAAGCAAAGTTTGTTTGCATAGAACAGAAATAAATACAAGTCTGTGCTTTGATATATGCATTTACTTTAATGCAATCCACAATGCTTCAGCCAATACAAGACACAGCACGAATAGAGAAACTTCTAAATTTTCACTACTTAAATAATTAACTTTAACAACATATTTCTACCTGCTAAAGAGTCACGTTAAATACTTTGTTAAAGAAAGTTTTGAAGAATGAAGAACAGCAACATTTCAGATAAAACAACAAAGAGCTATGTGACATTTTTTTTGTGTAACTGGTCACAGAAATAACTTCTGAGATCTTGTGTCTGGAATAAATATACACGACAGAAAAAGCAGAAAGCAGACTAAAACATATAGAGAATTGAATATGTAAAATCAGAGACCTGATAAAACAGTCTGGCCAAGCATTTTAGGAAACGTGTTCCTTCACTGAAACCCAGAACAAGCAAACATATAAACAGAGTAATATGTGTTCATTTAATGCAGTTTATACTATTTATTCCAGAAGCTTATTTCAGTAACTTTAATATAATCTTATCAGAGTTAAACAGACACAGTGATTCTGCGTCATTTACAAACCCAAGCTGGCATGTTAGAAGACTGACTTCTGCTTTTTACTAATTGTAGAATTTGGGTCCAGGTGTGGCAGAGATGTCCTCATAGGGAGCGGTCTGACACAGGCGGAGGACTTCTTGTTTTTTCAGGACGAGGAAACAGAAGAAGGTGGTTGCAGCTTGCCAGCGACTGCTTCCTTCACAAATTCCCTGCAGGCTGAACGTGGGGTCTTTGCTGTCATACTGGCTCTGCTGCAAACACAAACACACACAGACAAGAGTTTAATTTCCTGTACATCACCCCTAATCCTCTCCCATCCCTCTCATTGTTAAATTCCTGTCCACGCTGACTACAGTTTCTGATATTCAGGGTTAAGTAGGGCATGGTGCAGAAAAACACAGTACAGGGTGTCCACATTTAAAATAAACTTATTAAGTAAAATTTGATTGTCAACTAATTTTGTTACTAAATGGCTGCGATCAGATGTGCTAACCAACAGACCAGCAGGTCCTTTCTTTTTGGTAAGTATAAACAAAACTTAATCCCTTTACATTTATGTATATGTTAATTTTCTCTTTTTAATGCATGGTGAAGTTACATTTCTGGATAGTAACAACTCAAATAAGTTTCAGAAAGAGAAACAGAGACGACCCCGGTATGCTAAGCTTTTTCTGGACTTTGCTACTCTCCTTTAGGTCAAGAAGATTTGTTCAGTTTTATTCTAATTAGTAAAAGGATACCGTTAAACAATTCTTGAATACAACATCTCCCTAAGGCCAACAATGATATCCAGAAGGTGGTGAGGTTATGTTATTGACATTGGGACAACTTTCATCTTGGAACCAGTATTCAAAAAAACCCCAAACCCTTTCCTAAACCTGGAAACTGGTTAGTGATTTCCTGGCAACCAAAGGTTGCTAGGGAAAAATGTGTTTTCTTCACATAGTTTCGAGTGGTTGTGGGAGGCTGCTCACACTCGCTAGATAAAATTGGTCGCAAAGAGGACGCCACACTCAAAACCTCCACGTGACTGATTTTGAACAATCAGATGTGCCCTATTTAGACCCTCAGTAGCAGGATCGCAGATGTCAAGCCAAGACTGTTAGCTGTCATTTACTCAACACTGAAATGTTTGCAGAGTAATCAGGATGTTGTTATCATATCTATACCATAACAGTCAGGTCTGAATTTTGTCTCGATCATGCGTTTTTCAGGAACCAAGTACTAATGTTAAGTCAGCTTATGTAACATCCAAACTGAAATTAAGTAGACCCCATGGGACAAACAACACTCCTGTGTCCTGAACATGCATTCTTCCCATCTATTTTAATTCCAGTTACATCCAAGATGGAGTAGCTGGTGCGACTTTAATTCTAATGTCCAACCATTTATTTTTAGAGTCTTACTTTTAGAGCGTTCAGAAGCTTCTGTGCTCGCCTGGTTATCCTCCTCTCCTCAAAGTCCTGGCTATTCAGCATAGACTGGAGGTAAGAAAGGCACCATATTTCAGTCAGTGATGCTGGGCACATCACCAAGGCAGGGTGGGAAATGAACACCCGCCATCTGTAAAGTGTTAATAGATTGGAGCTCATCTACTGTATTAGCTATTTTCACACACAATCATCCATTATTAGTTCACTTTCATTCCACAGTTAAGGTCGGTGAGAAGCAGAGGTTGGCAGAGGACAGTTTCCTGCCCTGCTTCTATTTGTAACTGTTTGTGTCTGCAAGCACCTGAGTGTGGAGGGAAGTTGACTGCGTGCTGTGCTCCAAGTAAGGCGGGTGGACAAATATGGAGTCTTCAGATGGAAGTGATGGATGAGTAAGCTCTGACCTGTTTTCATCCTGGTAGAAAGAGCACAGATTATGAGCTATGGACAATGAAAAACAGTGAAAGCAGGGGAACTATAATAAATATATATATATATTTTTTTTTTACATAACATGTTAATACTTACTTGTGTGAGCTGTGAGTAGCTCTCACGCTGGCTGTCGTTGACGTGATCGTGTTCAGTCAGCTCAGTGTTGTGTGTTTTTTCAGGATCAGCTGATAAATCCATGACACTGACTTCTGTAGTGAGGGCACTTCGTTCCCTCTGAGCTAAGGAGCAGGACAAAGCACATACATTAAAAACAATATAGCACCAAATCACAACAACTGTCACCTCAAGGCGCTTTATACTGTAAGGTAAAGACCCTACAATAATACAGAAACAACAACAACAAAAGAAATCTATGAGCAAGCACTTGAAAGCAGTGGGAAGGAAAAACTTAATTTCAACAAGAAGAAGCCTCTGGCAGAAACAAGCTCAGAGGAAAGATCATTTTATTATAATCTTTCCTACTTTCTCCACCATTCTTTTGTCTTTTTACCCTTCTGCCTCTCAGCTTTAACTTTGTTATATTACACATGTACTGTAATAACAGAAACAACACCATAGAAATGAATAAACAAACATAAAATACCTTTATGCTCTTCGTGGCGCATCTCCTCAACATCCTCACGTACACCACGGCGCTTCACTTGGAAAAAACTCCTAGCAAAAAGCTGGAAATGTAAAATGTGACATAACATTAATAGCAGGGATTCACCTTTGTCTATGCGCCAAAATGCAAAGTTTAATCAAAATCACCTCGTAAAATCAAAAAGCCTTTACTTGATTTAAACTGGCTTATCTATTATCTTCCCATGCACCTCCAGAACGCCTCGAGCACGGCTGCTATTTTGAGACCACTTGGTGGAAGTCTCATTGTGTCCTCTCGCACTATATACATCAGCAATGAATGCTGGATCTCCTGCAGCGTGTCAAAATGAGAATCCTTTAACTGATTCTACATTTTGTGCAAGTGAAGCAACTCACAGGGAAGCAAATTTGGCAAGTGACAAGTTATGATTGCTTCAGTGTAGCCAAAAGTCTCTTGCGTTTGGATCAAACCGTGTATTTGCAGTAATCATTACAGCGTTTCCACCGTATGCCCTCCCTCAGATAACTCAGCGATTTTCAGATGAAGACAATCACCAGAAAACCCAACACAAGCTAAAGCAACAAGCATGTTGCCGGTCCCACTCGTGATGCTTTTGGTCTTTCGGGCTTTACCTGAAAACTAGTTTTAGCGATCGAATTCACTATCATTACCAAAAGTTACATTAGTTTAAAAGACAAATGAATGATTCCTCTGTAAATACGTTTAAAGCTTGTCGTGAAATTGCAGAGTGCTCAGCTTAAATAGCAGCGCTGGAAGCTGTCTGGAAGTGGACCAGAAAAGGTTTTTGAAGGCGAAAATCATTTATGTGACTCCCAGAAAAAACAGACAATAGTGGTGATATTATTGTGGGATTAATATTGTTGAGAATGTAGCAGGGTTTCACCTCCTTTATCTGGAGCGATAAAACAGTGGAACACGGCTGTGCAAAGAGTTTATCTGCACCTCCGCTCTCTTTCCACTGCATTAGCTGCACAGTGGGCGGGGCCATGTCCAAAGGAGTGACCAGATCTGAAAAGTCAGAAAGCTGCTTTCTGATGCATTCGTTGCTCAGCTCTTTAGTCTGATCCACCACCAACTTGCGTTTCCTCTTCCCCTTCTTCCTCTCAGAGTTTGCTGAAGAAAAACAGTTAACCATACAAGAGTTTATGTGAGAAAAAGAGTGGCATTTCAGCTGTTCTGATGTGAGTGGCTTTTGATTGGCATGCTTGGTGCTTACGAGTGATGGGCACAGGTTCGAGAGCAAAGGCCTCCTCATTAGCGAGCAGGGTGGTCTGATTCGCCATCGGGGTCTCTACTTCCATGGAATCCGTTCTGTTAGCATCTGCCAAACATATGGGCTCTGTTCAGAGCAAACACAGCTCTTTACTCTCTTAATGAACAACACAATTCCCTTGCGCTGCTGTACAATCAAGCGCATATCACTTGCAGCTGTTTAAATTAAATTGAAAATGTGATTTAAATAGCTAATGTAAAATACAGTCACAATGAAATATCACCTTGCTGATCATATAAAGGCGAGCTCGGCAGGTTTTCATTTTGTGGATTCTCCTGGATGAATTCTGTGGCCTCAGCATTATCACTGGACTGCGCCAGAAAATCTACAAAGTCAGTGGAGGAAAAAATAAAACATATAGTTAATATGTTTTAATTCCATTTTAATTCTGATATGTGAAAAAGCAAAAAAAGAGACCATCTGCAACCATACAACCATTCATTATTAAAAACTAAAAAGCAGATAGGAGCCATGCCGTGTCTCAAAGGCTATTTATTCTTTGTGTTACAGTTCAGATGTCGGATCCCTGAGAGAATACAGGAACATGAGTCCTGTCAAGGACCTGAAGGCCCAGACAGACCGTCTCCTCTCACAAACACCAAAGCTAATAGCAGATGTGAGCAATCCAGGTCAAACATTTCCGTTTATAACCAGGACAAGGATTGCAAACACCACTGGAAAAAGGAGAGCTTTGATTGAGTTTATAGCATATCCTGTGACATTTTACTCAATCACCTACTGCAAGAATGGTTTATACTCCTTTTTTGATCTGTATGCATTTGGTGACAAAACACCAATTTTTAATGGCCTGCTGAATACTGATATATTTGAAAGAATATTTTCTGGCATCACAACTTTACAGTAAAGGTAACACTAGAGTCAGTCAGTATCCCAGAGAGGGATCTGTTTTTAAATGTTCTTCTGGCTAAAAACTGACTGTAAACTGATCCTCATCAATTCACGTAAGACTACCGAGTAATCAGCACCTCCAAATCTGAGGAGTTTAAGTATCTCGGGGTCTTGTTCACGAGTGATGGGAGAAGGGAGCGGGAGATCGACAGACGGATTGGTGCGGACGCTGTACCGGTCTGTTGTGGTGAAGAGAGAGCTGAGTGTAAAAGTGAAGCTCTCAATTTACCGGTCGGTCTACGTCCCTAACCTCACCTATGGTCACGAGTGGTAGTGACCGAAAGAACGAGATTGCGAATACAAGCGGCGGAAATGGGCTTTCTCCGAAGGGTGGCTGGCCTCTCCCTTAGAGATAGGGTGAGAAGTTCAGCCATCCGGGAGGGGCTCAGAGTAGAGCAGCTGCTGCTCCACATCGAAAGGAGCCAGCTGAGGTGGTTCAGGCATCTGACAAGGATGCCCCCTGGGCGAGGTTTTCCGGGCATGTCCCACCGGGAGGAGGCCCCGGGGCAGATCCAGGACACCCTGGAGAAATTATATCTCTCGGCTGGCCTGGGAACGCTTTGGTGTTCCCCCGGATAAGCTGGAGGAGGTGGCTGGGGAGAGGGAGGTCTGGGCTTCTCTGCTTGGGCTGCTGCCCCCGCGACCCGGCCCCGGATAAGTGGAAGAAAATGGATGGATGGAATACCGAGTAAGTCAAATCCTCGGTCCTCATCCCCGAATGCATCTCCATGTTGAGCCAAGCTCTGGAAGCTCACATCCATCAATACATTATGATAACTTTGGCGCTCATCTCCTACAATCAACGACAAGTAAGGGAAGAAATTAATAATATTCTATGACAGAATGAAATCAGGCTCAACAGAAACAAAAACAATGACAACTCAACTTAAGCAAGAAAACAACTCAGCTCTTACCAATGTCTGCAAAGTTTAGAAAGTTATTTCCAAAGTCCTCTTTCAGAGTGATTTCCTCCAATCGACACTGGTTCAGTGAAAAGTGGTCCACAACATCTATGTCACTGGTGTGTGGACACAAACAGAATACTTATTCACCAGGTTTAAATAAATAACAAGTAATTAAATTATGTATGATTGCAGGGCAGCCTTACTTTAGGAAGTCAACACAGAATTATAACTTAGAAAATAGGTAAGTCCACAATCAGCCTTATATTTTTTTATATATTTTATATGAGCAATCCTTTTATTCATATCCTTTTATATTGACAAGCATGTCATAAAAATCAATTCTATAAATGACAGGTTAGACGTGTTGGAGAAGTGAGGAAAACAGTGCCTGGGGTCTGGAAGCTGGGGATCAAAGGTAGTGAAATCTTCGACCAAGGTAATCGCTTTTATTGTGGCCTCAAGCCCCTCCACCGGCAGATCTGTCTGACCTGGTGTATTATGAGAGAAAGAGCATGCAGGTAAATTAAGTTTTCACACCATAGGTTTGATGAAAGACTGTTTGCTGTGATCGTGTACATGAGAAAACCACAAATCAGCTCAAGTTCTTGGGGTTGAAAACGTTCCTTCTTAAAATATGTTGGTTAAGCACTTATGTCATAAATGGGATACGGTCTGTTACCACTTTAGATACATATAAGTGAAACTAATGCATTCTAACACATAGAGCATGTTTTCATAAATACTCCTTTCATGAATATTGCAATGTGCCATTTTTGTTGAAGCTTTTTGCTGCATTACAAATAAATGGCTAATATAAAATAAATGATTACATGGTTGGTTCAAAAACAAACAAAACAAACACACACAGTCTTATGTACCATACACTGTAACTTTAATAAACCCAGGATTAATTGTAGGATTGTTAGACTGGATTAATCGTATTAAAATCTGAATGAATTTTTTTTTACATGGCAGTTAATCCATTTCTGAAAACCATCCTTTCCTTATTATCAGCCGGTAAGACTATTTCCCACACCCATAAACATAAACTACTCTACACTCTTTTTATATTGCCAACACTTTACTCACTTTTAGTCACTTACAGTTATTTATTTACCTTTTAGTCACTTTAATTTTAAAACTGTGTATATACTGTATATTCTGTGTATTTATTATCTCACTCCTATTGCCTGTTTATGCCCTGTCCTCATCTTCAACATCACGCTGCTCTGTTGTATCTTAATTGCCCCTTGGGGATAAATAAAGTCTTTCTGATTCTGATCAGATTGTGAAATAAGTTTTGGTTCTGCTAAAATTCAGGTTTTAGCTTTATTGATTTACGAGGAACTGTCACATAAACTGTACAACAATAGCTGCTCCGATTAAAAATATTTTACAATGTTATTCTGAAAGAATTTAAATTATTTAATGCACACACAGACACACACGCGCACACACACAAACTTCAACAAGGCGGGGTTACCTGGCCTAAAAGCTGTTTTAATCTTAATCAGGGCATCGCTGCAGTCTGCAAGGAGATACTTTGCTTTTCTGGAGTAGATTCGAACCACACCAAGGAGCAGATGACCAGATGTCCGCAAACCAATTCTCACCTACAAAGAACACACAAACTGACGTCTCAGACTCACTCTTTATATAGTTAATATAAAAGATTAACTAAAACTAGCCATTAAAAAGCGTTTTAGTTATTTCAGGGATGAAATCATGATTATTTAACTCAAAGACTAAAAAAAAGTGTGTTTATTTAAACTTAAAAAAGTAGACACCTGACACTCATCTCCACCCTGCCTGTGCTCTGTATAAACCCAGAAAAGGGAAAGCAATAGTCTTTATCACTGTGGTTAAATTTGTTAAGAAAACTATTTGTTTAATAAGACTGGGATGTCTGATTGTGTTGTGTGTCAGCTGCCTTCACTGTAAAGTTTCACGTTCATATTGTGCTATCTACTTGCCCATGGGAAAATACCTCCTATACTCTAATAATTAAAAAGACAAAAAACAAAACAAAAAAAACAAACAAACCCCAAACTAAAAATAACATAAAAACCGAAATGAACCAAGCAAATCCACTTTAGGAACTGACTGAAACTAAACGGAAATGAAAACAGTTCAAATAGAATAGAATGGTCCTTTATTGTCATTGCTCAAGCACAACGAAAAATCATAAAGCTAATGTCAACATAAAACTATAATAACTGGCTTAAGTTATCCCATAATATGTGGTTATGGATATGCGCTTTGAAAACGTTTACCTTTGGTGAAATTATTTCTCTGATAGTTGTTTCCAGGTTGCATTCAAAAACATGGGCCTTTGTTAGCTTCTTTTCCCAGTGGGCTGCTAGCCAGATTTTGGCTAGTGATCCGCGCTTAGAAGTGAAGAGTTGTGTGTAGAACATCATGTTGGTAAGTTAGCTGTCACCTGTGAGGGAAATATCAATGTTTGTTTAATTATGTTTCACGTCTCGGCTGAATTTTCTCATGCTGATTTAGCTAAGTTTAGAAAATAGGTGTTTCCTTGACCGCTAACTAAGCCTGACTTCTACTGTCAATGTCCTCTAACGAAGTTAGCTAAGAGTTAGCTACGAAGCTGTAAGCCTATCAGAATTTTTTCAAGTGAGTTTAACTTCTACTGTTATCAGTGACGCTAAAAGCATAAAGGGGTTATAATAATTAATTTTACACAAGCGCAGTAAAGGCCCGATACAAACACAGCCGCCTACCTTAACTTTGAAAGTGCCGCCTTTTGACATTGAACAGCATAACACCGCCAGGGGTTATTCTGGCGCCATTTACGTCAATTAAAAAACAAACAACAACAGTCAGTTGATATAAATGGCCACAAATATTTTTTTTTTTTTAAAAACTACTAACATTATAAAAGTACCTGTGGTATTAAAAAAAACAAGAAATCACACATTTCACTATTCAAGCTTAAGTTGAAAAGAAATTCAGATATTTAAATAATTTTTAATCAATTATTCATAAGAATACTTATTAGAACAGCAAAAGAGTGCTTTCCATTAGTTATGTTCATTGTCATTAAAGTTAGTCTTCCTCTAACAATACTGGTCTCTAGCTGTCTAAGTAGTGCTCAAGGACTTTTGCAAAGTGCAACACAATTTCAATTTCAATTTTATTTATATAGCGTCAAATCACAACAAAAGTCGCCTCAAGGCGCTTCATAGATACAGAGAAAAACCCAACAATCATATGACCCCCTATGAGCAAGCACTTTGGCGACAGTGGGAAGGAAAAACTCCCTTTTAACAGGAAGAAACCTCCGGCAGAACCAGGCTCAGGGAGGGGCGGCCATCTGCTGCGACCGGTTGGGGTGAGAGAAGGAAGACAGGATAAAAGGCATGCTGTGGAAGAGAGACAGAGGTTAATAACAGATATGATTCAATGCAGAGAGGTCTGTTAATACATAGTAAGTGAGAAAGGTGACTGGAAAGGAAAAACTCAATGCATCATGGGAATCCCCCGGCAGCCTACGTCTATTGCAGCATAACTAAGGGAGGATTCAGGGTCACCTGGTCCAGCCCTAACTATATGCTTTAGCAAAAAGGAAAGTTTTAAGCCTAATCTTGAAAGTAGAGATAGTGTCTGTCTCCCGAATCCAAACTGGAAGCTGGTTCCACAGAAGAGGGGCCTGAAATCTGAAGGCTCTGCCTCCCATTCTACTTTTAAATACTCTAGGAACAACAAGTAGGCCTGCAGAGCGAGAGCGAAGTGCTCTAATAGGGTGATATGGTACTACAAGGTCATTAAGATAAGATGGGGCCTGATTATTTAAGACCTTGTATGTGAGGAGCAGGATTTTGAATTCCATCCATCTATCCAGAAAATATGGCCTATTTTCTTTTTCCTTTTTCGCTGCTCCCTTTAATAGTCGCCACAGATCATCTGAATCCATCTCACCCTAACCTAACATCCTTCTCTCCCAGGTAAACTAATCTACCTTAACTACCTCTACTCCTTGCAGCTTCACTCTGACACATCTCTCCCTGTCATTTGCACACATGTATTTTGTCTTATGTCTACTGACATTTATTCTTCTTCCCTCCAGGCTGTTTGCCAGTTGCTCCCTACTCTCACCATAGTTCACATTGTCATCTGCAAACGTCATACTCCATGGAGATCCCATATGTTAAGTACCTAAAGTACTCTTATGCCCCAATCACCACTACAATAAAGTTACCAAGACATACATATATGCAAGTACTCCATAAAACTGCCCACTCCCAATTCTCAACTTTTCCACCAGTCCCAGTTGAGAGTACTATTTAATATACAATATAATGTTTGATAATGTATGATAACAGCATGGAAACAACTCTTAATTTGTTATATGTAAGTACTTTCCTCAAGGAGAGCTTTAATCTACATAGAATAGAATAGAATAGTCCTTTATTGTCACTGTACATGTACAACAAAATTGTGGGTACTGCACACCAACTGTGCCAGAATAAAATATAAATAGTAGACAGCAGGGATAAATAGCAAACAGGAATCAATCAAGAGGGATATATATACAAAACAAGGGAATATATATAAATAATAGAAAGTCACACACTGGAGAACAAAATAGTCACAGAGTGCTTGGAGGTAGTGCAAAGAAAAGACTTGGTCTGAATAGAGTCCGTGTGTGAGTGGCCTGAGTGATAAGGTTACTCAAACATTGGCTCAGATTGGTGAGGTGCGTGTGCGTGGGGCGTGGGGGGATAGTGTTTATTGACAGTCCGAATGGCCCAGGGGAAGAAGCTGTTTGTGAGTCTGGAGGTGTGGGACCAGATTGACCTGAGGCGCCAACCAGAAGGCAGTGATGGCCCTGGTTTTACTTAGACTTTAGGTAATGCTATGTTATACTGCTTCCAACTTCTACACTAAAATCTAAACTATTCTATTCTATGCTTAATTTATTTGCTAATGATTGAGGGGGCACAGTTTATGGATGCAGTTAAGATAAGCTACTTCATATTTTGTGCATATCTGAGTGACATCTGCTTAAGATGAAGACCTTATACATTTAGATCTGAAGAAAGAGATATTAATGGGAGAAAATCACAAAGTAAAAAAATGCAATTGTATTGATATAAAAAAAGATATAATTGGCCTACTGTTTGTCACATTTGACAGCATGACTCCTTTTTAGTTTTAGGTTGTCCATTTGTGCAAGAAAAGCACTAAATAACTGTTTTATGTTTCTGTTAAACTGATGTTTCTTAAAACTAAAGCACACTCAGAATCATGTAACAATTCAATTTTTTTTTATTTTTTTTTTACACATTAGCTAATGTTTTATGTCTTAAAGAAAACAGCTCACAAGCAATGCTTTTCAGAGGCTTCATGCCCCAGTGGGCTTAAATTCAGTGAGTCAAACTGGTTTGTCCTCAGACTCTTAACTTATTCATGTAAAAAAAGGAAAGTCATTTAAAAACCTATGTGATTATATAATTTCTCTCACTGACAGATGTTGTATTGAAAGAAAAAGTAACAAATTACTGCGATTACTGCTGTAAAGTCTGACAAGTTTCATTTCACACATGATCAGGTGTGGATTCTTAAAGCAGTCCATCATAAATGCTTCTCATGTGGTAATCTGATGTTTGGTGTTTCTACTTCTTCTACTTGTGTTTAAATCCTCAAAATGATTTAATATATTTTTGGTCCTAATGACCAGTGGACATGTGAAGGAAAAGCACGAGGGTGCAGCACGAGGTTGTCATACTGTATCTTATTTAGGAGTGCACAGACACACACAGGTGTTTTTAATTTTCTGGGCTGCATCCCAAACTGAATATTTTTTCCCTTTAATGCATACCACAGCTGCTCTTACAAAATATGTATTGCTGCATGCAGAATGCGTACAACTGGGATATACTCCATCATAACGGCACTTTGTACTTTGACAGTCATGCATTATGTGTAGCTGACACAGACAAAAAAACCCTCAAAAACATGCTGGCTTGCATTCTGCAAAAAGCGCCAGTATGCAGAAGCACATCTTAAAATGTAAACCTAAATACCAGTTTTGGAACGTACTGACGTACTGACTCTTTTGCCACAGTAACATTGTGGCTCAGTTTTTAGTGCTCACAGCAGAGTTCATGCTCAGGCAGCGGTCTTATCTGTGGAGTTTGCATGTGCTACCTGTTATCGTGTATGTTTTCCCCAGTTTCTCCTTCAAACACATGCGGGATGAAGGTTTGATCACCTGTTTCAGTTGGAGCTCATCCCCAGGCAATGGACAGTGTCTGCAGACATCCAGTATCTGCTTGGGATGTGTTAATGCAGTAATAAGTTTAAAAGTAATTTTATCCACCACTTATTTACAGCTACAGGATACATAAAGATGAATTTTATGGAATTATGGGTATTGGAAAAATAAAGATTACGCAGCTTAATGTTATTCCAATATATAGGAGGTTGAAGGAGGTGTTAGTCTTTATTTGCCACTTTGTCCTTAAGGTTTTCTGTTCCCTTGTTCTGTTCAACAAATTCAAGCATGAACTGCCTGTTTCAGATGTCCATCAGCATCAGCATTGACCTGATATGTTTATCTTCGACCGGGCGTTGGTCAGAGATAAAGATATAACACAGATAACACAAATATCTAGTCAGCCAATCACATGGCAGTAAATCACTGCATTTAGGCATGTAAGCATAGTGAAGACAACCTGCTAAAGTTCAGAGTGAGCATCAGAATGAGGACGAAAGATACTAGACTGTTGGAGCCAGATGGGGGGCTGAGCATTTTAAAAATTGCTGATCTATTGGCATGTTCCGCACAACCACTTTGAAGTCAAACAACTGCTCATTACAGCCAATGTATACCGGGGAGCTTCTCTGAACCCACAGCATGTCAAACTTTGAAACAGATGGGATTGGCTGCAGAAGACCACACTGGGTGCCCCTCCTGTCAACTAAAAACAGGAAATGAAGACTACACTTCGCAAAAGTTGACCAAATTTGGACAACAGAAGACTGGAAAAGTGTTGCCATGTATGATGAGTATCAGTTTCACTACAAAATGGGCAGAATTTGATGTAAACAACATGAAAGCTTGAAAGACTTGATTCAAACTGGTGGTGGTGGTTTAATGGTGTACCAGCTGAGCATCATTTAAATGTCACAGCCTTCCTGAGTGTTGTTGCTGACCATATCCATCACTTTATGAACAGTGTACAGATCATCTGATGGCTGCTTCCAGCAGGATAACATGCCAGTTTCAATCCACTTTTGGGATGTGGTGGAAGGGGAGATTAGCATCATGGATGTGCAGCTGACAAACCTGCAGCAACTGATGCTATCATCTCAATATGGACCAAAATCGGTGAGGAATCTTCCCAGCATTTCTATACCATGAAGAATTAGGGCAGTTTTGAAATAAGGCAAAATAAGGTCCAACCAGGTACTATCAATGTGCATCTAATGAAGTGGCCAGAAAGTGTGTATATTCCATTAATCAATAGACAGCACATTTGTTCCTCTGCTCTTTGTGGTTCAGTTTTTTATTTTCTTCCTTGTTTTTTCCCCCCTTTGATATGTGAAAATGTATTATTTCCCCCCAAAATTTATAATAATAATCATACACCTTTCTACAATATCTGTTTACATATAACTAAATGAAGGCTTATTGTCTTTCCACTGTCTTTCTGTTTGTATGCACTAGAGGGCACCAGCATGCTGGGAAAAACCAAGCAGAGCCACGGTGTCAAAGTTTGGGTTAGAATGTAACTTTCACCCTCTGTTGAAGATTAAATATAGTGAAACCTTACAAGAAGTGCACAGTAATTACTCACAGTCTATTGCAGACCTTAGTTGTAATGTTAAATCTTGCTGAGATGTAGTGTTGCACCTAACACTAACTTTCATGTCTGGTTTTTCTGCTGAATAATCATTTTCAGGTCATTTGTTTTCTTTATATTTCTTTTCATTATTCTAATAAAAACATACTGTGTTTAATAAACGTATTTTATGTCAGCTTTTTAACATCACGTCCTGGATCTTAAACACTAATTTACTTAGAGAGTTACCGTAAATACTTTGTATGTGTATCATAGAGTGCTAAATTTTGACCTCATTTTCCAAGATTTTAACTGATTTAAAATTCTACTTAAAATTTTTAAAAATAAATAAATAAAATAAAATGGACCTTTTCTGCTCATTTCCAGCACCAAATCTTTAGTCACTGTGCATGTGTTACGGTTCAAAATAATGAGTATTTATCTTATAAAGTTCATCCTTGTTTTGCATGAAGCAATTTTAGCTCCTCCAAATTAAATTATTATCTGATTGGATGCTGCTCATAAAGAGGAAGTGTGAATAACAGCTGGGTGGAACCGCTGCAGTCATAGTCAGAGATATTCTCCTGGATGACCGTGTTATGGATATTTGCTCTCCCTAACATCATATAGAGCCAAGAAAGAAAATAGGCTCCATATTAAGCAATTCATTGATCCAACAGAAATCTTAGCTGATAGACTGATTAATCAACTAATTGACTGAAAAATTAGTTCAGTGTTAGTAAAATATGTGATTCAGTGCACTATGATAACCAGATACATTTTAATTTACACAGGAGGTCACAGCCTGACATCAGGGTGATTCTGCCAGGTATGACTGTGGTTTTCCTCGACCAGAGGTAAGATGAAAGAGCCTAAACTCATAGAGGAGTTTTTAATCTCTCTCCTTTGTCTCTCATAGACCTGCCTTTCTCTCACATATCCATGTTTAAGAGCAAAAATCCTTCTTCTAGTGACCTTCAAGGCAGTGACGACTAGCAGAGAATTAAACCCGCCAAAATAAATTGTGTTTTGCACTAAAATGATGTCTTGAGTTGTCTGAGTGCACAAGAACAGTTGGTATAGGAAGTCATAGTCTGGGCTTTTAAGAGGAACAGACAAACTGAGGATAAGAGAGTTGGTGATGGAGATTGGGACTGAAAAGAGGAAATTCACATGAAGATAAGAGAAGCAGCGATTATTTCTGAAGTGGCTGTTGAATTGAAGCTTTATTTCATAATTGAGTGCTGTGCTGGGTAAACTTAGTCTTTAATGGTAAAACTGTGTACTCAGTAATAATCTCAATCATGTTTACCGATCAATTTCCATCTGGCTCTACAAACAGACTGCACGGACCAGAATGAAGAATCTCACATGATTAGTCTCAGTAATCAAAAAGGTAAATAATTGTTTTTATACACAGTTTCAAAAATGCACCCAGCTACAGTATGCACCCAAGTAGGACTATACTGCCAGTTTCTCTTAATGCGATGTGCCATATCAGTTATTTTTCTTTTAATTCCTCCTCTGGCTGTATCTCATTGCTTCCCTATATTGGTTGCCAGTGAAAGCTTATCCTACAGGCACTTTTTTTTTTCAAACTGGGGGAAAATAAATTACTTTGCATCTAAGTTGATCCTTCATGCATATTTTCTTGTGCTCCCTGTTGGGATTGCGGTTAAGATTTTCATTTCAGCTCAGTTTAGCAAAAATACAAGTACATCACTTTAGGTCATATGCCCTATAGATTTTACTTTTCATTACAGAGATGGGGCTTCCTATATGTTTTAAAACGCACATGCATGTAATCGTCATAGGAAAGGCAACCTCACAGTTGCAGCTTTGCTATCAATGTGAATTTTGATTTTTGATTAGCCTTCTCAGAAAGATTTCTCCTGAAATGTTGTGTGTGGCACACAAAGATGGTTGTTTCTCAAGTCCTAAAACCAAAGCTGTCCAAGGTTATCCTCATTCAGACCAATATTTATTCATTTATTTATGCCTTTTTCCCTTCCAGAAATGCCATATCCACTGCAGGACAAGCAGGACATTTGGATGATTTGGCTTCATTTTTCAAATCCAGCTTCTTCACAAAAACGCTAATGCAGTTCTCTAAAAACTGAGAGCAAATTTCATGCTCAACGCACACCATCCGTGGAATTTTAAACAGAGGTGTCTCCTATAATGTCAATAAACTGCTTTATGGAAAATTGCATTGGCAGTAAATTTGAACCTGCTGTGCTCCCAAGTTAATGAACACCCAGCAAAGCAGCTTCCTCACAGATAATTAAAGTGCTCGGAAAAAAAAAATTTAAGATTGCCTCATTCACAGAAAATAAGAGCTGATTTTAAACATTCCATTATAATCTCTGTTCTACGATCGTTTTCAGTAAAATTTGTGTTTACAATTTCCCCTCATGTTTTAAAGTGTTTTTATGAATAATTTGAAATTATTTCAATCTTTCTGAACTCTCACTTTCTGTCAGATGATGCAACTTTCTGTGCCCCCAAAACAATGCAATGATCCGTTTGTTTTTGTGTTTTTAGTAAATAATACTAAACAAGAACTTTTTTTATAATGAAATAAATACATACATGATACTTTTTAAACATATATACATACACATGATGTCACACAGCACAGGACCACATTATAAAAGAAACTAAAATTAAATCTAACATAGTTCTTTGTATTTTTGCATTGACATGGATGAAAAGACATCATCGTTGCTGTAAAGGAATCGCTTTTTTAACTAATGGATGTAAATGCATATTTTTAGCAGAAAATAAACTGCAAGACAAAATCTCTGTAAAGCAAAATAATTCTCAAGGACCTTCAGTCTTAACCATGGCCTACTTTGGAAATCTTTCTCTTTGTACTGATGTAAAATATTGCTGAAACTGATTTTCCTTGATTCCTAATCAGTCGATTGTTTAAATAGAATGATTTGAAATGACAGGTTATTAAGTTTTCTTAATAGCGTGGGTTCCCTTTAATATTGGTTTGCTAAGATCCAAATAAGAAGAGAAGCGAGGCCCCACAACTGAAATGGGAGTTTCTGTAAACCAAAGGGAGTCACATGCAGTGCTTTTTATGAAATAAAAATCTAAACTTATGTACAAATTAATGTGGAACTATTTTGTTCTACAGTCTCTGTTTAGAAAATGACTGCAGGTTACATGCTGCACTGGAGCCCTGCAAGTACAGGCCTCTTGACTGAAGTGATCTTCTGCTTACAGCACTCTCTCTAACATTAAACCTCTCAAAGACCCTGCAGGCTGGACGAAGTGGGGAAATTTGGTTGTGTTGTTCATCTCAGAAAACTGCAGCTGCCAGTTTGATTTTATGTCTCAGTTACAGTACATCCCACTATTGACAAGGACAAAACATTAGATCAGACATTCACTCCTACAGGCGGTGAATACTTGATCATTTTAGGTTGAATACCCCTTTACGTACAGTATCACGGTCCTCAATGTAAAGAAACCTAAACAATCTTTTTCACAGTCCTTGACTGCAATACGTTCTTATTTAATGAATCATTTCAATGTAAGCAGCTATCTCCTGGAAGTTTTCAGTCTTTTGAATATGTGGCTTTACAGCTGAAGGCCCCATCCAAAGTTGTGTTTCTTAATGTTTACAGGCCTCCCAAATACTGCACAGACTTTTTTAATGACCTCAGTGAACTGCTGTCTGTGATCTGTGTTGATTTTGACTGTGTAATTATTGTTGGGGATTTTAACATTCATGTGGACAACCCTCAGGACAAAGGGACTAAAGACCTGAGTAACACTCTGGGCAAATTTGGGCTGACTCAGCATGTAACAGAGGCCACACATAATAGAGGACACACTCTTGACCTACTGATCTCCAAAGGCCTGAGCATTTCAAAGGTTACTGTGTCTGATGTGGGCGTGTCTGATCATTACTGTGTTTTCTTTGAAAGTAAAATCTCAGCCCACACAAATATATCAACAACAGTGATCACAAAACGGTGTATAACTGAACACAGTAGTGCAATTTTTAACCAGGTCTTCCCATTAACACCTGACCTGCCCAGAGGGTCAGTCAATGAGCTCGTCAATAGCTTCAATGCTAACATGTTAAATGTAATGGACACTATTGCTCCCATTAAGGTGAAGGTTATCTCTGGAAGGAAAAAGTCTCCATGGAGAAACTCCACACTGGTGAAAAAAGAAAAAAGAGAGTGTAGGAAAGCTGAGCGCAGATGGAGAAAAACAAACCTCCAGGTTCATTATGACATTTATAAAGAGAAACTTCACAATTATAATTTACAACTGAGGAATGCAAGGAGGTCCTACTTCTCTGACATCATCACTAAAAACAGCCATAATGCTCGGGTCTTATTTTCTACAGTTGACAGGCTAACAAACCCTCCTGTGTCAGTGGCAGCTGAACTTCATTCGACCATGGCCTGCAATGACTTTGCCAAATTCTTCACTGAAAAAATCCAAAAAATTAGACAAGCAATTGGTACATCAACAGCAGATCCAGGATATGTACTGTGTCCACCAAAAAACTGTTTAAACACCATGAAACAGTTTCAACCTATTAACAGCAAAGACCTGGAGGACATCTTAGGTCAACTGAACTCCTCCTCCTGCTGTTTAGATGTCCTGCCAACAAGTTTTTTCAAAAAGGTCTCAAAGACTTTAGAGTCAGACCTGTTACAGATCGTCAACTTTTCTTTATTATCAGGTGTGTTTCCAGAATCACTAAAAACTGCTGTAATCAAACCTATACTGAAAAAGGACAATCTTGACAAGACACAAATGAACAACTACAGGCCGATCTCAAATCTCCCGTTTTTAAGTAAGATCATTGAAAAAGCAGTTTCTCAACAGCTCAGTTACTTCTTAAAACAGAATAATTGCTATGATGCCTTCCAGTCAGGTTTTAGACAGAACCACAGCACTGAAACCGCTCTGACCAAAGTGTTTAATGACATATGTCTGAATACAGACAGTGGAAAAATGTCAGTCCTAGTTTTACTGGATCTCAGTGCAGCATTTGATACAGTTGACCACAACATATTACTCAAACGACTGGAGAACTGGACAGGTCTTTCAGGAACTGTACTAAACTGGTTCAAAACATACTTAGAAAACAGGAAATACTTTGTATCAATAGGTAACTTCACATCTGAGCAGACAAGTGTTTGTTTGTTCCATCTTGGGACCCCTTCTGTTTAACATCTACATGCTCCCACTGGCACAGATTATAAACAACAACAAAATAAACTATCACAGCTATGCAGATGACACACAAATATATATCACAATGTCACCAGGAGACCGAGGCCCTGTACAGGCTCTTGGTAAATGCATTGAGGAAATTAATGACTGGTTGTGCCACAATTTTCTCCAGCTAAACAAAAACAAAACTGAAGTAATAGTCTTTGGCGCCAAAGAAAAACGATTACAGGTCACCAGAGAACTTCAATCTATACATCTAAAAACCACAAACCAGGCGAGAAATTTGGGTGTAGTGATGGATGCAGACCTAAACTTAGAAAAACACATTAAGACAATAACAAAATCAGCTTACTATCACCTCAAGAATATATCAAGGATAAAAGATCTGATGTCTCAACAGGACCTGGAAAAACTAGTCCATGCATTCATCTTTAGTAGGCTTGATTACTGTAACAGCATCTTTACAGGTCTACCTAAAAAATCAGTCAGACAACTACAGCTCATTCAGAACTCTGCTGCTCGAGTCCTCACTAAGACCAAAAAAGTGGACCACATCAGTCCAGCTCTGAGGTCTTTACACTGGCTGCCTGTCCGTCAGAGGATAGACTTTAAAGTTCTGATGCTGGCCTATAAAGCTCTGAATGGTTTAGGACCAAAATACATCAATGACCTCCTGACCCAGTATGAACCATCCAGATCCCTCAGGTCATCTGGATCCGGTCTTTTATCAGTTCCCAGAGTCAGAACCAGACACGGAGAAGCTGCATTCAGCTTTTATGCTCCTTATATCTGGAACAAACTCCCAGAAAGCCTCAGATCAGCTGAAACACTCAGTTTATTTAAATCCAGGTTGAAGACTCACCTGTTCTCAGCTGCATTTGAATAAAGCACCAAATCCACACTTTAAGCTTAAATTTCAAAACTTACATTTAACTACTGATTTTATCTACTGTTCTGATTTTATCTGTTTTGATTTTATATACTGTTTTGTTTGTTTGTTAATTAGTTAGTTAGTTTATTTGCTTGTTTTAATCAATTTTAAATCATGCTTTTTATTTGTTCTTGTTTCTAATGTCTCTGTAAAGCACTTTGAATCACCTTGTTGTTGAATTGTGCTATACAAATAAACTTGCCTTGCCTTGCCTTGCCTTGCCTTGCCTTATAATATACTCAGTTGGCGCTGGTGGAATATTAAACATAGTTTATCCTCATGATGCACACTGAGGTACACATTTTCCTAATTAACCTTTAAGCTGGAGGGGGTTCTGCTGTCTCATTTTCTGCTCTCTTGGAATCCTGTTAAATTACTGCACATTTAAATGAAACAGGAAACAAGCTGACACAGAAGTAGACGTCAAGACATTGCAAGTATACTTTTTTGTGGCAAATCTTCCGAGAAGTTTTTGTATCATGTTTTCATTTCACAATGAAAGAGTCACTCAGAAAGGATGACATGAAAGGTCCTTGCAAAGGTGGTGAAGTCTCATTGAGACTTTATTGTTCAGTAACCTCTTTGTCTTTTTGATCACGTGTCGTCCTTTGTTTGCTTTATGAAAGAATCAGGCTGTTCCACTAGAGGAACTCGGCCTGTGGTTTGGCTGAGAGTTGGCCGACTGTCACCTCTGTGTAGGTGGATCCAGTCAGGATGCAGGCAGTCCTTTGGGGTGTCACATGACACAGAGCTGCATTGTCAGTGCAGTGCAGACACGCCCCGTAGCTCTCCTGCTGTCCATTTGAAAAGCGCGTGGAGACGCTCATGTCCTTGTTGCGCTGTGATGTGGATCCGAATCGTTCTTTCGGCTCGGACTGCGGACTGCCCCTGTAGATCCTCTGTCGTAACATCGAAGTGTCTCTGTATAAACACTCGCGAAAGTTGGGCTTACACAGGAGGTAGACCATAGGGTTGTAGATGGTAGAAGACTTGGCAAACACTGCGGCAAGGGCAAAAGCAGCAGGAGGAACTTGCGTGGCATCCCCAAAAGCAGCCCACATGGCCACGACAGCATATGGAGACCAAGCAGCCAGGAAGCCTATGCACACTGCTACAGACAGCTGTGGAGAAGGAGCATTCACACATATGCATGCAGATATTCAAACAACATTGAACAAAAAACATGACATGCAGAATTTAGTTTCATGTTAGTGGCAAATTTGTATGAAAACATATATCTTAAGTATTATAACTTTAGTTTTGAATCTATCCACTCAGAAGTCTACATATGCATCAGAAGACTGTACAGAGATAAAGAAAGTAATCAATTTAATTTATAACCTTCTAATTATTTATGTTTTCATATCCTACTCAGATCCTGTTAGCTATAAAAGCTATAGTCAGTGGTGCTGAAGCGACACAGCCATAACCTCTGACCTTGACAATGAGAGCGTGTGCATTGGTGCTCTTGGCCTGTGGTGACACATGCTGCTGGACGGCCTGACGTGAGCCCCGCACGGTCAGCAGAATGAAAGTGTAGGAGAGGAAGATGATAGTGCAGGGGACTACATAGCAAAAGAAGAAAAGGCAGATAATATAAGACAAAGCTGAAAGCTCATAGTTGGGTGCATGCCAGTCAATGCAGCACGCTGTCCCATAAGGCTCAAGACTGTAATGTCCCCAGTGTGCCAGTGGCCCCAGAGCAAACACAGACGCGTAACACCAAACTCCAGCCACCAGGAGGTGGGCATGTGACGAGGAGAAGTTGTTACCTGATAAGAGAGGAAATAGAAAAAAGTGCCTTGAAGTTATTATGCTCGTTTTACTCCTGCTGCTGGTAAACTTTTTGTAGCTTTGACAACATCATGCTTATCAATTTATTCCACCCTCACCGTGGTTGGGGACACAGACTTTAAGGCAGCACACTAAGGAAAGCACTGTGAGGTTTGTCAAGCTGCAGAGACCAAACAGCACTCCACACATAGCATACACCTGGCAGATGATTTCTCCAAACAGCCACCTGTACACACAGACAATGAGTAAAAAAAATGTAATAGAGGCTAGGGCCCAGAAAACTGCTCCCTGTTTGAGTGTAACTGTAGAGTTTCAGTCACAGCTTTGGAGGGTCTTTTTATTGAGTGTGAGGATAGAAGTATAATAACAAGCTTTGGGAAGCCCTCTCCATCCCGAACATAGATTTCCAATATAATTTGTTTATATTTATTCTGCAATCTGATACAGTATTAAGAGTACCTGCTGGAACATGATCCATTTCAGTTGCATTCAGGCATTTAGGATGAAATAAACCACTTTCCAAAATGTTCTCACTTTTCCTCATTCTCATTCTTTCTTGGTTATTATTAATCTCTTCTAACAACAATAAGCCCCTGTTCAAAACCAGAGGTTCAGTTAAGCTAATTTAGAACAATACATTTTAAATCAGGTACATTATTATTACTGGAGGCCATCATGTATCTTGTGTCTGCAAAAGTGTTCGCATTATTTTGTTTTTAAAAAGTATATTTTTGGTTGATAGATGACTATTTTCTGACTGTTTGCTAAGCTAATTGCACCAAAGGACCTCTGGATATTGTGTCAATAAAAAACAAGGACAAGAGACCTCACGTAAATGTGCTCCACCTTAATGTTTCTTTATGAGCACTGAAGCTCTCCTGCAGTGCTGGAATTGCTCTTTGCAAGTCAGATTATGATCACTTTTTCACGTATGAAATGCATACTAGATCTCCTCCACCTTGTAACAGCAGAGACCCTTGATTTGAATATGAGTTTCTGGCAAGAGCAACTCACAGGCAGCTAAATCTGGCAACTAAGAATGGTGGTGAGTAACAGAGACCACAGATTTATTTTTGTTTACCGAAATGGTGACATTTTCATGACATGTACCGCAGTTTTGCCAGATGCCCTCTCTTGGGATGTAGCTGTTGAACTCAGGGCAAACTGACAGTGCAAAACTCTGTGAGTGTGAAGACAAAAACAAAAAACAAAGCCGAAAGCAAACACCTGGTAATGCTCGTGACGTAACACGTCTTCGTCAGGCTTGGAAACTGCAGTGTCCTCCACTGAAGATGTTTTCATTCAGAGTTTTGCACTGTTGATTTTCCCAGCAAGAGTTGGAGTTTGAGGTCAATGATGAAAATGTAAGTAGGTATTTAGACAGAGTGACAGAAAAAAAGGAACTGCACAAACTTTAACAGGAAATCTGTTAAAAGTCATTTTTTTTATAGATTTTTAGGTTAGACATGTTGTAACATATACTCACTGGGCATTTCATTTGGTATAACTGTTTAAACTGCTCATTAAAGCAAATATCTAATTAGCCAAATACGTGGCAATATGTTGATACATTTAGGCATGTAGGCACGATGAAGACACCCTGCTGAAATTTAAAGTAAGCATCAAAATGCCGAAGAATGCGGATTTACTTTTGCTGGATTGCTGAATAGACTTGTCTGAGTATTTCATAAATTGCTGATCTACTGGGATTTTCCCACACAACCATCTCTAGGGTTTACCAAGCGCGAGCTGAAAAGAAAATATCCAGCGAGCAGCAGTTCTTTGAGTGAAGCCAGATGTCTGAGGAGAATGATGATGTCAAATAACCACTTGTTACAACCAAGGTAAGAGCATCTCTAAAAACACAGCACATTGAACCTTCAAGTAGAAGGGCTAAAGCAGCAGAAGAGGTGACAATTCTGTCTGCTGACAACAGGAAACTGAGGCTGCAGTTCACACTGGTTTACCAAATTTAGATAATAGGAAAATTGGAAAAATGTTAATGAGTCTCAGTTTCTGCTGTGACATATGAAAGCATGGATCCATCTTGGTTCTATTTCATGTCACAAAACGAATCAAACTGATTTCTTGAACGTGACAACGAGTTCACTGTAAAAGGCCTCCACAGTCTGGTCCTGATGCAGAAGGAAATTGGTGAATTCACATCAGTTTGTTAGGAATGGCACTAAATGTGGAGGCCCTTCCACATGGGGCTAGATTGAAAATATAGTTAAGGCCCACAACTACACAAAATGTTTATCAATCTCCATTTTTTTGCTATAACATGTAGCTATTTATAGTGAATAGAGAAAAAAATTTAATGATTACTGATAAATGAATTTGAAGTTGAAATGAAATAAAAATATAGAAGGAGCTTTTACGATACCTGTGTGAAAACGCCGATGGTATGGCCAGTGGAAGTAAAGTGAGTGTCATCCCAAGGTCACTGATGGAGAGATTGATGATGAAGAACTCTGCTGGTTTCAAGGTTGACCGCTTGTGATAAGCAACAAGTAGCAGTGTGGAGTTGCCTATGATGGACAGTACACCTGTGAAAGAAAAGGAGATTGAGTTGTGCTAAAGATGGATAAAGCATAAAAAAAATGTTGTGTGGACTCACAGAATAAGCTGTAGACTGAACCCATGAAGATGTCATGCTCCTTGGAGATGGTGGAGGTAAACACAGCAGACGTGTCTGAAGCATTTCCCATCTGAAATGTCACCACTCGAATTAATTCATGGTCAATAAAGCTGAAAATAATCCAGGAATTTACAAAAGTCAATACTCAACTTAGGATCCTAAAAAAATGAAAACATGCAAAAAGGAAGTATATGTAGTCACTATGTAAAATCAAATCAATGCAAACTGTTTTGTTTCTGAAGCATTTCAAACACTGCACACTGTCTGTAGTGCACTACAAGCTGTCCTACTGCTGTTATTGCAAGAAATATCTGCAGCCTACAGGATCAGATGTAGAAATAAATAAAAAAAGCTGTTTTGAAGAAAAATAATCCTCTGCAAAAGCTGAGGACTGTTCATATTAAATACAAATATCTAAAAAGCATTGACAGATGGAAAAAATTAAAGCACGGTGCCATTTTTAGGATTTACAACAGGGGTACAAGCGGTTGAGGGAACAAAACAATTATGATTAAGACCAAATGTGCTCAGATTTTCTGGGAATAAAAAGCTTGTGAAATTGCAGTCTAAGCATGATTCACCAAGCACACATGCAATTGCAATCCAGACACCGAAGTGATCGAAGAGATACATAATGGGCCGAGGTGAGAGTGTGATTCTTTTTTTCCCTGCCATGAAACAGAGTTGACAGGCTCTCCAGGATTTCTAACACATTGTTGGAAGATTCTTAATGGAGTCTTCTCGCCATCACTTGAAAACTGTCAGAGGCATTCATGCTTCTCATATTCTTTAGCCAGTCGGCTTCTTCTTACCCAGCTATTTGCAACCAAGATAATGATTGCTATTCAGTGCTTGATAGAAAATGCTTTGCTTGATAGAAAATGAAAAATACAATGGAAATTGGGAAGGAAAGGATGGTGCAGGGACGAAATGCGGAGCAAGAGTTGGATAGCTACCAGAGATGATGTAGAGGCAATATTGATGTTCAAGGACTTAGGCAATCACAGGGATGAAGCTTCATTACTATGCAAGTCAGCACGCCAGTCAATGACGAAATGTCCAGTCAGTCTGAGTGGAGGAGACTCAGCGGAGTACAAAGCTGTGACCCATTTTAGTACCACTCAACTCCATGAACTTCATTCTTGTGTCAGCACAATAATGGATTCTCAATCAAGTAAATTTCCCTTCAGGTGTTTTAGGAATCAGTGATGGAACTGGCGTAGCACACGTTTACTATCATTCCAAAGCCTTTTCTTCCCCAAATTAATTACCTTGAAGAAACAATTCTTCGTATTTCTTTCCGCATCTAATCTCCAGCATTGATTAAAAGCAACACTGTTACCACATTAATGATCAGCCCTGTTATTGCTGGGATAGATACAGTTTGTGAGAGCATGTGTTCTGATAAAATGTGTGTTCACTCAGATCTGTGCAAAACATGTTTTCATCTCATGAGATCTCTTGGGAGGGGAAACTGTCAGGTTTTGGAAGATTTAAAGCTGATATTAATCATAAACATCCTTTGCACAGATCTGAATGTGCACATGCTTCTCTCTCAAGTGTGCTGGTTTTTAAGCTCAAGCACTCTCACCAAGCACTGACTGAGCTTTTTCTTTTTTTTTAAAATTGGCTCTGTAACTGAGAAAGCGTGCATCTTCCTTTTAATTGGATCATAATATGCTTATTTTTGTATTAGCTCCATAATAAAACAAAAGCAGCTTTGCACAGTTCAAATTTCAAAATATGATCCTTATTTATGTTATATTGGGTTTATGTGTAGCTCCTCTGTTTGACGCTAAAAGACATTTAAGCTCCTGTCCCTTTATGCCAACTTTTGTCTGATGGGTTGCCCTTCATAAATACGTTTTCAGGTGGGTACAACTTCTTTAAACTGTGTCTGAGATATATTAGAGACATCCATTCTTAATTATATATAAAAGCAGCGGAGCATAGAAAAAATGTGTCATCGTTTTCGAAAAGGCTCCGGGTTCGCTGTCCAAACGGCGTTTTCAAATGTATCCGCTTTAGAAAGCGTTTTCAAAACACTGCGTTTTCCTTGACTGAAAACGCCGTCTCAGTGTGGACGGAAGGCCAAAATTGTCACGGACCCGGTTCCGGGGACTCGGGGTTCGTGAACAGTGTGGACCTTTATTGTTATTAGTGTATTGGATGTATGTTTGCTGCACTGTGCTCTTGTGTTCCATGCTGGTGTGTGTGTGTGAGGCTGGAGGATGAAGGACAGCCACCTGCAGGCCTGATGGGTGTGGCCCTGCCAGCTGCTGGTCACGCCTAGCTTACCACACACCTGCTTCTGATCAGGATCGTCGGGGGAGCTACTTAACAGAGCGATGGAGCTTCCTCCGGCGCAGGATCGTTGAGTTAGACTCCATGTCAGTGTTTCTAGTGTTGTTAAAGTGTATGCCTGCCGGAGTTGGTGCCATAACGGCTGTGTCTGTGTTTTTCCCCAGGAGGACAGCGGAACACAGGACTGCAAGACACACGGGGTGTGTGAAGGCACAGGGGCAGAGAGCACGGGATACCAGCACTTGGGAGAAGACACGTCACGGGAGTCGAGGGAGCACTTTTGGAGATTTAATGTGTGGTGTACAATTACCTCACTGTAAATAAACCCACTGTTCATTCCATTAAGTCTGCGTTTTGGGTCCTTTCTCCTACATCCCCCACGGTCTGCCCTCCAGACCGTGACAAAAATGGAGACAAAAGGATGCAATTTCAAATGAAAATGTATTAGTGTGGACATGGCCCATTTGGCCCATTTTGACATCATAGCGTCACATAGTTGTTGCAGATTTGCTGACGAGTTTTCTGCTGCTTCAAGGTTTAACAGGTTTTGCATTCAGAGGTGCCTTCATATCAGCTCAAGGCAGTCTGGTTATTATCCACTGACATCTAGCATCAACGAGGTGCTTTCACCCAGAGGGCTGCCATGTACTGGAGGTTTTCTCTGTAAACACTAGACATGGCTGTGTGGGAAAAATCCCAGCAGATCAGCAGTTTATGAAATACTCGGATCAGCATAGCGAGTGTGGAAATGAAAAGGGAGCTGTTATGGAAAGATAAACTCTGTCATTGGTCTGCTGTGATAGATTGAGTATTTTGAAGTTGAGTGGGCTATGACACAACTGTCATGTCTCTGAGCTTGCCTGAATAACTAATAATTGGACGCCTTTGATACAGGGACATGAGGACTTTGACCTCCAGATGATGACGTGAGAAATGTACCTTATATCACCTGCTTACCTGACTTATTATTTCATTTTTCAAGCACATGTGCACTCTATCCTTTCCTTCTCTGACCCTGTAGAATCATGTGGTTTGCAGAGGATATTTAAAATAATCTTTCTGCAGTTTTACTGCTGTTGTCAGCATGACAAGTTATCTATTAAGTTTGCAACAAGTTTGCCTGAGGCAGGCTATCAAACTGTGAGATTTGCGGTGCCACTGAAAGTAGAACTGTCACTCATAACCATTTTAAATGTCTGTAGTCAGCGGAGATGAGCAGCCATTTAAAGGCTGACAGGCATGTCAGCGAGTGAAAGAGCAAAGAGACCACATGCTCAAGGGCAATGGTTGTGTATCTGCATGGTTTCCAGCCAGTCTCAATTTTTGATTTGTGTTTAAATGTTAATCTGTTACCCAGCATTTTCTTTCCTTCAGAAAATGTTACCAACAGGATTCGTATTTTTATCTAAAGTAAATTACCCTCTTTTCCATTATAATGGCTCTCAGTGTATGTGCATTGACATTATGAATCAGAAAATGTTTGTGATCGAATGTGAACTGAATGCAAAGTGTCACATTTAATTTTGCATGCTTGGCTTGATTTACCAGCCCTGTCCCTTGAGCATTTACACTGTTTATATATGTACATTTCAAAGCAGTATTGAGCAGTTTTTACTTATTTATGCCTTTTTGTGTTACAAATATGCTTGAAAAAAATAACCTGAAAAGTGAAACCAGTGTGGAAGTGCCTTAAGCCTGTATTCCCTCTAATAGCCAGCAGGCACGTCTCCTCTGATTGGGAAAAAATATCTGGTTGTATAGACGTCTATGGGGAAATGACCTCTGTAAATGAATTCCTGGGGGGTTTATAGTGTCACTCACTAATTTCAGGTTTAACATTATGTTTAGTTTATAAATTATCATCCTTATTAGAGTGAAACAGAAGTGTACAGTGCCATAAAAAAGTATTTGACCCTTTCCTTTTCCTTTCTGTTTTTTTAGTATTTCTAAAAGTAGGATGCTTCAGAACATCAAACTAATTTTAACACTAGACAAATGTAACCAGAGTAAATAAAAAATGTAGCTTTTTTTTTTTTTTTTTTTACCTGGCAGAGCTGCTGAATCAATACTTCATGTAAATAGGACCTGCCTGACAAAGTGAAGTAGGCTAAAAGGGCCTTGAGGCAACTGTTTGGCACTGTATAGCTAAATTTGAATTGAATTGAATAGAATTAAAAGATCTCTAAAAGCAACCCATCATACCACGGTCTACAGTGAAAGATCCTTTTAATTCCTTTGGACTCCAGTGAACTATGATGAGAACCATTATCCACAAATGGAGATAAGTTGAACACTAGTGAACCTTCCAGGAGTGGATGTTCTACCAAAATCACTCCAAGCACACGTCATCAACTCATCCAGGAGGTCACAAAAGAACCCCCTAAAAACATCTAAAGAACTTCAGGCCTCCCTTGTCTCCTTTTATGGGGAGTGTTCATGATACAACAGTACTAAACAAACTGGGCAAAAATGGCATGGGGGAAAAAACAATGCTGACCAAAAAGAACCCAAAGGCTCGTCTACCCAAGACTTTGGGCAAATATTCTGTTGGCTGAACAAACAAAAGTTACATTTTCAGATAGCTGGTGTAAAACTAATACACTAAAACCATGAATTCTACTCTCCACCAGAAAATCCTGAAGGATAATATCCAGCTATCAGTTTGTACCATAAAGCTAAAGAGGACTTGGGTTATGGACAATGATCTGAAACACAACAACAATTCAACCAAAAAACTTAAATCATATTGAAATTCTTTTCATGCCTTCAATTTGACTGAATTACTAAAACAATTCTGGAAAGAAGAGTGGGCCAACATTCCTCCCCAGCGATGTGAAACACTTATCACAAATGTGTGATCCACAGCTTATTTTCACTGAAGTCAAATAGACAGCATAGCACTAGACAGTTTCACTACCATTAGGCGAGTGTTTACAGGCAAGTCAGCATCTTCCATATAAACTATGGCAACTGTACCAACTGACTAGTGACCAAAGCAATTGCAAGGAGGTTTTTTTTTGTGCAGCACCAAATGTCTGTTTGTGACCACTTTCAGCCTCCAGCAACCATTTACCAACCAGACGAGGAATTGATATATTTTCCCTGTTGACTGGTGGGTGCCCGGGCGCCTCCTACTGGTGTCTAGGCCTCTGTGACGGTGGCTCTAGCAGCTAGTTTCACAGATGGCCCATAGCCTCCAGCAACCACTTGCCAATTGGTTGACGAATACACATTTTTTCCCTAGCAACTGGTGGTTGTCAAGGACCGCTGACCAGTCTTTAGGCCTGTTTGACTGGTGCCTAACCAGTCAACAAAAAAAAGAAAAAAGGAAAAAAAAAAGAAAGCAAGATATGGTGCATACAACTCAAACTCTTGTGTTCTAGTTCAGGGCAACATAATTATACCACCGACAGCCTCACCCAGCAGCACTCTACCACACTAGATGCTGGAAATCGGTGGTAAAGCCCTTTGAGTTGAGCAGTATTTAAAATCAAAGCAGCAAATATGATGTCCAGTGTGTTGTGTGGTACGTGCCACGACAACCTAGTGAGACCTTTGTGAGATTAAAGTCAACTGTCACCGTCGCTGTGTGGAACTGCCACCTCATCTGAGAGTGACTGACAGTGACAAGCGAGTGCCATCACAGTACAATATTTACAGCAAGTTTTAGCGGCATGACAGCATGGTTGGAGGCAACTCCTTCAAACATTGCTGGGCATACGACATATCTTATGTAACCTGGAGAATTAACATATGATGCAATCTGCGTTCACATGATGTGTTTAAGAAGTCAAGCACTGCATCATATTAATGTAACTGTGAATCAGTTGTCAGCAGAATTATACGGGTAAATAAATTAAGCAAAGGGAGATGGCGCATGATTTGATTGTAGCATAGACCTTCTGCAGTTGTGGTAACATAGAGGACAGATTGCCATTTAGCTGATTGCAACTGAGGCAATTAATCATAAATGGTCTGATGCAAGCAGGCAATTACAAACTTTTGGTCATGTGACGTGTCGCTCATCCTAATTGGATTAACTTGGCATAAATATTTTTTAATATACAATGCTATAAAATAGCTTTATAATTTTAAGTTGTTTTATAATATTCAGATGGACCTCTGTGGCTATGTGCACATCACCATCTTCATCAGTCTATATCACACAAACTATTGTGTGATTAATCTCTGATTAGTATAGAAAAAGAAACTTTTGATTAGGTCAGTGTCATGCCCTCAAACAGCTGTTTTCATTTCCTATTTGCCTTTGATTCTCATCTGCAGTTGGAGCTCAGTCACTTTGTTAAATTATGTTGTATCCAACAGAAGGACTTCACAACAAAATCCGTCTTTGTCCACACTTATTGATTTTCTGCGAAGAGAGCTTTGAGTGAGCCACAATCACATATGTCTGCACAAGCAACAACGAAAACAACAGGAAACAGTTCATGCATGCAGGCAAACCCATCCAGATAAACAACGTGCAGCAAGCGGCTCAGGATCAAGGCAGGCTGTCTTGCAAATGGTCAGTGTTGTGACGGCTTCAACTTGGACCACCAGATAAAGAAAAGCACTCGTTTGTTACAGAGTGGGATAATCAGGATCTCGTCACTAATCCTGCCGGAGGTCCCACGAGTCCGCTGTGAGGTCTGAGCCTTCATCTTCATCATAAATGCGACATCATTGTTGATCCCCCCCTCTTTTTTTCTGTTATTGTCTAATCTCTTTTTATTGCTCTGAAAATTGACACCCCGCGGCTACGCTGCTTACCTTCCAGGGACGAATGGCTTGTCCTCAATTAAACTCATGGAGGCCAGGTGGAGAGCAGGACACAGAGGAGAGGAGCTTGGCCAGCCACCGAGAAGGAGACAGAGAGTGGAGGAAAAAGAGAGAGGTGGGGGGGAAGGATAGAGAGAGGGGAGCACTGGTTCTATTTCAGCCTCACACTGAAGAGTCCGGTTAAGGTATCCTCCTCCCCTTCAGTGACATACACTTGCATGCAGCTGGCCAGGTGGACACATGCTCGCTGCATCTTACAGCATGTGCGCTGATCATTATTGTTGGCATTCAACTGATGGAGAACGAAAAGCCCACAGTGACGGCAGGCCAGAGAGAGAATAACGGGAGAGAGAGAGAGAGACGGATCAGCATAATACTGGTAAGATCCGAGTGTCACTGATGACTCAAAGTACCGCTCCCCTCCCCATTTCCTCTGCCCACTCTTACTACCACTACTTTTTCCCCACATACCCTACACTTTGGATTATCCTCTCACTTTGCATGAATGAATCGTGCATGCGATTCAAGTGTGTAAGGTGGGTTTTCCCAAATCAGTCTCCACAGCTGACTCACATGCTGCTGTGAGCTGCTGGTATCAAATCGCTTAATTAATGAATCTTGAGGTTGGTAGCCAGCAGGAGAGAAAAGCAGCAATTGATTATAAATTTATAGGAATGAAGGCAATGGTGTTTTGATGTATTTTCATTCGATTTTGAATTCAATCACGGTTTCATCATTTTGGCTTATAATGGTCTCATGTCATGGTCCCAGTTCAAAGCAAAGAATGGAAGTAGCAACAATGGCTTATGGTGCTGATCAATGTATGTCTGCTGCTGTGCTACTGGCATCTGGAATTTGATGTGTAATTTGTGACTAAAAATGAATTTTGTAGGTGGCTCTCTGTAATTTAAGTCTAAAATGAATGTGACAGCCACTTTAGAAAATAAAGTGTCATCCTCGGTCACACAGTAAATCCAGTCCTGGTAGGGAGCAGCTGAACTCCACCTGAAGCGCTGTGTCATCCCACTTTATCATACCCACCAATGCAGTTTGCTTGTAGCAGCACCACTCCCAGACTGACAGTCATGGAAAGCTGCTTAAGGGAGCGTGGGCTCACTCGCTGAGCTGTGCCGAGGCTGCAGGGCTGTCAAAGCTGTAAAGAGCTGGGCTGTCATATTAATACCTCAGCACAGGGTTCTGGTCCTTCTCAGGCTGCTCGCTCAGACACGTTTAGATGAACTTAGTATCACAGCCAGTGGCTGCAGTAGTATGATGTCCCTTTAGTGTAATATTGGACATGGCAGGAAGTGATCAGAGCAAGTGGAAATTATTAGAGATCATGTTGAAAGTGAGCACAGTCACTTTCCTTCTGGACCTGAAGACAGCGCGAATGTCAAGTCACTTAGTTTTAAACAATGCTAGATCATGTTTTCATGTGTTAGGTGGTCCAAAGCTGAGATCAGAAGAGAAATATCAGCATGATAAAATAATATAATACTCAAATAAAAAGATAAAACCCCAAACCTATATATGCAGTCAACAGACACTTTGCCTTATACAATTTTTGAATTTAATTTATTTAATTTAACAAAATATGGAGAGAAAAAACACCTTGACTATAATTATTTCATTGTATTAATGATACTTGTGGTGGCTCAGTGGTTATGTGTGGCATTTTCATGATATGTTTGTGCTTGTGTTTCCTTCCAGCATCAAAGCATGCTGAGTAAATACTCACATCACTGTGCCCTTGAACAAGGCACTGCCTTACAGCTGGAGTTGCTCCCCAGGCCCTACTCCTTCTAATGTCTAGCATCGGTTAATGCAGGGAATGAGTTTTCCTACAGCGATCAACAAAGGAATTCTTATTTCCATTTGTTTTTTAAAAGTAAAAGTTACCCACCAAAGTCAGAAAAGACGTAACCAACATTACCGGTAAATCTGACACATGAAATAAATATCAATTTACTACTCTGACAATATTGCTTAAAAGTGGCTACAAATCATTTGTTTTTCATACGTTTCTCTTCCTGGAAGATGCTTAAATCTTTCAGCTCTTGTTAGCAGTGGCAGTTGACTGAGAGCAGAGGCCAACCCGCAGCCCTTTTAAGAGCATGGATTAGAAAGCTTCAGGGTACAGAATTATCTGATAAGGCCCTACAATGTGATTAATTGGTGCTGCAGGAAATTGGTCTGCTTTTTACCAATAAATAATTTGAACGAAGGGAAGCAAACAGCTTTTACATATAAAAAAAAGTCCCTTTTTCTTCCTTTTCACATAGCTGTCAGTCTGATTATTGGATGCTTCATTCTAGACTGAGATGTTCTCGAAAAAGAGAAAATAATAAGAGTATCAAATGATTTAATTTTATTGCCAGAAAAAAAGAAATGAAAGAATAAATTACATAACAGATGATTCCCCAATATCTACTAGAGGACTGCTTTTCGTTCCAAAGCAACGACCTTGGAAAGAGATAAAAACAAAAAAGCAAATAAGTATGTTTAATACCCATTCATAGCCATGTTGGATCCTACTCTATTACTAACAATGCCATAAGCATAAGCTGGTGCTTTAGTTGATTTTCAATCATGTGTCTGTTTTCGTGTTGAGGATTAAATTGCAGCTTTAGGGTCATTTCTACCTGCCTGAGGGACAGCGAGACAGAGAATGCTGAGACCACATTGTCCTGGTCACAGCAGCCTGAGTCAGAAGAGAACATTTGATGCACTCTGAGGCATTTATTTTGAGCTGCAAAACAGCACTGACATGTTAAATAACTTCAACCTGACAGGAAGAAGTAAAGGATAAGATGAAACGGTCTGTAATCGATACCAGAATACAAGTAAACATGCAATGTTTATTTGTTTATCACTTTTCAGGCGTCACTTTGAGACTGCAGCATGATGATGATGATTTACTGTGAAGAGATGTTGATGCAAGTGGTGGAGGCCATGACTAGGCTGAAGAAACAAAACAAAACTATCAGATAGACGACAAAACCAGTAGTGGCCGAATCAACAACGTGGTATACTGTTGATGAAGAAGCACTGCTCAGCTCTGCTCAGCTCAGCAACACTAAAAGCTCTAAAAAGACCACATATGACAAAGGGAATGATTGCAGAATTGTTTCTATTGTTAAGAAAAAAAAACCTTTGTAACATCTAAGTCAAGAATAGTCTTGTTAAGGTAGGAGTATCATTATTAAGGTCTGCAATCAAGTGAATTTACAACAAACTACAAACCACTGGTTACACTTAAGAACAAGAAGGTTCTAAAAAAATCTTCTGACCAATTAATTCAAGATGTTCTTGTATCAGCTGGAAAGAGAAAAGTATGAAGAAGAAGAGAAACAGCTCATGTTCTGAAGCATACCATGCTATCTGTCACATTATCTGTCAAACATGCTGGAGGCAATGTTATGGCATGGGCATGTATGGCTGCCAGTGGAACCGGGTCACTGGTGTTTATTGATGATGTGACTTCTGCTAGAAATAGCAGGAAGGACTCTGAAGTGCACAGAGCTGTAGTCTCTGCTCAGATTCAGCCAAATGCTGCGAAACTGAGTGGACACTGCTTCACAGTGCAAATGGATTAAGACCCAAAGTATACTGCAACAGAAACTCGAGTTTCTTAATGCAAAGAGATCAAATGGTAATAAGTGACCAAGTTAGTGAGTTTTCAAGTATTAAATAAAAACTAAATGCAGAAATACCCACAAACAAATGAGTGTAACTGCAAAGTCTTGGCAGAGCATCTCAAGAGAGGAAACAGCATTTAGTTAGGAATGAGGTACTGTGCATAAAAGACAGATCACGGGTGTGCAGGCACAGCATTCACCAGAATAGGTGGGCTACCGTTGGTACAAATGCTTCAGTCTTTAGGTGGGTGCATGAATGACACAATTCGTTTAACTAATACAAACTTTCATCAGTTTTGTTTCATTATGTTTTTACATGTTTGTTAAAAATAAACATTTCACTTGACATTAAGTTTCTGTTAAATAAGTCTATTATTAAATACAATAATAGATGTGAGAGAAACATCAGTGATTCTAGATTTTTATCATGTCCCTTGCAAAAAATTTTGTTTTGATGGTAATGGAGGTTCTTAAGAAGAGGAAACATATTGATCTCAATAAATATGCAGGAGATGAACGCTAAGTGCAAACTGAGCATAACAAGCAACGCAAAAATAACGTTGATGTTTGATAGCTGTTATCGTTGCTTGCCTAATGGCACATAATGTGTCTACATAGTGAATCCTAATTGTCCAGCAGCTCTAAATACAAGCCCCGCCCCCATTTGTAAGAGACTGATTGATTTTAATGTGTTTTACAGAAGGAAAAAACATCAGCTAAATCTGATATAATAAAAATGTGAAAATTGATGGGTTGCACATAAAAAGGTCTTCTCATTCAGTTTTTCCACTCACTTAAGGAGCCTATACTATACTGACTGAAGTAAACACATCATCTTAGTACCAACATTCTCATTTAAATTGGAAATCCCTGTTTAAATGGTTCTGTTCATTGTGATCTCAAGGAAGATTAAACTGTACATGACTGACCGGGAAGGTAAATGTTGTTGAAAAAATGTGAAATGCCTTTCGGTCCATTATGGTTATAGATAGGCCCGATTCTTATCATTAAAAAAATATAATTGCTACTTATAAAATCCATCCATCTTCTTTCACTCATTTAATTCAGGGTCACAGATGGGCTGGAGCTTATCTCAGCTATCACAGGGCAAGAGGTGGGGTACACCAAGGGCAGATGACCAATCTGTTGCTAACACAGAAGCAGACAACCATTCACATTCACACCTACAGATAATTTAGAAATGTCAATTAATCTAACATGGATTTCTGGACTGTGGGAGGAAGCCGGAGTACTCAGAGAAAAAACATGCAGACACAGGAAGACCATGCACTCCACACAGAAAAGCCCCAGCTGGCCAGTGGATTGGAATAGATTTGAAGACCTTCTTGCTATGAGCCAACAGTGCTAACAACTGCACTGCAGGATGGTAGGAACCTCTTGTCCTCAATGCCAGCTTTATATATTTATCTTGGACTAAAGTATTGTAGCTTTGATTAAGCCACAGATCACATCCTGACATAGTTCATGCCACTCTAAGATATTGTAACCTTGCTGCAACCCTTCAGCTCATGCATTGAGTTCCTCAACCTTTAAGCCAACTTTCTTCAGATTTGTAGAGCATTTAGAGCAGTTTTGACTTACTTTTGTTGAAACTTTGGTAATGTTTAATATGAGCATCACAGTTCTAATGTATGATCAGGGCTGTACTTTGGTAGAAGTACAGATACTAGTGTTAAAAATACTCCTTTATAAGTTGAAGTACTGAAACAACTTTTTTACTCAAGTGAAAGTGAAAAAGTACAACCTCAGAAATGTACTCAAAGTAAGAAAGTAAAAGTAACTTTTTGAAGAACATTTCTGCCCCCTATTTTTTTTATTAATGTAATTATTAAACTGAATACTGATTTTACGTGACATTGGTGTAATGAAGCTAAAGCCAATTTTAGTACTTCATGAACAAAAATAATATCCAAATTAAATCCAGGACTGAAGGATATATGTCAGGGAACCATAAAATACCATGTGTTGAATAAAAGAGGTCTTTAAATGTATAGAGTTTAGTTTTGTGCGACCTTGATGCTCCTGACCTCCGGTGCACATTCCATAAATTATTAAATCTCACGATCTATAGTTCATATGTGGAAGACCTTTATGCACTTCTTCCTCATTAAATCTTCATGTTTATGGAACGATCTGCACTCTACAGGTACGAATTCATTTACCTTCTGCTATCCTTTTCCTGTGTCAATTTTAATCCATGTGTCAATTCAAAAAGTACATCAAACAGTTATTCTGACTGACTTTTTATAGCCAGAATTTAAAGTTTAAACATTGCCCCCACATTTTGATTTCAAAATTTGTTGTCGTCCCCAATGGAGATACTGGTGAGTCAGTTGAGGGCCTAAGCAAAAATTCCATTCCAAAAACCATTTTTATTTTGGTAACAATGCCCAAGACAGAGATGACTGTTTACGATGTGTTATTAATGTAACGACTCACTGATCCTGGTGGGCTTCCACATTTCTTCAGTCTGATTGTTACTCAGTAACTTGACTGCTGTAGACCCCTGGAGTCGCACTTGACTCGATCACATCGAGCTGGACACACCAGGGTGCTTTACCAGTTCATTAATGTTAAATGTCAAGTAAGGAAAAGATATAACGTTATGCAATTTCTCCCCCATAGTTAAGCCTAGACTAATAGATTATTTTTTATTTATATTTAATTAGATTTAGATTTAAATGTTATTATCTGCTCACCCCTGTCCTGCTTTTTTCCCCTCACTTCCTCTTTTTCTTTTTCCAGAATGATAAACCTTCTTCACTTTCCTTGAGTGGCTTTTACTGTTGTCATTCAATTTGTTTAATTGGAATCACGCAGGGTATTTGTAATGGGAGTCACTGGCGTCAGGTGGGACTCCTTAGGGAGAGCAGGTTTCTCTAGTGTCATTGCAAACTTTTCACATTGCCACTCTTGTAATTTAAAGTTTGTCTCTCAATATATATGTTATTCCTCCTGGTAGAAAGTTTGACCTCATTTTGCATTTTCAAAACTAATGATGGTTAATTTTATTTTAATTGTATGCAACTGGTCACAAACCAAGTACAAACAACTTGGATCTATTGTTGTTTAACCTGATTTTTATGATAGTAAAACTTTTCACCAATAACTTTTCAGCTATACACCCCAAAACACCCAGTAGTTCTTCCTGGAGAATGCCAAATCCTGAAGCTTATTACTAAGTAGCCCTGAGACCTTGATTTAAGGTAAGCCTCTCCTGGGCTTCCTTGCTTCTGAGCCAGCTGTAATCAACCCTGTCTGTTCTCTGGCCATCACTATAATGGGGACAAAATCTCTCCTCTCACCTTAAACTTCTACAGAGGACATTTTATCAGATGATTCACATTTTCCTCCAGTGTGCCCCCCTTTTTACTCTGTATCCTTTGTCCTCTGTGTCTGTGCCAAAGCTTTGCCTTTTGTGATTTTGGAGCTTCCTTTGGCCAGGCGCTGTTTGTGAGTTGTGCAGGAAATGTAACTCTGAATCGGATCCATGAGTGAGCAGTGAAGAGAGTCAGAGGGGACAAATTCGCCAGAGTCCTGGCTGCCCTTTCTGTCCAAGTGTCTAGTTGGAAACAAACATGATTAATGTGTTGTTGTCTGGGTTTGTATGAACGTGGAGGCACTGCAAGAATAATAAAAATACGTACACTCAAACTAAGAAAAGATAATGTGGGATTTGTAGTCTAGCAGAGACAGAATAGTTTAATACTTTTTTATGGTTTTTGGGCAGTTATATGCAGCAGTTGCTTCTGTAAGCCGTGGACATCTCTCCCCCTCACTTCCTCAATATGCATGTGCAGACCTGCATCATTATTATCGAGGTGTATATTGGTCTTGAGATTGCTCCATCGCTCATCTTCTCAGCAGACATAAATTTGGTGTCTATCTCTTCCGTCTGCCCTCCTTCCCTCCGTGGCATTTTCCATCATTATTATTCACCACGTGTCTCGGGCTAAAAAGTTTTCTCACAGCAGTGGGCTCATCTCCCACGTAGCTGTCATTTTAATGGTTGTTTGTTCGATGGGGAAACAGGAACTAACAGGGGAAGGTTATTAGCAAGGTCACCTTTTGCCCCATTGTAACTGCCCAATGAGGACTGCGCTCAGAAAACTGGGCTGGTAAATTTGTAGCCTAGAGAGAGAATGAGATGTAGGCTGCTTCTGCTGCACTGAAGGGCTCTTTGGCTGTCTTTCTCCATCACCTTGGCTATAATGCAAATTTGTAATTTTCCTCTGGCAAGCACGGCCTGTCCCTGCGAACTTAATTTTTTGGAAGGGAGACATCATTTACACTCATACTTCAATGCTCCCTGCACTTTTCAGTTGAGTCTATTAATGCTTCTCTATTGCCCTCTTGTGGTGTCCTCACTCCTCTGCACCAACACTTTTCACTTCCAGAGTGAAACATGACTACAGAACTATAGCAGAGTTACAGCTTGCCTTCGGTGGCAGCAGGAGGGAGGGTTTCGAGTTTGAAGACTGGGACCTTTCTGTGTGGACTGTGCGGGTTCACCCTTTGCCTCAGGGTAATCAGGCTTTCTCCCACAGTCCAAACATGCTTATGAAGTGTATAATTGGAAAAGAATGAATGGAAGGATGGATGGATGGAACACTAGCAAGGGAAATCATAATAAGATTCAATTCATCCTAATTTTTAGTTCCTTTTAGGGAGTTGTGTAAATATTTTGGAGCACACACCACAGTGTTACATTTGCATTATATGGGGCTAGACTTAGATATGAAATAAAGTATTTTGATGGATGGATAGATTATATTTGTACAGTAGTACAATACAAAAGTACTTGGTGCATGTTTGTTGAAACTGATCAAGTTCTAATTAGCTCTAATTTTAGTTAATTAACTATTTGTTTGTTTTTCACGCTTACTTTTGGTTTCTCCAGTGTTCCTCTTGTTTCTATGCTGAAGTGTCCCTGGGTAAAATACCAAACACAACATTGCCCCTGAGTGAATCTGCGTGTGTGTGTGGGTGTGATAGTTAGTATATGCTTAAAAGCATATATATTTAAGTGCTATATACGTTTATATTGTGTGCAGGAATGAGTGAATTTGACTTGTAGTAAAAAGTCCTTTGACTGCTAAGTTAACATAGAAAAGAGAACATGAAGATCAAATCATTTTTTATTGAATTGTCTGTATTGAAAAACTTAAAAATTAAACTTTACATACTTTAAACATTTCATGCAGGACTGCAGTAAGAATATAGACTAATGCTCAAAAGCCAGAGCCATATAAAAACATTACATCTACACTAAATATAAGAAAAAACAATACAAAAACTTCATCATGTAAACATTATTAAATGACTGTTCATTTATGATTTCTTAAAAGCTTTAGAGTAACACAGGTGCAGTTGTTTATCTCTCACTCAATCACTCAGGCTCTGATTATTCTTAGCACCACCATGATTAGATTTCAAGATTCAGTTGTGAGTGCGGTTGAAGTTAGCTGCCTTTTGGTTTTCTCCTTTTGTAAGCTGACAAAACATCATTATTTCAGTGCACATTCGAAACCTTTGCATTGTAAAAACTGTATAATAATGGGCTTAGTGGAACCCCTTTACGCCTGCAAAATATTTACTCTTCGCCGTTTTATAATTCATTGTCCATATGAAGTAAACTAATTCAGAGCGAAGGTATCCCCTCGTGTCTCTGCAGCCTCTAAACTCTGCTCTGTTGGCTCTGCCTTGGAGGTGCAGTTTTTCAGTTCACCTTTCAGCTCAGACAGCTGCTGTGCATGGCTAGAGAGAGTCCCACTGACTTGCAGTAGGAGACCATTTGACTGTCTCTCCAGCTCCTCCCTGATTCTCTCCAGGTCGTCTGCCAAGTAGTTTAAGCCCTTACACTGGTCCTCTACGCTGGCAACCCGCCCACCAACCTCAGTTACCTCCTTCTGGACCACCATAGCTGATCTTCGGCACCCCCGTACCTCTTCAGCTAGCCGTCTCTTCATCTCCTGCAGCTCACCTTTAAGCCGGGTCAGTCTGCGCTCACCTGCCCCAAGCATGGAAGCCTGATGTCCAACCAGCTGCACCACGCCCTTTATCTGCTGGGCCAGACGAGTCTCTCTTTGATGCCAAGAACTGTTGGCTTCACCAACCTGGTGGACCACTGTCCCCAGGGAATCCTGGAGTCCTCTCAGGGTGTGGTTAACTGAGCGCACATTGAATTTGAGGATTGTTAGCTCACCCTGGATGGAAGAATCTTGCTCTGCTTGTTCCTGCTGCTCCCTGAGGGTCAGACGCTTTAGCATGTTCTGCAGTGTAACATTGAGTGTGTTCAACTGGTCGCCTTGCATATCCAGTACCTCCTTCACATTCTGCTCCAAAGCCAGGTTTTCACTTGGCACAGCAGAGTCTCCTTGGATGGTAACTGTTTGAGGTGAGGGACATGAAGTGGTGCAGAGCATTTCCAAATTGTTGAGGTGCTTTTGCATTCTGTCCACATCCACCTCCAGTCTGCCTCGGAGTGACTCCAGCTCTGTCTCCAGAGTGGGAACAATGTGATCCTCCAGAGCAGTTGCATTACCCAGCTCCTCCAAAGCTGTTAGTAAACGACACTCCAGATTCTTCAACTTAACCTCCATTTTGGCCTCCAAAGCATGTCCAGTCGCATCTCTGTCTGGGACACCACTTGTCCTTCCAGATTCTTCACTTTTGATCTCCCCAGTCAGGTTGAGCTTGGCCTCTACATATGCCAGACGCCCCTCCAGCATTCCTTCTATGTGGTCTTTGTGTCCACCCAGCTCCACTCTCAGATGCTCCTGGGACTGGTTGAGGCTTGCCATTGACCTTTCCAGCAGCTGCACCCTTTCTGTAAGTCCACTCATCCTACCACAGCAGCTCTCAGTACCATTACAACCATTGATCTGTGCTTGGAGCTTTCTCAGCTCTGTTCTTAGGTTGATGGTGCTTTCCTGTAGAGCATCCTCCATCTGCTCCTGCCGCTCACTTTGCTGCTTCTGGCACTGACGGTGCACATCCCCAGCTTTCTCCTTGCATCGGTCCTCTGCGCTCTCCACACGCTTCTCAAATCCGCCAAGAATTTCTGTTCTGGCTGTGCTTAATTTAGCATCCATCAGTTTCTCCATAGCTCTTCCAAGCTTGCCATTGGAGTTTGATACCAAAAGATTTCTAATACCTGTTCTATTAGAAATCTTCTTCAGTGCTTCATCATGCCTCATCACTGTCACTTTGACTTCCTGAATCTCAGCTGTCTTGGCTTGCACCTCATTTCTAAGCTCTTCAACCCTTTCATTCAGTTCTGCGAGGTCTGGAACAACATGTCTACCATCTAGATCTCCTGTGTCAAGGTCTCCCCCAGGAATTTCTACAAACCCAAAGGTGGATGGATGAGAGGCTACATCTGGAGGGGGAACAGGAACAGGACCAGGACCAGTACCAGGGGGAGCAGAGAGCAGAGCTGACAGCATCCTGTTAGCATCCTCTCTGAGTGAGGTTCGCAGGCTTTCCTCTAGCCCATTCACAGTTACCCTCAAAGTCTCCAGACCCTGATTTAGACGCCGCACATCCTCTTCCATATGATATATTCGCTCCTCCGTCTCGCTGTCAAGAGCATGGCCTGAAGAGATAAAGAGATGCTATTAAAAGGGGGACAAACACAGTAAAGAAATCCCAAACACTATGCTTTGATGTGACTGCATTTTGAATCTAGTTCATTTTAAGAACTTGTTAAGAATTTGTTGTTCTTTTACTTAAAAAAAAAAGAAAGTAAATTCAGGTACATCACTTTTAAAACCCAGTTAGCTTTATTGGACAGTTCAAAAATGGGGACATACCTGTGGCCTCTCCCACAGGCTGTTCACCACCAGAGGGGGGAGGAGAGGGGATTTCTTCAGGTATAAATTCCTCAGGTGCTTGGCTATTCTCATGTTCATGGTTGGTCTCTGTGTAATGTGGCTCTTCATGCTCTGGAGCTGGCTCTGATTCTGATGGATAAGGCTGGAAGGGGATGTCTGGGTAGGAGGAGGACCTTGAAGGCCCAAAGGGATGCATTGGGAAGGGGTTAAAACTGCCAGTAGGAGGGCCTTTGGGATGACTCCATGGGCTGGCTTTCACAGCAGTGTTAACATGTGGGCCCTTGAACATCGGGACTTTGCTAGGGGGGCCCTTAAACTGGGACTCTCTCATTGGTGGGCCCTTGAATGGTGGCATCATTTTCATAGGGTGTTGATAAACTGGATGTCCCTCCATACATCCATAACCAGAGTACCCAGGGCAACAACGCCACTCCAGCTCTGTGACGGTTTTATGTGCCACCTTGTAAAGTGGCTTGTACATCAGGCGATACCTGCGGGGAGCAGCAGTAATGGGTTAAAAACATAAATTCAGTGTTTTTTACTGTGAAGCAACCTGAATTAAAATCTATCACACGAGTAGCGTTTACTCACAAAAGAGCTGGGCATTTGCGGCCCAGTGAACACTTGTTGTACTCGGCTTTTACATACGGTGCTGCTCCATCCTGTATGGTGAAGGGCACTGTCTTTTCAGTGACGTAGGCACAGTGGTTCCTTTCAGAGTGGAAATCAAAGAGGAAAGAAAAAAACTTGCTTAGATGCAATTTTTAAAAAATTACAAGATTTGTCACTGAATTATCTGACGTGGTGATGTGTATGACAGAGATGGAGAGAAACAGCACTTACTTGTGCCTGCTGGTGGGTTTTCCTTGGCTGTAGTGTTGACCAAGCCCAGGTTTATACTGGTGAAATTCAAATGGTCTGTAGATCTTGGTTTCAACAAGTGATGAAAATAGGGCCATGAAGACAAAAAGGCTCAAAACGCCTGAGAAAAGCATCCTGAGCATTCACGTGTCCAGTGAAAAGTTGAGTGAAAAAACTCTTCAAACTGAAAACAGAAAAAAGTATTCCTTTATCAAGGGACAGCAGAGGCCACAAATATTCAAATATTCTCCACTTGCTTGTAAAAAGACTTGAATTTCTAGGTTATACAGCAAAATGCCACCCTGTGAGTGCTGATGCTGGCTGTGGTTGTAGTGGACTCCCGTGACAAAAGTCCACTGTGAGTTTGGGGGGGGGACTACAGACGCCACTAAAAAGGCTCCACCGGCTCCATCTGCATATCTCCTCCCACTCAGCCTCCTCAAAGTAACACCCTATTGACAACACAGGAGGGAAAAACCCATCATCTCCCCGGTTAATGTCCCACCTGTGACTCTTTTGTGGTTGTCATCTATATAATTTTAATATATGAGAATTCTGGAAGCTGCTTTCACCAACCAGAACAGCAGCTGAGCTCTCAGTAGCTTTTTTCCTTTAGTGACATCACGGCAAACCAGAGAGGAAACGCTGCATCACCTCCAACGAGTATAGTACCCAGCTTTGTCCCAAAATGGGAAGGTTATTTATTCACCCTTTAGAATATAAAGTAAGAAAGACATGCATAAACATTATATATAGAAAAAACAAAACAAGAACATCATGTTCAGGGTAAAAGCCTTGTTTTAATATAAAAACTAAATAAGAAAACATGCCTTCACTGCTGTAAGTAAGAAGCAGTCAAGAGACAGACTTACTGCTTATTCTAATATTAATGTTTAGAAGGTCTTCAAATGGATTTGATTTGATGTGTAACTATTGCTATAGATTTGATTTATAGATTTTTAATAAATGTAAAATTTGATTGTATATCATGTGTTCATAGCTGCCATTTTTTATCCAATTTTTTTTCCAGTTATTTGTTTACATCACCCCAGAGAGATAGCCCTTTCTTTCATTTTCTTTGCTCTTTTAGCCAGTGTAAAATTGATGTGACACAAAAATAAAAAAATCAGCTTCTGATATCAGTAAATGTCATCCTATTTGCCAATAGCCTGATATGAGCTGACAACACCAGTGAATGCTATGTGAAGAATATATCAGATATAGTCTTTGCATCCAGCATACAGCAATGTTAGATAATATGAAAACATTCAAGTAAATCCAGTTAGCTAGTAATTTGTCATAATATATAACACAGTGTAACATGAAGTAGAAGTAATGAAGTAGAAAATTCTCACATTCAGAGGCTGAAACCAGGAAATGTTTGACCTTTTAGCTTGATGCTAACATAAAAAAGTAATCTTAAATATGTGCTATCAATATTTTATGAGCCCCAAATGGGATGGCACACACATTTTCTCACTAGAACAGCCGAGCTGTGATGATAGTGTTGAGGTTATGTGACGACCTGACAGTATATGAGGTGACACATCTTGGCCTCCCTGACTTCACACATACACGTTGACACGGTCTGAGCCTTCATTTAACAGCAAACCTCCAGAAAGGGGAACAAACAGAAACAAATGCCCTGTGTTAAAGGCTTTGACAGTACACACCCATGACTGAGTGCTGAGCCCCACAATTCCACACATTCATGCACAACACGGCTCTTGTCCAGTTTAAGTTCACCGCCCTGGGTACAGAAACACGCCCGGGAGCTCCATTGCACCACAGCTAGGACACTTTCCACTTTCTGGTTATATGAAGCAACATTTTAGTTGCATAAAGCCATATAACATGGAAAGTATTGTACAAACATTGGAGGTAAACTAAGTATTTTTTTAGGCTCATATTTCAGTTCTGCCACTTTGCAGTATTAGCTTCATACCTCATTCATTTACAAAGAAAAAAATTTAACTTTTTCTTATGTTTTTACTGCTGTTTGTTGGCAAAATTATACAAGAACTACCAGGATGACTTTCATAACATGAATGAAAAGATGAGTCATGGGCAAAACATGACCTCATTAAGTTCTGGTCGTGATTCAGGATTCATCTATTTTTAAAACCGTGGTGTTGTTGGCAGATGATGCGTCTTTGAGTGCTACTTTTGTTACAGTTGTGGTCAAAAGTATACATACACTCTTCATGGGCATGAATCTTTTAATGATTTATTTGATCTGGGAATTTTGTTTTTCAGAGTGAATTAACTGTGCAGCACACATCTTTAATGACTTAAAAAGCAAGAATTGGGTTCCCAAGTTTGATTTTATTTTATATTTTTATAATGCACATGGAGTTAAAAGTGTACATACAGGCTCTATATTTGGTTAAATGTTGCTTAGCAAGTTGCATCTCAACCAGACACTTTTGGAGGCCATTGACAAGCTTCTGGCATAATTCTGGCTGAATATTTGACCACTGTTCTGGGCAGAAAATTTTAGAATTCATTTAAATTGGTTGGTTTCCTGGCTCAGACCCAGCTTTTATTTTTTATTTCTTGAAAATAAACTTTGCAGATAGATTTATTTAAATAGCTTTTATGGGTCTAATATATATACTATACAAAAGTATATACAAAAAAAGATTTAAGGAAGCATCAACAAAGAAAACTGTGAAGCAGAAGTCTCCCTGTCATTCATCTTTAACCCTTCAGTGGAGGCTAAATTGCTTATTTAATGTTGGTAAAGTTAACTCTACACATAGACTGTATGTAAAAGATGCAGCAACAATGATGTCATCAATTTCTTTGTCAAGTTCATTTTTTTAAACATATTTGGTAGAGGTGTGAATCACCAGACAACACACAATTGTGATTTTAACATTGTGTGAGATGCTGAGTGCGATTCGTAAAGACTGAATCTACAGGTACTTGTAAAACTCTTCAAGTCTTGGATTGAAATTATAGTAACTGTAAAGTTAGAACAGCCAGATCAGGAATGGATGTGTGTGGAAAAACTGAAATTATCCAGTTGTTTAACATTTAATGTAACGATTTATCACCATTTTAAACTGCAAATTATGTCCTGAAAGTTAAACTTTGATAAAGTTATCTCACTTCAGACACTTGATTTTTGCTGCAAAATGAGATTGTTGAGGAGGCTGACACCGTCCCTAACATAGATGTTTTAATAAAACAGAGTCAGTCTGTGATCATATGGGGTCAGGTTGGCAATTACATGCAATCTATTTCGGATAATACACTAATTAAATTTGATAAATCAGTAAAACTCACATGTTGCTGTTTACATAAACAGGAATTCACATTTAATGGAAGTCCACAGTTAACTGTTACATTTGCACTTAGAAGCCTAACCAGAATTAAATCAGCTGGCGGCCAGCTGAGTTGAGTTCCCATGACCTGCATGCATGGAAGAAGACTCATTCAGACTGATGGCAACATGTCTGCATTTATAAATTAGATAGCACGGTCTCTGAGTGATTGCAGTCAGTCCAAGTCAGACTGCGGATGATTGCAGAGTGGTTATCTCCCATCATGAGTATTTTAATTTATTTAATAAAATCCCTGTCCCTGTATCGATACAGTATCACTACACAAAATATTGCAATATAATAGTGAATAAATCTTTTTTTCCCAGTTGTCACAGTTTTGGGAAATTATAGAATCAAAGTTTTTTTTTCCCAGGATGTAAACATGTTTATTTCTGCTGTAAAGCTGAGCATTTTAACATGGGTGTCTATGGGGACAGACTCGCTTTTGGAGCCAGACGCAAGCTCCCATTAGAGGAACTTTGGTTTTTGGCACTTCATGTTTCAGCCCCTCAGGGGCCATATGTTGTACAAAAGTAAAATCCTGCTTCCTTAATAACCTCATCGTGTCCTATGTGTTGCACATGAGTGCAGAATATGATTTTTAATTTTAATATTTTACAATGATCACCTGGCGTATACTGACAGACTTATTTGATCTGGAGTTTCTTATTTTCCTCCTGCTGATGTCTATATGTACATGCTACCATTGCACCGTAGGCTCTGAAAAATGTGACATTCGACCTAATTTTGAACAAAACTCACATTATATCCATTACTTTGCCGAGATCTTTTGATTGACTTGTTTTAGAAGCAGACCCATTTCCTGTTTCCTGTTTATACCAGGTCCCACCTCTTTTACCTGGAAACACCGGATCAGCACAGATACACAGCAGCATGTGTGTTCTTTAATATTATCCATCAGCACTTTAACCCTCTTGATTTGTAAACAAGCTCTCATTGTATCACGTGAAACATGTTGCAGAGCTCTGCTCCTGTAAAACAAGTGCAGCTTTCTTCTCTATTCAGCTCCACCCTGAAGTTTCCCTGAATGGCATCACACAGTTACAAGTGTTTTAGCCTCCACTCACCTGCCCGTCATAATGCTTATGTCAGACTTGAGCTGTTGGTGGACGCAGGGTTAGTCCTGCATGCCTGTGAATAACTGAGCACCATATAACTTTGCAGCATATGGGGAGCTGCATTGTTGTTTCTCCTTTCTTTGTTTTTTTGTGCTTATTTAATTTTAACACCAACCGTCCAAATTCTGAACTGGCCTGTAAATCTCTTTGTGTGTGCCTTAAGTTTTCAGCTAAGTCTGTGTTGCAGGACTGTGGGGCTTTTGCAGCACTTTCCCAACAGTGCTGACTCATATAATATTTGCAAATTAAATCACTATTGAGTTGAAGCACAATCCAAAGTGTATAAAAGATCTATATATTATTTATAGTTTCTTTTTGCAGTGAAGTAAACTTAGTGTTGTGAGTCGAGTCTGGTTTCAAATCCTCAGCAGCCTGTTTGTTTCTTTCTGCTATATGATGATATAGCAACAGCTACAAAGTCAGTGCAGCACTTATTCATCATGATAACTGTAGCAAATGTTACAGCTTCCTCTTTATTTGTGGCCCTTTTTTTGTTTCTTAGAGTGGTCTTAATCCACTATTGTTTATTCACAGCTGTGTGAAAGAACAAACAGCGCCTTGCAAACTTGGAGCTTGTTTCCTGCGCTTGTGTGTCCACTTTTATGTGCTTTCTTAAATCTCTTCATGTCAAATCCGTCGGCTTTTGGTGAATCCATGTTGGCATATTTTTAAGTCAGTGTTTTAGTGTTTTAGTTGTTTAATTGGGATGCTGAATTGATTGTGAGCCCTTCTTCTCACCTTCTCAAAAGATTTAGTCAATAAATAAGACAAATGTTGGCCTGAGCAAACCTAATTTAGTGGCCACATGTGGAGCCAGGGGTCACGGCGCACTTCACAGGTTTGTTAAGAGGTTTAGTGTGTTTGTCGGTGCCAGACTCATAGCATTGTGTACACATCTGGAGACACACACACACACCTACACACACACACACACACACATTTCCATACGGATGCAAAAACTGTTTTGCCACAAATTGGCTTAGAAAGCTCTCGTTTTTTTTCCGCTGTGATCCTTCCTGCTTTCTGTTGTCTTGCTGATAAAAAGTCTTACGTTTTCTGTTTGTGTGTGGAACAGTTTTGTTTTGTTTTTTTACCATTGCTGAAAAACATTCTACAATACTGACTGTTTTTTTTAAATACATTGCATTCTGTACCCTTTTCCTTTGTTTAATTCATGAGTTTGTATTCATAAGTATTTTGTCGCTCAATCAAAAACCGTAAGATGACATTTCAGCAGCCTGCATACTAATAACAAACCACAGAGAGTGATTATTAACCTGTGTTTATGTATGTATCAAAAAAGAGTATAGTTGTTGGGGCAAATCATTCAGGCACTGGCAGCACTCTGGTTAAATGGTTGCACCAAAGCCATTTTTACAAAACAGCTCAACAGTTCAACTTAAAAATCTCATGAAACATGCAATAGGTGCTGAATTGTCCAAAACTCTTAAGTTAACTTTTAGTTAATTATATAAGACTTTAATGCAGCAAAAAGAAACAGACAGGTTTCAGCTGGAGTCCTGACTCAGCATTTCACTATCTGAACAACAGAGAAAATCCTGAGATTTCCTGGATTCTTTCCACGGTGTATATTTTCATTATATTTACAGACTCACATATAGACAGCTGGATAATTAAATGCCTGTTTGGACGGCCTTTGGGGATCCTTTAGCACTCTGCAGATTTCCTCATTGATTTGATTCAAACAGAAGAGATGCCATCTCTTCCATTATTGTCTCTTAGCCCTAGAGCTAAAGGCATTAGTGGGTTAACTGATGTTAGCTTGTTGACAGAAATTTAACCCACTGATCAGCAAATTTCTGATGATTTCAGTCTCGCTAAGGTTAAGAATGTATTTGGATTGTTGATCGAAAATTTATTCAACAGATTGACTGAAAAAAAACCGTATTATTTTGCAATCCTTCTCAACAGATTAGAAAAGCAACACGCAGAAGAAAGATGGGCAAAAAGTGTCATTTATTTTGTATTAACATGCTGGATTTTACAGATTAATGATATTTCAAAGACAAACAGCTGATAAGTCAATTTTCAGCTATTTTTAATTTATTTGAATGCTTTAGATAGTTTTAAACGGGAGCCATTATGATTTTTTTCATTCTATATAATGTGACACATCCATCCATCCAACCATTCGGTTCTGCTTATCCTTTTCAGGGTCGTGGGGGGCGCTGGAGCCTATCCCAGCTGTCTTAGGGCAACCCTGGACAGGTCGCCAGTCTGTCGCAGGGCTAACACAGAGACAGAGACAACCATTCACGCTCACATTCACTCGGACATCCACACCTATGGGCAATTTATTGTTTCCAACTAACTGTCTTTGAACTGTCGAAGGAAGCCTGAGTGCCTGGGGAGAACCCATGCAAACACGAGGAAAACATGCAAACTGACTAAAGAGGTCAGTGTATGTGTGAGTGATCCCTGTGAGTCCATCAAACTGCTCTAAATGCTCAATTTCAGACCGTTTTTGTCTACTTTTGAATCTCAAAGAGTGTGAATATCCACAGTATGATCATCTCAGACATACAGGTCTGACTGTGAGCACAGAAGTCCCACCTACCAGAAGTCCAGACCTTGTGTTTGTGAAGGACAGCCAATCAGAAGAAAACAGGTTTTAATGAGAAGCAGTTCCAGAGATGAGTGGGATAAAAAGGGTTCATTTTCCAACTATTTTTAAATGTGGATCACGCAGAGTAGCTTTAGTAGAGTCCATGAATAAAAACATGGAGCTAAAGTCAGTAGAATCAGTCCATTTTGATGTAGACTAAACAATGTGAATAATTTAATAATAATGATGGTAATTAAGTATTTTGTGGCCTCAGTTGGATTTCTGCTGTGTGTTGTGTTGTTCACATTGCACATTTCATATAATCCTGTCCCATGTTTCACAAAATCAACCTACGCACAATGTCTCACTGTTATCAAACTAAGACTGCCCCCTTGTGTTAACTACACCTCACTCCAGTGTCTCCCTTTTTCTTCTAATTTTCTGTTTTTGCAATCAACTGATAAAAAAAATTTGGAATATGATCACAATACAAGAAACTTTGGCTCTGGCTGCATCTCTTACTGTTACAGTCTGATATTTATTTAAACAAACTGAGCCCAGTGGGGTTTTTTGGGTGTTTTTTTTTTTTTTGGACTGACCAAAAAATCTAATTCCTCAGTCAAACATTAAAACAAAGCCGGGCTGCTGAGTGTAAGCCTCAAATGTCTATTATTAATATTTGAGGCTCTTTGATGTTCTCTCCTGTGGAAACTATAAATTCAAACAGTTCCTTTCATCTTTTAGAGCTCTAACCAGGCCAAATGTGCCAATGCTTAAAGTTTAAAAGGAGCACTGATGCTGCATTCTGTTTCCTCAGAAGATTTTGCAGAAACGACTCATGTCCACACCCTGCCAATTAAACTCAAACCAGTCAGCTGGGTTTTATAGTCTAGATAAATTACAATGCCATTCCTTTGGACCGGGGTTTTGAAAAATCAGGCCAGGCAGCGATCATCAGCAGTGAATTTGAAGAACACTGTGTTGATAGTGGGAGGATGTCTGGCAGATGTTGTCATCTAGCGTGCAATCATTTCAAATAAACATCAACCACATGATGCAACAGCAAACAAAACAGCAGGGGGCTCCTCCTTACATACATCCTTGGCATCTTTTGATTCTAATAAACCCAGAGAGAGCGTGTTATCACTGTGAGCAGCTGTCACTGTGAACAACTGTGTAGCTAGGAATAAAGGGCACTATATACTGAAGGGACCTCTGGGTCCTTAAGCAACCATCCTCAGTTTTGATATGCAACGTGAAATGCTTGTATGTCTTTTGCCATGCCTTAAAGAATAGATGTTAAACTCATTTTACATTGTGGGCCACATGCACAGTACACACCTCACTTTGATCTTAAGTGTGCCATACCAAAGAAGCTCTCCAATCCATCATTCTAAGAAAGTTTAACTACATATGAACTACGCATTGTAAAAGAAAATAGACATTTTTATTGTAGGTGGTGAAAAAATGGGAAATGTTGTGTCATATAATTGTTTATTTATCACTTAAGTACTTTGCTAGTATTACTAGCATTGGGAGAGCTCTTCATCAATAGGAAAAGCTGCCAAACAAAAATTTTATTCCCAGTGTAGAGACCTTGATCAGTCGATTCTGGAGCCGGGCCTTGTGTTTGACACACCTGCCTTTAAAGAAACACTGTTAAAATTTTATTTTGGCAATGATTAAAAATTGCAACTTAGCTTAAAGACCAGAAACTGTGGAAACTACGTGACGGGTGCTGGCTGCACCTGTTAAACTCACCAAGTAAAGCACCGGGTGTTTAAGCTGCTGCCGTCTGGCAGGAGGTTCAGGCTGCTGAGGTCCCGAACAAATAGACTCAAGGACAGCTTTTACAACAGGGCAATAGCCCTGATCAATGTAAATAGCTGACCTGACTGGATACCTCCCTGGACTTTTTAGGGGGAGGTAACAATGTTTAAAACGATAACAATAATATTTATATTTATAACAAGGTGCAATAATAATTAATGTGCAATAACAACAGTGTGCAATACACATACACTTATTCTTCTTTTTTATACTAAGTTAATATACTGTGTTGTGTTGTTTGTTACGTTGTGATGTGTCATATCGTGTCGTGTTGTGTTATATGTAGTGCCGACGTAGGACAGTTTTTCCAATTTCATTGTACTACTGTACTATGTATGACTGTGCAATGACAATAAAGAGTTATCTTATCTTATCTTATCTTATCTTATCTTACAACGTGTCTCTGTCAGACTTACTGACTGACTGAATAAGCAAGGGAGTTTCAAAATGTTAAATTCATTTTAGCTGGGTTGCTTGGTGCCCTTTAATTACTTTTACAGTGCAGCTTTTCAAAGCACTTTATGGTGCTTTATAATATAATAGAAAGACCCTGGAATAGTATAGACAGAACCCCAATGAAGGGCGAAGGAAAAAAGTTTCCATTTAACAGAAAGAGACCTTCGGCATAAAGGCATAAATACCTAGGCTGGTTAAACATTTGACCTAGACCTTTATTGTTAGCACCCAAGGTCACAGTTGAACTTGAAAAAAGAAACATATGGAGTAATAAAGCATCTGAAAGAGAATGTAGAGAGCTGTACAACATACTTTAATTTTTTTAATATGACGCTCTACGATGTCACAATAATGCCATAATATACATGTTTAAAGCGCATTTTCTCAGTCTAGAACACTTCTGCACATGCAGCTGTTAATGTTTGACTTTAAATCTTTAATAGAGTTGATCATTATTTCAGTCATGCATTGTTTAGTCCTTAATTCTTGTGCAACAACATTTTATATTAGTAGCAACCGGTGACTCGCAGTCAATGTTCATGTTCAGGGTTTGTGTTTAAATGTGAAGAAGACCAGCTTTCTTTTTTCCTGTCTAATAAAAAAAATGCTAAACTGAGGTTGTATAGAATGCATTTAACATAATATTAAAGAGATTCATTGCTTTGTTGTACCATAAAAACTTTATATGACTTATCCTTCTCCAATACTGCATGCTCAAAGTAAACACATTATTATAAATCACCCCTTTTAAGCTGATGTTACTTATTTTCTCAGGTAACGAGTTTGCATAATGTTTTAAGCAAAGCCAGCTTATCAGATTTTACAGTCTAATACCCCTACTTCACTACATATCAGAGAAGAAAGCCTTCTACACGGCTACCGTTTTTTGGAAGCTATAATTGGGAAATGAAAGCTCTCTGCACCAACACATGCATTCAATGGATTAGACCTTTGAGCTCTTTAAGAATCTCTGTCAAATAAAAACCACGGATTAAAAAAAGACATACTGATTAAACTACCAAACATGAATAAGAAGTCTCCTGATAATAGTCCTAATTAATATCACATGACCTTATAAAAACTGACAGCATTAACTGAGAATTTGTTTTTGTCCATGCGGGACTTAACTCATTAACATCACTACAATATTTTGACACTTTGAGGTGTTGATGGAGGCAGAGCTGGAGGAGGCACAGTTTAAGATGTTATGGTTTCAACTTGGAGTGACCAGGATGAGTACATCAGACAGCTCAGATTTAGCATTTTGGAGACACAGTCACAGAGGAGGGATAGAGGATATACTGGACAAAGAATGCTGAATATGGAGCTGTCAGGCAGGAGGCAACGAAGAAGAACAGAAAAGATTCATGGATGTAATGAAAGAGGATATGGTAAGGGATTGTGATAGAGTGAGATGGAGGCAGTGAAATCACTCTCTCTATAAAGAGAGTAAACTTTGTTCTCAAAATCCAAAATGTCAAACTTTATTTTTATTTTAAAGACATTCTTTGAATTTAATCTCAGGTAGAAAGAATTGTAGCATATTTTATGTGTCCATCCAACTTTTGTCATTATATATATATTAATATTACTTGAGATCTCTGCTTTCAAATTTTGGTGCAATATAAGTAAAATTGAATTGAAATGGTGTTTGATAATGTGTAAGACACATGGAGTAAAAGTACAGAATCCAAATCTTTAGAACAACAATAAGACAAAGCACTTTATTTATCCCCAAAGTTAGGAAATGACTGTGTTACAGCATCTTTTACTTTAAAAATATAAGTCTAGAGATCAGTTGGGTCATCATTTAATTGTCTGCTTGCTGTAGAATTCAAAACCAGCTCATGGAGCACTCCTTGATTGTCTGAATTCTCCACAAACTTACATCTGCTCAACATTCTCCTTTTAAACCAGACTAAAAATATGTCTCTGTTCTCGATTTTTTTAATGAGGACACATTTTTTGTTGTGGAATCAATATTTCTTTCATTATTTAGTTTTTTACTTACTCAAATGATTTGTTTTTATGTGTGCAGATTCTAGGATTAGATTTTCTTTATTATTTCTGTCACATTTTCCCATTTTTTCTCCTTTTTGAAACATTTTGAGGTTAAAAATGCCATATTATCAGATCTTTTTAAAGTTAATTAATTATGCAGATTATCCAGTGATAAATACCTGGTATATATTTCACTGATCAAGCACCATGGACACCCCTGTGCTACCTTGATCTCTCTAATCTGCTTTCATTAACACACCTACAGCACTGAAACAGCAGGACAATCATGTTTTATGATAGAGGATTTAAAAAAAAAACTCAGTTTAATCTGTGCTTTTGTAAGTTGATAGCACTCATTTGTATTTGTTTGTGCTGTCAAATGAGTACAGTGTCATGATTTGAGTGGGTTGTTTCCTGATGTTCTGTAGAGTTCAGCCAAACCGTTATAAAACCAGAGCAGCCTGATATAAAAGCATGAAATATTTATAAATATACAAATGAGAACCAAAAGAAATTCTAGTCGAGACCTTCGGGGGCAATCCCTCAGCTATCTCCTGAAGCTCTAGTAAGGCAGAGCATAAGAAGATTCACTTTATCCTCATGTTTTTAGTTCCTTTTGGGGGGTTATGTAAATATTTTATGAGAAAACACCACAGTCTGGAACTGCAATACATTGAGTTGAGGTTAGAATATGAAATAAAATGGATGCATTGGTGGATGGATGGATGGATGGATGGATGGATGGATGGATGGATGGATGGATGATTGATTGATTGGTTGGTTGATTGATTGATTGATTGATTGATTGATTGATGGACTGATTGTGTCACAGCTTGGTGGCTCTGTGGTGATTGTGGAGGTGAAGAAGACCCAAAGTGTAGGATGCAAAAGGCAGAGTTTATACAAAAAACAAGTTTTTAATACTGAAGGGCACGTCAAAGTCCAAAACATAAATCCAAAACAGCTAGACGCAAAAAGAACAATGGGGACCAAAAACACCAGGGAATTTCACCTGGAAGGCAGCAAGGCAACACAAACAACACAACACCTATAAAAGGACAAAGGACTATAAATACTTGAATGAAGCAGGAGAGAAGTGAAGGAGGTGAAAACAATTAGAACTGGAAAAAAACAAAACTGACACAGGACATAAAAGAAAACAAACCTTCAAAGTAAAACTGGGAAGAAAAACTAAAGAGATTAACACAGACATGACACTTTAGGGAAACACTAATACCATTAACATTGATAAAAGACGCAAACTAAAACAAAAGATAAGATGAAAACTAAAACTCTGACAACTAACCCAAACATCATATCCTCAAACAACAGGGAGGCTAAACACAATTATTAACCAAACCCTGATGAGAATGTGATATTTTACAGTCTTTAACATTAAGAGGGATGAGTTAAAAATACAAAATAAAAGATTTTTCGTGCACTTAAATTTAGAGTAAGTGAAGCTTTGTGCTGTTGTATCATCTATCCTCAGCATGTGCATACATTAAAGAGAAATCAACATGTGTGCATTCATTTTGTGAAGGGATTCAGGAGGGTCACGAATATGTTTAAAGGTGCTTTTGGTACGGCTTTTTGTTTTCTCTTGGGCAGGTCACAGAGGCAGGTTCATCTGCAATTTTGGCTGATAGGTTGATCTCAGTGCCAGCCTATATGAGATGATGGCTAAGCTGGAACACTTCTACACATCCTATCTGCAAATCTCACACAGCATGCACTGGTTAAGGTGCTTTAGACGGCCTATGGTTGCTACTTTGCAACCCACCTCCACCCTGCTGTTTCTGATTGTGGTTAATGACGCCTCTTCTGTGGGCTCTCTCACCTGAACTTTCTTTTTTTCTCTCTCTCTTTTTTGTGACTGAATGATCATGAACTAATCACATGGCAGTAACTCAATGTGTTCAGGCCAATATGACCTGCTGAAGTTCATACTGAGCATCAGAATGAAAACGAAAGGTCATTTAAGTGATTTTGAATGAAGCATGTTGTTACTGACGAACAGGTTGGTCTGAATATTTCAGAAATTAGGATGTATTGAGATTTTCAAACACAAGCATCCCACTCAGGTACTAATCTAAAAAAGAGAAAAATATCCAGTGAGCAGCAGTAATCTGGGTTTTTTCTATGGTGTATTTTTTCTGTTGTTTGATATTCAAATGGCTGGTGTAAACAGCATGAAAGCAAGGAGCAACTCTGCCTTCTGTCAGTCTTCAGGCTGGTGATGGTGTAACAAGAGTGATGCTGTCATGTCTGTACAGACCACACTGTTGAATCTTGTTCGTATTCCTTTTGTTTTGAGTGAGAGAAATAAGAAAGAAAGACAGATAGTCTTTTCCATGGCTTTGATTGTATTTTGAGTTATGTTGGATGCTTAAAGTTTTGTGCTCTTTTGCTCCTACGGAGGTCTCTCTTTTACTCTGCGGCCAAATGTGGCCAATAAAGTGAGTGCAAGGGCAGGTGTGAGCAGGAACAGTCACCGTCCTGCAGCTCTTCTGCACAGACCCGACATAGAGGGTCCATCACAGGGAGGGCGCAGTGCCCACGGGCGCGCACAGAGCTCCCTTTCTTTAAGAAAAGGCAAAGGGGAATTCCTTATGGTGGATGCTGCAGCTATGAGAAGCCTTTTCATCCGGCTGTTTTTCAGAGTCTCCACTGGCTGCGTTAATTACAGGGCCCGGGGCTGCACTTTGAGCTCGCTGTGCTCATGCATGCTCTTGAGAAAAAGCCGCGCATCTGATTCTCACGACATGGACGAAAACCACACACAAATACGCACGCGCGCGCACATGCTCGCGCCCGCCTGAGCCCGCGGAACCAGTCAGCCAGCTGCTCGGGGACATTCTTGTCCAGTCTTCTGCAACTTCGGCTTCACAGACAGCAGCAGCCAGTGACACTGAGGACGACGTGAGCTGGTTTTAAGACGTGGTTGTTTGTTTATTTTTTAAATCCCCACTTAGCCCAGCAGCTCAGGTCAGAGGATGTGGAGCGTCGCTGCTCCTGCCAGACCTCAGTGAAACTTTTGTCGGTGAGCGGAGCGCACACAGAGGGGAAGAGCTGGACCCGCAGCCCGTGTGTCGGTCACCGGAGAAGATGGGAGACTTCCACTAGGCTGTCTCCGAGAAAACATCATGGCTGTAGACGGTAGGAAGGTTACACTTCAATATTATTAATAATAATAATCAGTAACTCTTTTCTAAATAGTCCGACTCGCATTCCGCCGAAATCTAAAGCACGCTGATTCCATTACTTTAACTCATTACTTGCTAAACCAGTTTATCTGTTACGTAAGTGGCCTCAGCTGGAAAGAGCTCTCTGAAATAAAGTGCAGCTAAACGCTGCCACATTAAATCTATTAAAAACAGACTCTGTCATATACATGCATTCAGACATTATAAGAATATTATGCATAAGAAAGGAACAGAAGGGGGTCGCTGATGGTCAGTGACACGGTGCTGAAATGGACAGCGCATCCAGCATCGCCACCATCAGTGTGACTGTTGCTGTGGTCACTTTTCTGCCTTGGCTTGCTCTTAATTGAATTTACTCCCAGCTTCTGAAGTCCTGATGTGCATATTTCTGATAGGTAAAGATGTGTGCCAAGTCAAAATTTTAAATACCCCAAATAAGAGCTTTAATTTAACTATATTCATCCAAAATACAGGATTAAAGATATTGCAGGCAGGCCAGATACTTCATAATTTGTTTAGTAAGGATTTTGATCATGAAAGTGTTTCCTTTCCAGTACTGGCACTTTTTAAAGAGAAGGTTTTTTTTTCTCCATTTGAAGGGAAAAGGCTCTGACAAATAGTCTTAATTATGCATACTACATCCATGAAAGGGGCACATTTGTGTTTACAGCGGCAGCCTGGGTGAGTAACACTCTGAAGGAGGGTTCGTACATGCCTCGAGTAAAACCTCAAAGAAACCAAAAATCGCACACCAAGTTTTATTCGTAATAACCTGATAGTGCTGGTTTGCCTTGATGATTGCAGGACGCAGAATGGCTCCGCTCTCGGTGGGAGATGGTGAATGACAGAAAAGAGAAGCACAAAGCAGGAGAAACGAAGGCACTCTTTCATCTCCTCAAAACCTCGTTTCCCCCTGACAGCCTCTCTCGTTCTGTCCTCTTTTCAAATTCTCTTAGTCAACTTAAGATATTGAAAATGCACATTAGCGCACACGCAAACACAAGCTGCACACGGAGCTTCAAACGTGGTAAGAAAATCCTTCCAATCTGGCACATGAATGTGTAATGACCCGTGGCTTTCTGCCAGAATCTGTGCCAGTAACAGCGTGTTTACTGTAGTTGCACACTCTTTAATTACTGGATGTTGGGAAGCCACCTGCTGTTGAGTCAGTTTGGATATCTGCCTGCAGGCCTCATCCTAATGATGAGAAAGTGGCATGTCTCACAACTCTACAAGCTTTTCACAAAGTAATTGTGGTACCTGAACGCTGACTTCCAGGATTCATCTACGATTTTATCAAGGCTCAGATAACTAACTCAAGCCTGGTTTGTGTCAATAGAGCAGATTTGCAGAAATTTGCTAAGGAGACCATTCCTGAATGGCAGGTTATCCATATGGTTTCAATCCTGCCTTTTGTTTCCAAGTCATGCAGAGCAAGGGAGTAGGGAAGTAGTCCCATGCTGTTTTTACACTGTCAGCAGGTCTGCCTGTCTAATCATTATACCCCCTCCCTTTATCTCTCCAGCTGCATCCAGTTTCAGTTTCTGCAGGCCAGCTGTGGAGTACAGGGCTCTGCCTGAGGACTTTAAGCACCAGCTGAGTCGACGGACAGGTGGGAACCTGACCTGGCATGACGGCCGTGGACAGAAAACAGCGGGAGGCAGAACAGTGAAGCTGCTACAGCAGCCGGGGACCGAGGCCCTGCAGGTACTGAGCACCTACATGACTTCAGCATGTCGAAAAGCGCACCTGGTGCATGTTGTCATAATCCCCTTAGGTTTTCTTTATTCTTGCAGCTCAGGGTGATATGTTTCTTTCTGCCTAATTAAGCTTGATGATGTTTGCCACAAATCCAGAGTTAGGAAAACCATATATATTTACTTTGGAATTCTAATATGTTAAAGATTAATTTAATTGCTAAAAAAATTAACAAGAAATGTAAGAATGCAAACCTAATCAAAGAAAAGGAGAAAGGTCCTGTGCCGATAGTTTCTCAGGTCAGACATTGAAACCTTTACTCTTTCACTCATTTTAGAGGTTTTTCTGATACTGCAGAGAAAAATAATGACAAGTTTCCGACTAAAGTTTTTCACGTGAACTACTGTATATGCCTATCTGAAAACACGGCCACCTATCTGGGCATGATTAGCTGGTTGCAGGCATGACTGCTTAAACTAATGGTCACAGATGTGACTGTGGTGAAATGTAAACAAGAGGGCCAGTCAGAAAATCAAGCATTTAAGCACCTTTAGCCAAATAAACAGACTCTATCTGGACATAGATGTAGAGCTTCTTGTAGGCCATACACTATGTCTATGATGTTACAATCCTATTTGTCCCAGTGGCTTTGCTGATCTGTGTTGAAGGCATCAAAATAAATGTGTGTGGATATATACACTTCTCTCTGTATCTCATTCCAAATGCATTGATTTTTGTAACACAGTTCACTACATGGAGATAACCACCTCAACGCACCGTGGATGACTTACAGGTGTTGTAATAACATGTAACATCCACAAGGACTCAGAGAAGACCAATATGAAAGTGTCATGGTCCTGGGCCATGTTGGCCCAGTGTTCTTAGTTTTCTTGTATGTTTGTATTTTGTTCCTTATTTAGGCCATGTTTTCTGAGTTGCCCTGTTGTGTTGTTCCCTAAGTGTTTTCCCTTCATGGCTTTTACCCCCTGTGTGCCCCTCTGTGTATCTGTGAGCCCTCGTCTCTCCTTATGTTTTATTCCATGTTTCCCCTGCCCATTATGTCCAAGTTCTCCCCGTGCTCTCTCTCCCCCCCCCTGTGTGCCCTGTGTATTTATGAGCCCTCGTCTCCCTTTGTGGTTGTTTCATGTTTCCCCAGCCCGTTATGTCTGTGTTTTCCCCGTGCTCTCTCTCCTCCTGTCTGAACCTCTGTGCACTTCCTGTTTACTTTGTGACTCTCACGCCCGTACATGTCATGTTCAGTTCACCCCGCCCTGTCTCGTTATGATTATCAGTGTCACCTGTGTTCCCCGTGTGTTCCCACTTTCCTCGTTAACCCTCTGTGTATTTCTGTCTGCGTCTCCCTCTGTTCGGCGTGACGTCGTCCCTCATGCTGTGTGTGGATCTCCCTGTGTCTCGCTGTGAGTTCTTAGTTTGTGGCTTCCCAGTTTAGTTTAGTTTGTATGTTTGTTCTACCGGCAAATAAAGCTGTGTTTTGAGTTCATTCCCTCGAGTCTGTGAGTCCTGCATTTTGGGTCCAACTCCCGCCTGCCGCACAGCGATTCATGACAGTACGACGTCACCAGATATGGACCCAGCAGCACTCAACCCACCAGAAGAACTGCGTCTGGACATAATCTACTCCGTGGAAAGACTCCTGCATCTGTGGCTCGAACATGAGGGGAAGGAATTTCGCTGTGCTGTGGAAACCAAACTACAGCGTTTAATCTCTGGTCTTCCCTGGCTACTCAGTGCGCTCCACCCACTCGAACAGGATTTAATCCAAAATGAGCTCCACCTTCATCCCCCAGCTGCTACTGCCCACCTGCCTGAAGGGCCGGATGTGGAGCCGCTCGGCCCGTCAGAGCCATCATCTAAAAAGAAACGACGACCACGCCGCCAGCGCGCCACCCCACAGCCGGACATTCAGACTTGTACATCGCCGGCTGTGGTGAGTAAGGACTCTTTTTTTGTGTCGAACCGTGGAACTATTCGTTCAGGGGCTGTGTTTTGTGCTACGGACGGTAATGTGAACAGTTTATCAGCTGCCCAGCCTCCTGAAGCTCTCTTAGCTGCCCAGCTACAAGCTGCGTCTCCTGTGTCCCCGCTAGCACAGCCATTAACTCCACCACACGCTCCATTTTCACCTCTACCATCGCTTCAGTCATCAGTTCGGTCTGCCACTCAGTCGCCCTTAGTTCCGTCATCCACACTACCACCTGTTTCCCTTCCACCACCACCATCACTACACCCAGCCATTCAGGCTGCTACTCAGTCAGACATTCAACCCATAGCCCTGCCGTTAATATGCTCTGTAGCTGAGCCACTAGCCGCCCGACCCGCAGCCACTTCAGCCACTCCTCCACCCGTCACACCTCCACTACAACCATCACTGCAGTCTCTAGCGCAGTCTCCTGCAGCTCTGCTTTCCCCAGTGCAGTCTCCAGTGTCCCCAGTGCAGTCTCCAGTGTCCCCAGTGCAGTCTCCAGTGTCCCCAGTGCAGCCTCCTGCAGCCCTGCTTTCCCCAGTGCAGTCTCCAGTGTCCCCAGTGCAGCCTCCTGCAGCCCTGCTTTCCCCAGTGCAGTCTCCAGTGTCCCCAGTGCAGCCTCCTTTAGCACAGTCACCCACTCAACCACCAGCACCACAACCGTCACTACCTCTAGTTCATTCCCCTGTGAAGTCATTAACTCCACCACCTACTCCACTCTCACCACCACCGTTACTACAGACATCAGTTCAGTCCCCTGTGCAGTCATTTACTTCTCCACCGTTAGCAGCTCAGGTCCCCGTGTGTCCAGCAGCTCAGGTCCCCGTGTGTCCAGCAGCTCAGGTCCCCGTGTGTCCAGCAGCTCAGGTCCCTGTGTGTCCAGCAGCTCAGCTCGCACCTGAACCTTTGGCCCAGTTCCCCGTAGCAGTGCAGTTTTCTAGCCAGCTTAACGTTGAGCCCGGGGTCCCAATTCTCTCTGGCTCTACATCGGCTCCTGCTGGAAGCTCGGATGAGCTCATCCAGCACTCCGCGGCTCCCGTGTCGCCATCTACCTCGTCCGCTGGGGGTTCCAGTGAGCCCAGCCAGCACCTCCTCATCTCCGCTGGAGGGTCCGAGGGGCCCGTTCAGCCGCCCGTCTCCGCTGGAGGGTCCGAGGGGCCCGTTCAGCCTCCTGTCTCCGCTGGAGGGTCCGAGGGGCCCGTCCAGCCTCCTGTCTCCGCTGGAGGGTCCGAGGGGCCCGTCCAGCCTCCTGTCTCCGCTGGAGGGTCCGAGGGGCCCGTCCAGCCTCCTGTCTCTGCTGGAGGGTCCGAGGGACCCGTCCAGCCTCCTGTCTCCGCTGGAGGGTCCGAGGGGCCCGTCCAGCCTCCTGTCTCTGCTGGAGGGTCCGAGGGACCCGTCCAGCCTCGCGCCTCGTCAGCTGGAGGGTCCGAGGGGCCCGTTCAGCCTCCTGTCTCCGCTGGAGGGTCCGAGGGGCCCGTCCAGCCTCACGCCTCGTCAGCTGGAGGGTCCGAGGGGCCCGTTCAGCCTCCTGTCTCCGCTGGAGGGTCCGAGGGGCCCGTTCAGCCTCCTGTCTCCGGGGGGCTGAATGCAGGACTCCCCCTGAGTCCTGCATTTTGGGTCCAACTCCTGCCTGCCGCACAGCGATTCATGACAGAAAGCCTTACTTTATATGTTTATGTAACAGAGACAGTGCATGTTAATGAACATTAGCAGGAAAATATAAGATCGTTTATTTAAGTAATTATGCTGGATTAATTTAGATCCGCATCCCCTGGGTAGCTTGCATTCAAAAGCACACAAAGACACACAAAGTCAAAAGAATAATCCAAGTCCTGCATCATCCAAAGTTAAAAACGACTATAGAACTGGTTTGCCACAATGTGCTGTTTGAAATGTGGATTAAAAGTAGGAATTCTGCTTTATTACAATTAATAAGCAATGGAAATATTTAGTTCTTTTTACTGACATGAGCTACTTCACAGTCACCTATGTTTTTAAGCATATACATTTTTAAAAATCCACTAAGATCAAAATATTGTTGTTGTTATTTGATGCTACCAGGATGAAATGAAAATTACTTTTTTGAAAATCAAAGCTTTTAGTGGCTTTTTTGAAATATGTTTGCACTGAATAAAGTGTTGTTCCACCTGTTAGTGGCCAGGTAGCAAAATCTTTTAACGTTGCATTTTATGATGTTAGATAACTTAGTAGGACTTTTAAAGGTTAAATAGAGTTCATTTTGAGTCCAAGATACTTAAACTTGTTTACAACGTCATGTCCTCGCCTTGCAGTGAACACGCTGGAGTGTGTACTCTCTGCTGGTTGTTTTCTGCACATCATACACACTGTTTGATATTTACTAAAAGACATAATTCCTGGACCTGAGCCAGTGCCTGTGCCTGGGAGATTTTTCAAATTACTAATGCATCAATATGTTTAATAAATTGAGGGTAATCCACATCTACATAACTTGTCAGTATAATAACCATTTATAGCCATTCAGTTTCCATGGCTATTAAGCACTGTTGTATTTCACTAAAAATAACTACTGTGATTTATGTAAACTGCACCAATGGCGATATCAAGAAATTAGTGGTGTTATGTGTTTCTGGTTTTATTTTTTATTTTCCATTCCACTGACTTCTTGCATGCAGATATGAAAAAGTTGCACTGCTCATACAAGAAACTGCTGTGTTTGTTGCATTAGCAATATATGAGCACATGCAAAAACCCCTGCTGCCGTTTGGCAGCTCTCCTCTCAGATTTCTCCACGGAAAAGTCTGAAATATAAAAAAAACCTCATAGTCTGACAAATGCAGCCGGTCATCATCTATTGTTGTAAATGGACACTTTGTTAGTAGAGAATGAAAGTTGCCCTCTCCCCAGCGGGTTGGTGAGCTCTAACAGCCTTTTAGCTTTAAATAGCACAGGTCTTCCTATGCTCACACTATGCTGCACCACCACTGTGCTTGTTGACTGAGAGCAGAGAAAAGTTGAATTTATTTTGATCCTAACTGCCTGATAGTATCCAGCCTGTGCCTGTTGTTTCAGGATAATAAACAGTTAGCCATTTCTATAGATCTTCTCGCGTGAAAACGTCCTCATATCTACTTCCACTAGTCATTCTGTTCCGGTATAAATTAATAGTTTTTTGTTATCTGATACAGCATTGTCTCTTCACACAGCCAGTTTGGGCAGCAGAGACAATCCATTTATACTGTAAGCTGGCCTCATTTAAAGCTCTTGGTTACAAGTCAGAGAGCCCATGCCTTTGTCTTCACCCCATGAAAGGCTCTTTAAAAGGCTGTTACAAGCTGAAGCTAAAGCTGCAAACATAGAACTGGGCTGGGCTGATAACATAGTTGTATGCAATGCATTATGTCTTTGCTTCAATCCTCTTGGATGCACATAAAGTAGTGGTCTGTTTATTTTTGTCTCGACGCACATGAACTTAATCGGTGTTGTGTGTCTGTGCTGCATTGTAATGTGTTTACAGTATTTTCACTTCCTCCATTGTTAAGTTTTTCCACTTACTTTTTTTTTGGCATGCTGTTCTCGTATTCACTCTGTCAGTATGCATCTCTGCCACCTCTCACAGGCATCCAAACACTCATTATGGTCTCTATAGTGTTTTTATACTTCACAGCTGTGGACTCAGAGCAGCAAAATACATATAGTAACCGCTGAAAGGAAAATTATTTGGAATGTTTTTGGTAATGACTTCATAATTTATGTGTGTGGGTTAGTGAGAATTTTTAGTGAGAATATAAACTATATATTAACTTCTGATTCTAAACGCTCAATGCGTGCGCTTAATATGCCTTAATAAAAGGTCTTTAGAGTTAGTATTCCTCAACCTGTTTAGATTTATTAATAGAACCAGCGAGAAGAGGCTTTGGTGCATGTGTTTACTGAGATATACTTCTTAAGTTTTGCCCATGAGAAATAGGCCCATATTTGAGGTTTTAAAATATTAAACTACTACTGCAATAAAGGCTTCACTACACTAAAAATTAAACAATAAGAAACCAGAGCTTAAAACACAATTTAGAATATAAATAATATGAAAATATACATAGCTATACATATAAATACATAACTTTTGGTCCATATTGACGTGATAGCATCACACAGCTGCTGCAGATATGTCAGCTGTACATCAATGATGTGAATCTGCTGCTGCACCACATCCCAAAAGTGCTCTATTGGATTGAGATCTGGTGACTGCGGAGGTCATCTGAGTAGAATGAACTCATGCTCATGAAAGCATTTGAGATTATTTGAGCTTTGTGACATGGTGCGTTATACCCATCGGAAGATGGGTATATTGTAAAGGGATGGGGATGGTCAGTAACAATACGTAGGTATCAAAACTCACCTATTTAAACCTGTCAGCTGCAGTTCTTAGCTGACAGGAGTGGTACCTGGTGTGGTCTTCTGCTGCTGTAGCATATGTGCTTTCAAGATGTTGTGCATTCAGAGATGCTCATCTGCAAACCTTGGTTTTAACGACTGGTTCTCTGAAGCAGTTTGGGCATTCTCCTCTGACCTGAAATATTCAGACCAGCCTGTCTGGCACCAACAGCCACGTCATGCTTTAAGTTGGAATTTCAGCAGGTCGTTGAGGTCAAGTTGCTGCCATGTGATTGGCTGATTAGATATCTGCATTAACGAGCAGTTGAAGATGCATACCTAACAGAGTGGTCAGTGAGTGTATTTAAATTAGTCCTCAAGTGACCCTTATCCAACTAAATCATTGCTAGGATTTTGCGATGGTTCTTGTTCTGCCTCTAAGGGATCTCTGGCCTCAAAAAGTTTTACAACTCCTACTTTACATGACTGTGGTCAATTTTCACATATTCTGACATTTTACTGGGCAAACAGTCGTTTTATTCACAAAACAATTAATAATGAAAAATCATAACCTGCAGCCAAATTAGAAATGGAGCTTTTTGGGATTTGGGGGGATTGTTTTGCATATTGAAGGACATCTGACTCATTTTATTTTTAATGAATTAAGGGAAATGTTCACTCCTAATCAAACAATGTTTAAAAAATACCAATAAGTAGAAATCCTTTGTGCGATCACTCCAACCACATTTATTCATATACAAGCCAAACATGAGGGCTCAGGTTTTTACAACGGTAGGGTGTGAAGTTAGGAAAAACTGTTTGCTGCATAAATGGAAGTGATGAAAGGAAATCCAGAGGGTGAGAAGGAAGTCTAAAGATAAAAGCTCACCATAAAAGTATTCGTGGTGCATTAGAAGTCAGTCAGAGCCAGAAAAATACTTGATTCAAACTCTGAATGTGTCTTTCTTTGTTATTTAGATCCCCATTAACTGCATTGCCACAGCAACAGTATCTGCAGCATGTCAGTGAAAATGATGCACATCACGTCCGACATGCCCGTTCACAAAAAGACTCGGCAGTAAACCTCCCAGTGAGACAAAACTGTAATCAGAAAGCAGTAAACACTCTGAAGTGAAGCAGAATAGGTCACTTTCTTGATCAGCATGGCATGTTTTTGGAGAAATAAAAGTTTAATATCATTAGCTGCTTGATTTATTGTGTGAAAACCTCAAGACAAATTATTGTTCTTTGTGTTAAACAAAATTTACACAGGGGGGGAAAACAAACTGAGTGCACTCGGCTCCAAACCCCAAATCCTCTATTGAGTGTTCAGCTATGCCAAATACAAAAACAAACAGAATAACTGGCTTCTTATTTATTGTTGGTGAAGAGCATATTCCAGCTAAAAACCATAATTACCATAATCTGAAAACTCTCACCAGGTGAGGCTCACACTGAGGACTACAATGTCGTGACAGAAAGACTGTAAATGTCGCCCTGTGTGCGAGTAAACCACACAGGACATCGTGCACAGTTAAAACTCCTCTATGTCTTTAAAAATTGTGTAACATTATATATTAGATTACATTAAACAACCCAAAAGTGATTATTGATTAAAAACGTCTCGCAAAACATTAATGTTTTGTTTGTTTCAGCTCACAGCTCGAAGCCCAATGTCATTCATTCTCCTCAAAAATAAATAGAAGAATACTCACATTATGTATCAGTTTTGTGAACAGGTCAAAGGCATTTGTATATTTCATCACAAATTAATTGCTGATCACAATAAAGGAGACTTAAAAATAAGCAGGGTGGCATGGTGGTGTGGTGGTTAGCACTACTGAAGGTCCTGAGTTCAAATCCTCCATCTGGCCGAGTGTAGTTTGCATGTTTTCTCTGTGTTTGCATGTGTACTCCGGCTTCCTGATAAGGAGGAGAATGGATGGATATTGTTGATATACTTTCAGTATCTGTATGATTGCACTACACTCCGGTGTTAAAACCAAAAGCAAGCAAACTACTTCTTTTTTAGTTACTTCGATTTTTAGTGCAGATCACCATTGTGTTATGGAAAATCTCCAGAGTCTGTGATTCATGCAGGAGTGGAATACTGTCCCGTCTGTAACAACTGAAAATAAAAATACATAAATAAATAAATAATAATAAAGGTCAATCAAATGGACCACTACGGCAAGGCCGTGATGATCCACTTGGTAAAGTAAATCCGTTGGGCATCTTTCTTGGCCTTCAGACAGTAATTCTGATGGCTAAAAAGAAAAAAAAGGAGTTGAATACTTTCATTCTTCTTGCTATTATTCATATTATTACTAATATTATATTTTAATGAAATGAATCATTACTGACATCCTATGGATCAAAAAATTGTTGGTGAAGTGATGAACATGCTTAAAAAAATATATCAAACTCACCATTTTTGGTTCTATTTTGAGAATAAGAATGTTTTTAACACCACTGCATCCTGACATATCAGGCAGACCCTCCTGCAAAACATTTGCTCCACTGACTCTTGCACATCAGCCAGATGTGATATTTTTTATCTTGCAAATGAACTGCTGAACTTGCTACATTTTTAAAAAGTGATTGGCTGATCAAAGGCGCAGCTTGATTACAACTCCAGTTTTGCATCCTGTACATCTATAAGATAAAAGAGCTGAATCTCAACATGACACTGGCCTACATGCATGTCTTTGTGTGCTTTTTCTGCTGCTGTTGCTGCTGCTTGTTCGCCACTCTTCTAGGGAACTTCACAGCTACACAGATGTGCCTACACTGCCTATACATATGGCAACGATCGCCCCTGTGTTCTTTAATGAGGCTGAAACATGTTCTAGCCCTGTAGAGGCCCAAACTTGTCATCTTTTGATGTATATAAGGCATGTGAAATGAAATGTGATACTCAATATTCATCTTATAATCCTCCCAGCAGATGCTCACTTAATTGGCTGTGTGCACATGTTATGTACAGCGAATAAAAGACAGTGTGCAGATTTGTACACAGCGCATGATAGATGTGGGTTGTATGGATGCACAGCGGCAACAGCAGGCGAAAAGATTAAAAGAGCTTTAAGGTTCATTCAGGTTTTAAATGGAGTCTGAATTTTGTGCCGTTCCTCTGGATATATTTTCATGGGAGACATCTCCTAGCAGTCAAATGCCACCGATAACTGAATATCTTTGGCAGTTAATGAGAGATATGCCTGTGGTAGGTTATCTATCTCAGCACAAAGCACATCAGTACAGTATGTCCCCTGTGTGAACATGTTAGTGTGAAGTTTAAAACTTTCTTTTTTAAAAGATAAATTAAGGGATACAAGTCTCTAGTGTGCACAAGGGAGGTAGAACTGGCCTTCAGCTAATTGAAGGATGATTCACTAACTCAATCCCTGGCTCCTCCTGTTGGCATGTCTTAGACCTAAATACTGAACCCAAAGAAGTGGAAGTAGTGTAGTAGTATATCTGTGTAGGTTCTCAGGCATCCAGGTCATTGTCAACTATGGAGCGTGGAAAGAAAAGCAACTGCACTTTGTTATGTTTCTTGAAGACATTTTACCTTTTCAGTTGAACTGAGGAAGCTTCTCGGATAAGAGGGGAAATGTCTTCAAGAGACTTGAAGAAGTTCAGTTGCTTATATTTCCAAGCTCTTTACATTGGTGTAGTAATAGTGCAAAGGACTTTGAGTCATTGAACAGATCTCACCTCTGAAAAATGCTGTCTGTTTACTTATCTTAGTATCTCTCTATTTGAAAAATCTCCTTAAGCCTCTTTTTCACTAGCACATGCTCAGCTTGATTCAAGTCCATTTTGGGGGTTTTGCATTTGGTGGCAGTACCTCGTACCAGGTTAAACTCCTTCACAAGAATCAACCTGGCATTTTTAAACACAGCAACAAGGGAGATGGCTGCAAACCAAGGAGCCTGATTCACCCACGCAAACACTTTTTTTCTGTGCTTGAGTGCTTTCTGTCTATCAATCACACACATTCATCAGAGAAAAACTTGGGGTTAGTATCTTTCCTAGGGAGATTTGGCATGCAGAGTGGAGCAGCCAGGGATCAAACCACCATCCTGCCAATTAACCTATGACCTGCTCTACCGCCTGAGCTACAGCTACGTCTTCTGTGGTTGGTGCCTGTAGATTTCAAGATTTAAAGTTCAAAATAATCCTTTTTTATCTAAGACTGAGCATTGCTGTAGCCTCTGTGTTCTTCTTCTGTTAAGCTACTTCAGCTACCTGCCCCTGTTCTGATTGGCTGCCCCTCAGAAACACATGATTTTAAAAGGTGGTGGATGGTTTTCTGTGCTCAAAGCCAGTGTGTGTCCTGGTAATAACAATATTAGGTATATGCACTCTGTTTGACATCATTTGGATCCAAGAGTAGAAAAACTTTCTGAAGTTGTGTATTTAGTGCCATTTTAAACCTGAGATTTTGGTTTCACTCACCATGGCTCAGGGGGTTGTGAACCGGAAGGTTGCTGGTTCGATCCCCAGCTCTGTCTGTCTTGGTTGTTGTGTCTTTGGGCAAGACACTTCACCTGCCACCTACTGGTGTTGGCCAGAGGGGCCGATGGCGCGATGTGGCACCCTCGCTTCTGTCAGTCTGCCCCAGGGCAGCTGAGGCTACAACTGTAGCTGCCTCCACCAGTGTGTGAATGTGAGAGTGAATGAATAGTGGAATTGTAGAGCGCTTTAGGTTCCTTGAAAAGCGCTATATAAATGCAATCCATTATTATTATTATTATTAATTTGCACATACTCTGACCTCAATATGTGCAGCTTTACCCAAGTTTGATGTGAATGTCCTCTACTCCAATGGTACACATATGACAGACATAAGGGGAAAAAAAGCATTAAATGTCCCCTTATATCACTAACCCTCTCCATTTATCTGTATGTTTTCCTGTCTGCCTTCTTATCTACAGTACCGCTCCAGTGACAATTATGGGATATATCACACAAGCCCAACACAGCCCAGCCTGATCCGTCCTGTTGTTCTTTGGTCTCAACAAGATGTGTGCAAGTGGCTGAAGAAACACTGTCCACACAACTACCTGACCTATGTGGAAGCGTTCTCCCACCACGCCATCACAGGTCTGAGATAGTAGAAAAACAGTTCCACTAGTGAATTCATGAATTACAGTTTAATTGTAAAAAATTACTTTGTCATCACCTTAAAGGCCGAGCGTTACTGCGCCTGAATGGGGAGAAGCTGGAGCGCATGGGTTTAGTGCAGGAGACACTTCGACAGGAGCTGCTGCAACAAGTGCTGCAGCTCCAGGTGCAGGAGGAGGGACGCAACCTGCAGCTGCTCAGCAGAGGTGAGAGTGTGTGTGTTTTCAGTCTTCCCAGTCCTTGACTTTGAAGACACAGTTTGACATTTTTCACATTAAAATTTCTGACTCCTATTCCTGTCAATTAAAAATTAATCTTTAGCTAGCAGTGGTTTAGCTTAGCACTAAAATTACATGTTTTATGATGAAGATAGCTGGAAAAAAAATATTGACGATGGCTCCATAGTTTGTGCTGCCGTCCCACAGCAGGAGGGTCCAGGTTCAAACCCAGGCAGGCAGGCAGGCAAGTTAAAACTTGCATGCTCTCTATGCTTGTGTGAGATTTCTCCACTCTGTTTTCTCCTGTCCTTGTAAAACCTGCTGCTGTAATTATGCGTATCTGTGCCAAGGATACATTTCACTTCTTGGTTGAATAACGTTGGAAAAATGTTGGTGGGTGCAGTTCCAAAACAAAGGGGCTTTTCACATGGGAGGCATTCTGCTGTGTGTCCACCGCCACCAGCCCTGCATCTGTCTGGGGTCAGGGAAGTGTTATGGCTCTCTGTGATGTAAATATGAGAACAGCAATGTAAACAAACAACACTTACACAATAAGCGGGTCTGTTTTCTATGTATTCCCATTCACTTTATTCAGATGAGACTACTGTGGTTTTAATATACAAAGCAACACTGTGACGGGGGCCCCACCCTGTGGGGTACTCGGGGTAGAGCACCTGGTGGCCCATGGTGACTGGCCAGATGGAGCCTGCAAGCAGTGCATGGGTCAGCCCTTCACACGGGTTCAGTAAAAGATGTGGTTTTCTTTGTTTCTTAAACCAATTTTTTGTTCACATGTCTGTGAACTACACTAAAAGCACTGCGACTTCTCATTGAAAATAATTGAATGCTAGCAGTTGTTATAAGCCAACAGTGGAGTTTGACGTAACTTGGCTTTAAGATTAATGGAAAAGATTCGATGTCTTTAAATCATGCAGTGACATTTTTAGTCAAAATTCTGTTCAAACTAGAGCTAAGAGAGATAGCAGAGAGGATTTTCTACCATGCTTGTATTAGGCAGCAAAGTAAGACAGTAAGGCTGAAGTCCCAAAGCTAAACAACAGACATTAGTTTCCTCTGCCTGCACAAAGTCGCTGCTTACAGCTCATAAAACTCTCCTAATTAGAAACATGAGAGCCCAGTAGAAGTGGTTGCATCTTAGCTGTACATGATTGGCAGAACAAATGAAAATCAATCAGTTAAACAACTTATCAGAAACTCTTGGCTGGCTGTGCCTTTTCAGTCTTTGGCCATTTAAAAAAAGGAAGTAAAAGCTAAAGTATAGAAAGTCCCAGTTATTTGTTTTAGTGGGGGTTTAGGTGGAATGGATGGATGCCTGAAGAAAGAGTTTGACTCACAGCACCCTTTTAATTAACAGCAGATTGTTGGTGTTACATTTAAACAGTGTTATGTGTTAGAAGTGCTGGTAGGTGCTTCTTTTGCTAGCTGCTTTCAGGTGATTCCTGTCTTTATGTTAAGCTACTTTATGCCAACGGCTGGTTGTCGTCTAATGTAGATATAGACGCGTTAGGGATGTTATGATAGTAGAAATGTAGTAGTCAGTACTAATATCAGTGTTAGTTATATGATTGTTGATACCCAATTAGATAACATAGTTACAAAAAAGCGAGCAAACAAACAAACTGAATGTTCCTTGTATTTAAAATTATGGTGCCTCTGTCACTTCCAGACCTGCAGCCTCGGTACAGATGCTGTCTATGGTAGATGTAATAAAAGGACAAAACAAACTTGACGTGGATGGGTGTGTGTTTGTTTGTGTATCTGTTTTTTTGTTTTTCTTCTCTTTCAGCGACAGTGTGTCCTTTTGCTTTCTTTGTGCTTTGACCTGTGATCTTATCTTTTCTCCTGTTTGTCCCCTTTTCTATTTTCTTTTGTATTCTCTTTACTTCCAGCTGTCGGCTCAGGCATTATTACACCATACATGTATAAAAATAATTAAATAAAAAGAAATTGGCTAGCAAAAGGAGCCTATACAGAGTTGATAGTTTATAGATCCTCTTGGCAAATCAAATATGTTTGGCACATCAGTGCATTCAGACCATGATTCTGCTTGCTGAAGCTTGTAGAAAAGAAAGGTTTAAAAACAAACATTAAACAATTATTGTCATATTTTGAGAATTTTGATATGAATTGGTATCTTCTGATGATATCCCTTAGACACATGCTATATCAGGCCTTGTGACATGTGTCTCTTTAGACTGAACATAAATGCTTGTGCTGATCTTTTATGCTCTAGTGAAAGAAAAGCAATAGTCATAATAAGCAGTCTGTTTTTAAAACTGACTTAATTTGCATGGACTATCCTGACACAAAATGGTATTTGTCACAGTTTGTGTTACTGTGTTAAGTTGTCCTAAATTATCTGACTGTTAAGTATTTTTCATGGTACTAACAGCTCAGTAACAGCTAACTGACATATATTCCTGATTTGTATCTACAGAAACCGTCAGACCTCCACAGTGTTGTTCAGATGGACTTGTTTTGTCTGCAGATTCCCAAAAGATAAAGTTAAAAGCCATTCATGAACCACAGCACTGAAGATAACAGACTCAAGACATGACAAGTATGGGAGTATTCCTGTTGGTCGAAAAAGCATCTGCAGAGAGCTGTAATATTGAGTTATTATTGTGTTTTATAATTATGTTGTGGAAATATTACAGTTATCAACAGAATATAAGCCTTTTGTACAGTTCTGACATTTATAGCTAACCAGAACAGTTTAATCACTTGTAAATTCAGAGGGTTTGGGATATGTACGGATTACATGGTCCAGCTCCCACTGAACAATATGGTGGCAGCAGTGATGTATTGTTCCAATAACCAGCAGGGACCAACACAAAATCTTTGTCTATACTTATCTGTGAGATCGAGCGGTGAAAGCTTATTATTGCACCTGTAAAAAAAAAAAAGTTTAAAAAACTTGCTATTAAAAGTAAAAAAAATATCTGAAAAGTGTTCATCGTTCTGTGTTTTGCAGGGTCCTTTGGAAGAATATCCTAGCTGGATGATGGAAACACCGGAGTCAGAGAACATATAATCACGTAACATGAAATGTGAATCAGATCTGTAGGATATGTGCATCCAGCGAGCTGTGGTCTCCAGAATAAAGCTGTTAACTGGAAGTTGGCAGCTTTTCATTCCCTGTCTGCACGATAAACTGATATCATCTTTACAGACTGACAATGAACTGTGATGAAAAAGCATCATGACAATCCATTTATCAATTTATTGCCGCCTGTGATTAATTATTAATTTACTGTTCCTCTCTTACCGTCTCTTCCTCTCATTCTTCTCTTTGAAACGTTTTTTAATGTCAGAAAAACAAATTAATAAATACAAATATTAAAATTTAGTCGTTTTTTTGCGAGTCGTTAGGCTCTGTTGAGCTGAGTGGTGTGTAGTTCCTTTGCCTGGGTAAGATACTACATTACCCACAATCCCTCCGCACAGCTACGAAGAAACTATCCATGGCTCTAACCAGCCGCTACCGGCTCCGAGGTCTCAGGATCCCAGCGGAGGCGAAGTGCGGTAAAAATAATGACGTCCCGCTCGGACAGGTACACGATGCTATCAGTATTTTTACCTGTGTTTGAATTTTTTTGAATCCTGAAATAATTAATGCAGTTTTTATTTTATTTTATTTTATTCACATTTTTATAGTCCGCAGCAGCTTCGTCCTGTATAACGCTAACCACACTGACGCCCCTTCTCCTCTCCTCCTCCTTCCTTCACCCCCTATAAACAGATGTTTACACACCATTCCGTTAAACCCTGTCTCTGTTAGTTAGTTATTAACTGATCAGTATCATCACGATGGGGGATGAAGGTGCATCAAATGCGCTTCAGAAATAGGTGAGCTGCATGCTGACACAGTCGTGCGTCACAGTCTCTGAAGTCACGAGTTCAATCTGTGATCATAAATAAACCTCTGCATTTCAAGCTTTATTACAAACATTAGCAAGGAAGTAATACCTTAATCATTTTTTCTGTTGGAGAAGTTTGAGGTGGCGCTCGTTAAACTTATTTTAGCCTGTTATGAATGTAATCAGAGTACTACACGCCAGACAGTTGTTGCAGATTTGTCAGCTGCACATCCATGATGCAAATCTCCTGTCCCAGCACATCTCAGAGGTGCCCTATTAGATTGAGATCTGGTGACTGTGAGTACAGTGAACTCATGGTCATGTTCATGAAACAAGTTTGAGGTGATTTGAGCTTTGTGACGGGACACGTGACATGATAATGGACAGAATAAAAATTAAAACGCAAAAAAAAACAAGAATAACGATCAAATAACAACAGCCAACAAAGACTCAGTGTCACAAGATTCATCGTAAAGACGAATATTAAAAAACTCAAAACTCAACCCAGTGGTCAGACACCATAAGCATTAGAATGGTGAAGCGATATTGAAGATAACGAATGATAACGAATGATTTTTACAGTTTTCAGTTTTCTGTCTGTCTTCTGTCTTTGTCCTTTGGGTTGTTGGTCAGCCGAACTCCCTCTGTAAGGGCTGAGACTGACAGTTTTCGCTGTTTTCTCACATGACGTGTATCATAAGAAATCATTTTGCCCCATTTGGTTTTCTAGTGTTTCTGTTGATCAGGTCGGTGAACTGAAAGGAAGGATCAACAGAAGACATCCATCATGGCTTCTTTTTATTTAGAGGTGGCTCTATTAATACCAGCCAAGCAGCTCTTTGCTGTCAGTGTTACAGTGATCCTCTTAGACGCTGTCACTCACTCTCTCGCAGAGAGAGAGAAAGCAGGACACGGAGAGAAGAGCAGATTTTTCAGATGATTAAGGCTTCACAGACGTGTGAATGCACAAAGTGAAAACAGACTAGAAATAGACCTGTATTTAACACGTTCACGGCCTCGGTCAGTGCTGAGGGCCGCTTGCTGTTGTTTTTGGGGAGGTTGCCACAGTGACGGGTGAGCTGGAGGGTAACAGGTTGTCGTCCGAAGCAGATATGACTCTGCTGGACTGCACAGGAGCCAGAATCTCCGGCTGCTGGTCGTTGAGGTCTGACCGCAGGTAAGATGTGGCTGACTGCAGTGTTGCTGCTGTTGTTTTCTCTCAACACAGACACCCTGCTGGTTTTCCCCCAACAAAGCTCACATACACACTGTGGATACATGTGTGAGTGCTATAAATAGTCTGCAACCAGGGGTTGTTGACAGGTCAGAGGGAGTGCCGTATCCGGATTAGTTTGCAGTGATTTGGTGTGAGAGCTGGGTTTATTTGGGTTGCTTGAAATGTGTCATTACTGCACATTTATAATGACCTCGAATATGCAAAACACTCATTAGTCTTCACTTCCATTCAAGATTTGTCCCATTTAGTATGCATGCGCTGTAGTAGTGCATCACATCCAAAACAAGCAGGGTACCGATTTAGTTTCTAATTATTGCCTGTGGGAGTGTATAAGTCCAGAAAGAGTCCCCAGAGAGCATGACGCAAAAGCTAAGCTGACTTTTCCATGTTCCATAGTTAACGGTGATGTGAGCCTAATCTAAATCACTGTAATCTAAGCTGCCGTGTACCTAATAAATTACCTTACAGTCTTACTACTACACTATAGGTAAAGCAGTATTCATATTCTTTATGCCAGTACTGCACCATAACCGTAAAAGAAATGACAATGTAACTTAAAGCTTTTGTTTTGTGGCTACAGTATCAGAACTTAAAATAGTGAAGAGAAAGAATCACAGCATGTGTTTATAGCATTGTTACGATAACAATAATACAGCTCCACTCCTACTGAGCTCTCACAATGCCTTTATACTACAAGCTGCAGTCACCCTCACGCACACTTTTTATCTATGTGCACAAATGCCTATGGATCAACTTGGCATTCACTATCTTGAGCGTACAGTGACGTTAGCTTTTCAAACTCTCAGCTTGCTGAGGTGGAGCCGGAACAGTATTCACTGTGGATTAATCGGCTGTATACTTTCTTGAAGCATGTTTATTTCTGTATTTGTAAAATGCACAACAGTAGTAGCAAATTTCCATCCTATGTAGGGACAGGGATAGCTCAGTAGGTAGAGTGTTGGCCCCATTATTGGAAGGTTGGGGTTCGAATCTGGCTACCCTGAGGTACCCCTGAGCAAGGTACCGTCCCTACACACTGCTCACCGGGTGCCCAATGGCTGCCCACTGCTTCACTGAGAGAATGGGTTAGATGCAGAGAAGAATTTCCCCACGGGGATCAATAAAGTATACATTACTATAAACCACTATCTCTTTATGTTAATAAAGTGTTCTCATACCACCATGCTAGAAAAGCTCCAGTAATTCATATGTGTAATTCCTGAAGACTCAGAACTTCACTGGAGGGATGAAACGCCATTCTTCTTAATTATGGTGGCACAAACTGTCAGTGTAAAGTCTCCCAGAAACGCTCACTTATGTTTAAATGTGGTTCCTGTAAATCTCAGAGCATATGATTTATATCATCTTAGTACTGAAAGAGCTCCTTCTCATCAGCATAGAGATTTTCCTCAAAGAATAAAGGTGAGCAGTCACAACAGTGAAATTTTAGTCAAAGCAAACCTAAAAAACCTACCAGCAAAACACCCCAGAGCCACAAGACCCTCTCACTTTAATATGTCTTGTTATATATGAGGAATAGTCTAAACTTCACATTTACTGTAACCGTATACAAAGAAAAGCTGTGATTTCTTGCAATGTGAGAATCCACTCTCCTCCAGTCCTTGGGCAAGATACTAACCCCAAGTTCCTCTCTGATCAGCCTGAGTATGAATGTGTGAGAACGTTAGATAGAAAGCACTTACATACAAAAGAACGGGTGAATGAGGCATGTTGTATGAAGTGCTTAGAGTGCTCAGATAGACAGAAAAGTTCTGGGTTACATTTTTAAATGTTCTTGATTTGTATTGTAATGAAAGTTGTATTTTTTTTTAAAGTTGTGCCAAAATGTCATGCAGTCAAAAGTGCAGCAGATGTCCTTAAACTGCTATTGCAGAAAAACTGGATGTGGATATGAGATTTTACATCCTCTGTGATCAACAGCAGAGCTCATAAACAGTAATGTGTTTGCGTAAAGGGACAAAACTCTTTTCTGCTTGCACAGCAGGTGTTGGCATTCTAGAAATTGTGTCTTTCTGTTGTTGTTTTTGACCATGAGCTCCACATTTTTAGTAAAATATTTAAACAGGATGTTTAAGGATGGTTGGCTATGGTACAGATTTAATGCTTTCTAAATTCAGAATTATTGGAAGAAAAGAACTAATTAACTTTAATATGTATAAATGTATAATTTAATTTGTGTTTGTTTGTATTCCTATGAATGCGTAGGTATGAATGTACATGTATGTGTATACGGGCCAGTTGCATTTCTATTCAAGCATAAATTTGAGTTGCTTCTGTACAATTAGTTAAAATATCCTCCTGAGAACTGAGGAACTTTAACTTTTTTTGTGATTTCCTTCCTCTTTGGAGCTAAGAGAGGCCACCCAAAAACATGAGATATCATGGAAAGCCCAAGATGTCCTCTATTTACTACATTAAGACTTAGTAAGCTAGCTTAAATAAGTCAAAAGATACAGACCAAATCAATTCAATCCATCTATCTCTATTGAAGACGCCATAAGTTTTAGCTAACCTTTAACTCTTAAGACCATAAGCACAAAAAAATACGTGTTAGTGATGTTAGTGTTAGCACTGTGTGTGACTGTAAATTAGCTGCATCATGCAGAAAAGCCCAGTAAGTATTTTCAAAATAAATATACATTTGCATTAGAAATCAGAGAATGCAGACGACATCATTTGCTATAATAACTCCATAGGCCTAGCTGTGACAGTTTCCTTCCTGTTCCTTCCATGGATCGTTTGTTCAGGCTGTGACCTGCCCTGCTGTTTGCTGTTTTTGCAGTGGGAGCGGGGAGGACTCGTTGGACCGCCTCCTGCCCTCGGCTGGGGCCCCTCGCAGGAAGAGCGCTACCTCGCTGAGTAAAACAGAGCCTCCTCTGCTCCGCACAGGCACACGCACCATCTACACCGCTGGCCGCCCGCCCTGGTATGACGAGCACGGCGCTCAGTCAAAAGAGGCCTTTGTCATTGGTACGACACTCACTGATGATGTTGTTGGTCCTCCAGACTGCCAAGTCGTGGCTTTGAGCTGCAGAAGCTGTCCTTAATGTCCTATTCTCTCATATTATACCCATAAACATTTTAGTGCTATCACACATGCATACCAGCAGACAGCATTAGACACACTCTGAAAAACACAAATAATGGGCCTTTGAAATGCTGTGTGGATCTGCAGGGCTGTGTGGGGGCAGTGCCTCAGGGAAGACCACCGTAGCCAATAAGATCATTGAGGCCCTGGATGTGCCGTGGGTTGTGCTACTGTCGATGGATTCTTTCTACAAGGTGATGCCTGTTTGTGTTTTTTGTCTTTATCGATTTGGTAATTATTACAGATTATCTGTTGGCTTGTTAAAGGAAGAAATGATCTATGTGCAGAGAAAATCTTTCGGTAATCTTAGGAGCTTTTCCATCACAGACTCGAAGTAATCACTGTACTGCTGTCACTTGATTTAATAAGAGGTTGTGGTTTTGCCTTAAAATTACAGCCTTCGAATGACAGACTATTCATGTGCCGCAGCAGTGAAAATGAACCTACAGAGACCTGCAGGGGAAAAGGAACAGAGAACAATGGAGTAACATATTTCTGTTTAGGCGGAACCTGGAACAAAATGCACTGTAAGAACATCAATTAAACTTCATTTAAATCACCCAGTGTATACTAAACAAGAAAGAGTTTGAGGTTTCCACCAAGACTAAAGATTCCCTCCACAGCCTTTGTGAATTGAGTTTCTGGATCCAAAAGTATATCTCTCACTTTTTATTTTAATATGTGTAAAGAAGTCTCATTAACAAAACCCTGAATCCATATTTCTAGGTGAAACTAAGCTACACCACTAATAAAATTTTCATGTAAATTTGTTTTAGAACTTTTTGTGTAATCCTGACAACAAACAGAGCCAATCGCATAACTTTCTTGGTAGAGGTAATCAATTTGAGTCCCAGCAGGAAACCAACATATTAGGCTGTTTGTTAAATCTTCAGAAAAGATGTCAGATTAATTGAAAATTTCCATCCATGCTCTAAACTGGCATGTAACTGATACAGTGCAGAAACATTGCATATTTTGTTTAGACAGTAGATTGTCCTCCATCTTGTTCAAACACAGAAAGTTCCCATTTGATGCTCAAGCCAAAACAAGTCATTATACGATCCACCATACTGTCTACACAGGATTATGGACCTATCCTGTAGGTTCATGCTGTCGCTAATGCTATAAACCACTGGATGCGCTCTACCACAGCGTCACGTGCTATTCATTACTGCAGACAGCTACGGCTCTCACCAGCTGTGAGTTACACAGTCAACAGTCCAGAAAGCACCCACTGATCTGTGATCTGTGTTTGTTTTCATAGACTCAACTTCTTTAGTTGAGATCAGTTGGGAAAACATAATCATTACAGATAGAGAGTCATAACAAGTTCCTCAGACCAACTTTTTTCTTGTAAGCCGCACACTCATAAGCCGAGATGTTCAGTCCTCTATAAGACTTTAAATCTTGCTCATGTTTCCAATTATTTTTGTGCATTGTGGGTGTTTTTTTGAGTGAAAGAGTGTAACTATTTGCTCTGCTGCAAAGGAACTCTTGATCTCAATTAAATTTGTCACATAAATAAATCTTAAGTTAGTAAATTACAAAGAGAAATGTTAATATTTATGTTTTCTGTCCCAGTGTTCAGAACCACATAATAAAAAAAATATTCATCACCATCACAGAGACACGAACCAATCATTTTGAATAAATCACATAAACTGTTATCAGGTTTAACATCTTAAAATGTGGTTTAGCCAAGAAGATGTATCAAAAGTATAATTTCATCTTTTGTTGATAGAGTCCAACATTTTAGAAACTGCAAATGTTTGTTGTCTTGTAGAGTTTAAAAGATCAGTAAAAGAAAAATTGTAGTTAGTTAGTTTATTTCGTAAATAAAATACATAGAAAATGTTAATTACCACTAACTTTCCAAATGGTAATTGAGCTAATCCACCACCCCTGCCATCCAGCATTAAATCAGTGCCATTGATTATTAAATTTGGATTTTTGAGCCCAGTAAATAATATTCCCGTCTTTATGCCACGGTCGGCAAGGTCTGTCATCTCAGTTGTGGGCAAATAAAGGCTATCTCATCTCATCAACATCATCAAATCTTCCCACTATACAAAGTGACATCAGAGTGACGTCTTTTATGTGTCAATTTTGGATGTCAAATTTTGGGCCACTGAAGGAGTTGTTTTGTAATGACAGGCAACGTCTTTTTTTTCTACATCTACTGAACATGTAGTGTTGATGTCCATAGGACCTTCGTGTACAGTCTATTTGTAGTCCCGATGTGGTCATTGTGGACCACGTTTCAACGTCAAACTTAGACACATTTTACACGGCATTTTTTTTCGTTGCATCTTAAGGCTTTTTAGTCCCGTGTGTCCAGAGGGTGGAGGACATGTTTTCTATAGCCTCCTGACTACCAGGAAAAAAAATGTTGTCCAATCAAAAAAATTTTTAAATCCCCCAATGTTTGTAAGGTAATTAGAAGACTGAAAAAATTTTTTGGGGAAAAAAAAGTTTACATTTTTTAGATATCACATGTCCACTGCAGAGGACATTGGAAGGCAAAACATGTAAAAATGAACTTTGATGGCAAATATTTGCTTCAACTCTTCACCAAGGAGAAGTTTGAACTCAAGGAACTGTAGTGGTTTCTTCCCCCAAAACTGCAAGTCATTGCTATACTGAAGCCATGAGTTGGTGATTGCCAGATCAAAAAGTAGAGAACTGCACATACTGTCAATTTCTGAGTGCGAGAGACCATCCTGTAGAAACTCAACATTCGGCAACAAGGTCCACGTCACCTATGTTGGTAGTGTACTCAGCAATTGCCAGTGGACTTGGCACATGGACAAACCTTTTGTTTTTCTTAGACCATCTTGTGGACATTTTTTAAACACTTCAATACTATACTAAAATGAAGTTAGAATTAAGCATACTATGTTTTAACGTGTTATTAAGAGACTTATTTAAAATATGTTAACAACATTTATAGCTAAAAATTGCTCAATAAGAAGTTTTATGCACTTACTTTTCTTCTTCCCATAAAATGTGCTTGCAGCGATGGCCGCCATGTTCCTTAATGAAAAAACTAAAGTTCCCAAAGCTCCACCCCTTCACATTTGGTATCATTGGAAAGCCCTAAATGTCCTCTGTAGATACCAAAAGGAGGCAATTCTGTAGTATGCAGTGCATGGGAGATATTCAGGTTTAGAAAGGTGCTCTACAGAGGACAAATTTGCATTGCTGGTAGTCAGGAGGATAGGCTACCAGTTGATTTTTGTTTACACCTTTATTATTACCTTTACATTTATTAATCATATAAATTTCCTGCACCTATCATAGACGTCCAGATGAAGTCCAAGGTTCAAATGTTGACGTCCAAGCTGGGTCATGGTTGGACGTCCAAATTGTAGACCTAGTTTGGTTGTGTGTAGTTGTCCAGAACTAGTTGTTGACCAACGGACCCAATATAGATCTGAACGTCTATCCGACGTCCAATGTTTAGTGGGATCAGTAAATTAAGACAAAATCAGGTATGCTGAAGTCTTACTTCTCTCTTCTGCATTCACAGACAAAGGTATCAGCTAATTAATAATATAATCTAAAAGTAATAACACAACTTCACAGAAGAAAATCTGCTGTTACAATTAACAACACAGCAATCTGTAGTTTTTGTCAGATAATTGCATTAATAAGAAGGCACCAATGCAATTGAGACGTCCATCTCAGTGACTGGCTGAGCTGAAATGAAGTCTCAGTCAGATGGTCCACGTTCCTAACTTTAGGCGTTAGCAAAGGATAAACGGGTCAGTTTTTGAAAAATTCACCCTCACTACACTTGTCACAAATGGGTACATTAACTTAAAACATCAAAGCTGTGTTTTGTGCCAGAGTTAAAACATTATTTGAATTCTGTCAAGTTCCGTATTTTAACTTTGGAGTCTATGAGGACTGACTTGTTTGCAGAGCCTAAAGAAGTCATTGGCCATTAGAAGAAGTGCAGTTGTTAGCATTATAATAAAACTGCATTTTCAGCCCAGGAGTTTAATGGTTCATATTTGTGGTAATAAGCTGATCTAAATGATAAAATAAACCCTCATTTAAAATCTTTAAATAGTTAATCAAGTTAATGAGGAAGATCCTCTGAAATTCATCTTTATTTTGTGTCTTTCAGGTTTTATCCCCCGAGGAGCAGGCTCTGGCCGCAAAGAACGACTACAACTTTGACCACCCGGGAGCATTTGACTTTGAGCTGCTGGTTTCCACCCTGAGAAAACTGAAGCAGGGCAAGAGTGTGAAGATCCCGGTGTATGATTTCACCACACACATGAGACATAAAGACTGGGTGAGTTTGGTTTTTATTGCTTTAAAGGAACCTCAGTGTTGATTATGCCAAAGATGAGATGGACCAGAAAGAACCCCAGTGTTGAGGCAGCATTCAAAGCTGAAAATGTATTAAACTTAAATGAAATTTAAATTTTTAAAAACTATGTGTCAAAGTGACACACTGCACCTTTAATCTTATAAAAGCTCAAACGACTGCTTTCTTCTTTAAAGACTCGACTTTCCCTCTTCTTGCAGAAAAATGTGTACGGTGCCAGTGTGATCATTTTTGAAGGAATTATGTCCTTTGCAGACAAAGAGCTTCTTCAGGTAAGACAGTGCATTCTTTTATTTCCTTTCTTTTGAAGAATTCTTGAGTGAAGCAGACTAATCATCACCAGGAATTGTTTGTGCAGCTGCTTGGCTGAAATGAACATTATTGAACTGTTGGCTCTTCGCACCTGCAGCTCCTGGATATGAAAATCTTTGTGGACGCAGACTCAGACATTCGGCTCGTCCGCCGGCTCCGCAGAGACATCACAGTGCGTGGACGGGACATTGAAGGCGTAATCAAGCAATACAACAAGTTTGTGAAACCAGCCTTTGAGCAGTACATCGAACCCACCATGAGGCTGGCAGATATTGTTGTACCAAGAGGTGAGTCAGACAGACCTCGTCTTTCCTAAAGACCACCTAAACTAAAATGTTTGGACATATTTGTTAACACTGGCTGTTCTCGGCTTTTTGTTCCCTCCAAGGTGGTGGGAATATGGTGGCCATTGATCTGATTGTCCAGCATGTTCACAGCCAGCTGGAGGAGGTGAGTCACCAAATCGCTCCGTATACTTGAGAGCATGGTGCCACCATGTGTCTGAAGGCTGAAACATGCAGACTTCCAATTCTTTGTGGGATAAGTGGCATCAGAAGAAAATACATCGAGCAAGCTTTCACATTTTTAACCCTTTAACTTTGAAAAATATTGCCAGCAAACTGAATTAAAAACACAAAACCTGAGATTTGTTGATTTTACAAGTGTTATGTGTGTAGCCATGTGACCTCTACTGTTGTTCAAAAGCCAGTGAAAAGTCCTGCAGTTGTAGTGGATGACATCTTCCTTTATTGTGATGAACATGCTGAATCAGTCGAATGTGGCTCATTCTGAAACCAGTAAAAGCAGTATATGTGTTTGAGTCACATATGATAAAATCCTCAGTGCCCTGCTGTTTTAATAAATTATCTATTCAATTAAAAAAATAATTAGGAAGAAATGTACTCAGTAACTAAAACGAAAAACAAAGACTAGATGTGAATGTCGATTTTAGTTATCAAAATGCAAAGACAGAAGGAAACCAACTAAAATCATACAGGACTCTGCCAAAGTCTTGAGCCGTCCCTCATCTTTTTTGTGTTTAAATGCGAAAGAGCTGCAGTGATTTATTGAAACATGCAAACATACAGTATATAAGGCAGAAATAGAGTTTGTACAGTTCTAATGCATGCACGTGCAAAATATTTGGTGTGACCACCTTTATTCTTGAGCACAGCCTGAACTCCTGAAGCTTTTTCTTTAGGAATAGTTTTCCAAGCTTCTTGAGGGACGTTCAAAACTCTTCATTGGATTTTGGCAGCCTTTTGTTTTGTTCTGTGTCAAGATGATTCCACACTGCTTCGGTAGTGTTGAGGTCCCGGCTGTGGGGAGGCCGATCCAGGACTGAAAGTGTTTCATTTTGGTTTTTCTATCCAAGTGTGCTTTTGCTGCATTAGTAGTGTCAGGGCAGGATATTAAAAGGTTTTTTTTTTTAAATAGGAAAAACAGCATCACCATCCTTATCTTCTGAAACATTATTTTTTCCTCTACTATTATTTTCATTTATCGTCTCTCTCTGTCCTCCCTTTATGCAGCGTGAACTCAGTGTCAGGTATGCTGATACATATTTTCACTTCTGTGACTTTGGCCGGCTTATTGTAATTGGAAATTTTATATTCAAACTGTGTCCTCTATGGCTTCCACACTGTGCCCCATCTGCCCTCTCTGAAAACTCCCTGCCGCCTCAGAATCTCTTTTCTCTGATAGTGTGTCGGACTAACAAAGTTAAACCTTTTGATCTGATCTGCTTTGTCTCAGGGCACTCCTGGCCTCTGCCCAGCAGACGCAGCCGTTGCCCCAGACGCTCAGTGTCCTCGAGAGTACGCCGCAGGTCAGGGGCCTGCACACCATCATCAGGTAGTGACATGTGATCATGATGTCCTTCCTGCAGTCCTATAATTTGAAATTTAAAAACGTTTTGATTCCCTCCGCCGCAGGAACAAAGAAACCAGCCGAGACGAGTTTATCTTCTACTCAAAGAGGTTAATGCGGCTTCTCATAGAGCATGCTCTAACATTTCTACCATCTCAGGTGAGTAATCTTGGTTTGAATATCTAGAATCATTACTTTTTATTAATATGATTACCCTTGCATGAAAAGAGTTGCTCATAGTGATTAAAACAAACAAAACAAACAAAAAAACAGTAATTAATTCCCTCCAAATCTCTTGAGTTTCTCATATTTTAATTCATAGTTTTGGTTTCAAGCTGACTGCATTTTGAAGCTTTAACATTAGCGTTTTGGCCCCCACCGTGTTGGGTTTTTTTTAGAGCCACAAGTTACCTTGCATGGATAAAAGGGCTTGAGAAACAACATACCAGATAATTAATCCTAAATACACTCACCAAACCTGAATAACAAACTACTGGGATGTTCTTGACTACACAGCAAGCCATAACATTAGTCAGGTTATCAATCAAAATGCTCCAAAAGTCACCAACGGCACACACAGTGAAGCGAAGTGTTGTGATGAGTCTGACAGGTACCGTTTGGCTGCCTGTAAATCAGCGCAGCCACATCTTTTACTCAATCATCCTGGTGGGTGACTTATAAAAAACTCACCTGTCTCAGAGTTTTTGGAAGAGTCAAAACTATCCGTAGAGCCCAAAAAGCTTTTTTTAAAGCTGTAAAGTTGGACATTTTAAAATGGGAGTGTATGGGGATTTACTCGTTTTTGCACCCAGCCTCAAGTGGTCACTAAAGGAACTGCAGTTTTTTGCACCCCTCAATGGACACAAACACAGCAACAACAACAAAGTTGCAATGTGCCTGCTGGATGTATGAAAGTGCAATACATGTGTTCCTTTAAATAGTCAAACTAAGTATGTTATTAAAACATAATCTGAATTTTACATTTCATGTTTCGTAAGTCGGCTGTATCAATTAAAAAAGTAAAGTAAGCCATGGTGAACCCTGTCGGCTCCCAAATTTCAGTGATGCCTGTCACTGTCATGCAAATAAGAAGTTTTGTCTGTAACTATAGCGTTATGTTCCACATACTGTGTATGAAAACCACTTCATCTTCATATTCTATCATGACAAAACAGCTGTAAAGCTTTTTGCGATTATTTTTCTTTCTTAAGATTTTTTTTTATTACATCTTTGATTCACTGAACTGCAGACAACCCTGTTTTCACTTTTTTCATCCTCATACCTTCTACTGTTTGCCTAGCGGTTAACAACCAAAACCACTTAACAGAACATATAATTATTTCTCTGTATTTCTCTGAAAATGTACTTGTGTTAAAGCTAAGTGAACACTATTAATGTTGAATTGAGGAATGAAAAGCTGCCCTTTTTGATGCGAACTCTTGTAATAAAACTTGTTAGGCTTACTGAGTAAAGCACCTCATTAGAGCCCCCTTCACAGTTAGCTCATGCATGTTAGTCATATTATCCAGAGGGCATGTTTCATACTTCACATTCTAAATCTGCTGACTTTACCTTTCTGCATAATGAGCTGATATTATTAGCTTCTCCTCAGTCACATAAAACAGTAACAATTAATTTCACTGGGGATTTTCTTTTTTTTTTCCTTTTTTCTTTTTTTTGGCAAGGAAAGCAACACAGAAATATGATAGAACTTGAAGTGGCCCCATTATGCCCATTTGCACCTCCAGGTTTTTATATTTGGATTTCTGAGGAGTAGCTTTGCATAATTCACATTTTAAAAATAAACTTTTTTTAGGGGATTGAAGAGCCTAGGTGCAGCTCAAATCTTCAAAGCTACTCTCTCTTGGCTGCCCCTTGTGAACAAAATCTTTTATATCAGGTGGGCGTGGCTTCTGGGCGGACCAAAGCTTCTTGCTAGTTAGAGCTGTGTGCATGAGATGACCATGTCAGGGATTTCTGTTTTCACTGCCATCACACAGAGTGACGAAAAAAAAAGAAAACTGCCTTACACTGAGTGTGTGAAGCTTGAGATTTTGATTCATAGGGATTACCTACTGAAAAAGAAACTAAATACGTCACTATGATACTCATTACAGCAAAAAATAAATAAATAAATAAATCTGAGAACTCTTGTGCAAATGTAGTGTTTGTGTTAAAGATCAGGTTTATATTTGTGTATTTTTTCTTTAGTGCCACTTTTTTATGTCGGTGTGTTTGTTTGTGGGGTGTTTGGTGTGTAATAAAACATCATTTCTTCTTCTGCCTTTGCAGCCGTGTTCAGTTCAGACCCCACAGGGCCATGATTACGAGGGCTGCAGTTACAACGGTAAAGGGGTAAGTGATGTTCTTGTTTTACAAGGTCTTGCTAGCTTCCAGTCGAATATGACCTCAGGGTTTCTGTCATCATGCTCGCTCTGCTGCCTCGTCTCCTCAGATCACCGGTGTGTCGATCCTGCGTGCAGGAGAGACCATGGAGCCCGCCCTGAGGGCCGTGTGCAAGGACGTCCGCATCGGCAAGATCCTCATCCAGACCAACCTCGACTCAGGCGAGCCAGAGGTAGAAAAATATGAGTCATTTACCATCAAATCCATGTGCGTGCTTTGCTTTCCAGACTTCACGCGCTCCTGGGTGTGTCTCAAAAATCACATCAAACAAAAGATGAAAATGTTTTGATTGTTTTTTAATTTTTTTTCCCTTCCACATGATGTGTGTCTCCGTGGTAACTACCCTTCCTGCTTTTGTAACCATGGTAACTGGTCTCCTCCTCTCTGGCCTCACCAGCTGCATTACCTGCGTCTGCCCAAAGACATCAGTGAAGATCATGTCATCCTAATGGACAGCACAGTCTCCACCGGCGCTGCTGCCATGATGGCAGTTCGAGTCCTATTGGTGGGTGGAAATTAGCATCATTACCCTGCAATAAGGCAGCAGTAGGGACCCTCTCCTCTTGGGCAGTCACATGTGTTTTATTACCCATCTGTGTGGGCATTGAGTAGATGTTATTCTTTTTCTCTGGTGCAGTTTGAGTTGTATTATTCCTGCAAGGAAAACCTCAAATGTATCCTTTCCACTTACTGAGCTTCTTAAAGTGATCAAGAAGCCACTAACTGTTGTTGCTGTGATGTGTGTGACTGAGCAGGATCATGAGGTGCAGGAGAATAAGATCATGTTGGTGTCGCTGCTGATGGCAGAGCTCGGGGTGCACTCTGTGGCCTATGCCTTCCCAAAGGTCAAAATCATCACCACTGCTGTGGACAAGGGCCTGGATGATTTTTTACATGTAATTCCTGGTATCGGTAAGCACTTCCATGCATCTTTTCATTCTTTCACGTACTGTCTTGTAAATTCAGATGGCCTGTGTTCCTACCTGTGCACACATTTTACCTGAAGTATTTTTTTTTTACAGTTTGGAGTCAGCAGGAGAAAACTTTTGAATTATAGCTGACGTATAAAAATAAAAATTTAATGCAAGTTCATAAATCTTCATTAGCTTACCACACCGCCTTCAGCGTGCAGGTGTTGGGTTCATGATTTTAGCTTTGTGCAGGAAATAAAAAGCAGCAGACAAAAAGATAATAAGCATCTGTTTCTCTAGTTGACAAATTTAATTTCTTGTACCAGCAGTTTGTAATATTATGATTGTGTCATGTTAGATTTGAAGCAAACCTCTCTTTCTGTCGCTACTGAGTGAGTGAGCAACGTGAACATCAGATGGCCCACTCGTAGCTTTACAAACAGAAATACTTACATGTGATTATGTAACTTGTCCTACAGAGAATACAAGTGAAAATACTGCAGCTGTTTTTTGAGGTGTACTAGACGTGATGGCACAAAATTTTTTGCAGGTATAGGAAGTATAAGATTACACCTGAAATCTCATAAAACTCATTTGCTTAAAGGCATTGCAGTCCTGAACTTTTCTCACACTTACCTGATAAAGGGACAAGTGTTAACACAAATGTCCGATGCACTCACATTGCATTTTAGCCGGTCTTTAATCTGCCTGCTCCCTAGTACAGGATCCATTTGGTATCAGATTGCACCAATGTGTGAATGGTGTAGCTAATCGTCTAGTACATTTGCTGCTAATGAGTGGTCATCCTTTGTCCTGCCTCCAGTTGCGCCATCCTGGCAGCACCCCACCTAATCCACACAGAGTATTTCTAGTAGTGACAGTGTGTTTGAAGCTGACTATTTCCTGAAGCATGCACATCAGAAAAGATAGCTGTGGAAACCTGATCACAGCCTGATCGTAGCAATGCTATTTGAAGTTCATGTGTGAAAATGCAGTTAGGGACAGCAGTGCCGAATGTGGACATATTGGAGATCCCACCATTCAGCTTAGCCAAAATCAGGAGTGTCTCGGTTCAGCTTTGCCGAGGACTGCAGTGAGTCCAAAAGAGTTGCAGAGGTGATATTGTTTAGCTGTTAAATAAAAAAGGGAAGTTAAAGAACAATTTGGTCTGCACTTTTTCTTTCAATGAGAAAGAACAAGAATTAAAACATATGGCGGCCTCTAAGGTCAAAGCACATGCAAGAAAATGCAAACAGGGAAATGCACAAGTTTATAAATGTTATAGTTACCGGGGAAAAAACAGATAGTCTTGTGCAGGCTAGTAGTTGTGAACATTCAGTCAAATCTGCAGATGTAACATAAATCTCTACCTATCAATTTAGACTCGTTATGAACTATGGGTCAAATGTGTATAGTTTGAAAGAAGCAAGTCTTGGGGCTGCATAATAAGGTTCAATCAAATAGTGCAACTTCATATGTATTTATATACATAGAGTATTGTGTCTGTGTGTTTATGCAAACTGATATTTTTAATCACACTGAGACAAAAAATAGGGGTAGTTGATGTTTTTATATGCTCAAAATGGGTCATTAAAGCCTGTGGGTAGGCGGTTACTAGGCAGCATGATGGTGTCATAATATATCACGTGTAATTCAACATTTGTGGATATAAATTAGATGTTAAGGTCATAAAATTAAAACAACAAGATGCTTTAATGAGGTGCTATTCTGTAGCATTTGTGTATTGTTGGAAGATTTATTATTCATCTAACTGATAACAGAATATCTGTAGAAGCACAGATTTTTTACCAGAAATTCTTCATTTGATCACTGTAACCGAGCACATATGTGGAAGTCGAGAGTCTCCTGAATGTTTGAGTGTTGTGTGTGTAAACTGATGTCCGTCCAAGCAGTTGTTGTTTAGATTCAAGCAGGTAGGAAGCGAGTCGAGTTTAATTAGAAAGTGAAAAGTGAACATAAAATCAATTTAACGTCCTTGAAAAATACCAGTGGAAAAATAGCTTTCTCTTATTGAGCCATTGCTTGTAAAAAAAAAAGAAAAAAGAGAGAGATCTATATGAAAAGCAGAAATTCAGTTTAAACTTTCATTCAACCTTTGCTGCTATTGTCATGGTCCTGGGTCATTTTGACCCAGTGTTCTTAGTTTTTCTGTAGTTTTGTATTTTGTTTCTTATGTCCATTGGATTGTTTGGTTTGGTATTTGGATTCCCCCTGTGTCCATGTTTTTATTGTGGTGTTTGCTCTGGTACCGTGTTCCCATCCTATGTGTTCTGTGTTCTCCTCATCCCCTCGTATTCATCCTTCTTCTCTGCCTCTCTCTCTGCCTCTCTCTCTCCGTGCTCATCTCTGTATACTGTGTTGTGTTTAAGGTCCACATCTTGGTGTCAGTATCGTCAGTTTCGTGTCCTCCCTGCTCGGCCATGAGTAATTGTCTTCAGCTGTGTTCCCCGTGTGTTCCCACTTCCCTCGTTACCTTCTGTGTATTTATGTCAGAGTGTCCCTTTGTTCTGTGTTGCGTCGTCCCTCTAGGTTGTGTGCATTTTCCGTGTCTTCCCAGCGCCTCAGCTTTTAGTTGCTCCCAGTATAGTTTTATATGACTTCTTATGTTCCTGTTAATAAAGACCGGCCTTTGAGTTCATCCCCGTGTGTCTAGAGCCGTGCATTTGGGTCCTCTCTTGCCTTCACACAGCCGCCGCCTGACAGCTATTTAGCTTTACTATCTCTTCACACTGTGTTTTTCAGTGTGTCTTATCGTTACATATTTCTCTTGCCTGGCTTCGGGGGCGATGTCTGCTCCGCTCTGAGTGCACTGCTGTGTGTGTGTTTTTTTAGGGGACTTTGGGGACCGTTACTTTGGGACTGATGGCTTCGACAGCTGGAGTGATGAAGAGGACCAGGAGCAGCTGCCACACTGACTCAAACATTTGTGAGACTCTGTGAAAGAAAACACAAACTACTTGAAAACTGTTGTGCATCCTCCTCTTCAGGTGTAGACTAGCAAAAAAAAATTGTTATATTTACTTTTGTGTACTGTAAAATTTTATTTTTTTTACTCCTCTGAAGATGATGTCTGAGTCCAGGTTTGTGCATGAGGGATATTTTGTTCTGCTCATCTTAAATATTTTAATACTGAACAGTAAAGCAGTGCCATTGCCTTTGAGGTGCAGTAAAACAATAATCCAATAACGTTACTAAATGGGTCCAGGTTGCACCAGCTGTTATTAAATCCAGAACTTAGTAAGAGCCAAAGAGTAAAGGAGTAAGTTCAAAGAGTAATGTACTAAATTTAGTTGGGCAATTAAAATATAGTGAATGTCTTCAGTAGTTTTGACTGTAGTAATGTGTAAATCTGTCATGCATATAGGGAGTTCCAGTTCAATACAGCAGCACCGTGAGGCAGCATCAGTATGGAAACATGCCCACAGTAGCAGGTAATGTTTGCCTTGTTCACAGTCTCAGTTTTACATATTACCAAGCCAAAGTACAGCAGATTGGACCAAAGAAAAGCTCACATATGATATTATTTGAATAAAAATTAGGAGATCACCAACAGTAAGAAGTTTCTAGGCTCGATTTCTGCTGATTGCTAGGCTGTCTCCCTGTGCGTGTGGTGGCTTTCCTCTTACGAGCTTGAAGTCCAGTCGCCTTCTTTTGAAGCTCTTAAGACTACCATGACCTGGATGACTGAGAGCCTGCAGACATGTGGGCTTTCCTCCAGTTTCCTTTCGCAGTTCTAAGACACGCTTGTCAGGTTAACTGGTGATTGGTGAACTTGTCTGTGGCTGTAGAAGTGGTTAAATAATTTAATTTTTCTTCATTAATGGACATTAATGAATACATGTAATTCATCTTATAATTGTTTGGAAGTTTCACATTTAAAAAAAACCCCATAAATTTCATCCTCATGGTGGTGCTAGATGAAAAGTTAGAGGTGCTTCTTTTTGGGGGTGAACAGCACAACAGACAATCTTGAAGGTATTTGTGTGATTCTTGAAGTCGCAGATGAACTGATCTCTATCGATAAAACCAGTTGTGTCTAAACGTAGCTCTGACTATGCTCCATTGGAGAAATGTGTGTTTTTAAGAAGAAAGACATTTCACACAATTTAGATTGAGTGTGAAACGTCTGATTGCATGAACCCTACCACCATTATAGGTCACGTGTTTGGTCATTAGTTTGACCATTTTGTGAGCATAATTTTAGACCTTTACTGTTATAATGTAATTCAACCATATCTTGATAGCAGCAAACTAAAACCAATTAACTCTTTTGCACTCATCTGAACGGCTCAGGCTAATATTATATTCTGGGTATTTGGTTCACATAGAACGCAGCAGTGATGTATAGGATTTACAGGCTATAAAAGTTAGTGTGGTGAAGCCTGTTATAAATTGGGGATATGTTCATTTGCACGTAGTTGTTGAGTCACTTGTATTTTTATAGCACATTTAAAAACAACTGGCTTGGACCCAAAGTGCTTTCCAGTTCAGGCAGGTGGATTAACAAAACAGAGGTAAAACATGGAAGGTAAAAACAGCATTAAGAGAGAAATATGGATAAAGGAACTGGGAACATATAAAAGTAATGGCATAAACACAGTGTAATTACACTTACACAGCATTTGATCCCCTTTCTTCCACATATCCAATTCATAGGATCATAGAGGGGCTGCGGCCTATTTCAGTTGTCATGGAGTGAGAGGTGGGATACACCCTGGCAAGTCACCAGTCTTTCACAGGCTAAGAGACACAGACAACCATCTACAGCCAATGCAGAACCTAACATGCAAGTCTTTGGATTGTGAGAGGAAGCCGTGGGTGCTGGAGGGACCCCACGCAGGCAGAGGAAGGGTTCCAGTCGGGCAGTGAATTTGAACCAATGCCAATTAAACCAATTAAATATTGGAAATAACATTGTTGTAGATCACTACTGTTTTTCAACTGAAAAGAGTTCTCTTTTGTCCTCGACATAAAAAAGAGCAAAAAGTAAAAAAGGTGAGCACTTTTTATCCAGTAGGGTTTATTGTGTCTTATAAATCAAATTAAAGTATTAAAATTTACTGTAAATACATAGTTACAAAGGAAACAAGTCTGAGTTTATGAATAGCTGGTGCAACAAGAAAGTGTTCAGTGAACTTTCACACTTTCACACTGCTCTAGAAGGATTTTTCTGTATGAAATGGGATAAACTTATGTCTGAAGCAGAGCTGTTGTTTTAATTTATAGTAAAGTCACATAAGAGGAGGGATTAGATAAGGATTTAAATGTAAAACATATAAATCTTGGATTCAGGGTATGAAAAACATGAGATTTTGATACAGATTCAGTTTTCATCCCTCACATCCACCACTCCAAGTTACTGCTGGAGTTTGACATTGTGTGTCTGTAAGGTGCTGGGTCACGGACGGTCACATGCTCATGCTTGAATACTTTAAAAGCTCCTCTCAGGGTTCACGCACAGGCCGCCTTGCTCCTCTCTGCAATGCACTTTAAGGCCTGAAGGGGTCAGTATAGCTCACATTAAGCTTCTTCCAGTATGATTTATAGTGTGTTTATTACCTTTGAGAAATGTGTTATTTTACAGCACAGGAAATGCACACGGACTCACCTGAATCACAATTTAGAGGTTTGAGGTGAGCAGCTGGAAACATCCTTGTGCTTCTCAGTTTAACTGACTGATCTGTTGCTGGGTGCGGTGTGTTAATGCTCACTTGTGAACATGTAAATAATAATGTTTCAGGGCTAAAAATGAGCAGTAAAAGATCACCTTCCTGTCGTGTTCGCGTCTCTTGATCCTTCTGGAGCCACTTTGTGACCTTATGCTGAGTGTTATCTCTCCTCTGTCTCTCTCTGATCCTCTGTTTTTTCACCATCATGCACTTTGACTGCATCTGACGGCCTCATTCATTCATGTTTATTCAGTCATTCATGCTCCTCACAGCGAGATTATCACATCACATAAGCTGTGAACGTGGTATCATCTTCACACCTACAGAATCTCCTACTCGTTTGTTTTGGGCTGTTTTCCTTTTTTCCTTCCTGTGATAGCTCTTCGCCGAGTGGGTGACACTGTGATCACGGATGTCATACGACGCACGCTGTATTCTCCAAGACAGCAGAAGACTCGCTCAGCCATGTGACTACTGCCTCAAGGTTAACCTGTTACCATGGAGACAAGCCCACCAATGAAAATTCAGCAGACGGTTGCGCTGTTGACTGCAAGCTTTTTGTTTTAAGGGGTGACCTATTTTTTTTCCCTCCCCCTCCCTCCCCAACACTTCACAGCCACTCAGACGCAGACCCCGCTACTCTGGCACATGTGCACGTGCGCACAGACATGCACACTGATGGGAATGCTACTCACACACATGCACATACATGCTCCTCAATGAGGTCTGCAAGGTTGTGCACAGAAGAAGCAAAGGACAAAATGCACAGCTTTAGATTTAAATCAGTGGGAAAACATTATGTGTTTATAAATCATTTCCCTAAAGGGCCATTACAATTATTGGGATGCATTTCTAGAGATATTTCTTCTTTCCTTCCTAGGCCTAAATACTTGAATCTACAGGCAGCTTTTAAGATCACAAGATGGCAACTGTTAGAGAAATCCATCATCATCAGCAGTGCTTGGCAAATTCTGCTTTCTGTCCGTTTTAATAACCGAGACTATGAGATAAAGCATTTTTTTTTTAAAGTGCCACTTTATTACAAAAGTATAAACTTGACTGACATTTCATGAATAGTAATCTTGATATAAAACATTACAATCTTTTGCACTTAGCACTTAATTACACGCTTTTGAGTACAAGACCCTGTAGTCTGAATAGCAAACACACAACATTAGCTGCCACATTTAACTTAGCAGGGCTTTCCAAGACCACACCGTAGCTCCACGGCTTCGAAAAAACAACAAACAGAATACACTGAAATTTACATTGCAGCTGTTTTTGCAGTTTGTGTCACAAGATAAAGTCATTCCAAAAACACAACTGAACATAATAGAAAAAGATAGATTTCTTGACACTGATGATATATTTATTATTCTTTCTCTTTTGTCATGTACATACACATTGCATCAACATACAGTATAATCACATTGTTTGCTGGGGATATTTGGTCAAATGAATTTGTCATTACTGTCCAGGCTTTGTATGCAATTTCTGTGCGGTGTCCTCGGGGTGATGCTGCTTAGCCAACCATTTGCTTCACATTTCTGCAATATTTTTAACACTGATAACGGAGAGAGAGCGAGAGAGAGAGAGAGAGAGTTCGTCGATGGGGTGATGATGAGACATGACGTTTTGCTAATACACATCAGTTCTAGTGGAGCTTTCCATACTGCACTATGATGAAACCAAAGCAGACTCGTATGACCACGAGGAGGGTACTATGTAGATGAACAGTCCACAGATATGAGTGAGGACTGAACAGACGGGAGGATTGTGTGTATGTGTTTCTGTGTGCGTATGTGTGGGGTGGGGTTGAGTGGACTGTCTCCACCTTTAGGACTCGAGCAGTTCTCCTCAGTCTTGTTACATCTGTACTGTGTCTCTTTCAGGTACAGGAGAGAAAAATAATCCTCCCCTCTGCTGCACAGAGTCCCACTGAGCCAAAGACATCCTTAATCTATCTGGCTTTGAGCTCTACAGAGAAATAAAGCAACACACTAACAAAAAATAAACAACCAACGACAATAGAAAAAAAAAAACATTCATATAGAGGTACCACATGACAGTGCTTAATTTTTTTTCATGGTTTTTTTTTTTTTAGCATGCAACTTGTAGCAGGCAAAGTGCAGAAACAGGATCAACAAAGTAAAACACTTCATTTACAGACGGCAGTGGAGACAGTGTTCAGTCCATGTATAATGAAACAACATGACGGAGGGGAAGAATCTGGTCGGCTTTTTAAAATGTGAAAACGGTCGAAATTAGTCAAAGCTTTTAGGAGGAATGCAAAATATGTGCAAATTTTTTATTTAATTTATAATACTCTCATAATTGTTTCTCTTGGTCCCTGAGCTTTCAAGTATTTTGATTAGTAATTCGTTCATTTATATCCTTTAAATTCCGTCCTGAATCACGTCTTGACCAACTACAGGGAAGGTCTGTTCACAACAGACTGAGTGCTACCAAAATATTTCACACAATGCTTTGCCTTTTTCCCCCAAATAGGAGTCCTACTATATGCGACTTTTTTTACCCGTTAGAATTGAGGAAGAATTTAGGCTTTTTACTTTATTGTGCTTTGCACATATGTATCAGTAAAATAGAAGTGCTACTGTTACCTACAGATTGCTCTGCAATGGTTTTGTGCTCATTTATTTTTCACTACCTTTGGATTCCTTATAAGGATAATAAATTGGACTTTTTATTCAGCCCAGGTCATAACAGAGCAACTTTACTACCTCAAGGCCTCTGGAGCCCGTGAAAGGCTTGACGTTATGACTTGAATGTAAACAGTATGTGTGGGTGAGCATGACAGGGGCTCAGCCGTCACTCCTTGTGGCATTAGCTCAGCTCCTTGTGTTGGAAGGATAGGGGGTCACAGTGCAGCCGCTGCCTCAGAGCCCTGTTACGTACATCTCCATGCCATCGTTGAAGGTGAAGATGGTGGTGGTGCTGGAGGTGGCAGAGCCCTGCTTCAGGTCGCCGATGCTCTCGTACAGGTTCTCCCCCGGCAGCAGAAGGGCTTTGGCAGGCAGGTGCTGTAACTTGGGTGTCTGCTGCGTTGGTGGCGGTGGAGGGGGCTGCTGCTGCTGCAAGGGCTGCTGGGCTTTCTTCCTCCTTGGCCGCAGGGTGGCACACATGTTAGGGGGTCTCTCTCGCTTCCAGGCGCCTCCGCCTTCCATGTTCTCATAGGCCAGATCACACTCCTCTGTCCCAATGGACTCGTAGCAGTGGTCGTCAAGGGGCCCGCCAACTGCTTTGCCCTCTTGAGGTGCCCACGTCTGGGGTTTGACCACTACACTAAACCCCCCATCCCGGTCTCGGTCCCGGTCACCTCGACCCAAGGTCCGGAAGCCGAGGTTGGCTGGGGGAGACCCCGGCACAGCTCTCTTCTTCTTTCCTGGTTTACACACCTTAGAGTACATCTCGGCCACCTGCAATCAAACAAGTTCAGAGATTATCTTCTGTAAAAAGGACTTTAAATAACCCACTCAACCTGCCATTTTATTCACACTATAGCTAAAAGTTGTGTTAGGCAAGCTGCGTAAACCTCCAGAGCTGAAGAATAAAGCCAGCAAGAAGCACCCAAAACCTTATAATCTCTGCAAGACTTCACCTTTACCAATTTGAGTCCCTGCATTTGTACTTCTCACACATATTGTTGACCTTTGGAAGCTTTTAATCTGCAGTCATCTGATAAATGGTCTGTATTTGTATAGCGCTTTACTAGTCCCTAAGGACCCCAAAGCGTTTTACAACCAGTCATCCACCCATTCACGCACACACCACCAGTAGGCAACAGGTGAAGTGTCTCGCCCAAGGACACAACGACCGAGACTGTCCAAGCCAGGGCTCGAACCAGCAACCTTCCGATTACAAGGCGAACTCCCAACTCTTGAGCCATGATCGCCCCACAATAAGTAATGTGCTTTTCTGAGTGGTAGAGCCTGTCAAACACATTAGTTTTTTAGTTTTGATAACTGAAATTCTTTGTTAGCACTTCTACATTGTCTTGATAGGGCCAAGGCCTAATAACTTGTCATTAGTGATCACGAGTGACTACAGCGCTCTTTGCCAGCAGGATTTGTTTGAGAGCACTTGTTGGATTAATATTTGGAACAGTGAGGAAGTCCAAGGAATTCAGTGAAGCTCCAAGAAGGAGAACTGTAGATTTTCACAACTTGAGAAGGTCTCTTGGAGCCACTTATAAAAAACTGCGAAATCCAACATCATCATTTCAAAATATTGTGATAAATACACATTATTAAGATGTGTAACCACTTTTTCAAGACCTTCAAGAGCCAAGCTGTCACTCTCAGATGAGAGGAAATTGGTAAGGATATTCAGGAACCATCAAGGCTCAAGCCTGCCATGAAGTGGAAATTTCTGGAACACCAGCATCACTGTCCACAGTGAAATGAGTTTTACATCATCATGGACTAAGGGTGCTGACCAAGTAAAAAGCCACTGCAACAAATCTGACACCTTAAGGCTCCACTGAAATTTGAAGTTGCCCTCATGGCCAAACCAAATGCCTTCTGGAGAAATATTTTACAGTCAGACAAAGATGGAGCTGTTTGGCCACAGTGACAAGATGTATGTTTGGAGCAGTTCAGGTGAGGCTTTCAAACCTAAGAACACTGTACCAGCTGTCAAGCATGGTGGTGATAGCATCATGCTCTTGGGTTATTTTACTGCCGGTCCAGTATCACCTCAAATTAACAGCTACATGGTGGAAACTTGGACAGAATTGGGTGTTTCAACAGGACAATGTTTAGTAATGGATAAAGGAAAAACAGCCCATATGCTAGAGCCACTACAGGTAGGGAATTAGTACGTCTAAAGCTCACCAATTTTCTTTTACATCATTTATTAAACCTTACAGAAACCCAAAGAAAAAAGTAAGAGTTTTGGGTTTTAAAAAATCACTGCTCCCAGACAAGAAGTAGTCCTGGTCATACAGCAGCATACACAGTTTTATTTTCCAACAGACTAATCAATTAAGTTTCTTATCTGTACACTGGGGGAGTCAGGATGCACACAGATCCAGGCAAGCTGCTTCCTGTCATTTATGCTCAGTTATGTGTCTCCTGGGTCCTGCAGATATGAGGTAGTCTCTCGTAACCCTTGGTAAGAAAGCCATGGCTCCTTTACCTCTTTACCCCATAAAGACAACCTCCCCTATACCCTTAATGATGAGTTTTGAAACCTCAGTATAGGTCATTAAATGCGAGGTTTGACAACTCTTTTTTTCCAAGGCCAGACCTAGTAACCCATATAGGAGGAGATCATCCTCCCTAACTTCTAAGGAAAACCCAGTTTTTAAATGATTAAATCAATTAAATAATGTGCGTGAAACATCTTGTTAAGCATTCATTTAAGAGGGAATGGGGAGCTCTAAATGGGATGATCCATAGACGGAAAAAATAGAAACCCCCAGCTTACCGCAGCAGCAGACGGCTGTATATTCTCCACTGTGTGAGCACTCAGCGGGCCCAGGGCTTTATTTTGGAGCATGAGCATGTCATCATCCTCTGGAGGCTTCCAGATGTACTGCTCTCCGTTGCCCATAAACATCACTTCCTGTCAACAGAACAATAAATCACATTTGGGGCAGAGCTGGTCACATGGTCATGCGTGAATCTGCACTGAAAGAAATGAGCATTCATGAATTTAAAAAGCGGATTTTACTAAACAGACGCAACAGGGCGGATGCATGGCAAATTAACCCCTCTTAAGAATCCTGCGGCACATAAAAACATACTGGATGGATTTCATACAGGGGTGAATAGATTTTCCCTGGAAGGTGGAGCCTGCTTATATTCTGGATGACTCAATTTCAACACCTTGCGTCATCCACGGGAAAATCAGCAGTGAACAGGCCTGTGAGCAAACTGCTTACACATGTAAGCCTGTGAACTGTGCGTGCTGTTGAACTCAGGTCACAGCAGATAGAGCGACCCCCCTGACCTCACGCGGGGCAGCAAATGGTTTCCCACTGTTACCTGGAGGGGTGCACAAAGCCTTTACAGCCACAGTAATAGCAGACAGTCTGCCTACACTCCTGCTGCTGCGAACATATGGAGGAGGTGACACTGCTGAGAGCAGAAATACCCCACTATCACCAAAAACTCTTCGACAAATAAACACCGCTCAGCGCCTAGACTTCAAAGAAATTCTAACATATCACAGCACCATGCATGATGTAGCCAAGTGCTCTGGAAACTGCAACACTGGCACAATTACAACCGAGCAGATCCTCTGCAGTATCAACAGGAACTGTGAAAGAAATACTCTGCAGATCCTGATCACAGCACCACAAACTGCATATTAATGCGTCGTACTGCTGCTGACAGAGAATAACAGAATGAAATAATGATCACAGTGACATTTCTGACATTTCTGTCCAAACAGAAACTGATGGCCCCATGTTCTATGGAAACTTGTTATCCGTTTACTTGGCTTCTGTCATGTCTATATGTACAATAGCAGTTGCTCATACATGGCTTCATACTGCTCTAAGCGATCAGTTTCAGACAGTTGATTTTTTTTCTCATGGCTCTGTTCAGTGTCAGAGATTAGATATCACTAATGTGGACATCTCAGGCACACAGCTTTGGCTGTGAGCACAGAAACCCCACCCACATCTTGGCCTAACCTTCTGGTTTAGAGCAATAGCCAATCAGAAGAAAGGGGGTTAAAGGAGGAGGGACTAAAACTGCTTGTTTTAGAAAGTGGATGACCTGAGATACTGCACCAAGCTCCAGTGTAAGGAGTGGAAAAAAATCCAAGGCTGATCTGCACAAGACACTAAAAACTCAGCAGATAATTTTTTCTCTCCCTCTAGACATCCTCCTTAACTTCCTTCAGTTCATAAAACCGACCACTTAAGGTGATGCTGTGTTTCTGTGGCTTATTGCACAGAAATATGTAGCTGTCAGGCATCAACATTACTTTGGGTTTTATTTATTTAGGAATCACTTTGCATTTATTGCTTAAATGATAAATATTACATGTTTTCCTAAGTATCGTGATGATTTGTAGAGAGGCATATCCGTCAGTCTTTGTCCTCTCATTTCTTGTGTGCATCTCAGCAAAGTGCTGCTAAGTTTTGCCACCCAGCTGCAAAATGTGACAATGCTATCATATGAGAAAAGGTAATTAACTGCATGTTTTGGCAAGCTAAGTATAATTTCACTAGCCACGCTAAGGCCTGATTATTGCCAGACCTGTTGAATCGAGAAATTACTCAAACAGATCCTTTTGGATAAAATGATTTAAAATATTTAGAAAAACAACACCGTGCCACAGTCTAAAGAAAATCAAGAACTACTGAGACACAAAGTCATGGACATCCATCAGTCTGGAGAGCATTATAAAGCCATTTCTAAGGCTTTGAGACCGCAGTGAACCACAGTGAGAGCCATTATCTACAAATGGAGAAAACTTGGAACAGTGATGAAACCTTCCCAGAAGTGGCTGGACTACCAAAATTACACCAAGAGCGCATCAATGATTCATCCAGGTCGGAAAAGAACCCAGAACAACATCTAAAGAGCGGCAGGCCCCGCTTGCTTCAGTTAAGGTCAGGGTTCATGTTTCAACAATTAGAAAGAGACTGGGCTAAAATGGCATCATGAGCGAGTTCGAAGGAGAAAAATAAACACAGATGAGTGAAAAGAACACAAATGCTCGTCCCACATTTGCCAAAAACACCTTGATGACCCACAAGACTATTGGGGACATATTCTGTGGATTGATGAGACAAAAGCTGAACTTTTTGGAAAGTCTGTGTTCCTTTACCGCTCGTGTATTACCACTGGTTATCAGTTCATGCCCAGAAGTTCAAGCACACTTGGGCTATGCAGCAGGATAATGATCCAAACCACATCATTGAGTCCACCTCTGAATGCCCCTAAAAGAACTTGCAGTTCTCGTTGCCGTGTGGCACAAGCTATTTGGTTTAGGAGGCAATTACTTTTTCACACAGGGTCAGATAGGTTTGGATGACTTTATTCCCTTAAAGAATGAAATCATCGTTTAAAAACTGCTTCTTTTATTTACTTGGATTATCTTTGACTAATATTAGAATTTGTCTAATATATATTTATATAATATAAAACATGAAAAAATAAGAAATCAGAAGGGCGCAAATTTTACTACACTGTACCTGAGAAGTTATTTTTAAGAATTATCTTGATTAAATTGAATTTTTAAAGTATCTCTCCCTCTTTTCATTAAAATGATCACTTGAGTGTTGTATAAAAACCACGTCTAAAAGTCATGTGGAGTCAGCATCAAGTATAAATCACACCTGTGACAAGTTTTAAAAGAATAGTTTAACATCTGGGGAAACAACCCGTGCTTATTTTCATGCTAAGAGTTAGATGATAAGATTTCTGCTGCTTTCATGTCTCTAACGGAAATCTGAAGCTTAGCTCTGTCCACAAGTAACAATATCCTATTATCAGGGCTCACTAATTAATTTGTTTGATCTAATTTGATAAATTCCCACTTAAAACTGATAAAACTGAACAGCAGGAGAAAAAGAATGGTTTTATTTCTATTTCTTTCCTTCTGTTGTAAATTGCTCTTTTTCAAATCAGTTCTCTAGTTCCAGGTGCAAACACCAGCTGTTCAGGTGTTAGTATTTTTATAATGTGCCTGAGAAAGTTTTATTTTTCTAAACTTGAATGTGTAATAACCTCAGAAAGTACTCAAAAGCTGTTTGCGCATCTTATTAGGGGTTGGGAAGCTCATCTTGTAACCGGAAGGTTGCCGGTTCAATCCCCAGCTCTGTCTGTCTTGGTCGTTGTGTCCTTGGGCAAGACACTTCACCTACCACCCAACTGGTGTTGGCCAGAGGGGCCGATGGCGCGATATGGCAGCCTCGCTTCTGTCAGTCTGCCCCAGGGCAGCTGAGGCTACAACTGTAGCTCGCCTCCACCAGTGTGTGAATGTGAGAGTGAATGAATAGTGGAATTGTAGAGCGCTTTGAGGGTCTCGAAAAGCGCTGTATAAATGCAATCCATTATTATTGTGTTGTAGATTCCATTTGAAAGGGAAAAATTATAAAGTGAAAATAGATCTTTGGATTTTTGTTGCAAACTTATTGAGATCAAAAATTGAAAGCTTATTTATAAAAGTGTTCTGACCCTCAGTTCAATGCTTTTTAAAGCCCCTCTGGCATCCTTTAGAGCATTGAATCGTCTTAGGTTAGTCTCTGAAGGCTTTGTACACCTGGATTTGGACAGCTGATCCCATTCGTTCTGGCTGATTTTAGTGGCAAAAACTTCCTCCTTCTCAAAATTATTGAATCCACTGTACTCCTGGGGGCACTCGAAGCTTTAGAAATGGTGTTGATCTATACTTCACCACATTTTTATCATGGAAGTCTACAAAGTTACTTAAACTTTATGGCTTGGTTTTTATCCTGACCTGCAGGAAGAAGCAATGTGCTTTTTGAAACTGTTCAGCTGATTTATTTTCTCATAAGTGGAGTTCGGTTTGACTTTAAAAACAACTGAAGGTTTATTAAAGCAAATTATTATTAATCATTATTTATGATCATTTCTCATGTTTAGTTTTTTGAAAAATCAATATAATAAAGGTGTTTTTAAGTTGTGGTGAAGATTGGCGTTAAAGCAAGCCTTTCTTATATATGGGAACATACCTGAGTGGTGAACGACAGGTATATAAAAGCAGTAATTGAGATGAGGATATCTGATATTGTGAGACAAACAATTCTGAAATGTTTAATAATAGTCTTTGTAGAAATTAGAGAATATTTAAGCGAGAGCTCCAACTGGAAAGTTATTTGTGTAGTTTAGATCATTCTAGTCGGTGTTATTTAGCATGTTAGTGGTTTCCCAGTAGATATGGGCAGATTTTACGGAGTTGAACATATTAAACATTTATGTGACCTTTGTAGCTTGGAAAAACTTGGAGATGAGTGTCATTATTTGAATGCAGTCAAAAATATCTGCCTGTGTATTTTAGGTTGAGACCAAAGGTTTGGAATAGTTGTTTAATACTTAGGATAGTTTACTGCCTAAACTTGCAAAAATTAGTAAAGAAATTGTATCTGTATTTGGATGTGGGTGATTTGTTGACAGTTTTCTTTTTTCTTTTTTGTTAACGATGATTATTGATGATATGTATTATATAACCCTATGTTTTGTTTGTTGTATATTTTCTCTTTTACCTCTGGAGGAAGTTTAATGGGAATGAAATAAAGTCTAAAGTCTAAATAAAGGCAATCTCAGCGTAGAAATGCCAAAAAACTGCAGTTCCTCTTTTGGTCATTTAAAGCCAAATTCAAAAGTGAGTCAATAAGCTTAGAGTTTAATGTTAAAATGCCCATTTTTACACAGCATAGTTACAAAAAAATATGGGTTAGGTCAATCTAGCAAATTTCCTCCTTCATGGAAAGTATACTTGTAATTATTCTCTATGACTTATTTGTTATAGCTACCCATTTCTGCTGCATCAATCTTTTTTTGAGGTTTGTTGCAACTTGGCTTCATACAGTCTACAAATGCATCTTACTAACCAGCTGATTACTCCAACTTCTGATCCAAACACGGTAACTTCAAATCTAAAATGTCAAACTCTTCCTATCAGATCATAAAGATTAGGTTTTCAGCATGCAAAACATTTAACCCTACCAACCTTTGGGAAGGACGGGACATTGAAGGCCTCGACGTTTCTACGGGGCAACTTGGTGCTGTGAGGGTGTGGTGGAGGAGGAGCTGGATGTGAAGGCGGGGCATGTCTTGGAGGCGGTGCCGGTGGTTCTCCCATATCCGTCCCGCTGTCCCTCTTTTGAGGCGCCTTATCTGCTTTCCTCAGCTTCCTGACGCAGGCGTACTCGGCCGTCTCCGGAGGGTGAGGGGGTGTCATGACCTGGGCCTCAGGTTCGGGGAGCCCTCCTTCCACATCGCCGTCTGGGTCTGGGGGCGCCGGGGTGTTGGCAGGGACGGCCGGAGGGGCCGGAGTGTCTGTCTGCCCGGCCCTGCCTACCATGGCGTAGAGGGCATCATCAGTACGTGAAGTGGAGGAGCGCCGGCCCACTTCAGAGTAAGTGTGCTCGCCGTCCTCTCCAGTCCCAGAGGGGATCTGGGGAAGCTGCCTGCCTTGAGAACGAAGGTCAGAGTTAGACCGGCGGCTGGGCAGCAGCAGAAGGTCCGTGCTGGCTAGCCTTTTCTTTTTAGATGCCTCTGCAAGGCACATACAGCCTGCTGTTCTACCGTCCGTGCAGCCGATACCCCCCTAGGGAGCAGAACTCACAAACTATGCTCCTCTTTTACCGGAAGGTTCAGCAAACATTTGTGAACATGAATAAATCTCTCACTGGTAAGAGGAAATCTGAAGCTGACAGTAAACTGGGAACTGACATAGATGTTTGAGAATATGCATCCAAATGGGCTTCATTCCACTGCAGTGGAAGCAGGACAAGTATGAAGCAGGACATATGCTTATATTTCTTCAAACTCTCTGAGGCTACTGTCACAGTGCCCACAAACACAGTTCCCCTGTTGACTGTCAGCGATGTAGCTCCAGGATTTATCTTGGCACTGTGATTTGTGTCTTTGAGAGCGAGAGAGAGATGCACGTTCATAAATCAAGACTGAACCGTCTAGTGGAATAAGGCTGAGTTGTAAATGTAATGTGAATTCTGTTTCAGGGTAAATTTCTCCGCAAATATGTCCTCAAATCTTTTCAGAAAAGAAGATTTGTGGATTTAGGGCCAGATCGGATAGTACGGATGTGGAGAAAAAATGTTGCACTTATTTGCAATATTTACATTAATTTTTTTATCACCGCCAAGGAAGTTATGTGATTGGTTTAATTCTTTTTTTTCCTTTCTTTCTTTTCTTTTAATTTTTACTTTGTTGGTTCGTTAGCAGGATTACTCTAAAGGTTACGGATGGATGTGCATGAAATTTTACCAGAGATGATTAACTTTTGAAGTCAATCCAGATCCAGCTCTTCATCCAGGAAGTTTGGGAGGATTCTTTACCAGATAGGGCAAAATTGGACATTTTCACATCATAGCTTCACAAATACATTTCAGATTGAAATAAGAAAAAATCTGGAGATGTCATCGTGATGACCTCAAAACAATATCACAAACAAGTCTCAGGAGGGAGGGAATTTTCAGTCTCAGATGACTGTTTGAGTCAGACTGTGACCTGGAGGCTGAAAATGAGGACAAAATGAGTAAACAGATAAATATATGTATAAAAAAAATCCATTAAAGTCCTTTCAAGTGTTTCGCTTTTGAAGATTTCTTAAAATCTGACTGACTTTTGGAGTTGACCCAGACTTGTGTCCAGCAGTTTTCCAAGGTCTTCTTTACCAATACATGATTACAAAACTGGATATTTGTATAAATGTATAAATAATAACTATAAAGTTAAACAAGCCAAAACAGAACAGATAGTGGTTACATTTTATTTATAGTACTTCTACTTGTTATGCTGTTAATTGGCTGTTACATTTTTCAAATTATTTTCTGTTTTACCATTTCATGCACAAATTTGTTCTCGCTCTAGTGTATCTCCAGCTTTGGTGACTGACACGGATTTAAATTAACAAAACAATTACAAGCTTCTAATGTGTCTAAGGAAAAAATGAAATACCCCATCCCTCTGAAAATTCCCTCCAAACCCCCCTGCATAATATCAAAAGTGCTTTGTCATGCAGCTGGTCGGCTCCTAAAGAGCTGATATCATGGCGATGCAAGGTTTTCGTCTGACACCAGCGGCGTACCATATAAAAAGCCCAGGTCAGGATTAGTACGTAAAAGATGCACTCACTTTTGCCATTGCAGTTCATCTTGTTCATCTCAGTGTCTGATTTACTGATGGACCGCAGCTTCGACTGCCTGAGTATACCCTGACAACACAAACGCACACAAACAGACAAACACAGGGGCCAGTTAAACACTAATTAAGACTGAAGAGGTGCCCTCTGAATGATAGTGCGCCCTGCTGGATTGAGTTTATTCAGCTACCTCTGCTGCAATACAAACAAAACACTGAGGAGCATGTTGTCTGATACCTACCATGTCCATGAGGCGGTGTTTTCCACCCTCGCCGGGGACATTGTGTGTCTTCCCCTTCCTGTGACAAACACAACCACTCTGTCATACACGATTCAACACTGTGTGTGTGTGTGAGCCTTGTTTGTGTGCGGCTGAGTCATCCTATGACTGTGCATATGTGAGAGAGACATTCAAAGTACATTTGCACATGTGCATACCAGTGGTGGAGGATTACTGAGCACTCGAGCACTGTAGTGCAGGTTTGATGTTCTCTACTAGATTACAAGAGCCCTTCGACCACATTTAACCAGATTTCAGATTAATATGCATTTTTTTAAACAGCAAGTTGTTAAACTTTAAACCGGGCATGTCAACCTTTTTGCTTTTTTCCTCTTCAAATCAGTTTTGCATCAAAAATAAAGATTAGAAGAAATTCAAAGTTTAAAACCTTTTTTTTTTGTTATTAATCGTGTTATGAACCCTCACTTCTGCCTTTTGACCCTTTGCAGGGGGCCTAATACTTATGCTTGAAACCACAGGATTAAACCACTCAAGTAGGTAAAAGTAGTTCCAGCTTGGATTTTGCCAGTGGAATAGAGCTTCTACTTTATTTTACTGGCACTTCTGCTGAAGCTTATTTAAAAGGTTTGAAATAGGGATTCATTGATTGTGACTCGCAGGGAATCATAATTTGGTCTAAAGATGCTGCCAATACCAATTTGTTTTTAGTCTTTATATTTTGTTTTTGTTGTTTAATTCTTCTTTGATTCTAGCAAAATAAAGTAATCTTTCTAAAGCAATATCTGACTTGTTTTAAAGTCTTTCTGCTCGTATCACACAATCTTTAGCTGCGATAACTGACAAATATGAGTAACTGGCATCCATAAATCTAAACTCATCCACCAATATACCAATATCATTCAAAAAGGCCAAGAGCAACCAATATACAGATCTTAAAAATGAACATCCTGATTCTGAACATGTGTGTACGGTCATTCATGCGTGCATAGCGCTCACCTCTGGCAGCCCACGCAGAGCACCACAATAAGGATCGTAACTACAAAGGCTGAGGCAGCAGCGATAGCACCCAGCAGCAGGACCTTGCCGTAGGGAGGAGCCGTGAAGTTCAGCCCGTCCTGCATGGAGGCCATGTGGGAGCGCTGGCGCTCACTTGCTCTCACACACACTCACACTCACACCCTTACACTCATGCACGCCGGGAAGTGCCACGGTCTCACTGGGATCTGCAGGGAGAAGGCACAGAGCGGTGCTTAATTACAAAGTGATCTAACCTTTACGAAACATTAAGTACGTTAACAAAGCAGCGGAGCCAAAATATTATATTCACGGTGCAGAAGGAGAGCAGCAGTTTGAAGAGAGAGTGAATTCCCATCCAGGATGAAGCACTGAAGTGAACAGACATTACGCCTCAGGCATGTGCTTCTGCTTTACCTTGTTTGGGGGATTACCGAGCTTTGTGTCACACCTACATAGACATCAACAGCATACCTGCTCGGCAGCATAGCATCTATGTCTAAACATTACCGCATCGATCCAACAATACATTTAAACGGGACCTACAATTTTTTTTACGTTTTTTTCCCTTTTCAGCAGTGAGTACATATAAAACTCAACCAAAGTTGTCCCTAAACCAATTTGAGCAGCCAAGGAACAGAACAACAAGCTCCTGCCTTCAGCTGCTACCTTTCAGTCATTGCCCAAGATCTGTGAGTAGTGATTGTAAGAACAAGATGGTGGATATGAGCGGCAAAAGTGAGCTTCCATCAAAGGGTATCGGGGCTCAGCCAAAAGGGTAAGATGAAGAGTATTTGGCAATGTGGGAGGACTTCTGGCAGAGAGAGTCTCTCCTTTACTGCACCAAAGGAGAAAGTTGAGGTAGTTCGATCATCTGATTGGGATGCCTACTGGGTGCCTCCACTGTCCAACTGGGAGGAAACCCCGGGGAAGACCCAGGTCACGTTGGAGAGATTATGTGTCTTGGCTGGCTTGGGAATGAATAAGTGTTCTCTTCTTGAAGAGCTGGAGCAGGTAGCTGGGGAGAGGGAGGTCTGGGTATCTCAGCTTTAGACTGCTGCTCTGGTCACCCAGACTTGGATACACAGCAGAAAAAGGATGTATAGCCAGATTTTCAAAAAGATTGCAGTACTTGAGTCGGCAAATCTCAGGCTACACACTTCTCTGAACACTCAATTTCAAACACTTGTTTTCTGCTCTTGACTCTGCATGATGGAAAAAAAACAGAGCAGATATCCTTAACATGGCCATCTCAGCCCAAACACTTATGGCTGTTAGCACTAAATGTGCACACACTTGCTGTTTTAATCTTTAAATTGTGAGGGCCAGCCAATTAGAAGGATGTTATAAAAGGAAGGAGAAGGAAGCCTTTTTTTTTAAGAAAGTCTATGAACTGACAGACTGCAAGAAGACCCAGAATAAGATAAACTCTTTAGAACCATGAATTATACAAAACTACTCTAGAAAAGTCCAAGAATGCAAACATAAAGTTTGAAACAAACATAATAGGCCCCCCTGTCACTGAATACACTGTTCTAACTAAAAAAAAAAAAATCTGAGCAGTTTTGTGAGACACCGTGCTATTTTTCAGGTTGTTTTAAATGGTTAATGTAAATTTCCCTGTTTTGCTTGTTCTGCCATGAACAAACTTCCATATTGAGGAGGTACAATGAGTCACAGTAAAGCCGAACATGCCAGCATGCAGAGTGACCTGAAACACCGAAGGAGACAAGTGTGAAAGCAGAGCGAGCAGACACACACATCTCTCCCTCTTCCTCTCTGCTGCTTGGTGCTTGGCAGACAATTTTCACATTTGGCAGCATAATATGTTTCAAGTAAACAATAAAAAACACGGAGCTATAACAAAAAGACCAAACAAACAAGCCTAATCTCTGTCAAATTATGCCATCTGTCTACTATGACAACATCGTTTCATGTGTGTTAATGCGTGTTTGTCACTTGTCTATCAGCAAAAACGCTGCAGACTGCAGGAAACATACTGAAGTTGCATGTATCTGATTCTTATCTGTTTATTCAGTTTAAAGCTACGGATTTCTTTTTAAGCAACACAATCTATTGGACTGTGTCCTTTTAGACAGACTCTTTGTAAGGTTTGCGTATGGGCATCCTCTTTAAACAACGTAATTTAGTTTTGGATTCCACGCAGACAATTTCCTTCTATTCAAGATTTAATCACCACAGACTGAATTACTTTACCAATTTGTCTGGAGTCTTGTGAGCAACATGTATCCTCTCTGAAGGTTAACTAAAGCCTTGAACACCTTCGGGCTGTTTTTAGGAGGAACTACCACATTACCACTGGGCTTTTCAGAAACAAACACATCAGCCTGAAGCGGCTCCGGTAATTCAGCCCTCGCACTGCATTCTGAGTGTGAGGCCAAATAAGGATTCAGATCAAGTGTGAATTGCTGTTATACTCTTCTTCATTCTTCCTTGTACCTGTGCACATTCACTGTCACCTTGTGATTTGGTTGAATACAGTTTGGGGTTCATTTTTCTTTGGGACAGTCATAGATTTGAACTGTATTTCTGGTGATTCTGTCCACAAATATTTTATGTACCAAGTACCTGGTAACAAATAAATTACTAATTAGTCTCTCATCCAGCTCATCAAGTCTTAGACTACAGTCCTTGTTCCTTGTTAGGATCACTGTGCATGAACCAGAACCAGTTATCCACCTGCCACAGGTTCAGCTTTTAGAGGCCAGTCCAGCTTACGACAGATCTCAGAACAGAAGGAGGACTACCATCATCATCTTCAGTCCAGGATAGTGGAGGCAGGCAGCTAATTAATAATAACAGTTCTCATGACGTCGAGTTACTGTTTAGTCACTTCCTGTTTTGTTTTGAAATCTATGTTTGTTATGAACATCAGTTACTCCTTTCTTTACCCGCCTTTTCATGCCACAACTCCTACATAACTCCTCCAAGTTGACTGATTGCCCGATTTGTTATCACCATTCAGGATTTCATGCCATTTCTTACTGTCCCCTGTTTTGGCGACTTATGAATGTTTTTGTTTGTTTTATTTGTAATTTATGCTTTTTTTGAGCATTTGCCTATCTTGATAGATTTGTTTCCGCTCTCTAACTAAACACCTGTATATAACCAGTTAAAAGTTCTGAATTTTGGTCTCCTGTGTCTCCCTGTGGGAAGGTTGCTCTTGCCTCCCAGCAAGAAAGTGCTGTGTTTGAATTCACCATCTGGCTAAGGCCTTTCTGTGCGGAGTTTGTATGTTCTCCCTGTGTCTTCTTGGGTACTCCAGATTACTCCCACAGCCAAAAGATTTGCATCTAGTGGGGCTAGGTTAATTGGTGAGACTAAATTGCCCAAAGGTGTGAATGTGAGTGTGAATGGTTGCATGTCTCTCTGACTGGCAACCTGTCCACGGTGTGCCTCTTGCCTCATGGCACCTGGGCTAGGCTCCAGCTCCCTGTGATCCTGAATTGGATAAATGAAAGAACACGGATGGATAGATCCCTATAAACAAACAGTTATTCCAATTCATTCTGACTGGGGATGAAGATTTTGTTTAAAACCCTAAATGAGAACCTGAAATGGTTTGTCAAATATTTTGTTAAATGTTGGTAGATTTCACTTGATGATGAAAACTTTGACCTTCTGATGGCCCTACAGGAGAATCACCAGACAAAATTTGCCTTACGGGAATTATAATTACCACTACCAAATTTTATGGCAATACATCCATTGAGTGCGGCTATATACTGTAATAAGTGGAAACTAAAAACTTTAAACATAAACCAGGTTTCAGCCAATATTGATCTGTTTTACTCAATAATGAATAAAAAATTGAGGGAATCACCAGTAAAATGTATACTTTGGGAATATTATGAAAATCTTACCAAATTTGATGGCTGTCTCTATCAGATATTTATTTTCAATTAAAAAAAACTCTGCTGTGGCCTCTTCACAATAAAAGTCTTTGTTGTTCTCCAGTGGAGTTGTACTGTGAAGGAAATGTTGACTGAGTATTAGCCACATGAAAAAAAGCTGCGTGAAGTGTTGAGTTTAAAACAAAAAACAGTCAAATGTTTCTAAAGTTGCCTGAGAAACTTTGCACAACTCAGAGAATGGTGGGATTCTTCTCGCTTTTATATCAATGGTCGCTGCAGTAAACCCACAATATTTGATTACAATGACTATTATTGATTCCCGTGGCTCATGCTAACATTTATCCCAAGTTAACAAGAAAACAAGTCTAATCTCTCACATTTCATGTTATCTGATGTACCTTCATCTCTCCCACAGCCCTTAACAAAGCATGAGCATGTGTCTCCATGTTGGGGGAATGTACATTTGAAGCTATGAAGAACATTTAAATAAAAGTGACCCAAGTTTTAAAGGCAGACATAATGTCAGAAAGGGGCTTTTAACATTTATTTTAGTTCCTGCTTTCTTAGTCTTTCCTCCAATCGGTTGCTCAGAACATATTGTTTAACTCAGTTAATCACATAAAGTACAAACATATGGCATTTTTGAATGTCTCTATGGTATTGTAGGAGTTTTGCAGACTTTTGCTAGTTTGCATTTGTTCCAGTAGAAATCCAGAGATGAACTCAACTGTTCCCACCATCAAATCTAATTTGCACAAAACTTCCTACACGGTCGTGTTGATCGGTTTTTATGCGCTCTGGTTAATTTTTCTATTGCAAGTTCAGTGTGATCTAACCAGAGCGCTACACTAACGAGCTTTGTTTTCTTCAGTGATTGTTATTAGTAAGATCCATGTCACATTTTCCCACAGTGGGTAAAATGCAATTTTTAAATTCTCTGAGTGTGTCTCAGGAATCTGGTTTCAAAGCACATCTGACAAAACTATTCTGGCTGTGACCTGCTTTTAATGCCTCTTAATCATCTACCGGTGCTACGCCTTAGCTGAACAACTTCCAGAGTAAGTAGTCTGAAACATCATGTTGGATTTAAAGAACCATAGTCACCTAGGAGGCAATGACCAGTTAATTCATAGAGTAATTATATGTGTGCAGATTTGACAACAGAGCAGAGGAGTGGATATGGAGCGGGAGAAGATAATTAGAGAAAAGAAAGGGAAAAGATGTAGGTGTGGAGGAATAGAAAGGAGAGAGAGGAGGGAGGAAGACATGTGTGGGAGTCTTGTGGCAGGTGTTTTTGAAAACACTGAAAGCAGATGATGAAAAGAGGCTGTCACATTTCCTAACAAGGTTTCCCAGCCTTCCTTCCTTCCCTCTTGCTCCTCTGTGTCAGTGAGTGTGTCCACACCTCTCTGGCCATTCTTCTTTCTCTCTATCCCCTTGCCTTCGCCTGCGGTGTTGAGCCAGAGTGACGCCTCAGCACTGCAGTGTAATCTCTGGCCCTAGAGCTGCTTCGTATGAGCCAACCAATTGAACGTAGTGCTCAGAGCAAGAAATGGCCATCCACTGGCTGCCTTTATGCTACACAAAGCCCACCCTCCCTCCTGTCTGTGATGCTTAGTGTGCTCATTACAAACCACGGGCTCTATCCTTCAATACCTGCAGGTGTGGATTTGCCAGGTGTTGCCCTGACTGTTTATCACAAATGAGATGAGACCGTATGTGACCAGGAAACTGGAACATCATTGATCAGTATTGGTTTTGACAAATGTGGTTCTTTGATGATTCAAAATATCACATGGGAGCGCGATTTTGACTTTTGGGAGTAATAAAACGCTATTGATGTGGTTAAAAGCTCCCAAGGCTAGAGCGTAAGGTTTTGGATCCAGTTTTGTCTTCATATTTTGTATATCTTCATCTCTGCACGCATCAGGGGAGAAAAGGCTGCAAGCGCCGCAGCAGTCAGTCGATAAAGACAAAAAACAGTTAAAAATATCTGACACCGTTTCATTGATGTCAATAAATAGCCTGTTTTGTTCAAAATATTTTTAAAACATGAATTGATCACATGGTCATAACGCATTGACTGTGGGAATGCAGCGATTATTCAGTTAACTGACTCACAGAAAACTGATTTGATGACTGACTAAGAGTTGAATTTTCACAGAGAGGATTTGTTATGTTTGGTCTAAGGAAAGAGTAAAAGTGACAGTGCGATATTACTACAATGCAATATCATACATTCACCACAATAATGATGGCATCACAATACAGCAATTCTACAACACATGCAAGCTATTCATCTGTGATGCATTACAATTACTGTGTAAATAAAGAAGAAAATATTGTATTTTTTGCTTAAAAAAAAGCTAAACTCCACATATTACTTAAAGCTGACTCATTATGCTCATTTTCATTTCCATATTTTTATTCTTGGAGTCTAATTGGCAAACTTTGCATGGTTCCCCTTTCAAAACAAACCCTGTTTCTCTTCCTCTGGGACTCAACTCATCATGTATCTGAAACAAGCTGTTTTAGCTCCCTCTTTCAGGTAACTGTCTTCTGATTGGCTGCCCCTCATATGCAGAAAGTTTAAACAGCATGTGGATGGAGCTTCTGTTCTCACAGCCAGATCTGTGCCTGTGATTACCCTATCAGGAATATCTGCTCTCAGTGACATCATCCAGAGTCAAGAGTAGAAAAAAACTGTTTGAAACAGTGTGTAGAACCGTTTGAACTTTCATCTCACAGGGATTAGAAATGCACTGACCTCATTATGTAACAGTATATCTAAAACAGTTTCTTCTTTTCACCACAAGCTGACTTCAGCTTCACCTTCATTCATTTGATAAGCACCACTATGAGGAGTCATGAAGCGGTGACTCTGGTGAGTCAAACTGATGGCATGTTTTAATAAAAATAGTGAAATATTTTGCTGTGTTTTTATTGCATTCCTGTCATTTCCACCTTATGATAAACTGGTTGGCAAAAATTTAGAGTGCTTATCAGATGACGCAAAAATATTTGAGAAAACAGGAGATTTTGCACTGATCTCCGATGTTTTACGGACCACAGCGTGAATCAGAAAAGCGGTCGATAGCTGCAGGTCACCTGTTGACTTGGACCTGATTGGAATGGCTGCAGAAGAAGAGGGATGGTTTACAGGACTGATGTGGACTCATACTCTGTAACCATAAAATTTCACCCTTTTTTTTAACATGTACATGATTTCAAAAAATAACATGCTCATTTTCTCTATGTGTGGCATAAAACAAGCCCATGGGGATAAAATACAGAATTATGGTGTAAAACCCACAGAAATGCATCTTCAGGAATACATTTAACGCTAGAAGCAAGTCATACTAGTAGGCCTTTAATTTTCTAGGAACATGTGTCATCCAGGGAAGGACGGATGTTGTTTTGCTGTGCTGTATTTTAATGTGAAGTGTACTTATTATTTTTTATATTGCATGTATTGGTTATATTTTGTGCAGTGTTTTATTTAGTTTGCATGTTTTAGTTATCGTCAAATTGTCCTGGAGAGACTCCGCCCTTTTCCCCGTTTTGACTAATTGGACACACCTGAAGAGGAAAGGAAAGGTAATTTACAGAGTGCTCAATGACACATAAAAGGGTTGGAGCCGGTGTTCAACGGAGGATGCAACACGAAGAATGCGAGACAGACAGAGGAAAGACACAGACGATCAGAGAGTAGAGATGATCAGATGAAGCAGATGACCAGCGACTGGAGAGTGAGAGATGACCAGCGACTGGGGAGGAAAAGAGATTACCAGTGACTAGGGACGCGTAGCGGCAGTCAAGTGGCAATAACGACAAGAGCCAGCTTGTGCACTGCGGGAGAACAGAAGCAGTGAGACAGCGGTACCGATTCCAGTTTAAGGAAGCGGCGGGCGGAGTTGAGAGCTCTGCCCACCCGGGTAAGTCTTTGACTTATCCTTTTTATAAAGTAAACTGCCAAAGGAATAGTGACTGCCGCTCCCTCCCTTTCTTCAGTGCACCAGGACGTGGAATGCGGGGAGGAAGGCGAGGACTCCGCTGGGTTTCCCTCTTTTAATACTACGCTGGACCTCTTAGTTTTCTGTGACTTTTAGGCCGTGGTGGATTCCACTGGACTTTTAATGTTGTGTGTTATTGATTTTTATTGTCTTCCCTTGGCCAAGGTTTTAATTCATTTTATATTTTTAACTATTTAAACATAATAAATTATATTTTTAATCTTACAGTTTAAATTGTGTGCTTTTCCCTCGGCGGCTCCACTGCTCTGCCCGCTTTGAGGAAGGTTTCCTTCCTTTTAAAAAACACAAACCATCTTGGAAACATAATCAGCCTTTCCGCTCCGGTGTCACACATGCACTGCATTCACATGTTTGTTCATTATTAATAATCCTGGAGCTCCTTTCAAACAAGCCCAGCCAGCCAACAGTGGCCTCTCCACCAATCTGCTCAGGTTTTGATAAACCACCTGGGAGTTCATGTGGAGCAAAAAAAAAAAAAACCCTCACCCTCTGTGTGACACAAATAACAGCAGTGTGTGTGTGTGTGTGTGTGAGAGGGAGGGAGGGAGAGGAGTCTGCTATTGTGTGAGAATGTGAATTAGGTCAAATGTTTGCTTGCAACAACGACTAACCATGCCCCTGTGAGGAAGAACGCTGAAGCCCGTGTGGAAGAGGCTCCGTCTTTATCCGTGGCTACCCCTGCCTCTGACACCATGTGACACTTTCCTATCTAAATCAAATCAGAATAAAAATAATTTCTTGAGATCATATGATTGCCATCCTATCCGAAGTGAGATGCTGGAGAAATGGTGTGTTCACACTCAATGATAGCCCTCCACGAAGGGCTTGAGTGCGTGCGTGTCTCAGGGGAGGTTGTATGTATGTGGCTCATGATGGCACCCACTCAGCAGGCATCAATCACACACTGGGTGACGGTTCGGCTGCTGGCTGCCCGGCTCGCCGCGCCTCCGGCTCTGGCAAACTGCAGTGATGCTGGTGACAACAGGTTACAGACCACGACTCAAATGAAGCCGCCTGAGACCGAAAACCATGCAGGGTGTGAACGGGGATTATTTAGGGTGGGAGGAGAGGTGGAGGAGGGGGTTAAAAAAAAAAAAGAAAGGAAAAGATGCCCGTGCAGGTAGATGCTATAGGCGGTTATAGAAAATGAAAAATGTCAGGCTGATGCAGTGTGCTTTTATCGTGGTTTCATTAAGCCTGTAGCTCATTTTTCCCTCCCTTTTCTTCTCCTCTAATCATCAAAGCGTTTCCGATTAATTCCAGATCAAAGTGAGGATGGTAAAGGATGTTGTGTCCCTGAGGTCAGGTGGTAACTTACACGACAAAGCCTGTCCCCACCACCACAACCACCCCAACCCCCTGCTCCCCAATTTACGAGTGCTAGAAGGGAGGGAGACGGGGGGGGCTGCAAATGTTAAGGGCAGGTCTAACGTTAATGATCTTTTACGCTTTACAGTCAGAGAAAAACGCGTGATCGGAGGTTTCCTGTGCCCCTCTCTCGTCAAATCACTACTAAGTTCTCTGATGAATCCCTTAATTTCGGGGTTTAAATCACGCAAGACAGCGCAGTAACGCTGAGGTGGGTGCACACGTGTCTCTGTGTTAAATGTATGACCAGGGGAAATGAAGAAACGGCAGGTCGGGCACAAAGAAAAACAAGAAAAGCTGCACAGGCTACAGACCCTGGATGAATTAAGGATGTTGAGTACGTGTGCAGCTTATCGAGCTGAATGTATAGTCACATATCAATGACCCCCTCCGTTCACTCTCTCCCTCCTCCCTCCAGCCTGTCACACAGCCACGGGCACAGAGCATTGCGCTATAGCATCCCTGTACTCACTCAGCTCAGAGATTTTGGGAGGCGCAGCGTCAACCCCGGTCGCTTCCTTCAGTGTCTGCTTCCCCTCGGACCGGCCGCTCCCCGCGAGCATAATCAATCAAAGGCGATAACTTGGCTTTCCTGGGCTTCACAAAACAGGAATGCACCATATTGCATGTGGCATCCTTCGAGCGCCCGCTGACCCCCTCGTGCGCCCTGTCCGTGCTCCTCTGCTCCCCAGCCAGAAGGGAGGCTGGGAAGTGTTAACCTGCCTTTCTGCTGCCGCGGCTGTATCTCCACTATTATCTCCAAGGGCCAGGTTTTTCCTCCACAGTTCCTCAAGCCCCCTCCATCTCTGCTCGCATCCCCTCGACTCAGCTACTGTGCTTCCATGTGACACAGGCAGAGCTGGAGACCCCCCAATTATGATTTTTGTCTTTTTGATTCTAGCGTCATCCCTCGGCAGGACTTGGAAGTGCAGGTGGAGGTCTAATATATGGAGTGACCCTGGTTTAGGAGAGTTTAGGAGGGTTTCTCAGTCCCCGCTGTAAAATCAAATCAACGGTTCTGTTAATTCTGATGCAGAAAAAATACAATTTGATCTGTATCAAAAAATTTGGAAAATTCAGTCAGAATTATAGGCAGTGTACTGCTGAAAATGAACAAAAATAGTTTAAGGAGTAGTATTTTTGTCCTAGAAATAACTTTTCTGGGGTTGTTTAAATGGCTGATGTGTGAGGCAAGGTTTATGGCAGCCTACAGTAAAACCTTTAGTGTCAGAAAAACTGCCATGACCAATTTAAAAAAAATTTGAACCTGGACGTGAGATCACACATAAGCTTCACAGCACGATCATGACCCCTATAAGAGCCTCTAGTGTGAGATACATTTACCCTATCCACTTAGGTGAAAGCTGGAGTCAGGGCAGATGAGATGAGATATATCACATTTCCCTAAAGTTATTTTATGTCCAATGTGATGTAATAAAGGGATATAAAAGTAGGCCAGTGATGATTTTTCACTGGTGTAGTTTGGCGTAACCTTGCCATACGCAGACCTTTGAAGCCTTTACCTCTACCACTACCACCACCTGCTGGTGTTTTCAGAGCATTGTGGAAGCGCAACCGCCAATCAGGGCGCAGTAGACGGTGTTGCTGTATGAGGGTCGATCCGTGCCACAGAGGATCGTAGAGGACAGGTACTTTAACACTGGAAGTTCAGTAAATGTCCTGAAATAGTTCATATGTCTAATTGTTGTTTGTGTTTCATACTGGCACTAAGCATATATTCTAAGTACTCATCTTCCTCAAACCCTGACCAATTTGTTTTTGCAGCTTCTTTAAGCAGAGATTTTTAGAACTCTGACTGACATCCTGCTTTTGATTAGAAAAAAACATGAGTGAGTGGGGGGAATGAGAAATAACGCATCAGAGTTTATTTTACACTTTTAAAATGTGCCAGTTTTTATCTAAAACTAAGATGTATCAAGGTTAGTCTAAGTGCTATTTTACTTTAAGCGGTGTTAATATTATTTTACTATTTTAGTTATACAAACTGAATTATTACAGCATCTGCTGTGCTTCGGTTCTGGCAGAAGAACATTGATTTATAAGGAAAAGAATGAAAATTGCTTCCTGGATGAACCCAGGGGCAGTACCAGGGTACAGTAGAAGATAAATATGGATTATTTTGAACTTTGAATCATACATATCATATTTTATGTGGGCTTGTTATGTCAATTTTTTGTTTTTTATTCTTGGCCTCTACAAAAATGATTTTGCTTGCTTTACAGTATATTTTAGGCTACAATGTGAAGCCGTTCAGTCCTGGGAGGCAATGTAAATCCCTTTGGAGTTGTCTCTGGAACGATATTCGCTTAAAAACAAAGAAAAATGTCTGCCAAATCAAATATGCAGATCTACCCGCTGTGGTTCCCTCTAAGCTGAGCGAGTGAGCAATCGCGCACCGCTCACATGGTCTCCCCACACAGAAAATCTGCGCTGCACACACAAAAAAATCCAGTCTGAATTGGAATTAAAGTAAATACATGTATTTATTTTATTTCGCTGATTTTCTGTGCGCGGAGACTGTGTCAGCAGTGCACGATTGCTCACGCGCTCAGCTTAGAGGGAACAGTTGGGGCCCTTGCTAATAAGAGAGAAGCTACAGTCAGCTTTAATACCCTGTATTTGAACATATTGCAGTGCGTATTGCATTGCTTTTTGTTTGTTTGTCTGTGGTAGAAAGTACCATTTACTTTGCTGTTGTCTGCTGGGGTTGCAGGATCAGTGCCAGAGATGCCAACAGGATCAGTAAACTAATTCAAAAGTCTGGAACCATCATTGGCCAGAATCTGGAGGCATTTGAGTCAGTGGGGGACGGGAAGTCACTGAACAAACTGCTCTCCATCATACCCACTCCATGCCCCACAACAGAGGCAGCAGAGCGCCGTCTCCCTCAGACTTATTCAACCCCGTTTCAGGAAAACGTTCCCACCTTCTTTTCAAAACCGTCAGGCATAAGATTCCTACACTTTTAGAAGCTGTTTCTCAGATTTATAGTGTGCATATTATTTACAGTGGGGCAAAAAAGTATTTAGTCAGCCACCGATTGTGCAAGTTCCCCCACTTAAAATGATGACAGAGGTCAGTAATTTGCACCAGAGGTACACTTCAACTGTGAGAGACAGTATGTGAAAAAAAAAAAATCCATGAATCCACATGGTAGGATTTGTAAAGAATTTATTCGTAAATCAGGGTGGAAAATAAGTATTTGGTCAATAACAAAAATACAACTCAATACTTTGTAACATAACCTTTGTTGGCAATAACAGAGGTCAAACGTTTACTATAGGTCTTTACCAGGTTTGCACACACAGTAGCTGGTATTTTGGCCCATTCCTCCATGCAGATCTTCTCGAGAGCAGTGATGTTTTGGGGCTGTCGCCGAGCAACACGGACTTTCAACTCCCGCCACAGATTTTCTATGGGGTTGAGGTCTGGAGACTGGCTAGGCCACTCCAGGACTTTCAAATGCTTCTTACGGAGCCACTCCTTTGTTGCCCGGGCGGTGTGTTTTGGATCATTGTCATGTTGGAAGACCCAGCCTCGTTTCATCTTCAAAGTTCTCACTGATGGAAGGAGGTTTTGGCTCAAAATCTCACGATACATGGCCCCATTCATTCTGTCCTTAACACGGATCAGTCGTCCTGTCCCCTTGGCAGAAAAACAGCCCCATAGCATGATGTTTCCACCCCCATGCTTCACAGTAGGTATGGTGTTCTTGGGATGCAACTCAGTATTCTTCTTCCTCCAAACACGACGAGTTGAGTTTATACCAAAAAGTTCTACTTTGGTTTCATCTGACCACATGACATTCTCCCAATCCTCTGCTGTATCATCCATGTGCTCTCTGGCAAACTTCAGACGGGCCTGGACATGCACCGGCTTCAGCAGCGGAACACGTCTGGCACTGCGGGATTTGATTCCCTGCCGTTGTAGTGTGTTACTGATGGTGACCTTTGTTACTTTGGCCCCAGCTCTCTGCAGGTCATTCACCAGGTCCCCCCGTGTGGTTCTGGGATCTTTGCTCACCGTTCTCATGATCATTTTGACCCCACGGGATGAGATCTTGCGTGGAGCCCCAGATCGAGGGAGATTATCAGTGGTCTTGTATGTCTTCAATTTTCTGATGATTGCTCCCACAGTTGATTTTTTCACACCAAGCTGCTTGCCTATTGTAGATTCACTCTTCCCAGTCTGGTGCAGGTCTACAATACTTTTCCTGGTGTCCTTCGAAAGCTCTTTGGTCTTGGCCATGGCGGAGTTTGGAGTCTGACTGTTTGAGGCTGTGGACAGGTGTCTTTTATACAGATGATGAGTTCAAACAGGTGCCATTCATACAGGTAACGAGTGGGGGACAGAAAAGCTTTTTACAGAAGACGTTACAGGTCTGTGAGAGCCAGAGATTTTCCTTGTTTGAGGTGACCAAATACTTATTTTCCACCCTAATTTACGAATAAATTCTTTACAAATCCTACCATGTGGATTCATGGATTTTTTTTTCACATTCTGTCTCTCACAGTTGAAGTGTACCTCTGGTGCAAATTACTGACCTCTGTCATCATTTTAAGTGGGGGAACTTGCACAATCGGTGGCTGACTAAATACTTTTTTGCCCCACTGTATTCATGCATTTTTTACTACCCTTCTGCACAATATCATCCTTACTTTGTTTTTAACTTTTCTTTAATGTAACCTCATTTTCATTTTTTTCCATTTTTCTTTGTTGTTGTTTTTTTTTAAATCATTGTCACAATATAAGATACTTACTAAGCATCTGTAGTACTTTTATTTTACCTAAACATACCACAGGTACGCAAATAAATGTGCAATTGTATCACATAATCTACATATGGCATATTGTGCAGTTTACAAGGTTGAGGTTGAACCGAATTGAAAACCAACAGCAACATGAAATAAATTCAGCAGTAAAAGATGAAAACACAGTCTTTAGTTTCACTGAGCATCACAGACACTTTCTGCCAAAAAAACATAAATAAAAGTTTGGTGTGGCACTATTCACCCTTTATACATCAGCCTGCCCTCCCCCTTCTCCGTAGTTTTCGCGCAGCAGCCTCCGTGTTTTACTCGTGGAGTAAAGGTACCTATCCTCACAGAGTCTGCCACTGGGTGTGAAGCTTCACAGGTCTGGTTGTTGTGTTTGAGCGGATTAAAAAAATCCTTATTATCCACATCCGCATCCCCACAACCACCATCATCAAACCAGCGGGGGCAGGGAGCAGAAGAAGAAGATGGGGTGCTGCTCGGCGCGATGCATGTTGATCCTCCTGTGTTGTTTGCAGCTGGTAAGAGCTTTTCGCACATGATGCTTCGACATAAACACATCTGTTTAGGCATCAGGCCAGCTGCTGTCTATCCCCTTTAATAACTCAAAGCAACCTAAAAGAAAGAAAAAAAAACAACAACAACAGTAAAAATGCTATTTAAAACTGCATGTTAATGACTGTTATGCTTGAATCATTTCTTTGTTGTTTATAGTGAAAGAAGTTCCGCAGCATTAAGCTTTAAGGCTTCAGTTTTTTTAAGACTATATTAAATTTAAGACCATTTAAGGCAAACTGCGACCAAAAGCAGGTTAAACGGTTTTACGCATGTTCTTTCATTCACATTAACTCAGGTTTGTCATTCAATTATACCGCAACAGTTGGTAATAAATTAAATTATAGTAAAATTTGCTAGTAAAATCTAAAAAGCAGAAACGCCTAAACGAACTGCTCTTTTATTATTTGCCGTTTTGTTTTTTGTTTTTTCTGTTAGCGCTTCTGTTACAGTAAAGTCAATTTATTTGGGACTTTTGGTTCGGCCAGTTGAAAATGACTGCATTATGGCATTTTATAGATCAAACAATTAGCAGAATAGGCTGTAATGAAAATAGTAGGCTACTACTTGTTGACTGCAGCAAATCATTTATTTTCTGTAGCGGGCAATTTTAGTTGAAGGTGGAGAATAGCAGTGACCGCCCACCACCACCACAATAAAGGGCTGCTCCCACTTTGCCCTCCTCCTCTGTGTTTCCCACCCTGCCCCCTGTATGGCTCACTGGGACTGTGACCCCAGAGGACATGACACTATAAACCAGCTGTATTTCCCTGAGAATGCTTTGTCTCCCATGGCTCAGTTGCCTTGGAAACTTATAAAAAGAAAACAAGGTCAAAGATCATGGTCTAACAAGCCATGGCAGCATAGGCTCAACTGACACTCACTGCTGTTTTAAAATTCATTTAAAACTCTGCCCTGCAGATTACAGCGCTGGAGAGGCAGGTGTTTGACTTTCTGGGCTACCAGTGGGCTCCCATCATGATCAACTTTTTTCACATCATCATGGTCATCCTCGGCCTGTTTGGTGCAGTCCAGTACAGATCACGCTACGTTATAATGGTATGTCTAATACTGAGTGTTGTCTCATAAGAAACAGCTGTTTTTGGTTTGTCATAAAAAAGTTCATTCAAGCTTCCCATCAAGAAGATCAGTACTGTGAATACACAGTAGTCAGGCTCAATATAATGACTGCTAACTTTATTTAGACTTACCAGCATCTCCACAGCTACTTAAATCATATGTTATATCCGGAGTTGGCAGCAGACCATGTGAACTAGAAGGCAACCAACTTTGACAGAGGAGTCAGAAGAGTGCAAAATTATCTGTCTTATATTTCAGGGGCAATGCAGGAGGGAAAAGAGGAGGGACAAATTCTCAAGGTGCAGAAACAGGTCAATGAACTCCCCACACACTGGGGCAGCTGACTGTGAGCACACAATATCTTCAGCACAAAGGTCGCGCTTTAAAACAAGCAGCTCAAGCTGACCTCTTTTTAGTTTAAGAGACATCAGGGCTACTTTCCAAAATCTGACCTGCACATGCCCTGTCCGCTCAGTGTGCTCCTTTGTCATACTGGTTGCCACAATTGCTGCAGAAACAGTAAGATACTCTGAACCAAATAATTAAATTGTGCTAGCACTGCAGAAACATATCTGTCTTATGGGTGTTTAAGTTTTTCATTACCAAACTGTTATGAATCAGTGTAACTTACAGCTGAAGTATATCAGGAGAGATCAGCTGAGTGGGCACAGTGACATTATTGGTCTCGTCTGAGCTGCTGAGGCCTCTCTATTATGCCAGTGCTGGTTATATGTGAGATATATATGAGTGGCCACTTCCAGGGCTGAAAAATTCAGTTGTGCAAAGGCTGAAGTTCCTCCAATGACCACTAGACGCTGACTCCAAAAGCATATCAATCCCCTTTGACTTCCATATTAAAATGTTTTTATTGATGTATTTAAAGCCTAAAAGTTAAAAAATGTCCCTATAGGTATTTTCCCCTTTTCATAACAACTGCAGTGTGTATCAGTTATTTATAACTCATCTATTTTGATTTTAGTTTATGCTTTAGTTCAGTAATAAATTGCACTCAAGCATAAGTGTACGAACACAAAGAGATAATCCACCAGCCAGAACTGAGAAAAGCTTTGCAAAAAGAACAATTGCACAGTTATTCACAATATTATCTTATATATGTATACATACATACATACATACATACATACATACATACATACATACATATGTATGTATGTATGTATGTACATACATATATACATATATATATGTATGATAAACAGTGATATTTAATGGTTATCTTGCTGATGACTTTGCTCTTCTCATTAAAATATGTTTTAATTCTAGCTCTAAAAAACAATATAACAGCAGCCAGATGCTTCAAGATGCAGTCCAGAAACAAATGGGTAATGCAACTGTAGCTATACTCATCTTTTATACACAGTCACAGCCAATAACCAAAACGAGTCCTACTAGAAAACAACATACTAGAAAAAACCACTAAAAATGGCTTTTACACTTCCTTTTTGCGAGAATTACAAAAACAAGATGCAGTTTGTTTAGTGCAGATTGAAGTGCCATCTAGGCTATTTTCTCCCATTTTCATGTCATTGTACCAAGCTAAGCACTAAAATGATCAGTATTTTCTGCACAGACAGAGGTTTTCAGCCTTTGTTTTCCATCTAATGTATGACAAAAAAGGGTAAGACATTAAAAAAACATAATGAAACGCATTTAAAAAAAGCCCCACAAAATATCAGGTAGTCAGTGGAAAAAAGCAGCTCCCTGTGCTATGCAGCATTAACTGTGCTGGTAGTGTATGGTATGGTGTTTGTGACCAAAACCATCTCATGTTAAGTTTGTAAGAAAGCTGAGTAGTATAATAACACCAAGCAGCAGTGAGCTGGGTTGATCTGGATTATGCTGAATATGTCATGGTAGTATAACTTTACTGTATTTAACAGGAAAAAAATATACATTTTATTATATAGTGATATATATATATATTATATATATTTCACTACATCTCAGCCCAGCCAACCTCAACCTCAGTCCATGCTGTCATTCCCAGTGTAATTCTGTGCTTCTATTTTCTCAGTACCTGCTGTGGATGTTGTTGTGGGTTGGCTGGAATGTCTTTGTGAGCTGTCTCTACCTGGATTTGGGAGGGCTTTCAAAGGTAACTTTAATGGTCACGTACGTGTCAGGTAATTAGGGACCAAGAGCTCCTAAATACAATGTTCAGCTCTGTCCATGTCACTCTTTTCAAGATCTGCCTCCAATTACAGACTCAGAGTGACAGACACCTTACAGCAATGTGCCTATCCTCAGCCGCAAACAAGTCTCGTTAAGTTGTTTATGTACACTGTCTGCACTCGGGAAGACCAAACCCTAATTATAATTTAGGGAAATGACGACAAATGTTAAAAATAAAACTGTTCAGAATAATTTTCAAGTCAGTCATTCAATCTTGTCTTAGCTCCCCGAATACAAACAATGCTGTATTTTAATTTTAATGATGGTTGGATTCTGTTCACTGATTTAAAATGTAACATTTGGTCGAGTAAAACATTTCTTAGGCATTTCTCCTGCAAATCATCCCTGTGTAGTGTTTTCATAACTGGATCACTACAGTTATGCAATATTTATTAGTGTTACTCTGTTATATCAATTTGAAGATGTAGCAATGCAAGTCTCATCAGCTAGTTACATCACAGCAACTCAATGTATGTACACATGTAGACATGGTCAAGACAATATGGTCAGAGGAGAATAAGCAGACTGCTTTGAGCTGGTACAAGGGCAACAGATACTTAAATAACCACTTGTTACAACCAACATATGCAGAAGAGCATCTCTGAATGAACAGCATGTGGAACCTTGAAGCAGAAGACCACACCAGGTGTCTTTCTTGTCAGCTAAGAACTAGAAAATGTGGGTAAAATTCACACAGGCTTACCAAAACCAGACAACAGAAGATTAAAAGAATGTTGCCCATCTCTATTTGTGCCAAAACATTCAGAATAGGGTCAGAATTTAGGTTAAACAATATGAAGGCATAAATCCATCCTGCCTTGTATTAGCGGTTCAGGTTGCTGATGGTGTAGTGTTATGGGTGATATTTGTTTTGGCACACGTTGACCCCTTATTGCCAATTTACCATTGATTAAATAAATAAATAACAGCCTACCGGTTCTGTATTAGTGTTGACCATGTCCATCCCTTTATGACCACAGTGTAAACATCTTCTGATGGCTGCCTCCAGCAGGATAACGCACCATATTACAAAACTCAAATTCATTTTGCTGTACTTAAACAGTGAACAGATCACAAAAAGAGCACCTTTGGGATGTGGTAGAATGAAAGCAGCAACTGTGTGATGCTATCATGTTAAAATGGGCTAAAATCTCTGAGGAATGTTTCCAGTAACTTGTTAAAGCTATGCCATGAAGAATTAAAGCTGGGCTGAAGGCAAAGGTCAACCTAGCACTGGCAAGGTGTACCTAATAACATTTCTGGTAAGTATATGCTTGTAGCAACACTCTTACGTGACTGGTGCATAAAGAAAAAGGACAAAAAGTAAAATTAGGTGAAATAAGACTTGGTTCTTAGTGCATGGATTCATTTTCACTAAAGTCAGAATAAAATTTGTACTGCATTGAGTTTTTTATGTTTTCTGAATTTTATGGATATCGTGCTGCTTTTCAGGCTTAATAATATTAACAAAATGAACTACCACCTGTCTGTTTGCTCCCTTAAGGATGGTGATATTCTGTCCTTCGGTGTATCCTCACATCATTCCTGGTGGAAGGAGAATGGGCCGGGATGTGAAAGCGAGAGACTTCCCTCTGCTGGATGGAAGAACCAGCAAAATCCAGAGCTTACCACAGTGCTGAGCTGCTGGCTGGAATACCAGTACATAGAAATCCTGCACTGCATCATCCAGCTCCTCGTATCAGTGAGTCTTTAGTTTTGTTCAACACTTCATTTAACAAGACTTTAAAATGGCACCATTGCCAGATGTCGCCTTCACAGCAAGGGCTGGTTAAAAAGTGAAGTGGAAAAGCTGTCTTTTCATGTCATTAGAGCTACACTGGTCCAGAAATCCATAAAAATAAGATCAGCATATGTCACCCCATGACAACAAAACCAAATAATAAAATAGTATGGCAAAAATAAAAAAACATGTGTCATTACCCCAAAACATATGGACATAACTGTATTTATATATTATTTAATGTCATTTTAATTGTAATAAGCATGCATCAGTACACCTGGGAACTAACTGTTGCTTAGCAACAGAATCTGTAGATTAGTAACAGAGCCGATATTTAAGAATAACATCATATTATCACACTAGAGAGAGCTGGTACACACTTTCAGTTTGTGTATTATCTACAAAAGTGAATTACTGCGATATTAGGTCCTGTTTTTGAAAACATTTTGAAGCCAGTTCAATCTGCTGGGTGTGATTTATTTCAATTTTGTTCAATTAATGAATCTATATTTATGTCTTTTTTATACAGCACTTCATTTCTCTGGTCAACACTGGGTTAATTTACGTGACTAAAAGTAGTTTTAATTATTCACTTCAAACAGAATATAAAAAAATTGACGGTTGAGTCTGTTTGATATCAGATGTCGTGGAGACTCCAGCGACACTTAAAGTAATAGAAATCTTTATTAAGTGACCAACATGGTTTGGCTTGTGGCCTTCATTAGGGGACCCTGATGAAGGCCTACTTCCTTACACAAAGTATTGCATATGCTAAACACACTCAACACAGCAGCTCTGCCATAAATTCTGCTTTTATAAAGCGTGTTTTTCAGGTTTGCTTATGATTAGGAAAGGTTGTGTTTTTGAAATACCAGTAGTTGGTTGTGGTGTTCTGGACTCTATTACAAGTGCCTTAATTTCATTGATAAAAAGAAAAATATAGTTCTGATTTGATTTTGGTAGATCTTCACTTCTAGTAATGTCCTCACACATTCCTATTTTGGCCACTTGCACTTGTGCATTTGTGATCTCCTTCTGTGCTCAACTTAAATTTCATGTTGATGAAGGAGATACTGTAGAATTGCAAGAAGCTGTACTTGCAAGTAGAGCAGGTGGACAAAGATTAAGTCTTCAGTGTCCTGTGAGCAGGCATGAAAGCCTCAAACACCTCAGGGGACTAAAGCATAAATCTACACAACAGTCTGAAACTGCAGGGTGCATTCATGGGTCAAAACCTTTATGAATATCATGAAAATGACCAGTATACTCATGTCTGTGCTTCCTTCACACTTTGAAACATAACTGTTCCACTGAATGCTGCTCTTTCCTCTCTGAGTATCAGGAGTATTAGCAGTGATAAACATAAAAGTTGATGCAAAAAGTGGATGCTATTTTGAGGTGCATGCTAAAAATCATTAAAATGCACGAGCAAGTGGTCCTAATAGAACATAAAGGTAGAAAGTTAAGAATAGCCAAATTTCTGGCAGCTCAATGGCAACTTTTTGATTGTACTCCATATATTGAAGACCCAATCACTATTAAACTGAAGACTTGGTCACATGATGTCATGTGATTGGTTGATATTTTCTCTGTATTATTGTGGGGTCCTTACCGTACAGTATAAATCGCCTTAAGGTGTATGCTGGTGAACATGTATATTAAACTGTGTTTGAGTCCTTATGTGAAAATTTCTTCTAGCTGATGAACGTCAGTTGGAGAAAAAGGTTTTGATTTAATAAAGTCATGGCAAGCAAGACGTAGTGCAGAGGTTACAATGAATCTTTTCAATACTAATTCTTTCTTCCTACGCACCTGTTGTTCATTCAGGTGTGCAGAGATTTTAAACCATTAATATCTAAAACAATTTCTTGTGTAATATTTTAAGAGTACATCTACAGACAGATAGTTTCTCTGAGTAGGAATGCAAATAAGATAGCTAACTGGAATTAAGAGGTAAGTTATTATTTACATGTTTTTTTCCCACTAACTCATAAAATCTTTCGCTCTCAGCAAAGTCTACTGTCTGCTTTGTGTTTTGCGTTAATATTAAAAGACAGAAGATTTTAAAATATGCTGTTCTTTTCTTATGCTTTTGTGATAATCCTACAGCTCCCGGGATTTGTTTACGCCTGCTATGTGGCCAGCACATTTTCAGAAGAGGATGACAGCTGTAAGTGTCCTCCTGATCAGTGTCAAATACAATCTCATTTTCTTACATTATCTAATTTATTGGATAACAATCCATTACAAAGAAACGGCATGTTTATGCACGCCTTTCATTCATTTTGTTTTATGTTTATTTTAGTTAACTTCATTGGTGAGTTTCACCATCCATCCAAACCCTCTAAGTTGCTTTTCTAGTGTTACAATCCATTGGTAAGTAGCCCACATTTGTTTGCACTCATGTAAGCTAAGCTAGGCCCATCCTCTGCTGCACAATGTATTTCCTATGTTTTTTGTTTTTTAGATTATAAATAAAAAAAGTGAAAAGCTGAGAAGGAACTAAGAAGAAGATCAAACAACTCTGCAGAGTCTGATAGTGCGTCATCTCTGACATGGTCAATAACACTCACACAGAGATGCCGAATCTCACTGTGTACATTTCTCACACTGTGGCCTGATTCAAAAGAGGAGTCTCCAGTCTATTGCATGTTGATATTTTCTAGTTTTATCCAGTAGTAACGCTACCTCTCAGCATGTATGTGAAAGACTGTTTGTAGGTTCGGCTGTCTGACAGAATACTGTGGTTCTAAATTTGTACATATGCAGCTGGTGTTCTTTCTGATGTTTCATAAAATGTACAAATTATTATTATGTGTAATTTCAATTAGAAGAAGGGAGGACCCCGACGTGTATAATGTGTGTCATCAGTCAGTGGAATAAACTGTGTCCACAATTTGCCTTATAGTGGATTACTGCTAATGTTCATCTAATGTTTATTCATTCATATACAGTTTTACCTCCATTAGTGAAATGTAAGTACATTTACTCAAGTACTGTACATTACTTAAGATTACATTTCTTTGTGTGCAATTTTGTCTCGTGTACAGTTTAGATTAAAAAAAAATGTTGCACTTGTTACACTGACAGCTTTAAATGCTAGCTACATTTAAAATTAATTATGTGAACTTATAAAATATGTTTCATTTATCACCAAACTACCAAACAGTAATAAAAGAAAGAGTAAAAAATAAAGTAATATAGCAATGTTGTCATTTACTTTAGATGATTTTGTACCACTACTGCACAAAAAAGCATTATGAATGTAAGTGACTGTAATTTGATTATTCGTCCCATATTTTGGAAATTATTATTATTAAACATAGTGTTATAGTATAGTGTTCTTGGACCATTTTCAGTTGATTTTTTATTTATTTATTTGTTGTTTGCTTTCAAATATTTTTTCCCCTTAAGAGATTTCTTTTGTCATACTGGATTGTATTTTATTGAGCTACAGTTTATACTGTTCCACTTATTTAGGTTATTTTGATATATTTTGTGTTTAAAGATAAGATATACTGATTTATTTATCCCCAAAATTTGGACCTACAGAAACATTTTTGTCATGCATATTTCAGGATTCCGTAGCATTATCTCAAATGGTTCGACTTAACTAAAAACGTCCGAGAAAAATCCAAATAACTTCTGAGAAGTTTTTTTATTTAAATTAACTTAATTTTTGACCTATGATTAGTAAGTTTTAAAAAAAATCGGTGGCAGAAAAAAAACTTCCATTCCTAGAAAAAATGTTTTCTTAAAAAGCCGTAATTAGAATTAGATTCCATACCTTTAAGAAATGATTTAATCAATTAATTTATTTTTAATTAAAAAAAATGAAATTAATGACATGAGCTCGCTCTGCTACTTCTGCTGCTAGGTAGCCTTGGACGCGTTTTTCACATTAGCGGCGTCATTTCCGCCCCGCAGACCCCGGATGAAGCTGCCGTTTGGGGCAAGTGAAGCAGGGCCACCGAGGCTGGTTGGGTTTTAATTTAGCAGAGAGGGGGGTCGGAGCGGATCGCAGCCCCGCTGGATTAATGTGGACAGGGCAGCGCGGAGTGCCAGCAGGGCTACGAGGAGCAAACAGTCCGGGTCGAGTAGAGACACCGGCTAAAAGCTGCTGCTAACTCTGTTTAACTGTTAGCAGCAAAGTAACGCAGAGCAAGCAGCCAGCTTCTCCGGCTAATAGCCTCTCCACACCGCGGAGTGTGCAGCTTACACACGGCACGTCTCATCGGAGCTCCAGTCTAACACAGCACCTGGTGAATGAATGATGTCTGCCGCTAGCATTGACCCTCAGGTAAGCAGCAAACAGGGGGATACCTTCAGCTTCGGGTTTATATTTCTGCAGGAAGGAGAGATGAGCATGGTGTGCACCCCTCTCTGGAGACGATGCCCCCGCTGCAAGCTAAGGATAGCTGGAAAACTACTCACTGCTGGTAACAAACCAAGGCCTGGACCACAGCTCCCAGTGGGTATCAGAGTGGCCCTAACATACCACATCGCCGAGCGCTGATGCTTTTTATGTGTCAGTGAGGTTTTTCGGAGGAAATGTCTGAATACATCTCAGTGTGAGGCTAGGGTGATGTCTTAATGCTCTGAATTTTCCAGTCGTGACCCACACAAGCTCTCTCTCTCTTTTTTTTCATCCTCCCAAAACGACTGATAAGACATCGAAAGGACAAGATGCAAGCAAAGGTAAGAGATGATGGATCTCTAGATGTTTTCTGTATCTAGAGGGGGACAAACTGGCCTGGCAGGCTTATTACTGAGTGCATCACCACCTAATATGGAACATGTTTCTGTAGCGGTTTGTAATAGTGATAACCACTGCAAAAATCTTTTAAAATTAAGGTACCTCACATATTTCAAAAGGTCAGCTCCTAAATGCTATATTTATCAATCAGGAAGACAGAAAAATCCATTTTAATTCTCGGTACTCATCATTCACGTTGACCTCCTCTCATTTGTCTACAGCTGTGTAGCACAAAGTGCACATCTTTTGGAAACCTATTTGTACATTTAGAGTGAATACATGCTGGTGTTTAGTTTGTATCATTATTAACTGCAATGTGAATATATCATGAGGTGTCATAATATTAAAAACGGGTATTTTTCTTTTTTTTTAGCTTTGTTTTTTTTTTTCTTTCAAAGTGTGTGTATAAGTTCCCGTGTGCAGCTTTGATTCTATTTATTGCAGCCTTTTCAGTTTCGGTGCAGAATGGCTCCCTCCATCAGAAGGATGCTGTCCATGATAATGACTTTGAGCCCTATCTTACCGGCCAGTCCAGTCAGGTAGGAAAACTTTATTGAATCCCACAGGGGGGAATTCACCTGTTACAGCAGCTCAAAAGTAGTGATGAGATGGAAAGCACTGAATAATAACAATGTAATATAACCAAACTAGTCTTTGAGTTTTAGGAAGTAAAAGAATTAACATATGATCACATTGGTTAAATATACATGTGCGCACATATGCATGTTCGATCTGTTGAAAGGGAAAACAGTGGGGTCACTGTTTCTTTTAACTTTTTGGAGACCTTATAAATAAAATGATTTTAGGATTTTAAGGTTTATCCTCTTATAACTTTGAATCAGTGTAGCGCTGGGCAGTATGACCAAAAAATCTGGTGAATTTTGTTAACATTATAAAAAAATATAAAACTCTTTAATGTCATCATTAAAAAAGAAATAAAATAAAATGAAACAGCACGACCAAAGGAACAAAAAGTCTGATCTTAGACTCTCATACCTAAAAATAGTATTTGGACTATACAGTCAAAACTAATATAATTTTTTTGGGCTGCTGTCTTTAAACAATGATTGTTTAGCTCATTAGCATTAATGTTTAAATGCAGCTTTCAAATAAAAACCATTTGAAATTATTCTTCCCAACTTTGTGGCATAAATTGTTCTGTCTCTGGGTAAAATCGCCAGTTAGCCTTGATTAGCATATTTTCTTCCCATCATGCTGTTCAGTGGTGTCATTAAGTAAGGTTTTCATTGGAATTGAATAGAGGGACACCTCTGGTTGATTGGTTCAGAGACAAAGTTATAGAGGCAAAGTTGAGATGGTTTTTGGACATGTGCAGTAGAGGGATTGTGGGTAGACTGGATAGATGGGTTCTGAATATGGAGCAGGAGGAAAAGACGAAGAAGACAGTAAAAGAAAGAGAATGTAGTGACGGAGGACATGCAGAAAGTTGGCGTGACAGAGGAGGATGCTGGTTTGTTTTGTGACATAATGTTTGCTTTGTTCAACAGCGTGACCTGTGGGTTTATAAGTGGTGTTTCCTATTATCACGTATGAGTCATGATTGCATCCGTGAGTCAAGTTGAGAAGAGGAAAGTAAAATATCTCAAATTCAACAAAGCAAAATAAAGTACCTTACTAAAAGGCGTACTAAATGGAGTGGAATCAGCACGACAATTATCAGGTGATTAAAGCGGTTCAGTATAACAGAGTGTAAGGTGTAGGGGACAGTGGAGTGTGGAGAAAAGGGTGAAAGAGCAAAACATTTACTTTGATTTTGTTAAAAGGATCTTTTTCTGTTTCTTTTTGCAGAATAACAGTTATCAGTCCATGACAGACCCTTACCTGTCCAGCTACTATGCCCCCTCTATTGGATTTCCTTATCCTCTCAGTGAGGCTCCTTGGTCTACAGGAGGTGATCCACCGATTCCCTACTTGACACCCTATGCCCCGCTCAGCAATGGAGACCACCACTTCATGCACGACACGGTGTTTGGGCAGCCGGGCGGGCTCAGCAGCAGCATCTACCCTCACAGGTTTAACTTCTTCCCAGAGAATCCAGCGTTCTCTGCCTGGGGCACCAGTGGTTCTCAGGGACAGCAGACTCAGAGCTCAGCCTACGGGGGGAGCTACAGCTACCCACCAAGCTCACTTGGAGGCACCTTAGTCCCTGATGGCCAGACAGGTTTCCATAGTGACACCCTAAGCAAGGCCCCAGGTATGAACAGCATAGAGCAGGGCATGTTGGGCCTCAAAATAGGCGGGGACGTGACTGGAAGTGGCTCAGGTGTGAAGAGTGCAGGCTCCGTGATCGGTGGCAGCGGCAGTGTAGCGGCTGCTGTTGCCACAGGCAACGGTGGCACACCAATGGGAATGCCCCCTCCGAAGCCGACATCGTGGGCTGCAATCGCTAGTAAACCTGCCAAGCTGCAGCAACAAAAGACCAAGAACAAGCCTCCTATAGTCGGAGGACCTCTGCCTCCACCTCCCATCAAACACAGCATGGACATTGATACGTGGGACAATAAAGGGACTGTGACCAAGATGGCCCCTCCTTTACCCCACCACCACCAACAGCACCAGCCCCAGCTTCACTCCCATGCTCCCAGTCTCTTGCCTCCCCTTCAGCAATCCCTGCATTCTGCCCAGTCCCTGGTGCAGCAGATGACCCTGCAGGGTCCGCCTCCGCCTCATTCTTACCAGAACCACAACTCTGCTCCCACACCTCAGACCCGCTGGGTAGCCCCACGCAACCGCAACTTGTGCTACGGTGGAGGAAGCTTGGACAGCAGCGGCTCCTCCAACGGCGGTGGTGTTGGTAATGGAGGGGGTGGGGTGGGGCCTCCAGACCTGGGATCAGAGTCCCACCCTGTGCTGGAGAAACTGAGAGCGGCCCATAGCTACAACCCCAAGGAGTTTGACTGGAACCTGAAAAACGGCCGCGTGTTTATCATTAAAAGCTACTCCGAGGACGACATCCACCGCTCCATCAAGTACTCCATCTGGTGCAGCACAGAGCACGGCAACAAGCGCCTAGACTCAGCCTACAGAGCCATGAACTCTAAAGGGCCCGTCTACTTGCTGTTCAGCGTCAATGGCAGCGGGCATTTCTGCGGCGTGGCGGAGATGCGCTCGCCGGTGGACTACGGCACCAGCGCAGGTGTGTGGGCGCAGGACAAGTGGAAGGGCAAGTTTGATGTGAACTGGTTGTTTGTTAAGGACGTGCCTAATAGCCAGCTGCGCCACATCCGCCTGGAAAACAACGACAACAAGCCGGTCACCAACTCACGTGACACTCAAGAGGTTCCTCTGGAAAAAGCAAAGCAGGTGCTCAAGATTATTGCCCAGTACAAACACACCACCTCCATCTTCGATGACTTTTCCCACTACGAGAAGAAGCAAGAGGAAGAGGAGGTGGTGAAAAAGGTAGACATGTCTTTGATATTAAATACAAATGAATGAATCTGTTAAGGTTTTGCTGCTGCTGTATGAAAAAAGTTAATGTGGGGGAAGAATGTTTTGTTCACATTTCTACTAAAATATCTTCTTTGGACCCTTGCTTTTCACTTTTGTTTGCACACATGCTCTACAGCATGTCCTGTGTGTTACTAGAGCTTCGCAATTGATCCGATTTTAATTTCTTGTGATTAGCAAATCAAGATAATCAAGAAGGTAATAAAGCCGCTATTTAAATCCATGTTTTCAAAGTGGGAAATCATAATGAATAATCACGATCTCAGTACTATCATTAATAAATCCATCCATCCATTCGCTTCCGCTTATCCTTTTCAGGGTCGCGGGGGGCGCTGGAGCCTATCCCAGCTGTCATAGGGCGAGAGGCGGGGTACACCCTGGACAGGTCGCCAGTCTGTCGCAGGGCCAACACATAGGGACAGACAACCATTCGCACTCACATTCACTCGCACATTCACACCTAGTGGCAATTTGGATTATCCAATTAACCTATCCCCACAAGTTGCATGTCTTTGGACGGTGGGAGGAAGCCGGAGTACCCGGAGAGAACCCACGCAAACACGGGGAGAACATGCAAACTCCACACAGAAGGACCCCGGCCTGATGGTGGAATTGAACTCAGGACCTTCTTGCTGTGCGGCAACAGTGCTAACCACCGTGCCACCGTGCTCATTAATAAATCCTTTATTTAAAGACCTTCTCTCATTGAGGTGCACAAAAGAGTTACATTATTTAGTTCAAGACAGTTTAAGACAGACAGATACAGCAACACATTATTCGTTAATGTGCAAATTAAGAACAGCACCTACAATAGCTGTGACAGATACATATAAATAATCTGTGTGAAAATAAGGGTACAGGTAATATTTAACTGCCCTCTGGGCACTGCAAGTGCTGTGTTTTAAACAAAGAGCACATGCGACCAGGTAATCTTTGCAGCACAACCTTGCATGGAAACATCAGACATTGTTGCTGTCATCTGCTATTTAAAGAAGACCATCTCACTTTTGTCTCCCAGTGATGCAGTGCAGAGTGAGAAGGCTCAAAGTGGCCAAAGAAGCGCGCACATAAACAGTATCACCATACTCGAGCCTGTGGGTACATGCAGTGAGTGAGAAACAGGATTTCTTTCTTTATAAAAATACAGTTTTTGTCTTTAGTTTTCTTGACAGGTGTTCCTCACGGGTGTAAAAATTGACTAGAAAATTTGGGATTTTTTTCCATAATCGAGCAGCAGTAGAACCTGTGCAACTGCAGTCAGATCAGGCATCAAACGGTTTTAAACCTGCCAGCTTCATAGTTCCAGGTCTGCGTGATGTCTGATAGTGCCTGTTTGAGAACAATGCAGGTAACTGTCCTGTGAATTCACAACAAGCGAGTGGGCGTCATGTGTTCTGCCTCCTGCACGCTCTGTTCAGTCAGCTCTCTTGCCTAAACCAAAAATAGTATTTCCAGCAGTGAGAACCCATCTGACGCAGGTTATTTCCTGCTGTGTGCTGCTTGTGAGAAAGGACAGCTCTGCACAACGCTCAGACCTGATTCTGGTGACGGTGTCTGAGGTTCAGGTGTAAAAACTGCTTCAGATAAAAACTACAACACCCCTACCATAATCCTATTGTAGACTTACTTTCTTACACATGGATTATGCCTAATCCTAGACTAAATACAACTTCCTATTGTAGTCGACATTGAATTTTCTTTTTAGATTAGGACTGCGTTCAATCACCGACTGCGAAACCGACTCTTAATGTCTTACAACAAGGTGCTCAAGGTTCAAGGACCTTGAACCTTGAACCTTGTGCACCTTAACCGACTCTTAATGTCTTACAACAAGGTGCACAAAACGTGTACTTGACCTGATTTATGATGTTGCCTTATATGGAGTTATTTATGTTAACTAACCATAGACTTTATATAAAGATGGACATAGCCACATAATATTACCTGAAACTAGTAACTGAGCCCATTAAGTCATCAGGAACAAGTCAGAAGTGACCATATTTAGAAAGTTGCATGCTGAGTTATCAGCTAACACTAATCAAGCTTGATTTGTGAGTTGGTTGATAAACTATTAAGGTTTGAAGCACAGGTGCATTTATCTATACTGATTGATGTTGTCTTTTGGTGGCTACAGATGCAGCTCATCATGAGTTGTGTCATAGATGAGAAAAATACAAAAAGACATGTATAGTAGGTTAAGTGGTGATTCTGAAATGGTTGTGGGTGTGAATGGAGACCTGTTGCTCTTGGTTAAACCTCATTTATACTTCCCTGTTCACCCGAGTCCCAGTTTATATAAATTTCATCATCAGATGGTGAGCGCAAGATTTCATGTGGATATCAATGTTTTTTTTTGTTTTGGTTTTTTTTGTGTGTGACCATGGGGATTTGCATGCACCTCAGGCGGTGTACTTCAAAAAAGTATAACTGGAACGACTACTCAGCCATGAGGCTTCCACCTGTGTCCACAGTTAGTTTGTCACTAGTTTATCAGCCCACTGATAAACTAGTCACGCACAAGCCTATTATTATGTATTGCGTAAATTATGCTGTAAAGATTCATGGTTTTTCCTGGTTTTTATTGTGGATCATAATACCTATTGCGTGGTAATTATATTTTAAATAAAAGTTTTGTTGCAAAATTTATAGCATTTATGCTACAGTCCCACTAGTGAAAACAGTGGTTGGAGATCCCAACACTACCAAAATTATTGCCACCCATTGCGATAAGCGTACTCTGAAGACTCGCACTAAGTCTGCAGCACTTACAGTAACTGCTGTCTTCAAAGCAACTTTGGTGCCTCGAGATGGTGATTTAAAAATCAATGAGAGAGTCGGGGTGCTGGTCTCAGTTGGGTGAGGTCAAGCACAGCGATTTAACTGCATAATGACACAGGTGTTTGGTGACTTTGCATTTTTATAGGAATACAACCAGAGCTAAACCAGCTGATTCAAAGTCTTCTACTGCAAACAACTACGTTGCAGTCAAGACTCAGATTGATTGTAACATGTAGGCAACCTGTGTGCGTCTATAAACAGACAGCAATTGTTTGCAAACATTCAACAATCTCTCTGAGTGGTTGCAATTGTTTGGAGACAGGCTGCCTGCCACCAGATGAGCACTTCTAATGAAGTAAAGGGAACTTCTTGTGATTGAAATTGGTTGCCCAGCGGTTCATCATCCTGAACCTCTGGGCATCCAGACTACTTGCAACTGGTTGCTGACCGTAAATCACCAAGCAACTACTGAATTTTTCTAGTCGTGAGGAGATTTCTACTCCAGTGTGACTGAGGAGATGCTTCCTAGCATAATTCTCTGCTGAGAACTTCATTAAGTCTTCATGTGTTTTTTTTCTAACAGAGCTACGAGCCTGCCTCAATACAGAGTCGATCCCGAATCGATCAGGTAAAGCTTATCTTACTTCTTTCTCTCTCAGGTGGGGGTAAAGTTGGAATGAGAATATGAATTCTGTAGAAACATGGATAACGATTCGTTTGTTTTTTGTTTGTTTTTTAATTCTCTCTTTCAGGACCGTCAGAAGTAAGCTATAGAAATCTCTTCTGAAAGCTCAGCCGACGGTTGTGTTTGAATGGACATGCTGAAATCTAGGTTTAAAAAGAAAACACAAGGACACCAACAAACACAAAAAAAAATATCTGAAAACGAATATTTTTTTTTTCTATTTAATTTTTGCGACCAAACTATTTGAGCCACCGGTTCCAGTCTTCAATATGCGTGCAGGGATGAAGCTCGTTCCACCAGATGAATCGCTTCAATAATATCTATTTTCTTGTTTTTTCTGTATTTTTTAGCCTTATAAATCTCTATCGCTACCCTCGAACATCTGAAATTGGTAACTAATTCTAAATATCTGCACGTCTGTTTGGAAAAATCTCTCGACAACATGCTGCTGATATTCAGTGACTGTTCACTTTGTGGTTTGTGTGTTGGAGAAATGTTAAGTGCTTGTATTGCTTTATCTTAATGAGTGAACAACAACTTTATTGACAAATGTCTGCTATCTGTATGTGGCCAGTTGTATTTTGTATTATCATAAGACAAAATAATGACTTCTATCATGCCCCCTCCTCCTCCTCCTTCTGTTTTTTTTTTTTTTTTTTTCCCCTCATGTGAGGGGTCTCTGAAGGTTTCTATATGCATAGACATAATTGTGCAAAGGTGGTGGCATTAGAAGGCATTAATATTATAAGAATATATTGAAGGATGTATCACCAGGTTTAACGTAATGTTGAGAAAATGTGCGATTTTGTCATTACAGGGTGGAGCCGTAACGTTTCTTTGCAGCGGTAGTGTGGAATATTTTTTATTTCCAGTACTGTACCTCAATTTATTTATTTATTTTTTCAAGCTAGAGATTCAGGGAAAATAAGTCTGAAGATCAAACGCTCGTAAAGGTGGTCCTGCTCTCACTTTAACGATGGAAATTCAAATAATACTGTTTAAGTTGATTTTTTTTTTTTTTTTAAATCAACACAGGATCTGCTTTCTTTCCCCTTTCTCTGTTTATGAAATTCTGGGCAATGTAGCATGCACTGCTTTTAGAACTCAAGCCAGGCCCGTCGTTTAGTTTTATTTGTTCTTTCTTAACATTATAATAATCTTTTCATCATTTCCATCACTATAACCTTCATCCTCGGAAAATGTAAGCTTTAATGTACTGGCATTTCTAACTGAGATCGCCTCAAAATGTTTAACTGTAGCATTATACTTAACTGATTTATTGTCAAGTGTATGAAAACGCAGAGACTAGCCTATATGGTATATGTTTGTGACTTTTTTTTTGTTATTTTCTTTTTTTAATTGCTTGCTGTATTGTGTGTGGATGTGGGTGTGTGCGTGGGTGTGTGTGTGTGCGAGTGGAAGAAAAAGAGAGGGACTGTGGAGCAATCAGAATTATATAATGGTATTGGAATATAGAAAATTTATGCAAAAAAAAGTTTTAAGTCACCCTTGAATTAAATATCTATTGTATCAGAGGTCACTATCACATTCTTAGATTTGATCATATTCATTATTAAAGACATACTTATCTGTTGTTTGTGTTTCTGTTTTTATGACCATTCAAGGAAGTTTGTTTCTGAAAAATAAAAAAAGTTGCCACAAAAGCTTCGCGGACAAAATTAGAACGTCTCAGAGATCGATACGGCACGTCTCCAGTTGAGGTTCTCAGTCACTGATCATGGTGACGGTAGGAAGAAAGAACTCTTCTTTAACAGGAAGTGACCTCCAGCTGAAACAGGCACATGTGACAAGTTTGAGAACAGAAAGTATAGTATGGATGCTTGTTTCCACCAAAACAAAAACTTTTTCTCCTGGCACAGTTAAGTGAAAACTTCTTATATTATTTAAAATTTTTGACTATATTTTTGACATCTCAACTTTCTCTGATATTTTTACTAACTCGAAGTTTTGACTTAGGAATAGCAAAAACAAAAAAAGTGTTAAGAAGAAGCTTCCAAGTGTAGAGACTTGCTTGTTGCATTGATTGTTTTCTGGAGGAATTCCATTTTATAAAATGTTGATTAAAATAATTAATTGCAAATATTTATTTATTCGATGCTAGCTTTGCATCATTCAGTTTTAAATAGTCCTTATCTTATATTGAGCATTAGCTCTTCAGTTCACCCTCTGAAACAAGGTGTTTTAGCTCCCTGCTTCTAACTCAGCCCATGATTTCAGGTAGCGAGGAAAAGAGCTTAGTGGCTTTACTGACCAGAACAGAGGCACAGAGGAACCATAGGTGGTGCTGTGGGAAATCAGAAAAGCATGGTTCAATAACCATTAGGACCATAGACTGTATGTAAAAGATGAGCGTAGCTTTCAGGTCACAAAACTGAAGCCACAGCAGAAATACTTTCAACCTTCCATCTTTCTAATGAACAGCAGGGGGCAGCATCTGTAGTTTGAAAAGGTCCGGTTACATAAAAGTCTAGCAAAATTATAAATTTAACTTGTGACCTCAGTAAACACTTTCCTAACGAGTTTATGGCCTCCGGCACCAGTTTTACTTAACACAACATAAAGGTGATTTTGTCTGGTTATTATTACAGCCAGAAAGGATGACTGCATGGGGTGTGCTTTATTGGCTAAAGACTCCCAGCTTCTCCTTCAGACACACCTCCGATCTTTACAAGTTCATGTTTGAATCAGCAAATACATTATTTACAGTATATCAGCTGCTTGTTTATCTGATGTCTCCATGAAGATCACTGGAATGCAGAGGTGTTTCCAGGATTTTTTTTAACGAGAGGACCCAAAAACAACAACATGAAGAAATCAATATTTAATCAGATGAAAATACAGATGCAGGAAATAGTCACAAATTTCAGGGTCTACTGAGGCAACTATTACCACTCTTGTAAATCCTATATGAGTAGAATACAAAAATCTAAATCACTGTATCATATGTGTGATTACTGGATTATAATCTTTGCATAATACTCATACTCATAATACTTACATTCTATAGGTAACGTCATCTATAGTATTACAGCCTAACATCTTAGTAGAGTTTTATTTCGTTAAGTAATAAAAGAAATAATGTGATAAAAGCTCTAAAATGAATGGTCTGAAATACAAAAATCAGTGTTTTTATTTAAGCTGTAGTTCAGAAAAGGAAAGTACCCGTAAATAGTAATACTGGAAGTATAATTACATTAAAATCTTTTCTTAATGTGGACAATGTGATTCAAATTTATTTCATTATCTGCTTGGTTGTTTTTAAAAAATTAGTTTTCAGTTAAGGTATCAAGTGATAAAGCTGTTGTACTCTTTAACATAATAAATACAAAGCTCATACCAGTTTGCGTCATGCTGTTTGTGTTTATTTTCCTCCTGAACACGGTTAAACACACATATGAGGACTTTATTGACATAAAGTAATGAACTGATTCATCCTCACTGATAGGAAAGCAGCGACAGGCTGAATATGAGTATTTTGTGGTTACGGGTTCTTAAAAAAATACTTCTAAACCGATAGAAAATGAGATTAAATGATTTTCTATTACTCGTGGTTAATTTTTGATCAAAAGCGATGGGATGAGAAGCAGCAGATGCGCTCCCTCCTGTCTCAGCAGCCCTCCGTCTCCGTGAATGATGCGGGGATGGTGCAGAGTTTGATTCCTCTCTTGGCATTCACCGCGTGCCTTAATTGTATGGCTAATAAATCAAGGTCCGCCGTGAACACGAGGAGCGGCAACCCTGGCTCCCTTATCGAGGAAAGTTGGAGCTTCTGACCGTCACAGACAGAAAAAACACACAAATAACCCGACAGGCCTGAGCGCCATCACTCTGCATCGCCGTTTACATGTCTTGAAAATATGACCTGAATTTCACACCAACCATCAACATAAATTAAAACACATCACACAATGCGCGCCTTCGTCTTCTTTCCCTCCTGCGCGACAGTGAATTATCAGTCCATCGTCCCCGGCGCGTCTTCATTCCGTGACACAGCACCTGTCCTGTTTTATTCTCAGTGATGGATGTGTGGAGGTGAAGCAGGCCAGACAATGCCGTCCACAGTCCGAGGCGGGCGGGCAAGCCCACTGGTGATGCTCAGCCAGGCTTTGAGTCAGAGGAAATAAAAACCTGCGTCAGCCCTCCGGACTCCGAGGTTTAAGTATCTGACAGATATTTTCGGTTTTCTGGATATTTCACATTTCTCTACAGCAAAAACCGCCCCCGTCCTGATTTGCGTGCGTCTTTCATATCCCGGTGTTCACAGCTGAAGCAGTAACGTCATGACGTGGATCCGCTATGAGACGCAAAGTGTTTGACCCCATTAAAGCGTCTACAGAGCGTGTTAATAAAATATATGGACCCGATGCCGAGCGGTACTGCAATGTTTTCATTTCTGTGGGCAGGAAAAGATCCGCATGCGCTGACCAGGGTGCTGAAAGCGGACCCGCTGGGAGTCAGTTAACCGCACAGGAGCCTCTATACAGCTTCATCCCCTAAATATATTCAATCTAATAGTTTATAAAGTTGTATTTTCTTCGCTGTAACCGCATTAAAATCACAGAAGAAGCTGCTCCTTGAGGACAACCATTCACACATCCTATAGACAAATGCAACATTTCTAATTATGCAAATAATGGAAAATATCACGACTGTGATAAATAACGAAAATGCATAAATTACAAAAATGAAAACATAAAATATGCCGTTTCGCAGCATTTGTGCAACACATGAGGAACAACGGCTATCAGTGACTCAACAATGTGTATTTTTAAGGGTCTGATTCCCTTTCAGGATACAGACCGACAGATAGAACTGTCCATCATATCTATGAAACCTGAAATGGAAGAGAAATTAAAAAGCGCAACAATGGTCCAGTTCCGATGAAGCTGAAATATATAAACTCACCGCAGAGGGCGCCTGAACACGCCGGGTGAGATCCATTCACAGATACGTCACTAAACAAGAAACAGAATAATGTGCAGCTCATTCATCAGCAACAAGAATTATTGATTTTCATATTTGCGTCACCAACGATCTTTTGCCTTATTTTCTTTCTTCTTTATTGACATACAGTACTTAAATGTATTAGATCACCACCCAGTGTAAGGTTTATGCCAGAGCTGCCTTAAATTAACAGTATTGGTAATTAACAAAATCATTTTTATATTTTTGCAATGGTCGGTACAAAAACAATAGTTATATGATATTATATTGTTATATTTATTGTGGTTATCCGTGGATTTTCAGATTTACAGTGCTGATTTATAGCTGAAAATGATAAAGTGCATAGCTGTTATGATCAAGATGCCAAATTACAGTTATTTACATGCATTCATGAACAATTAAAAATAACTTTAGTTCTTGAATGTTATGCTTTATTAATTCCTGACCTCCAGAAGTCCAGAGTGCCCGCTCAAATTTAAGCATAAAAAGGTAAATTTACTTTGCTATTGAATGTTAAGGTAACTTTCTGAACCAAAAACACTCTGTTTCAGACAGGTTTTGTTCTACTGGCTCTCTATGATGTCACAGAGAGCAATTATCTCAGACACAAGATGTGAAAACATGTTCCACACACCTGCTGTTTTGAACTCATGTTTGTGTGGGACAGCCAATCAGAAGAGAGCTGACTTTAAAGCGGGAGGACCAATACAACTGCTGCCTTAATGTGTTGTGGCCCTTACGATATTTGAGAGAGGCACCATCAATCAGAGGACGCCCTATGAGCACTTGGGAACAGTGAGAAGGAAAGACTCCCTTTAAACAGGAAGAATAAAATAAAAAGACATGTATGCCCCTTTATTTATTAAATTTATATTTTTATTTATGGAACAAAAAAAATAATTTTTTTTCTTCACGATAGAAGTGGACTTTTGTAGTGCACTTTTCCCAATTTAAGCCTGACACATTAAAAAAGTAGTTTTTATGTTACTTTTTTTACAAGACTAAAAGTTCCTATACAAGCCATATACAAGCCTATGCTTTCAAAAAAGTACTGCAACATTTTTACAAACCAAATGACACATTATTAAAATCAGCTGAATACACATTCCTAATATTGTAAACCAATGGTGAAAGTAAAAAGCCACTATTATGTTTTAAATAAAACCTAATTTAAATAGAAACTAAAGGAAAAACACCCACAAAACAAAACACCTTTTTGTAGATGTTAAATATCAACAACTGCACAGATCAAGTATAAACATTTAAAACACTTTTACGACCCAAACTTTACAGCACCATTGAAAACACCTGAATAAAGATGTTTATAATGTCATTATAAATACATATAAAAGAGTTGTTTTATTAATCCTGCTAAAGTTTAACATTAGGTCTTCAGTGCTGGTTAAAACTAAAGTATGCAACATTTAAACAAAACAAAACAAAGGAATTACAGATAACCTGAAACTCCTCCTATAAGCTCCTCCCACTAGACAAGACCCTGATCCTGAACCCTGATCTTCCAGGTAAAAGTCCTTCACCTGATGCATACTCTACCTGTTTTTATATACACTTTTTTGTTACCTGTTCTGAAAAGATCTGTGATTGGCCGAAGTCTCCCATCACATATTACATTTTCTATTAAACCCTGAAAGCAGCCCAGGAGTCCAGCTGCCTCTCAGAAAAGTTTAAATAACCTGACAGGTTATTGTGACAAATTATGACCTCTATACCCTCTTGATGCTCTACTTTCTAATACACTAAATCTGCTGCTTAATAATATAATATAATATATTATTTGGTAAGAGTGGCTAAAGTTATTTTGTCAAATAGACAAAGTTTTCGACTCATATGCACACAAAATTGGGGGGGGGGTGGGGGGGAAACTGCACGATAACTAAGGACATGTGCTCACCATTCAAAGGCTGCACTGCAACTATCCAAAAGTAGAACTTTAAACATGGCCAAACATACATACAGATAAACATTTTTGTGCGATGTATTGTGTATTACCTGATTCATCAATAAATAAATAAATAAATAAATAAATAAATAAAGACTAACATGTTCTGAAAAACGTAATTATCATAAATTACTCTGGGTCATATCTCAATAATCCTGGAATACTCCACTAGGTCCACACGGCGAGCACCTCCAAAGATGAGGAAGACACCGAGACCCGTGGCATTTACTAAAGTGATGAGGGCAAAGACCACGGACCATGACTGTGTGACTTCAATCAGGTATCCTGATAAAGACACCAGCACCACCCCTGTGCAAAACAGAAAGATATCAGCCATCAGATATCACCCCCTGTGCTCAGCAATGTACACTTCTACAGTAAAGGTCAGACTTTGGCTACATACCCACAAAAGAGCCCATCATATTCATAAAACCTGAAGCAGGAAAGAAAATTTTATTAGACATTGAAAAAGCCAGACACTGGGCCAGCTTGAAGAACCTAAAAACCACAGAAACTCACCAAACAGGGCGCCTGCACACGATGGTGTCAGATCCTGTACATTCACAGAAACACCACTAAAACAGAAAAATAAGAAGCAGACGAATTTGAAGGAATTTTAACAAAGATTTACAGCAGGAGCAAACACATCAGCTACTGTTTAAAAACAAACTATTGTGATTTTTTGGTTTTTGCTTCTTATCCAGTATGATAGGATTTACCACATCTGTTGCTTAGAGGGAACTAATGTTAAAAAATAAAAACTAATCTCACAAGTATTGTTTTTAAGCAATCATCTATAGTTGAACTTACTGAACAAATTAGATTTGTGGGGGGTTTACTTGAGTCTTTTGTGTTATTTCAATGAAATACTGTGTTTTGATAGGTTAACTATGGCTTTTCATTGACTTCTCTTGACATAACTTTTACAAATTCATTCTAAGCACTAAAACCCAACATGAAACTAAACAATAAAAACTAACAAATACAACCTGGTACATTATCTGGTTTTTGTGTGTCACAAAGCTTTGCTGTCAAGCACCAATATTTTTAAATAAGACACCAGCGAGATGCAGTGTTGTTCTGAGTCACATGGTAATAAATGTGGGCACTGTAGTTTATTTTGAGTCACTGTCATGCTGTTGCACCAAATGTGCCTTGCTACTGAAAACAGAAATACATTTTGAATTTTCAGGACCATTTGCCGAAGACCTACAACCCAGCTGACTCACAGAGCCACAAATCTATTTTTTTTCTTTCTTTACTGACACTCTGCATATACAGCATGGCCCACATAAGATTCAGTGTCTAAAGCTGGTAATGGGCTTTGGGCTGTGTATTAAAAGGTGTTTCTACTGAGGGCAATTAAATATGCTGTGTTAACTGTTGAGTGTGAAGAAAGTGTTGTCATGACTCATCTTTTAACCAATTTTAGCACTGAAAATAAATGACTTTCTCTGAATATTTTTTACCCTTTCTAACAAATGTCTCTCCACTCTTTGGCAAGAAGCCACTGCAGTAATGGTGACTTGTTTACTTCTGATACTCTCGTAGATTCATATAAGAAGTTACAATAATCCAAGCATGAGGTGACCAGGGCATGAACCAAGAGACCACTATCTAATCTTTCTAGAACACACCCCTTTCTTTCTCAACACAGCACATAAGTCCTGGTTGATGGTTTGGATTAACAGGAGTCATTTTCCACACAGAGTCTACTGACCATATTATAACCTATTCTCATCTAGCGTCAAAAGCAGCACTGAGGTCAAGGAGAATGAGGATGGTGAGAAAGCCAGGATCTGATGTGAGAATGAGGTCATCAAATGTAAAAAGTGCCTGAGAAACCTATTAGTAGCTGGTCTGAGTATTTAGTATAAATCGGACATTTTTACCCGCTGGTGAAGGTGGTGAGACCCACAGCAGCACAAATGTAAATCACAGCTGCAGGAAATGTGACAACTCCAGAGAGAGGTAAAATAAACATACTTGATACTCCCATGGCAAAAAACTGAGGATCAGACAGAGAGACATACAGGTGAGTATTTAAAGGCACAGTCCACAGGCTAAAGATGAACAAAAGTGACAGCCGGGTGAGCAAATTTCTAATGGTTTGATTATGTCAATACTTAATGCAATGCACATGTTCATAGCTGTACTTCAAGATGGTCAGAATAATAAAACTGTGCACATAAAGAACAAGCGTTTGAATTTTTTTTGTAGTTTTTACACAAGTTTACACTTACAGAGCAGATAATGCAGCAGTAATCTAGAGCACTGGCATATAAACAGTTCTATGAAAGCTGCCAGGCTTGTAAATACATGTTTAAAACAGACTGCATAAATTCCCAAAGAACACTTCAGTAACTAGTCAGGACAAATCTCTCACCGCACACACGCTTTTATCAGTTCAAACAACAGCTACGCTCTCACACTTACCTGCATTATCTTTCTCACAGATGCTACACCATATCCTACAGATACCAAACCAGAACATTTCATACATCTTTAATAAAACATATTCTAACTGCAACATAACAAACATCACAGTAGAAGAGCGACCTTTTTTTGATACCTCGGTTAATGAGGAAATCTGAAACGTATCCTCCAACGAGTGCTGATGGGATTGCAGTTAGCCATGGAACAACATTATAGACCCATCCCTGCAGGAACAGACAGCTTCAGAGGGTTGTCATGTAGGTCCAGGAAACAGTGCACCATGCTTATTAGCTAAGTAGCAGTAATGGTGGAAATACCGTGGCATGAGGAAATGATTCTTTGAAGTATGTTGGCAGCCATGATAACAGTGTGTAGGATGTGCTGCACATACACATGTGAGCAAACACCATGGCCCTTAGAGAGAGAAGAAGATAGCGACCAGAGAGAGAGCAGAGGAGAGAGATGCGGTGAGGCTGGGAGACTCACACAAATATGAGGTGGTAATTATGAAAAAATAAAAGACTTTATAAGCTGTACCAGACAGGCGGCTTCTTAAAAAGGCTCAGCCAGGGTATTCTTGACAGACTCCACTCTGAGTTCTTCTTTGTTTCCATCACCTTTGGGGTAAGTTCACCTAAAACATACACTGAGCATGAGCTTAAACTACCATCTTCCATTACATTTGAGATTGATAGAGATATAAATATATCAGTAAATAAAACTAGCAAAAACGCTTTAAAACACATCGGTCTTCAGCACCTGTGTTTCATAACAAGTGCTGAAGACTGATTTCCATAAACTGGCTAACTTGCAGAAATATTTATTTTCAGTGTTTCACTACTAGACCTTCATCAGGCAAATTTTTATGACAAAAAGAAGCAGTGTTATTAAGGAAATGGCTGGAATCTTACAGCCAATCACCTTCCGCACCATAATAAATAGAAGAATGAATGCAGTGTAGTGTGTCTATTACAGGACTGTCACAGAGGGGCGTAAAACTATTCATGGTTTCTTTCACAGCTACAGCCAAATTAGATTCAGCTGTTAACCTAACATTAATGTCGACTGTTAGAGGAAGCACAGGCACAGCGAGTTCATGCAAACCCGACACAGAGGGGCCTCACGTGCAACTGCACCTAATATCTCTCTTCAACACAATATTTAAATGTTTGGGACAAAGACATAGCAGGCGTTTCTTCAAATTCTGTTTGTAGCTTTCAGTAATTTTGGAAGATTTTAAAGTATTTTTAAACACAAGAACTGAAGAAAAGTAGCTCGAGCTCTTTAAAAACAAGGTTACATTTATAAAGGAACTTGCAGGGATGTATCATTTATCTGCATAAGTGCATATAAACATAAAGGCCCATCAAATCAAACATATCAAATCAGACAGTTTGTGGAACTTCTAGATTAAAAAAAATCTCCTAGGGATCACCAGGAGACAAATATATGTCAATCCAAAAAAAGGATCCCTATCATAGAGACGCCAGATTAAAAGTCCCAAAGTCATTACACTTAAAGTCATTAGACATGAATTTATACATAAACTTTTATGCCAGTGAACTCAGGAAATGAGCAGCTGCCACAAACAGCTTCTCCATGCACCACTTTAGCATTTGGGCAACTGATTCCTATCATGATGTTTTTGAATCTACTCCTAATCTTCTGTTTTTAATATGAGCTTTGATTTTATTTTCTAATTTTCCACTTGTAATCACTCATTGGAATGTTTTTCAGTGAACAGACTTGCTAACAGACCTAGGGTGAGATTCAGACACTTCCTGAAGTACATCCAAGAAACCGGAGCAAACCACTCTGTGTGGATGATGGGCAGCTTTCAGAGGCAAGTGCTGTTTCAGGGAATACATTCAACCAGCCAGGTACAACATAAAATCTGGGATGGAACTGTGACACCAAAACTGCTTTTGTTTTCTTTAAAAAGTGATTGAAAATTATAAATAAATAAATGAAAAAATTTGAACTATCTGTCAAAGAAAAACAGTATATTAAGCCTCTTTGTTATTTAAGAATACATGATTCACTGCTGTACCTTTTAGTAAACACTGCCAAACAATGAGAGCCCAGAGTCCGGACAGGAAACCGATACTGTAGAACATGCTTTCCCAGCCATAGCGGTCGAGCATCAGGGTCCCCAACCCACCAGCTAACAATGTTCTGAAAGAGAAACAGAGATCAAGACAAAAGCATGCCATCAGAGATAAATGTATATTCATATGTCAGCTGTTATGTGTGTAAAACATACCCAAGATGTGTACCGCTTTGCAATGTGCTCATTAAAAACCCTCTCTCCCCTTCCACAACACGCTGTGAGCACAGGCTGGCCAAAGATGGGAAAAAAACACCTGTGAGAAATTACAAGACACTTTAAATTCACAGAGTATTCACCAATCAGCTACAACATTAAAAGCACATGACCACTGGGCGTTTCCCCTCTGAGGTGAATTCTGGTGTTTGGCATAGGGTGGTCAGGATCCTTTATATCCAGGATTAGTGTTGATAGCATGCGGCACATATCAACATACAGGAAATGAAGAAAAACTCTGGTGTTATAGTGGTGAGGGCCACAAGCCAAAACATGTCAGTCAAACAATAAAGTAGTGTAAGTGTGGGAGTATTAACCTCTCCAGACTTTGTCCTCTTCCTCTTGGACTGGAAGCTGGTGAAGTTGCACCCACAGTTGTGCACACAAAAGTTCACTACATTTACAGTCAGAAAAAGGACTGCTGTCGTTTCAGATCTATTATACATGTATGCTAGCCAAAAAAAGACACCTGCAGAACCCTGCAGAACTCGGGGGAGGAACTTGTGAGCCTGAGCTACCCCATCTACAATATGTTTAATAAACCTGGAGAACTGAAGGTTTTATTTGAAGGACTAGTTCAGCTTGTGGTCAGATATGGCTGCGCTTACTTTTGGAAAACTTATGCTAAACATTATGAATCACATTCCCCGAGTGGTAGCATGAAATCTGTACCAGGAACCAGCTTCCTTAAACTAGAGCAAGCTCAACATGCATCTGTCATTGTAACGGGTCATAGCCACGCAATTACTAAAAACAAAACAAAGCAAGCAAAAGAAAAAACACCATGTTGAACTTGTGTGATTTTACTCTGCCTGACAAAACCAGTATGTTGGCATGGCTACACTTGAAGGTTAATGGCATTAAAATGGCACAACACTCAGCTGGATATGTTTTGTACTTTTTGAAAGTGAAACCAGCAACAAGTCAAAAATTCTGTTTGAAAATCTGCCTGCTCGCACTTCTGACTGGGAACACTCACTTCCTAACATTTATGCTTGTTGCCTAGCAACTGCTCTCAGTCAAGAGAACAAACAAACCACAAATTCCCATTTTTATACTTTGGTTTTGAGCAGCTAACAAACTGGATAAAACAACTTAATTGCTGCAGCTTTTCGCTACTTGGAGTTGTTTTCATCACACTATTTATGCTGCTCATCTCAACAGACCAGTCACAGAGTTGTGATTTCATAGTTGCAGCTTGGAAAAACAAGACTAAAGTGTGGCTCATTTTATAATATAATATTTAAAGATACGATTGTTTTATCCTTTTGTCCACCACAAAGAGCTTTAACCCATGGGACTGAGTTCTGTGTGTCAGAGGAAACCAGAAGTATAAATGTGGAATTAAGCTGTGACCTCGGTAAACACTTTCTTGATTGCTTAATGGGTTTGATCACTGGATTTAGGCAAAACAGGATAAAAGATTGGGTCTGTTTTGCTAATTATGGTCAAAAAAGATTCTGCAGAGCATGCTCACTGAACTCTAACATGCGACGTCTTCTCTTTTATTGTTAGAGCCACAGCTCGCTCACCAAGTTTGGGTTCATAACACCAAGATGGTAAAAACACTCAGCTCGACGATGCATGACTAACTTTTGACTCATAGGTAGCCTGCTCAACCAGGTGACCTGTAGCAGTGTGCCCATTTCTGAAAGCTTTTCTTCTTTTTTGTTGGAAACTTTTGACATCACAGTAACATGATTGGTCATTTCCCATGATGGCCCAGGACTACCATTGATTACAAAGTTATGATAACATCACCAGCTATGGGTTATCAGATCCACCGTCCACCAACTGACTGTTTCCAGTCTCTCTCACTACTTTGTATTTACTGAACAGGCATCAGAGTGTTTTTGTCTTATTCAATGTTCAGCATGAGACTGAAGATGGGCAACAAGCTTGGACTGCAGTAATCTCCAGTGAGTGTTCTCTTCAATGCAGTGATTTGCTGGAAAGCATTAAGAGGGACTAGGAAAGACTGGTTAGGACAATGGGCTCTGCAGTTATGGCATGCAGCTTAAGCCCTTGCATCAGTGGTTGAAAAAAAGAACTAAATAGACAGCTGTCTGTCATGAGCTTGCTCAGTAAGAGACTCCTGTGGCTGTCTTGTACTACTTTGAGATCGAGGAAGTCTTTTGTCTGCTGGGCTGTCCAACTCTTCAGTGCACCACAGAAGGGGAGACAGATCAAGACACTGACTTTTCAGCCTAACTATCTGCAAAGCAGCGTAAAACTCTTAACCCTGGCTCGATTTTTTCTCTGTACACATGCAAATTTACACTTTTTTAGTTTAGTTTAATTCAGTTGCCTGTGTGAAAAAGACAAACTGGACTTCTTCTGTCACCAAAGAGGCTTCTTTAATAAATCCCTGGTAGGGGCCGACCCCTTTGGAGGTGGTCCTGAGGGTTGGGTCATTAACCCACTATTGATCATGTGATTTACACGAGCCAGTGCGTGAAAAAAAGGCATGGGTCATTATCATCACCAGGGGCAACTATGTTTTGGCTACCCACAATCCATGCTTGAGATTGTTTCTTCCACTCGCACCTTGGTGACCCCAACAGCTCACAGGATGGTGGGGTGGGACAATGTCTCACCGAGGTTTCATCCGGTGACAGTAATGATCCACACCGTTTTTCACACTTTGGCCCCCGTCACGGGTTTATTACCTGCCAGTTTTTGGAATTGACATTTTTGCACAGACAAGTTTTTAATAAATGTGTTGTTTTATATTGTATTGCTTTGCACCGTTATGTATATTTTTTGTGTTTTAATGTAAAGTGCTTTGGGATTTTGATCTGTATAAATGAATTGTACATTCTTACTAGAACATAATCACTGGTAGAATACTAACCTTGTGATATTCCCATGAGAAACCTGGCCACAGTCATGAGAGCCAGGGTGTGAGAGCCAAGATGGGCCAGCAGAGGAGTGCCAGCTGTGATCAGAGCCCATGATGATGCAGAGAAGAACAGGACACGCTCTCCTCCCACTCTAATAAACAACAATCATTCACAGAGCAACATCCTGAAACTCAAAATCTAACTTCACAGTAAACAGACCTGGAAGGTTATTTGCTCATTAAGCGAAGTCATGTGTGCTTTAACGCATCACATCCTTACCTGTCACTCGCGTGTCCTCCCAGGATCTGTGTGAGACAGTAACCCCAGAAGAATCCACCCAAAACCACCCCGGAATCAATTTTACTCCAATGAAACGTAGCAGCCATTGAGACGGCGCAGACAGGCATGGCCATCCGCGCACAATAGAGGAAGCAGGTGCCCATAAACAGCATCACGATCCATTTTCGAGCCAGGGATCTGTAAGGCAAACAGCTCTTGCTTATATAGTCAGATTTTGCAGTAAACTGCTTCCAGCGAACTGGGTGAGCGAAAACCAGTCTAGTGATGTCAGCAGCACTAAACAAAGAGTCTATAGCCACTGTGTGCACCTGCACTTGGACAAATGCAAATGCTCATACTGGCAAGTAAATATCCTCACAGAGATGGTGTTTGACGTGCTGGTGTGATAATGTTGGTTTAGTGCTTTAACGTGCTAATATTTGTTAATTAGTACTAAACACAAAACACTCCAGAGGCTCATGGACATCTCAATATTTTTGCAAGTAAAGCAAAGACAAAAGTCATTACATCTCAGGTGCAGCATAATTCTTTATACAGGGCTTCACAGCAGTCTGTGCAATAATCAAGAAGTTTAAATAATATATTTAAAAACACTGATGTCAATTTGTTGGTGCTACATCTAGTTGGTAGATGCTGAGAAACTCCACTTCTAAGTGAAAAATTTCACTTGTCGGTGATAAAATTAAGCTGATGTCTTTAGCAAAATGTAATCTCAGTTCATCTGGGAGTTGCTGAGACATTTGAGCCTGGACAAAGCCAGATGAACATGTAAAAACACACCAAACTAAATAACATACCTAAAAAAGATAAAGAACTACCAGTACCTTTGTTTTCACTACTACTGTGTATCATATCGGTCTTTACATTTCTAGTGAATAGTTACAGTACACATGTAATTTCTTTTGTCACTTAGTATCCAGTTGCCATTGTTCTTATAAAAAACAAACAAAAAAAGGCATTGTGAGTTAAGACAGCCATTTAGTGTATCAAATGAGTACATGTTTCAAGTGAGCTCTCAGTAATACCCTGACAGACTACAATCTAGTCATTAGCTGTTTTCTTAGTCAAATCTTTTGCCGTCTCACCTTGGCCATAGGTTTCGGTCTCCCGACTCCTCTTCTTTACATTCATCAGGCTCACAAATCTTAGGATCCAATAAAGAACCATTAGAGTCCTTCTTGTCGGCTCCTGATGTGTGTTTGTCAGCCATTCAGAGAACGCTGCCGTATCTGTTATCTCTGCAGCCTTTCCGCAATAAAGAAGCGTCATTTAGCTGAACCTCACAGCCTCAGGCAGATGAGCCTAACAGGTCAAACTTGTTTGAAGAAAACTCAAATGCACCTGGTTGTGATTTGCAGTGCAGACAGCAGAGGTCTCTGGTGGTTTTAGTGGATACAACATTTGCATGTTTCCCCTATAAAGGGCAGATGAATTTCGATATGAATTTTAAATCAAAATCCAGGTAATTTAAAATCTTCAATGAACTTTTATCTGATTAAATTAACTTTAATTATTGCATCTTTTTATAATTTACATACATGTACACTCTAAACTCAGAAAATGCCAAAACAACCAGTTTATGGTTCACAAAAGTTTATTTTAATAATTGCAAATCTGAGCTTAGAAATGTGGAATAATAAAAGGGATGTGAGCTTTCTGGGTCAAAGCCAGTTTCTATAAAGACAACACAACCTTAAAAGAAATTAAGGATGGACAACTAGCAGCAAGTTTGTTTCTTTTTATAAAAATAAACAAACCAAACAAAAATAAACACGCACAAGTACTTTCCCCCCCATTTGGAAAAAAAAAAAAAAAGGGACACTTACATGCAGGTAAAGTGAAAGTACCAATGGCTTTGAAAAGTGGAAAAATGATAGCACTCTTCAAAATACCTGTTTAGGGACCAAAAGTATCAGCTTTGGGTCATTTTAAGTTACTAAAACAAAGCCACTGACTAAAGGAAACTGCTCCCGTCTGAATTAATTTCATACGCGAGGGGGTTGAACTAGACAGTAGCCATAACTGACAGCTCCATCATCCAGATACAGGAGCCCTTTCTCTCAATCCTGCATGATCATCATGCAGGATTGGCTGAACTTAACCAGAACGTTAAACCTGTGCAGCAGGAAAAACCATTTGGAGCATGTTGGAGGCAGTGCACACTGTAGATATCAGAAAAGGCCTCAACTCAGTAAGAAACCAACTCCGTTTGGACTCCCTTCACCTTCTCAAACACTTAAATAATGAATTTACAAGGCATCCCATAGACACAAGGTACAATCAAACTTCACGGCGTAAAAAGCATGTGGCTGATTTTAAAGCTGACAAAAAAAAGAGGCAAACAAAAATGAGAGTAAATAAAATCATAAATATTACATTGTTAAAATTAGATAAAGTGTAGATTTCCATTTATTTGAAAAATAGTCACTTTTTCTCATTTCACCAGTCTCAAGAGTCTCAATCCCCCCCTCCCTCCCCGTTCTATGCACAGTACCAACAGTGCTCATTCACACCATCAACTTTTCCTGGCAAAGTAAAGTCTGGTGGGGAAAATGTTCACGATAAATAATACTACCATCGTAGCTTAAAAAGACAAAATATAAAACAGCAATTTAAATTTTGTTGTCTCTGAGAGCTACCTAAAAATCCAGGTTCTGTACTGAAACTAAATAATTTCTGCCACTTTGCAAATACAGCAATTTACAGTTTGCACAATGAGTTAAGTCTTACCTCTCATGAATGAAACATGAAAAAAAAGAAACACTGTAGCATTTGTTTTTACATATATGTTACCTGGTTGTCACACAGTCACTGACTGATCATAAATTAAGGGGAAGTGGAAAGTGGTGGTTCTTGTCTGTTGTGTTCACTTGGGGTCCTCGATGGTGCCTGTGCTAAGGTCAGTCATTTTGGGGTATTTCACCTTCTTCTGGTCCAGCTCATTTTGAGCCCACAGCAGCAACTTCAGCAGTTTGGCCAGTTTGGGTGTCGACTCCCTGTTTTCATAGTCCAGCACAGCCTGGTTCACCTCACTCCACACCTGTGCACCGAGATGTGTGCGATAGTCAAATTGAAATAAACAAATTTTTATTGCTGGCATTCACTGCGCTCTTAATGTTTATATTCAGCTTCACATGACTCCACAAAACAGGAATTAAAACACTCTGAGACAGCATACCTGGCAACCCCAACCATATTTTGAAGAAAGTCAGGACTATTTTTTAAGTTAATAATTTTTTTTATATCTGCCATTTAGAATTTTTTTTTGTTCCCTGTATGCCAAGACGTGGGAAAACAATTTAAGACAAAGAAAAAAGGAGTAAAAATATAAACAACATTTATCACAAATGTCCTGGATGTTGCTGTTTATGATCATTACAGCTTATTTTCAGAAGTTTGTTTATCTGTCAAAACAAATACAAGCTGATTTATTAATAAGCATCATGTCATTGCCAGGATGACTGACACATTTATTAGTGACTTTCTTAAAGTGTGCATTACCAAAAATGTCATCATGTGATGAAATGGACAACTTCTAAAATACAGTTTCTTAAATTATTGACTGCCTTGCTCCTGTCAAAAGCACCCTGGAGAAACAGCTAAAAGGTAAAGATGGCAAAAAGAATCTCCAGGAGATCTGAGAGAAAATACAGACAAAAGACAATTACAAATTAATTTTGTAATCTATAAAAATGCCCTTTACTGCTACACCAATGAAACCAAATCAGCCAGACAACCCTTCACATCCCAACTGATCAACAATAGCCAGTCTAATTCTGCTTTTTCATTTTAATGCATTGATAAACTATTTAATCCCCAAAACCATACCAACTGAATTTGTTTCAACAAATAAATGTGATGAATTTGCATCTTTCTACAAGAAAAGGTAACATCTCAGCCTTTCAAAGTAATTTATCTAGGATGGACTAGGGCTGGGCCATATCATACCGTTCACGGTAATACCGGTATAATGTTGGGCAACAATAAGAAAATGAAATATCGCAATAGAATATGGGTAAAACGCGCATGCGCAGTGCCTTTGTTTTTATACGCACATGGCGGAAAAAGCATGGCGGCGACGGAGAATGAGAAGAGCGAAAGCGGATCGTTGAATGAAACGGATGAACCAGAATTGGTTTGTAAAAATGCTGCAACTTCAGTGGTGTGGAACTGGCTTAGCTTTCGTCCATCAGATACACAACAAAGCACTATTTTTGCTAAAGCATGCTAGCAAAAATGTTATTACCGTGTTATTACCGTGTTTTTTTGGAAAATACGGCACACTTAAAATCAATCCTTTGTTTTCTGAAAATGGACAGTGCTCCTTATAATCCCGTATGCCTTGTGTATGAATTCTGGTTGTGTTTACTGACCTTGAAATGATTTTATGTGGTACACGGCGCTCGAAAATCTGTCAAATGTTTTAGTACGACTTTGCTAAGCTATGAACCCGCACCGCTTGATGGATTGTCGGAGCATTACGGCTATCGTAGGCAAGAGCCTCGCGGAGTGATACGTACTGTGCTTCAACATAATATTACCATATTGTGTGTGTATAACCTCTTTTTAAGTTTTGTGGATATTCTACATGGTTATGCTGAGGATATGTCGGCCAATTTCCACTGGAAATGCCTTTTGGTTAAACTGTCAGCAAGGAATTTGCATTTGTACTGTTAAATTTTTATATAACTTTAATGCACACAAAAAACAGCTGCTTGTTTAAGTAAAAATACATTGATGGGTTGTTGTTTTTTTTTTTTTGCACTAATAAAGTTGTGGAGTTGTAAAGTATTTTGTCTAGTGTTAATTATATCGTCAGTTATATCGTTATCGCAAATTTTCAAATGTATATCGTGATAAATATTTTTGGTCATATCGCCCTGCTCTAGGATGGACTCACTTTCTGATCAAATTGCTGCCACAAGATCAATGTCCACTTTGTCACCTGTAAATTCTAAAGATCTGGAAGAAGTTATTTAAGAGTTAAAGCCTTGCACCTCTTTATTTGACCCCATCCCCATCAAACTATTCAAATCTGTGTCTCACCATTTAGAAATAATTTAGGAAATATTATTAATTGCTTAAATGTACTGTAATCCCACCATGACCATAGAAATGACTTCTATCCACTGGTAATTAATAATTATAATAACCTATTTCTATGTTTCATTTCTCAGCAAAGTATTTGAGGAGTTGCTCAAGAGTCAATCTTTTGTTTATTACCACCTCCCACTTGGTACTGTCATAAAGAATAATAATATAACCTGTCATTCTTATGCAGATGAAACACAGCTGTGATTATCTAACCTCTGTTCAAAAAATAATAATGTGATGGCATTAACTGTTGGATGTCTCAAAACGTTTTAGAACTTAAAAGAAATAAGCCAGGAAGCTTGTTGTTCCAAAAAGTCAGAGACCAAAAATACTGTTCATATTTTCATCCATTTCTCTGAAACGCAGTGAGCAAGTCAGGAACCGTGGCATAATTTTGGACAGTGATCTCAGTTTTGATAACCACAACATTAAGGTTACCAGAATTGCCTTCTGTCACTTTAAAAATACATCTAAGGTTAGAATTTTCACATCTCAAACCAACACTGAGAAAATGTACCGTGCATTCATCTAGGTGAGATTATTGCAACACTATTTGCAGGCCTGTCTAAATCACCACTAGGACATCTTAAGCTTATCCAAAATGCAGCAGCCAGAATCCTGACAGGACAAACCCTCCATTGGCTTCCAGTACAATACAGAATCACCTTTGAAATTCTTCTATTAGTTCACAAAGCTCTCAATGGTTTGGCCCCCAGTACATCTCTGACAGTGTCTCCAACCCAGTCAGACCTCTCGGGTCATCAGCTTCAGATCTTTTAACTGGTCCCAGAATCAGATCTCAGTCTACTGAGTGTGCATTCAGTTACTGCAGTCCTGTTTTTTTAATAAAAGCTGCCTGCTGACTTGAGATCAATTATATCTGTGTGTACATCTAGAAATAGATTCAAAACCTTTCTATTCACACAGGCTAACAGTTTATATGCATTTTTCTTTTCTTTCATATGGTTTTGTTCTGTTTTGCTGGTTTCATTGCCTTAAGGGATTGTAAACCTACAGTTATTAAATTTCTTTAATTTATGTGTTAAGCCCAATGAGTTTCAAGTGATGAAATGTGCTATATAAATAAAATGATCATCATCTGGCTGCTGGATCTCTTATTCCAATTTCAGATCCACAAGAGTCTACAATACTGGATGCATGCAACATAAATGTCAAATAGATGGCCAGCTTTACAGTCAGACTAAAGCCTGCCCACCTTTTGCCGCTGCATCATGTTGAGCAGATCTCCAAAGGGTGACTCTTCTGGGTTGTCAAATGCCAAAAGGGCTAGCGTTCGCTCCATCTCTGTCAGACACTCTCGGCTCTCCTCCCCCTGCTCTGCCAGCTGTGTCTGAGCAAACTCCAGCGCTGACTCAGTTTCTCTTAGCCTGATTAACTCAATCAAATGTTGCTGCTGCAAGAGGGGAAACGAAGCAGTGAGTGTTGACGTTCAGGCTTTGTCTTGTCAAACTTTATCTAATATCACAATAACTTCCTTTTCCTGTGGGAGGAGAAAAAGAACATAATCTCATCACAGGCAATGGCAGGATAGGTTATTAGAGAAAATGCACTGCAAAGCAGAGCAGACCTACATCAGATGTCTTACTGTTATTTCCAACGTTAAAATTAGAGCCCTGCACAGCTTTTCGGAAACGCACCTGCAGATGAAAATACAGGTATCGATTGGTGTCGAGCAGCTCCGGGTGTAAGCTGTTAATGAGTGCAATAGCTTCCTGAATCTGGCCCTTCAGGATCATCTCTCTAATCTTTATCCTTTCATCCAAAGAATCCAGGTCCACACTCGGCTCGATACCAGACTCCATCCGGAACTTCTCTGCTGCCTCTTTGAAGCCCTCTTAAATCAAACACAGACAGACACAAAGAGATAAACAAGACTTTACAATTTGTAAATTCAACTTACAGGTTGTATCTTCAATCTATGCCTCACCTGTCACCAGGTAATTCATAATGAGCCGATTCATATCCGCCCTCTGTATGTGAACGTTGTTTAATTTGTCCATCCACTCTTCTTTTGTGATGTCCTCTGGCTTTTCGGCATAACTCATCATTGGATCCTGAAAAGTATTAAAAAAACAAAAAACAAAACAAAACACAAACAAACAAACAAATACTGTAAACGTGAGCAAGACTGACACAGCTTGGTCACAGTTTGTACCTACACGAAGATCGACGGGACAACCGTGCAAATAAGACCAATATTACAAAATGAACACGCACAGAAATCAAACACGCAACGGGTTAAAAAGTAAAATTAATAACACAACATTTCTGATGCCTAAATTGGTTTTACACGATTGAAAATCTTGCTAAAACATAACGGGAAAATTCTCCGAGGCTTTCAAAACAAACCCATTTCCTCCTGAGCAACAGCCCTGACCAGTTAGCAGACAGCGAGCGTTTTCATGGCTTACCGTGCAAACACAAGGTCCGGCGATTATGCTTTCCTGCACGCGTTAGGAATCAATAATCAATAAGCACTGCTCAGCCCTCTCAGCGCTTTAGAAGAATAAAATAAAATCATAAACAACGGACACACGTTCAGGGTTTCCGCAGCTAGCTAACTAACCAAGCTAATGTGATAACCTCGCGATAGATGCGTCGGTCTTGCGAGCTCTTCGATTGGCGCTAGGTGTGACGTCACGGTTGCCGAGGAACAGTAACGGTGAGTGCAGTGGGAGATAGTGATGGGAATTCCGACTCTTTTTAGAGAACTGACTCTTTCGGCTCGTCTCACTAAAAAGAGTCGAGTCTTTCGACTCCCAACCGACTCTTCAGGTTGTTTTGTTGCTTTAATTTATTATCAAGAACAATATAAAGTTATGCACAAAAGGAATTACAGTGGAACCCCAACTTATGAAGACCCCATTTAACGAAAAATTCAAGTTACGAAGGCACTTAACAGCAATATTTCTGCCCGTGGTACGGCAAAATGCCTGCGTAACGAAGTAGATAAAATGCAAAAAATTTTAAAAAATAAATTAAATTCCATAATGTTATGTACATGTGCACATACGTATGTATGCATTTATACGCATGCTTTCTTCAACCTCCGCCACCTCCTCCTCCACCAAGAACTTCGTCTTCAGCCAGCATCGCCTCACTCAAAAGGTGATGGAAAAAGGTGCTTCGACTTACGAAAATTTTGACTTACGAAAGACCCTCTGGAACAAATTAATTTTGTAAGTCGGGGTTTCACTGTACTAATGTAAAAAAAAAAAAAAAAAAAAAAAAAAATGTGGTTATTTATATATGTTTACATGTAAATATCCAATTGCAGTTTGTAGATGCTTCGGAGTTTGTATGTGTTTTGGAGTTTGTACGTGCTTTGTCTCTAGGGGCCACCATAAATATACTTTTATTTATTCACTCCACATAAAATGTAATAAACAAATCATATAATGCAAAAAACAACATTCTTCAGAGTTTGTACGTGCTTCTGAGTTTGTACGTGCTTCTGAGTTTGTACGTGTTTTGCAGTTTGTACATGCTTCGGAGTTTGTATGTGTTTTGGAGTTTGTACATGCTTTGTCTCTATGGGCCACCGTAAATATACTTGTATTTATTCACTCCACATAAAATGTAGTAAATAAATCATATAATGCAAAAAACAACAATTTACATACAACTATTTATATTTCAACTTTTAACTGTTAAATTAAATTTAACTATTAAAATTTTCAGCTTATCCTTTTAAACAAATTTAAAGTGAAACAACACAAAACACTGAAAACCACAACATAATTAAATATAAATTAAAATATACAAAACAAAAAGAAGATGCAAAAAGAAAGATCTGTCATATAGGCCTGCATGAATAAACTTCCTGAACTAAAAATTGTTGTGGATGATTACTCTACCTTTCTAATATGATGTTGTTGTCCTTGGCTCTCTTTCTCTCTCTTTCCCTCCACACTGTTCCTGTGCTACTGCAAGTATAACTACCGCCCCTCCCCCCTCTGCTCAGCGCTCGCGAGGAGCGAAGCGGAAAAAAAGTGCGAGAGAGAGAGAGGGTGAGAGAAAGAAAGAAAAAACACAGCTCCCAATAAGGAGTTGGATCGCATCGTTCACTTCAAAGAGTCGGCTCTAAGAGCCATTTCGTTCGCGACCGACACATTACTAGTGGAAGAACCAACCGGAACTACTGATTAAATTAAAAGTCGGACAGCATTTTCTTATTTAATGCGCCCATAGGTTCAGTTTGAAATTATACAAACATTTAGAGGAACAATACAGGCAAAAATAAAGAAAAGATGGACAGATACATGTCATAATATAAAAATATTAACTTGTGAAATCAAGCCCCTACCTCATTTTTAATCAACTGAGAATTTAGCAATAGTAAACTGCTAGTAAATTGTGGACTTTATTAATATTTATTAAAATACTAATATGTACTAATATAATAAAATTCTGTTATGACAAGAAACTATAGGAACAAAAATTTAAAAAAGAATATGTGTTCTGTGTGTCCCGTTCTGTGTGACTGGTATGGGAAATGCAGTTTATTTCATGTGTCTGTATCTGACTTTGGGTCAATTGCTGTTGTTTTAAATGTTATAGCTGTCTTTACTTGACTATATATGACATTTAACTGAGTACAGCCTAAACACAGAGTACTGTTCCTCTTCTTGGAATGAAAAACAGCTTCTAACACTTCTTCTTTAAATACCGGAGCTCCTCTCTGTCTAAACATTTGTGTGTTCCCTCCCCTTTGGACCTGCACTTTAGAGATGGGCGTAACCAAAATGTGGTGACGTGTATTGCGCAAACACGATTCTTACATTCAGTGGTCAGAGCAGTTTAAGTTCTCAGGAAACGAAACTCACACAGGCACAGATGCTGAGAGGTAAAATGGCACAGAAAGGAGTTCAGCTGCACCCAGAAAGCTTCTCTTGTTCAATCTGTTTGGATATACTAAAGGATCCGGTCACAATTCCCTGTGGACACAGCTACTGCATGGACTGCATTAAAACCCACTGGGATGAAGAGAAGAAGAGAATCTGCAGCTGCCCTCAGTGTAGGCAGGCCTTCACACCGAGACCTCTCCTGGTGAAAAGCACAATGTTAGCAGAGTTAGTGGAGGAGCTGAAGAAGACCGCACTCCAAGCTGCTTCTGTTTATCAGGGCTGTGCTGGTCCTGAAGACGTAGCCTGCGATCTCTGCACAGGAAGAAAACTAAAAGCTGTGAAGTCCTGTTTGGTGTGCCTGGTCTCTTACTGTGAGCAGCACCTTCAGCCTCATTATGATGTGGCTCTTTTAAAGAAACACAAACTGGCAGACCCCTTCAAGAGGCTCCAGGAGAACATCTGCTCTCTTCACAGTGAGGTGATGAAAATTTTCTGCCGTACTGATCAGCAGAGTATCTGTTATGTCTGCTCTTTAGATGAACATAAAGGCCATGAAACGGTTTCAGCTGTAGCAGAAAGGTCTGAGAGGCAAAGAGCGCTCGAGGTGAGTCGACTGCAAATCCAGCAAAGAATCCAGCACCGAGAGAAAGAAGTGAATGTGCTTGAGCTGGAGGTCAGGGCAATGAGTTTCTCCGCCGATAAAGCGGTAGAGGACAGTGAGAAGACGTTCACTGAGCTGATTCGTCTCATCCAGAAAAGAAGCTCTGATGTAAAGCGGCAGATCAGATCCCAGCAAGAAACTGAAGTGAGTCGAGTCAAAGAGCTTCAGGAGAAGCTGGAGCAGGAGATCGCTGAGTTGAAGAAGAAAGATGCTGAGCTGAAGCAGCTCATAGACACAGAGGATCACAATCTGTTTCTGCACAACCATCCTTTACTGTCACCACTCAGACAGCCTACAGACTCATCTAGCATCAATATCCGTCCTCTGAGGTACTTTGAGGATGTGAAAGCAGCTGTGTCAGAAACCAGAGAGAAGCTACAGGATATCCTGAGTGAGACATGGTCAAACTTCTCACTCATAGTCACTCAAGTGGATGTTTTACTGTCAGTTCCAAAACCAGAGCCAACGACCAGAGCTGGATTCTTAAACTATTCACGTGCAATCACCTTGGATCCAAAAACAGCAAACAAATGGCTGCTCTTATCAGAGGGGAACAGAAAGGCAACATTAATGAACCAACAGCAGTCTTATTCTAATCATCCACATCGATTCACTGCATGGTCTCAGGTTCTGAGCAGAGAGAGTCTGACTGGACGGTGTTACTGGGAAGTGGAGTGGATAGGGATAGGATCTCACATTGCAGTCGCCTACAAAAATATTGGCAGAGCAGGGTGGGGGGATGAATGTAAATTTGGACGCAATGAGAAAAGTTGGGCTTTGAGTTGTCACAAAAAAGCATATGAATTTTGGCACAACAACAGCCACACTTCCACCTCAGGTCCTCACTTCTCCAAAATAGGAGTGTACCTGGATCACAGTGCAGGCATCCTGTCCTTCTACAGTGTATCTGAAACTATGACCCTTCTCCACAGAGTCCACACTACGTTCAGTCAGCCGCTCTATGCTGGATTTTGGCTTTTCTCAGGTGTCAAAACCACTAAATTCTGCAAACTCAAGTAGAGAGGAATCTTTCATTTGTAGTGGCTTTAAAGTTGTATTTCACCATTACTTTCACACTTCATAAAGATCAGCTTTCAATCAAACATACACGCTCTTGTATGCAATTAGCTATTATGCTATATGGAAGGTTGTTTCTGCCACTGAAAAACAACATCCATAAAATAAAACCTTGGGTTATGTATACTTCCTCAGTGGCAGAAACAACCTCCCATAGGCTGCTGCTCTGCATGATTATTTTTATTTACAAAACTATTTCTGCACATGACATTGTAAACTGCTTTACATATTTGCCAAAAAATTCTTTCACTTTTGCCTTGAAAATAAAAAGCACAGTGTTATATGAGAGCAACACATTTACAAGAGTATAAACACAAATGTTAAGTGAAACACAAAATCCAAACTGTAACTGAGATGTTTGTTGCATTTTTCATTTTTGAATTTGTCTCCACATATGTTGCATTTCTTAATTTTTTTTCACTCCTGTATAAATGTTGTCTTTGTCGCCCTCTTAATGTACAGTTCACTTAAAACCAAACATAGCCTTTGTGTTTTGTTTCTCCAACATTAGTTTGACATTAATGGTAGAGTTTCCTCTATGATCTTTCAGTGCTTACACTACACTGTACATGTCTACTTTAGAGACATTTCTGAGACTGACCTGCTTGAGAACATTTTAGCCATGGATGCAAAAGCACATGGACTGTGCTACAGTTTCCTTTTTCATATGATGGACTGAACACAGGAGGTATCTGCTTTTGACTATGCAGAGATGAATCTGATCCCATTTCTACCTGTGTCTACTGTTTTATGATTTCACTGAAGTTTGCTCAACTTTAATTGTCAGGATATATGTTTACTCCAGCTCTCATGATGCAAAGGAATGAAACAGACTTATCAAATGTGCTTCGATTAGGTGCACAATGTGAAGTTCATCATTTTTCTTACAAATAAACATGTAATGACAAACGTGAACAGCTGTGCTTATTTGGGAGACACAGAATGTTTTGTAAACAACTTTATTTTGTATAAAACAATATTGAAGTCATGTCTTGACCCTGTGCAGTGTGTGGACGCTGTGCACACAATCGCCTCATTCACTGCAGTAAACACGCACGCTAGTTCACATGACTGACTCTGTCTCCATGGTTACATTATATTGTATATTATTAAACAGATTCCAAAGATACCGCCAAAGCCCTCTGCAGCTGTAACACTTTCACTCTTTGTAAATTATTTCATATTTTTGACAGTTATGAAGAAAGGACATGTTTTTTAAGGTCATACACTAGGCGGTTGCTATGGTGGTTGCTGTGGGCTAGGGTGGACGGCGCGTTCAATTCCTCATGTTAGCCGTCTGCCTTTGGAGGGCTGCGTTCCATTTCAAAGTGGCGACTGTCTGCTGTAACTCGAATTCAAACCCAACTTTGGTCTTTAAGAAAAGGCCTTTCATAGCCATTCACAACACACACACAAAAGCACTTTGCCTCACCATGGTAATGCAGCTTTACTAAAACCTGATATCTGATATAAAACAGAAAAATGAAGCAACTAGAGGTTTAATGATGAAGACTTGGGGGTCTGCAGTTCTACTGAATTATAGAATTGACTGAATTGGAGTTTAGAATCCACTTTTTTAGACTGTTACTGTTTCATTGTTCACCTTGTTACCTTGTTATATCATAAATAAGGTTTATCTATGTGAGTTTGATGAACTATGTGATGGTGTATTTTTCCAGTGTTAGTTCTGCTCGCTATTGTGCAGGTAGAATATGGTAAGTGTTCATAGTAATTCATAGAAATTCAAAAGCTGGCTCTATCTGCACCCCTTTAATATTTAATAAACTCTTAATTACAGTTAGAGTGTGGCTGGTAAAGATGAAAAGACATACAGAATGCAAAATGTCTGAGTTTGGTGATATTTGTGAGTAACAAACAAACCAAATAACTGATACCAAGTAACCAGGTAGTTAGAACTGGATGGCAGCATGTGTTTAGAGTGACTGCTTTATAGTTACTGTAGTTAGGTAAGTATACTTACCAATAGCAGAAGCACACAGATGAACAAGAATCAGATGCTGAATGTTGCAGGAACATGCTCATGTGTGGTGGTCACTGAATGCTGCTCTGTTCTTTTGTCACTTGTCTCAGTCCTTCTGGAAGTTGGCATGTTAGACAGTCCAATAGTGATATCCTGTCAAAGATATCTACAGTCAAAGTTGGATGTTCATTTTTGTCTTTTAAACATGTTCCTGTATTTTAAAGTACTCTAATTTAAGGCTCAAATGGCTCTCTAAGCCATTTAAGAAAATGTAGTTTGTTTCCTGCGCGCAGGGCTGCTGCAGCTTGTGTTTCCCTCAGAGTGACTGACCTGGGTTAAAGATGGCAAACAGGATTTAAACGGAGAGCGATGGACACTTAGAAAACTGCACAGCACTTTAGAGGCGAACCCACTTTATGAGCGGCTGATATCCAATCACCGGCACACAGCTTTAAAACCTCCGCTGAGTTTTAGCTCTCAGTAGAGTTTAAACACTGGACATAATTCACTCAGGTTCTGTCTGTTGGGTCACATTTACTTCACTGTTTTATTTACAACTGAGAAAATCAGTTTGGCTCAGATTACAGTTAAGTTTCATAACTGCATAATTTTACTGAAGTTTAATGTCTCACTGGAGCACATGTTAGACTGAACCATCTGGTGCTCATATGTGTTGGATTTTTTTAACTGTGACTTTTGAATTAAAAAAAAAAAATTTATGCAAGGAGGAACGAGAAGGTTCCTCCTCGGATACTGAAAGACTCCTGTCTGTCCAGAAATATTACATTATCTGTTTGTTAATAGTTATTCAACTGTAAAATAAAAATAAATGAGGTTAATATATGATTTGTGAGGTGTTTTGTTTTGTTTTTTGATGTTGGTGTTTCGGTCATGTTACCTTTAACTCTCAAAGGCTTGTTAGAAACTATGAAACACATTGTGCAGACTTCTGGATGTTAGAAGAGAACTAATACTGCTCATGAATGAGACTAAAGGCAGGAAGCTGTCCTTTATAACTAAACATGTTAATCACACCTTCACATGTTTATCATAGTTTATTATATAGCAGGTGTATTTCAGTAATAGCTGATTTATTTCTGTATAGTGGTGTACAGTCACACACCTCACGTGGGCATTATGTATGATACTCCGAAACTATAATTTAAACAACAATTTTACATATATGATCTTAAAACAGGACACAGACACTGTAATTGCTGACCTCATATCAAGTGTGTATGTAGACTGAGTTTATGTTTGACGTTTGTTTTATATCCAATCTTAACTCTCAAACATTTAAACAGCAGCTAGTCTGCAGCTGAGAGAATTCAAACTTAAACTGGTTTGATTTTTAAAATCAGCAGGAAGTGCCACATTTTCACTCAGTCTTTTATTTGCTGCATGTTTTAAGTGTTTAAAAGGGGGAATGTGTTGTAAGTGAGCATTGTGCTGTAAATCTCTGCACAAACAGTGTGTTGCATTGTCAATTTGGTTATTGATTATTCACAAAATCACCAAATGATTAATTTGGTGATTTCTTAAATGTAAAAATTTTATTATACTTGATTCTAATCTGCTGCTGAGTCTCCTACTCTGATGGAAATGCAGATAACACAGAACACAGATGACGAACACCTGTTCAACCAATCACATTCATTCATTCATTCATTCACCCAATCCGAAATCATCAAAGCAATTTTGCAAAGAGGCTGTATCTTGACAATCCGACCAGATATCTGAAAAAATAAACCACTACATTCTCGGCTAAAAAAAAAATATTAAAAGCGTGTTTGCTGACACACAAACAGTTTTTTTCAGTACAGTTCAGTTAGTTTCTACATGCCAGGGTTGCTGGTGTGCAGAAACGGGGCCACCAGGCCAAAGTTTTGACTCGATCAGCGATAACCCCGCCCCCTGAGTTTAAGATAAGATAAGATAAGATAAGATAGAACTTTATTAATCCCTCGGGTGGGTTCCTCTGGGAAATTCGATTTCCAAAAAAGCACAGCACCGACAGAAGTTACAGAGTTACAGAATATTATATATATATACACACACACACACACACACACACACACACACACACACACACACACACACACACACACATATATATAAATACAGAGGGCCACCCTGAAAGATAAAACTAATTCATGAACAGCCAGGGGTCAGGACTGCCAAAATGAATTAATTAAATACATCGGTAAATAATTAATTAAATGTGTCAATAATTAATTAATTAAATATTTATTTAATTAATTAATTCCAATTTAATTTAATTACACATTTAACTAATTATTTGATGGTGTATTTAATTAATCCATTTAGTCACTCCTGGCCCTCCATAGAACTCAGTATCCATTTTAAATCTTTCTTATACAACTTCCAGTGGGTAAATTAAATGTAATATTTTTTAAAGGAACTCCGTTTTTAGCTTTCACGACAAATGCGGAGCTGCACATCTTTCCTCTAGCATCCTCCCCGTCGTGCACGCGCACGTCGGGTCGTCGTAGGGTGGTGGGGGGGGGCGGAGCCAGCGGACTGCTGCACTGTCCATGGTTGTGTAGTGGGAGCCAGAGAAGGTCCGGGTACGTGCGAGGAGATGCGGCCATAGTCACGCTGCACTGTCTAAAATCATAACCTGCTGGGATCGTTAGCTTCGCAGCGCATTAGAGCCTACTGAAAGGTGAGCCTCCTCCTGCATTTCCATTATTTCCTTTCTTCCTCGACACTCTGGTCCTTGTCCTTGAAAATAACTGCTGACGATCCATCCCTGTCTTGCATCAAGAGCAGGCCGGGGAAGCGAACCAACATGGATGCTGTGCGCTATAGCAGTGCTGCTGCTGATGCTTGCACGGAGATTATGCTCTCAGCATCGTACCCAGAGTCTAATCCTTCCTATAGACATCTTTTGGAGCGGGATGCGATTCGTGACGAGTGGAAATTTGACAGCCGTTTGACTGAACATGTAGTTTTTGATGAAAATTTAAGAAATTAGGCATTATAGGGCTTCAAACAGCGTAGTAGATGTTGATTTGTGTCGAGATGACACCCATTTGGAGGCTTCTGTCTTCTTTAAAGAGTGTGTTTTCTGGTCTTCACCTGATGAAGCCTGTGCTGTTGCAGTGCGTTGTCTCTGTGGGTGTCAGCTGCTGATTTACTTAAAGCAGCATATGCATCAGGGGTCCTGCCAAGATGTCACACCTTCAAAAATCAATAAGGAGAATTTATCTCCTGCTGAAAATCTAAAATTTATATCATCAAAATAAAAAAAGGAGAAAAATTCACTATTTTTTCCCCCTTTCCAGGACTTTTTTTTCCATATATTTCCCACACAGCTGGGTGTTTCTAGTAAGTACTGGACATCTGTATTTCATCCAGACAGCACAGGACCAGCTGTTGCCTGCCTGCAGCAGAGAGCATGGAATCACAAGGGCCTCACTTTAGTTGAATGAATGTACATCCTGGTAAAACAGTCCAAGCAGTGCCTCTTAATTTTGTGCATTTCTGTGTGCAGCCTGTGGACGTGAGGCATCATGAGTGAGCAGCAGAGGCAGCGCTCTCTGTCCACCGCGGGTGAGTCTCTCTACCATGTGTTGGGAGTTGAGAAGATGGCCACGACGGACGATATAAAGAGATCTTACAGGTGAGGCTTTACTCTGGTCACCTGGCTTAGCTCACAGAAAGGTCTGATAACCTGTAAAGCTGACTGTGATGCATTCTGCAGGAAACTGGCGTTAAAGTTCCACCCTGACAAGAATCCCGACAATCCAGAGGCCGCAGATAAGTTCAAGGAGATAAACAACGCCCACGCCATCCTGAATGACCCCACGAAGCGTAACATTTACGATAAATATGGCTCTCTAGGCCTATATGTGGCAGAGCAGTTTGGAGAGGAGAATGTTAACACTTACTTTGTCCTTTCTAGCTGGTGGGCAAAGGTAAGACAGGATCGTTTACTGTTTGCTCTTGTACAACCTTTTACACCTGTTGTCTTAACCTTTATTTCATGAATCTGTTTCCTACAGGCTCTGTTTGTATTGTGTGGCCTGGCCACTGGCTGTTACTTCTGTTGCTGCCTGTGTTGCTGCTGTAACTGCTGCTGTGGAAGATGTAAACCACGGCCTCGAGAGGGCCAGGAGCAGGACTTTTATGTGTCCCCTGAGGACCTGGAGGCTCAGCTGCAATCTGATGAGAGAGGTGAGAACGAGCACCGTTTTGTTTGTTTTTTTTCTTCTCACAAGTACGTTTTTTTGTATAGCACTTATAAAAATAACAGTGCTACAAAGAGTGTCACAAAAACACATAAATCACACACACTCAAAATCCAAAAAATCTAACTCTTGCTGGAAACGGGTGGGAACAGTCTGCAGGCTCCTGCCTGAGGATCTCAGACTACACTTGGGGTGTTATGGGTACAGCAGCTCCAATATGTTTTCTGGATACAGGCTGCAAAGAGCTTTAAATGTAATAAGAAAAATCTTAAAATCTCTTCTAAAACAAAGAGGAAGCCAGTGCAAAGGCGTTCAGGCTGGTGTATTATGTTTGCTTTTCCTGTAAGAAGTCTTGTTGCTGGCTATTGAATCATTTTTATTTAAGTATTTTAATTAATAGCATTGTACATTTTACACCTTGCTAGTGTTTGATTGGACCCCTTTTGCCTTCAGAACTGCCTCATTTCTCTTTGGTATAGATTCCACAAGGTGCCGGAAGCATTCCTTAGAGGTTTTTGGCCATATTGACATGATAGCATCACATAGTTGCTGGAGATTTGCTGGCTGCACACTGGGTACACTAAACACACTATTATATTCAAGAAACCATATATTTTGAGATGATTTGGGTTTTGTGATTCCTGGTGGACTAAGCCAGTTGAAGACAAGTTCACTGTGGTCATAGAGTCAGCAGCACTCAGGTAGGCTGAACTACAAGGCAGGATGGAGCTACGCTTTTACATTGTTTATGCCAAATACTGACCCTAGCATCCAACTGCAGCAGAAATTAAGACTCATCGGACCAGACAATGTTTTTCAGTCTTCTATTGTCCAAGCTTGGTGAGTTTGTGTGAATTGTAGTGTTTGTCCTTGTGTTTGTCGTACAGAGGCTGGTGGTGAACCTATAGTGCTGCAGCCGTCAGCGACAGAGACAACCCAGTTAACATCAGATGGGCACCACTCCTACCGCACCGACCCCGGCTTCAACTAACCCTCCGTTCCCATCGATCCTGGCCTGCGGTCCTGCCTGCTTCCCTGCTCCACCTCAGTGAGATGAACGAAAGGGGCAAAACATCTTTCCACTTCAGAAAGAGAGCCATGCGGAGGTGAAGGGGACTAGTAAGCATGGCCCATGAAAGGAACTAATGAATTCGCATCCCTTACACCTCCCTCCCTGATCGGTCCGCTACGTATTTCCCCGCCAGTACGAGAAGAAATCCCTTTTATTTCTTCTTTTGTATCTCTCAGCCTTTACTCACACAGGTCGCCTGCCCTACCTTACCTTTCCCATAGTTTGCATTATGGTGTAGCATGCACTGTTTGGAAAAAAAGGTCTCCACGTTTTCTTTAATCCTTTGCAACATTTTTACTTTGCAAAGCCCATCATGCAGGTGCAGTTTTTTCAAATGAGTACAGTACATGAGGAGGGGATAAAGTTTACCAGATGTTTTATGCTAAAGGAACAGAGAGCCATGGCTCAGGGAGGTGCTGGTTGGAGAAGTGCTTGCTGGCTTAGGTGGTCGGTACCATCATCAAACCTCCAAGAACTAAGTTGTCATACATATTTACACTTTTCTCGTGTGATTCGCAATCGATATTCTTTCAGTTGAAAATGCCACCTGATGTTGTCAGACCTGCAGTGTGCGCCCCACCAGAGTGTTTTTAATGTCAATCATGAGGTTATTAAGGCACAGAGCTTTATTTGCAGACAGTTTGCTATAGATTTCTGCTGACGTTAGAGTTTCTGCTTTAGTTAGTAATTCGCTTTGGCATTTTCCTTCCTTCTGAAAGCCCCTCATCGCAGGACAGACTACTTCCCCCTGTTTTTCCAGCAGCACTGAGCAGGTTGTTATAATTGTTACTTTACATTAATGCATATTGTCTTTTAATGTATTTTAAATCAAATATGGCACATTTCAACCCCATGGTACAGTTCACTGTTGTTTCATCATATCACCAGCTACAAATTGACGATGACACTGGATACATAAAGTAAAAAAAAAAAAAAAAATCATACATAACCAACATGTTCTTATCTCAAGGAGTGATATAATGTTGTTTTGTCAGATGCCATAAATGTTTCCAGGTTAAAGATAAAATGTCCTTTGGTGACAGTGCCTTAATGCAATGGCCATAGTTAGTCCGTGAAAGTTAATAGTCTGGTTTTAGACACCTATGAAGTCTCTGTTAGGAGGCTGAAGGGGTGGAGGTGCATAAGTTGTAGTTTTGTCATGGAGGAGACCCTGGTTTGGTTCTTGTTTGAACTTATGCATCATGGTTTACCAAGTTGAAAACCAAAAAGCAGATTCAGAGAGCTTTAATTTTAACATAAATGTAAGCAGTCCAACAGAGAGCAGCGATTAGAGCACAGGGAGTCATCTGCTTATCTCGTAGAGATGAGTTCACAGACTGGAGAGAGCACTTTGGCAATGAGTAAATGGGCTCTTTTATGTGCAGGAGGTAATGAGTTGATGGGAAACAGGTACACCAACCTGCCGCTCAGCAAACAGGGGAGAGGACACACCTCTAGCTTGCTCGTGCACGGAATCCTACCAGGGACTGAGAGAGGCCATGGCACTTTGTGTTTTTCCTCTTTTAATTTTTGCTTTCACTCAGTTAGGTTTAAGCCCTAAAACTACTTGGTTGGCCTCCCTTTAAAATAGCAGCCTTGCTTGATGACGTTGGAAGTGACAGTTCTGTGTCACCAGTGCCATAACCCGGTGCATCGTGAGCTGCCACCAAAGGACACCTTGTGCATAAATGAGCCTCGGCTTTGACAAAACAGCGTTATCTGACACCCGACTAATGAGAATGGGCAGATGAAACAATAACATTTCAATAGATTGTATTTATTTTATGGTGACACATCCAGTCTCTTCTTCTCTTCTGTTTTCCTGTCCTTACCTAAGATTTGTACTAATAGTAAAACTATTTTTTAGAGCTACTGCAGCTCACTAAGACTGAGAGACCTTTATTTTATGTTAGTTTTATTTTTCTGCTACGTGAAGCCAAGGAGCTCCAGGTAATCCAGCTGGCTCTGATGAGAACTGCTAAAAGGTAGAAATAACAGATATTTATCAGCAGCAGTGCTGGTTAGGAGGGTGACATGTTTTTAACTCTAGATAAGGTTTAGGGGAAAAAAACATGTTACACTCTTTTGAGTTATTATTATAAAAAAAATAATTAGCATGGAGGATTTCTATTTTCAACTCATTCCTGTGTTTTGAACTGTCCGATGACTTTGATATTTTGTCCGATGCTGTGTGATCGTTCCTCATTGTCGACTTTTCTGAATCCATGCTCATCAGGCATATCATCTGTGAGCCAGTGCTACAGGCAGCTCAGAGTAAAAGATTTTTACATACTGCTGAATTTGCATATATTGCCACACATTTTTGCCATAAATCGCCATGAACATCTTCGCCACTTTGTCAGTTTCATGACTGCTAATGATGTGTTTTTAATGGTTTACAATTGGTGAGCTCCCGTTGCCCACCCTCTGCTATTAACGGTATGGATGTTGACCTCTGTGGCCCTTGTATCATGTTTCCTGTAACCCTTGATGAAACGTAAATGTTCCTGTCATGGCTTTTTCATTGAGATACTGAAAAATGCTACTGTAAATGTTCTAAGTTGAATGCACTGTGTGTTTAAAAAAAAAATTGTAATGGATCAATGATCAGGAAATGACTCCATAAAAAGACAATATAGTATATAGTGTAACTATAGTGAAATGGTTATATGATGCATTTTTGGAATTTTATTTATTTCATACTTGGTCATGTTTCAGATGATGATCGATTATGATTTTAACTGGTATGGTGTTGTAATGTAGCCATTAAATTTTGCAAGGAATGGTTTAATGGTTAAGGTCGCTTGTACATACACTTGGCCCATATAAAGTATAAACCTTAACATTTATGTTGTAGCATGGTAACTGTGTGTCTGGAAGAAAACAAGTGGATCATTGATCTCATTTGCTCTTGGTGAATAAATGTTCCTCAACATTTTGACTCGGGTTTTTATCAAATTAAGTTACATACAGGTTTTTTGTTTTGACACGGATTTCAGATATTTACAGTAGTAGTAATGATATTACTCAGGTAATGTTTTAAGCCGAATAACCAACAAGTTAATGTCAAGTCTTGAACCAACCTTCATTTCTTTATATTTTGTTTCCAGGGAGCCAGATTTGTAATTTTTTAAGAGGTCTTGAGTGATAGTTGTCTGGACTTTTGAAGGTATGGCTGCTTTTTCACCAATTTTTCCGTCCAGTCGGTGTATATGTACGGAGCCCCGCAGGGGACATGGGAGAAAAAAAATGAAGACTGACTTTGCGAGATCCCGAGTTCGTTTTGTGAGATCTCGCAAAAGTCCGTCTTAATTTTTTTTTCTCCCATGTCCCCTGCGGGGCTCCGTATATATGACCATTTTCAGAGGATTTTTGTTTTTTTAAACCTGATACAGGACATGAGAGATGCATCTACTTGGCCACTGGCCCATCTAGCCTCATCAGAAATAGTGTCAGTGGAAGGAAAACAAGAAGAAAAAGCTCAAGTATGCCAAACTGGAGTGAAAATCAGCAGCAGCAGGTCTTATGGAGCAATGAAATCAAAAAATCTTTGGCCCAGTTCATTGTCATTTCTTTATGAAGGCGGTCAGGAAAGAGGTACAGCTGTGAGTGTCTACAGCCAACTGTAAACTCTGCACGATCAGTTTGGAGCTGCATTTCAGCTGACGGTGTCTTGTTGGTTTTTCACAGTTGCTGTAACATATGAAAGTACTGTCAAATTTTCAATCACCATGCAGAAAAGTAAGCATCTAAATGACAATAACTAAATAAATGTCATATTAAATATTAAAAAATAAGCATGAACACTGTTGAAATCCTTTACACCAATTTGTCTTTAAAATTATTATTATATTATTACTTTTAATTTAAAATATACTGCACATATATAAAAAGAATAATAAAAAAATTTAATAATTAATTTTGACAATGAAATGCTAATGCTAAATGCTAACATAACAGCTGTCAGTTATTACATTTTTGCTCACATGTGAAGGTATTTGTTAGATAAACAAATGTATCTAACTGTAATTAAAAATCAATTTTTTTTAAGCAAAAGGATATTAATTAAAAAAAACAAAGTAATCTGACTTCCAAATAAATCATCCCTTACCTTCATAGTGTGGTGGATTGTTTAGCCAGCAGATGGAGACAAGTCATTCTTCCAACTTACCTCAGGATCCTTGTACTAAAACATCTCTCAACTGTTCAAACTAGCAATTTGATTTGATTTGAAACTTTGATTTCATGTACATGAGTATAGATTTTATTTGTGATTTTACCCTTGTTTTTTGAAGCTATACTGTGCAGGGGATAAGGCTAGATGCAGCATGTTTTTAGTTAAACTAATTTAAAGGACAAAGTAGGCATATGTGAACATCTTGCTCCTCTTCTTTGCATGGGTTTTAATCTGCATGTGTGGGTGGCCTGGTCAACCATGTTCACAGACAATGATTTCCTTAATAGAATCATACCTGTTTTAATGCAGTTCCACCTGTGGGCCTGAAGATCTCTGAATCTTTTGATGATATCATGAAGGGTAAATGGAAATATATTTAAAGTCTTCACAATTTTATGTTGAGGAATATTATCAAAATTGTTCCACAATTTGCAGATGCAGCTTTTGCAGACTGATGATCTTTTTGAGATCATCTGACTGATGAAATGAGTTAAATATGAGCTACTACTTTTCTTAAAATGAAGCATTGTCTCAGTTTAAATATTTTATATCGTCCTGAGAACCAAGGGAAAAAAAATATATTTCAGTTTAGCTGTTGTCCACTACAATGAATAGGCTGGCTCTCAGGAGGATATGCTTTCTATGATCTGTTGATAACATATGGGTTTATGACATTTACACAATGACACAAGTTATTTTAGAATTGGGGATGTATATTATTGTACAACATAAGTACTAATAATTATCTTTCTCTTTTGTTGTTTTAAGTATGTTTTGATGGTTAAACCTTTGACTTCAGTTAAAAAACTCTAAATACTTTTGTCACCAATTTGCAAGACAACGTTCAATGCTACTTTATGTAATAAAGTCGTATTAGATAGGACACTTCTTTTTCCTTTGCGTGAGTTTTAAGGAAGGTTTAATTGTGCTATAGGTTTCTTTAAAAAAAAATCCTGCTCGTGGTCATCATTGTTCCTGTGGTGTGTATGTGTGTGGGTGTAAGCCCATTAACAGCCTCGGTGATCCTGGCTGCCTGCCTCCTGCTGAGCTCAGTGGGGACAGTTGGCAGCAGCTAGCCAGTCAAACACTTGCGAGGTGAAACTGGCAGCAATGAGCAGACAAGGTAAGACCGTCTCGCCATGTCTGTATGGGACCATGTGTGAAATTAGCACCGACATGCATTTACTTTAAAGGTTCATGTTATCAGCTAACAGCAACAAATGTGCAACAGGTGAGGTTAGCTGTTAGCAGAGCAGCTACTTATTAGCTAGTTTTTAGTACAGGAAGAGGGGGAGGAGAGTTCAGCACTGAGGACAGCTCCAGTGTCTGTTTATATATGTCTACAAAAAGTGTTAAAAGTATGCAGAAGTTTCATATGTATCTATAAAAGGCTTTTCTGTGGCTTTTTGTACATAACATCTATATTAGCTATATCGTTAGCTGTGTATATGCTATACTCTGTATCTATACCTACATTTGGTGTATTTTGTTGTTGTTTTATGCATTTTAAAGGCATTTCTAAGTTAGATGAGGTTCTGAAGGCTAATGATATTTATGTCTGGTGAGTGCTATGTATTTATCTGTACAAATAAACAGGAACTAAACAGTTATGTAATAGGTGTTTCCATTTTACATGGCTTTATCTTATAGTTCATTGCCCTCATTGTTCGTGATGGGTTTTTTTATTCTCACTGAATATGTTCTCTTAGGTGTTTTTAATTAAATGTGAACTCTTCATCCAGTGCGCATTTTGTTGTTAATTTGCATGTTTTTCAAAGGCCTGTCTACTTCACAATCAAAGCACTAAATACTATGGTTTGTAGATTTGGTTAATGCAGCATACCTTTTCTATTAAAACATATATTAAATCAGATACAAATACATTATATATATAAGAGCCAGCTAAGTTAACCTGGGCTTCAGTTACACCACAATAGCCAATATTTTGTTAATAAAATAGTCAAAGGTAACAGGAAAGTATCTATATGATTTTTTTAATTTATCTGGTCTTTTCCTCTTTGCTGTTTCTAAGGTTTTGGTGGAGCTTCTGTTCACTTCTCTCCGAGCATACTGGGAAATGGATCTTCACCCACAGATCTTACAGAGGAGGACTTAGATGCTCTACGTTTTGAACTTACAAAAGTAAAGTTATTCATGGGGGTATTTGGGACAATGTGGGATAGAAACCCTGCTCTAAAGAAAAATTGATATGTGTAACATCAGCTTTTTTTTTTCTTTCTCGCAGACAGAGGATGAAATTCAGGCCTTGAGGCAGGTGCTTTTGGCCAAAGAACAATACGCAGCAGACATCAGAAGGCAACTAGGAATGAGTCCGCTCGGTAACATCAAACAGAGCATATCCAAAGGATGGCAAGAGGTCCAGACCTCAGCCCCGTATGTGCACTTTGGTCCCCATAAACATAATAATGTTTGCTAATTGTTTGAAAACTATTGATAGTTTAACTGATTGAAAACACCTAAACCACTGTCGTGATAGATCGCTTACCACACATATCTTAGTGCACTTTTGTTACGTAACCATGGAAAGTACTCTAATGACTGTCGTAGGCTCTCTATTGTGTCAGCGCAATAATCTGTCAACCTGTGCATGTTCTGTCCATTCAGATATCTCACAGCCTCTGCAACTCTGGATGACATCAGCCACTCCAGTGTGTGAGTGTTCCTCATTATATGCACAAAATAATAAATGTTCTTACTATGTTTTATGACGCAGGGATTTTCCAAAGTTTTGTCCTGCACTCACATGCTAAAGAGGGATCTCTTCAAAGAAACAAGGGATGGGATTTTCCTTGTCAAATAGGATTGGTGCCCCGTTAATAGCCTCACAGCCTGACTTAGCACAAGGAGCAGCAGTATTAACGGGAAACAGGAGGACCAGCCTGAAGCGTTCATTAGAGACAGAGTGAGAGATCTGCTTCAGCCAGATGGACTGTCGCCAGTGACGTCTATGAGCTTATTGTTAACGACGTCTGAGTTAATACCTTTGTGCTCCCTGTATGCACCTGCCTGTTATGTAATATATTACAATAGCGAGAGACTTTTCTTAATTCAGATCCTGACTTCTACTGCTAATTTCTCCTTGTAGATATGTGAGGACACGGGACAGTCTCTCTCATGCAGGCCAGGTGACATCTGCTGCAATGTCTAGTGTGGGCGTGGTCATCACCAGGAGACTGGCACAGATGAGGTACACCCATAGTCAGTTCCTCCACTCAATCTTCATAATAAAAGGCTTTTTTTTTTAAACTTTTTAAATTAGCTTTGTTCAAAAATGACTCGGTAGTGAGTAAAAAGTAATAGGATAAATGTCGTTAAGATTGTACTTCCTTTAAGTTCCCTTTAGCTTAAAAATCAAATGCCAGGCTTTTCTTGCACATAATGAAAGAGGACTAAGAGTTCACAGTGCAAAGGCTATCATAGGGGTGTTGGAAAAGCTGTCTTTGGCTAGTTCAGCTGGACAGCTGGATAAGAGTTCACAGTGCAAAGGCTATCATAGGGGTGTTGGAAAAGCTGTCTTTGGCTAGTTCAGCTGGACAGATGGATGGATAGGAGGCCAACAGAGAGGCATGACAAGTGGACAGCATGTCGAAAGGGTGATTTGAAGTGTAAACTGTGGCTTTTTCTTTCAGCTGCTCCCTTATTCACGAGATGTCACCACAGCGGGTGGCTCTGCATATTTGATTTGGCAGATTTACATGTTAGAAAACACTATCAAAGACTGCAAGTTACAAGCATTGCAATTAGGTGTTGAGAGGAGGCAAATGCAGGACACTGAGGCAGACATAGTGAACAGAAAAACAAGTCTTACTCTGATTGTGCAGAAACACAAAATCATAGAAATAATAATAACTTTATTTGTATAGCACTTTTCAAAACACAGGGTAAAACTCGAGAGGAAACACAGGAGAGCAAACAGGAGAATGAAAAATAAGTGGGAAATGATGGACATGTGAAACAAATAAAACACAGCTAAAAACAATCAAAGCAATAAATAAAAGTAGGACTGGAAAATAAAATATAACTGATATTAAAAGGCATAAAAAAAGATCAACACTAACATGAAACATGGAATTAGGCCCCTAATGTAGATCAACAGGAGATAGAATGAGTGAACCAAAGGCAACCCACTCAGTCACACCAATATGCCAAAAGTCCAAAACAAAATTGATTGTTAAAGTGGCAAAATCGTGCCGCGGGCATACACAACCCGAAATACACAAGGAAATAGGACACAATGGGGTAACGAGATGAAGGTGAAGATAATCAAAGACACTTGAGAAAAGTAATTCTACAAAATTAAAAAAGTAAGTGAGACCTGTTTCGGAAACATGATATACAGGAGTTCACACAAGAGAATGGGAGAGGAAAGATACAGGGAATAAAATAAACACTAATACAAACTGAAACTATGAGCCCAAAGATAGGTTAAGGGCTCCTTAATTTGTGATTATGTTAGTTTTATTTCTGTATTTACATCCTAACTCTCGCATTAGGATTCACTTTTCTGTCTTAGTTTAGAGTTTAATGTTGCACAACTGAAACAGCTTGTATAATTTCACATCCGACATCGGTACTGATAATGTTAAGCGCACATGTAAAGTTTCAAATTATGGTACCGAGTACTGACTGAACAGACTCAGACGGAAGCAATCCTTATACATGCTGCTAACGTGTAATCCTGCATTAGTCACAATTATAGCTACTCTAAACTCCACAGGAAAAAAACATCAATACTAACAAAATCCTTCACTGTCGTAACCCCTAGAATTTGCTTTCATAACCATCCTTTCAAAAATGACAAGGATTTCTTCTGATACTAACATTTCCATTTGAGTCTGTCAGATTTTTAGAAATTCAATAAAAATAGCTGATTGTTAACAGGTTAATGTCAGTTAGACCTTCACTAATCCGGGAGTCTTTCATCAGTTATCTTACAAGTCTCTGGGTGCAGTAGGGAGTATGTCATGGTTTCATGGTGGTTTCATTTATGAGTAAATTGTATTTTATATCCAAATACCTTTTAATGGCTCTATATGTGTTTCTTATTTATTTTCCTTCATCAGTGGCAGATATTCAAAAATCTTATAATTGTATTAATTATCATTTTAATGCAAAAAATAGTCAAAAATACAAATTATATAAACAAAATTACATTTGCATTTTTATTTCTTACCAGATCAATTTTCCTTGTTTTATCAATGCTAGAAGAAGATTAAAACTTTTAAAGTGATGGTATGTTTGAGTGAGGTATGTCTTTACAGTGTGCTGGTATTGGTTTAAAACCCAGATTAGATGAACAAGAGATTGCTTGAGGGATTCTAGTCAGGGTGGGGCTTTTTCATCCTTTGCTACTTCCAAACTTATTTTTCCAACAGAATTTCTACAAACATCTTGTTTTTGAAAGATTTATGCAGAAAAATTCCAAACCAAAGCTTCTCCAGTAGTAGATCTTAAAATTCAAGGTCTGGTAACCGTGGCTCAATGCAAAATAGTTACAATACATTCAAAGCCTGTAATGTTAAAAAAAAATACATATAATAATTATATATTATGACCCCATACCACAGCACTGGGCCAGTTCCTGAAGAAAACTATTAAAAGATGTCAAATAAGTAGATTTAGAACTTCCTGACAGGCTCGAAATTTTGGTTGAAGTGCCTCTTGTGTTTATGTTCAACCACTAAACAGCTGTAATCCAATCACCGTGGAGCACCTGGCCATCAGCAGCAGTAGCTGTTGTTGTAATCCTTGTGGAAACAGAAGCTGATGTGATGTTATCTGTGTCTGTCTGTTTATCTTCATGCTGCAAACTCAACAGAGCTCTGCCTCTTCCAAGCCCACCACGGTAAGATCTGTGAGCGGTAAGACTGAAGTGAGCTGCATGAGAGGGTGTGACCTAAAAAGAATAAAGAAAGAAAAGTGGAAAGTGGTGATTTAGAGTGTTAGAACATCACACATTTCACATCATGCAGTCACTGTAATGGAACTGAAATAATCAGCGTGATTTAAAGAAGATGTTAAATTGTTTTGGGGTTTTCTTCATTTCTATCTTTTTAGATCCAGATGTTTGACATGTCAAGTGTTTTTTAAACAAAAACTTATTTTCCACCTTTTTTCTCTCAATTTTTTGACTAATTCAAGAATTTTGAGAACAAGACTTAAATTAATTTATAGTTCAATAAGGAGAAATTGTTTGAAAGAAAAGAACAAATTTGTTGCATGTAAAATGTAAGCATTTCTAGCAGTTATTCTATGATAAGAGGCAAAATCATGGAGCAGATTCCCAGATAAAGGAGACCGTAACTTCACCACCCAGTGTCTAGGCCAGAGGTCTGGAGCCTGTGGATCTGTTGCCCAGCTTTAGCAACTCCCTGTGATTTTGACAGAAAAATAAATAGTATAAAATAATTAATATACTGTTATAAAAATGTGTAATATGTGCCTACATCTAGATATCAACTGGTGCCGTATCTGGTTAATTTTGCTGAACATCAGTAGCAGTGGTTTCCATGAATGCAGACACATAAACACCTCATCATTTTCAAAATGTGCTCCAGCTTCCTTCCCATTTCCTAACGAGTCACCACAGGAGAAGAATCAGCATGCTTGTGATGCCCCAGAGGCTGGGTTTGGATCCTCTACTAGTCTTAAGCCAGAGATCTTTAATATAAGGTCAATCCTCTACACATATGGAGCCACTGAGCTACTGACTCCAAAAATGTGTCGTGGACAGATTTGTTTGCTTTCACTGCCCACGCTGATGTTTTACCATTATACTTCATCTACAGCTGGGCTTTCAAATTAAACTAAAACTGGTCTTCTTTTTTATTTTTAAAGTTTTTGAAAGCTATTAATCTGCTATATGTTAAACTTTCTATTATCAAAGTGGACTCCATAGTGCTGTAGCCATCACAATGATGGCCTAAACATGCATTTCTCCCTTCAGATATTTTTTTAGTTGTGTTACACAGATTAAGATTTGTGTAAAACCCTTTCCACACAATCAAGAGCCGAGCAATAAAAGTGCTTTTTATCTATATAAGATATGACATCATCATATTGGCCAGCAACCGCCTACAAACAGGCTAAAATTTCCCACTGGCATCTATGAGCCTGCAAAACTTTATGAAAACATAATCTGATTTTAATTTCATGACGCTAACATCTAATTAATCCCACAAGAGTTGAATTATTCATGATTATATTATTACATATATTATCACAGATAGATCTTCCTTTCTGAACTAATCTGAAACTGTTATTATAAACGTTTTAACCCTTATTGTACAAATCTACAAAATCTGCAGCAAAATAAAATGTATTTATTTATTTTTTGTAATTTTAAGGCTTATTTGTCTTTTTTAATGCTTAAATGTCCTGCTTTCTGTTTCCCAGCACACTGAGCCACACCATAAGTGTGCCGAGTATGAGGTAAAACACCATGTCTCTTTGTCTCTTTAGATCTTTTCATATATGCATGGCTTAGACATTAACTTTGCTCATCTTTTAATATGTCCTTTGTCTTTCCTCAGGCATTCCTCTACATTCAGATCTTTTGAGGAAATGGTTGGCAATATGAAGGTAAACAGCAGGAAGGTGGATAAAACAGTTAGCTCTGTGCTTCTTGTTTTGAATACTGTCACTTGTTTCATAGGATAAGGTGACTGGCAGCACGTCAACTAATGGAAACACGTCCGGGTTTGAAAGAAGATCCCATCGCCACAGTCAATGAGGAAAAACCAGTCTAATGTCAATAATTATTTTCATGACTTCTAAAGCTATAAAAGAAAATAATTTTGCTCCCTGTCTGTATGAATTTGTTTTTTGACTGTAATCTAAAACCGATTGTCTGATAGAATATGTTAAATTTTTAACTTAAGCTCATTTTGACATAAAACATTTTTAATATTCAATACTCAGTTTCATGGATGTAATTTATTTTGACATGTGTGTGCAGAGACTCATGCAGAAATCAGCTGTAATTTAAATTATAAGTATTTTTGTAATTGAACATTTTTCAATTAAAGTTAATAGAATGGTGTGCAGTCTTTTGAAATGGATGTTAAAATACATTGTCCATATTGTTTGATCACGGACAATATAAAACGATTTCACTTCATAGGTATGAACCTCTGGTGGTGCAAGAGATACACAAGGGGTGTCAAGGCCATTTTAATTCTAGGGTCTCATACATCCTCATAGATGGAAATCAAGTGGGACAGACTTTGTTTTAGAAACTATTAAAACTTTAATCTTATATTTCTAATAACATAAAAAAAGTTAAATTATATTTATTATCTGCAATTTTCACACTTAGCAAATTTATTGATACACCTATGCTGCCTACCTACTTTGTGTCCATTCTACTTTACTTAATCAGCCTTTAGCTAAAAGCTGCAATCCCAAAAATGAAATCCTACAGAGAAGGACCCAATATTTATAGATCATTTATCATTTATAGATCAAAAGGTTATTATAAATATGTATACCTGGCTTATCATAACGGAACATTTATTAAAGTGTTGAAAATAAAAAGCCATAAAAGTGACAACCACGAATGTTAGCAAGCCTTAATGACATTAACCAAAAGCTTTATTGACTGACCAATGCATTTTCGGCTTGTGGCCTTCATCAGGGCCACAGTAACACATAATAGAAGTTTGCTTAAATAAAAGGCAGGAAACAGAAAAAAATCAAATTAACCAATCACGTCTTCATAGAAAAACCATCTTAAAATAATACATGTATGAAATACATAAGAAAAATATTACAAATATACAAAAAAACTATAAAATGATTACAAAGGAAAGTATTTCATGAAAAAAGGAGTCAGTGCAGCAGTTAGATTAAAAAACAAGAGTACATCATAACATGGAACCACATTTGTGGTAAGGTCCATGTAAAATCTCTAAAATATAAACTTAAAATGTAGACTTAAAACGAGATGTCTAGAAAGCTACTCTTTCTTTTGTTGATGAATAAATAAACATTACCCATGCGAGAATAATTGACAAAACAAAGTAACTGGTAAAAAAGAATAAAAACAGTAAAAAGGGTACAGTTCACAAAATCTCATTGATAGAAAAATCCTCATTCATACCTCTAGGGTGCAGACTCTATCCAAAATGCTTGTCTTTTTTCCTGATAAAATTAATGTTACCACCTCTTTGGTTTAATTTAATGGCTTCAATGCCTAGAAAGAATAAAGGTGAATTTGGATGTTTATCATTGAAGTGTCTTGCAACAGGGCTGGTTAGATCATTCCTCTTGATTGAACTTCTGTCTTCATTAATTTGATCTTTCAGAGGGCGGGATGTTTCTCCTATATATTTTATTGCATGGGCACTGTATCATGTAAATTACATTTTTAGTTCTGCATGTGATAAAGCACTTAATGGCAGTGGTTTTGTCACTTATGGGATCTTTAAATTATTTAACATTTTTGATATATTGAAAATTTATGCATTACCCACATATGAAATTACCTTGTAGGTTATGGCTTATCAGGGTTTTATCTGGAGTATAGGGTCCTGGGAAGCTCTAACAAGCCTATTTTTAATATTTCTTCCTCTTCTATAGGTTATCATTGGTGGTTCTCTAAAGGTACCTAATAAGTTTGGGTCATTTTAAAGGATATGCCAGTGTTTTAAAATCATTTCTTTAATGTTCCTGGTTTTTGGTGCAAAGGTTGTACAAAAGACAAGTTTAGGTTTAAGTTTTGGAGATTTCTTACTTGCTAAATAGAAATCCCTGCTTATTGAATTCACCTACTCTTCTGCAGATCTTAACCTGTCCTCTTTGTAGGCTACTATCTTTCTTTAAATTTGTTCAACATCTTTTCTTTGCTCTTATTATATTCATCCGGAATTCACAGATATGTTTGAGTCTAATCAGTTGGCTTACAGGGATGCTTAACCAATTAACCAATACTAACCTGTTTTAAGTCAGCTGGTTTATCTATGAAGACATGATTGGTTAATTTTAATTTTTTTCTGTTTCCTGCCTTTTATTTAAGCACACTTCTACTATGTGTTACTGTGACCCTGTTGAAGGACACAAGCCGAAACGCGTTAGTCAGTCAATAAAGTTCTTTCTCTTCCCTTGAAGTGTTGCTGGAGTCCCTGCATTGTGAATTTTTTCATCCTCCCCACGCACCTTGTAAGCATGTGAAGTTGTGCCAGAAATGTTCGCTGTGATTAACTAAAAGCTCAAAATGTCTTGTTCCCTGACCGGGAATCGAACCCGGGCCGCGGCGGTGAGAGCGCCGAATCCTAACCACTAGACCACCAGGGAGCGATAGTCATTTTTGCGAATCCTGACCCTTTAAAAGAGACCTTCAGCTTTACGAACTCAAAGAAATGTTGTTTTTAACTGAGACAGAATAATGCTGCATTGTTGTCTCATGTGGTTTCCAGTACGGGAAGGGTAATAATTTCGGTTACCATCTCTACTTAGATACATGCTCTGAGTTAAGAAATTTATGAATGAGTCTTTACAAACGAACTGCTTTTACAATGCCTTTCAGCTCAACGTAAGGCCGAAAAACCCTTTAAAAACCACTCGTCCGCTACCTTGTTACTAACTCAAATTTCACCTGTTATTGAAAACGGCTTGGCACTGTCTGCCTGTTCCCATTTCACCTCTAAACTGGCTGGCTAATGTGGATTATCCCACGAGTCTGTGCCAGCAGCGGGTTAACATAAGCCGCTCCAAGCCTGCTTCTCCTTCTCCTCAGTCTGGTGTCACCGATTACAAGGTTCCGCACGTTCAGTGGCCTCGAGCTACCACAGGCCACACCCCGTGGTTCCACAGTGGCACGTGCCAAACCCAGCTTGTATAAAATGGCCCTCGGTGACTCTGCGTGAACCAGAAGCGCAGCAGTAGTGACCGACGAGGTCATCACCGATAGTTCCTTTACAAATGGGCCATAGAAACAACTAGTACCTTTTCTAGTTCCAGCCATCCGCACCTTACAACCGCACCTGGTGACAACGACACCACCCCACTCTTGCAGGTAAGTCCAAATAACATCACTAGAAAAGCGTTAAAATATCAGCAGCTAATTATTTGTTTGTTTAATTGTAACCTTGATATGTAAACTTAGTGAAAACAAAAAATGTTAATTGAAAAATATAGAATATTAGTTCATTATTTGTAAGTTAAAGGTGGTGTTTAGTGATGATCATTTTCAAACCATAAATTCAATTTCAAATTAGACTAATTCAAATTCAGTTTTCAAAAGCATTTATTCAAGTTACAATTCAGATTCAATCTGAGCAATTCAAATTCAAATTGAACTCATTCAAATTCAGTTTCTGATGGCACAGATTTCTGCCCATAGGTGTTCTCCAAGTCTTTTCAAGTTGCCTACAAACCATCTCACATCACTGGACAGGCACATTTTTATTCTAATTACCCGAGAGCACACTCTGGCTTTCTCTGTGTACAAAGCAACACAAATATAATGGCCATTAATGCACCAAAGTGAAAAGGAAAAACAAACTAAACTATTGTTAAAGGTATACCCGCTTACCGCAGAAGGCTGTGAAGGTCACAGTTACACAAACACTTTTGTGGTATTTTTTAATGTAAATCTGTATCTCGTGCATTTTTGTCTACAAATGCAGTAAATATTAAAGAAGGCAGGTGAAACTGCCTTCTGGACTGCTGGTGTATCTGTGCGTCAGCTCAGATGTTAATCTGGGTTATCAGGTGCAGACCTGTACCTGCTTCATGAAATCCCTACAGCCATCTGCTGCTCACCTGGTATTAAGCTCTACAGCCTTCAGCTGGTTCTCTGTTAATACGTGTTTTTCAAAAGGAGTCATTTTAAATAAATAAATGTAAAACTACAAATATTATTACTATACTATATTTAGTAATTAACTACCACTAATAGTAAGTTCATTTGGTGGAATAAAACAAACAGAAACAAAAATGCACTTACAAAATAAACTTAATTGCGAAGAAATATCATTAGTTAGCCTGCAGATGCTTATTGTGACTGAGCTGCCTCAATCAATGGGAAAGTGTTGCATTTGTCATAATATAATAGTACTTTTACAAAGTTAAACCTTTTAAAGCACTAAAAATGAACTGAAACCAGTAACAGTATGCTGACCTGGCATCTAAAAATAAAAGTTAAATAAATATATATAAAATTAATATAGGAAGCTATAATAAGTCTGGATGCAGGCCTCTGTTGTGACCTAACAGAACAACCTGATTTTTCTGTGTCAGTGGTCACGCAGCCAGCTCATGCTGACATGTCCTCACACATGTTTTGGTTATTTGAGTCATGGGAAACCATACTCCCTGAAGCAGCTGTTTCTGTTTTAGCACTCTGCACTCGAGGCCCTTAAACTAAGCACAGAGGGAAACGTGCAGCACAGATGTGCAGTATCTCTGTGGTACAACATGAAGGGAATAAAATTATAAATAAACTTTTTTTTTTCTGTGTTTGCCTTTAGGTTACCATTTTCCATCTTTGAGCGGTTTTCCACCTAAGGTCGGCAACAATGGCAGCAATTCCATCAAGTGGCTCCCTTATCGCCACCCATGATTATTACAGAAGTGAGTCCCATGTGGTTTATGTACATTTCATTTTTGTGTAAGTTTATTTTTTCTATTAATTTTTTCTTCTAGAATAAGACTTGAATAAAAAGCCAAACTGTGTTTTCTCCAGGGCGCATCGGGTCCACATCGAGTAACAGCTCTTGCAGCAGTGCTGAGTACACAGGAGAGGCCATTCCACACCATCCAGGTATTCAGCATGACCTGATTTTATATGCAAAATTTTTAAAAAGGAAAATCTTCCTCTCTCCGCATCAGATAACGTTCAGTTTTGCTCCTTGCAGCACTTCCACGGCAAGACTCTGACCACTGGTGGACTTCGTTTTTCTTTGCTAAACAGAACCAGCCCGGCATGCAGAACAGCTCTGAAAATCAAAAGTGAGCATTGTAATATTTGTGGAAGGCAGTTACCTTTGATTTTTTTTTTCTTGTAGTTGTTGGTTTTTAAACTGTGGCTTTTTCTGTGTTGCAGGAACAGTACCTACACAGTGGCCAACGGCCAGGTGACCTGCATCGCCAGGCAAATGGTGCTGAACAGACAGGTCAGCGAGAGCAGTGAAAACGGGAAGTCTGAACCAATGAGCCCTCCTCCAGTTACCCCATTCGCACCTTACTCACCCTCAGCTTGACCGTCCATCCCCATAGTCCAAGCAATGGAGATGGAGATGACAATGGTGATGGCAACGAGGGTGTTTTTTCTAACTTTTAGTCGGTAGAGTTTGCTTTTCCTGTTTGCCTGTATAAATTATTACATTTTTGTTATGACCAAAAGTAAAAAAAAACAAACAAACAAACAATGTTTTTTCATATAGTTCTTCTTATGACTTGACAGTGTTATCATTAATACTATTACCAGTACTACTAATAAAATGCTTACAGTGAGCACTTGTGTGTCGCATTTTCTTTCTGTTATTGACATTTACAGACTGGTTGTCAAAAGAAACTGAGCTTTTATTTAGGAAACATTATGACAAATCCTCAGATTTGCAGCGGTTCATGGGATGTTTTTCTGTAGGGGGAGAGAGAGGCGCGCTGCTTACCAAGCAACCTTAATCTCTTTAACTTCGTTATGATTATAAATGATTATTACAAGGGGTATTACAGTTTATATAACACTTCACCTTAGCTTGAATGTGGGTCACCAAGCTCCTGGAAGACACACTGCTGCAGAGAGTAAAAGTTAGGACAGTCGGGCATGATCAACAGTTAAATAAAAATGCAGCGGGTTTATTCATGTTTTGTTCTGTAGATGCATAAATTCACTGAAAACAAATCACTGTTTAGACACCTACTACAGCAGCCATGCACCCGCTGCTGTTTGCCACCATAAAACCCACTCAGCACTCCTATTAAAGCTCATGCTGCCATTGTTTTCAGAGACGGGCACATTATTGTAAAATATTCAAGCTGTTCATTCTCTAAATGCTGCAACCGGAGAGATTTTAAAGCTCCCCTGTGATCCTTTAAGACTTAAAATTCTACATGTGTTCTCAGTTTGTGAATAAATGTTGATTTCGTTTATATTTGAAAGCACCTAAATACCACATTAAAAGACAAAGAGATGTGCTTATAATCAAATTAAATTAACAATCACATTTTATTAGAAATGTGATTGTAGGATTAGTATGTGATTAGTAAGAGAAGAAGTTCAAGATGGTGATTAGATCCTGATATGCCGGCAAGGATTTAAGAAAATAATGTTTTGAAGTTTAGTGCAACACATGTCAAAGGGTGTAATGAGCTGCGTTCTAGCTTTTCGTTTTTGGTTCTTGTTGAATCCAGAATTGGGTTAAAATTCTGCTTCTCACATAAAGTGGATTGACAGGCCTCTTTGTACCACATCCTCCCACCAGAGAACTCATGCTGAGTCCAGGCTTATTTGTGGTTCTTAGAATGGAGACAGACCTGCTCTCCTCTTAAGATGTTAAGATTAAACTTTCCTTTTTGACAAAACATACAGTTTGGGCTGGACTGGGTGACTCTGAACTATCCTTTAGAAATGTAGTCAGCTGGGAGAAATCCAGTGATGCACACAATATTTATTCTCCACTCTCCTCTTCCCTTTTATTTCTTTTCTTTTCCTTTCAGGTTCATATGTCACTACTGCATTTTATTGACTGTTGTCTATTCCAGCTTTTCCACAATCATTAGAGTGTTCAGTGAAAGCGAATATTACAGAAATTAATTAATTTGGTCTTAAATTTATACACAACATTTTTCTGTGCATCACGAGACGAACATTATTGGTCACAAACAAAATCCTTAATGCTTTCATCATCTACCCAATGACATGTTGTTCCACAGCTCAACCATAAATGTGCTGGACTGTACGCTTTAAAAAGAGCTACTTTGACATCTTGTGCTGATGCATGCAGTGCTACACAGCATTATCATCATCACAGAAATCATTCCTGGTAGAGTATCTTTCATAGTCACCGCATTTAGCAACTGCTCTCTGAAACAGAATGAGGGGAAAATTTTGAATCTGATCCTCATTGGTTGTCGTGAGCATTGTTACATTCTTCTTGGTACTAATTTAAGTATCGGGGTCAGCTCATGCAACCTGAGCTACTGCTGCAAATTGGCAACATAAAGATGCAGAACTAAGTCAACCAAGTCATGGAAGATTGATAAGGCCTTTACCGATCATACATCCTGTTTTCCTCTTGTTTACAAGGATTCAGGTACACAGTGAGAAGAACAGTTGCCAACATCCAACCATACTTTAATTGAACTGTGAACTATCACCATAGCACATTTCCTTTAAAACCAGTCTTGTGTAGCTCTCTTATTAAGACTATCGTCATAAAATAACTATGTAACAGATTAATGATAACAGGAGGATCAATAGGTGTTTCCTTGAACTACAAGTCAGAGAAGCTTTTGTAAACTATAGACTGACAACTAAGAATAAACTGAGCAAAGTCTACATGCAGTACTGTCCTGTTCACAAGATAATCTATCTGGACAAACCAGAAATGCAAACAGTTCCAGTACTCTATGCTGATCATTTACAGCCGTGTCAAACATGATTCATGCAGTCAGAACTGGTACAACCTGTTCTCAATGCCCTCCAGAGCTGACCTATTCCTGGCGGTGTGTCAGGGAGGGCTAAAAATGTCTCATGATCCCAGCTGAGCACAAGCAAACCTGTGGCAATGCACTACCGTGGGACTTTCCCCTCGTGTTGGTCTTTTTAGTGACTCCACATGGTATCTTGAGTTTCTCTGTACAAAGTTTACAGACCAGAGTGAAGGACAAATACAGGTTAAAGAGGTTAAACAAAAACAACACAGCCCGTGAGGGCATCCAGGAGCAGCAAATACAAGAAACACCAGGGTGTCCAGATCCTCTTTTATTGTCATAGCGCCATGTTCTTCTGCAGTATTTAATGAGTTTTGGTTGCTTATTCACTTTATTAATCTTCTTTCGGTGTTTTTGTTTTCCTATTTGTCTCCAGTGTTTCTCAGACTTTGCCTCTGTCTGTCTTGTCTTTATTTTAGTGTCTTTGTACTCCTTATGTCCACTGTCTTTTTTATTTTGGTTAATACACTTCCCTCCATGTCTGCTGTGCCTTGAGTTCCCTCCTTTGTGATTGTTTTCCTCACCTCAATTTTCCCTTATCTGGATTCCCTGTTTGGTTTATGCCTATTGAACTTTACACATCTTTAGTTCTAGATCAGCTGAAAAAGGCTGGTTTTATTGTTGATAACATTGCCAGCGTGAGCTTACTGAACTTGGGTCATTTCTCCACTAACCAATAAAAGCATAAACCCAAAGCTTTTGTGCAAATAGATGCAAAATAATTACTTTAAGTTTTGAAAATGCCTCGTGGTGGTGGTTTGGTTCCCTGCCTACCATTCTCTCACTTCTTTAATTTGCAAAGGTGAACTTTGAAGGATGAGTGAGAACTGTCTGTTGAAATGGGTCAAAATCATCATGCTAGCTCTTCTTTTCATGCAGAAATCCTACAGCAGGCTAATTTACAATATAAAATATGCTGTCTTTTTTTAAAAATGGATTTAAAACACTTATAATATCTCTGATTATATGACTTTTTAGTTGCACTTTTTAATATCAAACTATATCATTATGTCTATTTATAAAGATGGCCTAAGGCCTAAGAGGCCTAACTGGTTTTTGGTTTCCCATTTATATAATCCTACAGATGTCCCTCCATCTAAGGATTTATTACAGAAGTACACTACTTCAGGTTTGTGTTATTCTTTAGAGTATGTTGTTATTAGACAGACTGAATGTTTTTCTCTATATGATGCATGTCAGTGAAATAGTTTAGGAAATCATATCTTTTCTGAATGCTGACTCTGTGCAGTGAAAGAGCCTGGCATGGCCGCAGAGCTCCCATCCAGACCAGACACTCTAAAGATAAATGGGGAATGTGGGGCAAAGGTATCTGGTTCATGAATCGATGCCTCCCCAAAGTCCAGCCTCTGACTCCCAACAAATGTACAACTTTAAACTGCTTTGATAAGATAACAGGAATAACAGGAATCAGCTTTGTTTGACTTCTCAAGTAAAAGGGTTTATACTGTTTGCAGGGGCACTGCTCGCATCCTTTTTTATGTCTATGTTTGACTGGCAGCATGGCCTATAACGTGGGTTCATCTGTCACTGAGGGACATTTCATGTTGAAATCCAATCCTGATTGATTTTCTCCACAGGCCACAGATGTTTGTCTGTGTTTTTGTTAGTATTTCTTCACAGGATCAAGTTTAGCAAACTGAAAAAAATCTGTTTTGATTTGAAGCGACACTCCGAAAAATGCATTTCGAAACACTATGATTTCAAAGGCTTTGCAGTAGCGTCTTTTATCCAACAATGTCTGAGTGAAATTTATTCTTAACTCTATGTAACAAAAAAAAAAAACAATAAAGTGTTTGGAAATAAAATTAACATAAAAAAAATGGTGGTAAAATAGACCTTGGGTCGAAAACACTCATGTCAAATTGTAACTTGAACTTCATATGGCCTCTTTGAGGCTATACTATTATGTATGTTTGACTTTACTAGAAGATTTAAATGCCTCATTAACTGTTTTACTGGCGATGATTTGAAATAGTTCAAATGATCAGTTTGATTGTTATAGACTCAACGACCACCATGTTACTTTCAATATTAAAACAAACAAAAAAACATTCACGCACTTAGATACGCCAGTTCAGCTGCTACTAGCAGAAACTCACAGAGGAAAGACGATTTAAGTGAGTTTAAATGTGGCATAGTTATTGGTTGGACAGGCTGATCTGAGTAGTTCAGAAACTGCTGATTTACTGGGATTTTCCCCAAAACAACCATCTGTAGGATTTTCAGAGGATGGTCTGAAAAAGAGAAAAGTGTGCAGCAGTTGTCTGGGTGAAAATTTCTTGTTGATGTCAGAGGTCAAAGAAAAATGATCCGACTGCTTCAAGCTGATTGGAAGCCAGATACTGGAAAAATGTTTCCTGGTCTTGTGAGTTCTGTAGGAAGGGTCAGCAATTAGTATAAAACAAAATGAATGCATCAATCCATCCTATATCAAGCTGCTGTGTGTGGGTTAATTATGTGGGGGATATTTTCTTGGCACACTTTGGGTCCCAACTGCAGCAGCCTGCAGCCTACCTGAGTATTGCTGCCTGACCATGCCCGTCCCTTTATAACCACAGTGTACCCAGCTTCTGATGACTGCTTCCAGCAGGATAAAACACTATGTGTTATCCTGCTGGATAACACATAGTGTTTTCGATCCCCGGGCTCTCTGTCCTGGTCGTCGTGTCCTTGGGCAAGACACTTTACCCTACCGCCTACTGCTGTTGGCAATATGGCAGCCTCGCTTCTGTCAGTCTGCCCCAGGGCAGCTGTGGCTACAACTGTAGCTGCCTCCACCAGTGTGTGAATGTGAGAGTGAATGAATAGTGGCATTGTAAAGCGCTTTGGGTGCCTTGAAAAGCGCTATATAAATCCATTATTATTATTATGTCACAAAATCATCTTAAACTGGTGTCTTCAACATGACGGTGCGTTCACTTCACTCCACAGTCTTCAGATCTCAATCCAATAGAGCGCGTTTGTCATGTGATAGAAGACATTTACATCATAATACTGGCTTTCGATTGTCAAATGATTATTTTTAATTCCTAATAACATTTTAAGCCAGGTAAAGCCTTTAAATACTAATAACCGTTGAATAAGCTGACATGTATAATGATGTAAACAGACTTCTATTTTGTTTTGTGGGAATATTTACTTGTTCTGAGTCAGTGTACTCACTAGTACAAAGTCAATAACAGAGAACATGTGTCAATAGTCTGTCATGTGATTGCTGATTATTGGAACATTCACGCTTTACCTGTGCAGCACTTGCTGCACACTGTTTCCAGCAGTGAGCACCCTACGTCTCTGACACTCACGATATCCTGATGTCACAGCACTGATTATTTCTCCATGTTCTCGTTAATGTACTTTCACTGTTTTCTGATTTGCAGTCTTTTTCTGCTTATCTGCTCCTATCTCTGGCCTATCTCAAGTTTAGTATTTGGGGGGGGTTTGTGCTTCAGTGTAGGATGACTGATCATTTCATTTTTATTTTGATAAAGAATTTTGTTTGTGTACTTTTTGGTTTTCCTTCCTCCCACCATGTCTTGTTGTCCTCAACTAGACTGGAGAATATGAGCTTCTGAGTATCTAAAGTCCTTTCCTTCTCTTGTTTCTGCTTGACTCTTGATCCACCTGCTTCTGTGGTTTTTGTTTGTTCATCATTCTCGTCAGTCCTCACATATAAACCAATATTAAAGTGTTTGCAATTTCAAAGAAATCTCAAAAGTCCTGGTTTGTCACTTTTACAACCTTAGAAACTGAGGCCCCCACCTGTGTCATGGAACTGCTCCACCCCTCTTCTTCAATCTGGGGTTCTCAGGTCCTCAGATAGAGGCCTTCTCATGATCAGAAAATTAAAAAAGGGATTCTGCCTTCTAAGTATTAGCTCCAAAACAATGGATTAGCTTACCACTCTGTATTTGCTCACTTGACTCTTGGAATCGTTTAAAAAGCAGCTCAAAACTCATCTGTTCAAACAGGCATTTAAGTGTTTGTAATTTTGTACTACTATGTTTATGTTTGGCTTCTGTCCGTCCACTTTGCCTTTGGCATGGGCAGATTTGTATTTGTTTACCTATGAAAAGCACCTTAAATAAACTTTAAGTACTTATAATTTTGTTTTGTCGTAGTGCATTTTATTGAACTGTTTTGCTTTATTTCTATTTTCCTATAGATTGTATTTAAACTTTTGTGATAAAGAAACTTTAAATGACCATTTACACATTGAACTACTGTCTGTAAGGCTGTGCTACATGCAGCATTTATTTGGTTCCTTTGCAAACGTTAATCATTACTTTTCCATCTGCTTTCTGTGGCTCTGCTGCCCTCTTGTGCACAATATACTTAATACTGAACAAAATGAGTAAGTGTTGAAGCAGCTCTGTGTTTAATTTTTTTTTTTATTTGAGCCTTCAGTTGATTCAAAATGCTGCAGCAAGAGTACTGCCAGGGAGTAGAAAGAGAGACCATATTTCTCCCATACTGGCTTCTCTTCATTGACTCAGAATTTAAAATTCTTCTCCTTACCCACAAGGTCTTAAATAATCAGGCCTCGCCTTATCTTAATGACCTCATAGTACTATATCACCTCAATAGAGCACTTCACTGTCAGACTGCTCATTTGCTTGTGGTTCCTAGAGTAATTAAAAGATGAATGGGAGGCAGAGCCCTCAGCTTTCAGGTCCCTTGTCTGTGGAACCAGCTCAAGAGACAGACACCATCTCTGCTTTTAAGATATAGCTTCAAATTTTCCTTTTTGATAAAGCATATATTCAGGATTGGATCAGTTCAGCATGAATCCACCCTTAGTTATGCTGTAATAGGTGCAGACTGCTGGGTGCTTCCCATGATGCACTGTTTTGTTTTTGCTTGCTATGTGTTTATTCACAACTTCGCATTTAATAATTACTTATTAATAATCTCTGGCTCTCTTCCATAGCATGGCCCTCCTCCCTGACCCTGGTTCCGCTGGAGGTTCCTTCCTGTTAAAGGGGAGTTTTTCCTTGCCACTCTTGTCTGGTGCTTGCTCATAGGAGGTGTTTTGATTGTTAGGATTACAACAATCTCACAATATAAATATAATACAATACATTTACAATATAAAGTCCCTTGAGGCAACTGGTCTTGTGATTTGGTGCTATATAAATGAACTGAACTGAGACTCTTTATTTTTGCAGAAATTAAAGAAAAAAAGTAAAACACCACGAGCCGAGGTCTCAGTTTGATAGCTCATCGCACTGTTTTATTCAATTACTGACATCTCAGGAGAAGAGGAGAGCCTTGCAACTCTGCTGTTGGTAAACCACTGGTGTTTTTTTTTTTCATAGCGTTGATGCAACACTGAAAAAGCGCTATTTCCAAACAAACACAGGTCCCTCATTAGTGATATGTAAGAGGCAGAGAGAATCTCACCTGGACAGTTTTGCATGAAACATACAAATGAAACAGGTTCAACCTTTTTCTTTTGTCTTTTTGTAGTTTCACATATAATAATAAATATCCATACCTATAAACACTCCAAAAAATTAAGTCACAGGTACTGGAAAAAGCTCCACTTTTAAATCACAATGATAAATGTACAAAACAATAGACATCTCATATAAATGTTAATGGTTTTCGTTAAGAGATTTAAATCTCATTTCAGAGGAAATCAGCGGATAAAAACTAAACTTGGAGATTCAGTATTACCTGAGGTTTATGGGTTCCCCTTAAAAGGCCAGGAGAGGGGAATGGCTTTTATGTTACCGAGGAGATATTACAACAGGTCAAAGTGTACCTTTCAGGACACCTGTCGGGTTAAGGACAAGGAGTTTTCCCTGACAACGCGGCCGGGATATTAAAAGATTATGAGCACTTCATGTAGAAAATAAATGTACCTACACTCCATCGTTCTCCGTTTAGGCCACAATAGTCGTTTAAAACAGCTGATTAAAGTAATCAAAATCCTTAATTAATCTTTGCTGGTCCACTTTGAGAAGTTGCGAAGCTCCCGTTTTACTTAATATTAACTTTTAAAATGCTGGAAGCCACCACAACGCCGAGCCGACAGCAGCCAGTTGTCACGGCACACTCTGACCATGTGACCAGGTAGTCAAAGAGGTCACGTCTGCACTTGATGCAATGAAACAACAAAAAGAAAATACCTGGGCAAATGTACACAGATTAGAAGGAGAGGAATAAGTGTGAGAGGCAAAAAATATGTCGGAATAAAACGCGAAAAACAAACAAAAGCAAAATATTCTGAAAAACTGTACATGTAAACATCACACTTTCACTGAGTCCAAAACCAGAGGGGAAAAATACAAAGCTTCACACAGGTTTACAGTACAACCTCCTGCACAGAGCTACAGTCACTTATCCGTGCAGAAGAGGCAACAATTGAAATAATATAAATAACAATAGAAGTAATACAGACCACCACCAAATGATAAGTTAAAACAGGCAAGGGCTAAACCACTTTGATTTTTTTTTAAACAGCGCTGTACCCACAGAAAAAAGAAAAGGTTTAAAACATCTTTTATCACTCTTTGTACAGCTATACAGTACATTTATCAGACCACTTTAGCAATCCACAAGCTACCAGGGCATTTTAATCAACACCAATAGATTACATTGTCCAGTCAATACAAAGAGAAAATCCATTGGGCATTATCAAAAGAAACCAAAACGGAACAAAACAAAAACAACAACATGACAACTAATGGTTGTCGTTGATCACAGTAACTCTAGCACAGCTAAAATGTTGCTCAGCGTAGACTTGAGACAAAATATCGATCTGCAAGCAAATGTTTGGTTGTGAAGATGGGACGAGGTTCAACAAGGTGTCACATGTGGAGGATCTGCTATGGCTACAGTAACAAACAAGCAGGTTGGAGGAGACGAGGAAGACGTGTGTGAGGACTCACGTCCCGTGTACATCTATGATTATGTCTGTGTGAGGCCAGAGGGGTGTTTCATAAAGTAAGATGACCAGTTAAACCAAGGCTGTTTCAGCAACATCACAAATTCACTCACCTTTAGGAGGCTTAAACCATAAATTCCATATAAAAGATGGCTCTCATATGATTAATTGGTTTGTGAAGCCTCAGTTTAAGCATTTTGACTGAGACATGTTGGGATTTTTGGAGCCAGAAGTGATCGTATGTGGATAAGAAGGCAGATTGCTGAGATATCAGAAAGCCTGGGACAAAAACTGCATCCAAATAAGTCCAAGCATAGACACTTTTCATCTAGTTAATAAAACACTAGACTTTAACGTGCCAATCACAAACTTTCTGGATATTTGCACTGCGCAGCAAAAAATAAAATGTCTCAGATTTTCCCATAAAAAATTCTACAAAAGGCACGAACAGCAAAAACATGGCGATAACACAAATTAGCCAGGGTGAGGCCTAGCAGACTCTGATTACATCCCCTAACCTTGAGCTTTACAGCCTCAAGTGGTCACTAGAGGAACTGCAGTTTTTGGCACTTGGTTAAAATGTTTCCAGTTCTGCCCATTCTAGCCAATCATGACCATCTACTCTGTAAAAAGCGGGTTTATTAGGATGACTGGCACACCTGTAAGCTGTAGCCCAGTTTCAGTGCTGTATAACAAATTTCATTGCTATGGCCAGCTCTAACTAATTAAGTCTGAAAGCAATTTGGCTCCTTGGTTACATGTCAAGGAAATCATAACTAAAGTATATAAAAGCTGAAAAGATTTCAGACTAACTCTTACATTTCTCTGCTAATTTCAGGCCGCTGAGTGCGATTAGCTTTGATGTTTTTTCAGTCATTTTTTAAAGTGTTTACTATACCTAGGCCATAAGACAGAACAGCTCTTGAACTGCGACTTCATTGTTCAGCCCCAGAGGCCACTGCTAACCTTTTTTTTTAAACTTTGCTGAAATTTTTCTTTTAAATCTCTTTAATATATCTTTCACGGTTATTCAGCCACGAACGTTACAGCTACTTTTCTGTTTTCTTATCTATGAACTAATCAAACTAAAGTTTGAAGTCGGACTTTACCAAAGCTAAGATTACTAGGTGCGGCACAGTGGTTAGCACTGTATGACACTTCAAACAGGCTCCAGCCCCTTGGGGACCTTAACTGAATAAGTGAAAGAAATCTGATTGGTCATTATCAGCTTTAAGGATGGTCTCCAACAAGGCTTATTCAGGCCTTTCATAACAAGCATTGTCCTCTATTATGAAACACCACTCAGATGGACCGAACACACTGATGAGTTTAAACTCCGATAAAGGAGCTGTCTGCTGTTTTGTTTTTTGTTTTTTTGTTTCTTGATGAAAACTACCTCTGATTGTGACTTATGTCAGATTATCCTTTGTTATAATCATTTGTCAGAACTGAAGCTAATTATTCAAATGAGGTAAAAACACACTCAAATCATTGTGTTACCTTAATCCTGAGCTATAAAGTGCTTCCAAACTTGCAATAGATAATAGAATTTAAATGTGAATGTAAATGTGAATGCAGCCCAATCATGACATGGTAATAAAACACAGGTCCCGACTCACTAGCCAGGCCTGCAGGTGGCGAGAAAGAGGTGAATGACCCTGAAGAGACTGATTAATGATACATGTGATAGGATTTGTGATACATACAGAAATATAGCTCTCTAAACTTTGACAAATCAGTAAGGTGCGAGCCGCTTTCGGCTGCTCGAAGAGTCTTTGTCTGGAATGTTTCAGCCTACTGAATTAAATCGTCACAGATTGATGCTGTTTACAAACTGCGTCACTCCACTTATACACAAACAGGAAATCAACACACTGTCAACATCGACAGAAAGGATTAAAAGAACACACATAAACACACACACATACAGAACTGTCTTTGTGCTGAGTGACTCACCATTAAAAGTTGTGAGGCTGTGCTCTTGATCGGCTTTGAGTACTCGTTTGTGTCCTCAGTCCACACACATGCACAAACATAAACACACACACACCATAGCAGAGAGCTGGGAGAGTAAACTGTGATGTGATTACATCTTTTTCAAAGATTGTCTCTTGCTTCTTTTCAAACTGTGTGTTTTCAGACGTGTTTTTAATGAGACTGTGATGCAGGGTCAGAGGGGACGATTCAGACGGACGCGCGCCCAGACGAAGGAGTTTCTTTTTGTCTGAACATCCCGCCCGCTCGCGCACTCACACGGCCTCCGCCGCAGTCTCTAATGGATGCATGTGAGCTCTATGTACCTTTTCTAAACGTAAGAATAGTCACTAAACACTTCCTCCACGAAACAACCCGCCCTCCCCTGAAAAAGACGTGCAACATAAAGTCCCGTTTTTTTCTGCCAGGTCCCTTTTTTCCTTTTTTGTCACTGACTGATCCAAGTACACGAAAGTGCCTCAGTTATGAGGTTAGCGATAAAGATCAGTAATCACAACAAACAACAACATTGAAATTGGCTACAATGCTGCATGGGATATCATTACTTTTTACAACTTGACAGTAACAGCAAGAGGGGAGGGTAGTTAACCCTCTTAAAATGCCTCATCAAGTCATTTCAGCAACCATTACCGATTATCTTCAATATTGCACCTTTTTCCACTTTTCTGGTTATAAAACCAAGAGTCTAAACAATAAATTCATCTCCTTTCTCTCCCTGACAGGAGTCTGTGACCTCAATTTGCATACCCAGGCCTCCGAAAAAGCCTCCTTCCCTTTGAGTAATGAGAAACTGCCCGTGATAGAAATATTCATAGTAGGATAAGTGAAAACGAAAAGGTGCGCTGGGTAATGACTCTTTGTCTCGTAGTCTGGAAATCACTCCAACCGAGCAGAGCAGAGGTATAATATTGACCACGCGTTGATGGATCTGCTTGTTTTGGTCAAACTTTACAGGTGAAAACTGTCAAACACTGTCACTGCTGATATTTTCGTGCTCTACTTTGTAACATTTTTCAATCTTATTATTTTTTTGGAGTATATATATATATATATTTATATATATATGAAAGTCAGCATATCCGACAGTAGCTGTTGAGGTTAACAGGTCAAGTGGCAGATCGCCACATCTTTTAGCAGCAATTCATCTGTGGACTTTCAGTTATCCGGTTATCATTTAGAAACGACTCGATTCACATGACCCAATCAAATCACGCCACTGTACAGCATATTTTACACACAAATAGAAAGAAATAATGATGCTAATTCACTGCTAGGAAACTATTCATTTGTCCAAACGTCTGCACAAATGAGCTGACTTGGCGTTACGGTGGTTAAGCTGATTCAACACCTCAGTCTGTGCACCAATTTTTCCTATTTTTCCTATTTTTTTTTTCACATAGATCATCGCTTCCTGAGACAAATGGAGGTTGAGGTGCTAAGATGAATTGAATGGGATGAATGGCTACAGATAACAGGGCACTATAAGGTCAAAGTGAACCAAATGCATAAATAAACATCTTTCAGCCTGTGATATGTTCTGGCCCGCCCAAAGACATAAACATGTGGGGATAAGTATCATACCTACAGGGCCCACTGTGCGCTGCAGTATCACTCGTGTACAACTGTGTCTTTGTATGTGAGAGTCTGCCCCGAGACGGACAGGCCGAGGAGGGGGCAGGGAGCTGGCACGGTGTGGCTCGGACTCAGTTCTGCTGCAGGATCAGGTTTTCCAGCTCGTCTGCTGAGCGGAGCAGGAAGGCCGCGGACTCCCGGTACCCCGCGATGAGCTGCCTCACCGCTGTCACCTCTGGAGGGCTGAGCTGAGCGGAAGCGCCGCCTCCGCCACCTCCCTGACCGTGACTGTTGGAGCTGGAGGAGGAGGAGTTTGGGCCGACAGATTTCATACTCAGATCTGTGGGACCTGCGGAGGCAAACAGAATATTTTAGGGAAGTCAGACGATACAGGAAATACATTTAAGTGGCTCTATGTTCATTTCTAGCCTCATCTTTGTATTTTTAGATCGTACTAAAGTGGCTTTGGATGGTTCACAGTCCAAAGAAATCTGTAATCCCTCAACTGTTCATGACAGACAGCTGCCCCTCCCTGAGCCTGCTGGAGGTTTCCTCTTGCTAAAAGAAAGTTCTTCCTTCCCACTGTCACCAGTGGGAGGGTGGTCGTCTGACTGTGGGGTTTTCTCTGTATTACTGCGGGGTCTTTACCTTAATATAAATCACTGAAAAAAATCAGTCTATTCTATTATATAAGCAAAAATGATGCTTTAAATGGGCTAACCATGGAAACTGGTGAAGTGGCAGTTAAAGTGTAAAGACGTCGAAGTAAAGGACAGTGAGAGATGGGGGCGTCAAGAAGCCTGTGATGATTTGGACACGTAAAGTAGCCGTCCTCCCCCAGATATAATTGTTTAGTCAGAGGGCTGGTTGAACGTCACATGTAAGCAAGAAGAAGAAATCTCAATTAAGGAGATAAGAAGAAATGGATGAGTGAAATGATGAAGGTGTGGCCTGAGAACTGCTGACAGTGAGTCCTCAAAAGGGAAATACTGCAGATTACAGCCTGCATCATTTGGTGTAAATGTAAGTTTTGTGTGTATGCTGACACATTATGCCCCAATATATACCTGTAGATCTAAGGCAGGGGCGTCAAAGATAAGGCTCAGGGGCCAGAATCGAACAGCCAAAGTCTCCAATACGGCCAACAGGATGACTTTGGAAATGTGAAGAAGGGTATGGGTTTTGGACTTTTACATGTATTTTCATAAATTTTACAGCTTTTCCTACTGATGAAAACCTCCAGCGTCATTTATACTACATCAAAGTAATGAAGTAATACATGAACATTTAAATGACCGAGAAGTTTCATATTTTTCACTATCTACAATAGAAATTGCTATTTTGTGGCTCCACACAATTTAATAAGAAAAAGAAAAAACAGAGGGTAAAAAAACAAGAAAAAAACTTTGTTTCATTAACAGATCCGATCGGGCAGTTATTACTTACAATTTAGTCCCAAAAGTCAGGCTGCTAGATTTCATATTTACTATAAAAGTATTTCTCTATCATGTAGAAAAACTCAGACATGCTGTTGAAGTACTTTTTTCTTATTTGTCGATAACTGAGGGATTAAAGTTCTTTATAGCGACAAAAACAGGAGCTTCAATGGTCCGGCCCACTTAAGGTTGAAGTGGGTTATATGTGGCCCACAATGTAAAATTAGTTTGACATCGTTGGTCTAAGGGAGGAAGAAGTGACCTTTAGAGTATCAGGGTGGAATCACTTCATTGTATTTAACAGAGAAATTAAAGAGAAAATTGTGGGAGTATGTTATGTATCAATGCACAGATTATTATTATTATTAGCTTTTTTAAATGTATCTGAATCCATGAACGTTAACCAGTGACTGGAAGAGGAAGTCTTCATATGTATATCCTCAGGCTAACTGGAAGCTCCTGGTGAAAGGCATCATCACCAGAATAACTCACCAGGTCTCAGATTATCTATATGCTAATCTTACCAAGTCACACTGGTTTATTTCAGGCAGGGTGGTGACCATTAAAAGAAGTCACAAAGCAGGCTTCTGAGCTGCAGCTTATTTCACAAAGGTACAGATGTACAAATGTTAGGTAGTTTTGGTAAATCTTAGCAAATGTGTAGAAGTCCTTTTGCCATTGATTACCACTGATTCCATTAATGACAGATAGCCATACAAAAATTCATCCTCATTACCATGCGCAAAGTCTACAAAATGTGGAATATGTGTTTTCAGTGTGAATAGACCAGCCATGGAGCATATATAAAAGGTTTTTTTATTTGTTTTTGGCTCTACCTATGTTTGTTTGTTTGTTTGTTTGTAACTTGGTGAGAGAAACCAAAGTCGATGAACTCTTATATGGCAACATTTGATTGTAAGAAGGCCACACCCAAAACACATCTATTGTCTATTTTACTATAAAGTAAACCCCAGTTTACAAAATGAAGATCAAGTTTCAGATCAAGGGGTCATAAATAAAGTGAGAAGTAGGGTCATTTTTCCCCAAAGGCCTCTTTAAAATGTGGCTTCCGTTTCCTAACCAGAGGTGATGCCCCCTGCTGGCCATAAAAAAGAATACATGTATTTTTACACTAGCTTTTATATCTAGTTCATTAAATACAGTCTCTTAAATACTGTGGGTTTCCTTTTGACCCTTTCTTTTACAAGTTATGAAGGCAGATGATACAATCCAATGAAAGCGACTCACCGTTGGTTTGCGCAACATCAGAGTTTTGCTGGGTGCTGCCGACCGTCCCATATCCCCGCAGATTATAGTTGAGGCCTCCGTTGGTGTAGAGCTGGTCTTGGGCAAAAGCTGCACTGGAAATGGAAAATCCCGAAGGAGCCACGGGGGCTGGGTCCCTCAAGATGGGTTTGTCAATAGAGGCTGGCTCATCCTACAAGAAATTAAATATTTTCAGTTTAGGCAGAACATTGGATTTTGTGTTGTGCAGTCTGCTGTTAATGACGCATGGCCAGCCGAGCACATTCCCAAATCCCTGCTGGGCAGATTCACGAACACCAACTGCCAAGACATTTACCGTCGCTTGGTAGACATCGAGCCGCATCCTCTTGGCAGCATTTCGGGTTTCGCTCTCGCAGGCGGCAGCGAGGATGTTCTCGGCCATGGCAGAGGTGAGGTGGGGAGGTGTTGGTCGTATCTGGCAGTGGGGCGAGTGAGAGGTTTTCATTATGAATGTGAATAGTTATGAGCTGAGCAGAAAACACTTAATCTGGGGGCACTTTGTACCTCAAAACCGCCTTTTTTCATGCGGCGACAGGATTTGAGGTAGGTGCGGATGCGCTTGCGGGAGCGCTCCTGGAATTCTGGGAACTGGCGGCTACAGGACTCAATAATGGCCTGGATCTTCTCCTTGGGCTGTTTGGAGATGGGCACCATGCGGTCCAGATTCTCATCCACGAACAGACGCACAAACATCTGACAGAGAGAGAGAGAGAGAGAGAAGGGGGAGGGGAGAGAAGGGATGTAGAGCAGAAAAAATCGTGGGGGTGCAGGGTAGAGAGAGAGGGGTGTGAGAGTCAAACAAAAGAGGGAAGGAAAGGCAGGGGAGGAGGTTGGGGGGGGCAGTAGAGGTAGAGTGGAAGAAGAGAGGATAAAGAGGGAGGGGGAGGTGATGACAACAGGAGGGATGGAAATTGAGTCACTGCTCAAATCCAGGGCAATATTTCTGGTTGTGTTGGCATATTTGGAAGTCTACTTTTGCTATTCTACTGGTTTCTTTTCAAACCAGAAATGCACAGAAAATGGATTTCACAGAGTAAATAGGATAGTTTGGAACAAGCTTGTATATGCAAATTCTTCCCATCTAGAAAACTTGTAAATATCATGCCCCACACCCACCTCCACCGCACCAGTAGAAACTGTGGTGTAATGAGCGCCAAACCCTGCAGAGACCCCTCTGTGTCACATAAAACTACATTTCAAAATATCAATTGTCAGTCTGTTTCTTCTTTGATACCTTTATCAACCCTTCTTACTACCACCACATTATTATTTACTTAACAAGCTACTTTTAGCTGCTCCCTTATTCACGAGGCATTACCACAGCAGGTAGCTCCACATATTTGAGTTTTTAGGGATTTTTGTCTCCTCCCAAGATCAAACCAGGGGTCTTTTGCTTGTTAAGAGAATGTGAAAAACTACTACACCATGAAGCCACTTAATAAGAGTACTAATACAAATGTTTTGGGTCATGATTGCCATGATTCATCCTTTGTTATTTGTTTGTTTTCACAATAAAAAGAGCAAATGCAGAAGATATATTATAAATAAATGTATATTGCTGAAAACAAGGTTATTATTGGTAACTAAATCCTCTAAACTCCACCTCTGTCACAAATGAGATAACAATCTCAAGCGAAAGCTTTCAGCGTGTAGTAGAAGATAATCTACACCCCCCCCCCAAGTCCCGCACAGAGCCTTTCCCAAAACTTGATTTGCTGCCAAAAACCCCTAAAAGTGAAAGCCACTGTGTCCATAACACCACCAATCAGAAAACACACATCAGATCACGTGACATTTAAACAGGTCAAATTATCATTATGTTGTTTGTACATACCTGATATGACGAGTACAGTCAAATTATTTATTTCATATCTATTTTTTTAAATACATCATTTCATATTTATCTTTATTTATTCTGAGAACAGTTTATGGTGTAGTTATTGTGTAAGGTCTCCTGTTATTGTCAAGCAATAAGGTGTTCTGTTTTACTGCTGGTCAGTTTGTTCCAAGTGCATCTTTACTGAGTTTTGTCCTCTGTCTTGTCCAAAGAGGCGGACTTTGAGGTTTAAAAAGTGCGCATGGACATAATGAATTTTTGTTGCAAAAGACAAATTTGCTACTAACCAGTGAAGTGACTTAAGTTCCATATCTGAAAAATTCATTTAATTACTAAAATTCTTGTAATTTAAATTGAAGAGAAGGTACCGAACCTGAATGTGGAAAATAAAATTAAAAAATTATTCTTGTGATGTTCTTAAATCTCTGTCTGACAAATACCGCCCATATCGCAAAAACAAAAATTAAGAAAATGATTAAAACTAAACATTATTTACCTCACTTCAAACTACACTAAGCTGAAAGCAAAAAATATTAAACTGAATAAAAATAAAACCTACTGAAAAAATACAAAAACTAGACCCCGTTGTGCTGGAAACACATCATTAAACCATAGGCTGTCATCTTGTGAGACTGATTCAATATGTAGCAAAGCAATGAAGAATAGCATGTGCGCGGAGTAATAATACATATGATTTAACATCTGTGCTGACAGGCTGATGAACAGCTCTGCGCTGTATTTTCCATCCACATTAATTTAGGTCTGCTGCAAATATTACTTACATTGAAGGCTTTAAGTCTCTCAGGGTCCAGCCCCTCAGCGTCATTAATCTTGTCGCTGTCATCATGGTCATCATGATCGTCGTCATCGTCGTCAATTATCTGTGCTCGAGCAGAGGTCAGGTCCTCTGCGCTCATGCTCAGCTCAGTTTTCACAGAGTCATAGCTTCCTGAGCTGTACGGAGGGGACTAAACACAGAAACACACAAAAAAATCCATTGTTGTGGATTACACAGACACACGGGAGTTTATCGTGATCAGTGCACATCATGTTTCTGCTGTTACCTTGTTGGTGTACTCGGTTTTTATGGGGTACTTCCTGTTGGGGTCTGCAGGGTAGGAGTTTGGTGGCGAGCTCCCCGCTGGCAGCAGTCTGTCGCTCAGATTCACCGGCTGCTGATCCTCCGAGGAGGATGAAGATGAAGTGGTGCTGAAGTCCAGGGGAGCGCTCACCCCGTTCTCTGCTACCTCCCCGTACGATGCCCCACCATCTGGGACGTTCCCACCCACGGCTAGCACCTCCGGGGAGGTCAGAGCCGGCAGCCCGTTGGCGCTGCCACTCTCTGAGGAGTCGTCATCTGGCAGAGGGGAGGGAAAGAGACACAGACGCAGATACGAAGATGAGCTGTGCAGATGTTTTCATAATTTAGCATTAATGTGGGGCTGTTTACTGGAATAGATTTTAGAGTGGGAGTTGGAGTAGGAGAGGGGACTTCCTGCCTCGTGCTCTGCATAATGAAATTGTGAAGGAAGTGTGCAATGAGGTCAACTGTCACCACAAATGAAAGTTAGAGTAAAAATAGGGAATCTTAAGAGTTTTGCAGGGGAAAAAACAGAAAGAGATGAGGAGGGACCAATGGGGAGAGGGCGAGCCTTCTTTTCCTGCTGTGTGCAGCTTTTAAAGCCAGTTACTGCTAAGATCTCTGCACGTGTCACACCTAGGTTTGGCGAAACACAGAATCAATCCCTTTCAGTGACTTGCCCCAATTTTTTCTCTCTCCTAATCTGTGAAGGTTAACATCGGCCTTTGTCCTACTTCTCTAAGCGGGGTGACGAGTGGATTGGGGCTGTGGTGGTGTCCCACCCTCTGTAAGACTGGATTTATGTGGATTAGTCCACTAAGAACAAGGCAAGCTGTTTCCTGCATAACACCAATCTGTAGCCTTCCAGATGTAAATAAAGATAAAAGGGAAAAAAAAATCACAGGGCGGAGTATGATGCTGAGATAAGAGAGGACTGTGCTGCAGCGGTTTGCAGCCACTTACCATCTTCTTCTTTAATGGTGGCTGCCGGGTTGCTGACCCTCTCTCCATTCGGTGGGCTCGACTCAGGCACTGGGGGCTGCTCAGCTGCGACCCATGTGGGCTCAGCGTTGTTCATGTCCTCGCTGCTCACCGAACTGTCATCCTGAAGGGAGGCGGCGTGAAAGAAAGACAGCGAGAGAGTGGAAAAGAGAAGTGAACAGGAGGGAAGAGGGCGTGGAGTGGTCCCTCACAGTTCTGACAACTTTGATTACAGTTTTTGCTGCTAAGGGACAGGTTGATACCGACCGAGTTTATCACAAACCGATATGTGCTTCGCCCTGTGTTAGTCCTTCCTTCAGTTTCTATAAGAAGCTAATGTGAGGCTTTATATTGATGGTGGGGATTTTTTTTCACAGATAATATCCTTGTTTTTGCAAAATGATGGCCATTTAAATTGCTTCAAGCTTCAAGCGCTGAAAATGACTGAGTGGAGTAATTTATGACCCCATTATATTTTATACAGGAATACCTTTTAATGGCTTTATTTGTGTTTATCATACCTATAACATTTCCTTTATCCAGTACAGAGATTCAAAAATATTCCAACGTCATTAGTCATAGTTTGTAAACATGCTTGTGCAAAAGGGAACTGAATGCGGAAAATTATACAAGCAAATTATGCTAAGAGCTTACAAAACAAATGTTTTTTTATTTAATATTATAAAAGCTGTACTTATAGTGTCTCCATAGTGCAGAGGTTAACACATTCAGTTGGGAATAAAAAAGTCTCGGGTTCATTTCCAGCTGGAGGAAAAAAATTCCCATTAGGGTGGCGTTAGGAATTTTTTTTTTTTGTGAAATCTAACAGCTAAAAGTAGCTATCCTCTGAAAAAAAGATGCTTATAGTGTGAGTCTATCACAGTACAATTTAACGGGATAAATGGGTGTTATCATGTTACATCATACTGTTTTTGTCATTTGTTACTTCCGTGTTTCTGTTCCAAACTAAATCTAAACAAACATCTTATTATATTCAAAATATTTTTTGCAGAAAAATTTCAAATATTTTTTTGCAGAAATATATCAACACTGCTTAGGAAGTCTTATTATCAAATAATTACCAAACATTTTACCAATTCCAATAACATTAGTCTATAATGTTAAAATAAAACATATGTACAACATGTATAAATGACCCCACACAACCTTTTATTATTACCTGCTGCACCAATTCCTGTAAACATTCCTGTAGGAAGCATTTTTATGATTAAAAATACCAGAATTGCACATATAAATACATAAATTTGCTGGCTTGAAGGTTAAATTCTTCCAGCGAGGTCTCACTGAGCCCAGAATGTTCAGAGGAAACATCACAGCCACCAACTTCCAGTTCATATGTTTTTGGTGGATATTTTTTGGCTAAAAAGTGATGACATCAAAGAGCAGAATAAAGCAGGAGACTCTCTCTTTTAACTAATATTTTTCTTGGAGCACTGCTATTTTTAACTGTGTTATGCAGAAATCCTGAAGAAGCTTGTTCTAGCGTAAGACAAACATGAGTAAGCCACGAGGGTGAGGATTAAGCGAAGGAGCGCTAAATAATCTCTCAAACTATTCACAGACTGTCCTGAGTTGGCTCCAAACTAAATGCATGAATCCTATTTACATTTCATACCAAAGCTGAGCTTCAAAGTGCAACCCAGGCCGATTTAATTCATGTTCGCATAAATGACCTGCATGCACGCTGTCATGTGTCTCACTCAGAGGGAGCACAACTACCAATGTGTGTCGTGAATGGAGCAGAAATGCATCTCGTCATCTCATTCCCCCCCACACGAGTACACAAATAGGCCTAAACTCCTGGGAATACTCTGTTAGGGGGTTCGTGGAGGACCAAAATGCTCAGTGACAGCTCTATTAGGCACCAAGTGAGCCGTGGAGCATCAAAGAGAGAGAGGGGAGGGTTCCTAATTACATGTTTCTAAGTAGCTGAATGTGTAGCATCATTAATGTCTGTGCTTAGAAATAGATACATAATTTAAAGAGAGGCAAGGTTAACTTTTAAAACAGGCTCACTTCATGCATTGTAAGTTAGATGCATCACTCTTTGAAGATAGTAAAGCTTACAGTGCAGATGAAAGCTTGCAGATGTTTGTCTTAAGATGGACAGAAATCTGCAGAGATCTGCAAAAAAAAAATCTATTTGTCTTTGGAGCAAATATCTCAACCTCAACCCAAAATATCTTCTATTTTACCAACTTAACAATTAAGAAACACACCTAGAATACTATTTAATGGCAGACCATTGACTTTCTGTTTATATTTGAAGGCCTGTGACAAACCAAAATGGCCTCTTTAAGAGCACAACAGTGAGATGAAAAGGGTGGAAAACAAATCAAAGACTTGGTTTTGCCGCATGTTCTTTCACTCATTACATCTGCCGTTTGTTTCTTTACCAGACAGAAAGTGAGAGATGAATGTTAGCAGCCAACAAAGTTCTGCAAAACAACATGCAGGCAGCTGAGAAGTGAAGCTCCAACAGACTAAACACACAGTCGTGAATTTACTTGTGATCTGCTGCATTATGAAACAGCTGCTGCTCTGAGCTCCAAAACCAGTGCTGCACAGATATGGAACAAATTACTACAACGCTGAAATAAACCTCTGTGATGGTTAATAATTAAATTATTGGCCTGCTCACACTCTTGTCTGCGCACAGATGCGACCAACAGTCTGAGCGTTTGTTAATTTGTACTCACCTGCGAATCACAGTCTGGGTCATTGTTCCGGATAATCCTAATTATGCGTGAGTGAGGTCTACATTATCAGCATCAAGTGCCGCTCCCTGCACTTTAGTGGCAGCAGTTCCCGAGTGTTTCTGTCACAGCTACACATGGGAGTGGTCTCTCACATGACGTCACCACAGATTTACTAATCCTCATTTCACACTGGGCTGCTCCCCCCTCTGATTGTTTCGTATTACGTCCTATTTTCCCCGTACAGAGCATGTCTCCCTGCTGCCTCTAAAGAAAATAACGAGGTGACTCGTGCAGTCGGTGCAATTATACCTGGGGTGGAAAAGCTTTTATCTCTGCCCACACCTCACAAAGATCCACTTAGAGAGAGAGGCACTTACCCTTTCAGTGGCAGTCATGCACTGCAGTTTCATTTGTTTCAGGTAGGTGGCAGTTAGAGGCATGTTGTAATCGATGAGGTCCGGGACCAGCGAGGTCGGTCTGTCGTTCTCTGGTGAAGGAAAGCATAACAAACATACAGTTTATTGTGTAATTACAGTACAAGCATGAATTAAGGTAACCTAGTCATTATTATAATTGTGTTGCTGCTGTAATTATAATATTGAGGTGCTTTAATATTTATACTATTTAATATTTATACACTAATTATTAGTTATTCCACCACATTTACTTACTTGCTACTTTGAAATATAAAATATGTGATCACATTATAAAATATTCATTAATGAGTTACTACTGAGCCCATGTTAATACATCACTCTTGGGGTACTTGAAGTATATTGACTTTGCTATTTTAGTTCTCCACTCCTTTAACTAGCTTTCTTCTGATTGGTTGCCCCTCGCAGCAGTTTGTTTGAACACTGGGTGGGTGGAGCTTCTGCATTCACGGGCAGACTTGTTGTTGTGTTTCATTTCACTCAGAGGTTTAATTTCAGAGCTGGAAATGACGTTACTTCTAGTTGAGAGCGTTCCAGTAGCAAATTTGAAAAAGCAAATGCTGCTTAGCAAGGTACAGCCATTCATTCATCACTAGCATCACTGTTGTTTTGGGGGTTTTTTTGTGCTTAAAAACACAGATAAAGTACGTTCATGGATAGAGCCTTATCAGTGCTCTGTGTATGGCTTATTTAGCGAGTCACAAACACACATCAGTGGCTGTACAGATGACTTCTTTTAGAGTTTTACCGCCGTTTATGTGAATTGCTGCCATCTTACATTTTTAAGTTCGGGTTGGTGGGACTGCTCTGACTTTCTGAATTGGAAGACTGACTTAAGGGGTGTTTCAGTTCAAAGCTACAACTGGAAAGTGTCGCTGAGATGACCATATTAGGGATCTTCCCTCTCAATTACATCATAGAGAGCCAAGAGTAGAAAAAACTGTGAGTAACAGAGTGTTTAGAGGAGTCTAGAACGTTAGCTTCTGGCTCACAGAGATTACTTGTGCATACAGCATACTTAAGATTTAAAAATTCGGCCATATTTAATATGAACATCTACCATTCTAACTGTATCAGAGAAAAGCGCGATAGATCCTTGTATTTACACTGGGTCAGCTCAGATTCTGTGATTTTATATCTCTGTCTGTGATGCTCTAGCGTGGACGTCAAAGCAGAAGAACCTCACGATGTAATGCAGTCAGCTGTAACACTACCACATTCTCAAAAACTACAACAGAAATGAGATCAGCACATAAACAACTGCAGTTTGCAGTACTAGCAATTAGTGTCTGTCTCTTGAAAGAGTATTTATTTAGCTAAACAACTATAAAACTTGAGAAAGAAAAATAAAACACAACAAAAGTGCACGGTTTCCGAAAATACAACTCACCTGCTGGAATTTGGAATATTTTAAAACAGAAAAACTACTATCTTTCTGTACACGAGTTAGTTTTAACATCATTTGTCATACTTAGTGAGTGACAGCTTTCTGGGGCTTAAAAAATAAAGTTTATTGGTGTTTATTAATATCCATTTTCATTACAGTATTGCTATTCTGGCTAGAAACAGCCTCGGGTCTTGTTCAGTTTCTTTTAATATAATTTGTCACCTTTTACTCTGACCCCTTCTTAATGTCTTTTCATTTTATACATTGTCTAATACAGTGAACCCCCCTCTTTTATCTGTCTATCATCTCTTTTTCTTATAGTTTTGAAGAACTAGCACAAAGACTGGACTGGCTTTTCTCCCTTTGCTGAATCCCTCTGTGGAGAAGTTCTAAAAGCTCTCAGTTAATCGTGCAGACAAATGCTTTGTGTACAGCAGAGTTGCTTCAATACCCTGCAAAAGAAATCCAAGTCTCTGCTGTAGTTAACACCAGAAACCAAACAATGTGTCTGGCAAGGTGCCTGCAGTCTCCACACCGACCACTAGAGGAACTCTGTGATCATTTTAGAGGCTGTGTACGGTCCCAGAGAGCCGGCCCTCTTGAGTCTTTGTTACATCATGTCAGTGATGGATACACACATATGTTTTATTAATGAGGGTTTGATTCAAAACTCTTCAAAGTACAAATCCCTCAGATCATATCAGCTCATATTTAGTGTCTGACAGGACAATGTAGCATAATTTCTGTCATCCAGATGCCAACCCCCTCTATCTTATCTCTGTCCTATGTGATAAAACACAGTATATCTAAGAATATCATGATCACGTGATAGTAATTAGCTCTTTTCCATGTCAGTGTGTCAAAGCATCTCAGCATTAACAACTCTTAAAGGTTGATCTCAAAAATAGTGCATCAGTTAATGATGTCTCTGGGTTAGTGTGTGCCTTTACCTTTGAACTCAGCAGTGCTGGGGTTAATGTGCATCCTCTTCTGACACTCTCCACAGCTCATTAGGAACCGAGTCACCGCCTCTCTGGGCAGGAAGGCGTAGGTCTCTGCAATCTGTGCCGGGGTAGCAAGCGGAGGACACTGGGTTAGCAGATTTGGCTCAGGCTGTGGCTGAACTCAAACTGTGTGCAGGTGTTTTTTTTTTGGTTTGTTTTTTAAATTCCTCTATGCATGTGTGAAAGCATGGGGTCAGTGATTATGTGTTATCTCGACATGGCATGAGGAGGAATCCTCCCTCTAGGCGATCGCTGGTGCTTTTGGATGGCCTAATTCCAGCTGCAGCCCCCCTCCGTACTCCTGCTTTGATACCGTAAAACACAAGTGGTGCTCATCTTTTCCGATTCCCTTTCTCTTCCTGTTCTCTGGGGAGCAGCTAACTCATATCTACACCTCTCCTCTCATGTTCAGCCTTCCTTCCCTGTTTGTCCCCACTGCTGCCATGCCACCCTCCCCTCCTCACCCCCTCTGGCGTTTCCCTGTAAAATGCAACCTTCACGTGACCATGGAGAGGCAGTGGGGGTGCCCACCACCCCTCACGGCCCCTAGAGGCAGCTGAGAGGGAAAGGCCACCCAGAGGAGCGTGCACGTCCCAGAAGGCCACAGTGACAGTTCCATATTATGCCCGGCCCCAGTGATGCTGCCTGCTCAAAAGGGTACACTCTATGAGACATGACAGGACCTCTCTACGGGGCAAGAGGAACTGGCTTTATGACTTTTTTTTTATTCCTGGGGGGGATGGCAGAAGAGGAGGGGTACCAGTGTCCTGCTAACCCCCCCATCCACCCACCCAGCCATAAATGCTGCCGCTGCACCTCTATGGTTGCAGACAAAGCCCCTCATTTTGTCAGGACAGCTTACACGGCCCGAGACCACACCTCAGTCTGCAGCAGAAACTAACAGAAGCTCTTTGTTCTAAAAGGATGAATAATGTGGCAGAAAAAAACATTTGTGGTTTGATCCCCGCATCGACTTTGTTTACTTAAAGCTAAAAAATATATATATATATATATATTATGATTCCCAGACTCACAAAATTTGGCCTTCTTTGATTCTCCTGCTTTTAGCCATGTGGATGATCAGAGTCTGGGACCCCCTACAAAGACCTCACTTGTTGCCTCTTCTTTTCAAATCCACTAATCACATTGGGATTATTTTAAGCTCTCTGCAACTGTGGGCCACATTTCACACAAAGGAAAAGAGAGGTTGTCAACACGCTTTTTATAGTCTCCCAAAAAAAATCTGTTTTTAGTTACGCAATATTTCCAAGAGCTTCCACAGGCAAATATTCAGGTGAGAAACAGACAGATGATTATTAACTTTGGATAAAAATTACAGCTGCTAGAGCTAGCCTAATGCACAATACTTCTGCATTAGGCACGGATTTATTTTTTCCTTTGAAGAAACTTTATTATGAATTGTGCATTTTCATACTTTTCACGCACAAATGAGTTCACATTACCCAGTACAGCTACATGAAGTGCTCTACATCTTCCCAAGTAGTTTAATCACAGTGGTAGAAAAGTTACACTTGCAGGCCTCACAGTTTTTCACCAGTGGAGGGAGATTATATCTAGATTTTAGATCTTTATTTGTATTGTTTTCTCAGAATCACAACGAGTTTCAAATGTTAAAAAGCACACCAATCACAGTCAGATATTGCAAACTAAATGCAGGCAGGCTTGAGTGAAAATTTGTGCGTTTCCATTCAGAAATCATGGCTGTGTAGTGGATTACGAGTACGTCGATGCTATAAGAGAAAAAACACGTTTGTAACGCTTTACGGACGCCTACTCGGCTACAGTTTAGAGAGTACAGTTGTGGTCAAAAGTTTACATATACTTGTAAAGAATATAATATAATGGCTCTACCGAGTGTCCCGTTATTTCTAAAACTCTGATTTTTCTCTGATAGAGTGATTGGAACAGATACTTCTTTGTCACAAAAAACATTCATGAAGTTTGGTTCGTTTATGACTTTATTATGGGTTAACAGAAAAAAGTGATCACATCTGCTGGGTCAAAAATATACATACAGCAGTGCTAATATTTGGTTACATGTCCCTTAGCCATTTTCACTTCAATTAGGCGCTTTTGGTAGCCATCCACAAGCTTCTGGTTGAATCTTTGACCACTCCTCTTGACAGAATTAGTGCAGTTCAGTTAAATTTGATGGCTTTCTGACATGGACTTGTTTCTTCAGCATTGTCCACATGTTTTCAATGGGGTTTAAGTCAGGACTTTGGGGAAGGCCATTCTAAAACCCTTATTCTAGCCTGACTTAGCCATTCCTTTACCACTTTTGATGTGTGTTTGGGATCATTGTCCTGTTGGAACACCCAACTGTGCCCAAGACCCAACCTTCGTGCTGATGATTTTAGGTTATGTTGAAGAATGTGAAGGTAATCCTCCTTCTTCATTGTCCCATTTACTCTCTGTAAAGCACCAGTTCCATTGGCAGCAAAACAGCCCCACAGCATAATACTCCCACCACCATGCTTGATTGTAGGCATGGTGTTCTTGGGGTTAAAGGCCTCACCTTTTCTCCTCCAAACATATCGCTGGGCATTGTGGCCAAAAAGCTCGATTTTTGTTTAGTCTGACCACAGAACTTTCCTCCAGAAGGTCTTATCTTTGTCCATGTGATCAGCAGCAAACTTCAGTCGAACCTTAAGGTGCCGCTTTTGGAACTAGGGCTTCCTTCTTGCACGGCAGCCTCTCAGTCCATGGAGATGCAAAACACGTATGACTGTGGACAATAACACCTGTGTTCCAGCAGCTTCTAATTCTTGGCAGATCTGCTTTTTGGTGATTCTTGGTTGACTCTTCACCCTCCTGACCAATTTTCTCTCAGCAGCAGGTGATAGCTTGCGTTTTCTTCCTGATCTTGGCAGTGACGAAACAGTGCCATGCACTTTATACTTACAAACAATTGTTTGCACTGTTGCTCTTGGGACATGCAGCTGCTTTGAAATGGCCCCAAGTGACTTTCCTGACTTGTTCAAGTTAATAATTCGCTTTTTCAGATCCATGCTAAGCTCCTTTGACTTTCCCATTGTAGCGTTTGTGGGCGTTTGTATCCAATGAGCCCTATTTAACTGGCCTAAGAGAAGTCAGCAGCTGTAGTCACTCATAATCACTCACAAGAAGTTAAGAGGCCATGCTATGAAGCTCAGTTCACTGACAACTTTGTAAGTCACCAAAATTGCTAATTCATGTTGCTGTATGTATATTTTTGACCCAGCAAATGTGATCACTTTTTTCTGTTAACCCATAATAAAGTCATTAAAGAACCAAACTTCATGAATGTTTTTTGTGACAAAGAAGTATCTGTTCCAATCACTCTATCAGAGAAAAATCAGAGTTTTAGAAATAACGGGACACTCGGTAGAGCCATTATATTATATTCTTTACAAGTGTATGTAAACTTTTGACCACAACTGTATATCAATCGCTATGCCAATGCCTGCTAGCTGCAGGTTTTTAGAAGGCACTGATGCTACATTTGGGGGTTTTTTTAGTATCTTTTTACTGTTAAATAACTCATCTTGAATGTAAAAGGCAAAGTAGTACATCAGTCCCAGTGAATGTGTCAATCATCAAACAAGTGTGCTGCACAATGATGCAGAAACAGGAGTATCTGAAACTACAAATGCTTGTACAAAATTTCATGAATTAAAGTGACGTTGGATGGGAAGATGTTCAGGTATATATCATATAAGCTTCTTTATGTTTTATATGTTCATAAACAACAACATGAAAGGGTCGTTTTAACATGTCCACCCACGGAAACACAGACAATTTGTTAAGGTAATTATCTCTGACAGCGTTGTGAATAAATTCATGTAAAATGTGCAGTGTTGTCATCTCGCGATGGGTCGAAACCCTCAGAAAATTGAGCTGTTCAATGTGTGTTTAATTCTGCAGAAGAACTCTTTTTTTAAGTGAACAGATTCCTTTTAAACCCTAATCCTGATCGAACAATAAATAAAAACTGAAGTATATTAGAGACGAAGCAGTGTATCAGTTACATGTTAAAGTGTCTAAATGAATGCACCTCCACCAGCCTCAGCATTAAAAATGGGATTTTTTGGCTCTGAAAACTGGCAAATTCCTCACTTCATGAATTTGCACAAGAACCAGCTGCAATGAGACTCTGCTGTTTGTGTATTTGGTGTAAGGCTCGTTGACGTGGGATCTTTCAGCTCCAGGACATGTTGGAAGATGTAATCTTATTACTCCTGTTACAGCTAGTGAAAGGAATGTTGCATGTCTCAGCATAATTTTTCCCCAGAGGACGAATTTTGTTGATGTTGGTGGTCAAAATTTGAATAATCCAAAACTCACTGACCAAATATTTAAAATAAAAACTAAACACATTGGTCTCAGCTGCACTTTGTCTTTATAGCTTTTAAAATACTTCTAAAGATAAGCACGGTGAATCTTATAAACATATTTCTGTTAATAAAATTTTTGGGAGCTTGCAAACTTCAACATGTGAACAACCTCTCATTTTTCTGAGCTGAATATGCTCACTCTCCTGTTTCCCACCACAGGCAGCAGCACTACTGCTCGTCGTAAGGAAACAGAGGAGACAAGAGGAAATAAAATATGATGTTAATACTGCCGAGTTTATATTGACTTCATATAATATTTGGCTGCTGTTACTGTCAGCCCACACACTATCAGCAAGGAGCAGCATGATTACTTGCACCTTGCAGGCACCTGGTTGTGTTTACTCACCGCTTTGTAGGTCTTCTTTTGGCCTGCATGTTTGGGTGCTCTGCCGGGATCGGCGCCCATCTCCACATGCATGGCGTAGATTATGTCAAAGAAGTCTTCAACCACGGCTACGCGCTTCAGGGAGGAGTTCTCCTGGGTTGAATTTCCATCAGAACACTAAAACACAGAGAGACAGGAGTTTATTATGTAGTCAAGCTTCAGGACTTCTTATTTTACATTTTACTGTCTTCACGGCACACAAGGAACTTAAATGAACGACAGAATGATTTGAGCATCGTCCAAGGGACAACTAGAGCTGCACTGCACCCTTGTGTTTAACGTCACAGAAAAAGGTGTTTCAAGTCTTCAAAATCCACTTGACAGTTTAATAGCAGGACATGCCTAAGCCCTCGTGGATTTAGGAAGGATGCTGAAAGTCTGTGAGTATGGCCCATCTACATCCTCAGATGAACCATCCACACTGTTGAAAACACAGCACATGATGAGAATTGCTGGCCAAACCATGTTTACCCCAAGAAATTTACATTTATGAACTGCAGCACCATACAGCCCCATTCCTTCTGGAGAGTCTTCTACAAAGCTGGAAGTGTGCAGAGGTGTGGCTATGAACAGGGATACTTGGTTGGCTCTACACCGCCTGAAATTTGATAGGCCGACCTAGGGCCCACCATAAATTTGTGTTCTTGCATGAAAGCAACCAATTATGGATATTGTTGGAGAAAAGGCGGGTCTGACGCCAATACAGTAGATCCATAAAGTTTAAAGTTCAGTACATTCTCTACTTTCTAAGTCCTCGCAAAGCTGAACTTAGAACAAAGGAGGTGTGAGACACTGATTTTAAGTCACTGCCATCTCCATCGCTACGGGGTTAAATCCTGTGCTTTAATTTAGCCAAGATATCGTTAACGAGGCAGCCACGTCTCCTAATAAACGGTTATGGAGGCAGGAGGTCTGCCCACAATTAAAACCATCAGAACAATTAAAATGTTTTTGAAGTGTCGTCGGGCTTTGGAAAAGAATATTCATAGGAATTTAATTTAATGAGCATGGGTGGGAAGCTTTGAGCAAAGGTGAAAACTAGGATTAAAAGGATTTTTCCTTCTTGTCATAGTTTGAATAAATAATAAATTAGGTAAGTTGGCTATAAAATTGTGTGCATACATGGGTTTTTATGTTTTAATGCGATACATAGGCTGTTTGTAAAAAGATGGGCTTATGAAATATGTGCAATAGCACTTAACGGATTTTCATTTCAGATTTTACTTATTTTCCCACATAACTGTAAGTAAAGAAAAAATCATTCAAACCTACAAATATTCCATTTTGTAAAGCACGTTGGTTTGCTATTTATTTCAGATTTCTGATGGGCCCACTCTGACTTGCTTTCTGTCCCCAGTTTAAAATTAAAAAAAAAAAACCCTGTCCAGCTCACCTCCTGCAGTCTTTAAATGTCTCCGTTAGGTGGAGAAGTTTGGGCCCCGGCTGGGTCTGCAACCATCACCTCATCTCTGCTATGTTTAAAAATAACACTGTACAAGACCAACAGTCCCTCCTACCACCACCTCTGGCAGCCATCCTGCCTCCCGTACTGCTGACCCTGTCGCCATAGAAACTGCCACTGATTTCTCTCGGGCAGGTGTGCTGGGCAAAGGGTCATGTGACACACCATAGAAGTAGGATCGCCAGGACAACGGCCTCCATCCGCAGCACCACATGGGGCTTTCCTCTCCTTCCCCCCCCCCACCCCCCACCTACACCCCCACCCCTTCCTCCTTATCTTCCCCTCTAAACAACACCTTCATACAGAACACTCAACACTTTGCATTTTCACCAGATTTTGTCGTTACAGCCGAGCACCTGCTGATATTTTTGAACGCAAAGTCCTCCAGCGAGCGTAAAATGGAACAAATGGATCTGGACGTTTAATTAGTTTTTTTTTTTCTCCACCTCTTCCAGGCAAATACGAGACGGGCTCTCTGACATTTCCTGGAGATTGGGTTCTAGCTGGGGAGTGATCTTTTCGTGTTTGAGTGAGAGGAGGGTCCCGAGTTCAAAAAGTTGTCCCCCTGGCATCGAGGAATCACACTCCCCCGCACACCCCACCTCCTCCTCCTCCTCTCTCTCTCCTGTGACATTTTTGCACACTTCCTGGGATCTGACATTTCCTTTTTTTTCTTCTTTTTTTTTTGTTTTCCCCCAACTGCGTCCTCTCTCCTGCTTGCATCTCTTCATCCCATACCTCCGTCCCGTCTCCCCTCCTCCTCATCCTCTCTCTCCTTGCTCCTGCTCTCCCAAGTGCGAGGTAATGATCGTTGCCATGGCAACTAAAACCAGCTCACAGAGCGGGTTTGTTTTAATCCGGCCCTCCTCTCCCTCTCTTTCTCTCTCCCTCCACTCTCCCCTGTCAGCATGGGCTAAATGTAATGATAATAAATGAAATAATAGCGATCCTCCGCCTCATCATCACAGCTGTAATCTATCGCACTTGGAGGTATCATCATCTTTCCCCTGGTGACATCACCACCACCACCGCCACCGCCACCACTGAAGCTGCTGCTGCTGCTGCTGCTGTTTGGGACAATGGTGTCGGCCCATTCACGCTGGATTTGGATAATCTCACACAACTGTGGGGTGTGCAGTGCACCCACACCACTGCTGCATCCTGCACTGAATTCTGCTACTGCAAAATATCCACAGCACTCACCGGATATTCTGCTGGGAGCGTTTTCTCTGACCTGAAAGAATCACACGCAGAAAATATTGCAGATCATCACAGTCAGACCTGCTGCATGGGCCTGAACCATAACCAACATTTGTTTGTTTGTTTGTTTGTTTTTTTGCATCTATTATTTTCTCTCTTTCTGATCTGTTTGTTAAACTTGTTAAATAAATATGGAGACATTATTATTTTGTTGTGTTTATTTTAAATTATATGTTGGGATAGTTTTATTTGTTTCTTCACTTTTATTGAAATATTCTACTTTTTACTTTCCAAGCTTTTGTTGTTGTTATTGAAAGTGTGTCTATTTTAAAGCGGCTGTAATGTCGCAATTTACTTAATATTCCCATACATTAAGTCTATCTGTCTATATATAAAAATAGATAAGTAAGAAACTGTACCTGGGGGCCTGTGCTGTCAGCCTCATCATGAAAAACTAGGCGACTGTATGTCAAAAATACATCGTCTGCAAAGTGAAACACATTCTTTCTAATGGCCACCAGGGGGCGACTCATGTATTAAAAAAATAAATAAATGACTCCTCACTTGATCTATGATCTCGGCTGTTGCTTAGTTTGAGTTTATTAATTCTTTCCCGTGTTTAAGGTTCTGTGAATGTTCATCTTGTAAAAAGTGGTGTCCATTAGAGTCCAAATGGGAAATAAAGCGGCTGTGCTAGATGGCAGGACTACGTCAGCCCTCGTCATCACCTCTGATTTCAAAGAACCAAAACGGTGACAGCCAAAACGCCAAAATTTAGGCAGAAGGAGGAAAAAGAGATTACTTGATAAAAAAAAAAATCTGCTGGCTGAGACCTGCAGGGATATCCACTTTGATGAGCTGTTGCGAATAATAGAGCTGCTGAAAGTAACTTTAACTACTAAATGTTAAAAGGTAAAAAATAGATTAATGAATAAATGAAATCAACATAAAAAAAAACTGCAGTTCCTGTAGTGGCCACTTGAGGCTGGTTTCAACCTTCAAACAGACCCATGGTAAAACGAAATAAACCAGTTTACAGCCTGGTATCAAAGCGTCTACACAGTTCTATTACTGAGTTTATAACAAATAAAGTAAGGTAACTGTTTTTATATCTCCTGCATTTGACTTGCCTTAAACGTAAAGTTTGCTTAGTGAGTGCTGCGGACAGTTTTATCAGCCTGCTCAGCGTCACTTCTACTAACCTAAATCCCTGAACTGGACTTGTTTACCATCTTTGTGGTGTTGATGCCTTTATATGTCAAATAATCTGGCCTCCTCTATTATTTATTTTCCCCAAAGCCATTCCAAGAAGTCTGTGCTCCAGTTTGGTGAGTTAAGCTGGATTTTTTTTTTCTTTTTTTATGCTGTTTAGTGTTTATTAGCAGGCATCTGCGTCTCTGTTTTGCATCCCTACAGTTTATAGCTGTTTAATTACTAACCAAGCTGATAACGGCGCACTCCACCTTCTTCCCCAAATGTGTCTCATTCGAGTTTTAAAAAAACAACATAACGTTGGCCGAAGTACTAAAACTGAGGCTTCAAAGCTGGGCTTCAGAAACCAAAGGATCCCACAGTGGCTGTAGCTCTCTTTTATATACAGTTTTTGGTGAGAGCACTGAGCTAAAAGTGCATTTCCTGCTTCATGAAGGCCCCTTCTCGGGGCTTCCCTGCGTCAATGAGTTGGGTTTTTCTTAGTCAACAGAGAGTTAAACATTCACCTCTAACCACAGCCTGCTCTCAGTGTGTGTTTAAGCGCAGTATATATGTCTACCGGGCAGAGCTGAAGCATCTCTGAGGAGAACAGCTGTTGAGCAGAGCTGTAGATATTTGGTCTCTTCAGCAACATGCCGCTCTAAAGCGCAAAGGAGACATGTCAGCATCCCTAATCGGCAACAACACAGCAAAACTCTCACCCTCCTTCTTCGCCTTTCCTCCTTCCCTCCATCTTTGTAATCCCATAGGACTTTGCTCTCCCCAGTCACTGTACAACCAGCCCCCATCCCCTGCGCCTCCCCCTGTCCCGCACCAAACCGCTCTGTTGCTAGGAGACTGGAGGGGTTGAGTCGACTGCCCCCACCCCCGCTGGCAGTCGCGCGCACACATACACACGCGCACACACACACGCACACACCAACTGTAGCCGAGAGTCGCCGAGGGGAGAGAGGAGCAGTCCTGCACACAGGCAGGTCAGGAGGAGGAGGAAGAGAGGAGGAGGTGGGGGGAGGTTCAGGGGAAGCAGCTGGGTCACAAAGACAGGCCGCCAAAGATAGAAGAGATGTATCACACAAGAAATTAGCTCCATGGCCGACCAGATAAACACGAGTGGGACAGGCCGAAATCTGAAAATCAGAAATCTAATTAAAGTGAACCTGCAGGTTTCCAGCTCTGTGCAGCTTTGCATGATTCACAGTTTAAAATAAGCCTTATTCTCAGTCCGGGTCCTGGTGTCGCTGGGTTTAACCACTGCCTGAGACAATAGACTGTAGATAAAAGACAGATGTAGCTGCTGTGATGATCTCCACTGTTTTCTCTTCTCTCATGTTATCACTTTGGCAACCACCATGTTGTTTTTCTGAGCAAAAAGTGACCTTGCTTGGATAAAATGGTGGGGTGCTAATTCAACAGACTAATAAAATACAAAAAGAGACTTTGAGGATTGTATACACTGCACACTAAGTCATACTATTTGATTTATAATTTGATTAAAATGCTTCAAAAGGCGCCAAAGGCACAAAAAAGAGGTTCAGAGGTCCTATTTGGAGAGTAAACTTAGCTAAAACCTGTTAAAACAGCCAAACAGCCCCTATTTTTAAGGCTTACGACTCTCCAGCTGCCTGACTCTTTTCTTAAAAATAGGGATAACTATCCACAAAGTCCAAAATATTTTTCACCAGGCTGTAAACATGGTTTTAACATTGAAGTCTATGCATATTGACTCACTGTTGGAATTAAGCCTCAAGTGGCCACCAGAAGAATTGCAGCTTTTGCCTCTCCACTCCTTTTAAGTCATCTTTCTTCTAATTGGCTGCCCCTCTCAAGCAGAATATTACAGTGTAAACAGCAGGTGTGTTAAACCCGAGTGTTATAAGCTTTTAGGCTCACGGGATGGTTGCACATACACTGACCTCCTTATTTAAAACTCATTATTTAAAAAAGAAATCCACTTTAGCGACAGGCAAAAAAGGGAACTGCATAATAGGTCCCATTTAAAGTGAAATGCAACTTCTATTTTGCAGGATTGTTGCACAATTAGTAGCGTAAATTGATGGTGCAGGGATATGTGCTCAGGTGCTTTTATGTGTGTGTCTGTTTACATGTGTGTGTACCCAGAACACAGGGAGATGGCTGTGTCAACAGTACTCATGACTCAGATGATCTCAAGGCAGATGTGACAACAGGTCATCTTTTAAAGTCCCATCTCCCCTCTGTAAATCTATCAGCTGGCTAATGGGTACATAAATGGGCCAATCCTTGTTCCTCCTGCGCCTGTATGTGTGTCATGGGGACAACACCGCAAGACAAAGGTTTGTCATGGAAAAAAACTGGGATAAAAGAAACTCTTACCTCAACACTGTCCCCATTTTTATAATATAAAACGCCCCCCTCCCCTTCTATTTCTTTTCTTTTCACTATCATCCTCTCCTGTCTGCTTCATTTCATAAAGGCCCGTCATTAAATCCACATTAGGTGCACCGAGCTCAACCCCTCTGTCCGACGTCTCCGTGTGTGTGGGTGTGTGTGTGTCTCGGTGTGTGCTCGTCCCTCTCGGCTGCTCCCATGATGAACATTATTTGATAGAGTGTGTGACATCCCCAATATCCCACCGAGCCGGAGACACAGACGGTCCCTCTGGCCCCCAGCAGACTGGCACTGTTGACGTTTCAGTCACTGACTTAAAATGGTATGTAAATGACTCGCACATACATCATCACATCCCAGAGTCCATTTAACCGTTTTCAGGCTATTATCATGCTGTCCCAGTTCGTTAAACGTTGGCCTTGCAAAGGTATTAAAAATGACAGCAACGGTGTGGTAGGGAGATTATTGCCGTCTTTAAGGCTGTGTGTGTGCGCGGAGCACAACTCAGACTATCTCCCACACAGGGGGGAGGCCCCTGGGCCAGTTAAAAATGGTGTTAATTTCTCCTCCTATGGGAAAGCAAAGAACGGTCTCTCCATGGCAACAGAGAGGGTGCTGAAGGGAGGAAACACAGAGCATGCGATCAGCGACCCCCTCTTTGTACGAGCACACACGCTCGCGCACAGTATGGATTTTGTCACCCGTTTACAGTAAGTCACAGTAACGCAGCAAAGTCTGAGATAACCACATGAACAAATGCTGCCATAAATATACTCTTTATGGATCTTTAATTGACTCCTGTTTAACAAAGAAGACCCCAATGAGACACATCTCCAGCTTTGAGGGCAGTTTTTTTTGTTCAGCCCCTCTTAGGAGCAAAGCATGGGCTCGGAAGTTCAAATGCTCAGCTGCTAAAAGAAGAATCACCTCAGCTCCTGTTGTGTTATTTTATACATGCAGACGATCTGCGTTTCCTTGGCTATAACGGTACTAAATGGGAATCGAAACACTCAGCAGCAACGTCTCTTCCCAGAAATTATGACCCAGTGTGAAAGCCCTTTGACTATCTTGTACAACAGTTGACTTAAGCGGGTTTACAGCTGATGCATTCGTCATTTCTGGTTCACATTATGACACCATAACTATAATCTTCCTTTTTTTCCTTGTTATCTTTTCTAAACGTTCAAGCAATTTCCCTCTCCGTCATCTGATTGATATATCATAGAAATGCCTCCAGCCTGGTGCACAACAATCAAAATGTCACTAAAGTGCACCATGCCAGCAGTTGTGACGTCTCGTTTGGCGCTCCAACAGGAAAGAACAGTGACATGAAATGCTCGGAGGGTCGTCAGCTATTGCAGCTAATGCCTAGGCCTTCCTGGAGTGATAAAATCTGTCCCAGGATCTCTCTCCTGCTTCCACCTTCTACCAACCATCTTTGGTCTTTGTGTTTTGTTAGTTTATTCGCAATAAATCATTTTTTATTTACAAAAATCTCCTGTTCGGACTTCTTCCCTGTCTCTTAGTTTGAGCCAACAGTTTCATATAGGAACTATTTTCTTTCGAATTGCACCCACAAACAATAGGATGTTTGCAGCCAGCTAATGGGCATTCAATACACAGGGTGTCCTTGGACGTTTGTGTTCCGATTTAGTCATTTTTCAACATGCAGAGATGCATTTTACCCCAAACTTGGATCTTTTACTCAATGTAACCAAGCAGTTTCCAGTCTCTAAACATAACCTGTGAGTCAAAGTGAAAGTTAAAGGCTGTGAAAAACAGAACAACAATCACCAAGTAAAAAAAGGAAGAAGTGCAAAACAGAAAGGACCCGATAAGACAAGAAGCCCAGTCTCCTAATGACTTATGAGACTGCTCCCACCCTCCTATTGCAGACTTTGTGTGTCTCTTCTGCCAATATTTCCGTGGACACCTTGTTTTTAATAATAAGACCCAGGGTGACATGTGACAAAAATGCATTATATTACACCCAGGGATAAGAACATGTTGCACTTCCTGTCACAAGCAGGAGCCTGTTATCAGTGCGCAGTGATACGATTGGTGGGGATAGTTTAGTACAAAGAAAGTAGTCCCAAAGTGAAACTGCCCACCTCACAAAGGTTTGTTGATTTTTTTTTATTGTTTTTTTGATTTTTCTTAGTCACCAGGTTGTGATTTCTGAAAAGAGACATTGCTGTTGGTTTTATATATATATATTCAAACTGTTTGAACACCACAGAGCCATTTCCTTTCATTATATTCAAGACAAGGCAGACATCTATACTGTTCGATATCTCCAATACTGGGTAGATGACTCTAAAACATTCTAGATGGATAAATAACAAAACAGGCCAGAGGAAAAATAATGATATTTGATTTGGGGGTAAACAGCCACTTTAAAACCTTTAAAACAAATAAATAAATAAAAGGAACAGGGAAATCACTGTGCTCGGGTAATTTCTCTGCAGCTCTGATGAAGAACGAGATGTGAACAACTGCGTTGATTCTTGTTTGGGCTGCTGAGCCTTTTGCCATTTGAACCCACGAGCGTGAGCCCATGTGTTGCTCCTAATAGGCGCTGCCAGAGAAGGATGAAACAAAAAAGGCTGGACAAAAGCGCTGGAGACTCTCTATGCAAAAAATAGCATTAATGCAAATGCTGCTGAATAATAGGGCCAGTATTCTTTTGACTCTGTGGCCCATCCACAAAAGACGGGCTCTCAGGGGAAACGCGGACTAATTAATCAGATAATAATGATGATGTTCCTCATCCCATCTGACGTGGGCGAGGAGCAAACATTTAGTGCCCATTTTCCGAGACATGGATAAGGACTAACAATGTGGGGACGTCCCGAGACAAACCCTTATTTTAGGAAATAAAGCTTCATTCAGTTCTTCAGTCTGAAAACCTCTTTCTGTGGTAATCATGTCTTCCTTTGATCATGTGCTGTCACTTTGTGGCTGTAACTAATGTTTATTGTCATTGTCAGCTATTGATTGATGTGGGATTTTGTCAATAAAATGTCAGAAGATCTTGAAAGGGGCTCGAGGTTGTGTCCTTTTAAATTCTTTCTTTTATCAGCGCAAAGCTCGACATGAGTGGAATAAAGAACAAAAGCAGGAAATTCTCACATTTAAGAAGCCCAAAGCAGAAAGACAAAGACAAGTATTCAATTCTTTAAAAGAAAAGGTGAAAAGGCTGATTGACAGACAATAATCTGTAGCTTTATTGATCAGAAGTCAACTGCTTTGGACAAAAAAAAAGAAAGAAAGAACAATCCTGACTATGATGACGTTTCACTGTTTTCTGCTTGTTTAGATGCTGATTTCTGCTGATAGGCTCTTAGTTTTTACATCGTTTGTTTCTCTTTTGTCTATTAAACGGTTAAATGGGCTTAAATGAACACTTATTTTGTCTGGTTCACAGTCTGTGCCAGCATGTCCTGTGCGCACAGTTCGAGCCCCTTTCATGTGAAGTACTTCTGTGTGTCTCTGTGTGAGAGCATGTCCACCAAAGCCGTGAGACATGAACAGAGATATTTACAGCTTTCAGTAGGCATGGCAACAAAAAGCAACAGCTCGCAGTTTTTCAAAAATTTTCTTCAGTACAATGCTCATGTCAGCTGAAAGGAAATGCACAGGGCGATTAAGCCCCGTTTCTTCACTCAGGAAGAGGCTTGTGCTCATTTTGTGTAAAATTCTGTGGTGCATCTCTGTGTCTGTTTCTGGTCCTATCCCCCTCCTCCTCTGTAGCGTCCTCTAATCAGGACATAATGAGAGCTAAACGAGGTTGCATCTCCACACTGAGGGCTGCTGGATTCTCCGAGCAGTTGCAGGGCTCTGAGATGTGCAGAAAGAGGGCGAGACAACAGGAGCAGGAGGACAGAAAATAATTCTGTGTCCCGGCTTGAAAAGAGGCATCAGCGCTGAGTCTGTGCTACTGTGCCCTGTCTTTCTGTCCTGCCACACACTGAAGCCGCCTTGTATGCTTTGCTGACACACAGAAGAGACCTTCTCTGTCTGCACATCAGCCACCAACCATCCCTACCCCCACCCAGCCTCCCGTCATTTAGCCCCATGCCTGCTCCCACACAGAAACTTGGCACACCCTGGGAGCAGCTGCAGAGGGGCTTCCAGTGCTCGCGCTCCAGAGATACGTCCCCGGCCCTGCAGCCCTGCGAGCAGGCACTGACCATTGTGTGTGCGTGTTTGTACATGTGTATGCGTGTTCCTTTTCCAGTGGCACCGGACAGCCTATTTATAAAGCCCACGAAGACCAGCTGAATCAAAAATCGGGCTTTCTATAGCAGTCACATGCACATGAATTGGTTGATTTGTGGCTTCTGACTCATCATCAGAAGCAGCTTTTGTTGGCTGATGTTTTGTTTGTTGTTTAAATTTCCCAAGTGCAGCTGAGTCAGGGGGAGGTTTCCCCCTGCCTTCTGATATTAGCTACAAAAGTGTGCACACTCCTCTCCAGTAAACATTAAGGTACCCTGTTTTTAAAAAGAACCACACTTTTAAGGCCTTGTTCAGATTTTATTTCAGCTCATCTGCTTTTCACATGGATTTTTTTTTAAAGCTGATCAGGTTATATTGATCAATATATTAAACTGGTATCAACTAGAAATGGCCAAAAAAAAAAACAGACAAAAGCTCATCAACATCACATTTCAGGCACCATCTGCACCTGCGGAGTCAGATCACACCTGCCCTCCTGCTCAGGGGGGAAACACAATATTGAGCCGAGATTAGAGGAGTTTTGTAGTCTAAATCGTCCATTCACACAGGTAAAACACCTGTAGAGGGATCAGTGCTATTCAGCTAAAAGTCAAAGGACTCTGTCTCTGACTGGAGCCAGAATCTTCTCCGGTTTGTTCGCAGGAAATGTGTTTCTGCTCTTTGAGGTCCGGAGAGACTCTGTCCCAGCAGGCCGGGTGGGGGAGATTATTCCTGAAGGCGCTTATTTAAAATGGTGGTTGTCTCCGTGCTGGCACAGCAGGCCCAAACACCATACATAGACATGGGCGCGCGCGCGCGTGAGCACAGCCAGCGTGTTTGTTTTCCGCGTGCAGGAAAAGCTGCTGGGGCACTGGCTGACAGTTCATCATGCACATGTTTATCTGGCCAGTCCGACAAATAGGCCTAATAAAACTTAACCCTTGAAGCACCTGCAGCTTCACTGACCTGACTTCCATTTTACAAGCGAAACATCGCCACACATCATCCAGGAGAACGGAGAAGTGAAGTCTGAGTACTAACTGTGGGCGTATGTCGCTATCAGCCCAGAGCAGACGCTTTTGTTTCCGCCACAGCCCCTCACGTGGTCACCAATTACGCACCGCTTATACTCTCCGCTAAAATGTGGAAATTACCTGCAGTGAGTTTCTCTTGAAGATAATCTTAGACGAGCTTACAGAGCTTAACGTCGGATCGTAGACTACAGAATAAAATGCGGCAGAGGCGGGCTGTCCTGGGCTGCACAGGTGTTGCCAGAGCAACGAATGCCTGTTAGCCGATCCGCATCCTGCCCAGGACAATGAAAAGTGGGGACTAAACACTCGGGCTGTTTGCCACGCCGTGCCATTTCGTTACAATGCCCCCTCTTTCAGTACTTTAGAAGCCCATCTTTGCCCTCCCGAAGAAAGAAAAATCAGCCAGGTCGACGCACGGACACAGCGCGTGCTTCTTGGTTTAGATGGGACAGTGAGTGCGTGTGTCCTTTGATGAATCGCTGACAATGAAACCTGCTGAGTTTCTCGGCATGAAAAACGCTGAACGTGATCATCTTAAGTTTGGATTTAAAAAAAAGAAAGAAGAAGAAGCTTCTGCAGCTTCTCAGCTGGTAACACCAGAGCAACCTGACACAGACCCACCAACATGCCGCTGCATCCACGTGCGCGCGCACAGCATCACCATACCGGGCTACACGAGACCCGAACTGCAAGGTTCACGCAAAATGCTGTCAGTAAGTAAATTATCTCGTGCTTTGCACCCGGCAGCGCTGACAGGACTTAAACCTCGCTGGTGAGATGCTTTTGCTTGATAGCCTCGACTCCCTGTTTTTTTTTTTTTGTTTTTTTTTTCAAATGCGATTGCCAGGAGGCACCGGCGTTGCTATGGCAGCAAGGGATGACAGTAGGGCTGTTCTGGTTGGGATGTGGACAAAGTGAAGCTTCATCGGCAGGGATGAGGGCGAGACGGGACGACAAAACATTTCAAGTTGGCGTTTTATCCGTGTGACAGGTGCATGTGTGCACCCTGATATAATGATAACTTATAGGCGGCGACGGGACACCTCATGCTCATGTACACGCACGTTCCCTCTCTGTGCCACACACACATATGCACAAGCATGCACACGCACGCACACACACACACACACACACACACACACACACACACACACACACACACACACACACACACACACACATACACACTTTACCGTTGACTTGACCGGGACGTATAAAACGGGCTTCCCTGGAGCTCCTTTCTTGTTGTGCTCTCCCAAAACGTTGGTCCCGACCTGAAATCCTTTAGACTTCACCCAGAATTTGAATTTGGCGTTGATGTGGCTGTTGTCGACATAAACGCCATCCGACTCGTCGTTCTGCAACAGTGTCTGCATGATTTTGTTGTATTTTCGCCGGGTGACGGTCTTTGTTTTACCGGAGTCTCCATAAGTCCGGAGACACCAGTCCTGAAATTCACTGAACATCTCCGCCTCTAAAACGACCGGACTCCGGCTCCTTTTGGGTGCCTCCACGCACGCCTTTTTCGTTGCCATTGCTCCCCCTCTCCCTCTCTGTCTGAAACCGTTCAAACAGCCCAGGCTAATAAAGAACAGACTTGAACGGGTGGATGTCTTTCTCCTCTGGTCCCCGCTGTCCCGCGTCCAGGAGGCTCGGTTCAGGTTTGGGGACGCTACCTCTCTGTGGCTTCTCAGTCAAACTGACCCGGACAGCAGCACACCTGTTTGCAGAGGAGCAGTGCTGTCCCGAACCGCAGCAGTGAAAAATGTCACTTCCTCACATCATCCGCTGAGGAGCAGAAAGGGGGGCTGTCCTATGCTGAGCGGGTATCTCCCACCTGTGCGTAAAACGCTCCACACAAGGGTAGGCTATGAAAAAAAAGCCCACAGTCCTCGCTAAACAACAAAGAACACAGACAAAAGCGTGGAAACAAACGTCTCTCTCAGTTCCTATCGACCTACTTTCTAACAGACAACACTATTTTCGGATGCGGGTTGCTCAACCCCTCGAAAAAAGCGCAAAGATGCTCAGAGTGTACCCCTGTATGGCCATGCATCCGATCAACATGCGCCACCTGGGACTGTTTCTGCTCCTAACACCTGTTTGAATGGGATTAGCTTTTGCATTGTGGGCTTTTTCTACCACGTAAAGGGGGAAAAAACAACACACACTCAAATCTGCATTACACTGGTAATTTGCTGCAAAGCCTGCGGTTTACAAGTAGCTTTATGTTGCCCAGCCGCAGAGAAAATGTCCGATTTGGAGACACGGAGGATGGAAGAGGGTGGAGGCAGAAATCATTCTTTAAAAAAACACCGATGAAGGATTTTAAATAGGAAATACTTTACGCAGAGTGAGATTCCAATAATGTATAAAGTGCTTTTTTTTGTTCTTTTTTTTTTTTTTTTTAAATGGCCGTTAAATCTGAATAAAATATCAATGTATGTTTTGGAAGTCAGCTTAAGAACATTATTTATATTCACGATGAAATCTTCAAAAACAATAAAAAGAAAGAAAAATGTGTTCCGAACAAAGAATAATGAGATTATTTGTGACTTTTATGTTTAGTGACAGTGTTTGAACAACCCAGCTTGCGCGTGTCTACAGATGTTAGAGGAAAAACAGGCTCATTTAGGATCAGTGGTTTCCTCCTCGGTGCAGTTTTCTACCGTGTGTCGTGCTCTCTTTGTGTGTGTGTGTGTGTGTGTGTGTGTGTGTGTGTGTGTGTGTGTGTGTGTGTGTGCGCGCGCGCGCGCGCGCTTGTGTGTGACTCCTCCTGGCCTGTGCATTACAGGCCCATGCTGGCGGTGGTGACTGCTGCTGTTGCCATGACAGCAGCGCAGCAGTGTCTCCGGCCGTGCGGAGGGTGAGTGGGATGCCCCGTCCTCATCTTTCCATCCTGACTCAGACAACGGTGTGCTGCATGGGCCGAGAAGCCACACCACGACTGAATGACGAGAAGCTCGGATTGTCAGATACAGGGAAAGAAAGAAAAACGAGCTCACTCACATGTTGTGTGTGTGTGTGTGTGTGTGTGTGTGTGTGTGTGTGTGTGTGAATGCATGCGTGTTGAGTGACCGAGGCTTTCGCCAGCTTTCATTTCGTTTCATCATGTGGTCTCGTGCTGTGTCTTCTATCAGGACTGGCCTGCATGCAGGATACGCTCTGGGAGCTGCCCATCCATCCCTCAGGGGAGACGCCACGTCTCAACACAGGCTTTTATTTTGAAATGCTGAGTTTAGGACAGAAACATTCAGTTTGTTATTACTTAAAACTTGCACCCAGGGAGTAAATTGGTGTTCTCCGGGAGTGGAGGTTCTTATGTGCAACTTTCTGAGAAATTCTGCAGCACTTCTTCAGCACAGTTTTTTATATATATGTATATATATAGCACAGATTCATAGCAACAGTGGCTTGATTGTGCTTTATGTTGCAAAGGAAAGATCCATCAACATTAAAGGGTGTTGTGAGAGTGGACAAAGGAGTGAAGCCACTCTGTCCCCATCACAAGGAGTGCGTTTTGAGAAACTCCAGCAAAAAGTTTAATTTTTACTTCATCCTAATCAGAACTGAGAGAGTAAAATCTTTATAAATGATCTTATCAGCAGGCTGTGATGTTATTAAACCTGCTCGAAACAGACACAAAAGAAAAGAAGCATAGCAGAGGTATGCTTTTTTCAGTTACCAATGAACAGCTGGTATTGTACAGGTGAGTTTAATGTGGAAAACTATCTTACACCCCATTTTTATGCTGTTTCATGAGACTGCAACAGTCACTTTAATCTACCACAATCTGATTTTCTTTTTAAATTAATTATTCTGTCTATAAAATAGTTTTTTATAGAATAAAATAATAGAAATATTTTATAGAACAGTGAGACTTCTAGATTTTCACCGTTTAGGTGAACATCTTCAAATATATTTATTCTGGTGAATCAGAGGTCACAAAGGAAATATTTTTTCCTATCATGTGAGACAAATGAGCACAGGTATTTTTTTATTTATCTGCTTAAAAATTACTAAAACAATTACTGAGTTATCAAAATATCTGCATTTATTTTCTTTTGATTCATTTAAACTTAATGTTTTTTGCACCACTTTGAATATGGTAATGTTTTATATTTCACCTGAGGTGTTGAGATAAAACACTTTCAAAATGTTTCCCTTCATTTAATGTCAACAAGCAAAGACAAATTCTCACACTGTGCTGTCATCACAAAGAAAACTTTTATTTCTGTCTCACATGTCTGGCTTTAGGTAATGTCTGTAAAACTGACAATAATTCAGATCTCTGGCTTTTATGAAAAGAACAAACTGGAAGACAAACTGTCCTTAACTGCAAAATTGAGCGAAAGACAAAAAATTCTCCCCACTTTCCTTTCATCACACTTTACAAAACCATCAGAGGCACAATTTGTCCCTGCAGGCCATGTGTTTGTCTCTGTTTATGCTATCAAATGTGATGCTTTAGTACATTAGTACATACATTAGTAAGAATCTGGGTCATCTTGATCCCAGTAATATAACTGGTTCCAACCTTTCATATTATCATGCATTAGATTAACCTGGGTCGAAAGGGGCTCAGGCAACAAGGCTGGTTCACCTGTGGATAAAAAACAGGGACATGTGGTTGCTTTGCCTGTGTGTTATTCTCTGCTTTATCTCTGAATGTTGTCTTATGTGTCATTCACAGGTTTTAGTTCCACATCTGCACATATTTGCAGAACTTTACCATCATTTTTATTGTTTTGAGGTTAAACTCGAGCTTCTATTGTAGAAACAGCTGACCGGTTGTTAACCCATAAATCACATCGGTGTTGTGCTAAGCCACACAGGGCATGTTATTACCCTGTGATTTTACCATATTGGATTTTTCTTATCTGAAGGATGTTTTGAGCCCTGGAGAGCTGAAATCATCTAGTATGTAACATACTTTAAAGATTCTTGGAAACTGAAAGTGTGAAAGAGCAAACAGTGGTAAACACGTAGCTTTATCTCACAGGAAGTCCAAATGAGTACTTGCTGTTTATATTTCGAGCTCTTTTGGTAAAACTGTTGGTAGATCTGTACTCATATGTAACATAATGAATGCACAGCTTGTAATTTTACAGCGTGACAAAAAGGACTGCAGAATTCGCACATATTAAAGGATTCAGGACTCAGATTGCCCTCGTAGCTTCCTGTGAGCCAAGAACATCTCTCAGCGCCACCATCCGTGCGCGTCAGCTGTTGGACCTCTGGGCAGGGTCATGCCTCCTCACTCCTAATGAGGCAAAACTGCTGTAATTATGCTCACAATCTCCCACTGAGCGCTTTCTGTTCACCATGAGGTGGACTGCTGCTGTCCTGGGGGGCCACAGCAAGGGCTGTCTCGCGCTGAGATACCTCACGTTCAAAAATAAAACCCAAGTTTTCGACACACAGGCAGGATGACAGCATTTTCACACCCTTGCTTGAACCTCAATAACTGCTGCTTCAACTCGACTCTTTTATCGACCTCACTGTCCACACGCAGCGCTGTCTCTATTAAATTAGTCTTTCCTGCTAATGCCCCTTGCGATGTTGTCAGCGTGCTATCCGCTGGTGGAGGCAGGATTCACAATCAGAGACATTATAATAGAAAGAAATGGCACTCAAAGGACCATGAATTGAAATCTATGTGAGAGGTATGTAACTGCTAAGGCGGTGGTGGAATTCAAGTCCAAACATTTGGTGGCAGCAACACCAAGTAAAATTCCCTCTTCTTTTAACAACAGTCCACAGACATCTGGGAACTGAGGAGACCAGCTGCTGGACATTTGGGAGAGGAATGTAGTCCCATTATTGTCTGATAGATACTTCCAGCCTCTCAACAGTCCTGGGTCTTCTTTGTCCTGTTTTTGGTTTCCAAATGTTGGTAAGAGGACTAACTGCAGGCAGGCCAGTTCAGCAGCAGTCTTCTAATATGAAGCCATGCTGTAGTAACAGCAGCAGTTTAGCGTTGTTCTGCTCAAACATGGGACACCTTCCCTGAAAAAGACATTGTCTGGATGGGAGCATATGTCGCTCTGAAACCTGTTTATACGTTTTGGCACCTTGCTTTTCTGGTGCAAGTCCAGATGTGCAAGCTAAAGATTTTTTTGGGCACTAATGCACCTCCATAGAATCAAAGATGCAGGCTTTTGAACTGAGCGCTGATAACAATCTGAATGGTTGCTGTCCTCTTTATTTGGATGCAGCATCCATGTTTTCCAAAAGAATGTCCGATTTTGAGTCATCGAACCTCAGAACAGTTTTCCACTTTGCTTTGGCCTGGATCATATTCACATATTGATTTTTCTTTGCATCACAGAGCTTTAATCTGTATTTGTGGATGAATCATGTTCACAGACACTTTCTGGACGTGTTCCTGAGCCCATGCAGTGATTAAATTATGGTTTATCATGCAGGACCACCTTAGGGCCCGAAGATCACAGGCATCCAGTATTAAATTTCACACTTGTCCCTCACACACAGAGATTTCTCCAGATTGTCTGAATCTTTTGATCATATCATGAACTGTAGGTGATGAAATATTCAGTCTTTGCATTCCAAAATTGTTCCACACTTTGCAGGTGCATTTTGTTCCAGATTGGTGAACCTCTGCCCAACTTTACTTCTGAGAAAGTGTGCTTCTCTAAGATTCTGTTTTTATACCCAGCAATATTACCAACTTCTCCCGCGGTTTCTCTTTAGTACCACTTACTTTTCCAGCCTTTTCTTGCCTCCTATCTTAACTTTCTTAAAAGATTTTGCTGGCATGAAATTCATAATGAGCTAACATTTTTCATTAAATAGTAAAATGTCTTGATTTAAACATTTGGCATGTCTTTTATCCTCTGTTGTGAATAAAATATAGGTTTATGACATTTGAAATCCATTGCATCCATGTTTTTTACACACCTTTTTTTGATGGGGTCCTCTAATTTTCAAGGGGAAAAGCTTTTTAAAACCTTATTCTGGAGCAAGGTCAGCAAACTATTTAAAGCAGTTTTTATCTGATGTGACTGGTGATTCCGTAAATCCAGCTTTTATGTATCCAGCTGTGTGACCAAGATGGCTGTAAGTGGTAAGAACTCATCCTAGAAGACGATTGTCAGAATTTATTGGAGGGTCATTGTTCTAGTCATTTGTTTTTCATAAGAAAACATAACACTACAGATCCAGTCTATATTGTAATCTTATCATGTCATAAACAGAACTGCATGGCACTGGTCTGTGAGCACAGGTCCCACTAAAGTACGTCAGGCCCTTATTCCACCCTCATGGAGTCTGTTCCTGACAGTTTGACTAGAAACACGCACGAATAGCCTGCTGGAGGTCATTTAGTATGCTCCTCCTCTTCCTTCTCACACAAAGGAGCAGATCCCGGTCCTGCTGCTGGGTTCATGACCTTTCCAGCTCTCCTCGTGTAATGGCCCCTCTCGTGATATCTCCTCCATACTCTCGAGACTGTGCTGGAAGACACAGCAAGACACATGTGGATGTGCCATCATGGAGGAGCTGGGCTACCTGAGATAAGGACACTAGCAAAAAGTAAAACTAAAGGCAAATTGCTCAAGCGGGATAAGGAGAGAGCAGTTGTCCTTAGCCACCACCTTGTTGCCTCTCCAGTGCACCTGGTGTCACTTTCATTTGCACTAAAACACGTGAAGCTAATTCTGCTTCCTCAGATAGATAAAACCTAAAGTTTTACTGACTTTGTGTTATACTGTGAGGATTGAGTGTTCCCTTAATTTGTCTGTGCAGAAGAAGATTTTAAATAAAAAGGTTTAAAAAAAAAAAGTCTTAGTTAAGCTATTTCTGGTATGTCAGTCTTAAAGGAGACCATTGATTTTCAAAGAGCAGACATGCTTCAGGTGTAAGCACTTTTAGACTTTCAACAAACAGATCCTTATTTTTAATAAAAGTGTGTTTACTGTATCCAGGGATTTCTTATCTTTTCTGTTGTTTTCATAAAACAAAATGCTTCATCTGGGTTTTTCTTGAGTAAAAACGGGGTATGTGACTGTTGAGGTGTTACAGCTTCTTCATATGTGCCACTAGATGTACTTAAAAAGAAGGGAGCCCACTCAGGGAGCCCGGATTTTCACGCTACACCACTCATATAAATATTCAAGTTGAGAACACGGAAACTCTAATTCACTACAACATGTAAGCAGAGGTATCGCAAGCACTGATGGTATCTCTGAATGCTACATTCAAGGTTTTCTCCTCGGGGGTATTTGCACTGCTAACAAGATTTCTTGTGTAGTTGTAGCGTAAACAAACAAAATCTGTCTTGGATGAACCTGAGCAGAGCTTAAGGGAGGACATACAGGGGGCGGCCTCACAGTAAACAGAGACGGGGAGACAGACAGCGGCACAGAGCTGAGAGTGTGAGACTGAATAAGAGGATGAGAGGCAGGCGCACTGAGGGGGAGTGATGGTGAATCAGCCTCAGTTAGGATGACAAGTTTACCCTGCTCCGCCGGTGTTGATCTGCGTGCGTGATTAAGTCTGAGTGACAATTTGATGGCTAGTGCCTCCTGATGGAGGAGCTGAAAACTGCACCTTCTTTGTGTCCCCCATTCTGAAGCGTACCTGTCCTACATAAGATGTAAACGTTAAAGAAAAAAATGCACGCAAATGATCAACTGCTTCATTTGTGTGTCTTGATCATCATATATTGTTTTTGTTTTGTATTGAATCACTCTTATGTTTTATGTTCCCTTTCAGAATAAATGGTTAGCGTTTCCACTCATGCACAATAAACTGAAGGAAATAATTAATGTTATTTCGTTTTCGTTATTTTCGGTGGTTTAAGTACTGAAAATAGCTTAGTCAGTTTTACCAGGACTAGTTTATACCACCTACTTATTAGGCAAACCTTGCTAGTACTGGGTTGGACCCCTTGATCCTTCAGAGCTCGCTTTAGTTTTCATGGCGCAGATTCAACATTCTTCTAAGATTTTGATCATATTGACATGATTGCTTCACACAGTTGCTGGAGATTTGTCAGCTGCACATCCATGATGTGAATCTCCCGCTCCACCATATCCCAAAGGTGCTCTGTTGGACTCAGATCCGATGACCGTGAAGGCCATTTGAGTCCAGTGGACTCATTTTCATGTCCGGGATACCAGTTTGAGATTAACTGAGCTTTGTGATATGGTGTTATTCATCTGAATGTCGCAAAGTCATCAGTTTTTTCAGTCTTCTGTTGTCCAGTTTTGATGAGCTCCTGTGAATTGTAGCCTCACTTTCCTGTTTTCAGCTGATGGCACTCGGTGCGGTCTTCTGCTGCTGTAGGCTGTTTGCACACTCACAGAAACTCATCTGGTTGTAATGAGTTTTTAACCACACCTTGCAGACAGGTTAGTGTAATATAAAGCAAGATTGGTGATTGGTTTGGAGCTAAAGTGATTACAAACCCCACCCTAGAAAAAAAAAAAGAAACTAAACCAGAAAGGAAACTTAACTGTAAAACAAAATAGAAAGAAATTTGATGAAAAATAGAAAATAACTCTGATTCAAAGTGCATTAAAAACTAAGATTAAGCCAGCATGAGAAGAACAGTGAGATAAACGCACACGAGGAATCACAACGATGAAGCTTTAATAATAAAACTAATAAAATAGGATAAAACTCATGTCTGTTGTAATGAGGTGGAACAATTAAACTGCACTTTTTACATTAGCAGCAAGTGAGAATGTCCCAAATTATTGTGTGAATGATCAAATCAAATTGAATATTTCCTAAATTGTTTGAGATCCACAATACAACATATACCATGAACTTTACAATTATAAGACTCTAACTGCACAAATGTGATAATCAAATGTTTGGATCATTTATTCCTCTGGATTTAAACATTTGCACTATAATCGTTTTGTAATTGTATGTTATTGTAAAAAATATTTTCTGTTAAATGTATTATGAATATCATGCATGGATATATTTTTAAAGCTCCACCAAAGATTTTTTTAGCCTGAGCCAAAAGAAAATCACTGTCTTTCTTAATTAAAGTTTCCTTTACTCTAACATAAGATTGATTTCTGATAATCCAGCTAAAGCCTGGCATAAACTGAGCTTGTAAAACAGGACAACGATCCTAAGCACGGCAGCACACAGCAGAATGTCTCATAAAGAAAATAATTAAGTCTCGCAGTGATCAAGTCAAAGTCTAGACCTCAACCTGACTGTTATTGCTGTGGTGGGACCTGAAGAGAGCTGTACATAAACAAACGCCTACAAACCCCAATGAACTGAAGCAACATTGTAAAGAAGAGTGGGCCAAAACTCTGCCAAAATTATGTGAGAGAGCGATAAAAATCATACAGAAAACAATGACTTCAGATTTATTACTGCTGAAAATGGTTCCATAAGCTTTTGGATCGTGGTCTGTACACTTCTTCTAAAGTAAGTAGGCCCACTTACATGATGTACTTGGGGATTTATACTTCTGCATTAAACACCGTAGGGGAATCCTTACTTATAATTTCATCGTTATTAAAATATAAATCTTTTTAACTATTATGCACACTTTATTATTATAAATAAATCGATAAAAGAATCAAAATAATCTCCAAAAGCAACATTAAAGCAATGCATTAATGAATCAATAACTTTGATCTGCATTAAAATAAACAGCTGCTCTCTGGGGTTTTTGCAGTTTCACTGACCACTGCACAGTCTGACCTTGGAGTGAATTTGCTGGGACGTCCACTTCTGGGAAGATTGGCAACTGTCTTGAGTGTTTTCCACTTGTGAATAATTTCTCCCTTTAGAAAGATGAACTTCAAATTGTTTGGAAGTGACCTTATAACCCTTCCCAGACTGATGGACAGCAGCAGCTGCTTTAAGATGCTGTTGATGTCTTTACTCCACAGCGCTGTGTTAACACACACCTGAATGCTCCAGACCCGACTACCAGACTTTACTTTTATAGAGGTGCTCATGCTGGCTGATGATTAGTTAATCAATTATTAGCAGCGCTTTGCTGCTACTTACCTGCTTAATTCCTATGGTAGCAGTAAAAGTGTATGAAGATTTTCACACACTGCTTCTGAGTTATAATTTTTGTTAAATAACTAATGATATAATTTATTATACCCTTAAATGTAAAACCTTAGAAATGGAAAATGGTGGACTTTCTCTTAAGACGACTCAATATGATACTCAATATGTGTACTTTTACTGTAAAATAATTTTAATGTTAGTAAACATGGTTAAATCATCAATGTTGTTTCACAGTTCATCATTTTTTCCACATACCACGGAGATCAGGTCAGGCCCTCTTTACAAAGTAAGAAATATTATCACAATCAAGAAGTGAATTGCTCACATATTTTTAATGCATTTAATTGACACCTTATTTGATTACGCAATGCTTGTGACCACACAGCCACGTAATATCCTCTCTACATGTCATGGTTCAGTGAGAAACAGGACACAGATGCAGGATTATCAGGCAGAACAGGTAAACATATAACTGATCTTTAATTTAAACTGGAAACCAAAATCTGTAAGATGAGAAAAAAAATCCACAAAGAAAGCAACTACAGTCCACTGAATCGAAGACATAAACTGGGAAACACAAGGGCAGACAAACAGAATCCAGAAACTGGCTGGTAACACACACAAGGAGGGATAACAGACACTCTGACAAAGACTGAAGGGAAAGTAAGGCTATAAATGCACGTAAGAGGCAATCAGGGAAACACCAGGGAAACGAGATGCAGCTGAAATTAATCAATGCAATGACAAAACGAAGTTAAACTAAACACAAGATTCAAGAAGCAAATGATAAAATATAATAAAATAAAACACAAAGTAACTAAACAGGGAAACATCTAACGACTTGATATGGGAGGGTGAAACTCAAATAAACACCAGGCAGTACAAAACCATAGAGAATAATGAATAAAGGAAAACTCAAAATAAGCCGATCATGACACCACATACACAGATCGTACCAGTCGCTTCCTAAATAAACAGAAAGTTTTTTACTTTACCTATTTTAACTTCAGTCTCATTGTGTGTTGCATGCTGAATGTAATTGTTTGAAATGTCACAGCCATCAGCGCTCTACCCCCCTGCAGTGTTAGCATCATAAACCTGTGGTGCAAACTGTTTATGGAGTAGATTTAAAAGTAAAAAGTAGGGTTGAAACTCTACTGTCATTTTTATTCTTCTCACCACAACTGAGGTAAAAGGGTAATATTAAAAAATCCCTGTGCTAGAAAGATGTCCTGGGCAAGACTGGTGATTTTGGCGTGTACCTGGTGTGGTCTTCTGCTGATGTACCGCATCTTTTTCAGTGTTGTGCAGAGATGCTCTTATGCATACCTTGTGTCTAATGAATGGTTATTTGAGTTACTGTTGCCTTAGTATGAGCCTGAAGCAGTCTGGCAATTCTCCTCTGGCTTTTTCAGACATGCTCATGGGCTTTTTCCAGTGAGTGGCAGTATTTACTGAAATACTCAGACCAGCCTGTGCATCACTAACAACCATCTCATGTTTAAAGTCACATAAATTACCTTTCTTTCCCATCCTGATGCTCGGTTTGAATATCAGAATGTTATCTTGACAGGCATAAATAGACTGAGCTGCTTCCATGTGATTAGCTGATTGGATATTTCTGATGCTTTCTATTGGTTGCGTTTTTCAAAAAAAGAAAAGAAAAGAGAAAAAAAAGCCTAGACTAAAAGAATGATCAAAAATAAATACACCCAGAAAATATTTATTTGGGTGTATTTATTTGAGGGATGGGGGAATCCAGGAAACACACCTGCATGACAAAAATCACATAACCAAACAAAAAAGCCTAATCCAAATTTCTCACAATATTTTACATTGAGATGGATTCCTGGGACAAGTAGTGCTACTATAAAAAGTATTATTCAAACCAAAAAATTAGGGATCTCAAAAGGGATTTTATTGAAAGCGGATAAGACTAAGATTTATTTATTCCTTCAGTCATTATACTTTTTGAGTGTTTTGTCTCTAATTCTTCTCATACGCTGCTGAGATGGGATGAGATTAAGCTGTGTAAAGGAGAGAGGGAGCCGGCTGTCTGCATGTACTCTCTATTATATCAATTCCCTCTTTGTCTGCTCAGTGTGCCGCCACATGGAACAGAAGCCAGAAGTTGCATTACCAGCCTGGCGTGGTGACGGTCACACTGACAGTCCTTATGGGACCATGAGGCGGTGAGGCAGGGAGCAGTGGGTCGGGGGTCCGGGGTGGCGGCAGGCCATCGGGACAGCGCAGCCGCGAGGTAGCCAGGAGACGGCAGAACGGGCACCATGGAAACACAAGCGGCCCCGGCAAATCATGGCAACTGGTAACTAAGTAACAGGAAACGATGGGCCATGCAGGGTGGATGATTGTGGCTAATCATGAGGGGAGGAGGGAGGGACAATGACGGGCCCTGGCTCTCTGCAGACCTCTCTGCTCTGAAGTGCGAGCTCGCTCCCTCCCCACGTGCGCCGGGTTGACACGGAATTAGAGAGCTGGAGGGGAGCGGGGTGGGGGGTGTCCACACTTTCCTCACTGTCATTTTCTGTTCAAATCCATGAGGGGGTGTGGATGAGCACACTGCACGAGGAGAGGAGAAATGAGGCGAGTAGCAGCCATTAAACTTCCTTTTCTCTCTCTCTCTCTCTGTGTGTGTGTGTGTGTGTGTGTGTGTGTGTGTGTGTGTGTGTGTGTGTGTGTGTGTGTGTGTGTGTGTGTGTTCGTGTTTAAACAGCTATAATCAATAACAGGCTAACAGAGAATTGAAAACTCTTGTTCTGCACCAAAACTTATTGTCTTTTCCAGATAGACCCATACGTTTTTGGACAATTACAGTGGGCTTTTAATGTTTCTTTGTAATTTTGTCAGTAGATCAGTCAGGATGGGACTGAATGCAGGCTGTTAGCATTAAATGAGGGTAAACAAAGCCACTGCATAAATAATGTTTAGGAAGAATATCCATTTTTACACACAGGCCACCACATTACAACATGCTACCACCCATAGCAGCTAAAGAGCCAGATATTTCATCAGGGGGTGGTTGAGACCAAAAACAGATTAAAAGAAGAGTTTGTTCTGGAGTTATTAATCTTTTCTTGTTTCTGCTGCCCCCAAGTGGCCCCACCCAAAAACTTCTCACTGCAGGTTTAAATGTGGCAGTTAATAGGAAGTAAAAGTTAACTGTGTATTTATGACTTGCTCCCTTTTACACAACAGTCTTTAAGCTATGTACCCGCTGTCCCTCCCTTTCAGGCGACTTCCCTGTCTGCTGCGAGGGGCCCCAGAGGAAGCCTGTTATCACCTCACAAAGCCACATTGTGTGCATGACCTAACCACTGCTCATAAACTAAAGCTTTATCTGTGACACAACATCTGCTTACTAAATTGACAGGCACGAACAAAGTGGCTTCAAAGTCTGCAAGTCGAGCCATAAACAAGCACAGGGTGTCAAAAAGCCAACAGTCATCACAGCAAAGCCCCCGAAGCGTGATCTGAACAGTCAAAAACCTCGATTTTCATGTGGCCGAGGCACTCAACCACTGCCCTCTAACATGTGTGGGATCCATCAGCACCACCTGGATTTGGTTCCTTGATCACGCTGATACTTCTCAGCTGTAATAGGCTCAGTGTGGAGAGGCACAAACACTCCCTGTTGCCCAGACACTCCACAGCTCTTATTCAGCCCTCTTGATTGGCTGTGACATGCTTACGGCGGCCCCCTGTAGCTCCACTGACATCCACTTTACAACGGCTGTGTGGCACATCTGATTGCACCTGTCAGGCTCTGTCCTTTTAAGCCTTATCCCCTAAATGCTCCCGCTGACCTTTGTCTCTGTTTTCTTCCCCTTTTCAGATTTTTCCTCCTCGTTCTCAGACCACTTGTTACTCCCTCTTCTCTGCCCACATTCTTCTGAGAGATCTTTTGAGCATCCCCCCTGAAACATGTTGATATTAAGTGATTATTATTGTAATGACTGTTGATTGCATGTAATAGTTCATGCGCTCTGTCGGTATTGCTATTTTATTCACGAAACAGCAGGAGTCCATTTCTGCGGAGCAAATCATCACAATATGGTGTCTGAAGTTCCTTCACCTACTGTGTTTTTCACATTGAAATTCAACTATTTAACTACAGATGCTAACAAACTGCAGTTAAAAAAAACCAATATAAATTAGCTTAAAGTCAACCAATAAGCTTGCTTGTTTTTTTCTGCATATGATTATGATGGTGGCTGCTCATGGACAAAATCTGAAATCATGTAGGTGGCATAGTAGAGTCATGTGAAAAAGAAAGTGTACCGTTTTTTAATTCTGGGTTTCTTCATATCAGGACAAAATTTAAAAAAATATCTGGTCATCTGGAAGTCTTCAAATTGTTTAACCTACATAAGATACATTACACCATGCCGTTATTTTTCTAACAATAACTAAGGCAAAAAAAAAAAATGCTTGAGCTAATTGTTTTCTGTATGACTTTATCAGTCTCCCACTTTGTTACAGCTGTTTCAGTTCACTGAGGTTTGCAGGTATTGATCTTAAGGTCCCACCACTGCATTTCAGTCGGGTTAGGGTTTGGACTTTGACACCTTGACTATTTTCCTTTTCAGCCATTGTGTTACAGATTTACCCCCGAGCCCAGTTTGAGCCAAGCTTCAGGTGTCAGGCAGACAACCTTATATCTGATTCCACAATACTTCGGTCCACAGAGGTGTTCACGGGCAACTCAGTGGCTGCAAGGTGCCCAAAACAAGCCCAAATCACTGTGCTTCACAGTTTGTGCGAGGTGTTTGTACTCATATGATTTGCTCCGTGTTTTATTTGTTGTTGCTTTGTGTTGTTTTACCAAATATGGTGCTGTATATTAACGGTCCAATTTCCACTTTTTTTTCTTTTTGTTTTGTTTTGTAAAACCGGATCATTTAACAAGTGATAATTTTTTCTCTTATGAATATAAATAATCGGTATGAGCCAAAAGCTCACACTTCAGACTCCTCTAAAAAAGTTTTTTTTTTTTACTTCTAACTTTGCATGATGTCAGCGAGATCCCTAATATGCTCATCCCAGACAGTCAGAGCAATGCTGGCTTAAGGGAGGAGCTAAAACTTTATGAATTTCCTTCTGGGATGATTAAAGTTATTCTTATTGATTTTAATCTTAGCTCGTTTTGGCATTAACTCCAAGTAGGTCCTGCCCTTCCTCACATGTAGCATGCAGCAACACATAATCTACTTCAGATGTTTTTTCACTACATTAAATAGTCTGCTAGGGTACAGCCTGGGTTAAACAGAGAGCAGACCAGACAAGACACCCATTCGCTTGCTCTGAATTCTCCAAACAATGACCTGCACTCTTCTCACATGGGACAAATCTTACATTACAGATTTTGTATTAGTCAGGTTAAAGACCCTTTAATGCAATGGTAATGTCTGAAACTCATAGCTACAGTGAATAAGCTTTAGTAAGGTGCTGGGCTGCCATATGCCATAACAGCTCCAGTAATCTTTGGCACTGATTGGGCAGAAATGTTTTACTGTAGGATAAACCAAGAGATAAATTCACTTTGACCCACAGCTATTACTGACTGAATTTAGATTTTTTTTTTTCAGGGTTCAAAGGCTTCAAATCATTCAGTCCAGCAGTTTAACTAGTTTGTCACAGATTTGAACATTACTATGACAGGATTATGGACATAATGATGTTTGTAAATGTAAAAGGTGTTTTAAAGCAATAAAATAAATATAAGATAATTATTTAACACCCTAAAATAATCTATATACATGATTAATGACATTAATATGATATGATGTTCCGTATATGTGTGAATATGGTTACAATGTATAGACTGAAGATAAACATTGGCTGTGTTTTCCAGTGAAAATTAAATGTGAATTTTAGAAATGTTAGAAATTGAAGTGTTTTAAAGTTTTTCTTCATACAGCAACACTAAAATAAAAAACAACTAAACTTTGTGATTGCATTTACATGTCATATTAAAATGTTATTTTTTAAAGAAAACATTTTCTTAAATGCAAAAATATATGAACAATCTCAAGTACAGTCAAAGTTCAGTGTAAATTAAAATAAGATGTATATGCAATCTAATCGAAGGCGGTACATTTGGTGTGTGTTCATGTTTTTGTGCATGTGTGTGTGTCTGCATGTGTAAGTGTACACATGAATGAGTGAGGTTGTGTATAAGCCTTTAAGGGAGTATGTGATGGCTGCAATGTAGAAAAGCGAACAAATCAGGATTCTGAAGTTTCCTTTTTTTATTCGGACAAAAAATAGAATAAGTCAGGGAACATGTCTCTGACCTCTGAGCGCTTTCATGGGGTAAAAGATACTTTTCAAAAATTAAAACCTATGCTGAAAGCGATAACCAATCCCTCTCTTCTTCTGTTCCTACACCACTTCTTTTTTCCACATGTGCTGTTTTGCTTTTTTACAATTACTCTTGTCACGAAACAGTTGCAGCAGGGACATTTTTTCCTTTTGAGGGCCAAAATAAATTAGCTGGAACAGTGTGAAGAAACAGAAATGCTGGAATGTTATTTAGGTAAGAGCTGCTGTTAGCATGCTTCTCTTAGATCAGATTAGCAAATCTATCGCCTCTGATCATGCATCCCATGAAATATTTGAGTAGTTTTTGTTGGGTTTGTGGTACTTTTTGCTCCTTTTGTGGGAACGGTTATAATCAACACTCTTCCTTTGTTTTGACCCAGCAAACAGTGAATACACAAAGAAATCTCCAAATGAGCTCATCTTTAACTCACATTTTATCATTCTTCTCATTTAACACATTGCTAAGACATTAACCACATAAAGAAAAGTGAAAATGCCGTGATTTCCTTCTCTCCACTGCGATAACCCCCGACTTTGGGAGGATGGGCTAGCCGTGAGGTTGTAAGACAAACAAAGCCTACCCTGACCCCGTGACCCCACTGTGGGATACAGCTCACCACAGATGGTGCAACAAAGACCTTCATAAAAAGCCCTTCAGGGGTAATTTCTTGTTTTCACTTACTAAAACAATATTTCGCATTTTAAGAGCGTTTTACATAGATTTTATAGTAGAGAGCCATGGCACACAAAGAATCATGAATTTAAATCTGTGGGAGAAATATGTAACTGCAAAGGTGGTGCTGGGAGTATTTTAAGGTGGAAAAAATGTGCTTTTTAGCAGACCTTTTTATGCCTTCTTTAAATCAAATTTGACAGGTGATCCTAGACATGGACTTTTTATGTCCCTGTGACCAATGAAATAAAAATTAATATAGAAAAAAGTCTCAAAATAACAACACAAGTAAGTATTAAGTTGCCTCTCAAGTGGCAAGACATGCTACTAGGAGCATTTTGTTGCTCCACGGAAAACACGGCATGGGCACACTGCCTTAGCTTTATGCCTTTTACTTGATTTATATTTATTGCAACAAAAAATCAGACACAGAAATTAACCTCTGGACAAAACTTCCACCTTAAACAACCTCCAAAAACTCAATCAGTTACAGTCTAAAAGTCTAAAAAGGCAATACCGAATAAACTATGATCATGGTAGCACCAGATCAACTTTTCATTGACTGAGCTATAATGGACATTTTGGAAAAACAATGCATCATGGTAATGATGTGAACGTCCTACTCTACCAGACACCAAGTGGTGTCACCTGACTATTTTACTGACAGCCTTTTTTCAGTCTTTAAGCAGTAAAAATTCTCATTAAATGCAGTTTTTAATCCTAATCCCTATTTTGTTTATTACCTTCTGTCACAATGTGGCTCATAAGGCTATAACAAAAGGGCAAGACAAATTGTTTTTCCTGTATTTTATCAATAATCAGTTAATACAAAAGCAAAAGCAACTTACAGTTATGTGAAAAAGAAAAAGGGTTTTAAGGGTTTTTCCCCCCTGTTTTATCAGGATAAGGTAAAAAAAAAAATCAGCTGGTCCTTAGCAAGTTCTAAAATGATTGGTCTCTCACATTGTTGTGGAGGAAGCCTGGCAGCATTGCTTCAGTTTATTGAGGTTTGCTGACGTTCGTTTATGCACTGCTCTCTTGAGGTCCCACCATAGCATTTATGGACTTTGACCGGGGCATTGCAACACTTTGGTTCTTTTGTTTTTCAGCCATTCTGTTGTAGATTTACTCATCTGCCTCAGTTTCTCTGAGCATTGCGGTCTAACCTTGGGGTGGAGTTGTTGGGTCATCCACTCCTGGGAAGACTGGAAACTGTGGACTTGCAGTTGTTTGGAAATTACTTATACCTTCTCAGATTCATGAGCAGCAACATTTTCTTGTCTTTCATCCTTGTCAAGGTGTTAAGACTCACCTGACTGCTTCAGACCAGCAAACTGACAAAACGTCTTCCTCCTGTTGATCAGTTTATCAAGTGCAACATTGTCTGGCTGATGCTTACCGTCATTTGGTATAAGTACGGATGTACTTAGTTTTTCACACTCCTTTTGAACTTTGCCTACATGTTTTTGTTAAATGAATAATGCCACCTTGTAATATGTCATGTGTCATAAAACCTTTGTCTGAGGTTTTATTTACCTAATTTTAGAACCTGCTGAGTTCCAGATAATATTTTATTGTGTCCGGAGAGTGTGCTTTCTAGTTCACATTGTTGTAAATACATGACCAAAACCAAAACCAAAATAAAACTAATGGTGCAAGGAAACAACATGAAGGAACAAGAAACTAAGAGGTCATGTGACACAGCAGCAAAAGAGGAAGTGAGGCCAACCGATTTCTCCGGTGGCGCCAATAATTCCTGTTTAACTCACCATGGACCACATGAAGCACACGCACTGGGGTAACTCTGAGATATTTCCTCCTGAGCATTGTTTTAAAATTGTTTGAAATCTATAAAATATGAAAACACTCATTAATCACCACAATATTGTATCCAAACAGTGCATAATAGTGTGAGTCTATTAAAATTGGGACTTTCATTTCAATTTTACAAAGTGCATTTGTAATATTTAAAGTTTTAAACTGTGAATATAAGAATAATGTAAGAATAAAAGAACTCTTTCACTCATTATTGTGTCATATTAATGCCTTTTATAGTACAATATTCAATAACAGTGCATCAGTTATAACAGAGGAAAAACTCTATTTTAATCTTAAGTTTTTCATTTAAGCTCTGTTACAAAGCAGGGAAACAGGGTTGTTACATCAACTAGTTTGATTGTACTCATGTCCTTTTTTGCTAATTGCTGGGAGTAAAGTGTATTAACATTTTCTGCTTCACCAATATGCAAACTATCCTGGTGATAACAGCAGAATACAGTGGTTGCATGTGTTTATCCTGGATTTAGAACCCTTGCTTTGTTAGGTGGACATATTTTCTTCATGCTGTGCTTTAAATGTCAATTACATTTCATCTTAACATAGTTATGTTGAATCTATATGTTTCCATGGTTTGTGTGCCCCAGTGGTGGGACATGGGATAAAAACAGAAAAGCTCCAACCAGGCTCTCTAAAGTCTCTTATAGTCATTTTAAAATGACAAGGATCACCCTGAGCAGTCTATATTTCTTTGCTCTACTCATGATGGGTCCTTTTGCTCACCTGTCTATAAATACAGCAAAACACATATTGTTATTTTGGAAAGTCTGTTAGCTTTTAGTCTAGTTGTGGCAGACTACACTGTGGTATTACACAAAAATTACAAGTACCAGGACATTTGGGCTGTGAGAAGTAAAGAACTGTGCAACTTGATTTAAAAAACAAATAAAAAAAGAGGGAGAGAAACTAATGTGGAACAGAACAAAAGCCCAAATGTGATCTTAATGCAGCAGAGGTCAGTGTTTCATTTTCTTATCTGAGGTCACAGATGACAAATGACAGACACTGCTTTTGTATCATTTTAATTTTTTTTACTTCTCAACATGTACATCAAGCATTGCTTTTGTTTTTAATTAATTAATTATTTTTTACTTTTTGATGCTTTTGCCACTTTTGCCAGTAAGGACACAGGAGAGATTCTTGTTAGTATCAACCGTTATGTTTGACTGAACAAAATATGACTAAATATCAATATGTATCATTTAATACTGCCATCTGTAGCTTTAGCTGGCTATATTTGAATTTATTTTGCATTTGGCATGCTTAGCTTTAGAGTTTAGCATTTGCAGCTATGATGGGAATAAACTTGGATTAACAATTATCTGGCGCGCTAATGTTAGCTTCTGACACAATTAATTCCCAAATATGTTAACTAGTATTATTTTATTCGAAGTTGGACAAAATTACAGGCAGGCTTTAGGACCACCTTCAGGCACAAAGGCTTTTTTCTTTATACAAAAAAAAAAAAAATAGCACAAAGGCTTTTAATTGTAATCCCACAGTCTTCCCCTTTCTCAGATCCTAGGAGCTGCAGTCACCCTTGCTAGCCGCTCAGCCTGTGCCTGTTAGCCAGCCAGTTGGAGTCAGCTGTTACTGTTGACTGGTCAGCTAGTACTATCAGAGGGTTACTCACTGAAAGCTGGGCAGTCAGATGGTGCTGTTAGGACTATATGCCTCTGCTCTACAGAAGGTTTATAAGATGTGTGAAACAGTTCAGCCACATTATTTATTTATTTTTTTACCAGGGAAATCATGAAATGACACACTGAATCTGATTCATGTGAAACACTTTATTTTTTAAAGGAATAAAAGACAGACATCCTTTAATCAGCTATGAAACTTGCTGGTCTAGTTTATAGTCACAAATTATTGAGACATGCAGATTTAATTAATTAATTTTATTTATCAATCAAACTGCAACTTGTGTGATGTCATGGTCTGTGAATGTTGTTGTTTTTAGTCCTCATTTTTTCATATTTGAGATTTTTTCTTTTTTTTATTGCAGCTAGAGTTAGTTCTTGATATTTTGGAATCCTAATTTCTGTGTAGCATCATTGCCTTTGGTAGAATTTGCATGTGTGCTTGTCATTCTGACTGTAGACAGGATAGTTTTAAAAGAATTCTAGTGAATTTTGAACAAACTGTAGAGTGGGGTCATGTTAGCAATCCATCAAAACGTCCACCAGTGTCTTCATGGTCAACTGGTTGAAAGTTGAAAAAAGCCTTATTCCTTAGAAACTATGATTATTACAAGTGTGGTGTGCATTGTCAACAAATAGTAGGTACCAAAAAATATTTAAACTACAGTTTTTATACTTGACCTCTGACCTCTCCTTCAAGGTCAATAGATTCATCTGAAGGCTAAAGTGGCAATAATGCTATAAAGGCCAATTAAAAACTATATTAATTAGAAATATCCTGTCTCACAGTGATGCTGAAAAACTAGTTAATGCATTTATTACTTCTAGGCTGGACTAGTGTAATTCATTATTATTAGGATGTCCTAAAAACTCCCTGAAAAGCCTTCAGTTAATTCAAAATGCTGCAGCAAGAGTACTGACAGGGACTAGAAACAGAGAGCATATTTCTCCTATATTGGCTTCCCTTCATTGGCTTCCTGTTAAATCCAGAATTGAATTCAAAATCCTGCTCCTCACATACAAGGTCTTATTTAATCAGGCCCCATCTTATCTTAATAGTAGTACCATATCACCCCATTAGAGCAATTTGCTCTCGCACTGCAGGCTTACTTGTTGTTCCTAGAGTATTTAAAAGTAGAATGGGAGGGAGAGCCTTCAGTTTTCAGGTCCCTCTTCTGTGGAACCAGCTTCCAGTTTGGATTCGGGAGACAGACACTATCTCTACTTTTAAGATTAGGCTTAAAACTTTCCTTTTTTCTAAAGCATATAGTTAGGGCTGGACCAGGTGACCCTGAATCCTCCCTTAGTTATGCTGCAATAGACGTAGGCTGCTTGATTCCCATTATGAGTTGAGTATTTCCTTTTCAGTCACGTTTCTCACTCATTATGTGTTAACAGACCTCTGCATTGAATCACATTTGTTATTAATCTCTGTCTCTCTTCCACAGCATGTCTTTTATTCTGTCTTCTTTCTCTCACCCCAACCGGTCGCGGCACATGGCCACCCCACCCTGAGCCTGGTTCCGGAGGTTTCTTCCTGTTAAAAGGGAGTTTTTCCTTCCCACTGTTGCCAAAGTGCCTGCTCAAAGGGGGTCATATGATTGTTGGGTTTTTCTCTGTATGTATTATTGTAGGGTATACCTTACAATATAAAGCGCCTTGAGGCAACTGTTGTTGTAATTTGGTGCTATATAAATAAAATTGAATTGAATGGAATATTTTTTTTTTAAATTTAGGATCAACAACTTTTTCTAATTAATATTTTCCAGTAAACATTTAAGCACATTTTACTAAATAATGGAATGAATGCTACACATGGACTATATCCACATTTAAAAAAAATAATGGAAAACAGTTGTACTTAAAATTATGTCAAGTATAATAAAATGGGTTTCAACAGAGCAAAGAACCAAAGCTTTTACTGCACTATAAACATTTTAATATACATTTAAAAAGAAAACACTGTAATAAACACTTCCATTAATAGTAGGTAGAGATGTTCCAGGCCAGTAATTTCTTAGTCGACTAAACGAGGAAAAAAAAATTAGACTTACCGACTAGTCTAAAACTATGAAACACTCAGATATCAAGTTTTACTTAAGAACCATATTGATGTCAAAAACTGATCATGTTGCCTATAATACCTCGCACCATGCATTGTTAATGTTGCATGTTATAATCCAAACAGACAATAAAGAAGGAAAACAATTAAAATAAACCAAAGTTATATATGATATGAAAATATGCTACTAGAAAAGATATATTATTAAATATGACAAATTAGAAAAACTAAACTAAAACTACAACTGACGAGTGGCACATTGTGCCATGCATTATGAATGCTGCACACTGTTCGAACCACTTCAATAAAAGTTCAGTTAAAAAATTACGCATCATCTAGCCTTTTCTTCTGTTTATCTGACGTTGGGTCACAGGGGCAACAGCCCAGACTTCCCTCTCAGCACATTCCTTCCAGCATATCCTGGGATACATCAAGGTGTACCCAGGTCAGTTGAGAGATAGCATCTTTCCATCTTGTCTTGGTCTATCCTGGGTCCTCCTCCCAGTAGGATGTGCCCGGCCGGAACACCATCCCCAGCCACATCAGCTGGCTCCTTTCGATGTGGAAGAGCAGCGGCTCAACTCTTCCTAGTCCGCCCCTTTCAAATGACTCAACTTTTCACCCAATGGGAAAGCCCATCCACCCCTCAGAGAAAGTTAATTTTTGCCACTTGTATCCACGATCTTTAAAAGAACTAATTATAATAGTGTTAACATTATATATAGATTAACAGATTTATGGTGTTTCTCAAGATAGATGGTCGATCTGGTGGCGGTTGGCTGCATAGGATTTAGGACACAACAATTTAGCGGCATTGGATATCAATTAAAATGTAAAACAATCAGATTAAGTGAACTCTGGTACCGTCTATAGTGAAAATTAGTTGTCTAGTTGTATGGTCATGCACATTCAAGTAAATATTGCCTAGAGTGGGCTCCTTTAGCAGAAGACTGCCCTCTCTGAGTGCTTCTTGTAATTTATATTCTATTCTCTCTGTTTCAGTTGACTCCTATCTTCCTAGTGTCCCCTTGTATTTTTTTTCACATTGTCCAGTGGTGATCTCTGTGTTAGGTGTTTCTGTTGTGTTCATTTCTTGTTTTACTTTGATAGTCCTGATTGTCTCGACGGTTTCCACCTGTGTCTTGTTACCCAGGTGTTTCCACTCCTCTCATTAGACCTCAATGTGTTTGAATTATAAGCAGTTTTACGTGCTGTTGTTCCCTGATTGTTTATGATATGTTGTAGTTAGTTGCATTTTTAATTTCTGGACTGTCTAATCAGCCTGAATAAAGGTTTGTTAATTTTGTTGTCTTGCATGCATTTGGGTCCCTTTTGCCTGGAATTTCATAACATTTGACATTTATCGATGGTGGCTCAAAACTTCTGCACAGTACTGTCTGTCTTGACTTCCAGCCTCACTGGCTAAGACCAGAGTTTGCAGTCTTTGTTTGGGCTGCCATGTCAGACCCAGAATAGGGACTACATCACTAGTTCAGCTACAACCATGTAGAAAATGGCCCAATCTCTGGATACTATGGACATATGGATTTAAAGAGTGTTAGAAAGATCAAAAACTAAACTGAGCTATTCCCTAAACTTTTTTGTGTGGTGTTTGAAACCCACATGAAGGGTTTGGGATCCACTGATGTAGAGAGCATGCACAATAGTCATACTGTGTAAATAAGTATATTTATTTTTCATTAATGATGTTTTTTAGCTCTGTCCCATTAACGCAAATATGACTTGATGAGGATGAAACAAAACGGCCACTACCATTTTTGTTTTTGGCGTATATGCCATCAAACTGGTAATTAGGACTAGCAGAGATGGTGTAATGACTTCACATCTGCCACCGGGAAGAAACAAAATGGCCACACATGTTGTTAGTGGAAGGCATTTTAAGTCTTCTATAGCTGTCAAACACAGATACGCCTGGTGATGTTAGACTGCTTTGTACAGGTAGATACTTGCAGAACTCACGTACAGCGTGTCTTATGGCTGATTGTCACATTCTCGCTGTGGAGGTGAGGTGAGCCAAGCAGAGCCATATTTAATGTTCCTTCCTTTGTGAGTGCAGAAATGAAGCGCCTGTGCCATTATGGTGGGTTTATTAGTATGTCGGGCGGTTAAAATGCGCCTTCGGCTCCCCCCCCCCGGGTTGTTCAGGTTAAAAATATATATTTGGTACTTGATTTAAAAAAAAATGGCTTAACCACATGTCGCAGCGCTTATGCTCTTCCACCTGCTGGGCCGCCATTACGCCGTCATTCAACACAGTGAAAAGAGACAGGATAGGGAAACCGCGATTAAACATCCGCCATTGCTTTATGTTTAACAGTCATATTAGATTGAACCAACTCGCTGTCGAGCTAGCTCTACCGGCCATGTAGAAGAAAGCACCTTTATCCCAAATTTAGTGTTATGTTTCAGATATTTTTTTAAACCTCTGTTACAGTTGTTAGTTATTTATTTTTAAAGAGAACACGTCAAATAGGTATGTGTAACAGTTCACAACATTTCCACTGTCACTGCAGTTATAAATAAACATAATGAAAACCTAATCGTTGATGTTTGCTAGCATACTCATTTTGTCGGTCACATCGGTTTTTTCGGACAGCTCGTTGGATTTTGACCTTGAGGACGGTTATTCCTAAATTGACCTAGAGTTGTAGGAAAATTGTGCTACTTTTAAGTAGGTAGGGTTCAATGATGTTGGCCTGAATTGTTTGGTTACACTGGCCATCGGGTATAGCTAGCGAGCCTTAATTTGACGAAGCAACAAAGGAGATCGAAGAGCCGAGACCAGCATTCTTGTTTTTTTTTTTAATCGTACTTTATTTTCCTGTGGGGAAGGCTAGGTCTAAGTTTAATTTTTATTTAAGTTTAACTTTAGGTGGGGATAGTTATTTTAGCGCACAGGGCAGTGTTCGCTAGGTACTGCTATGGCATCCAATTTCGAACAATTATAATCCTCCGCGCTTTGCTCGGCCTGTGCTAGGCGCTAGTGTTGACGTTAAAGTCGGAAAACACTATCCAGACCCGTTGATAGGGTCTAGCCGGGACTGCCTATCTGTGGCTGGCCAATGGACGACCAACAGGGCAGGTCTACATGTGAAGAATATGCTGAAGAAAGCGCTGTGAGTCTGTGCTTACTGGGAACGGTGGAGGTAAGTTACCCGTAATTTGTTTTATTTATACAAAAACACGCCGTTTCCGTTCTTTTCGGACCTTACCGAACAAAGAGGTTAGGGCTCTTAGTGTCTTTATTGTCTCGGTTTTTGGAAATCCAGCACTCTGGCTCCTCATAACACAAAGACCGGCTTGAACCATCCCAAGGAAACACCAGCTTGGAGGTTTTTGACTTCCTATCAGAGCTCAAATTTCCTCCGATTAGATTTTCTTAATTCCGGTTAATGTAGTCACACTCGGTTGTAATTGCATTTTCCTTACACCTGTGTGTGATTGTAACTTATTTCCTAACCATTTGCTACAATAAAACAAAACAATGAGCCAGCCTTTGGTGCAGTACGATGCATGCTTAGCCAAAATGTTAGAAAACAAATCCAGACTACTGAACCGAAAGCCGGTCAGCCTGTTAGTCACAACACGACTATATTTGCTTTCCGAGTGCATAAAGCGAAAGTAAGAGGATTGCACGTTAAAGCTCAAGTTTCTCAGACTGAAAGTTTTCTGCATTGGGTCGTTCGCGGGGAAAAAAAATGGACAACAACGCGAGACTTCTATACATTGAAGAAAAGGAGGGGTGGGGGGAGCATCAGCAGCAACATGGCTCAAATGTCCAGCAGCACTCAGCTTGTACATCGTTTACCGTTTGAATGTACACACGACAAGATGAAAACAATTAAATGTAAACGTGAGGAAAGCCTCAGATTCTATCTTCCACAGACAGACAATAGGAAGATTAGTCAGCTAATCAAGTAGCTTGGTCTCACTCACTGCCCCCTCCTTCCCTGTCTGTCATCAAGGGTTAAACACCAGCTATGGCACTAACATGACATGATGAAAGTTTTCTTTTTTAAGAAGAACAAACCTGAGATCACCGCACAGACCATATGTTAGTAGTATATAAATAATTTAGCTGAAATGATACATGATGTACAAATACAAACAAAAACAGTGTTACAAATAATATATTACAAAGTATATACTACAAAGAATCAATGATAAAGAAAATAGGCTGTTGTTCTCTCTGTAGTGCTTTGTTGCATTTTTTATAAATGCATTAAAAAGCAGTGAATTAAAACAACAAAGATCTTACTAGGTTCTGCACCTGTTTAGATATTAAACAAGGGGTGTGTATAACTTTCCAGGAATTTTTATTATGGTAAGATAGTTTCAGGTAAAACTAAGCTGCAGCTTGTGAGTTAACATCAGCGATGGATTTAAAGGGGCAAGCAGTAATTTCTCACGGTTATTAATTTGAAAAAGGGATTCTGTACTTATAAATATACATAGTGTGTAAATATATCTTCCAACATGCAGTCAAAACTTAATTAATCTGTTAAAAAGGCATGGTGTTTTACATATGTGGCTAGAGACTGGCCACATATTTAGTATATCAAAGGCAAAGAGAAGTCGTAGCTGTTCCTATGTCATGGAGGGTTATTAACATTTTTGTTGCACCATCAGACTCAAGGTAATGGAAAGATCATACCTATGTTTTTCATTGGAGATGGGATATCCTTAGAAAGTCTCATTGTCTTCCTCCTCACCTTAAACCTCACCTTCTTAACTGAAGTCACTGCTCAACACAAAAACATGCTCATTTATTATCGATATTGTCACAACTACTTTTTATCAGGTAATCAGAATGTGTCCGTACCGTCTTTGGATAGCTGACAAATCCTGCTAAAAAAACAGATGGTTATAAGCTAACATTATGGTAGTTAATGTTTCATTACATGCTCATATCGCATGAAGTTTATTTTTTAATTAGTGTTAGAGTCCCGTAATGTTAGATCCACTTCAAAAATAGTTTAACTAACACTGACTAACAGCAGCTAATGACAGCAAAAAAGCAGCGTTTACCATCATTTCAGCAAATCTTCAACATCTCATGTCACTATCACTGTCATTGGTCACTAGTGAGCTTCTGACTCACTGACCTGTGTCAGATTCCTTTCACCAAGTTTTATAGCCTCCTATTGAGTAAATAAGAGTGGAGACCTTTCACCCAACATTTTCCATACTTTAGTAGAAACAAGATGGGCATAGATACAGTCTAAAATCATTTTTAAAAAAATCTCATGTTCTACAACAGCCACTGTAGCTAGGATTATGCACTTTAATTTGGAAGGGTAAGAAAAGAGAAATGTTGACTGCATTTTGCAATCTATTGACATCTAGCGGAGTGCTTCCGCTCCAGTGTTCCGACATCGGGCTTCCAATTTAACTAGAACCTAGCATGATCTTGGGCTCATGATGTCACCAATGCAGTCCATTATTCAACAAAGAAACTACTTATGCACCAGACAATGAAGTGTCATAGTAAAACAATATGGCATTAAAACTACTTAATGTCTGAATCGCTTTTATTTTTTAAGATTCACTGTGTAATTAAGTAGAACTACCTGGTAGAGCATGCACGTATATTAAGTAAATATTAAGTACTGTGTACAACTTTACGCTTTATAAATGTGTATGCAGTGTTATGTTATGAAATTATGAAATAAAAATTTAAACTGATTTACATAACTGAAAAACCAAAGTCTTCATAATCTGTTAGCATCTACCTTTGTTTTGGTTTTGCGTGAACAACATGGCGGCGGGCGACATCCCAGAATGCATTGCGATTTCCGATTTCCAGTAGTAGATTGAAGGATAATCACAAGATCATCGTCCTGTGTGCTCAAGTTGTAAAACCACTATCTTGGGCTCAATACATATGCGTTGTTCGTTAATTTTAGTTGAGGTTAGGTTTCGTTCATAACACGTCTGTTCTCATGATGTGTTAAGTGGCCCTAGTTTTTGTTTTTCCCAAAAGTCTTAAGCTCATTAGCGTCAGCGGTCCGTCACAGTGGGAGTAGGTTATCACTTTTTAGCAATGATTGAAAGCCACGTGACACGGTCACCCTCTCACCCTTGTGTGTAGATGACGTTGTTGCACGCTGGCCCCGTGTTATGGTAAAATGGTAAATGGCCTGTATTTATATAGCGCTTTACTAGTCCCTAAGGACCCCAAAGCGCTTTACATATCCAGTCATCCACCCATTCACGCACACATTCACACACTGGTGATGGCAAGCTACATTGTAGCCACAGCCACCCTGGGGCGCACTGACAGAGGCGAGGCTGCCGGACACTGGCGCCACCGGGCCCTCTGACCACCACCAGTAGGCAACGGGTGAGGTGTCTTGCCCAAGGACACAACGACCGAGACTGTCCAAGCCGGGGCTCGAACCGGCAACCTTCCGATTACAAGGCGAACTCCCAACTCTTGAGCCACGATCGCCCCGTGTTGTGTGTTGATTGTATTGTAGGTAAGAAAACGAGTCAGTTGTATAAAATGTTACTGTGCATACCTACTGCTGTCAAAGCAAAGTCTGTTTTACATGAATATTAAATATTGTGCGCCGTGTCTCTTGTTATGACCGGGTCATTCAGACTTTCGCCTTGTTGAAAGTGGAGGGTCGGACTTTGAGGGGAAAGTGAGCTCATTCAAACACGAAGCCGACATGTTCAGCTGCAGTCAGATTAAATGAAATGACTGCATCTTCGGATAGGCTTAAAATTGACTTAACAGTGTGCTCCAACAGACACGTCTCTACAATCGAGACGTCCTACCGACAAAAACATGGCGAGAAGCAAAGCATTCACGAAACATTTGTGCGCCTTCTGTCGCTGCGGCTACCCCCACTAACGGCTAACTTGCTAATTTAGCTAGCGGCTAAGTTATCCGGTAGCCCTAAAGAGGTGTAGGAAAAAGTAACTTCTACTTTTTTTAACGACTGGTCTATAGAGGTAATAAAACTGCTTGAAACAACCAAAGATCAAGTAAACAAACAGAAATGGCAACAAGTATCTGAGCAGAGAAGAAACAACTGTAGAAAGTTTTCTGCAGTCACATGATCATCTTTTTAAAATGTATTGTAATCCAAAAGATCCTGTTACAGCTCCCCGGAATTGAGGCAAACAGCCTCTAACAAAATAGCTTAAGTAGGATAAAGTGCAGTCTGACAACACATGTATTTTAAAAATTGAAGGTAAAGTAAACACGAAGTGAAAGAATATATTTAAATAATTATAAAGTAATATAGTTATGATATAATGAAGCAAAATATCTCATAAAACAATGGAAATTTAAAATAAATATTGTACTTTTAGAATCAACAGTAAAGTCAGAAGATTAAAAGGACACATATGTATCACATTGTGCCTATTAATATGTTTTTGTTGTTGTTGTTTTTAAGAAATCTTATTCTCTGGAAGGAATACTTCTGCTAAACTCTCCTGTAGCTTTAAGCTCGTGATTCTTTGAGTTCCATGTCTCTGTCTTATTACGTCTCTGGTTTTACTTATGGTATATGGTAAATGTGTATATAGAAAGAATATAAGGATTATAGCCATGAAATACTATAACAGTTTTAGTTTTGGCGCGCTAATCTTTGTGTGTTAATATTCTCTCTGGCTTTATCCAAATGTATTTTGTGTTTTTTGTTTTGTTTTTCTAGAGAGCTGCAAGATGGAGAGCACAGTGGTCAGGACCTCAGACTCCTCAACTGATAAATATTTTTATTTGAAATGGATCAACAGTCTCCTGAAGACAAACTTCAAAAATGTGGAGGAGATGGGTTCAGGTGATTCATCAGTATGAATAGTCCAATATATTTCTATGCATCTGGCTTAGCCCACTTTAATAACCTTCAACACGATATCACAGCAAAATGTAATAGATGTGCCGTTTCACCGTGTCCATTCCACACTTTGCCTTTCCAAAAAACGTGAAATAGACATGCATGCAGAAGTTCCATTACTGCATGCAGAAATTGCGTTACCAGTAGGTGGAGAGAAAAGCCTCGAAGTCGGTAATGAACAAAAAATGTGTTAAGTACATTCCAATTACTGGAAACAAATAAGCTCTGCAGCTTATATGTATTTATGTGTAAGTGTGTTAATAATGGACTGGCGTGACTTTTACACATTTTGCCGCGGTACTGGGTTGCAACATTAATCTTAGACTTTAGATTAAGTCTAAGTGCAAATGAGAGACTGAACAGCTCTGTAACCCCGCCAAGCTTTTACTGGCCTTAAGTTAAACTGCTTATGTCATATTTTGAAGCAACTCCAGAGAACACAGTGTACATGTATTGGTTACTGAGATGCTGATGATAAAGTGTTGTTCATTAAATAAAAATAGCCTGTTTCTGCTAGAATAACTGCTGTGGACCATGTAGTTTTTAAAAAAAAACAAACAACGATTCTCCCTCTGTTAACATAACTTGTCTATGTGTGTGATCTGATAGGTGCGTGCCACTGTCAGATGATGGACTGTGTTTTTCCTGGATCTATTGACATGAGCAAGGTGAAGTTTGATGCACAAAGTGAGGACGACTGTAAGCACAATTTCAGACTACTCCATGAGGCCTTCAGCACAAATGGTATCACAAAGGTAGGTATGCATTAGTTCTCTACTAGAATAGCATTAAAGTGTCTTAGCTCATGCATTTGTTTTAATACATTTTGTTATTAATTTCTCAGTGTCATTACCTATTAATGTCTTTACACTGTGTCTACAAATCAGCAAGTCATCACTACTTTCTTACCTAAATTTCTTTGCACTCTGCTTACAAATTTAAAATTTATATATGCAGAAATATTGAAGGTCTAGCTTTCCAAAAATGTCAAGATACACATTTACTAAATTCTTAGCATATTATATCTGTAACATAAAATATTTTTTAAAACTGTTAATTTATTCATGCTTGTGCCACAAACATCAATAGTTTTAATAATAATAATAATAATAATTACTAGCTATGAAAGAAATGTGCAATTCCTTGTAAGTATAACAGTGGATATATGTCTTTTGAAGAAAACTTTATTCAGTAATGAGTTTTACAATATAGTGTTTATAAATGTTATTTTGTCTTCTTTGTCCTGATACAGAAAATTCCAGTTGAGAAGCTCATAAAAGGGGATTTTAACAGCAACATTAAGTTCCTCAAGTGGTTCAAGGGCTTCTACGCAGAAAATGTGAAAAGTAATGATTATGACGCTGTGAAAGCTCGTGACAGCTGTGATATCAGCCCTATTTTGGTGTCTCCTAAGTCAGGTAATTGTCATGCAAGATTTTCTTTCACTTTGGTAAAGGAATAAGTCTCTGTAATGTGTTTTGAGGACCACAGTTATAGGACATCTGCTGTGATGTTTTTGTTTTCTCTGTTTTACCAGAGAGATCTAAAGAGTCTGACACGGAGGAAAACAGCAAAACGACTAAAAGGTTTCCTTACAGCGAGAAGTGGAATGATGTTTTTGCTTGGGCTGAGCGCAGTTCTCGCGGAGACAACTATACCTACTGTTCCTCCTGTGGTACTGACCTTAGCACTATTAACAAAGGCTTTTTTGAACTTAAGCGCCATGTGGAAACAACCAAACACAGGAAAAGGGCTGCGAAGAAAAGATGTGGTGCAAGAACACAGGTCACTGAGTCGCTGCCTTGCAGTGATGAAGCTGTCCAGTTTATTTACAATCACTGTTACACTGGATCTGCTAAAGGTCAGCAGGGATATAGACATTTTGCGCGTTGTAAGCTGGGATCACAGTACCCCAAAGATATCATATCTGCCTGCGAAAACACTCCTTACTGTTTATACATTTATGGAGGGGTACCTGTAGGAAAAGATGAAGCAGTCTCTGTGTTGCTTGTTGGGTTTTTTGATGTTGAAGCCTCTAGTCGCTGCATCAGATTTCTGGATGCTCTTCAGGCAGGGGACGGTGCAGGAGATCAGTCTGCAGCAGCAGTTGTGGATAGCTTGAAGAAATTTGGGCTATCCACTGATAATCTCGCTGCTGTTTATCTAACTGGCAATGGTTCAGCCACAGAGGAAATCTGTTCTAAACTCAGGGAACTCAACGCAAACATCGTAACCTTAGGAGGCCTGTACACCATCGCTGATGCTGCTTGTCGTGCTGCCATCAAGGAGCTCTCCAATCAGGTTCAAGAACTGATGGTAGACCTCCATGAACACTACTCTGCCTGCTCTACAAAGAATGAAAACCTCAAAGATCTTTTTGACTCAGATGTCAGCAATGACAGCGCATCGCTTCACACCAACACCAGCTGCTTTAGAGTTTGTCTGTTGGTCACAAAAATATTGGAAATGTGGACCGATCTCACACTGTACTTTAGTTCTTGCAATGAAGATGAGAAGACTAAGTCCATCTGTTCTCAGCTTAATGATCCCAAAGTTAAGGCAATGTTTATGTTCCTGCAGCAGGCCTTAGAGCCTCTGCACAGTTTTCAGAGGAAAACACAGGAAGCTTTTGGTACTAATATTGAGCTTATTCTAGAAGAAGCCAATAGTCTGATTTCCATTTACACCTCCTACTTCCTCAGTCCACAGGCTGCTGATCGTTTCCTCATTGAACGTGATGTCCAAATTCTTAAGAACAAGAATTTCCACCTGCCAAGCTCTGAACTCTGTCTGGGTAAAAAAACTGTGGAAGACTTTCTGAAAACATCTGAAGCTGCTGAGGCACTGCCACTATTACAGGAGGATGTATTATCATTTTATATTGCACTCACTGGTTGTATCGCAGAGGAGCTGCCTTTAAATGACTCAGTGCTGAAGGGCATCGCTCAGCTGCTGAACTCACAGAGCAGGCTGAAAGTGACAGAGGAAACAGTCGGGGAGCTGGGCACCAAGCTGGGAATCTGCAACTTCCCTGAGGAAGTCAAACAGCTCACGAATGAATTCCTTGAGTATCAGAAGGCTCAGGAGGGAGAGGCCGAGGATGGAGGGAAGGGCAGCGCAGCTGTGGTTTCACTGGAAAACATACTGAATGACACCAAGCCAGCCTCAATCTTCAGGAAGCTTCTTTTGATCCTTTTGTCTTTCCCATGTCCTCCGCTGGATGCGCAGCAGGTTTTTACTCAGGTATGTGAATGTTTAGTCAGTTAAGTTTGTTCATATAGACATTTACACACAACAAATGTTAACGAAGTTCTGCACAACAAGTAAACATGAATCAGTTGAAAAAGTATATGTGATTAAGAAAAAATGGTGGATTGCTTCCTGTGGGTTTAGGGTAAGAGTTGGTGTCTCAAGGGATGATTTTGAATATCTCAAGGTCCTGTTTACAGTGATGTGAAAGCAACTGAATGGCACACTGGTGCTGCACCCACTTTACCTGTGCACCACTGCAGTAATGCGGGTGTTGTACCTGTTGTTGTGGTGAAGGTAGAGCTGGCCTGTGATTATAAGCTCTGGGTTGTGACAGAATAAAGTAGCAAATAGAAATGGCTGAAATGAGTTTCACCTCAAACTATTTATAGGTATATTTAAAAACAGCAAACACTGACCAGAGATCAGAGTAAAAATATCACATATAGCTGGACTCTCTGGAATTAGTTGGTGTGGGATTGATAATGGTATTACTGGTGTTAAATCAAACATGGGGTGTATGGCAGTTGTTAGAGATGATATTTAATCAAGTTTGATCTTTTTGTTAGAGCTTCCTTTAACATATCAAAGGAAATCTTAATTTCCTATCAGCTCTGCTACAAATCCTTCCAGTAGCCTGAGTGACAGGATATTTACTCAAGTAGAGTAGGAAAGTAAACAGATGAACAGAAGGCAACTGAGGGAGATACCTGTCCAAAGACAGGGCAAGATTAGTGTTCTGATACGCAATAAAAATGTCCAGCCGTAGCAGAAATAATCATGCGGGATCTACATGCAGGCAAAGAGGTTTGACAGGTTCTCTGGGTGCAGAAGTTTCAATTTTGAAAGGCATATGGTGAGAAGAGTTTAGAGCACAAATTTGAATATCACAGAGATGCAAATGAAACGATAAAACATCAGTCCAATGTGTGGCCCCATTCACGAGTGGGGCCTTTGACAAAAAAAAAAAACTGTTGAAATGGTAAAATCCCCAAGAATTAAAACGGTATCAAATCAAACTAAGGTTTGATTCAGAGGAGTAGAATCACTGCTCCTTTGAAACAAAAGGACTCAGCCATGCATCTGATCAGGAGGAAGCCTCCATTTGGAGGTTTCCAGACAAACTGGGAGGAGATCCCAGGGTAGAGCCAGAATTCTGAGGAGAGATTATAGCTTGTGTGGCTCAGGAATGCTTCTGGATAGCCCAGAAGGAACTGAAAAACATAGCGGTGGAAAAGATAAATTGATAAATTGAAGAGAAATAAATTAGTGCTATAAGCGTTAATCTTGTTAAAATGACATTAACGCCATAACTGCAATAACACAGCAAATCTCTGTTAACGAGTTGCTGCGGATCGCCTCGTGGGTGGGGCTGGGCGGCATCAACGTGTTAGTACGATGCATTGACAGCTGATAACATTATTTTAACTAGATTAACGCTGACAGCATTAAAATAAATAAAAGTTAAGAATTAGGAGGGAAATATCTGGGTTAAAAGGGCCTATAAACAAAACCTTTATTATGCCAGCATAACAATGTCATACTGGAATAATAAAGGTGCAAAATTTACTCGTTTCCTTTTAATTTTTTCCACTTGGTGCTGTCTTTATGTTGTTTTTAAGGCCTTGGAGAATGATCATGTTTGTGGAGTCTCTGACAGTGAAGCCTTAACAGAAAGTGAGTTGGATGTTACGTCTGACACTTTCTCTGACAGCAGCAAGAACTATCAAGTTCGCACACGAGGTAAGAGGAGCGTGTTAAATTTCCACCTAATTTGAGTTTTAAATGATAACCTCATAAACAAATAACCTTTCATGCACGAGATGATCATAATCATTTGCTTAATTTGTGGAGTTTAGCAGGAATGAAAGAGGTCTTAAAATACATCAAAACATACAGTGTGGAAAGTATGGAGAGTGCCTGCAGTGGATACTTTTTCCCCACATTTGGTTTCACTTCAGCTCTTCGTATGTTTAACTTCCCTGTTCTCTCTGGTAGACTGGTGGACATACAAAGAACAAACAAGAGTAATCCACAAACCGGTTTTACAACATACAGTGGGGCAAAAAGTATTTAGTCAGCCACCGATTATGCAAGTTCCCCCACTTAAAATGATGACAGAGGGCGGTAATTTGCACCAGAGGTACACTTCAACTGTGAGAGACAGAATGTGAAAAAAAATCCATGAATTCACATGGTAGTATTTGTAAAGAATTTACCTAATTACCTAATTTACATATGAATGACTAGACATTCATATGTAGCTTCAGCTTCCACTTGGCTGAAGCTAAAGCCTAGCTAAACACCTACCAGCCATTTGGCTGGAAGGCGGGTTTTAAAGGTAGAAAGGTAGAAGGCTGGGCACTGCTGCTCTCGGGGGACTCTAAGTGTTAAATACTTTTTTGCCCCACTGTATTTCTGATATGGTCTCCAGGGAGCTGGGTGGAGATGTATTATAAGGAAAAAACAAATGAGCATTCCCCCTTATTTTGAACTCTTCTGATCTGGTATCAAAGCAGACTGGACCTTTCTAGCATTTACAAATACAGCTGGTGTCCAGACACGGTGCCTCACTAATAGTTGAAACAATCAAACAACATCAACAACACTAAAGTTTTGATGTAATTCTTTTCCAACTGCAGCTTTGAGATGATCTGATTTAAATGTAAAAGAAGTTGAGTGGGAGTGATTGCATATTTAACTCTGCGCATTCATGTTCTAGGTCAGAATGGCCTTCCTTTGAAAGTGAAACCATGTGAAGTCCGCCTTACAAAAATAGGTAAAGGGAAAAAAACTTTACAGTTCTAGCTGCCTGATGTACAACATTTTAAAATATCATGTTGTTTATTTTGTAGATTGAAAGCAGTGCACTAAAAAAAACAATAATATAATACTGTTTCTAAAGAGCCAGGTGATGGATGTGAAAATAAACTTGGAGTGAATGGTGCCTTATGGAAAGAGGTAAAAGATTTTTTTTTTCTCTCTGTTAATCCTCTGCTTTCTGATCTACTGCTCTAAAACATTTTAGACTTATGGGCAGATGATATGGCTATTCAGCCTTTGAATGGTAAATTATGTGAAGTTTAAAATGTGACATAATAGCTGAACGTTTTATTTTTGCATTTCTCTCTTAAGTCCCTGTCATGTACTAACACCCTGTTGCCCTTCATAGTTTCCAAAATGAGGAAGATGAAGTGGAGTTTGCCTATATGAGGGCGTGTATGTGCGTGTGTTTTGGTTAACATTTGCATGTGCATGTTTTTTGTGTGTAATGAGTATGCTGTCTCTCAGGGGACCATTAGGGGGAATTTTGGCTGGGAGAGCAGCTTGCGCCAGAAGCCAAAGACCCGTACAGTGTTTCAGGCTGGTGATAACACCTGGTCCAAACCCGTAGGTCTTGATAAGGACAGCAAAAATGAACTGGGGTCCCAAGATGATGTGGTAGGTGTACTCGAGTATACTACCAAAATACCACTGGGCCATAAAATGCTAGAATTTAAAAGTGAACAAAAAAAAACAAAAAAAAAACTTTGAGCTTCCTGATTTTAAAATTTCAAAAGTAATAAAACATCAGACATTAGTTGACAAAAATATCTACTTGAGTAAGAGCGAAATTATCTGAATATTGATAATATTGAATAAAAAATGTTCCCGCTTGAACAAGGAGTTGATCGTCTTCTAATCTGAAATGTGAGCGTCTTCCTTTTTAATGTGCTGAAGGAATGATACAAATCTGCTTCAAACTGCATCCTTAAGTTAATTTTGCTTGTTCGATTTCTGCTGGTGTCTTGTAGATGCTTAATTACCTCAGAGATCTGTGCGTTAGATACATGCGGTGTTACTATTGACAGAGCAGGGAAGCTAAGCCGGTGGCAGTATGACTAGCACATTTGTCTCCCATTGGTCCGCCGTAAAAGTTTACCTACGCTCTGCATGTCAGAACTTGCAAAAAATGCTCCTTTCCACTTTCAGCTTTCTGAGAATGGGCCTTTGACAACAGGAAACGGGACATGACCACGAAAATTACAGGAACAACAAATTCATGGTAGCTTCCATCCAGAGACAATAGCCAAAAGATGGCAATAAATTACAGGATGAATGTAAACAGAGAGTATGAGATCCTTTATGGGAAAACCACTCCCGATATTCTAGAAAATGGATCCCTTTTCTTATTAGTGCCAGCTAACTAGATGTCTTGTTATGGACCTCCTTACCTTGCTTATACTGATACACGCCCATGATTGGTCTCATGTTCCTGACTTTGTTCAAATTGCTTAATTCAAAGACATAGATAGGAATTCAGTATGCATGTTATTGTTAGGGGATTTTGGCCAGAAAAGTTGTTAGGCCTGGCTGCTTAAACTGTTCTGGTGCATAGTGGGGGCAGAAGTAGAGCTGTGTAAATGCAGCTTTTATTACTTCTGTGCGGACACGGCTGATTGTGAGATTATGGTGGGGCACTTGGAAATTCATTTCCCACCTTCAGCATGAAGATATAATTTTCTTCTTTTTTCAGCTGCTCCTTTTAGGAGTCACCACAGATCATCTGCTTCCATCTCACTTTATCCCTAGCTTCGTCTGTCATCTTGCTCTTTTCCTCCTGCCTGGCAGCTCCAGCTTCAACATCCTTTGTCCAGCATATCCACTATCCCTCCTCTGCATGTGTCCAAACCATTTCAGCTGCCCTCACTAACATGATCTCTCCACTAAACATGCTTTTAGCCTCTTCTGCTTCTTTTTCTTTGCCCAACAGTTGCATATTTTCAGTTAAATGTAAAACTGTATCATTTTATAACATTTTTGATAAGTTTGATTTTGTCACTCATATCTCATACATTTGATGAAATTCTTTGAAATCCTAAATTACAAAGGTTTTTAAAAGTCTTACTTTTACTTTGGTAAAGTAAAGTTCACATAGACTGAGATATTTAGCAGCGTCAGAGCAGAAGAGGAAGACAAAGAAACGTTTTAAAGCACAGAAGTCAATTATGACTAACTTCAGCACAAAGGAACACCAGCAGTTCCTGATACCTGACAGTGAAACTAGATGTCAGTCAGTCAGTAGCAGCTAATTTTGGAGAGGACTCTTAATTTGAAAAAGGAAAACAAATCTGTGATTTGGAGTACTAAAAACAAAAACACAGCACTAACAAAGTTGAGGGAGAGAAATTGTTGAGAGGAAAAACTGATTAGAATCTAGTCCCACATCTAACTTCATTTCATTCAGTTTCATCATTCGCTTTGTTCACCTGAGGTCAGATTAGAAAAAAGGTTAAAGGGGGAATGAGGTTGTCCAGTTATTAAACCTTCCATAATATTGAAATTAAAATTACAGTAAAAGACTCTCAATCACAATTTAATTACCGTAATCATATTAGAGTATATTATGATGCATGAAACAAAACGAATGAATGAATCTTAACACTTGCTCCGTACCTTCATTTTAACACATTGTACCACAAATGCAATTCTAGTATGATTACAGTCACAACCTTTGTTTTTCTTTTAAAGAAAGACGCTGTTCATCCTCTAAAAATATACATTACCTTTTACTTCTTTGACTTCTTTTTTTACCTAAATGTGGTTGATTTCCAGTCGGAAGATTCTTCAACGCCCAATAAACACACACCAACCAGAGCACGACGTAAACCGGCCTACCAGGTAATGTTACTGCTGCTTTATTTCAAAGAAACACACAAAACCCCAACAACAGATGCATACAGAGGCATTGACAGTTGAATCATATAAAGTGTCTGTTTATAAGAAAATGTGAATCTGCTTTTGTTTTTGTATTTTTGCTGCAGGATGGTAAAGGGTTTCTTACAGGAGTGCTGGTGTGGGGTAAGGTTAAGGGGTTTAACTGGTGGCCTGGGATGGTGGTGCCATGGAAAACCAAGTGTGCTCCTGTGGGTATGCGGAGGGTGGAGTGGTTTGGAGATGGGATGTTCTCAGAGGTTAGAATTACAATGCACAACTGTAAGCTGAGCATTATTTGCTCATGATGCAGAAACAATTCTCAGATTTTGTTTACATCTGATTTTTTCTTTCTGTTGCAGGTATACACTGAGGGTCTTACGCCATTTGCTGCCTTCACTAGGTGCTTCTGCAAAAACTCCTTTGCCAGCTTGCCCATATACAAGAAAGCAATCTACCAAATCCTTGAGGTAGTCTTAAATGTTTTATACTACTTTATGTTTTGTGTTGTCTTTCATTTTCCATTTATCTTCATATTATATTCATATTAGTTTGTCTAAGGAGCTTGGAAAGAAAAGCATCTGAACTACTTCTTTAAGTTGCTTGAAGACGTTTCACCTCTCATCCGAGAAGCTTCTTCAGTTCTAGGGTCAAATGGTGGAGAGTCCCAGATTTACACCCTGTGGGAGTGTCCACCCAAGAGGGACAATGGACCCCCTAATGATCCTCTACCTTATCACACGAGCCAAGGTGTGAAGACGGGTGTAGGTCGCTATCGGGTGAGCTCATTGTGAAACCTTGCCCCACCCTATGATGTGATTTCCTGAGGTCAACTGGCCCAGGATGTGGGTGGGCATTAAGGCGTCTAGGAAGGGATCTCAAAACTGGATTATAGATGGCAGAGACTTGGTGTCACAAGCCAACGCTTCTGTTCAAAGACCCTTTTCTTTCCAAGCTCCTTAGACTACGATGACCCGGATGACTGAGAACCTTCAGACATATTAGTTTGTGTTGCTAAACCAAACTAATGTAGTTCTAATGGGGAATAACTTATGGTAAAAAGTTTAAAACCTCAAGAAATCACAAATCTTAATTTCATTATCCATCTCAGGCTGATATAACATTTCAGGTTTAGTTCATCAGATGCTCATGAGCTCCATGAAAGAGCAACCTGGCAACCTCCTGTTGCCATGGGTTCAACATTATTTATTCCCTAACCATTTGGTGAGTGATTGCCGGTTGTCACCTTTTGAAAGTGGAAGAGGGTGCTGCACCAAAAACAACTGTGTTTGCTTTGGTCACTAGAAGATGGCCATAGTCACCAGTCACCTGTAGTTGCATGGAAGACGCCAACTTCTCTTTAAGCACTCGTTAATTAACCACTAAGCTTGGAAAGGTGAAAGTTGTGCCTCCTGAAACCAACACGTTTCAAAAGACGCAGCTTTTACTTTGAAAGCGAAATGTCACTATTTGTGGCTTGTCTTGTACTCGTCACAGTTCTGCTTCCACTTAGGGAGTAGTTAGAGTGTGTTTGCAGACAAGTCGAAATCTTCCACACATAATTATGAATCACTGCATCAACCTGCTAATGACCAAACCAATCAAAGTTGGTGTTTGGTGCAGCACTTTGTACTGACAACAGCATGCACCCCTTTGAAGCCGCTTGCCAACAGCTCATGGAGTGCAGATTTTTACGAAGTGACCACTGGGTCGCCAAACTGGTGTGACTGGACTCTTAGGAAAAGACTACATCAAGTCAAGTATAGGTATAAATGGTTATCTATTGAAGTTACTCGTTCAGTAGGTCTGTTAAAACCGTGGCTTGATTTCAAAACATTTGCTAAAAGGAACAAACTGACTGAGCAACCTTTTATTACAAAAACACTAAAGGCTTGTGTTTGTTGGACTCAGATATGTGTCCTTGTAGATGTCGCTAAAAACAGTTGTGCTGTGTAATCAATCTTGGTACAAAGTGGGGAATTATCGCTGCTGTGAGCTCATGTTAAGTGTTTGAATCATTCGATGATGCACTTTCAGATGATGTCTGTTTTCACTCTACTTACTGTATATTCAGGTCAGTGAATGTTATGAGGTTAAAAGCAGGAGGGCATATTACAATGGAAATTAAATAACAGAGTGACCGTTTCATGTATCGTAGCATCAAGCTGCTGAACCTTGTTTAATGTACTTGTACCATACTCCAGATTTTGATGACATGTATAATCTGCAGTTGGCAGGTGAGAGGTGTGGAAAGTCTTTTCCTGAGGCTCAAGGCAATGAAGAAAAAGAGCTGAAACTGATGTTGGACTGGGCTTTTGAAGGATTTCTGCCAACAGGACCTGATGGATTTATACCTGTTGGTGTGTCTGTTTATTTTTAATTCTTTCTTACTTTCTTTATAAAGCACCATATTTTATTTTCCTTCTTCCCTCTTCTTGGTGCCAAATATGTTTCTTAAAAACATCCAAGTTATTTAATGTTCTTTGTTTTCTGCCTCTTAAAGACTCTTCTCCACACGGTCAATCCTCTGACTCGACTCTGTCTGACGTCCCGCCTCCGGCGAAAAGAAAATATGTTTTAAAAAATAAGGGAAATGTCCCCGCCATCATCTATAACAAAGGTGAATGTTATTTTTTTTATTTTGTGCTTGTAAAGAGATATTTGTAAGGAAACTACTAAATGAAGCAACTGATTTTGTTGCCATCATTATTTTTATTTCATGTGAATATTTCATTACAGAATCAATAATAGAAGGCGTCAAAGAAAAGGGAAAAACAATTGAAGGTAAGTTCTTTAGCTAATATGGAAGACACTTGATTTCAAACCACTGATATAAACATAACTTTCTTCTCTCTTTTTTTTTTTTTTTTTTTTTTTTTAGATTTTTGTTTGTCTTGTGGATCAACTGATATTGACGTCCAGCACCCATTATTTAAAGGTGGTCTTTGTCTAAGATGCAAGGTAATGTAATAACACAAAGATTCTGTTTCTCCCACAGCCTGCTGTGTCTAAATTTAGCCATTATCTGAAGGATGTCCTCTATTAAAATCTGAAAACAACCTTATTTTTACAGGCAAACTTCACAGAAACGTTGTATCGCTACGATGACGACGGCTACCAGTCGTACTGCACTGTGTGCTGTGCAGGCTTAGAGGTCATTCTGTGTGGCAATCCCAGCTGCTGCAGGTAAAAATTCCACAGGTTTTCTTTTTCACATGCAAACATATTGATATTTATGGTTTCTCGATGTGACTTTCGCTTAGGTAAAAACATTTCAATAAGCAAAACAAAGTTCAGCTGTTAATATCAGACTGTTACAGAAATATCTGAGAGAACCTCTTGATGATGGATTCATGAACTTGCTCATGACAAACTGACTTTTATTGGCCTGTTCCATGAGACAACTTTGAGATGACTGGATCAGGCTAAAGTTTCCATAATCTTTTGAAACATGCAAGTAGTTTAAAGTCTTCCTCCTGGCATCATTAAACCACTAAAACTTCACATTTGCTCATCAAAATTATGTTGTTCTTGTTGTTTGATCCTGCTACAGAGACACTGCCGATGTGTTTTGTGGTCTCAGAATACACAAAAGGCATTGTTCCTGCAGGGCAGGGGAGATGAAAAAGAATTTCACAGAGGCCGAAGCACACTGGATAAACCCTTGTTGCTTCTTCTGAATCAGAAAACTATAATCAGAAGAGAGGTATTTAGACATTGGGAAGCTTTTATAATATTTGCAGTAAAGTCACTAAGTTCACCTCACCTGTAACATTGGCTTCACTAATGTTTCCTGTGGTCCACTCTGTGTACATCCGTTTACCTACTACAAACATTGCACACATTGTATTGTGCTGTCATCGTAAAAAGAGAGCTGAGCCAAAAGGCAAAGCTTTTGATGTGAATCCATGTCTATTAAAACCTTCATCTATGGTCACAAGATCCAAATGACTGAAAGAGTATATGGTGGCAATGGTCAGCATCAGGGTGAGCAGCTCAGCTATTTGATGGGAGCTTGGAGCAGAACTGCTCCTCTTGCTGGTCAAATGGATCCAGCTGAGGTGATTTGGGCATCTGGTTAGACTGGGTGGGTATATAGATATATATAAATGTTTTTTACCAGGTACCTCATAACATGGATCAAGTGTCTTAATCATAAAGCCGCTTTTCTCCACTGTAAGAAAAGGCACCACAAGTACACGGTAATGGCATGTGTGATATCCACCACTGATTTGTTTTCTCATATGGAGTGCATTTGGTAAAGGCTTGGAAAATATCAATGTCGTAGGGCCACGACAGCCACTTTTTTTTCTTTGCACTTGACTGACTGGGCGTTTGTGGAAGGCACAGTTTTTGGCTTTCCTCATATTCCAAAGCGTGCTTGGTTTTAAGGTGATAAAACAAATTACTTGTATATCCTCTCTTTGCTATTACTGTCACCCGGCATAATTTGCAGATGATATTTTTCTGCTCAACATCCGGCTGCTTAAACCCAAACAAGGTGCATATGACCGATGTCGACAGACCTGTAAGCTCCATGCTTGCAGCCGCTGCCATGCTTTCGACCAAAATAGGCGCAGTAAGATGGTATAGTCAAAATCTCTACCATTGGCCAAATCCATATCGTTTCTACCGTATACCGTTTATACCGCCCACCCCTACTGGAGAGGTAATGTATCTCCATAATTGGACATTTGGCCTGAGAATCCTCCAGGATCTCCTAGGAGTGTTGCTGGACTGAAGGACATATAGCATATCCTGCTTAGTCTGCTGCTACTTCAGTCTAGCTTCATTGGAGGCTTGATGGATGGATATTGTTATAAACACTTTTATTTCTCCTGAATGATGGCTCTGTTATCCACACCTAAGTTGATGTGGTTGCTTCTTCAGGTTCACTTGAAACTGGGCGAATCCAGATTTTTGAGTCTGTCATTGGTGCACTATACTTCCAGGGCTGAAGTGATCAACTACGGTATTGACTGCTTATTTCAGTCATTTATATTTTAATTGACCACATGATACTTTACCCAGTTATTCAGCTAAAACGCCATCATGAATAGTTCACTTTAGGTCCTGCTTTCAGTTTCTGTTTATTATATCCATTTATGAGAGACGGATATCACTAGATTATTTAATAGTGGGAAAGAAATAAAAGTATCAATTTTAAAGTTTAACTTCTGTGGTCATAAGAAGGAGTTTGATGTCATTCATTTTATGCCAAGTCACTATATCCAGGAGTATCATCATGTCAGGTTGTTTTATTTTTCTTTTGTGATGCACAATGACATCAGGATGGATTACAAAAGTAATGTTTTTGTATGACAAACTAGTTTTCATGGAAACTGAGGATATTGGACATGTCTTTGGTGGAGCTTCTATCCCCAAGCCATCTGGGCCCTAAACACACACACCCGCCCTCTCACATCATCTATAATTGACTGAGACAGGACTCTTCCAGACACTCTAAACCAAGGCACAATGTACATTTCAATTCCTTTAATTTTAAATATGTTTATATTGTCTATCCTGTAAAATAGTCAGAAGACTATTCATATTAATGTACAGAATTCACCTGCTTGCTGCTACTACTGCACATTCACCCAGTGTATATACTATATATATATTTTATATAATGTTCTCCCCCCCCCCCCCCCCCCCCATTTTTGAACATGTCGAGGAGTGTGTCAGGCTACATTTCACTGTGTGTTATACTTGTATAACTATGCATGTGACAAATAAAGAACCTTGAACCTTGGTGGCACTTGTCTGCTGAATATACCTATGCTGACTTTAAATAAAAACAGGGGCCTTTAAAAACAACTTACAACAGCTGGTCTGTTGTGTCCACTGCCTTTTAATATGGTGGATGTATATACTATTGAGTAAAACCTGTGAGTCCACCAAATGAGAGAAGATGTACGTCAAAGTGTCATTCACTAACCTCTCCCTTTATCTCATGTCCTACCCCCTCACCTCTCTTAAGGTCTTTGTATCAGTTTACAAACCCCTGAGTTTCATTTTATGATTCGTCAGCCTCTAAAAAAGTCTTCAGTCTCTCTTCTGTCTTCATCACTTGGATGAGTGGCAAAAAGTTTCTCACACTGAAAACGTTAAATCCAAATAACCAGAATCAACTTTCTGAGATTGATGTTCTTATTTTTGTCTCCCAGATGTTACTGTAAGGACTGTCTGAACATCCTGGTGGGCCCAGAAACCTTTGATAAGCTGAAAGATGTCGATCCGTGGAGCTGCTACATATGCAAGCCATCACAGTGTGAAGGAAACCTCAAACTCAGGGCAGACTGGAGTGTGAAGGTCCAAGACTTCTTTGTCAACAACAGCGCAATGGAGTTTGTACGTGCTGCTCTTATCTTTAATTAGAAATGCAGTTTTTGTTTTCATAAGCAAACGGTCTGATCTTATCCCAACATACAGAGATCTTTTTCTTCATTTGAGAGTCAGGTGATGTTAAATTAGTCAATGTAGCGTTTTTAAATATATATTTTTATATTAACTGTAATTATAGCATGGTAACATGTGCTATAATTACAGTTAATTTAACAGCACTGAGATTTTGTTCTAGATTAGAGGATGACTCATTTGAATGAAAATGACCTCGTGGTGTGTGTGTGCCTTCACGATATGATGATATTTGGGGGGAGTGGGGGTTGTTTTTTTTATTATTATTATTATTATTTTTAATTTTAACATCCCGTCGCATTCAACGAAATGCAAATTGTTAAAGTGTATTTTGGTTAAACTCAGGTTAAAACCTTTTAATCCTGGTTTATGTGACTGATTATGAACCAGGCATTGCAGGCTGAGTGACTGCAGGTTTGTTTTTTTTAAGATGGTAGTTAAAGGTCAGATGTGTCGACACCTTTGAGGATTTTGCTGAAGGTTAAAATTAATGTTACACATGACCCAGAAGTCCTAATCATCTTCACCTGGGGAGTTTCTTACTTCTGAGTATTTGGACATTACTGTATGCATGAAGTGGGGCTGGAAGAGGGGCAATTATTTGATGTTAGACAGTTGCCTTTGGCTGTGTGTAAGCATAGTTTATCAAATATTTAATGAAATTATTTATTAAAAGCATCTTAGTTTTATTAATAATGGACCTGCTTTCACCTTTAATTACTGGAATGAGCAGTCTGTTCTTTGAGGGTTTTTAATGATCAGCTCCAGATCCTCAGTGTCAGATAATATTCAGATTTTGTTTTTCTCTGAGGGTGAGAAATTAGTTTTTCTTAAGCTCTGCCAATCAAAGAAGATTTAAGTTAAATCTGTGTGTTTATGCCATTTCGTTTTTTCTAAATGCTACTCGAATTCATTTTTTTAACCACAGGAGCCTCACAGAGTTTACCCTTCAATTTCTGCTGATCAGCGCAGGCCAATGAAGGTGCTCTCGCTTTTTGATGGCATTGCAACAGGTGAGTTTATGACATTGTGTGGAAAACTCAGCCAATACCCATTACACTCTGTCTGTGCATACTAATGAAGAGCCTTGGAAGGTTCAGTTGGCATCTGTATTAATGTAATAGGAGATGGTTTATTTAACATGAATTAAAAATATAGTAGGTTGTCCACCAATCAGGTCAGTGGTTTGACCTGAATGAGCTAGAAAAGTGTTGAACTGGCAAAATGTGTGCATTTCTAATTGTTCCCTTGATTTCATTTACTTTAACATCATTTCAGGATATCTGGTGCTCAAAGACCTGGGCCTTAAGATCGAGCGCTACATTGCCTCAGAGATTTGTGACGATTCAATTGCTGTAGGGATGGTCAAGCACGAGGGAAAGATTGAATACGTCAATGACGTTCGCACCATTACAAGGAAACATGTGAGTACAAGCAAGACACATGTGAATGCTCAAAATGTATTTTAACTCCTTCCTGTTTTTTAAGTTCTGTGTATATGATGGCTTAATTTATCTCAGTGAGTTTGTCTCTTTGTGTGTGTTAAAGCTGGCCGAATGGGGTCCTTTCGATCTTCTGATTGGAGGCAGTCCATGTAACGACCTGTCCATGGTGAACCCTCTTCGAAAAGGATTATTTGGTATGCAACTTCTAAACTTCTATAAATAAATAAAGACTCAGTAAAGGTTTATTTGTCATCTTTTTAAATAAAATTGTTTCCCTGTTGATCCTGCAGAGGGTACTGGAAGACTCTTTTTCGAGTTCTACCGCATACTGACCTTGTTGAGGCCGAAAGAGGACGACAACCGTCCGTTTTTCTGGTTGTTTGAAAACGTGGTTTTCATGAGTGCCAATGACAAATCGGATATCTGCAGATTTCTGGAGGTAATGTTTCTTTAAGTAAAGGTAGCTACCAGCCTGGTGGAGGGTCAGACTGCATTAAGTTTTAATGCCTAATGTATGCTTTCTGCCTTCTATTGCAGTGTAATCCAATTCTTATCGATGCAATAAAAGTCAGTCCTGCGCACAGAGCACGCTACTTTTGGGGAAACCTGCCTGGCATGAACAGGTATGTACCAATACAGGCTAAAATATTTGTGTTGACTTACTGCAGATCATAGCAAGGATTTTAATGTGCAACTAGAACCTCAACAGACCCACAATAATCAAATAATTTGTATGTCTTTTTAATTTATTTATTTTTCTTCGGTTTTGATTGTTTGGTTTTGAGTGGTACTAAAAAGTCCTGAAGCTAACTGGCCTCAAGTTTACACTCTTGTCTCGGATTTCTTATAGACCTCTCGCTACATCTCTAGACGACAAGGTGACTCTGCAGGATTGTTTGGAATCCGGACGCCAGGCAAAGGTCAACATCATTTATTTATTTATTTTTATTGGTCATGTTTAGTTTTTTAGGTTAATAGTGTGGCAACAATTTAAAATATTAGTTTTTGTGTAATCGTGAGACTATTATTTTGTGTTCAACACTGTTAATTTGACATTTCTCCCTGCAGTTTGACAAAGTCCGTACTATCACAACAAAGTCTAACTCAATAAGGCAGGGGAAGATGGGACCGCTGCCCGTCGACATGAATGGCAAGGAAGACTACCTGTGGTGCACTGAAATGGAACAGTAAGCATAATAAATTATTTACCGATTTGTTCCCAGTGGGACATTATCGATGTCAGTGTATAATGACTTCATTCTTGTGTGTTTAATGTGTGTCATCTGATAGTATCTGACTGAGTACATGCCTGAATGGTTTCTAAAAGCAAAACAATATAAACCACCACAAAGCGTTGATGTGCTGCACTAGTTTACACAGCTCTTCCCATTCAGCGTCACATGGGTGTAGCTGCTGCTACTAGTACACGCTAGTTACATATAATGTTTATTAAGCTACATGCACTGCAGTTGAGTTGCATGTACACATCGCTTTACAGCTGACAGCTGGTCACTTGCAGACGACTGTAGTTGCGAAATAACCAACGGGAAGTGAAATGAGCACCGACTAAGTTTTCAGGGTTTGGGGTTTTGGGTTTTTTTGTAATGAAGTTTTGTTTTTTTTGCTGATACTTTCTATGGTCAGGTCACCACATCACTGTAAATCACTTCTAGTTTGTACCTAACTTTAGACCAGATATGATATGCCAATTCTAATATACTCATATTAAAATCCTAAAGCATTAAACATGAAACTTGGGCTTAGTAGTTGGTCCTGAGACAAGACAGGTGAGCAATGATGTAAACTTCAAAGAAGGCAGCATCTTTGATTCTGACCCTGAGCTGCAAAGTTGTCAAATTACGCTTTTTTTTAAAAGTCCGTGTTTCTTTAGTCCGTTCAAAGATAAATTAATTCTGGGAGTTTGTTGATGTGACATCAGCGATTGTAAGACCAGGGAGAATTTGATTGGATGAGAGAAACCTGGAAATTACAGCCCTGTTTCACTCTGCACCTTTTTGCTGTTAAAAGGAAGTGTGCACAGGTCGGCCCACATTAACTGGAAATGGATTCAGCTGTGTTTGCATAGGCCAACCTGTCATCATGTGTGCAGTTGTTTGCATATGACGAGAATCAAACTAGGGTATCTTGTTATTGTGCAGAATGCGCAGGGAGTGTTTTCTTCTCTGTTAGTCTGTATTTGCTTTTACAGTCTCTAACAGCAGTGTGATAAAAACCAAATCAGAAAAAATTTGCACCAATCTGAGGATTTTTAACATTAAGGCTTTTCATTAACAGCGTTATGACATTTAAGAAAATACAGGCCTATCCATGTGGTTTCCCTTTTTTAGGATTTTTGGTTTCCCCAAACACTACACTGACGTGAACAACATGGGCCGGATGCAAAGGCAGAAAGTCCTGGGTCGCTCCTGGAGTGTGCCTGTGATTCGTCACCTGTTTGCCCCCCTGAAGGATTATTTTGAATGTGAATAGCAACTGTGAAGCAAATCCTCGCATCAGAGCTGGAGCGGTAAACCTGATGCCTTATCCTGCCCCGCCTTGCTAGTTAGTTTAAACTCTCTGGTCTCTCTTTAGAGGACCGAATGTAGCTTTGACTTTTAGAAATAGTTTGTTCATGAATTCATTTCTTTTTTGTTTTATCTGTCAGTCATCAGTGATCCTCCACCACCAGCAGGCACAGACACTTTTTGGGTTTTTTTTAAGGTTGCTGTAATCAAACAATTATGTTGCTCAGAACACAGGCCTGCATCATGAAGTGAGCTGAAGTGGTTTGCGAGCCATCTTTGGGCTTTTATGGATCAGTGGAGTCTCCTTGCTTACCTTAATCATGAATGGAAAGATCATAGCCGCTTATCAAATCCACATATTGATTTTAATTAGGTTTTTAATTAAATATGACTGCAATGTTTTTGTCTGACAGGCTACAGTCAGGGTTTTTGGGGTTTTTTACTCTGTATGATGTGAAAAGATGCATGGGAAGTGTTCCTGTTATGGTTCAGTGTCAGCGATTTCAAACTGATAACATGCACGGTTAGTGGTAACTTCATGTCTACAGTGAAGTATACAAGAGCCAATTATATTTCCCTCTGGACCCACAGCAGAGCCAAAACACACTAAATCCTGCACAATATCATTCTATAGTTTTCTATATTATAGAATAAACTCTTCATTAACACTAATGGTGCTATGTAAGTGCTGAATCATGTTTTTGAGACTTCAAAGACATCTTTTGCTTCAGCTTTTCTGACTCTGGCCTTACCTGGCCTAAAATCAGTCACTATAGGATTAATTTGTTCTTTTGCCTGTTTTGCTTAAAAATGAGACACAAATATGTAGACCCTCAGCCCGGTCCAAGGTCCCAGAGAGCCGCTGAACTCCCTTCATGGTGCAGGCCTCCTCACTACCTCAGCAATGGTTTCAAATCTGCAGCTACAGGTGAACACAAACCATTATTGCTTTGTTTCTACGTGATCCGTATTTTATCATGTTTTTATTGTTTAATCCTCCAGGCAGGGATTTTAAGTCTGACCTAATTCTTACTGTGATGAATTTTATTGTGTTTTACTTACATTTTTTAATCTTTAAACACTTTTTTAACTCAGTCTGAAGAATCCCACCATGGTGCTTCTAATAGTGGTGATTTTTACCCCACAGGTGGGCATTTGTGCTACAATTCTGTCTTTTTTAAGGAGTTTTACTTACACAAGATCAAAAATATTTTGAATCTACTTACTGACGACAAGTTGAGTATTTTAATAAGCCACACGAGTCAGACTTTGTCAGAACATGCAGTGTCTACTAAAGTTGGAAATACGGCTTTTTATTTCCAGTGGTTTCTTTTCTGGCCAGTAAAAAAAGTTAATTTCCTGTGTTTTAAAGAATAGTTTAATAGGTTCTGAAACCAACTAAAGCCCTTAACATCATTTGAAGGAACAACCTTTGACTTTATGTTCAAAATCTGTATTTTGTTAAAGGGATATCCACTGGAGTTGAAGTGGGGCTGGACTGGACTTTAATGTAATACCACATTGTACCACAGCATGGTAAACTGGGTCAGTGTAACCCTTATTTAACAACGTAGGCCATTCAAAGTTTGCTAATATTTACAGTCCTGGCCTGGTAATGTTTCTGGGTGTGTACAAAGTACACATCCAGAAACATTTCAACACACCCACTGATAAATGCTGCCCCCTCATGGTGAAAGTTTAAATTCACAGAGGGGAAGTTCTAAAAGTACTTTGAGGCATCTGGCTGCCAAACATTGTTAACAAATTGCATAATTATTAATTTTTAATTTGAAAAATAAAATAAACTGTTAATTCATCTGCCGCGTTCATGTGTAAGACTGTAAAATAAGACTGTGTCATTGTAGAAAAAAATGGGGTACAGTAGTGCAACTTTTCATGTAACTTTTAACTGTTTCATAGTTAGATTCAATATTATGTGGCAATTTTTTAAATTTCATAGTGTTTATGTATGTATTTTGTAGTCCAGCATCCATATTTTCTGATTTTTATCAAGCAGTAAACATGAAACTGCACCAGGACATAAGTTTTACAAGTTTAATCAAAACTGCAGCCTCAAACAAGGACCTGAAACGTCTGCTAATCTGCTGATCTAATTACATGGCCTAACAGCTGCAGCCATTTGCTAGAAAAATTACATGATAATCTTTTTTAATTCTATTGTTCAGGTTATGTGTCAAGCAAAAAAAAAAAAAAAAAGAAATCATCAGTGATTGTTTCAGTTTCTCAAATGTGCTTTTCTATCCCTGAGGTGACAATAAATTCATAATAATTAACAATCAAATAATGACAGTTTAGAATTATTTTTATTTTAGTTATGTTTTTTTTTTTTTTAAGCGCGTTCTCAGTTTCAAGGTCCTAAAATTGCTCTTTTCTCCCCTTTTTTAACCAAATATAAACTGAATAGCTTTTGTGGGAAAATTACTGGTCTGTGGTATTCATGCTCTGTAACATTTTTCTGTAATTCAAAAGCTACAGTTCATTGTTTTGAAAGTGTAATCAGTAGAATGATTAATTGTTACTTCCAGCACTAATTTTTTTGGGATTATGATGATGTTGCTGATTGAGGACGAGGGGGGGACAACACACTCGTCATGTCGTGCTGCAGAAAATCGTACTGTAATCACGTTTTTCAGTTCTCCAAACTGCTTGTTGATTAATCAGGTAAATGATGGAGAGACTAATAATAGAAATGCTGATGCTTCACACAAACCACTGATGCAGACCTGAACATTTGGTGCTGTTTTTAAAATACTGTTCAGGTGTCAGGTTTAAGTTTGTAATGTTATGTTAGTTTTACTGAAGATTTCGATAATGGTGGCACCCTTCATCCTGAGTCACTGTGTTTGATCACATAATTATTTCGTACTGTCAACGTATTCACACAACAGAGGCTGAAAGTAAGATGTTGATTTTTACCTCATTTCTTTTGGGATTTCTAATGGTGCTACTGCAACGGTGCTAACTTTGCATGTTTGTTACACTTTTTTTTTTTCCTCATCTTATGCTGACATTAGTTGAACATGAACTGTGTAGGTTTTTGTTTTGCAGTGTGCTCGGATGTTCAAGTGTCTTTGTTTTAATCAAATGAGAAACAGATGTAGAAAAATATTAGCATGATAGTTAATCATCTTTGAAGGGGGAAAAAACGTTGGGGCATAATGAAAAAGTGTTCATGGGATTTTACTCAGGCATTACAAAAAAAAGGTGCTGTTAAAGGAAAAAGTTTGTCTTTTATTTTCATTTGTCTGAACTAATTTAGCCAAAAATGCCTTTCCTTGAGCCAAAATCTGTATTACTGATAACAAAATAAAGACCAACAAAACCAGGATATCCTGCTCCAGTCTTTTTTTCTTCACACAGTGAAGTAAAGGAAAGCTGCAAAAGAGAATTCATAACATTTACAATGGGCTCTTTAATAATAACAGATGCTGTCAATGTGGGTCTGAAACCAATATGTCCTCAAGATGGACTTCCAAAGCCACGTCTTGAAAACTTTGCCTCACACATTTTTGTGTTGTTTCATGCCCAATTAAACAATAACACCACCCAATTAAAATATAACTTTAATACCAAAAGATGAATTATTCCATTCATATTTTTTCTCAAATAGTCAAATCCATGATAATCTGAAATGCTTGCAGTACACCAACTAATGCAAACTGAATTGCAGCAATCTTTAAATCCATCTTCTCCACTTATCCAATTAAGCACTGCTGAACAGGTCATGAGACGAGAGGTGGGGTACACACTCAAAAGGTCACCAATCCATCACAGAGACAACCAGTCATGGTCACATTAGAGTCACCAGTTAACCCAATAAGCAGGTTCTTGGACTATGAGTGAGAACCTGCACAGGCAGATCAGCTGGTTCATTCAAACCCAAAACCACCCAACCAATCCACTTTTATTATTTTTGTGTTTTTAAAAATGGGAGCAAACTAGAAAATTGTCAAGTTGTGCTGTGAGAGTATTTTACCCACAGCTGCTGCAGTTACGCGTGCGCCCAATCTTGTTTTGAAGTAATTAAAGATGTTTGCTGTAAAATCATTCAACTCTGGAAAAAGGACAGTTCGAATAAATCATTAAAAGCTCCAAATGAAACTTTTAACAACAACTGTATATGAAATTTGGCTCCTCTCAGAGCCACAGACCATCATTCTGACACCTCAGACCACAGATTTCTAGTTACTTCCATTAAATGAAAGTTTAGCTTCTCCAAAGAAAACACCAACAGACACAGATTTCATTTACTCCATCTGTTCTAGTGGTGACTGTGTAGGACATGTAGATCTGTTTTGTATGACAAGCTGTACGTATGTTTATGTTGGACTGCTGTGGGGACATGACTGTTGCTCTGCAGTTGTAACAACAGCAGGCTGTTTGCAATGCAACCTTTCATACTTTTTATTATGAGTTTTATCTACACAGTGCTGTAAAGAGTCAGAGGTCACTCCGGGGACGATGATGCGGTTTCCCAGGGTTTTAACATCCGCTCCATTGTAGAGGGAGTGGGATTCTGGTTGCTCGGCTCTATGTCCACTTTTGTCACTCCGGGAACCTCCTTTCCCTCCTGAACCAGTTGCATCACCTCTGCAAAGGAGAGCTGCTTTGTCTCTGTGGGTTCAGAAGTTTCTGCTGTGAGTTCAGAGTCTGAATGTGACGACGCCGTCTGGTCCAGCTTCTCAACAGGGCAGCCTCTCATACCGGAAGAAGAGCTCCACTGTTTGTAGTCGGCTCGGTCGATGGGCTCGACAAACCTGTGAGGGGACAACGGGAATAGAGGTTTGTGTTTGATATTTTGTTTCTTTGGAAGGGTGGCATTAAAAAAAAAAAAGTTTGGGCATTAAGGTAAATATCACAAAATGCTTTAACGCATTCACTGCTGATTATTGATCTTAACAAGGTACAATGGAAAAGCAGAGCCTTGTATTCACTCGATTACCATCTTTAACCTTGGAAGTGTATCGTATCTGATATAAGTTTTTGAGACCTCTACGTCATTAGTGTGATTTTTTTTGTAACCCTAATCTCTTTGTATTTAAAAAAAAAAAAAAAAAGTGCTTTGGAAAATTGTAGTAAAAAAATACAAACTCATTTGTGCAAATAGATTTTTTTTTTTTTAATTTCTTCTAAATCCATCAAAGGGTTCAATAAACACTCAGGTTAAAATTCTAGCAAATGTTTCATGACTCTGGCTTTAGAGGGTCAAGTAGAAACATGAGGTCCTCAAAGACACTTCTCCACTAAATCATTGGAGAGTTGCATTAACAAAACTAAACATGCTGGGTAACACCAAATTAATTAGTCTGCAGTTTCTCAAGCACAGATGCAAACTCTTCTCAGTTCCAGCTTCTCCAGTGCGAGGATATCCTGCTTTTCTTTAATTTCTAATAATCCTGACATCAGAACTGCTTTGAATATTATTATTTATCTTAACCATGGAAATAATTCTGGTGATGCCGAGCTGGACAACACATTCCTTCATTCCTTTTTAAAGAATGGCCCAGATTATTCGGTTTGACCACTTCTACAGTTTTAGCTCTCTCTGATAGGTTTATCTCGTCTTCCAGCCTAATGATGGAGTCTCTCACTTGGAAACTGACATCTCTTTGGGACTCTTATTTAAAAATGCAGCTATAAAAATACTAATTAAACACGTTGAATCAATATCAGATATTTTGTTCGCTTCATTTGTCATGAAATAAGACAACAGACCTCATCAGGGCGACAGACTGCTTCTTAGTCAGTTGCCCAATTACAAATTGAGCCTTGGAAAATGGGGACTTTGCATAATTCAATAACAGCTAAAACTACAAAAAACAAACTTTGAATTAAAGCTGAAAGTCTGCAGTTGAGTCACATCTTGACTGACTTGTAATCCAATGTGAGGCGTACAGAGATAAAGGTAAAGTGCTGTATGTGCGCAGCTGGTTTATTCTGCCATTGATGTAAAATCCTAACAGTAACCATGAAACTGGGATGGAGCGCAAAACACTTTTCATTCTGTAATGTAGTAAACCAGAAAACAACATTTTTAACGTGAATCTCAAACGCTTTTACTTTCTCGTTTTTAATCAATCTAATCAGTGCACACTGGGGTGTAGATAAACACATAAATGATTAACCAGGTGATCCAGGTGTTTCCTACCTGTTGTAGAAGAACAGTTTCAGGTCCAGCAGGTCGGTTTCGGTTCTGTTTACGGACTTCAGACCGTCCACAAACCGCTGATCCGCCTCAAAGTCAAACGAGTCAAACCGTGTAAAAACGAGCTCCATATTCACTCAGTATAACCGACTCTTCATCCTCAGCTGATCTAAAGTAACACCTGCAGCTGCAGACCTGTCCGCCTCCGGTAACAACAAGCGTCAGCAAAGAGGGAACACATCCCGGCCAAAACAACAGGGCTATGAGCTGCAGCGCCCCTGCAGGTGAGTCTCAGTACTGCACCACAAAGTCAAAATGAGGGCGAAGGAAAGCTGGAAGAGGCGTTCCCATCATTTATTCAGGTACAAATGGTAGCAGTTACACAGTGCACATACAGAAGTGCTGTGAGATTAAAGCATTTTAACTCAACATGCAAATTTTTACCACTTTATTTGCTGTTAGGTTGTTAAATTAGGAATATGTGAACCAAATAGGAAGAAAAAAAACCTTAATACATATCTTTCACATTTAATCTAGGTAACTAAGAATAATCTGTAGTATAATATATGTAGACTATGATAAAAATGTAAAGTGTATGTAAAATGTAAATGAGATTGGATGTTGGGCTGGCTGTGGCTCAAAGGTAAAGCAAGTCATCTACTACTTACTCTGCATGCCAAAGTAACCTTGGGCAATACACTTACCCTCAAATTGCTCCAGATGCATTCACTGGAGCCAGAATGTTAGCTAGAAAGCACTAAAAACTGCTGCAGGAACATAATGTGTAGTGAAGCAATGTGAATTCCCAGAGGAAATAGGCAAGTAATCAAATTAGGTAAAACAAATTGACAGGATATGAAGAATTTCTTAGACAAATCGATTGGAGTTTAGCAGGGTTGTTTTTTGCACAGCAAGAAATGCATTTAAAAACTCAAATGCAGTTATTCTACCATTTGTTTTTTGCATTTTTTAAATCTTTCATGTGTGTTTTTGAGTATTTTGTGTCTGGTGGATTACGTCTGAACTCTTTTGGGACGTAGCCGACACTGCTGTGTATGTACTGTGGGTAACAGAGGATGAACACATGTTGTTAGCAGAAATGTGACCCCCGTGTGATTGCGCACCTCCTCCTCTGCCCTGTCCTTGACCACCACCATCATTGGCCGGCTGCCAGCTGAAGGAGGAAGTGTTGCAGCTGATCTGCTCCAGGAAAGCCAGACCTGCTGCCGCTAACACACATTTTTATTTTTAAGTTATCTTTGATGAGCTCAGTTCAGTTTTTTTTAATGTGTCAATTAAAGAGAGAGGAACCGAGGTTGGGTCATGGTCCCGACAAGCGAGGAAATCTTATTATCATCTTAGCGGTTTTCTTTTTTGAGCATGTGACGTAACAACCAGCAGCCCTGCCCTGAAGGAGCCGGTTACTGCAGAGGCAACCAGTTTCTGAAGCTCAAATGAAACCAGGGTGAAATCAACACACGCACAAGATCACAATCAACTTGTTATTTATTGAATATAACATAAAGTTATTATCTACAAAATACAGTAAAGATATTACAAAATTAATTATAAGCAAGTGAATTAAGGGTTAAGCCCATCTGTGAAAGAAGATGAGTGACTTTAATTGCACCAAAAGCTCTATGAGTTTTCTCAAAGCTCTCCTAAACATCCCACGAAAAGCTGAATTTACATTTTCGAGCCTACAAACTAAATTTGTCTGTGGTGTCAGTGTGAAAGCTGCCGTTTCCCATCATGTTCAGCTGCAGGTGGAGTCTGCAGCTGCTCTGACCGGAGGCGAGTACCTGTGCCTTTGGAGTTTGGTCGGGTTTGATGTTTGTTTCTGCGTGGAGCGAGACGGACGGGCGAAGCAGAAGGTGAGCGTGCTGCTGGAGCTACACTCGTAGCTCCTCTCCTGGTCAAACGGAGAGAAGAAACGTATTGACTTGGACCTGCTGGTCTTATATTCTGTCATTAATATGTTGTTATGATGGGGCAGAGGATGCTAATATCAAGCATGGTCTGTGTTTTGTATAATGAGATGAATGTATGAGGAACTGGTGGGAGCCCTGTCTGTATTTATATAATATAATTTGTATAATTTCCACTCACCTCTGCTGTGACGGTGCTCAGGCCATTTTTGACACCCTGGTTCAGGCTGCTTCCCTTCTCCTCCTTCTGGACTTTGGTGGCCTCCTCTCTCTGCTTCATGAACCTCTGGTTAACGATCCTGGTCACGCTGTCGTTCCTGTTGAGCGGGGCGGCGGGAGGCCTCGTTGGAACGCGTTCCAGGTTCCTCGTGCTACTTTTAGCTTTCTGCCCTGACCCCGGCACTGGTTTGTCTGCCCGCCCGCTCACCCTACGCAGGAACTCTGTCACCAAGCCGTACCGGTTGGCTCCGGTGGACTTGGCGGGCAGCTTGGCGTTGCTCAGGGAGCCGTGGCTCTGCCCAGCACCTGCTCGGGAGCTGGTTTGTCGAGTCCACGCGAGGCCGGACTGATTTTGATGTGCCAGGTTCCACAGAGATCGATCTCTAGAGGTAGATGCAGAGGAGGGGGAGCTCAGATTGGAGGGAGAGGGGAGAGACTGTCTTCGGTACAGTTTAGGTGAGGAGGTGGAGTGTCTGGACCTCTCCCCTCGGCCTGTTATGCCCTCCAGTGAGGCAGAGATGTGGTGAGAGCGGGCAGAGACCAGAGGGGAGTTCAGGGCCCGAGAAGGACTGCTTCTCGTGGTGCTCAACCCTTGAGTCGCATCTGTCTGCTGACCAACACTCACCATCTGTGGTTTCATATGGGTCTGAGTACCGGAGCAGGACACATCCACCCATCCCCGGCCTGCTAATCTTTCTCTCTTTTCCTGTGGGCTGTCTTGACGCTTCTGCCTCCAGCCGGCTGTCATTTCCTTCATGTCATCGCTCAGATTGGCAGATGAGCCCAGACAGAGCTGTGAGAAGGAGGTTGGCGGCGTGCACCAGGGAGAGGGCGTGTCCACGGATCCTCTGTCTGGGCTTTGCTTCAGCTGAGCCAGCTGGACTCTGCGGGCTGACGGGGGGCTGTAGTAGATGCGGACGGTAGACTTCTCTGGAGCAGTATGGCTTCTGTCCAAGGACATCTGCTCAAAGTCAAGATCAGGGAAGCTAAGCGGCATGATTAGATGGTCCCACGTCTTAACTGGGTCCTCTCGGTCAAGCTGGGCAGCCTCTTGGCTCAGATAGCACCAGTTCTTCCTCTGAGAGCTGCACGGAGGAAACTGCCGTCTGAGTCTTTTTCCTGTCGAGCTGCAGGTTCAGATTTTTTTGTAAAAAAACCACAAAGACACCAGGTGATGTATGAGTTACAACTTCAGTGAACTTATGAAAAACATATGACAGTTTGTGGAACAACACAGACCTGTCAGCTTCACGGTGTCGACCACATTGAAAAACACCCCCAACACGACGCTGAGCCAAGAGAGAAAGAAAATGTCACCAAACATTACGTCAGATACTTCAGAAACTAAAACCCAAGAAAAAAATGCACAAACTTGTTGTAAGCAATTTTATGTAGGGACTATTTCTCTTTAGTGTGTTCATCCGCCACTGCGTCACTGTACAGAACAAACAGAGCATCTGACACGATGATTAAAAGAGACAGAAATGTGAAATGGTGAAAGTTGCAGTGGTCCTGATCCTTCTACAAAATAGCCAATCACCACTGGGAGACAAAAGAACCAATCATGTTGTTTCACAGATGCTTGCACAGTTGAGGTTTACACAGTTTTAACCTTGTGCTGTCAGTCAGATTCTACTGTTCTATTGATGCTTGCATGGCTAACCGGATGTAAGGTGAACTTAACTTTACTTTTGTGGTTGGTGTTGATCATGTGGCCACTCTCATTATTAAAGCTATATTGTCATCTAATTGAATGTGGTGTAAGAGTGAAACTTGCAAGAAAAAAAAAGCTTTTTAAACCTTATTTTAGGGGGAAATAATATAAAATTATATAACATCTAAAAACCACTGCTCACAACAAGGGTCCTGGATATTTATGAGAAACCAGGCCATGATTTCTGCAAAGAAGTGTTGATGCTTTGTTTTGCCGCGATGTGAGCGTCAGTGCTCCAAAACTGGGCAGCTGACACAAAAAAATCTAAGCTGTCTCTTTTGGGTGAACTGTCGCTTTAAAGCCCATTGTCTGCAAAATCAATAATGTTTCCGTCGCTTCCCCTTATTTGCTCTTGATAATTTAACACTAACAATTACGTTAGGGTTTAATAATTAATATCACGCATCTATAGTTGTTTGGTATTTTGGCACGTCTGTGTTATTAACTAACCAAACCTTCAGAAACATTTGAATTTGCTGTTCGTTATCTGGACAAAGCATTGTAAACTCATAACAGAGATAACCCCAGAGACATATAGGCTCCAATAAGTCTTCAATAAAGCCTAATAAAGCTGCTGGAGAGCCTGTAGAGTCTTTATTTTTTTCATCACTTCAAACTAAATGTTAAGTAAAAGAGTTAAGAGTAAAATAGGGATTACAGTCCAGTCAGTGGGTTAAGAAGGAAAAAAACTGTTGAAATAATAAATCTGATCCTAAATCATGCTGTGCATCGAAACTGCTTTTCTTTATTGAATAACAAAGGAGATGGAAATGATCATTCAGGAGAACTTGAAGGACTGCAGAGAATCGTTTGAGCGTTTTCGTGCTGCATGTTTGAAAATGCCTGTCCTGTTTGGCTGCAGCCCCCTTCAAAAGATTAGCCTAAATACTCTGGCATGAGTGTTTTCATGATGCCCGCTGAACCGACTGTCAGGCGGACACAAGGCCAGGGAGACAGATCATCGGCAGGACTTCCCGCTGTATCACGCAACCTCACACACAGCCTCACACACAGCGGGGCACACATGCCTGAGGCGTAAACACCATCCTTACCTCAGCTGGCTTGCCCGGCGTGGCCTTGGCCTTACTGTCACATTCAATCCGCTCATCCTGAAGCTCTGCAGCGAGGTCTTGCAACAATCCTTTCAGCACTGACATTGCTTTCTCTCTATCCTGAATAAAAAAGCCCAAATATATTTGAATATTCGACAGCTTTGCGTGTTTTTTTTAAGTGTCATAATGAGCATGAGCAGAGTTTATTTATGCCATCTTTCACTGTACCTGTTTTCCTTCTATGTCAGGTCCTTTGACTTGACACCACTGATGGAGGATCCAAAGAATCTGCAATGAAAGCTGCGTTCTTGGATCCCTGCACTTCTCACCGAGGCCCCATTGAACAGAAGGTGCTTTCCTCGTTTGTTTTTCTGTCTTCTTCGGCTCTCCACACTCCTGCTTACTCTCTGACTCCACGTCAGGATTTCCACAGAGGAAAGGGAAACTGTAGGAGTCCCAGACCTTCTTAACTGAGTTTAACTGTGTATCTTTGGCTGTTAGAAGCATCTCCACCCGCCCGATGAAAGCCAACAGCATCGCCTCTAAAAGTTCCAAAGCCTCATTCAGAGAAATCTTCTGTGCCTTTCCGTTACAGTCTATTGGCGAGGCGAACGTGCGCGAGGGAGACGAGCTGTGGCCATTTTTGGGTGATGTAATCAGGAGCTGTATGGCTGAACTCAAAATGCAGGCATGGTCTCTGAGAGCAAGCAGAGCTTCGTAGTCCTTCAAAGTCATCTCTTGGAGTTTTTTGTTGTCATCACTCTCTTGACTGTCTGAGGGATCCCACTCGCCTCCCACAGGACCCTCTCGAGTGATCATCCTTTCAGTCTCCTCATCGCCTTTTCTTTTCTCTGACCCTTCATCCTGACCCAGCTCGTACATCACGGGTCCCATTTTTATGCTTTTCTCCTTTCCATCTGTGTCCTTCATCGCAACACTCGCTGTCATATTTCCCTCCGAAACATCCCGATTCTCTTCATCTGGCTCTTCCCCTCCTCCTCCACCTCCAATTTTCTCCCTGAGGTCGCTCATTTCTGCTCGCAGACCACGGTTCTCCACCTCCAGTTCAACGATGCGCCGGCTCAGAAGTGTGGCCTCCTCTTCCACCAGTTTAAGATGAACTTTGACCTCCGCCTCCCTGGCGTGGGCGTAGCTTTGCTTGCCTTCAGGTGATTGGGCGGCGTCCACGTCACCGTAGGCTGAGCGGTATTTGGCCAGCTCCTCGCGCATCACCTCACTCTCTGATACCAATTTGGTGAGCTTCTTGCACATGAGAGCTAATTCCTCTTTGGCAAAGTGGAGTTGGCACTTGAGATCGGCGCTGTCATCCTTTTGGCAAATCAAACAGCAGTGACGACAGTCATGATGACATGAAATAACTCACGGATGCAGCCATGTTTAGAAACAAATATACAAACCTCAATCTGCTGAGAGAGCCTCTTCTCTGCCCTGCTGGCCGTCGATCTGATGCTTTTCTTCTTCAAAGAGCTCTAAGAAATAAAAATAAGAGTTTGATCACACACACAAGACAAACAGTGATAGTTTACTAGGTTAAGATTTTCTGGAGCGAACTTCTTTGTATTTGTCCCAAAAAGTCGATTCTGTTCATCTGGACGTAGCTGTTTAGTGGGAGAAATGTTTCGTCCTTCATCCAAGTGACTTCTTCAGTCTGCAAAACTAAATGTCCTTACCTTGATGATTAAGAATGCATCGAGACGTCTTTGTGTTTATGTTTCTTTCTTTCTTTTGGTTTTTGGTTTTAACCACAACTGTGTGAAATTTAATAAACATATTAAAGAAAAAAACTTTTTCTACATTACATTGATGATGAACATTTCCAGCTCCATATTTTTGTCCTTTGACTCCAACAGTAGCTTTGCCTGATTTATAATTCATCTAACTGTATTAAATAAGAACTTGGCTACAGAACTACAGACTAAAACCATAAACTCATCAAGAAAGTTATCCAAAGAATCTTTTTTAATTTTTTTTAGATATTTCTACACAAAATTATTATTATTTTTATTAAAACCAGGGGAGTCACCTCCTGCTGGACATGAGAAAGAACGCAGGCCAACTTTCCTCTCATTGACTGATTTGAACAGCAGGTCAGTGGGGGTTGCAATAACTTCATTCAGTAACTTGAAGTAACAGTGTAACGGTGTTTCGCATGTCTCTCACATGATTTTTGGCCCCCTCCTCTTTACAAAGTCGCTTCAGTTCTTTGAGGTTTGCGGGGATTCACTTTTGCTCTGTTAACATTCAACAGCATTTCAGTCATGTTGAGGTCTGGACTCTGACTCGGCCATCGTAACCTTGATTCTTTTCTTCAGTCAGTGTGTTGTAGATGTGCTTCTGTGTTTTAGCTGTCGGACAGGTGGCCTCATGTTTGAGGAGTTCGTGGTCGATGGTGCACAGATCTAGTGACTGCAGAACAAGTTCACGTCATCGCTCCTCACCACTGTGCTGACAGCTGGTATGAGGTGTTTGTGCTGATCTGCTGTGTTTGGCTGTGAATTATGACCAAACATCTCCAAACTGGTCTCATTTGTCCAAAGCACATTGTTCCAGAAGTTTAAGCCATGCTGCTGTGTCATTTTTACAAAGAAGGTGATTTTTCCCAGCAACTCTCGGTACTTGTTCAGCCTTTTTCTGATTTTACTGTTACAAACTTGAACTTGACATACCAACTGAGGCCCGTAGAGTCTGTAGCTTCTAGGTTTTTTGTAGTTTCATGAGCGTTGCTCAGTCTGACCTTGGTTGTCCCAACAAATTCCCTCCAACTGCACGGCAAATTGGCAGAAATTTGCCTACAATACTTTGGCATTTTGTTAACATACCTGTAAGGTCCAGAACAGCAAACTATCAAAACCTCTGCTTTTATAGCGTGCTGATCATCAATCAATCACTTACATTTGATTAATAGCACCTGGCTCCTACTGTCCCTCTTAATTCCTATAGAACCAGTAAGGCTGTACTTAGTTTCTTGCTCTTTACATCACTGAAAACAAGGAAAAGACAAATCTGAAGTTTAATTTAAAAATATAAAGGCAGGTAAAGGAATAGTTCAACATTTGTTTCTGATGATTACATAAGAAAATTAATAACACACTAAAATTTGTTCAGTGAGAGGGTATAGCATGTTTATAGATTCTAAATTTACATGATGTTTGTGTAACATCAGTTTATGAGCTGGACACCACAACTTCCTGGAGACTTGCTAACCACAACAAGTTCATTCTTCTGTTATTTTCTGTGTAAATTAAACAAATTAGTTATAAAATGCTAATTAATAAGCTTTAAAAATGCTTGTAGAAGGATTTACAAACCTCTGCAGGCATGAAAGTCGTGCTGATCTTCTCGGCAAGAAAGCAAATAAGCATATTTCCCAAAATGTTTAGCTAATCCTTTAAGTAAGTATTCATCATGCTCTTGCACTACTTCTCAGAGATGCCTAAAAGGCGCTAAATGTGACATTTTCTCTCCTCCGAGTTCTTCCCGTCTCTACTTGAGTCAGTTTGTAGGTCTGAGTATGTCAGGAATGTAAGCTTCTGTCAGGCAGCATTGTCTTCCTCTTAAACACTCGACAGGATTTCACTGTGTTAATAATAGTCAGGCTAGAAGGAGCAAACACAGAGAGGGAGTTACACTTTTTGAATTCAAGGCCGGTGGGCATGGAGGCTCAATAGATTTGGGTTACTGTGACCGGAAATTTGTCGTTCCTAATAAGTAAAGATGGAATTAAATGGTAATATTTCTTTAACTGTAAAATTATTGTCTTTGTTTCAGCTTTTGTCCTCTTACTACAAGTCTATGCTCAGCTTGTGCAGCTACACATTTACGTTTAACTCAAACAGCCTCAAAAACATCGGGCAGCAGAGTGAATTTCTGGCATACTCACCCTCCTTCACAATATATCCATGCTGTGTTTTTTTGCTGGTTAGATTAGGTAATCTAAGTGGATTTCCCTGTTGGGATCAAAGGGACTAGCAGCTGTCTCAGATGAGTGGAGCAGACTGAGCTCGTGCCAAAGCACCGAATCCTGGATTAAACCGCACACGTGTCACTGGAGTGCACACTGGTGCTCAAAGGAGGCAGAAGAAAAGGTGGATGGGGTGTGGAGGCTGAAGTTTGATCAAAGCGTGCTGAGTGATGGCTGTAGGTCAGTATGTCTGTGCACCAACCAACACCCTCCTTTCTTGATGCCCTAATACACACTCATCCAGATTTATCCAAGCTTAATAAGAGCAGTAAGAAAAAGAAAGTGAGTCTATTTTTGTAATCTCTCTACTTTTTTTTTCTGCCCTGTCAGCCGACGATGTCAGCTGTGCCTGGAGTTCAGCATACCAGGCTGCTTCGCCCATCCCCGGCACCAGGCAGCTGCCGGCCGAGCCCTCCGCTCATATAAGTGATCTGCACTGGGATCGTGTGTCACCTGACATCAGGGTGACAGAGGGATGAGGGGGACAGCTGTCTGGATGGGTGCAGCTGTGCAGGGTAATGGAAAGGAGGATGCCTGACCCGAGCGATGAAAGTTTATGTTTCTCTCAAGGTTGACCTAAATACACACATCCCTTAAAGACACGCATTGAGGTGTATGAAGAACCCCCTTTTGCAATTATCAGCAGCTCTTGAGAGATTTTAAAGAAGTTTCTTTTTTAATTTAATCAATTCGATTAGATTTGTCATGTCTGATTGACAGATCTGTGCACTCGTTTCAATCTCATTTTCAGCTCCAGGTCATAATAATTTAGTTAACAGTCAAGTCTGTCCCAAGGTCAGTAATGAGACCATAAACAAGAGCTGTTTGTTACTATGTACGCCACCTAAGGCTTAAAATTCCCTCCACACCATCCATGAATTAAGGATCTAGTGTGAAAATTCAAAGCTTTTAAAGAGGATCTAGTTTTCCTTTCTTTTTTCTGTCATACATGCTGTTACAGTGTAACAGTATGAAACCAAGCATTTGGTTTCAAGAGGTCTCTTTTTATTTTTAGCTCTGTATGATGTCACTCAGAATGGATATCCTTAATATGGTCCCAGCCCCACAAAACAACTTTCTTCTGATTGGCTGCCCCTCAAAAACAGAAGGTTAGCCAATCAGAAGAAAGTTGTTTTATAAGGGGAGGAGCAGATAGAGACAGAGTAAGAACTGAGAGGCCCAGAATAAGATAATCATCATGTTAAACTTAATCAGCGTGCCTTCTATCATCAAATTCAGCACCGTGAACCTCAAACATCCGGTTGCAGTTGCAGCAGTCTAAGATGATCTCCTTCTCCCATCCACCTCCTCTACGGCTTCCTGGGGGACACCAAGGTGTTCCCAACCCAGCCGAGAGATGTAATGTCTGCAATCTGATCCTTCGTCTACCCTGAGGCCTTCTTTCAGTACCACCTCACCAGTGAGCCCTGGTTGGAGGTCCAAACCACCTCAACTGGCTCCTTTTGGTGCAGATCTACTCTGAGGCCTGAATGGCTAAGCTCCTCCCTCTAGATTGATATATTTATTTGTCCACGTAGGGAAACTGGATTGTAGCGGAAATCACGTGACATTTTCATGCACACAGACACTTTCACTGCACCTTAGGATGTTTTTGTCAGTCAAAAAGGGCATCCAATGTGTTGCCAATATTTAGAAATGTAATGCATTCAAGAATAAAACCCTTTAGAGCTATTTCCTGTGAACAGAGGAGGGCAATATCACCCTGCAGATATCAATAGTTTAAAAGAGGAGGTAAGTGGAAGGCTCTCGTCATGTACAATAAGGCAGACTCAGCATTTCAGTTCCCAGCAGTTTATTGGTTGTTGTTACAGCCTTTCTACCAGAGCTTTTGTCTCTTGGAAATATTTTTAAACCAACAAATTGTGTAAAGGAGTCCCCCCCCCCCCCCCCCCCCTCCAACCCTGAGGGAAGCTCGTGGTCTGCTCATTTTCTCTGAAAGTAAAGTTCCTACTCTGACCTGCAGTGTTCTGCTGCCAAGAAAATCAACAATCCAAAAAACCCAAACAAGACAGAAGGGAAAATTCTGCTTCCAGCAGTTTTTCTGCTGTCAAACACAGACGAAAAGTCAATAAATAAATAAAAATTCTGCTTCAGTCTTTGGTTTTCCTAGAAGAGTATGTAATAAGTATGTCTTCTAACCCCCTAGAGAGTTGGTAGACAAAGTGCAGGGGGGTCTGTAAGACGCTGTAATGCTACATGGCTCTTCACCAGATGTCATTTCATGACCATGTAAGAGTGACTGGTCTAAAACCTCTGTGGCCTGAAGGTTTAGGGGACCAGGAGCACTTATGAATGCTTTCCAAATATTTGGCATCATATGACTGTTAAAAGAAGATCTCAAAGGGTGAGTAAAAAGCGGTGCTAGCTGTTTCGAACACTTACACAGACATTGTCCAGGTCAGGACTTTTCCAAGGTGACAGTCTCTAAAAAAACTGCAGGACCTTTGTCTTTTGAGGTCTCCTTCAAACATTCTTTATTAAATTTAATATTTTTTTTTACCAAAGGGTCTTTGATGTAAAATGCTCACCTCTCTGGTTTTATCCAGCTCAGTCTGTAAGACCTGCTTGGCCACTTCCAGTTCCTGAGTCTTTTCACGCAGCACCTCGTTTTCCCACTCCAAGTGGGAGTTCTTCTTCTGCACCGCCTCTAGCTCGTTGTACAGGCGGAGTGACACGCTCTTTGCAACCTGCAGGTGAAGCACAAAGTAGGTTAAGACAGTAAAAGTGCTGCGAATGAAGTTTTTTTTTTTTTGATTGTCTGTTTATTTGTTTTCTCGTGAGTGTTATTTTCTGAGTGAGTGAGTCTTTAGAGCAGTTGATTTGGTTAAAGCCGAGAAACTTTTACAAGAAAATTCTTGTGACGGGAACTGAGCCATGAGTCGATGGAGGGGGCGAAGGAGGGTGAGGCTGTAAGGAATCCAATAGTGCGCACACACACACATTGGCCTGGTTGACAGAAACAGAATCTGGTTGCCTCAGTTCAACGACGGTGATTCTGCTTACGATCACTCTGCTTTTATCGTTCAGTCCTCACGCAGAACAGCCGACCACACGCAGTAATTATGCTACAGAAATATAAACAGGATGCATGATGAAAACTTTTCAGTCTAATGACATTCTTGTGGTGCAGATGAACAGCAGGGAGTACTTTACAGCCATGACTCAGGGTTAAAGCCTGTATGAACAACACGATCAGCGTTTAGCGCGCCGTGATGAAAGTAGGTTTGTGGTTCTGCAGTAAAAGTTCACTTTGATGTTTTAGGTGAGTCAGTTTTCAGAGAAGGAGCTTAATTACAGTCTGTTGGTAGTGAGAGTTTGTGCAAAAAGACCACCCGACTTTCTGACCTTGATGTCGTGCTCCAGGCTCCGGACCAGCTCCCCGTCCACCTGTCCGGTCTGAGCCACTCGGATGCTGCGGCGCTCGGCCTTGCGGAGGCGGTACTGCAGGATGCGACACGTCTTGTTGGCCTGCTCCAGCTGCAGCCGCAGCTCCTGCAGCTGGTAAATCTCCTCCTCCTGGAACATGTCGCGCATTTCCAGCATCTCACAGCGCAGCTCCTCCACCTCGTCCTGGGACAGACGACACAGAAATAATTAAACCATGAGTCAAGGCATTTTCTCCTTTCTTTCTTCCCCTTTTCCCTTCTTATTTCATCCAGTCCTTTCCTTCTTCCTTGGCCCCTTCCTCCAAATTCTTCTCTTCCCTCCATCCTTCCTAACTCCCTTTGTTCCTTGTCTTTTGATTCTGCTTTCTTTCCTTACCCTTTTTTCTTTCCTTGTCCTGTTTGTGGTGCCCTTTTTTTCTTCCTTCCTGCCCTTCCTTCCATCATTCCTTCCCTCCTTTCTTCCTTTGTTGATTTTTCCTTTCTTATCTATTCCATCCTTCCCTCTTCCATCACTTGTTCCTTCCTTCCCTCCTTTCCACTCTTTTCTTCCTTCCTTTCTTACTTTTTCCTTCCTCCCTCTTCTCTTGCTTCATCTTTCTCCCTTGAGTATTCCTTCCTTCCTTAACCCTTCCCTCATCCCATCCCTCCTACAGTACACCATGCTGAGATAAGCCAAGTTTTAGTTGTTTGGAAATCACCTCGTTAGTGGAAAAATACTATTTTATGTCTGCCAAACTGTTTCATCTTTAGCACAGATTTTTCATAGAATCAGCTAAATTATTTGGAACAAATGATGTGCTTGAGTGACAGGGTGCTAGTAACAAAGTGCCTAAATATACAGTTTAAAACAGGTTCTTTGCTATGTGGTCTGTAGACACAATACTGTTTCATCTCTTGAGTTAGGCATGTTTTTCTTGCTAGATCGATTCATAGGTTTGTGTTCTGTGGGTTAACATACAAAAATTAATTAATTAATTAAAAAAAATCCTCTGAAAATGCTCAGGTACAAGAACTGGACTACAATTGAGAGAGAAAAGCAGCCAATGTCCAAAGAAAAACGTTACATGAATGTCTGGCTACTTAGAGGCAAAATATAAATAAATGAGTCTCCAGACTTTTGCACAACACTGTGAATATCAGAAAGTTATATTTTCCCATTTTCCCCGTTAACTTAAATCCAGGTGTTATGGTGGCATTAGAGACTGAAAACAACTAAGTGAAACATGGATTCACTCTTTACTCAGCTGGGATGCTACTCTGCTACATGTGCTGCAAGCAATGCTTCGAGTGTTATAAACAATAAGATCCTATCTACTGGACAAACTACGGGTTAATGCCATGTATAAATTACTTAAAAAATATTTTTGTACACATATTCATTAAAAAACATATTGGCTAATATTAGCCTAACTAACTGATTTATGACTTAAGCTCTAATTGTTATATTTTCCAGTTTGATGCCTAAATGGCCATTTTGTGCTTTGTACGTACCCTTCAAAGTGTCTGATCACTTTAATGACCACAGTTTGAATCTGCACTTACAAGGTGAAGTTATGTCACAGAAGTGAGCATCTAGGGCAGAAAGAGGGATTTGGGGCTATTTTTTGTACATGTTGTTTCCAGCATATTCTAAGTCATGAAACGTTTTCTCAGAAAGCTTGACTCACACTCAGAAAGTCTGAATATCTGGACATCAGCAGCTTCGATTATGACCTTTTTTTTTTTTATTATCAAGGTACAGCTCTGAATAAGTGGATCATCCCTTTAAAGGTGAAAGTGGAAAACGGACATTGCCATTGGGCTTGTAGATGGACTTGCTCAGCAGTACTCCACTAACAAAACTCTGCAACCACCAATTTATAATCAAACCCCAGTTTCCAGATATATTCCTGCAAACTGGTGATCTGCTGCATCAAGTTACAGAGTAATTTCCTCAGTTGGACCAATAAAATGCCCTTGCAGTCAGGAGTTACTCATCTAATCACCAGCTCAGTCAGCAGTTACTCAGCTACTGTAAAAATCTGAGTAAGTGTGGGTTTGTTCCATAATTTATTTAGGTCAGTAGTGACTTTTGACTCTTGTATTAGAGCCACTTGCTCTGCGCTCACTAAAGAAGACTGGCCTGATCTAAACATTTGCAGAAAATCGGCTCTGGTGTTGAGCTGAGGGTCCTCCCACAGAAACTCACAGGCTCTCATAAACAAGCAAAACCTACATGCACGGAGTTTATACAGAAAGGTAGATGCTGCATTTCGTGAAAACCAAATTGAATTCGCTAATTGCATTAAGCTAATTTAATTAATCAAATTAGATCAAACTTACTTTCAAATACTCGTTCTCTGATCTCAGATCTTCCAATTCCCTGACGAGGTCTTCGGTTGTTTCCCCCATCATAAGATTCATAAACGCCCCCGAGGAGTTGAACAAACTAAAGCCCCCTGCGGCAGCCTCCGCCTGGAGAACGCAGATATCTCTCGCCGCTTTTGCGCACGGTTTGCCGTCGCCTGCGCCCTCGCTATCCGGGGTCACGTAAGCTTTGCCGTCTATCCAGCTTAAGTCAGAGTCGTGCTTGTTACCGTCCGACGGGCAGTCAGAGATTTCCGAGCTGCTGTCCGAGGAGGACAGTTTCCCCGACAGGCAGCCGGAGTCTTTGCTCAAATCCTCCGAAGCGTTGCTGGCGTCGGAGAGTTTCCTCTGTGCGCCGGGGCTCCTCTGGCACTCGGAGCTGACACCTGATGACACTTTCCCTGCTCTCTTTTCCTGCGGTCCCGCAGTTTTTACCTCCTTCACAGGGTCGCACTGACCCGTGAATTGTGCCTCCTTTGAATAGGAGCCATCATTGGAGGATGGATCCTTCTTCTCTTGGTGCGCCCTGGCTTGTTTCTGGCTGCGGAGTGCAGTCTTCAGGCTCTTATCGCCGTCTTTGTTCGTCATTTTCTCTTTAGCTTTTAAACAGAAAATCTAAGATGATCATTACAGTTTTAAACTAGTGTTAAAATATCAAAATTCACAGCTCACAGACTCTGAACACCCGACTAGCTGCTCTGCATCCTCAGCACTGAAACTTTGCCAAAGCGCACTCACAGAAGAAGTCACAGTGTCACGTTACCGCAGCTTAGAACGGACTTCCGGTCGTTTTCTCTGCTTTTTCTTTTTTTCTCCATTTATCTTGGTCAGAGTACATATTATGTTTATTCTACACACACTCTCCCAGAACATTCAACTGTGGCTACAAACCAGCATGAATTTGAAAACAAATCCGATATTAAAAATGTTGTGTAGGCCTAGGATAAAAATAAACTTAAATGATTAAGTTTATTTTGTAAATTTCCATACAAAAGATACAATTTTAAGTGTTTGTTACCTCGTGTTTTCATATTGCTATCATACTGTTATCATCCCATACGCCTGATGTAGAGAGGCAGTTTGGAGGCTTTTATTTTGACGGTTTTCCGGTCTCTCTTTGATTCTTAAGCAGTTTTTTCCACTTTCTCCTTCTGGAAATCTGACAAGCAATTAACCCAACTAACCGACTACTACTATGAATAAATTATCTTAATTCCCAGTTACATTTTTTATCCGCCTCTAACAAACTACATTTGCATGTTTTAGCTCATAATAATCTTTTTATATATACCAGGTCTTTTTGCAGCTCCTCACTGATGCTCTATTCGCATCAATTCAGTTCAGCTCATCTGCTTTTCAGCCAGCTTTCTTCTGATTGGCTGCACCTTGCATGCCATACACAGGGTTAGAACAGTAGGTGGTGCTGCTGTAATAAGAAAAAAAAGAAAAGAAAAAGAAAACAGAGCAAGGAGTAGAAAAAAATGCCTGAAATAGAGCATTTAGCTCAGATGAAGCCTGAGTTTTGTGGCTCACAAGGATTGCTTGTACCTCATTATTTTAAACCTTGCTTAGCATTTCATCTTCCATTGTATATATTACAGAAAATAAGTTCAAACATTACAGGTCTCCCCTTTAAAAGGGTGTTTGCACAATTCCCCTCTGTGTAGTGTTGCTCTAATTTAATACGTATTTAGTTTTAAACTGAAATTTATTTTTGAAATATTGACCAGTGTCTGCAAAAATAAAATAAAAAATTAGCAGAATGAATAAAGCAAGAGGGATGTTTGTGTAAAGCTGCCACCTTGTGGATAATGGAGCTGTGTTTGAAAGGACCATAGGCAGGTCTTTGTGGTTTGTAACGGACATGAGATGTTTCCTCTTCCAGCTAACAACAACCTAAATCTTCATCGGGCAGCTATTATGCTATTAAACAGCTGTTTATAATAACCAAACAGTCGGGTTCCTCCCCCATCGTCCTTCCACACCTCAGTCACACCTTTGCTCTCTGGATACAGGAGTGGATGAGTGGAGATGCACAGGGTGATGTCCATGAAGACACCCGTCACGGAACAGGCACAAAAAAAATGGCTCTTAAGATAATGTTGATAATGCTTCCATTGAGTCAAGTGTCAAAACCACCTGCTTTTCAGCTGACTACATAAGCGGCTCTTTTTCTGCCACATTTTTCAGTGATAGCGTTAATGGGTTATGAATCATTTACTAGTGCTTTATGAACCATTATAAGAACATCTGGGTTGTCAGGTTGTGAAAAATAACATTTTTCTTTTTTAATCTTCAGTGTTCAGAAAGAGCTGATCTTAACTTCTAAGGAGCTTGTGAAGAAAGCAACTGGACTTCTTTAAATTACTTTTAGATGTTTCACTTCTTATCCAAGCATTCAAGAGGCTTCTTGGTGCACTGCAATCCATTTACAACAATTTTTATAATAATGACTTAACATGGAGAACCCTCTTGGATGAGAGGTGAAATTTCCTCAAGAATTCAGTCCAAGCTCCTTAGACTACAATGAACTGGATGGCTGAGAAGCTACACAGACAAACTGATCTTACCTTCTGCACAAACGCTACAGTGCATCTGCACCACAATGCATTTGCACCACAATGCATTTACAACAATTTATTGTAATAATGACTTAACATTTATGTGCACTTAAAGGCTTATTAAAGAGAATGAACTCTTTGCCATTTATTGATGGGCTTCTGTACTGCCTCACTGCATTTTATCATCTCAACATGAATCAATTAAATATCTTAGTGGGTGCTTTATAAGAAATTCAATGGCATGTGGAAATGTAGGCTTTATATCACAGGGCTGACACAATTAAACCATATTCCTTAATGATTTGGTTGAATTAATATAGATTTATAGTCTAATTATTGGATAAAATGTAATATTTCAGCAATTGAAAAATGAAAACTAGCACTTAGTTTGTAGCACAAAATAACACTGATTTTCCTTTTTCCTGCTAAAAAAATTCAGGCAAGGAAGCTTAAAAGAAAATTAAAAGAAAACCTAAAAGAAAATTCCACAATGTTAAAAACAAATAAAAACAAAAGAAACCTCTAGAATTTTTAAACAACCCGTTGATATTTCATCTTTCGATATATTTTTTTAACCTGCTCTTCAATGTTACACTATAATAAACCACCCATCCATCATTCCAACCACACAAAATGTACATGAACTAAGATTGCCTCAGGATGTTACCACAAACTCATCAATCCATTATTTATCTCCATGTCAGGGGTGAATTTGCACCTGTATTAAAAGCTAAAGATCGTACAAAATGTACAAATTAAGGTACAGTTTAATAATGCAGCCTAATAATTTGCATGCATATAAACAACTGCAGATTTATTTAAATATTTAGTAAGTCTTGGTCATTTTAAACTCGCGATTACAAACCCTTTAGCTTCTATGTGCGCCTGTGTTACTGGTATAAATAAAATAAAATAATAAACTTATAATAATCACTTAACACATATTAATATTAATATTTAAAGAGTCTGGTCCATCCAGCCTGAGCCCAGTGTTGCCTTTTTTAATGTCACATTATTGGTTATGTGTAAAAATAGCCTTTGGACCCCACGTTTGCTCTTTGCCCTTTATTTTCTGGACCTCTGCATCCTGCGCTCTGATTGGCTGACGAACCTGCCAATCGTGGTGTCCTTGCTGCCCACTTCCGCCTACTTCCAGAGGCACCACAGTGCTCGGTTGTTTATTTTACCGGAGCATTAACTTTACCTGAACTCACAGGTATATGTGACTGAGCTGTGTTTAAATGTCCGTGCCAGTGTCGGCTGTGGTTTGTTGTTGACTGTGTTGATGTTGTTACATCGTTTTTTGCCCAGCGGACATTTACACCATCTGCAGCAGCGATGCTAAGGGCTCGTTAGCTAGTCTTAAAGCTAACTAATGGCTTTTTTAGAGGAGCACGGCGACTGACAGCCAGAGAGGAAGCTGTTTTTGTTTTGATTACATTACTCATGCGCTTGGTGTTGACGCTGCCGGTGTCGTTGTAGGTGGTGGGTGCTGCTGTCTGTGATGCTCGGAGGGAGGCTGGACTCCAGGGACAGGCCAACGGTGGAAACATGACTTCTGAGTAACCTGCAGCTACTTTGTCTGCTCAGTATGAACAGCGAGGAGGAGTTTTTCGACGCTGAGACAGGTGAGACATGTCGACGAAGGCCCAAATTAGTTAATTATATATAGTTATTTCCTGTATACTTACTTTGTTTCCTCCTCCTACTCCCGCTCTTGCTCATCATCCCCAGGGTTGGAGTCAGATGATTCCTGCGAGGTCAGCTTTAAAGATGCCACACAGGAGAATGGAGTGTGGGAGCGCAGGTGAGGGGCCGTGCACACGCGGGGAATAATTACGGAAAAACATAATCACTTCATTGACGCAGAGCTGTTCTGAGTGATCACCTCGATCCTCTGAAAGGTTAAAGCAGGAGTGATGGAGAGATTGATAAAGGAGTCTCCCTGATGCTATGATGTTTGCAGATGATATTGTGATCTGTAGTGAGGGTGGAAGCAGGTGGAAAAGAACCTGGAGAGGTGGAGGTATGCTTTAGAGAAAAGAGTAGTGAAATTTAGTGAGGCTGCAAGGAGCAAACAGAGTGAAGGTGCACAAGTACCTGGGGTCAACCATTTAAAGCAATGGGCAGTGCATAAGAGAGGTGAAAAGGAGTTTGTAGGTAGTTAGGAGAGGAGACAAGTGTTGGGGTGATTTATGACAGAAGGATAGCAGCAAGAGTGAAAGGGTTGGTGTGTGAGAGGAGGGTGCTAGAGATAGAGTAAGATGGAGACAGATGATCTATCATGAGTTCTGAACTTAGAGATGTGTGGTGAAGAGTGTTCCGTGCTCCTGCATCACTGTGGGATGTCATGCTTTGTGGTAGAGAGGAAGGCTCTGCAGAGGGTGGTGAAAGCTCCACAGAGCATTGTTGGCAGCATCCCCCAGACCACCGTCACCACAAACATCTACACTAGCAGCAAAAGGGCCTCTCTGTCTTGAAAGACCCTACTTACCCAGGAAACAGACTGTTTGTCCCACTCCCCTCTCCCCTCAGGCTGGATGTTGCGGAGCATCAATTGCAGAACCACCAGACTGAGGAACAGCTTCTTCTTCAGGCTGCAAGACGGTTGAACTCTGGTGGTGCTCTGTAGTCTCTGCTGCTCCCAGCCAGAGGAAACAGACATGTGAAGCCACTTGTCTTTCCACTGCACACAATTTGATTATTTTTAGAAAATGGTCTTATTTGTACTGACACTGTATATACTTTTTCTTTTCCCTTTTTCCTGTATTGCTCTTTTGTGTTCTCTTGGCTTTTACACGGAACCTAGGTGCACAATTTTGTTTCACCTCATGTGAATACATGTGTTAGAATGACATTGAACACCTTGGAATCCTTGAATATATACACATTTAGTAATTTTCAAAAGGAAAAAAGAGAAAACCAAGATTCCAAGGTTTGCGTGTATTCACAGACTATAACAAGGTGAACTATAACGTGCATCCATCTCCTTATCAGACACTTTTTACACAGTCAAATAAATGTTATTGCTGCCTGTTCAGATACTGTGGTCTTTCACAGTAGGCAAAGTCTCTCGCTGAATGGATGCTTGGTTTCCTCTTGCCTCTTTAAATTGCTTGCCACCATGTTAGCATTAGTTGTTCTCTATTAATGACACACTCGAGCTGAAGGCTGTTGACATCCTGAGTCCAGCTGAAGCCACGACATCGGTGGTTTAATTAGCCTGTTTTCTTTTTCTTTAGGTGGTAAAAGTGATCAGTTTCACTTCTTCCAAAATTCTCTTCCCCTCACTATTAGTTAGGGCTGTTGATATGTACTAATATAGTAAATTTAAATGTCATTCACTATTTTTTTTGTGTATTTACAATATTAATGTTTGGGTGCACGATTTGGGAGCTACTTTGTATTAAAACACTCATTAAATCAGAAAACGAGGGGATATTATTTGAAAGAATAGTGTTGCATCTCTAAATTAAACCAATACTCATATATGACCTGCCAGTTGTGTATTACATATTCCATGTAATGCATGTCAGTACCAATGTCCACTAATGTTATATTAACATAAAAAGCATTGTACTGACAACTAATTTTACTAATAGATATTCAAACTGGAGAAAAGAATTTGGAGGACAGTTATAACCTCAGACGATAAAAGAAATTATGTCTGTATTTAAGAGTAATTTAAAACTGTGAATTACAGTCTTCAAAAAATTAAGCATATTTTAAATTAACTGAAATTTGTGGCATTTTGCATCATGCAGAAGATTGGGCATCCTCTGTATCAGCTGACCGAGTGTGAATAATGTTGCCAGAGGTGCTTTATTTGAGTGTGACAGATTAGATTAAAATAGTTTAGAGAAGATCACATCAACCCCAGTGGCTGCAATTGGTTTTGTCTGCTCTACCAACTCTGCCATCACTGTCCTCTGCCAGAAGGTCTGTGGACACCTCTGCAGTAGATGTTCCAGAGGTGGATGGTCATGTGGAGTTAGCATGCTCCCATCTTATATTAAAGCTTCCTCCCAAAGACATGAATGTTAGGTTTTGGTAATTAGTGATTAGAAATTATCTGTTGGTATGATTGTCTTTCTGACAATCTCTCTTCCACATGTCTTTATCCTGTCTTCCTTCTCTCACCCCAACCGGTCGCAGCAGATGGCCCCGCCCCTCCCTGAGCCTGGTTCTGCTGGAGCTTTCTTCCTGTTAAAAGGGAGTTTTTCCTTCCCACTGTCGCCAAAGTGCTTGCTCATAGGGGGTCATATGATTGTTGGGTTTTTCTCTGTATCTATTATTATAGGATATAATGTACAATATAAATCAGAATCAGAATAGAATTAATCCCGAAGGAAATTATAGGTTACAGCAGGCTAATGGTGCATGCGCACTTACAAAGGAACCCTCTGACTAATCTTTACACAGACATCACATTGGGAGACATGTCAGAGAGGTAGGCTGATAGGAAAAAACAACGAAAATACATAACACGAGGTGAGAGGAGGAGAAAAAAACTCCGACTGAGCTCCTAATGGGAGAACAGTTTGAGAGCAGAAAAAAAACACCCCGGCACAAAAAGCACATGACTGTCAATACACCATAGAAACATATGACAAGCAACAGGGATGGGTAAAAGGTGAGAGACAGCCCGTGTAGACAGCGCATCTGGGCCTGCAGCATATGCACTGGTCCCCTTTGATCCACCGTCTGCATCGGGAGGGAATAAGCATTGAAGGCGTTTGGAAGGGGAGGGGGGGATGAGTGTATACCTGCATGTAGAGCAGGGCGATATGACCAAAAATATTTATCACGATATACATTTGAAAATTTGTGATAACAATATAACTGACGATATAATTGACACTAGACAAAATACTTTACAACTCCACAACTTTATTAGTGCCAAAAAAAAATCAACGTATTTTCACTTAAACAAGCAGCTGTTTTTTGCATTAAAGTTATATAAAAATTTTACAGTGCAAATGCAAATTCCTTGCTGACAGTTTAACCAAAAGGCATTTCCAGTGGAAATTGGCCGACATATCCTCAGCGTAACCATGTATAATATCCACGAAATTTAGAAAGAGGTTATACACACACACAATACGGTAATATTATGTTGAAGCACAGTGCGTATCACTCCACGAGGCTCCTCCCTACGATAGCCGTAATGCCCATCAAGCTGTGCGGGTTCGTACCTTGGCAAAGTCGTACTAAAACATTTTCCAGCACCGTGTACCACATAAAATCGTTTCGAGGTCAGTAAACACAACCAGAATTCATACATAAGGCACACGGGATTATAAGGGGCACTGTTGATTTTCAGAAAAATCAAAGGATTGATTTTATGTGTGCCGTATTTTCCAAAGAACACGGTAATAACGACGGCCCGCTAGCATGCGCTACCAAAAATAGTGCTTTGTTGTGTATCTGACGGACGAAAGCTAAACCAGTGCCACATCACTGAAGTTGCAGCATTTTTACAAACCAATTCTGGTTCATCCGTTTCATTCAAAGTGTGTGTGTGTGTGTGTGTGTGTGTGTGTGTGTGTGTGTGTGTGTGTGTGTGTGTGTGTGTGTGTGTGTGTGTGTGTGTGTGTGTGTGTGTGTGTGTGTGTGTGTGTCCAGACTTCAGCTGAGACACTGTCCTTCGCCCTGCCAGGCTAAGTAAAGTCTTCCAGCCAACCCAGGTGGCCTTACGTAGGATAGGAAGAAACAATCTATGCACAGTCAACTATCTGGGTGTTTTTGTTCAGCTCCAGCCTTGAGACCACAGCTGGCGCCGAAGTGGTAGCTGCATGAAATGATGGTGGTTTTTACTGTAGTGCGAACAACTCATGTGAATTTCAAAGCTGTTCTAGCAGTCCAACACTGGTCTCTCAATCTCCCGTTGTAGAGCCGTGAGCTTGTCTACAATGTTATCCATCTTGCGCTCCATGATGTTATCAGTCTTGCGCTCAAAGAGCAGATTCTGAGAACTCAAGACTGCCATGACCTTCTCCAATATGTTATCCAATTTTCGCTCAGCGGTCTTATTCTGAGTGTTCACGGCAGCCTCAAACTTCTCCAAGATCTTATCCGTGCTGCGTTCAATGAGCCCATTTTGAGAACTCACGACTCGTCCAATCGTTTCAACACAGCGGGCAGCCTTGTGGGGTTTTGAACAGCCAATTCCGCTTTCTTTAATCTTCGATAAGCTAGGGCCAAGCCAGCTCCGATCAGCAATCAGCAAGAACCCTGTTATCATAGTTCCGAACAGGTAGATGTCTTCGATGTCTTCAATCGACAGTCTTGCCATCCTCCACTTATGCCACCCGTCCATCGTGTATCCGGCAGGGACACTCCAGGACACTCAGGCTCACCCGAGCCCAGGCTTCTCGTTGAGAAGAGGATGTCAGTTGTGTTCAGGGACCAGTTGATCAAATCCATAATTCCTCTTTTAGGTTTTAGAGAACAGACTGTGAGAAAGTGTTCCAGGGAAAGAGTAAGAAAATAGATGAGACTAGCCAAGGACACAAGACGCTAAGCAGGGAAGATAAGGGAAGGGAGAGGAGAAAAGTGCGACCGCCTTCGCCAAGAGCCAAAGTTAAGTAAAGCGCCTTGAGGCGACTGTTGTTGTGATTTGGCGCTATATAAATAAAATTGAACTGAGCTGTCCACCCTGCATATATTTTGGAATAAGAGGTAATGTCAGCATGCTAGCACAACTTTTTATCAAAGATCTAAGCAAAAGAGAGCTAATGAGAAATATGAGCTCTAAGCAGAATTGATAATGGCCTTGATATCTATTAAAACAGTTTTTGTTGCTTAATATCGTTTTTCTTATTCGATCCAGGAAAAAGCTGCCAGCTGAAATGATCTCCAGAAATAACTTCAGTGTTTGGAATATTCTGAAGAAATGCATCGGTATGGTGAGTCCTACCAAACTCATGTCTGTCTCCAGTAATATTGCTGGGTGCTGATTTTGAATCTATGATTTTCATTTCTGTGGTCACTGTGACATGAAATACTTATACACAAAGTTGCGTCATATTATAGCTTCATTAATGGTCTGTCCAGAGTGTCAGTACCTGTAGTTATAATTACTAATGACTACAGAAAGAAAAGAAAAAGTACTCGACCAACGGCTTTACTGCACTATCAAGTGGAAATATGTCCCATCACTATTGTGAACTTAAGCTGTGTGCATGCATCGGTGCAGCAACACAATGTGCTCATATAAATCCTGGTTCAGCTGTCATTAGGGGCAGGGGTGAGATATCTGATTTAGCCTATAGGTTTCTACTAGTTTCTAGCTGTGTCCCTATTATGTCATCTCTGGTTTTCACAATCTCCAAATGAAACTGTGAGAAAAGAAAGCTACAGTCTAAAAATTGTACATAGCCAGTCCTCTGCAAATAATCTGTTAGCTGTTTGACAACTACCCTTTCAAGAATTTTTGATATGAAAGGAAGGTTAGAAATTGGCCTATTATTAGCTAAGGGAGCTGGGTCTAGAGATGGCTTTTTAAGTAAAGGTTTAACCTCTGCCAGCTTGAGGGCCTGCGGTACATAGCTGATTATTAGAGATAGGGTTGATCAGATTTAAGATTGGAGTGATTATATTTTCCTGTTCTGCTTATTTCCACTTTCACATTTTTATTCTTGCAGTCTAGTAGAGCTGCTTTGCACAGTTAGGTTAGAAATAATCCATATTTGTCTTATCCCATCCCTCTAATCCAACTGTCTTCTGATTGGCTGCTCCTTGTAACCATGTGGGCAGAGCTTCTGTGGTCACACTCGAGCTGCGATGACCATATTAGGGAAATTTCCATATTTGCTGACAGCAAGGTGAAAGCATAACAGGTCAACTTTGAATAACTGAGTGCTTTTGCTTACTTAATCTCTCTGTTACAAAATCAGTCTTGACTGAACTCGTCTTTACATTTGCTTCTGGAAGTCATTTCAAAATAACCAAAATAATTAAATGAACATCTGAACTGTAAATGTGAATGTTGTGCTATTGTTACTCCTGCTTTTTAAAACCGGTGAATGTTTGTTGTAAGTTAAGTAATGTGTTGCATAAGTTGTTTGAAGTGAGGTAATTTCTGTCAGCCTTTGAGTTATTTTTCTGAATGAGAGTGATTGATTGTTTTTGTTGTGCTGCCACAGGAGCTGTCCAAAATAGCAATGCCGGTCGTGTTTAACGAGCCGCTCAGCTTTCTCCAGAGAATCTCAGAGTACATGGAGCACACTCACCTCATCCACAAAGCCTGCAGTTTATCAGACTCCATAGACCGCATGCAGGTACAGGCAGCACACACACGTGATGTTGTGATGTTTTAAAAATACTGTCAGTGCATTTAAATTTCTCCCAGAAATACATTTCCTCTGAACATTGCTAAGGAAAATAATGAACTGTTTAAAGCTCTTTTTCTTTCTTTTTTTTAAGTGTATGAACCAAAAATAAACCCAAAATAAACACTAGAAAAGCAGGAATGAGGGATTGTTTTCTAAAAATGACTTTTCACTTGCTGTCAGTGGCTGCAGCCCGGCTCTGATTCACGTTACATCTCTGTGACAGGTTGTTGCTGCATTTGCTGTTTCGGCTGTAGCATCTCAATGGGAGAGGACTGGAAAGCCTTTCAATCCTTTGCTGGGGGAGACCTATGAACTCACAAGGTATTGGAGAGGATGGGTTGAAGCTTCATTATGCCTTTATGATGATACTTCAGGTCATCCAGTTATTTCAAATCATCTTTTTTAAGGGAGGACGAAGGCTACAGATTGATCTCGGAGCAGGTGAGCCACCACCCTCCCATCAGTGCCTTCCACGCCGAGTCGCTGAAGAAAGAATTTGAGTTTCATGGCTCTATCTACCCAAAGCTCAAGTTCTGGGGCAAAAGTGTGGAAGCTGAACCTAAAGGCACCATGACGCTGGAGTTACTAAAGTGAGATTTCCCTGCAGTTATTGATCTAGTGTTCTGCACACCCACTTTTCTGCTGGTGCTAGGCTTTTAGCTGCATTATTAAACTTTCATAACATGTTGAACTTTGGATGACCTCATGTTCATTCATGTTGAAGAAGCCGCAAGCAGCAGCTGGTTAGATTAGCGTAGTCATGGGAAAGGGTTAAACGACTAATCTGGGTCTGCTCAAAGCTCTCAAAATTCCTCATGACTTGGTCCTAATTAATTCTTTAAAACTATAAATAAAACCTCAAATGATCCGGATTTCACTTATGGACTGAACAAGCAAGAAATTATGTTAACTAGAGCGTTTTAGATGTGCTGATACATGGAATTTATCTACACACAGTATTATCACATTGAACATGAGTGCTGTAAACTGACTCTGTTGACGTTTGACACACTGAGCAATTTTCCCCTAACTTCAGTCCAATAAAAAATAAAAGCATCCAGTTAATTATTGGATGTTTGTGATGTTGAAGATGCTTTCTCTGTGAGGTTTTCAGATCATAGTTTCTTTATATTTTGCGTTTTACACCTTTTCCTACTGACAAGGACCTTCCTTGTGGTTATTTGTACTACAACAGCATAATTAAGTAATAGATAAACCATTAAATAACAGAAAAGTTCCTGTCCTTAAAATGAACTAATATAGAAATTTCCCACTTTTTTTAGAGTGGGTCCACAGGGAATTAATAAAAACTAGAATTGCAGGACAGTCTGGGTAATGGCAGGCCAGAACTTTTCATGTAATTTTTCTTTCATTTATTGCATCGGGATTTCTTTTTTCATGTACAGAAACTGAGACATATTGTTAAACTTGCGTTTCTTTTTTTATGTTGACTTATCTCAGGGATAAAATATGTAGTTGAACTTTTGTACACTGACGAAAAGGGGATTTACAAAGGTGGCGATCGTATGAAACTGAGGTTTCAGTTGATTAAGATTCATTTGGCATCTAATGGGTTAACAAAATCTTCAGAGTTATTGTTATGGATGAGCAGTAAGTGTATTTAATTACGTACAGTTGTATTTTGAGACTTTTAAATTATATTTAGATGTGAAATGATGAACCATTGATATAAAAATCTGTCTTCCTTAAGCATGTATTCAGCAGAGTTATTAGCTCAATGAAATGTAATAAGTTGAGTGTTTGACAGATAAAATGAGGGCTTTATTAATATATTCCCTGCTGAAAAATAAGCGTTATTGGTTATTTTCCACTTCTTTTGGGTTGTTGAGTAAAACGCTAACTTCACAAATTGTGTGAAAATCTTCTCAGTTGTATATATCATTTTAGAAAAAAACCCACAGCATGCTTAACTCTCGAACTTGTATTTTGTATTTCATGTATTTAATATAGCACAGCAGGGGAAAGCCTCGGGCTGATTTACATCTTATTAAATACATTATATATGTAATTGTGAGTGCTGATGTTTTTATTATTATTTAGAAAATGTCGAACTGGTCCTTTAAGATGTTGTGATTTTGTGACAGACATAAAGAAGCTTACACGTGGACGAATCCAATGTGCTGTGTGCATAACATCATCCTGGGAAAACTCTGGATTGAACAGTATGGAACTGTAGAGATAGTCAACCACAGGTAATGAAAACTTACAGCTTTTTGAATCACTGATATTTATTAAACAATAATTTTGCCTTTAATTCGTCAGGACGGGTGATAAGTGTGTCCTAAACTTCAAACCCTGTGGGATGTTTGGAAAGGAACTGCACAAAGTAGAAGGTCATATCCAAGATAAAAGGTAAGAACCTAAGCACGACATCACTGTCTGTGAATTTTAGTTGTGTTAGTTTTCTCTAAATGGAGTTTGTTGTTGAAACAGTAAGAAGAAGCGGCGAGTTATGTATGGGAAATGGACAGAGTGCATGTACAGCGTGGACCCCAAGGTTTACGACGCGTACAAGAAGTCTGAGAAGAAGAGCGGGGGCGAGTCAAAGAAGCTGAGACAGGTGAGGATCGTTTCTGCTTTTACTGAAAGCTGAGATGAAATCCCTCTGAGTTTGCTCTCACGTTTCTCTTTAACATGTTTGATGTGTGATTTTTTTTTTCTCACAACTCTGAAATTCTTCTCTTAAACTGCATCTTTTCCTTTCACAATAACATGCAGTGGCTTTAGTAGAAGGTAAGGTGAAAGTGTATTGATATCTGTAGTGTGCTGCTGCTGTTGTCTAGTTATGTTGAGAGTGTAGTGTTGATTAGATCATTGCCAGCACTAATCCATGATGTCTTGCAATGACATGCATCGTTGCTTGAGAGACGTGTTGAATTTGTGGCGACCGTAGTTCTGTTAATCACCCGTTTGCACATGAACTGTTTGTAATGTAAACCCAAACTCGTTAGACGGAGTTGTTTAACTAGCTGTGTGTCTGTTTCTGTGTGTGTAGGAGCGTAGCTGTGAAGCAGAGGAGGCAGATGAGATGCCAGAAGTTCAAGAGACTGTGACTGTGATACCAGGAAGTGCCTTACTGTGGAGGATAACATCTCGGCCCGCTCACTCAGCACAGGTCGGTGATGAGGTTTGGCATTTCCTGCAGAAATATTGTTCAGTTATCACTGGAAAGTATTTGACTGTATAAAATCAGCCAAATATAATAAAAATCCTGGCTTCACACCCTCATAATGAGCTTGCTTTAGTATATTTAATGAGGCCATGCAAAATTATACGATCACATGGTGCTTTCTTTGAAATTTGCTGCTCATCTTTTTGCACAAAGAGTGCCTAAAGTTTAACTTTACTAAGCTTTAAAGGGAAGCACTTAATTGATCTCATGATCATTTGCAACAGAGCTTAAATCTGCTTTTCAGTCCTGAAGATTTCATGCCTCTTTTAATGGTTTACAAATCCTGGAAAAAATGAGATGACTTGAGTCTTTTTCACCATCGAACTGACCGGAGGGCTCATTTTACAAGCGCTCTTTGAATGGCGATAACTCCTTTACTGTTTGTGCTAGAGACAAAAATTCAAATGGTTTTGAAAAGAAGAGAAGACGAGCTTTATGGGGGTATTTGGTGTATCACAGTAGCAAAAAGCATTCAGGAAAAGTACTGCTGTCTGAACAGACAGAAAAATCAGTTCTGCTTATATGTGCCCTACGATGTGCGCTTCACATTACCATGATTCCTCAACCATTTTTGGTCTAGAGCAGTGGTTCTTAACCTGGGTTCGATCGAACCCTAGGGGTTCGGTGAGTCGGATTTTAGGAGTTCAGCAGAGCCTCCACCGTGACATGCATGGCTCATTTTGTGCACCAGTAAAAAACATATCTATGTCTTGAATTTGAAAAAAAATCACATTTTATTTTTCACTAAAGAGGGGTTCAGTGAATGCGCATATGAAACTGGTGGGGTTCGGTATCTCCAACAAGGTTAAGAACCACTGGTCTAGAGAGAAAATGGTCGAGGTGGTTGTAAGTGGTAGTAGATGTAAATGGGTGCGAGGAAACAGGCAGCCTGTCACAGTAAATGGACTGGTTCAGATAAACAGCCTTTCTACTCAGTTGAGCACTCAAAGTGGTTTCTACAGGTCTCATTCACCCACTTAAATTGATTCTACCCTTTTATCTAAGCGTAATTGCTTTTTAAAATTCACACACCTAGCCCAAGGACACTTCAGCATGTGAGAGGTGTCTGGGATCGATCCACCACTCTACCTCCTACACTGGTGACCTGTAGGGAAGCACATGTCAGGTTACTGTGCAAGTTACAATGTTGGGTTTCATAAGAGTTTGCCGTTACGATGTACCTGTAACATCGAAGTTATGCTGAAGGTGTTGTACAGATGCACAGCTCATTCTGAGGGTCTTGGGTGTCAGGTGGGAGACATTGGTGACATCTTTCCTATGGAATGACCACACAATCTGCTCTCACATATGTATAACTGTGGAAGACGTGTGACATGCTAGCTTTACCTCATGGAGTTTACACCAAATGTTATTTCACATTTTAGTTTCCATTTTTGTATAACTTTTGATACACATTGTGGCAATAGGACCACATAACAATGCACCATGCAGCACTGTTTGAACAAAGCCCTTTCTCCCTTTTTATAGATGTATAACTTCACCAGCTTTGCCATAACACTAAACGAGCTGGAGCCCGGCATGGAGAGACTACTGTTGCCAACAGACTGCCGGCTGAGGCCTGACATCAGAGCGATGGAGAATGGAGACATAGGTAACGTCAACCTCACCTGAAAAGAGAACAGCTGAAACTGTACATGTGTACTTTTTGGTGACCAGGACACTATGAGCCTCTAAAACTGTGGAACAGGGTTCCGTCAGGAGCACTGGGATAATTCCTGGTGCCCTGAGGGTCATTTTGGTCTACATTGAGCTTAACAGGTGATAAAATGACAAGCAGGAATGAGTTAGCAAATTCTGAGAATCAGATTCACTTCACCCAAGTCACCCTCACCCAGTGTTTGTTATGACTGCCATGTCCTGTGTGACTTTATCCTGGTTACCCCTTAGCCATAACATACCTTAAAATTTGTTGGTCCTAAACATATGTTTTGTGATCTGAGTAAAATTCTCTGAGATGAGCGTAATGGATAAGTCTGGTAACCTCCATCAACACTACAGGTGTATTTATACAGGTATTTCTAGTAAAAAATAGTGTTGAGCAGTAAACTTTTCGTGATGTGTCAGCCACCTCATCCAGCCTTTTGAAGGAGGGACACTGAAGCATCCCCAACCCAACAGAGAGAGCAGAACTCTCCATCATGTCCTGGGTCTGCTGCAGGACGACCTCTCAGTTGGACATGCCTTAAACACCTTAACAAGGAGGCATCCTAATCAGATGGCCAAACCACATCAACTGACTCCTTTAGATGTGGAGCAGCTTGACTCTGAGCTCTTGGCCCAATTTCTAAGGGAGAGCCCAGACATTCTACAGAGGAAGCTCTTTTCTAATGCTTTTATCCACCATCTCATTATTTTGGTCACTTCATGGCAATAAATGAACATGGATCAACTAGAAAATTTTACAGCTTTGCTTTCATGATCAGCTCTGCCATGAGACTCTGAAACAGAATGGAGTTTGTTTCAGGTTCACAGCTCCTCTGTGAAAACAGTAGAGCTTATTTTTAAACAAATAAGTGGCATGACATCTAACCAAAAAGCAGAAGAAGCAACCTGTTAAGGACTGACTTCTTTCTCCAAGTAGTTACTGTATTTGTTCTCTAAAAGAGCTTTTTTTTATTTAGGGTTTATTTCTTCTTTATGGTGACTTCAAAAATATGTTTTATCCTAAAGATGCCTGACAAAAGAATGAGTCAATATAAAGGCCCATTTACACAAAAGTAAACTAATAATAATATGATGGTATACTATAAAACCACTAGAATCTTTGGTCATACCACCCAGGCCTAATAGGTTAAAAAGACCATGTAGGGAAAGATTACAAAATTATCAGCCTCCTAGTTTATACAAACACAGTGGCCAAAGGTGAAGTCGAGTTATCGTTTCGGTCTGACCTTCTCTAAAAGTTTCTTTTGTATTTGTGTGTTTATAGATTTGGCGAGTTCTGAGAAAGAGCGTTTAGAGGAGAAACAGAGAGCTGCACGCAGGGAACGATCCAAGGACGAGGAGGAGTGGTCAACCAGGTGAGAGGTTCTGAGGATTTAAAGAGATTTGGGGAGGTTTTTTTATAGACCGATTTTATGATTTCATACACTTGTAGCATGACAATCTCATGTTTGTACTCAATATGTCAGTATTATCAGACCAAATCAGATTTACTTTACCTCTAGCATGAAACACAGTGAGCAGAGGTTCAACATGAAGAGAGAGGCCGCTTGTATAATCACTCTGTTATTTTATAATGTCCAAACTCAGAATCTGTAAATTCGTCTACCTCCCAAAATTTCATTTTCTACAAGCAATGCTTGAGTGATGCATTTTACAGATGGAAATAACTAGCTAGACGTTTTAAAATAGACGTTAGTTTGAATTGGAACCCATTTGAACCATAGAGCTTTTATTTATTGGAGTCAGGACTTTATAATGCAGGAATTAATAAAGTGGGTGACATCCATTTACCAGACTGAAGCACATAGCTAACATTTGCAGTATCTTCAGTTTATTGTTCCAGTTAATGCTGGGATTGCATATAAAGTTCAATAAAATTATAAATCACTACAAAATAAACTTTTAAATACTGAAAAATTCTGTCAGTCTGACAGATAGATTGACAAATTTAATTAAAATAAGCTAACAGTGTGCAGATGACTCAGTGAATGACTGTCCTGGCCAAACAGTCAATCACTCCAGAATGCGCCTCCCTTCTCTTTACTTAAGTTTGAAATATTTGCCCAAAATGCTCAAGAGTGAATTTAGCCAACATCATGGTGATTGAAGTATTATCTCTCCATATTTTAGCAGTTGATTGTGTTCGTATTGTTTGCTCCGCAGCTTGTTTTTCTTCGTGTCTTAACATTTATTTCAGATTCACATTTGGTGTTGTAAACACCAAAGTCTGTTTATGCTATAATTAGTTTTAGACCTGCAATGATCTGCTTTGTTGACATTTACTGGTTAAATAAAGACAGAAGAAAAATAAAACAATAATAAGCAAATGAAGATTGACAAAAAATTGCATTCAAAATCTAATTTGTAATGTGTGGAAACTTCCTTTAATGTGTCCCCAACACACTAATTGCTCATGCTGTGCAGCATTTTTCATAACCATGTTATTAAAAACAGATATGGCTTGTTGACTGCCTCCTCAGGTGGTTCCAGATGGGAACAAACCCTCACACAGGAGCCGAGGACTGGCTGTACACAGGTGGATACTTTGACAGGAACTTCACTGACTGTCCCAACATTTATTGACACAGGAGGTGTTTGGTGTTTAAAACAAAAAACAAACAAAAAAAATCTTCTCTTTGCTAGGTTTCATTTTGTTTCTCTGTGAGTCGTGACAGCCAGACGCTCGCTGGTACTGTGTCTTTGTTAGGATCGATGAAAGTTGATTTCAAACAGGTTATCAGATCATCTCCAGCTGACTGTGACATTTGTCTGCAGGAGATGTGTAACACTAAAGAGAACTGTAGAGTTTACTTGCTGTAAGCATCAAGCATCTTCTTTATATGCCCTAAACATGTATGTTACTCACCATTCACTCATCCAAGGGTTTAAAAGCAGCCACCAATGTGATCTGTGGCGTGGTGAGCTACCTGGTGGAGGATGCAAAGGAAATATTTTCAGTTTTAGTTCGGGTACTCAGGTACCATAATCTCACCTGTAGATGTTCCACGCTCTTCTGTCAAGCTGCATTCAAATATCAGGGGATATTTAATCGCATCTGCTACTTTTATATAACCTATTTGGAAATTAGATGTCTGTTTTAGTTAGCACTTAACATCAAAGAAAATGTCACAAAGTGTTTCTGTGAATAGAGACTTACAGTAGAAATGAAAGCTGCTTATAACCACGTTTACTGCCTCAGTAAACAGATATGTTGGTACATTATATTGTTCTCCGCTGTAACATAGGTAATGTGTATAATAACCATGCATGCTCACCAACATCATAATTTCCACAAGTTAAAGCCATACAAAAAACTTTTTCTGCACTGAGAATAAAAGCCTCCATATAAACCTTTAAGGCAAAGGGATGCAGAAACGAGACGTTTTTAAAAAGTCTGACACTGGCCGCCTCCCTGGCTCCTTCACCGCTCACACACTGTGAAAATGTTCACAATGCACAGTAAATATCTGTGGGTGAACGGACAGAGTGTCAGACGCCGTTTACACTTGGTTTTAAAATGTGTCAGGTCCAAATACACCGCATTAAATACGAGTATACAAGCCAGTGATATGGCTTATGGCCCATCTCTGTGTGGTCTGGTAGGCACTGTGAACAATAGAGTTGGAGCTAGCTACTGTGACACCACCCACTGGTTTCTGGACTTTTTCTGGGTGCACATTAAAGCCTCAACATTAGCGTGTTACTCTGCTGGTCGTTATGACTCTTTATCCCATGAAACCCTCCTAGGAATAACCCATGTCACTCTTCTGTGATCGAAGTGGTTCTGTCATATTTCAGGCCTGTATATCTCACTAACTTCTGGATGTGCATTAGAAGTTAATGAGGGTTTTCTCTGCCTTTGCTGCTACCCTACTTTTGTCTGATAATTCTATCAAAATGTTCCAAAATAGCAGAAACACAGTGATAAGGTCCAGCTCAGTGACTTGGGTGAGGTGAGGCTGCTGCTGCCTATGTCTACACACCTGTCACTCCCCAGCCTTTAGTCTCACCTGCATCCAGTTGTTGTTATGAAGCACAAACTGTCCACATGTACTGACAGCACTTTTTCTATAACGAGCTGTAAACAAGTTGTCTCCATATCTGAAGCTTTAGTTCTACTTGAGGAATTAAGAGGTTTTTTTGGCATCTCTGCATTGGCCTCATTTTCAGTCCCAGAGCGCAAAGTGCCAAAAACTGCAGCCCCTCTAATAACAACTTGAGACTGGCTCCAAAAACAACTCAGTTCCCACAGGCTCCCATGATAAAATGCCCAACTTTACATCATTAATAAGCGTGTTTACAGCTCCTTCTTCCTTTGATTCCCTCATATTTTATTTTTAACTTTTAAACTCAACCCTATCAAGCTGCAAAGCCCTGAACTGGACTTATCCACTCTGTTTGTGCTGTTGGAGCATTTTTAGTAGACTATCTGACAAATTATGCAGTCTGTGTTCCTTATTTTCTTTATTTTTATTTGTGTGTCATTCAGCTCTAGTTTGCAGATATGTGTCTCTTGCACTTAATGTATGCAACTTTCTGACAAAGCTTGCTAGCCTTAACTGATCACTCATTGCTCCACCCTCTCATCCAGATATCGTGGTGGCTAAAACGCTGATGTTGAGGTTTCTATAACAGCTGCATGATGTCAGAGAGGCTACTTTATCTCTTACAAACCATCAAGCCAGGACGTGGTGGTTTTTCTTTTTGCTATTTTGTGCACCGTTTTTAAAACTTTGCCTGCCAGTCTCTACATCTGGACTCTCCAGACTCTTGACTGATGACAGACAGGTGAATACTTGGGGCACTTTGACACACAGATTGTAAGGAAGTCTGAGCACATGTGGTCCGTTCCTTGGAGGCAACACTGTGATGAGTCTTGACTGTTCACTTGTGATCCAATTTCCAGAGTGGTTTTTTAAAACCAAGTGTAAACACTGCATTAAATACATATTTTTAATAATGCTCTGAGCTTCGGTGCTGCCAAACAATATTAAACATCATAGGTAATACTTATAATAATGAACACACTGATTTTCTGCTCTAACTTCACTTTGGAGCTTATAGGATCGTAAACACGTATGATAATGTTTCCATGAAAATGGTTAATAAGCTTTCAACTACAGCTTGAGTCCCGTTTTCTTTTTTTTTTTCTTTTTTTAATTTGTTTACATTTTTAGCAAATGCCTGCCATTAAAAACTACGCCAAATTAGTTATTCTGAGGTTTTTTGGAGGGTTGTACCCGTGGACGTACAGGCCACTGCGACAGGGATACTTTAATACTGTAGATAATGTAAAAATTCTCAGGCAAGTTCTGCAGTGATAGAGGGCATCCTTTGTTCTGAGTGGATTGTTGGATATTTACATAATGATATCCTCTGGAAATATAAGTTAAACTAACACTAAAAATGTAAAAAGATTACAGACATCTGTTCACATTGGCCTGAGAAAGAGTAGAGGCATCTGTCTCACTGCTCCTCCATTGAAGGTGCACTCCATAGTTTGAACACCTCGGCTTCAAAGTGACTGTGTTGTGCCGTTTGTTTGTACAATGATCCCTGTGAGCCAAAAGTTCAGACTGCTATAAACACTCATTTTCAGACTTTTTTTTTTCCTACTCTTCACTCCATGTGATGGTAGTGAGAGTGGATATCCCTAATTTGGTCAACAGCTATGGCCTTAGGCACTAAGACCCCACCCACCTGCAAGGAGCAGCCAATCAGAAGAACAGTAGTTCTGAGATAAACACTTTGTTCAGAGGTAGAAAGTATAAAAGATAGCTGTAGCTTTGTATTTTAACCCTGTAGTCTTTTTAATGGCCACCAGAGGGCGACCTGAATCCTTGCTTACTCAGTAAACAGTTTGCTGGTGTGTTTATAGAGTCATGTACTAGATTCAGATCATGTTCAATAGAGCACTTTGGTAACTTGTGGTCATGTGATTGATAGTGAGTCAGAGCTGCGTCTCGCTCCTCACACCTGATTTCAAAACACCAAAGTAATTAAAATGTTCAACTCGAGGCTTCATAGCAGGACTTCATTCAACACTGGGTGACGTCCCTGTTGCTGTGTATGTCTTTTATGTTTTTTGTGATTTAGACACAGAGTGAACTGAATGAGCCATGTGTAAGATGGGGTTATTTTGAACTGTGAGTTATGCAGAGCTAATCCAGTACAGTCCAAAAAAGAAAACATGAAGCTGGGAATGAGCATAATCTGTCCCCTTAATGACAAAGCTGCATCATTTTGGCGCCTTTTTCACACGTGGATGAGTAACACTTTGAAAGCAATTTTTTATTTTTTTTCCACCAATCGGAGCCGTGCTTTCAGACACAGTTAAAAGCAAATAAGACGGGATGCTGTAGGCATCATGAACCTATGCAAACTGATCCTTCCAGTCTACCCTCCTGAAATGTGAAATAAAACACTCTTTAGCTAGCAGCCTGTGTGCTGGAGACACTACAGAGGCAGCAGGTAATGAATATTGTGTGCTGGTAGTAAAATGCTCACAGTAGTTTCTTTTTGTTTCTAAGCACTAGTGTTGCATTAAACTGCACATTTCAAATGCTCACTGTCCTGTGCACATATGTACGGTGAAATATCCCACATCATGTCTTCCCCTCTGCTGCTGTTTGTGTCTTTACTCTGAATTCAAAGCACTTTGTGACTCCTGCAGCCGCTCAGAGCTGCAGGATCAATCTGATCCGATCTTGTTTTATCCCCGCTGTCTCTTTGTCGAGCCTCTTTTTGAAAATGTTTACATTGTATGTTTGTCAATCTGTTGTTTCCTTTCCTCTTCATACTGGTATCCACACAGCCGTATGCATACAAAGCATATTTAAGAAATAAATTATGGACTACAAAATCCTTGTGTTGGAAAATCTGGTTATTCTCTCCAGATGTTTTTCTCTCATAACCACCACACGACACTACTTCTCATTTTTGTCTTTTAATTAACAATTTTAAAAAGATTCAAGGCCATTTTTAGTTTTATATAATAGTGGAAAAGAAGTGTACTGGTATTGATTTTGGTATTGATGTTTGTAGATGATGCTGTGATCTGTAGTAAGAGTAGCAAGCAGGTGGGAGAGACCCTGGAGAGCTATGGATGCTTTATAGAGAAAAGGAATAAATATCAGCAGAGGCAAAACGGAATAATGCAAGGAGCAGAGGCTGGGAAGGTAGATGAGTTTAAGTGCCTAGCTTAACCATCCAAAGTAACACAGTACATGAACGGTGAAGAAATTAGTGCAGGGAGGGTGGAGCACATGGTTTGTGACAGAAGGATAGCGTGAAAGGGAAGGTTTACAAGATGGTAGTGATGAAAGACAGGAGGCAGACCTGAAGAGATTAGGATTTGCACTGAGAGAGTGGACAGGATTAGAAATGAGAACATCAGAGAGACAGTTCAGGTCGAGCAGTTTGGAGACAAAGTTAGAGATGGTTTGGACATGTGCAGAGGAGGGATGGTGGGTATACTAAAGAAAGAATGCTGAATATGGAGCTGGTAGACAGGAAGACCTCAGAGAAGATTAATGGATGTAGTGAAGGAGGATTTCAGAGGGTTGATGCAACATGGGAGGACGCTACAAATAAGGTGAGATGGAGGCAGATGATCCGCTCTGGCAACCCGTAAAGGGAGCAGCTGAAAGAAGAAGAAAACATTTAATTCCGAGCCTCTGAGACCTCTGGGCTGTGTTTAAAAATTTCAAATTCCTAGACAGATGAGTCAATACATTTGTTAAACCCACCATTTATTGTAGTGCTGTGCAGCGCCCAAAAATGTGAATCTTTAAGTATGTAGAGACAAAACAAAACAGTTTTGCACATTTATTGCATCATGAAAACTAAAATGTGTAGCACACCAGCTTTATTAAACAATAACGCACACGGTGGGGCTGCTCACCTGTATCGCTGGGCACATAGGAGCCCAGTGATACAGGCTCCTATGTGCTGCGTGTAATATTAAAGCAATGAAATGCAAAGGTGATTATTCTTAAGTGGTTCAAAACTTTGCAGCTAATTTCCGTTTTATCCTGGCCCATATTTACTTTTCTGGCTTCTTGCTTTTAGCCCATTAATGTGAAGAAAGTGGGCGAAGGTTCAAGTAAAGTGTGAGTTCACTTGCTTCTTAATCCTATGCCTAAAATGAATAGAAAGCTATTTATTTTTCTATTTCAGGCAAAGGCAAAGATGGTGTGTGTCAAAACCGAGCTGCAGCTGAACTTGTTGCCTTCATATTAACCATAATTACAGATGTGCAAGAAGACTATCACGTAAGACCATAATTACAGCCTTCAGCTTCCTTTCATCCTCTCAAGATTTACTCAGAGGCAGTTGGCAAAGTTGCATCCAATAATATTATTGTCATCCACTTGCTAAATGCCAAACCTGAAGCCTGCATTTTATTTTAAAGCTGGATATATCAGAGTTTCTGACCTCCCAGCTCTAGTTTAATGGGATCTGCGCACCTTGGGTTCACTATAGGCAGAAGTGGAAGTTATGGCATGGAGCCCTAATCACTCAAAATACTTTCCTTTAATAGTCAAAGGAGCTTGCAAAGAAAAGCGTCTGGACTTCTTTAAGTTACTTGAAGACGTTTCACCTCTCATCCGAGAAGCTTCTTCAGTTCTAAGGTCAAATGGTGGAGAGTCCCAGATATAAACCTAGTGGGAGTGTCCCACTACGATGGCCTGGATGACTGAGAACCTTCACAGACATATTTTCCTTTAATACATTTTTCCTGCTTTCAGAGTGACTTTATTCCACAAGATCTTTGTCGATTCATCAGACTGTAACTGGAAAATGTTTTGCTGAGCTCAGTAAACGTATGAAAATCTCCAAACCTGCAGGTTTGATACGTAAAACGAGTGGCTCGTGTTATCTCTACCAAACATGCACAGCGGATTTAAAGTCCACCTTATTGACACATGATTCCACCAATCACAGCGAAGCACCGGCACCGCTCAGCCAATCAAAGTTGCCGACGCCGAGCCCGACCTTTCTGCGGCCGAACGATATTTCAGAGAGAAGCGTGAGTAAAAACATCTTATTTCTTTACATGTAAATGTTTGAATTTGGTAACGTGGACTACGGGAACAGGTTTATTTTCACTGTGTGTGAATTTAGAGCCACAGCCCGGGCTCGACCTCACGTAGCTTAGGACGGGCTGTGGGATGCAGAGTCATCTGTGAGGGGCTGGAGGCTGCTCCTGTCCCTGTTGTTATTATGGAAGCAGTGGTTTAACTCCAGCTACATTATCAAATATGCATCTAAACCACAGTCTTAGTTAGATTTACAGTGATCACGATGATGTAGCAGAGCTGTGTTAATCCTTAATGCTTCTAACACAATGACACGTTTACATTAAATTGGCTGTTAGGCTTCAAAAATCCAAATGCAGACCAGAATGAAGGTCTGCGATGATTGTAAATGCTGGGTAATACTAGTCTTCATCGTGGTTACACAGCGTTTCATCCAATGCATGAGCAGGGTGTGTGTTATAAAGCTGCAATGATTATACTTCAGAACAAATCCCACAAATGGATTTAGCTTTCAGGTATTGTCTCAGTCAGAACTATCAAACATTTACCTGCTCTAAAATGTGAGAATTTATGCTGATAATATATTGCCGAGAATATTTTATAATTTCAAGGACTCTAGGTAAGGAGAAAAAATATCCTACCTGATGGAAATCAGAATAAGGACAGAAAATTGACTGAAAAGGTTGCCAATCAAAAAAATGAGAGAGGTGTGTTTGTAGGAATAAAGGTGAGACTTTCAGACTATGTAAGCTGTCAAGCATGGTGGTGGTAGCATCGTGCCCTGCAGCTTTTGTGCAGTCAGTTCGCCACACAAAGTGGATGGAACAATGAAGAAGTAGGACTATCTCCAAACCTCACTTTGGTGTAGACTGATCTGTAGCGCCTACCAGAGTGGGGAGGTTGGAAGAGGTCATCAGACTCATGACCATCGTGTCATCGCAAACATCACAATCTGCAGACAGCCCTTCTGAGGTGCTGTCATTTGTGAACAGGGAGAAGAGTGCTTAGAGGGTTCAAAATAAATAGAGCTGCTCCTTGCATATAAAAGCCTCTCATAAAAGGAACGAGTGTGAAGTTTGGTGTCATTTTCATTTTATGATGGACAGATCAGAACTAATATTTTTAGTGCGATGCTAGAAAACAGAGATTGAAGCTGCTTTCCCTTCTGCTGTGCTTGAATGTGAAGCTTCACTTAAAGTACAAACAAAGTTTATAGAGACTTCTTGTTGTAGCGTGGGTAAGAAGATGGAGTTAGATGGTCGGTGACCAGACCTCGTCGATACAGAGAGGCTGGGTGTGCTGTGCAACGTGATGCATCGCCTCAATGTTCATGATAAACAGAGAAGGTTGAGTTTAGTTTGAATGCAAAGTCACAAAATAGCTAATCAAAAGGATGAAATATAAAAAAACCAAATGAGAAAAAACAAATATATTATGTAATCTGTACTGCTGTGATCATCTTATCTGCTGCAGACAAACAGATGTTACAAAGAAAGGATCATAGAGTCATAAAATCTGAGAAGATTATTATTTGACTCATTATAAGCACAGAGAATAAGATTGTGGACCATAACATAATTACATGTTATTTTATTCTAATATTTAGGTCACTAAAGCAGCTGTAAACCAGTCAGTGCTTATCACCGTCATCATCATGGCCTCTGGAGCGTTGTTCCCCAGCATGGTGTCTGGGTCCCGCGGCTCCTCCAGTAAGTACCTGGTGGAGTTTCGTGCCGGTAAGATGACCATGAAGGGCAGCACGGTGACGCCTGACAAGCGTAAAGGTCAGGTCTACATCCAACAGACGGACGACTCCCTCATCCATTTCTGCTGGAAGGATCGGACCACCGGGAACGTGGACGATGTAGGTAACGCCATCCAGATGAGGTTAACTGGTGTTTGAATTTCTTAATATCACAGCAGTCATTTCCATTTGCCAATTTAGGACCTGATCATCTTTCCTGATGACTGCGAGTTCAAACGGGTGAATCAGTGCACTACCGGACGAGTCTATGTGCTGAAATTCAAAGCTGGCTCCAAAAGACTCTTCTTCTGGATGCAGGTATGCAGCTGCTCCAGACTCGTCTGTTTACTAATCCTTTGTTTCCCAGCATGTTTTCTCTTTTTATTCAAGCTAAATATAATTATTTCTTACCGAAAGGTTACTGACTTTTCTCCTGAATCTTTCACTAAATTGAAGAAGATTCAGGAGAATCATCTCATGACATCCCAGTTCACTTCAAACCAAGCAGACAAAAACTGGTTCATCTGTTGTGCTGTCCATATAACTGGCCCCTGGGTCATTACATGGAAAATCAGTTCAATTGTCAATTTTTAAAATTCTGTTTTATTTATTTAGGGCCAAATCACAACAACAACCAACAATCAGCAACAGTTGCCTCAACACCCTTTATATTGTCTGGATCCTACAATAATACAGAGAAAACCCCAACAATCAGCCTTCTGCCATGAGCGTTTGAGGGTGAGGGGAGGAAGGCAGGACAAAGACAGGCTGTGGAAGAGAGGCAGAGATTAATGATAACTAACGATTAAATGCAGAGAGGTGTAAAACACACAGTGAGTGAAAAAGAAAGATTTGAAAATCAGATTTGACTGATTTTTACACATAAGAATCCACCTCGTTTCTGTCACCTTCCTTTCACGTAAGCCGATAACAAATCTTCCTGCTTCTGGTTCAGATCCAGCACTCTTTGGTAGTAGGCCAAGTTTCCCTTGGAAGGGATTTTCAGTTTCCAGCGTGAGCAATATTCCCATTCAAGCTGAAGTCATAGGACAGGTAGCTTTCTGTTGACTGCTTAAACAGACCCGGATGCCTTTGGCAGACGTTTAGAGGAAATGAGAGGATACAAAGGATAAAAACGAAGCAAAAAAACAACATTCATGATCTTTTGTTTTTGTGTATTGCAATAATAAGGCTTGTTCTGCTTTACACCTCAAAATGTTAATGTTCAGTAACCCTGGCATTTTGTTTTTCTGATCTCAGGAGCCGAAGACTGACAAGGATGACGAGTACTGCCGCAAAGTGAACGAGTATCTTAACAACCCGCCCATGCCCGGTGCTCTCGGCAGCGGCGGCAGCGGAGGACACGATCTGTCTGCGCTCGGAGGTAACAAACACGCTGTGTCGTAGTTTAAACCTGTCGTGGGTAAGAAGCTGAACTGTCTCACCTTCATGGGTGTCACCTGTCTTCTCTGCTTGCATGTAAAGGTGAGGGTGGCCTGCAGAGCCTTCTGGGTAACATGAGCCACAACCAGCTGATGCAGCTTATTGGACCAACTGGACTGGGAGGGATTGGTGAGTACCTTCATGACTGAGTCCACAAGCTAACAGCGTGAAAACATCTCATTAACAATATCGGTGAGATGTTGAGCTCTGTTTGTGTGATTGACAGGTGGTCTCGGGACACTGGCTGGTCCAGGCTTGGCCAACCTTCTTGGAAGTAGTAGCAGCAGCAGCAGCAGCAGCGTTCCTGCAGCCAGCAACTCCTCCACAAGGTGTCTTATTTACATTTCTGTTAAATATATTGAAGGATTCCAGAATATTTTTGAGGTGGAAAACAAGATAAAATGAGAAGTTCCAATAAAAGGGAAGCTATGAAAGAGAAGGTTTTAGCATCAGTACAGCAGAGCTCAAATGTTGACTATAACCTTAAAAATAACAGTTTAGCCATGAACTGTATATAAAAGATGGACATAGATATGGAGCTGTCACCCAATGATTAGCAAGTTCCCCTTTTGAATCCTTAAGATGAGCAATTTTGACTTTTCTGACACTGAGATTAAAATCACTAAGGTCAGAGGTAAAGTGAGGAGTCTTTTTTTTTTTATATACTTCAACGCTAAGTCGCCACCTGCTGGTCATGAAAAAGAATGCATGTTTACTTTTGCTTTGCAACCTGAAAGCTAAATCCTTCTTTGAGTTCAGTTTGTAATGAGTCATGAGTTTTCTTCCAGAGAAGCTCTGAGCTCCAACTGATATGATTATTTCCAAAATCCCAAAAAGTTGATTCTGTTCATCTGGATGTAGCTTTTTCAATGGGAGAAATGTTTCATCACTCATCCAGTTGACTTCTTCAGTCTCTGCTGACTGCAGGTTTTCCCAGCCTTATAAAACAGTACCTTTGCATAATGACTGAAACTAGCACCACTGGTGAACAACAGGCTGTGAGGTCAGTTCCTTGATCATTAATATGCAAATTGTCATGACCATTGATCAACAACCACTGATAAGTAAGAAAATAAGTAAGTAAAATGTATTTATATAGCACTTTTCAAAAATAAAAATCACAAAGTGCTTTACAATAAAAGACCATTGATCAAAATCAAATCCAAGGACGTACCACAATTCACGGATCACATTAGCTCAGTGGACCAACACATCAAGTTCACCAGGGAGGATATAAAAAATGGCAGGTTAGCCTTCTTATACTGAGATTTCCATCAGTAATCGGGGACATTTAAAAGTTGATGTGTACCGTAAACCAACACAGATGGATCAGTATTTAAGGTTTGACTCTCATCAGCCACTGGAGCACAAACTGGGTGTCATCAGGATGCTTCAACATAGAGCGAACACCATCCCCGCAGACAGAGCGGCCAGGGAAGCAGAAGAACGTCACATCAAGAAGGCCCTGAGTACATGTGGTTATCCCAGCTGGACGTTTGTCAAAGCTGAGAAGGCGCATAAAGAAAGCTCCAGCCGATCCAGGAAATAAGGACTGCTACCGAAGCGAAAACCCTTAGTGATCTCTTATGTGTCAGGAGTATCGGAACATTTGAGACACATTTTCTCTAAACATAGCATCTCTGTGGCTTTCAAACCCCAAAACACGCTGCGCCAAAAATTGGTCCACCCCAAAGATCGGGTCCCCCGACACAAACAGAGTAATGTAGTGTACGCTGTTAAGGGCCAGGAGGATTGCCATGATTTATAAATCAGGGAAACCAAACAACCTCTGGTGAAGGGTTAGGGGTTGTGATTTTACATAATGTTTTGCTAAACATTTCCATCCACAGTCCGTCCACAGCCGTCACCCCAACCTCTACCTCCGCTGCTAGTCGGCTCGGCTCCTCCCAGGTTCCCACCACTCCCATCACTCCCTCTGCCACCTCAGCGGCCTCCCCAACAGCCACCACCCCCTCCACCCCTGCTGTGTCCTCCGTGGCGGCAGCAGCAGCCAACCCCACGCAGCCCATCCAGCTGAGAGACCTGCAGAGCATCCTGGCCACCATGAACGTACCTGCCAGCAGCCAGGGAGGTGAGGATTTGATGGAAGCTTCAGGAAAATTTAACTTTGTTCTCCTAAAAACTGAGATTTGTTTTTGGTTTTTTTTGGTTTTAAATCTGAAAGTAAATGAATAATTAGACCTAATTAGTGAAATCTTCACTAATTAAGCGCCAAATAATTAAGACTGTGATCACAACAGTGTCGCTAATTCTGCGTAATTTTTGCATTATAATTCAGTTTGCTGCAGGAGCACGAATCCCCTGAAAATTCTGCAGGCTGTCGCTGTTTTGATTAAATTTCATTGTGCTGCGCTACATTAGGCACAGCTTCCTGCTGATGTGCTGACAGATTAATATACAAAAAGTAAGATGGCAGAGGAAGAAAAGGGCCAAAGACAGTGTGTGATATTGAATTAAGTTTTATAAGAAAAATTGCACAATATGCCCTCATTAGACATTTTATTAGATACAAATTGCTAGCACCAGATTGGGGCTGGAAACATTCCTTAGAGGTCTGGTCCATATTGACCTGATAGCATCACCTATTGGGCCTTTAGAAGCTGGGTGCACTGTGGTTCTGGTCAGTGCAATGCTTAGATAGGCTGTGGGGGTTAAATGGTTATTAGTTGGTGAATGAACCAACAGAGGTTCTCTCAGATGAAGACTTCCTAACTTACTGTTTGATTCACTCCCAGCACATCAGCATCCAGGCCTTAAACCTGTATTCTTGTGGACTTCATAAGGACAGTAAAGCAGAATATACTTTAGGGATCAGTCAGATCCACCCTCAGAGATAACGTCAAAACCTGACTTGACATACAGGTGATCTCACAGCCACCACTAAACATCTCAGACGAAGATTTTATCTGACTTTGTAACTGAGGAACACAAAGAAGTAAAAGTAGTCACGACCTGAAGCACAGCCTGCTTTATCTTCCCTTTTAACTTTAATTTCAATCATAATTTTACTAAATTAACAATAGTGACTGAGATCATAAAGCCCTTTGAGAGCTCCATTGTTTGACCGTTTAAGCTCCAATAATAAAGATTTTCTATGGCGCTATGGCACAGATGACTGAATTATTACCCTTAAGTCAGAAAGAAACCTCATGATCTAAAGCAGCAATAATCTCACTGAGGCTCAGAATTACAGATTACAGATTCACTTGCATCTAACTGTGCTTGAAAAAAGTGATTTTTGTGTCTCGTATGTTTGAAATATGAATGATAATGTTGTTGTTTGCATTAACCAGTCAGTGTGGGTCTTTGTTGCCCGCAGTGGACCTCGCGAGCGTCCTGACGCCTGAGATCATGGCTCCCATCTTGGCCAATCCTGAGGTTCAGCAGAGGTTGATGCCCTATCTGCCCTCCGGAGAGTCCCTGCCTCAGAGCTCAGAGGAGCTGCAAAACACGCTGAGCTCACCTCAGTTTCAGCAGGTGGATGTCCTGTATAGTTTTTTTTTTTTAAACAGAGAGGAACTGACTGTTCCCTTCAAAGTGATACAGTTTCCTCATTTGTCATTTAAAACTGCTGTAGCTTTGTTCTTCTTTTATTATAGTGTTTGGTTTATGCTGTGTCATATTATATCCACATTTGTTGCACCTGTAGCAGTTTCAGGCTGATAAATGCACACATTTTCCTACTAAACCTAAATATTTTATTATCCTTGATTTCAGAAATTTCATCTGAACTGAGATACGGTGTGTTTGAGAGGATCCGGGTTGTTGGCATTTAGCATCTTGTAGTGGCATTTGTCCTTATTGTTGGTATTTATGGTCTCTCTGCAGGCTATGAGCATGTTCAGCAGCGCGCTGGCGTCCGGGCAGCTGGGGCCTCTAATGAACCAGTTTGGCTTGCCTGCAGAGGCCGTCGACGCTGCTAACAAAGGAGGTCAGTGTTGACTCATGTCGCGCAGAGACGCTGTACCTGATTGTTTCAGCTCTGCAAAACTTAAAGGTCAACAGCAACATTACGTTTTGTCAGCCGTGAAATGTAAGAAACATTTAATAATGTGCAGCAAGTGAGACGATTTTTAAAGCGCACTAACACTGAAAAGTTTGCAGAACGGCATGCAGCTGTCCTAGCGGACGCTCCAAACCTGTTTCAGTCCACACAGACTCGCACGTTGCGATGTTAAAACGTGACAGCATAAAAACCATGCTTACTGCTGTTTGTGGCCTCGATTGTTTTCACATCGACAAATACTGACATCTACAGTGGTGTGCAAAAGTTTGGGCACCCCTGATAATTTTCATGATTTTCCTTCATAAATCATTGGTTGTTTGGATCAGCAATTTCATTTAAATATATCATATAGCAGATGAACACAATGGTATTTGAGAAGTGAAATGAAGTTTATAGGATTTACAGAAAGTGTGCAATAGTAACTTAAACTAAATTAGGCAGGTACATAAATTTGGGCACCCCAACAGAAAATTACATCAACATTTAGTTGACATTTAGCCTCCAAACACTTCTGATCGCTTCCAATGAGAGTCTGGATTCTGGGTGAAGGGATTTTGGACCTTTCGTCTTTACAAAACATCTCCAGTTCAGTCAGGTTTGATGGTTTCTGAGCATGGACAGCCTGCTTTAAGTCACACCATAGATTTTCAATAATATTCAGGTCTGAGGACTGAGATGGCCATTCCAGAACGTTGTACTTGTTCCTCTGCATGAATGCCTTAGTGGATTTTGAGCAGTGTTTAGGGTCATGTTGAAATATCCAGCCCTTCAACTTCAACTTTGTCACTGATTCTTGAACATTGTTCTCAAGAATCTGCTGATATTGATTGGAATCCATGCAACCCTCAACTTTACCAAGATTCCCAGTACCTGCACTGGCCACACAGCCCCACAGCATGATGGAACCGCCACCAAATTTTACTGTGGGTAGCAAGTCTTTCTCTTGGAATGCTGTGGTCTTTTTCCACCATGCATACCGCCTCTTGTTATGCCCAAATAACTCAGTTTTAGTTTCATCAGTCCACAGCACCTTATTCCAAAATGAAGCTGGCTTGTCCAAATGTGCTTAATCATACCTCAAGCGACTCTGTTTGTGGCATGTGCGCAGAAAAGGCTTCCTCTGCATCACTCTCCCGTACAGCATCTCCTTGTGCAAACTGCGCTGAATAGTTGAACGATGCATAGTGACACCATCTGCAGCAAGATAATGTTGCAGGTCTTTGGAGCTGGTGTGTGGGTTGACTATGACTGTTCTCGCCATCCTTCATCTCTGCTTATGTAAGATTTTCCTTGACCTGTCACTTTCGGCCTTAACTAGAACTGTCCCTGTGGTCTTCCATTTCCTCACTGTGTTCCTCACAATGGAAACTGACAGCTGAAATCTCCAAGATAGCTTTTTGGATCCTTCCCCTAAACCATGATGTTGAACAATCTTAGTTTTCAGGTCATTTGAGAGTTGTTTTGAGGCTCCCATGTAGCCACTCTCGAGAGAAGATGCAAAGAGGAGAAAAACTTGCAATTGGCCGCCCTAAATCCAGTCATTTGTCATGACTGGATTTACCTGTGTATGTATGTTAAGGGTCAATGAGCTTACCAAATAAATTCTATGTTTCAATAATTATTGCTAAAGGTATTCAAATGAATAAAACAACAAGGGTGCCCAAATTTATGTACCTGCCTAATTTAGTTTAAGTAACTATTGCACACTTTCTGTAAATCCTATAAACTTCATTTCACTTCTCAAATTTCATTGTGTTCATCTGCTATATGATATATTTAAATGAAATTGCTGATCCAAACAACCAATGATTTATGAAGGAAAAACATGAAAATTATCAGGGGTGCCCAAACTTTTGCATACCACTGTATCTGCTGTGCGACAGAGCCCGTCCAATAAGCTTGTGCTTAGTTTTTTTTATTTACAAGTCAGGTCAAAGTTTATTTCTACAGCACATCTAAAACAAGCTCAGCTCACCAACGTGCTACACGGACGTTAAAAAAGCCATTAGAAGCTATTCTAATGGACGCAAATCTACATGTTTTATTGATATACTGAGAGGTTCAAACTTGACATTAAGGGTACTGGGGAGCTTATCAAATGCTGTCTTTGTGGGAGGAAGACCGTGTTTTAAAGTGAATTAGTGACTGAGCAGGTTCTGTTGCATCGTTCGCTTTGGAGCTTGGCTCTGTGAATGTCTAAGAGCAGTAGGTTTGTAATGTAGCATCAGGGCTCTGGGAGGATTTTAGGGCTGCTCAAGAGGGTGGCGCCAAACCAGTGAGACTCTTAAAACAAGTAATAAAAATTTAAACCAGCCTTGAGGCTTAGGAGACCACCTTCTCTACAAAATATGGTCACCTCTAAATGTGAGGAATCAACGTTGAGTGGAGGGCGGCCAGGATACTAACACTTATGCTTCAAAAGTGAAGTCCAGAAGTTTTCTTTATGGGTTTTAGTATATCGTTAAAAACATATTTTTTTTCAGTTTCTTCTTCTTAGGCTGAGTTTAGTTTTCCATGCAGGTGCATATATATATATATATATATATATATATATATATATATATATATATATATATATATATATATATTCGTATCGATATTGAACCGTTCGATACAGTGCTTTCGGTTCGGTAGGCATATGTATCGAACAATACAAAATTTTTAATTTATTTTATCAACTTTCCTTCTGACGATGCTGTCTGTGTTGAGCGCTCAGTGGATCTGTGTTCGACTACTCCGCCTAGGCTCGACAGTGCAGCCTAGGCGGAGTAGTCGAACGCAGATTCACTGAGCGCTCAACACAGACAGCATCGTCAGAAGGAAGAGTGCAGGGCATTCAGATCTGGCGTTTGGAATTATTTTGGTTTTCATGTGACGTATGACCCTGAAGGTAAGCGAGTCATGGACTAAAGTAAAACAGTATGTTTGCCATGCAATGCTCAATTACATGGGTGGGAGCTAGTGTGTTAGCGCAGTTAGCTCGTTAACATGTTGGCCATCTAGCCCCATGCATGGGGCGATCGGCGGTAGCTCGTTAACGGAGATTTGCCGTGTTGTGGCGTTAAGGTCATTTCAACGAGATTAACCTGAAAGCACTAGTGGGAACACAACGAATATGACTCCACATTTACGCCGACATCATCCTAGTGCAAAGACAAGTGGAAGCAGACAAAAAAAAGCAAGCATGCTACTAACTTTAGCCGAGTCATTTAGACAGCTGTTAGCACATGATTCTCCTTATGCTGCTGAGAATATAGCCCAGAAAAAGCGGATAGTATAGCTTTTATTTTGGAAAGAGCCATTTCTCTGTAATAAACTCTCTTTTCCAAAGATGAGTGATTCCTCAATCAGATACAGGGCTCGCAATATCGCTAGCCCGACGTCCCGGGGCTAGCGATCTTTTCAGTCGGGCTACCAAAATCTATCTCTTCCCTGCCCGTCGGGCTATTGTAGGAAAAATATATGTCAATGCTTTTGCATTCTTTCAGAAATGTAGCTGGGTAATTATGTCATTGGCATCGTGAGCCACTGTCAATATGTGACATATTGAAATCGCGTTTGAATTTGCGCTTGTTTTTTTGCTTTCACTTTGCAATCATGCGAACTGTGTATAGAGAGCGACAGCACTGATCTGTGAGTGATGATAATTTGCGCACCAATTCCTCTGACATCGTCTTATCAATTGTTAGCTTACTATGCAAACATGACAAGTGAAATCTCCTGCAGCAAGCTTAAACATGTGAGAGGTTGATCGCGCAGAGAATCGCTGAGCTTATGTGAGTGCGCGTGTAAAAGCAGCAGGATATATATTTGACTACGATGACCTGGATGACTGAGAACCTTCACAGACAGATATATATTTTAGTTCTGCTGAGCCAAATAAGACAGGTCAGGGTGAAGAAGTGACAGCCAAAGAAAAGCTTACCACAAAACGGAGAAGTTATGACAAATCAGACTATAAGGGAAAAAGAAAGTGCAGCTTTATGGTTTTATGGACAAAAGAATTTCTGTGGCTGCAATATGACGAGCTAAATAACCAGGGCTGCACATAAGTGGTCCGCAGGTGCGCATTCGCTGTCAAAATAAAAAACACGCACAAGGGTTAGGGTTAAATTTAAAAACTGTACTTTTGAGTTAAAATATATATTTATAATTTTAATAAATGACAAATTAAAAAGGCATGAACATTTTTTTTGTATCGAAAAAATATCGAACCGTGACACCAAAGTATCGAACCGAACCGTGAATTTTGTGTATCGTTGCACCCCTAATATATATATATATATATATATATATATATATTATATAAATATATAAAAAATCTGCCTGAATGACAGATGCATAGTTGGTCCATTTATGTGTCGCAACAAATCAGAGGGCACGCTGACGTCCGCGCGGGGCCTCCTGCTCGCCCTGTAATGATGAAATGTGCGTCACTCAGCCTCAATAGAAACTGCCACATTCCTGCAAGGCCTAAATTGTAATACTGGAATGAAAGATGAAAGCCTTTCTGTGCAGGAGCGTGCCAGAAAAAATCTCTCTCATGCGTATGATTTAATGAAGCTGCCCGCTGAGCAGCATGTACTTCGCTGTGCACCTCCAGCTTCTGTTCGTACACAGTGTCGTATGAAATCTGACGTTTCCTTTGTGTTGAGTCCCCACATGGAACAGTCGCAAATTGTTGGAACAAGAATGCTTCAATTCTGTTTTATTTAAGTCTGATTTAATCCTGCTTTAATCAGTTCAGCAGCTGTGCTAATGTGATTGATCATTTGAAAAACTTTAACAATCAGCCTTTGATCAACAAAGAAACACAAAGGAGCTGAAACTGGGCCTTAGTACACCAAGGCAAATATTACATTAGCAATAATCCATGAATAGCTGTAGGTTTTATCTGTTTTAGATCAACTTCATGTGATTTTATTTTTAATAAAAAGTTTCATTTTAAGTTTAGACCAAACTTTGACAGCTTAATTATGCTACTTTATATATTCTTAACAACATTTCACCTGGGTTGATGTTAGTCGACAGACTTTGGAGTTTGTGATTTTTTTTTTTTACACTTAAATATTTGATTGAATAAAAGCAGTTTAATTATATTTTAATAACACTGTACTTGTTTTAAATCCTTAACGCCACAATATTAAAATGCTTTGACACTAACGTTGCAGTAAGAACCAGCGATAGATTAATTTTGTAGTAAACAAATAAAATTATGTTTGCATCTGTGTGAAGTTTTGAAACAAAACGTGTTAAATGCTAACAGAAATAATTTTCTGTCCAGGTAAAATTTGAAATGTAGTAATTGTTTTAACTTTAGTGGAGAAAAGCTCTTTAAACTGTGGATGAGAAATTGCTTCCAGGTTATCATGTAGTTAGCTGAGCAGGTTAACTTCAGCTCCAGCTTTGAATTCTGCTCCTTTATTCTTTCCAGATGTGGAGGCTTTTGCTAAAGCCATGGAGACGGAGACAAAGTCTGATCAAGACGGCGACTCCAAAGACAAGAAAGACGACGATGAAGACATGAGTCTGGACTGAGCGCTCTTTTAAGAAATATTATTATTTAATGTATTTATTTTGCTGCTTAGCTGCCGTTTTATTCCCGCCACACCTCAAGGGTAAAGATTGTGGTTGATGTAGTGGAAAGTGTGACTCCCAGCTGATAGTGCTGTGTTGAATTAATATCTACTGATGTAACTGGGTGAACATGTACTCCACCTGCATGTCAGCTACTAGCCTATCCTGTCCAAACATGAGGGAACAGTAAAAATAATAGAAACACTTGTTAGTGTCTGACTGTTTTTGTTTTAGTAGCCAAGAAGACAAGTCAAACTTAATTTTTCAGTGTCTTAAAATATATTTTAAAAACATTCATTTTACGGAACAGTGTAAACACACAATGATCATCCAACAATTCGACAACAACCGTACATTTTCTGCACATTTTGAACACTTTTTTAAATTTAATCACATCAGGCAAACACAGTAAACTGAATCACAAGTAAGAAGACAGATTATCTTTCCCAGACAAGACCAACATTTAAAGATCAACCACAGAAAGACAAAGAAATGTCACTTCGATCATTAACAATTTCACTGCCGCTGTGATTTCAGGCACTTTTTGTCTGTACTTGACGTGTTTCTACCGTCCGGTTCATCTATTCATGGAGTCACAATGAAAACACCACAATCTTCCAGTGATGATCGCTACGGCGTCTTTGGGTTTGACTTTACAAAAGATTAACGGCTCAGTCGCACTAGAGTAAAATAGGTTGACAACCTCCGATGTTCAGCTTTTGGAGAGAGGTTCGGCGCGCTACACCCTCAACATCTGGGCCACCGCTTTCAACTGCAGGTCACCTTTTCTAAAGAAGCAAGTCTCTAAATTTAGACTCGCTCGAGGTTTACCAGTGAGACAGGAATTATTTGCAAACACACAGACTGATTGCAACATGTTGGCAGAGTCATTTTGCACCAGTGAGTGGAACAGGACACGCAACTACATCCTTTAAATCTACGCGATCCTGGTTGGATTCTAAATAAAAACAGTTCATGTGAATTTTTGTGTAGATCCAACAGATAGTTAATTCCCACATTATCACAAACTGATTGCATATAATTAACATCATTCATTTGCTAACAGACTGCTTGCAACTCAAAGTTTCTTTGAAGACTGAAACTGAGTGACTGCAAGCCTGAAAAATGTCTTTGACGCAACGTTCTCAAGGTCATTTTACATAGTTTGTTCCAACCCTTTTTCCATAGTGTGACTGCACCAAAAAAGAAAAGAAAAAGTAAGAATTCCTGAGAATTAAAAGATAACTAACCAGTGCATTTTACAAAACATATCCCTGGGTAATGACACGAAACAAAAACAACAAGAGGAAAAAAAATGTTTACTATAAATAAGAAACTTCCATCATCCTGTTTCTCTGCATGTGACACCACAGCACAGTGGAAATACTGGATACAAGCACGACCAACACCAAAGTCAGAACACAGAGCTGCCACAGGAGTCTGATGTTTTCTTACTATTCGCGGTAAATACGAGAGTTTGGCTGGATAATTGTGAGACATAGTACAAATATCGAATGGACGTAAACAAATTAAAGGCCACTTCTCCCCGAAAAGATGTTTCCCACTTACGATCTACAGTGTCATGTTTCAGGCTCATTGCTAAAAATGCTTCAGCGTCACAGTGGGTTTACAAGGCATTTAAAAAAGAAAAAAAGAAATCAGCAATATGTCTTTTACAATAAATACTATACAGGCTGTATAGTAACAAGAAAGGTGCACATGAGTTACCTTTACAAAGACGTTAAAACAGGGTGGCATCCTAAAAACCCACAAGAAACCAAAATAAAAGCACCATTAATGTGCTCAGTGAACATCTCTAACATAGAGCTCATGACTGGATCAACATGAGAACGTCACACCTACAAAAAGACATTCAGGGAGAGAAACACATGCCATCAAGTCTGAGTGTAACCTAGTTAATGTACAGCAACAATAAATAGTACCACAAGTATTTATTTCAAACACCACAGCTTATAAACTGGTCGACACGGCACACATGTGCACGTCCTACTCCGCCACGTCTGGTCTAACCTTGCTGTACCAGCCTTCGGTAGTGCGGCATGACCTTGCTCTCGGGGAGATATAGTCCCATCTCCAAGGCAACCAGTACCGGGAACTCCAGAGGAATCAGTTCGCGTCTGTTTATGCGGAAACGCTCCTCCAGCTTCTGCTCGTCCACGGAGAGAAAAAGCAGAGGAAGAAACAGGTGGTGATGATGATGATTTGTCCTGTTGCTTTGTCCATGCCAACAGTTGACTTAAATGATCTGTGATATCTTTTTCTTTTTTTTTTTGTTATTAAATAGACCTGCACCATGAAGCAGGACTCCATATTATTAAGCTAACTTCAGGTTCAACCCTGAGTTTTCTTTAGTGTTATGAAGGTGGTTCATTGTCATGGTAACTTATTTTTAAGCATATTTTGTTCAACATAAGAGTTCAGCATGTAAGAAACCACCAATTACTGACCAATCAGATCTCTAACAAACAGTTTGCGGACCTCAGTGCACAGCTTTAGATCTCTTTCTGTTGAGCATCAATCAAAAAACAGATTTATTCCTCGCCTTTCCTCCTGTTGGATGCATATTTTATAAGCATCGACACAGTGATGTGTTCCTAAAACAGTGACACTGAGACAGTTTCAGCACTGTTCTCTCAAATCAAATAGAAAGACAGGATTCAAACTAGCCTCCTTGAAAAATTCATATAAAAGGTCAGTAAGTGCAAGATTTAGTTGCCCTATTTCACAGTATTAAGGTTCACAGAAAGATAAAAGTGTTTTAAAATGACCCTCTGCTAACAGGAAAAATTAGGAGCCTATGTTTGAACTGAGGTCTGATCTTCCATGAAAGGCGACACCATTTTCCAAAGAACTTTTTGGCTGGTAGGCGTAGATTTTGTACGTACTGATCTTGGGAATAACAGTAAGACATGAGCCAAACATGTAACACTGAGAACAGGGTTAAACCTAAAGTTACTTCAACAATTCTGCCTCCACAGTCGAGACTTAGTTTGTCGACTTTACACCGAATAAGGTTTTAAAATGTGTTGGGTTTTTTGAGAACAGTGCACGTTTCTTCATTTTTTTTAAGTTTAATGGCACTACATGCCTGTTATTACACCAAACCAGTGAAAAGGTTCTTGGGTCCAGCTGACTGGACCCGCAGGCCCGTTCACCACCTGTAAAGTAAATGTAGTGAACTGAACCTTCACTAATGATTAGTTTCTTCTTACAGTTAAAAATGACAATAGAAGTCATAACAGTTTTCAGCTGCTATCCACAGCTAGCTTACGTTAATAAAAAGTTAAACTGAAAGCTGGCAGTATGCAGACCACGATTATCACAGTTGACTTAAAACTCGCTATTATAAAACATTTTCGTTAACTCAAATGAAAATTAAGAGTTTAGAAAAACTAAGTGAAAGAAAATCTACAGGTTTTAGTCTTTTTTGAGACTGCAGATGTTCTGCAGAGCTGAGTTTATATTATTGTAAAAACTGTTCTGTTTCTCCCAACTGTTGGTCCTGAAGAATGCACTGCATTATATGATTGTGGGTCAGTTAAAGTCTGGTTTTAGCACTACACTGCACACTAGTTACTGCTCTCGTATGAGCAGAGAAAGGTAGGTAGTTACATTTAAACACATCCTGTTTTGTTTTCTGAGTGGAAACTTTACTCACATCAATCAGCTGTTTAACTTCTGGCTTTCTCAGATCGCTGCTGATCTTTGCAGCCAGCAGCACGCACGCCGCCGCCACCAGCTTCCTGTTCTGCTTGTTGAGGCGTCCCTGCAGCACCAGCTTCTCAAAGTAAACAAAAGCCATTGCTATGGTCACCGGCTGGAGGCCGCACTCCTCGCTCACGGCCCTCATCTCTCTCTTCAGGCTAGAGGAGGTGAGAAGTCACAGTCATCAGTTTTCTAAGAAGGGCGTATTGTGTGTACACTCTGAACCAGATTACAGACCGAGGCCGAATCTTTAAAAGGCTCAAACTCTGAAAAGCAGAGAGGAATGTGAGAAATCTGCACCTTCTTATCTTGCTCAGTGTCAGTTTAATGTGGGGAAACTTCTCCTTGAAAGTCTCATTCATGTCCTTCTTCAGGTCAGATGGTTTCACGTATTCAATGACCGTCGTCTGCAGAGATGGAAAAACAAAACCGCCGTGTCAATATGGAACTGCCAGGAATAACAGCCGCAGTAAAGCGTTTCAGCTTTGCTTGTGTTGATAAGGACTGCTTCACCAGCACACTCATGCTGGAGGTCAGAGACGAGTGACGCAGTCAGCTGAGGAACAATAAAATCATGTGAGCTGGAGATAAAGGGTTTATTTACTCTTCAACATGACTGCAGAACTGCTTTACAACAATTTACAAGGCAAATGAAACTGGCCTGTCCTGATTTCTGAAACAAAGGAGGACAGATGGGGCGAGACAAAGAACCAGGGAAACTCAGAGAAACTCGGTCACAGAGGACACGGAGAAAAGTTCACACCTGCTGTAGAAAACATGGTTACTGTAAGCCTGAGGACACATAACAGAGCAGAGAGTGAGAGGACGGGAGCTTTTCCATCACAGTCGTCTACACTTTGAGCTTCTGTACGACTCATCAAGCTCATTTTAAGACTATCAAAGAAGCCCTGTTGTGCTTTTTTTGACTGTCATACATTTACCGTCATATTAAACTTCCAGCAGCCAAGCTTTAGAGACTAAAATGAAAGTGTGGGGATATTTATGACCTGTGTATCATCATGTCTCCAGTCACATGAAAAAAAACTTTAACATGAATCTGTGCAGTCCTGTCAGTATAACATCTGCCCTTATATATAAAATTAAACGTGGGTCATTCAATTAAAAAAAAAACAAAAAAAAACAAACAGAATAAGATAAAATCAGCTGACCTTCTCAGGATCCCTCATCTGACTCCAAGTGGGGGTCATTTCATACATTCATTAATACTTTTTCCTGGAAACTACTGAAAATTACAATAAATAAATAATTCAAGGTGCATGATATTTTAGCCAATGTGATTATAAGTCTGGTGTTAGTTTTGCTAATAGCAACTTAATATCTGTGATGCTGAGAACAGAAACAAGCATTGGTACCCTGGATGTTTGATCTGGTTTCTAATAATTTACTGAAGAACACTTTAAAAAGTGCATTTTGGGTAGACTTTCAGGGTCATCTCACGGTCATATCATGGGATTGATAATTGGCCAATAATAGGTTATGTCACATGAAATGTCTTCTTTTTAAGTGTCAGGTTGATCTCCTAGTCGTGATTCCCTCTGTGTTGGTATAATTAAACAACGTGATTGTTTTTTTCTGCTTTGAAAATTTTCATGTAGATATCTACTGTATTTATGAAGTCATGGGGCTCAAATATACTTAAAAAAGGTAAATAAAAATAATAAAATGCCAAATCTCAACCACTCTGTGTCTAATCTGAGGGCCTGTAACTCTGTAACTATATTATGAAGGTAGCATTTTGCATGCTTCAGTGAATATATTAACTCTATTAAAATAAAAAAATTTTCCAGACATGACTTTTTTTAAAATATGTAACACTGTGTACAATCACGGCCCACAGCGTCATGGAAAACCAGAGGAACAGCCGTGCCTTGAATCATTTCTCATTGTATATATATTTTTCATTACTTTCCAGCAAAGATTAATAACAAATTCATCAACTGAGCCCCACCTGGATCCAAGTTTATTTATGTAGCTATTTGCAGAAGTCATCTCTTGTTAGAAACTAACAGGCGGGTTAGCTTCTATAGCTAGCAGCATGTACAGTGTTTGCTCTGGGTGTGGTGGTGCTGAATGAAACTGCACAAAAACATATTGAGCAGCCTCCTGCAAACACAATCCACTGCTGCAACAATCCCATTTCAAGTTTTTGGATGTGAAATGACTTGTGGCAGACTGGAATCTGATACAAAAACATGAGGGAAACTATTTTGGATTTTTTTTTATATCCTCTGATGCTTTTTTTAAGTAAGAAATGCTTTGGGAGACTTCTGCAGACATCTGGGAGTTTTGGATTGAGTCGTAAGAACAAACGTGCACACAAACATTTACTTTTCTGTGTTGTCATTCTGTGTTTGCTCCACTGTTACTTTCCATGTCTGCAGTCTTTTGTATTGCATTTGTGGAAAGGTTTATTAGTAACCTGGTTATCCATTCACATGGCAGAGAAAGCGCCTCCTTCGAGGACAAACCTCACTGTAAAAATCAGGTTTCTCTCATCCCCAGCAATACAGATACAGAGTTAAACATTTAACAGCCTCAGCTCCAGTCAGCATTTGCTCTCGTTTGTAACTGCTATGAGGTTATCAGCTGAACATTTTTAGATTTTGGACCTTTTAGTTTCTGTCACATGCTGCAGATGATTTAATGGAACAAGGTGGTGTATGCTCAGAAGGTTTTTTATATGATGTCCAAGGGAGAGAATATCTCTAGTTTGCTAAAACAGGCACTCAGCCTTGGAACTCCTCTGGGAACTTACTTTTAAGCATTATCTAAAGTTCCTATAATTTCAGTGGGGATAGGGACATAAAAATGCAATTATAACTATCACAGGTCTAAGCTGATTAAAAAAAAGAAACACTTAAAAAGTTTTTATGAGCGTTTTTTTCCTCCTGGGACTCCTACAGCCAAATTTGCAGAGAATTCTCCAAAGATTTCCAATATTAACACCTCTGGCCCACCCACCAGAGGAAGGACAGCCAATAAGAATGAAGATGGCTTAAAGGGAAGCAGGAGGGGTGGTAAATGCCTTATTTCAGAGTGGATGAACTGGTGAGTTGCACTGAGGTCTGGTATAAAACACAAAATGTGAATGAGACATGGATGCTATTTCCTCAGTTAAAATTAGTTGAGTTTTGATGGCAAAAACAACACCACAGACGAACCGATGATGAACGAACACCACCTCTATTATAAACCTGTGTTTATAAGTTAGCTTGTAAGATGAACCCCCCCCCCCCCGAGTTTCTTTTTGTTTTGCTTGGTTTCATCTGCTGCGATCTGATAAATAACTCCCCGACTAGCTGATAATGAAAGTAAGAGCTGCAGCCTCACTCACCACGTATGATGCAAATATGAGAACCCGCTTGTGTCTCCCGCAGGGCCACTGAGGGTCACTGAGCAGGTTGGGGTCATATTCCACCACCTCCTCCACATCTGAAATCAAAACACACACACACACACACACACACACACACACAAATGAGTGAATAATTACGGCTCCGGTCAGTTAGGATCAAGATGCAGGCACACATCTGTAAGCTTCATACATGGGTCCTGTGCCGCGCTGTTGTTCAGACGAGCAGGGGTGAAGCCCTTCTGCCCGTTGCCTCGGAAACGTGACTGAGGGGTCTGGGCTGTGCAGTTATCTGGTGGACCACCGCTGCTGCTGCCACCACCACTCTTTTGTCTCACCAAGGCATTGGTTGGATAAAGAAACTGAGCGTAGGACACCGTCTGAGGAATAACGAGACAGTCAAGTATCTACCTTTTCATCAGTATATTTAGTTACAATAAAAACAAACAAACACAAAGAAACCAAACAACAATCTGCTCGTCCAATTCCCCCCCAAAAAGGGCAATCCAGTTTTGACAAACTCTGAATATACTGCACAGATGAGCAAAGTACAGCTCGAAGGATAGAAGCCGCCTGCAAATCATCACAGTTTGGTCCCCGACGTCCACTCCCAGTCCCAAAAATACATAAATAAATGAAATAAATTAAAAATCAATACAAGGCAGCACTATGTTCATGAATCTCAAGGCAACTGACTGTAATGACTCTGACCTGATATTTATTCAGGTTTAACAGCTAGAGCGCTCATTTACTCAAGCATAAAACAGATTTTTATGTTTATCAAATATCCAGAATTAGCAGTAAACATGCACTGTGCTTATATGCATGGTCACCCAATTTAAGCTCATTTTGAGTCAGGCAAAATTCTTCACATTAAAACACAAAGTTGCAGCCCTTTTTTCCATATGGAGGAAAAAAAATTCTTTATGTGCAGGAAACACTTTCACCCAGAAAAAATAACCTGATATGTCCACCAGTTTCATGGAGTTTACATAATTTAGTTAATAAAGTGCTCTGGAAAATAAAAATGTGTCCACCTCTGATCTAGTGATCTACTCAATGTCTGGTATGTTTTTAATATAGTGCACAATCTTCAGTGGCAAGTTACAGTGTGCTAGTCTCAGATGAGTATGAGTCACAGCACAAGCAGAGCTTCAATCGTGTGTATACTGTAGGTATCGCAGTACATCAGGCTGGCACTCACCTTTCCACAGGCACCCATCTCCACACCTTCCAGAGAAGGAAGCAGATCAGCAGCCACCACCGAGGAGAGTCTTTGCCTCTGAGCCTCCAGCTTAGGGTCACTGTTCATGAAAAGACACATTTATGTGACCGTTCCACCCACTCCTGCACACTCGCTGCCCTTTTGAGAATGATATGGATCAAACAGGAGGAGGATGGAAACATAAAAGTGAAGGATGGGTGCTCTCTGCTTGGGATGGTGCTTTCTTTGTACCTGATATTTGAACTCTCTCCATAGGGCAGCACTGAGAAAGCAGCGTAAAGCGACCGCTTGGCACAAATCAGCATGATCCTGCAGGACACAACAAGTACAGGCAGACAAAACAGATGGTGTGTCAGTCTACAAGCAACAGCTACAGTCACCACTACTCTGCAGCTACACGAACACTCATCAGCTGCAGCGACGGCAAAATCAGTCACACAGCCGCTTCTGCGCTTGTCAGTACTAAAGCTACACAGCTCTCGACAACAACCTAAAGCAGGAGGCGGGAACCATTACATTCAAGTCACAGAGGTATTCATAAAATCTGGATCACAATCCGTTTTTTCAGGGCATAAAAACCACAGGTATGCCAATACTGAGAGCGTTTTCTTTGCTTTAATAACAGCAACTCTGCAAATATTCAATTAATATTTTAAAGAGGACGTGTTCTGCTCATTTCCAGCTCCATATTTTGTCCTTAGGCTCTACTAGAGCGCTTTGTGTGATTCACAGTTGAAAATAATCCCTATTTATCTTACTGAAACAAGCTGATTTAGCTCCCTGTGAGACAGCATTCTTCTGAATGGTTGCCCCTAGTAAATGAGAGTGTTTGAAAGGCAAGATCCATGTGAGTAGAGAGATATCTGCTCTCAGTGACATCTCATAGAGCCAGCATTGGGAAAAAAATGACTGAAACATGTATTGGTAGTCTGAAGCCTAAGCCTTTGGCTAATAGACCCACACTTCTATACTTTGCGAGTCCATAACTCTGAATATTGGTGATTTTCGTTCTATTTTACAGCTGGTTATGAGGGAGTCAGGTGGGAGCCACTGATTGATTTTCAGTGGAATGATTTTCAGCTGCCACCTTTCCCACATGATGATTTGACCTTTGAGAAGTTCACCCTAAAAACAGTTTCTAAAGTTTTCTCCAGTGAAATATGAGAAAACAGATAAAACATCCAACGCACGGTTTGTTTCTGTTATTCTACATTACACAAATCTTTATATTTATACATATAACTAGAGCGGTTCTGCTCTTGACATTATAATATCCCAAGATATCGATGCTCAAACTTTAACAGACCTTAAATGTATTTTTCAGCCATCTCTGGTACAATATGAGGGTTGCAGAAACATTAAGGAGACCTAAAAAGTGCCATATTGACCAACTTCTATGTATTTTGGGGTTTGTAATTCAGATTAGCTGATTCTGTGTTTCTTCTTATATATAGTGCATAAACCTCTGTGCAACTCGAATGTATTGGTAACACACAAGAGGCTGAAACTACAGCTGGATTCATTCAAACCAGGAACAGGCAACCAGCAAACACAGTAAACACTCACGAGGACTCCTCTGTGCTGACAGAAATGCAGACAAACAGACTGATCTACTGAGCAGCACCACAACCAGTACGTACTAAAAACAGCTCCCCACAAAAAAAACATCAATAACATACAGTCAGCAGCCACTGCCAACACTCAGCTGTAAACACGCAGCCCGGCTGACCCTCGGAGAGATACCAAATCTCTTGGGGGTGGGGGGGAACAGTATTACAACACTGACTTCTATTAGTGCTAATTACCTTATGGTATAAACTCTAAATGAGAGCTTCCCTTCAGCTCAGGAAGTAACACGCAATGTGTGTCTGCCTCAAACTGAAACAGAAAGCCAAACCTGTGGGACAGTTTGGGATTGTCATTGGTTTGCACGCACCAGCAGAAAACACTGAACACACATATGTATGCATGTGGGGATGGATATGAAGTAGACAGTGGATGTTGGATGGCAAATGGGGAGTAAGATAATCGATTAAAAAAAATAATTATTTGACATGTTTGTGCCAAAGTTTACAGACAGAATATTTCTTTTTTCGCTGTTGTGGTCAACCAGCTGCCAGCAGTGTGGCATTTCATTTCCCTGGCCCCCTCTGGGTTACCTTACTGTTGCCGTAATGGGGTGTTAAATTTCCACACTGCACCTCTTTTGGCTTTTGCTAAGCTTCCAGGGGTGATTAAATTCACTTTAGCAATCACAACTCTGCAGCTGTATCCCTGTTATTCCTCTGCAGCTTGTGCACCAGATAAGCAGCTTATTACAGAGGAGTACAACGCTGCTATATTTAAGGCCTATTTAAAAATTAAACAGATTTTTCTGCATTTTTTTACATTCCTCTGCTAAAATCTGGGTGGAAATATGTGTACAAACACTGCTCTGAGACTCACCTGGATCCTCGGGTATCGTACTGCCTCATACTCTTGATGAAGTGGACTTTCTTTGGCACTTTGGGTCCCGGTGAGCCAGAGACATTCCTCAGCCTGATTAAAACACCACTTTAATTAATAATGCTTTCACAACATAACCCAAACAAAGAGTGTGCACGTGTTAGGACTTTCACTGTAATCACAAATCTCTTTGCCTTATAGGTTTGGAGGTAAAGGCGAATTATTTGGAGTATTTTCACCACAGAGTGTTAAAAAAATGTGCTTTATTTCATGCACTGAGCTATTTCACGTTATTTGTTCTATTGAAATTAAAAAATTACCTTTAGACTTTTATTCATTCTGTTCCTCTTCGTATTACATATAGCTTTTAATACAGACTTCTGTTGCGATTATGATTATATTATATTCACACTTTTATTATTATATTTTGTATACATATACATAAAAAAAATGGGTTCCTTTATTTTACTTCAGCTTCTGTTTTGTCATGTCATATGTTTTGTTGATCGTTTTTGTCTGGCGTAGCAAAGGAATTCCCCAACTTCTGACATGAATATAGAACATGTTACATTATCGTTTTAATTCAGGACACAAATGAACACTTTTGACCAGATTACAGAGACATAACCCTGATTTAAGTGCTCGTGTTTAACATTTAGACCTACTGATAGCTAATAATACCGAAAATGCTGGAACCCATTAAAATCAAAGTGACTTCCCCCGAAGATACCAGCTGGTGCCGTCTCTTACGGAAGTCAGCAGCCCCGTTTAAAGGCCCATGTTGACACATAAATCACTAATGTGCTCACCTCTGCCGTGAATCCAGAGAATTACCGGCACCGACGGGACTGAGCGCGGCGGGCGTTGACTTGACACGGGAGCAGTGCGGGTGTCCGGTCGGGACGGGAGAAAGAGGAGTGTCTGGGGTTAGCGTCTCGGCCGCACTGGTATTATCCAAAAATACCTCGTTAGCTCCAACAGCACCTGGCCCGGACATTACCAAAGAAGGTCCACCCGGACCGACCACCCCTGGGAAACTGGAGGATGAGCCACTACCGCTTGCGGCGACGTCTGTCACCTGGGCGACAGGTCCTTGACTATCCGACGGCTGGGGCACAACAGCGGCACCGCAGTCTCTGTCCCTGGGTTGGGGCTCCTCAGCGGCTTTCTGGTCGACATTTCCATCGCTAGGTTGACACTGGGGTCGTCCGTCGAGTGAGATATTACTGAGAAACAGCAGAGCAGCCTGTCTTCGCCGGGAGTCCTTCGCTTTCCTGCGCTGGTCTTGGTGAGTCTTTGCCGATTTACTGCCAGTGGACTGTAGACCGCAGAGAGCGGTCGCCATTCTAGTTTGAAATGTGGCAGTTGAACGAAAAGGCAAAGCGAAACCGGTAAGAGCATATTTGCCCCACCTCTCTGTTTGCTGATTGGCTTTGAGGGTGATTATGCAAATTAAATCGTGTAAATACTGATAGGGGATTGGATATAGTCACCAAAATATTCTAGTTTCTTGTACCTGGTTGGCTGTAATGTTACAGTGGGAAGGGGGCTAGTAACAAAGGAAATATTCAATGGCTTTTATATATGACAACTAATCAATTATATCAATCAGAATATGCATAAATATTTTTCAGTCCGAGGGCATCAAGGTCTAACAACTAATGAATTGATCTAACAATCTTCTTTAAAAAAAAAAAATGTGTTCAATGTAATCAAAGGTGGGTGAGTGTTTTTTCACATCAAAACATGGTAACAAATTTTATTAATAATATTAAACGAAGGGCCTGAATAGAATTGCCAGATCCACCTAAAGGCTCCAGTTGCATTTAAATAATTTCAATTTGGCTAGTTGTCTGATATGCAACACTGCATAGGTCTCTGATGAAATACACTGCAGTTTAAATGAGTTAAAGAATTTTGCCGTCAGTTACCTCTGTGTGTTTAGCATAGCGCTGCATCTTACTGATTTGGGAGTTTTATTTGATTTTTATGTATGTTGGCTGGATTGAGAGATTCTATAGGCCATTTATGGACATGCGATTCCTAAAACATTCAGTCAAGCTGGTGTAATCTACAAATGTTGATAATGTACTTATTGACATTTATTTAGCAATTTTCCACTCTTATTGAGCATTCAAGCTCTATAAATGTTTTGGTGTTTTATCATAAAAGAAAGTCTGAAAATCAACAAGGAAGCAAACATTTTTTTCTAGATGTGTTATATTCAAGCAGCAGTCTCTGGAGCTGAAAGAAGCCAATGCAACAGTGTCAAAAAAACTGCACTTCCTCTAGGGTTCAACTTGAGGCTGACTCCAAAAGTGAATCAGTCTCCAAAGACTGCCATCTTAAAATGTCCAACTTTATAGCATTAGCTATAGCAAAGCACGTTGACAGCCTTGCACAAAAACACTTTTGTTCTCTTTGGATCATTTTCCTATTGATAACAACTGCACACTTATTTATAAGTCATCCACTTGAATGCTAGTATGGCCTAAAGTCCTGCTTTGATTAATAGGTGAACGAATGCCTCCCTTTGGGGGTTTTTTCAGGCACACCCAACTGGAAAGGATCCCAGGGTAAAGCCAGAACTCACTGGGGACATTACATATCTCATCTGGCCTGGGAATGACTCAAGACGTGTGGGTGAATGAATGATGACCCAAGTAACTGTAGCTGGGAGCTGTCTGCTAGGACTCACTTTTTAACTGGATATCTCCTTTGTGTTTGAATTATTTAACAAACATTATGACTTCCTGTGTGGGCCGGACCATCTAAGAAGTTTGTGTTTCACTTCTGTTGAATAAAATCCAAGTATTTCATTATTCTTTTACTTAATTATTGTGTCTGCATTAGAGCGTGACCCAATACAGGAATTTTAAAGACTGATACTGATACCAGTGCCGATATTTTCTGATTTAACATATCATATATCTGTCGATATTTTTCCATCTAGATTCACAAAAATAAACAGATTTTTCTAACACATGTTACGTGTAATTATTTATGAGTCCTTGCTAACCTAACCATTTTTTCATGCTTATCTAATTCAGGGTTGCAGGGGTGTCTATCCTAGCTGGATGACCCCTGGACAAGTTGACTGTCTGTTGCAGAGTTAATACAGAAAGACAATTCACCTAACCCCACTAACTGCAAGTTTTTTGGAGAAGGCTGGAGTACCCAAAGACAATGGGTGACATGGGGAAAACATGCAAAAGTCACAAAGAAAAGCCCCAGCCCGATAAGCCCCTTTTCCATTAGTACCTACTTGGATGGACTCGGCACAGATCGGTCATGTATCGCCACGGATCGCCACGACTCAACTCGGATCGACTGGTTTTTCATTACAATCCAGTACCACCTAGTGTGTGTGGTTGTCGTCATAGTAATGCTGCAGAGCATCCTGTGCCATAATTATTACGCGACATGAATGCTAGAACAAAGGTGGACGTTGATGCAAGAATATGCCTGCTGCTCGAGCTGTGGTTTTCGTTAGACTTGGGGGACCATGGCTTTGTTTTTTGTAGCCATTTCCCTTGTTCCCTCAAAAATGGCGGTTTTGATTTTTTTTGAGATCCTCTCAAGACTCATCGCTACTGACCAGCAAATCGGTGGCATGGAGTCTGATGATGTCACATTTTAGTACTTGCTCAGTATGCTTGGAACCCCAGCCAAGCAGGTACTAAACAGGCACCTGGTACCAGGTACTATGACTTAATTGAAAACTCCGAAAACTGTGGTGAACTGTGTCGAGTTGACCCAGGTACTAATAAAAAGGGGGCTATAGTGGAGACAAACCCCGTTGCTGTGGGGAAATTGTTCATTTTAACACTTCATTTAAAACTGGTAACCATGTAATAATTTTGTTTTATTGTCACAAGTCGTGGATTACTCAGTTACACTCTGCCCAGATCAGCTGTTTCTTGTGTTTGTGGTGTTCTAAACATATGGCACCAAGTTGCACAGTGCCCTCTGGTGGACAAACTATTGAACATTAAAGCTTGTAACATGGTTGAAGGGTGTTTCTGCCATTTCTTCTTTACTTTTTAAATTTTAATTTATGATAGATCAGATATCAGTTGATCTTGTCATCGCTTTAGCGCTCCTCCTCCTCATTTTGTTCACACCCCAGATAGCTTTCCTCAGGATGTCGTTGACAGCTGTAAAAAAAAATTCCTCGTCTTTGTATGGTTGCCTGTGATTTTACAGTTGTGACTCATTAGGAGAAATAAATGTTGAAGTGATATTTTCACACCATTGTTTGGCTTTTGAGAAAATTACAGCAGCACCTATTTAGCATTTGTGAACAAGTCAGTGGGAGCGTGAGACTGTAATTGTGAGATCAAAGACAGCTCGGCTGCTTGTTATCTCATTGTACTGCAGCAAGCACAGTTAATGGGACGGTTAGCACAATATTTGCATTTTGGTTCCACACTTATAGTCTCGTAGTGAGTGTTTCTCCGAGACAGAAACTGAAGTGTGAAAGCTTTTCCATCTCCTGAGTGGGAGCAATCAATAGGTCCTTTCCTTCCTTCACCATTTAAGGGAATTACACTGCAAGCAGCGTGCCAAAGAGGGGGCAGATTGTGTTGTGCTGATGTTTGGAGATGTGGGTAGTACTGACAACTTTAGTACTGATAATCCACTGATCCCCTGCAGAGATGGGATTAAGACTCAATCTAATCAGAACAATCTGTCGATCTGCCTCTGAAGTATCTATCTACAGCTGTGCTCAGAAGTTTGCATACACTTATCATGGGCATGAATTTTGTGGTAATTTGGGGCTTTTGCTGATTTCTTTAAAGTGATTTTTCTTCAGAGTGGAATGGTTGTACAGCTTACATCTATAAGGACTTAAAAAAACAAGAATTGGGTGCACAGGTTTTCTCTAATCCAAACAGGCTTAAAAGTAAACATACAGGTTCAATTTATGCACTCACCTCCACTAACATTTGATCAAATATCTCTTAGAAAGTTGCAAATCGATCAATACTTTTTGTAACCTGCTTCTGCCATAAGTCTGGCTGAATAATTGACCTTTTTTCTTAGTAGAGTTCATTCAAACTACCGTGACATTGATGCCCGTGACAAGTGTATGTAAACTTCTCACCACCAACTGTAAGACTGAAGTATTAAATCAATGTAAAAAAAAAAAAGAAAAAAAAAAGTCTTGAGTCTTGATAATATCAACCTCTATCAACATGCTGCAGGTTGAAACATGCACATGGATAGAATTTTATCTGTCATCATGTTTTGGTTGACTAAAATCAATGTTTGTTTGCCTACATCTAGCCTGTTGTTCCGACTCATTACAGTCATTCACCCTCTATCTATGCAAAAAGATAGTAACAGATAGTCAGGTAAACACACTGCTCTTTATTTTAGCAACAACAACATCATGAAATCATCTCCACCTTCTTGTTCCATCTTTTTTTTCTTGCTCTGAACAGCAACAGTCTGGCATGACCAGCTTAAGGCTTTTAGATTCTAGCTTTTGTGTTTGAGGTACAGCCCCACCCAACTCCTGCCACAACAAACTCATTTTATGGTACATTGTGTGGTTGTTATTGATGGATTGAGTTAGCACCATAATCAAAGCCTCTCTGGCTTTTTTTTTCTTTGACTGCAGCAGGCGTGGTAAAGGTGCTCTGTGGTCTTTTTTTTTTCTCTTTTGTTTCTGCCATCTGGGAAAAACCAGCTTAAAGGACGGTGTTTACAACAAAACTGTCATAGACACAGCTTCAAATTATTTAAATGGACACGGCAGGACTCTCCCACATACACCCATACACATGCTGGTATGTGAGCACACACACACACACACACACACACACACACACACACACACACACACACACACACACAAAAGTCAGAAAATCTCTCCTGTGTGACTATTCTATAGAAAAACAACCCTGATAAAAGAAAGGAAGGTAAAACTTTATTTTATAAGTCCATTAATTAAAAATAATTTCCTCAAAAGATTCATGTAAAATGACTTTAATTCAGTGTAATTTGTCACTAATTATAGTTAAAAATGGACTGTGCTGAACAGTCCATTTTTAACAATTATTTCAATTTGGGTGGTGCTACTTTCAGCAGCTCCCTAATTCACGGGGTCGTGACTCGTGACAGGAGGTAGTGCTGCATGTTTAATTTGGCAGATTTTATATGCTGGATGCCCCGCAACCACAAGGGTCCGAACTGGAAAGCTTTAATTTGTTAGGTGAATTTGTAAACTGCTATTACACTGGGGTAAATTGTAATAAAAAAGGGCTCACTCATATCTGATATCTGGGCCAAGAGTTCCAGTTACATGCACTGATCACTGTTTTACGCAGGTGACTTTAAAATAAAAGCTTCTAAAAAGCTAAATCCTCTTCAGGTGATAGTTGACTGCAAACCCAGTCCTTCTTTCGGTCTCCACATGCACAGTTTACAAGAATGCATCCAAAACCTTCAGGAGGTCAACAAAACGTGTAAAGCTGTTGGCAATTTGTCTACAAATACAAAAACACTGTTTACAATAATTAGCGTAGAATGAATGAATTATATATACTAAAAAAAACTGTAAACTGTAACGGGTGGACTGGAATTCACGTGGATGTAACTTTGAGCTTTACTCAAAAGAATAAAGTCCCTTTTTCAAATATCTGCCCCTTACAGACAAAAGAAGAACGACTCTGGATTTAAGTAATAAGTACAATATTTCCACAATTTACAAGGGTCCTGTGATTTTGCTTAGTTTTCTCCAAGCGCTCTCTTTCTTTCCTCTTTATATAAAAGTGAAGCTGAAGATTCTCAGCTGCCCACGAATGGCACCAAAAAGCTTTGTCATCACTTTCTGATTGTCGTCAGCAGAATTAATTCTTTGGGAGACTCTTGGCCAATAGGCTTTCACAACACAGCGCAAAAGGAGTCTGTTTTGTGAACAGAGGCAACAGTCTGTTTGCCTCTGTTCACATCTCTGCTACTGTAGCAGTGATTTCCTCAAACCAGACTATGTACCATGCACCAAACATGGCCTTTCTCATTTTCAAGGAACACAATAAACAGCCCTAGGAGGAGCGCCAGCATCCAAATTTCCCAGATCCTAATAGGATTGTGCTCTAGAGTGATGTGTCAACACACACCCAATTAACAGGGGGTATGCCCCACACCCTATAAGACCCAAAAGATCTGTGAAGAGGAGTTAGACAAGTGATGTTAATGCTGTGCTTTAATATGTTCACTAAAATTTCTCTGGATGTTATTGATCTGCTTGTGCCAAACTACAAAACTAGTCCTAAAAAGCTTTTGAGGAAATTATTAGGAAATCACAGACTGGCAAAATAAAGGGCTACCAAAAGTACTACATGCCTGTACCATCAGTAATATCAAAGCTATTCTGTTAGGAGTCTGCAGCTATTTTTTAAAACACTGTTCAGACAACAAAATATGAATACAGTACAAATACAGACAGTGCTGTCCCTCTGCAACAACTTCTTCATTTTACAGTATTTTACATGTAAAGTATCATCTGTCCTGTTTTGTTTTTGTTGTGGAAGATGGATGCAGTATGAAAATACAGCTGTTGAGTCCTGTAAAATGCAGTGTTCAGTACATACACATTCTGGAGGAAGGTGCATCTTGTTATAATAGTGATGGCATGTCCCCAAAATAACAGATTGCTTGTAAACACGCACATAGCTTACCTTAAAAACAAAAAACAAATATAGTGTCACAGGAATGATGACAATCCCACTAACAGCATGAAAATGCTCAAAGCCTTGTCACAAATAATCACATTTTCAACTGTTTTTACATTCAACTCAAATGTTGCTTTTGATGTGCCCTTTGGATTAGAAACAGCATTTTCAGAGACTCCTTCAACATGAGTGAATAGCTATGGAAAATTGTGATTCGGGAGACCACTACCCGTGCTGCGTCTACATAAGATGGTGTTTAAAAATGCAGTGCGAGTCTACCTACTCACTCGGTGATGTTTGAGTTTTAGCTGCCATAAATAATCATGCATGTTGAAGGCTTGTCTCTGTTGTCGACCACCTGACGAGGATTTGCTGAAGCACCTTCGCCGAGGAGGACTTTCTGCCTCTGACTGATAACAGGTCCTCTTCTCTGCCTGCCTGTGATCCTCTCTACCTTCCATATCTTTCTGTAACACATCCTGACCTGAGAAATGATACAGAAACCAAAATATGCACCGTCACCAGACAATATCGCAGAATCTTGCCCCATGTAGAAAGTAAACACGCAACACTCCATCCCCTGATGTGGCTGTTTGTGGCCAGAACAGAGAGCCGTTAAGTAAGTGTGGAGTTAAACCTGACCACTCAGTGAGAGTCATCCTCCTGCCATTTTTATTTAAGGCAGGATGTCCACACAGGAACAAGCTGAGTCACAGCACCATCGGCGCATTACACGGTGGTTTCGTACTCCATCACTTCTTTGGGAGTGCTCAGGCAGCGGTACTGAATCCTCGGTGTAACGGGGGCAGCACTCTCGAGCACCAGGATGGTTTTACGCAGCCGACGGTCGATGAAGTGAGCGTCCCAGGCGGGGTACTTCTTCCTGGGCAGGTCTATCCGGATGACGGGGCCCTCTGTCCTGGGTGTGAGATGAGGCACTGGGGTCTGAGCTCCCCGAGGTGGCCGCACCTTAAACACATCCCCATCTATCCCCGGCTCTCTGTCTGACCCTTTAGTTCTCTGAAGGGTCCTGGGAGGGCTGCTTACCAGGTCAGGAGGGAGGCTGGAGGCTGGCGAGGCCAGAGCCTCCACGGGCACCTCCTTCTCCACTATGTAACTCCACCCTGAAACTGCACCGTCAGGGTGCAGCAGGCAGTAATACACAAACATGAAGAAGGTGCCCAGAGCATAGCTGCTGGCCACCACGCACACCATCATGACAGCGTAAAAGTCTAAGGTACTCTGGCGCTCGCCAGTGCTGCGGTACAGGTACCAGAAGGTGGTGAGTGCCACATTCTCAACAAACACAGTGAGACTGTAGATGAGCATCCTGCAGCAGGTGCGCCCCTCTCTGACGCTGAACCAGCAGAAGATATAGACAATACCCACCATCATGTTATAGATGATTTCCTCCCATTTGGACATGCAGAAGTCCGTTTCGCCTTGAATGATCCAAAACGTCATGATGCACCAGTGGGCCACGATGAAGATGCCAAAGTAAAGCTGGAACACGGAGGCAAAGAGGGCAAACGCCAGTGTGCGAGCTCCGATGGTAAATAAGTGCCACAGAATCTGAACTATCACTGCATTGTAGGTCATGGGTAGCTTATCGTCTCGGGAGTCCCTCAGGACTTTCTGGTAGGAGGAGATCATCCAGGCGAGGGATATCAGTGAGGCAGAAGCTGAAAGCCCTGGGGAGAGAGCGGAGAAGAGGGAGGAAGAGAGACAGAGATTTGGCAAGAGGAGTAAGATGGGATAGAAATGGCTGTGAGTTAACTGTCTCACCATGTAGCACAGAAAGAAAATGCACTTCCCTCATCTCAGTGGGAGCCTGATTGAGGCGAGCTCAAGTGACTCATCGCTCACAGCGTGCGTACAGTGTGGGCTGCAGACTCATGACTGACTGATGTGATCATGTGCATGATGGCTGTGGTGATTGGTCGTTTTGGGGGCACTTACCCTGAAGGGGCAGCACTTGATTGGCCCGGATCATGATGGTGAGCTGCAGCACGAGCTGAGGGGCGCTCTTCAGAAAGGACTCCAGAAGACGAAGCATGCTGATATCAGCGCTCTCAAACATCATGCGCCAATAGTAGTGACGCCGCTCTGGGTCTCCGTGCCAGCGGCTCTGCACGCCCAAATACAAGGCGTGGACATACCTGAGTATCAGAGGCAGATATATTTCAGAAACTTTCAGCGGTGCATTAGTTTTTGTGAGATGGAAAAGGCAGATTAGGCTTTAATGCTGTGCTTCAAAAACTTTTGGACATCAAACACAGACTCTCAGAAGTCATAACTCATTATTCCAAACTCTGGGAGCCGTCAGTACTTCTTGCCAGAAAGCTGGTTACTTGCCCCACTGGGATTTAGATTAAACTGAAACTGAACTAAGCAGCTCTGTGGTTATAATTTTAGTACAGACATCAGAGGGGGGAATGTGTGAAGCTTGTCTCCAGTCTCTCTTCAAATAAAATAAGTCCAAGGAGTTCAGAAAAAGTAAAATACGAGGAGCTGCGGAGAGAAAACCTTCAAGGCTGAAGGTTAGAAGGGAGAAAAGAGCTCGCTGCAAATCCTTTGTTGAATTCTTGAGCTTTTGCTGACATGTAGTCCCACCTCCATTCGTTCTGCAGTGACCTTGTATAGGTACCAAACAGGATGCTGCAGAAAAGCACACATATTTCTGCACAAATGTGTTTGCACTATGCAAATATACAGAGTGTAAACGATTATCGCTACAGAGCATCTACATGTTGGAAAATCACCGGTGGTTGTCACGGAGGACTGATGCTATAATCGCCTCAGTAATTGCCTTGGGGAGAAGGGTCAGAGAAGCCCTATGTCAACAAGCCCACTGAACCACAGGGGAGATTGTGTAACCCTTTTTTTGTTCTGGTCCCTGCTACACAAAGCGTGCCTTGGGATGGAACAGACTGGGAAAATAGAGCATATGTGCAATAACGAGGGTCAAAGACTCAGCCACACAAGAGGACGCACACACACACACAAACAGTGTCATCGCACGCCCTGTGTGTGACACGAGCCCGTATCACATCTCAAGCGCACTGACATTCAATTCTGGTAGCCGGCCCAAATTGATCCCGGTTCACCTGACTAATTGTGTATCAGTGACGGCTCATTCCTGAGTTAACAGCTGAGGGTAAAACACACAGCGGTAATCCTCTTAATGTGCAGACACGCTGCTCTGAGAGCAGCAGCAGCAGAACGGCAATGAACGGGGCACGCACCACAGCTTTAATGGCATTACCGGTAATTCTGTGCCGCCACAATGTTTTAATGTGATCCAGGACACGCTCTCTCACACTAGTCTCCAGGAGGAAATAAGGAATCAATATATGTTATTACCCATAGGGCTGTCTAAAGAGGCAGGAAGAGCGAGAGCGAGAGAGGACAGAGATTATGCAGGCCTACGGATAAATCAAACAACTGATTTGCATCTTTCTTTCTACAACAGCCCGACATGTCTGCAAAACACAACTTGTCTTTGAATGTAATTTTGTCTAACCGTCCACCTACTACAGTTTGGATGAATGGCTCCTCCTGGCTGGCAGCAGTTCAAACCTGTCAAAGCCTATCAGGGCACTCCAAGCTTGAGCACCGACTCACCATCACTGCTTGAGTAGCTGACCTACAGACCTACTGCCATCTATTTGAGAACAATGCCAAAGTGTACACCGGTTTGTTTTTAGCGCCCAGTAATTAAACATGTTTGGGTATGAACATGGCTCGAAGGGAAAAAACTGTTGGGAGGTTTGAGAATATGGATTTTGCAAACATAAGAGCCAGAGCCTGAAGGTAGGAACCAAAAATACACCAAACAGTGATAGAGAGGCAAGTATCACTGTAAATGTGAAGCAACTCTCCTGACATTTATGACTATTATCCTTCTTCTTGAGCAGTCAGGCTCCTTCCTCCTACTGAACAGACAAGAGGATTTTTCTTCCTTCTTGTTTTCCTCCCATTTTACTTCATTTGAAGGGGATTGGTGTGGATGAGTTGGTGATTTTCAGACAGATGATTGACCTAGAAGCCAGCCAGGGGGTTGGGGGAGTGGAAGGGTGGAGTCTAAATCTGCCTTTCCATGCTCGTGAAAGACGTCAAACAATACAAAAAGATATTCTGGCATTTTGGGCGCAGTCCTCCCTGAATGATTAGGTTTCATAACTACAGGGAGTGATGCTGTGCTTTGAAAGACCCCCCCACACACACAGCCACAATGTGTAGTCCCCCCTTGGCTCAGATCACGCTTTGAGTGTTCTGACTTACCTCCAGACCTGTGCCAGCTGAAAGATGTGAATGAGAGCCTGGAAGAGCCAGACGAAGACTCTGCAGCATCCCCGGGCTCCTCCCCCGGTGCCCGGCCCTGGCAGCACCCCGGCCGCGGCAGAGCGGCCAGCGCCCCGCTCGCCGCTGTCCTTGGTGCTGATGTCGCGCTCCGACGCTGCCACCACGGCGGCCGCGGCAGTGCCGCTTTCCACGGTTTCCGAGAAATCGTAGGCGAACCATCGGAAGCTCAACACTTGCACGACCACGGACGGGACTATCACAAAGACCAGAGTCAGTACAAACTGCGGGTAGTACTTCCTTAGGTAGTAGTCCGCGGCCAGCCACAGGTCTGAGGCCCCGTCCGCGAAGAACACCAGAAGGGCGCACAGCGTCCAGCAGCAGTCCGAGAGGGTATAGCGCTGCTCGTCGGGACGGCGCTGGGGAGGCCGCGGGTCCGACCTGGAGGGGCACTCGGGTGGGATTGCGTTTCGGAGAGAGACGGGTGCACCGTCAGATTTCGCGGCCATATTTGTTGTAGGGAAGCGAGTAAGGGATGGGAAAATGATGGAAGGGGGGGGAGGGGGGTCGCCCAGCCTGTCGGTCTGTAGACTATGAATGCGTGTGGGAGGGAGGGAGGGAGGGGAAAGGAGGCATGGAGGAGGGCCAGAGTAGGAGAGAGAGAGGGACGGGGGGGGGGGGGGGGGGGGGGGATCATTGCCGCTCCTCAATCATCGGAGATCATATAGGAAAATGAGATTTTAAGCGGTCTGAGCGGAGATTTCTCTCCATCAAAGGGAGCTGAGCTGTTCGGTTACAGCGGGTAGCCTACTTTGGGTTTGTCCGTCCACAAATCTAGGAATTTATTAAAAGACAGAAGTGGGAGAACTACAGAAATAGTTTACTCGACACAAAGTAAAAATAATAAAGCTGAAGAATAAATATTACAAATAAAAGTTTCACATTTTAAAACTGTAAAACTGTAATCTGTAACATTATAAATTACTAACACATCATAGTAGCTTAATGTTTCCTAACCAGGGTCCCCTAGAAGCTCAAAGAGGTCTCATAGCATTCACAAAAAGAATACAGAGTCTGCCTTAATTTTTTTAAACATTGCTTATATGTGTGTGTAAAGTGCATTAACTGTATACAAATGATGGTCCTGGGTCTAAGAAGCTAAGGGAGTGCAGAAGTGCCTTTAACCTGCATTCCTTTAAATGGCCAGCAGGGGGCTTCTGCTTCCAAAAACAGTCCAGTTAAATAGAAGTCTGTGAGTTTTCTGTTGAGTTTATGTTCTCAATCGCTGCTTTCAAGTCATATTTAATGCAAAGTGAGGTTTATTTTGCAAACTATGGTTATTTTTAGAGTCAAAAATGGTGATAAAGCAGAGAAGCTGGCAGAGTATCTTGTGCGGTGTCCCTGGGGTTCTTAGATCCACTCTCAACAGGTCTACTTTCAGAACACCTAAATGGTGAGGAGATAAACACTTCACTGAAGGCTACATTCACCCTTTTATAAACAGTCTGAACTAAAAATGAATGGCTCAAACTTACCCAGTGTAAATGGTGCGGGAAATAATTATTTGATCCCTTACTGAATTTGTACAGTAGTGGCCAAAGGTTTTGAGAATGACACAAATATTGGTTTTCAAAAAGTTTGCTGCTTGAGTGTTTTTATATCTTTGTGTCAGTTGTTTCTGCAATGTTTTGAAGTAGAATTACAAGCACTATATAAGTTTTAAAGGCTTTCATCGATATGTTTATGCAAAGAGTCAATATTTATAGTGTTGGCCCTTCTTTTCCAAGACCTCTGCAGTTTGCCCTGGCATGCTTTCAATCAACTTCTGAGCCAAATCCTGACCGATGGCAACCCATTCTTTCATAATCAATGCTTTGAGTTTGCCAGAATGTTTTGTTCCCCGAGCCACTTAATTATCACTTTGGTCTTATGGCACGGTGCTCCATTATGCTGGATAAGGCATTGTTCTTCACCAAACTGCTTTTGGATGGTTAGATGTTGCTGTTAGAGGATGTTTTGGTTCCATTCTTTATTCAGGGCTGTGTTCTTTGGCCAAATTGTGAGTGAGCTAACTCCCTTGGACGAGAAGCAGCCCCACACATGAATGGTCTCTGGATGCTTTACTGTTGGCATGAGACAGGACTGATGGTGGTGCTCACCTTTTCCTCTCCAGATAATCCTTTTTCCAGATGCCCCAAACAATCAGAAAGGGGCTTCATCAGATAAAATGACTTTACGCCAGTCCTCAGCAGTCCACTTCCTGCACTTTTTGCAGAATATCAATCTGTCCTGACATTTTATTTGCGAGGAGTGGCTTCTTTGCGGCCCTTCTTGACACCAGGCCATCTTCCTAAAGTCTTTGTCTCACTGTGCATGCAGATGCACTCACACCTGCCTGCTACGTTTCCTGAGCAAGGTCGGCACTGGTGGCACTCACGCAGCCCAATCATCTTTAGGAGACCGTCCTGGTGCTTGTTGGACTTCAATTTCAACTGAACTTCAATTTCGGTGCAGTCTTAGTAGCAAAACCATCCTTGCCCGTGAAGCCTTTTTTATGCAATTCAATGATGGCTGTGTTTCTTTGCAGGTAACCAAGGTTAACAGGAAGAACAATGATTTCAAACATCAGCCTCCTTTCATCACCTCCAGTCTGGTATTCTAAACCAGTCAGCATGACATAATGATCTCCACCTGAGTTAACGACAAGATTATTGAAATGATCTCAGCCAGTTGTTTGGGGATTTAGTTCACTGTCAAGGCAAAGACGGACTTCGCAATTCATCTGATCACTCTTTATAACACTCTGGAGTATTTGCAAATTGCTATCATGAAATTGGAAGCAGCAAACTTTGTGAAAACAAATATTTGTGTCATTCTTAAAACTTTTGGCAACAACTGTAAGTTTGCTCGCATACCAAGAAATGAACAGTCTCTAATTTTTATGGAGAGAAACAGAAAATCAACCGAAACTCCAGAAAAACACATGACACAAAAGTTATAAATGAATTTGCATGTCATTGAGTGAAATAAGCATGTGATCCCCTACAGCCCAGCCACAATTCTGGCTCCCACAGGTTGGCTGTATGCCCACACAGATTAATATCAATCAATTACAGATATTCCTGATCTTATCTTTTTATGTGTATAAAGCACACCTGTCCACAGAATACATTTCTTCCATTTCAACCTCTCCACCACCTCCAAGGCCAAAGAGCAAGTCTGTAGACCTACACGGGGCTGAAGTGGACTACAAGACTATCAGCAAGAACCTTGGTAAGACAGTAAGAGTTGTTGGAGCAATTAGGAGCTTGTTTATGATCTGGAGGCAGTTGGGACCATAGTCACCAAGCACATCACTGGCAACTCTGTAATGGATTGAAATCTTGCAGTGCCCACACGGTCTCCCTGCACAAGAAACCATGTGTACAGTGTGTAAGTTTGCCATTGAACATGTAAACGATTCAGAGGCTTGACCTCTAGGATTTTCTCCTGGAGAACTGCTGCTCACTGGATATTGTTTTTCAGACCATCTCTTTAAACACTGGAGATGTTTGTGTGGGAAAGTACTGGATCAGCAGTTTTTGAAATACTCGGCCCAGCGCATCTGGCACCAACAACCATGCCGCATTCATTTAGACATGTGGATGTGCTCACGTCTACATGCCTAAGTGGATTGGGTTGCTGATTGGCTGATTAGATATTTGTTAACGAGCTGCTGCAAAGGGTACGTAAGAACTGGCCTGTGAATGCATCATGGTGGTCATGTACTGTTTTTGTTACTTAATTATTAAAGCCACCACCCCAAGGTGGAGCAGCTGAGTTCTGTCTGCTCATCTTAATCAGTCTCAATTCTGCTTTTTGCTGCCTTCAATTCATACCCTGTCTTTCTGTACGAGTTCCTCTTTCTCTGCAGCTTCCTCTCAGCTCAGACCTCCTCTGGTGACTCAGTCTGAGGCCGTCATTTCTGCTGACAGGAAACACTCAAGTTACTCTTTTAGCTCTCTGGGAGATATCGATCTTCACACTGCTCTATTCGTGACCCAGAAAATCAGAACTTAACGAAACGCACTGTCAACTCATGCTGCTGTGGATAAAACATATTTGTTCATATAATGTGACTTTGATCAAATCAATTATTTTAAAAAGCGATTTCATAATCAATTTTCCACAGCTCATTTGGGTCCAGAGGGCAGCAGTATACGCAGATGTGTCCAAACTTCACTCCCAATCTTTTTGTTAAACACCAAAAACATGCTAAAAGGACAAAAACCAAGACCAAAACTAATGAAAATGTACTAAAATTTAATCATTCATAAAAGCTGGAAAATCATCTGTGACAGGGTAACACAAGAAGCGATATTAGAGTTGGTTTAGTACAATATATTTTCAGCCTCAAGACACAAATCAGAACGCACCATTTCCCCCATCAGTCTATAAAATACTAATTTCCTTAGCTTTATTATGCAAAAATGGAAGTAGAATATATTATGGGAAATATGGAAGGCTTGCAGCTCTCGATATAAAACAAAGTCACTTAGGAAAGATGTTATTTCATCAATACACATCCTTGTAAGTAGGAGCGAGTAATTTATGGACAATGATGCATCTTCATTGACACTGTTAGTGCAGAAATGTACAAGAAGACCAACATTTCACATGGATACTTTTGCGAACGCATTGTCACAATGTGTCAAATATCTGATGTTACTTTTAATAAAACATTTTAGTTCCCATAGATGGATATAAATCCAAGGTCTCCTCTTTTATATTGATATTTCCAAAAAGAAAGACAACTTGGAGAAGAGGACAAAAACAAAACAGTTGTCATCAGGCTGACAGTAAAAAAAGAAGAGGTGGATATCTTTGCCATTAAAGAGCAGAAAGAAAGAGTTTCTTGAGAGTATGTGCCGTCTCCTGCCATTTTGCGAGTGGTGAAATTTCTCTGTCAGCCTTTTTCAAAATGCTTCGGAGAGGACTTGGAATGCTGGCACGATCCACTGGGAAACAGTTAATCATTACAAGTTTCTGAAAGCAAGAAAAAGAAAGAATAAAGTCAGAAGATTCAATGTAAACGATGTGGACAACTTGTTCCTGAAACATTTTAAAAAGTCAAGACTGTGTCTCGACACTGCAGGACATTTGCCCACCTTTAGTAGTCCCCTGTGGCTTTGAAAAACCTGTATGATTATCAAGATGGAAATGAACAACCAGGGTTATTTTTTAAGACTTGAATTCTTATAAGTTGTGAAGCTAGCCCAGCTACAAGGTGGGCTGCAAGCCTTTATTCCTTGTGCCAGTTTGAGTCCTGGATAAATGGGGAGGGCTGCACTGATGTGAAATAAATACTGAATCAAATATGCAGATCAAAATAATTCCACACCAAATTGGTCAAGCCCTGGATGGAGGCTGATGACCCACTGTGGTGACTACTAACAGCTAGGAGGATTGTTACAAGGGATTCTTTTTCATTTTAAACTGTAAAAACATGCAGTTTATAAACTGAATGTTAATTTTGTCAACACATTATCCTCTTAATTCTGCTGAACCTCAACTGTGGCAGTTAACATGGATGTAAACACCTAAATATCTACTACATATAGACACACACACACACACATACATACATATATATAAGTGTGTTTCCTTTGCTTTTCTAAAATATAAACTATAAAATGAAAACCATCAGCGAATCCACAAGGGCACAAGATGTTCACTTGCTTAATTTTTGGCTGTTGCAGGATAGAGACCTCACATGGAGCCAACTGGATAGGCTGTTCAGTTTTTCCCCTTCTACCTTTTCAGAATCCAAAAACCGATGGGAAAATTAGGCAAGACTTTTCACCAAAGCGTTCTCACTGCTGCAGCTGTTCATGTTTCATTTGAACTGTAGCACGTTTCCTGTAGAAGGCCATCCCATCTGCACTCATGCCAGCAATTCAAACTTTGGGAGCATCAGTTCTTTGGTACTCTGCCCGTTTTTTGACACCTGACATTGGCTGAGTGTAGTGCTGTCCCCCCCCCTCTTTTGTACTTGTCATTTTACTTAATTCTCTAACTCCTTGTGTATTTAACTCATGAAATCACTTTCCTATAAAAGCATAATTCAGCTGTCCAATAGTCACTGGCACTTGGAGTCAGTCCGTATAAGGGATGTTCTTGTTGCAGTGAAAACTTTTACTTTTCAGCTGCTCTGAATCAGTGAAGTGAAGCAGCTATATTGAAACCATACAAAATATTGACTTTCTTCGGCTGAGGCGAGACGCTTTGAAACAACTCATAAATGTTCAGCCTCCACCTCTCTAGAAACCATCTGTCCTCTTGGTGAACCTTTGTTTCCAGTTTACAAAGAGATTTACTGTGGCACCAAAATGTCAGAGTGCTGCTTATCCCAGTTTATGTTTTTGTTGCAGCTTCCCAAAAATGTCACATGAAACATAAAAATGTCAACTTCGTTATGCTTCCTATTTGCTGCTTTGTAAGACAAAACAATCACAGTATAAACTGTTTTTCTGCATTCACAAAGATCCATCAGGCAGGGAGGATTATGACATTTCCCTAGTTCATGAGTTTGTGAGCCACACTTCAGAGACTGTCTTTTGGGATTTTAGCCCAGTGAGGAAGCTGGGAATTAACAGCATGTAGTGGCTAAAGCATGCCTTGATTTGACTCAGAGTGTCGCATGCTCAACTCACAAACATTTCCTGAACGGCAAGTACAAGTGTGGACAAGTCATAACTGCCTCAGAAGCAAATCATAGTAGTAGGGGAAAAGAAAGACTCAAACTTTTGAGTCACTATCTGAAACACTTCCAGTGTGATAAGGAGAAAATCTACAGTCCTATTGTGCAATAAACATCATTCCCAATGTGTCTGTGAGGCCTTAGCTGCCTGAGTTGCGCCAGCTTGAGCATGTGTGACGTATGTCTATGATAAGATGATTGCTGTCAGGAAACTAGGAGGTAAACAGCAATGGTGCTGCGAAAGATGCACAAAAACCTTAAAGAGGAAGAAAAACATTTGAAACGTTGAAGTGTTGCACCAAAAGGACAGTTTGGGTTCAGTTTGGGAGGAGTGCTTTTGGTGAATATCATCAGCACACTGTAGAAGCTGTTGCAAGATGGGAGAGAAAGTAGCAGAACTGGTGAGACTTCCAGGAGTCCAGTTTGCTCCCATTTCATTACAGTGGAAATGCCTTGTTTTGCTTGATGACCAGTGTTTGCAACACAGCAGGCATCATTTAAGAAGCTAGAGCAAAACAATGTCCACAGCATTGTTCTTTGACAATGACAATAAATAAATACTTGACTTGACAGCATCTCAATCAAACCTCAAATCTCCAGAGGCGGATTTTTTTATATCAAAGCAAGGAGACTGCAAACCAAAGATTTATATTGAAAAACAAACATCAGACAATAACACAGTGGTGTAATTAAGGAAAAAAACAGCTGGTAATTTCTGTGAATTTGTTGTAGGAACAAAAAGGCCAGAGAAGCTCCAACAGTGCTCTCTATAATTAGATTTCATTACAGTTGCGCTGCTGCAGCAGCAGGTGGAGCCACCACATTTGCCAAAATTCATATAAGCACACTGTAAACCCTCTTTGATCCAATTAAAATGGAGGATGGTGTAACAAAAGACATAAAAAGAGGACTTGAGAGGCCTCTGGTTAATTAAAGTCCACATGAAACATTCACTATTAAACCTACAGAGATCTTGTTATTTGCAACACACCAATCCTCCCCCTCAAAAAAAATCATCATAATAATTATTGCTGTAGGTTTCTAAATGTTCTGTGATAACCCAGAGCTCAGAACACAGCTGGAGCCTTGCAAATGTCTGGAATAAATTTTGCTTTTACACCCACTCACCTGGCCTGGAGCTATCGTGGGATGGCAATTTAGAGCAGTGTGCAACTTGACTTCTTTTTTGTCTTCTTCTTTTCCATCGGCGTTTTTCTGTTGATCTGTCGCACCAGATCATAGAAAATCTACAACAGAGAAGATTTGATGTGTTTCAGCACTTTGCTTCAGTATATTATGGGATGTACGGAGAGAGCTACAGCTCAGGAATGATGTTATCAGTACAAATTCCTGTTGACGCACAACACTAAAACGCATGAAATGGTAGACAGCAAACACAGTTTCTCTTGTTTCATTTGCTGGTCTAGCGGTCGAGCAGCTTCTGTCTTTAAAATGAAAATCATACAATTAGAAATCTATTTTTAAAAGATAACTAGAAACACAAAGTCACTAAGTTAACACTGAATGCTTTTAAGAATATCATAAGGTTGTGTGCATTTATGGGAAACTCTCAGGTGTGTTAGTATAAATCTGCAGCTGATCAACTAAAACTCAATATTTACATTTTTTAAGCCCAGTTTTACTCTATTGTTACAGCGAGGAGTGCAACTAGTCAACCAGACATTTAAACACAGATTCCCTCTCATGCTTCCAAAGAAATAAGTCTGGTAAACATATTATTCATGTTTTATTCATGTAGAACTGCAGGTAAGTGTTGGGTTTAGGATGTGAAGACACCACTTGCCACTACACCCACAGCAGATTTGAGCCCCCCACTGAGCTGACTGACACACTTAATGGCTGACTAAAGTAAGACGAGGATGACTATTACTCTGACTTGCTGAGTTTGTTGTGGGAAGTGAGAGAAGCAGCTGCAACAGCAGAAAACAGTCACGCAGACAGGTGCAGGTTATGCTGGTATTGCACTGGTGAGCAAAGGACTGAAGACTGGTGAACTGTCAATTTTAATTTCTGATTTGTTTTCCACTCTTCCTGCAGTTAGTTTGCTCCTTTAGTTAACTGTTTAAAGCTAGCTACTCCACTAACCTGTGCCTCATCTGTCAGGTGTGTGTACCCTTTTTGGCTGGCCTGGCTGAGTCACTGAGGTCTGGTGCTCCATTTTAACTTCTCTATAATTTGTCTCAGTATATCATTTATAATGCTGGTGTAGTCGAGTATATTCCCCCATTTGCATACTTAAATAAAATGAACTGTAAAGTCTTTCAGGATATTTTAATGTTGTGTTGTTAAGTTTTGGTAATAGTATTTACATTTATTGCAGTGTTTCCAAGACAGACTTTACTAGTGATGTCAAGAGTGGCCATCTGACTATGCAATCTGTCCCCACCAAGTTGCAACTGTTCAGCTGGCTCGCATATGTAATTATTTTATTGTAATACAGATATAAAACAGCTTGAAAAGCATGAAGATTTTTACCTTCAGTTGGTAAATGTCTGCTTATTTTTCCCGTTTAAGGACTAAACCTTCCTTGCTGCCTTTGCAGGTGAACAACAGAAATACTAGCCTGCTGAACCAACTATTCATATTTTATCAATGTTCAACATCGGGTAGCTTAAAATACCCCCTATCAATCTCCCTATTTATGATGGGAAGTTGTAAACGAGCAAAGCAGAAAGTAAAGATAGATGACAACCGTGTGAACCAGCACAGTTCTGCAGTGCTATGACTATGCCCGAGAAACCTGCATGTAATCGCTTGACTGGAGCGACGTATCACCACATTCTGTCGACGTTAACCTGTGAGGAAGGAAAGCTGCTGGTGATGGCAATGTTAATGTTTACCTACTCGGCAAGGCAATTTGAGCTGTGCACAACACTAGTCGACTAGTCACCGATTATTTTTGCGATTAGTCGACTAATCAGATCATGCATCCACTGGACGTAAAACCTACAGCTTATTGCACTAGCATGCATCTGCTCTTATATAACTATCATTAGCTTACAGCTTTAAGTGTTTAAGGTATGTGCTAACTAAAAATAAAGACAAGATGATAGTTTATTAAATTTTAATGAAATTTGCAGATTGTTTCAGTGAAGTTTAATAAACTCCTTGCTATCTAAAATATAACAGGACACCGGAGTATATTCTCCAGCATCTCACATTCTGATAATCAGTTGTCTGCCTGACATTTATTCAGCTGTGTAAAAACTATAACTTTAATCTCAGCCAAACCGATTTACTCAAGAACAAATAAAAAATTGAAAAAAGCCAAACAATTACATTTTTAAGTTATCTAAGTGACTCCTATATCATGTTTAACCTGAGTAGCGAAAGACAGCGGTGGGTTTGAAAACGATTTGCCGGGAGTCCGGTGTTCTCACGGCTCTAGTGAGCCTTGCCCCCGGCTAGCTATCGAGCTGGTGGGTAACAGACGTCTCCGAAAACGTCGGAGCGCTTTTGAAAATATGTGGTGTCTTGATAAACTGAGCAGATATTTGAGGTTTACACAGCTACATTCTCGCCTGAAAATATGTTAAACGTTTATTTTGTGACCCAGAAAGAATAATAAGAGTAATTTTAAAACTAACTAGCTGCTGCCATTGTTGGAACCTGAGCAGGGCCGGGGAAATGAAGGGTGCATTTGTCGGAGTCTTCGAATTTGGACAGTCTTCGTCGTGTCGCTGTAACGTAATCGGCCTACAAATGCGGGCAGGAGGAGGATGTGGTTCCTGAATTTGGACACAGCTACGATACCGGACACTGCTTCTTCTTCTTCGGGGTTTAATGGCAGCTGGCATCCTTGTACATGCAGTGCTGCCATCTTCTGTTTCAGTCCGTTATTACACTCTTAAATCCTACTACTTATTCCTGCGCCTTTTGGGAACAACGCGTCGACTATTAAATTAGTTGTCGACAATTTTGACAGTCGACGTAATCGTGACAGCAACACAATGTCAAAGTGCCTTGAATTTCAAAGTCATATAAGATAAAATATGATTTAATGACTGAAGGCGGTCAACCAGTTTTGGACAGCTGTGGCTCAGGATACTAAATGCCAGATTTCCTCGTTCATCCACCTGACTGTGAGAGTGATAGATAAAAGGCATTTAATAGATGTTTAATTTGTGACAGTTCATTCACTGTTAGCCAGCTAGCTCCAGTACTGTTTTTATTTTTTTAACTGTTTCTTAATGGCAGGGTGATGAGGGTGCTGCTGTCCTGAATCCCTCATCTAGTGGCTGGACATTCTTCAAATCCATATCTTGGAATCCAAACTGAAACTTGTCAGTTGTCATCCTTCTGCGCTGAAGATCTGCAAACTGCAAACTAAAGGGGTTGTTCTAAGCAGGAAGAAGAGAACAGGTGCTGCTACTCTAGACATAAAGAGGCATCCACACAGGAAGCAACTAGCAGCAACGTGGCAAACACTTAAAGAGCACTTAAAATCAGGGTGAAATAACCACTGAGTGATGACACTGAGTGAGCGGTCACGGAGCTCAACTTTATTAACTTAAAGGCACACAACTGATGCAACTACAAATTAGAGTGAAGGATACTTTTGACTGACAAATGAGAAGGCAAGACATACATCTGAGGGTTACCTAGGCAACCTGAGACTTGAATGTCCACAGTGACTGACTGTCAGCAACAAAGCGGTACGTAACAAGCAAATCACTTCCTGTGGACACTCCTTTATAGAATGTTGTAGGGAAAAGTTCAAGATGGTGGAGCTCAAGTCCAGGACGAGAAACTTACTGGGAAGGCAGCTGATTACTGCTCAGTTATTTATTGTCAGAAAGTTTATATGTTATTATTTATGAATTCATTCAGTGAACCACCTCCTGCCTCTATACTGTCATTTTGTACTTATCATTTATTTTGGCCATGATAATTATGTAGGGAATTTTTTTTTTTTTTACAGTATTATAATCTCATGGTGAATTTTAAGATATGACATTTCATAAACGTCAAAGGTCATCGCTACAGTCCTATCAGACAGTTGTGACATTTTGACATAATTGGCGTATGAAGGCATGCAGTCACTGGTGCAGAAGCATAATGAAGAGAGACCATACGTGCAGCGTGTGGTATTAGCACTTACCTCATTAACGTTGATCTTTGATTTAGCTGAAGTCTCTAAAAAGGCACAGTTGTTCCACTGACGGGCCAGGTTCTGACCCTGCTCCTTCCCGACCACACGCTCATCCTCCAGGTCACACTTGTTTCCCACCAGGATCATGGGAACCTGATGGATTAGTAGACATGCGACATGTTCAAAAAACAAAATAATGAGGAACTTTAGTTTTATTTTTTTGCAGATGTAAAATGACACAAAAGCAATGAAAGAAACAAATACATAAAAATGCCTTCTTCTTCATGTTTATCACAAGTTTCAGGAATCTGATCAGAGGGTGGATTTTAATTAAAACTATCCACATGATCATTATCATCATTATTAATTACAATGGTGGCTCCAAATGATTATGGAAAACAAGACAACAAATATAGGAATATATTAGAAATGCTCAAAAATGTTGACCAAATTCATGTTTGAAAGATTTCATCACAAGACTAAACAGTGGTTAGAAAGCTTATGTGCATACTGAGGAGCAGAAGGTTGCAGCAAAAAGAGACCTTAACCAAGACACACAGACCAGCTGAGCAACCTGCTATGAATAAATAAAGAGCGCACACACTCAGCATGCTCCATCTCTCTTGATTTAGAGAGAGGAGAAGGCAGCAGATCGCAACCAACAGCAGCTCTGACATTTCCACCCCGTCACAAAGTTCCTGCCTCCCTGCGCTCTGCCCTCTTCTCCCACGGTGCTGACTTTAATGAAGGAGAGGTGACAAGGGCAGATTACACAGTGAGACGCTGCCAGTTTTCCCTCTGCAGACTGAGGAGGAGCCTCAGAATTACAGCATTCAGATGTTTATTATACTCTGCCAACATATCATCTCTGGTCGGTGAAAACAGACATCAGGTGTTCCTTCCAAAAAAACCAACCAACCAAACTTAAAAAAAAAGAAAGAAAAAAAAAAGGATCTTTTACACTTGTTTCTATTTTTTGGTGAGACTTGTATTCATGTCCTAGATAGACACACATATGGATTTATTTTTGCTCTCTCTGCAGATGTGCACCAATGATGTCTGTAGAAAGGGCTGGTCAATGATCTATCCAGTGCTTGCTACTCATTTGTTTGTTCAAGACAGACATAATAAAGATTTATAATATAATAAATATAAATAAATAAACATGATAAAGTTGTTTAAAAAGGAGTCTGTCTGTAGGTCAAAGAAATGCACCAGCATTTTAAGCCAAATAAACTATTTCAAACCCCAAAGGATGCTACTGCTTGTTTTCAAAGCAGCATTTTTATGCGAATAATAGAAAAGGAATCAAGAGTAAATTTAGCTCCAATTACTTTTGTTAAAGCATTATGACATTTTGGGCTAACAGTAATATCTGCAACAGTCTGGCTCATGGTCAGTGATTATATTTTTTGTTTACTCAGTATTTAACTTCCGTTTTCCACTTTAAAAAAACTTGATAAATATATACATATATACATGTATATGACACAAACTTTAACTTCGTATCACTTTAGTGTTGAACATTTTACAGTATTCATTCATATCCCTAAATTTAATTACGCAATAGAATATTTCAAAGACATCTGAATGTGACATTTAGCTATCTATTGTGGGGGAGTTTAACAGAGCAAACACACTCCTGCAATAGTGCATGCTGTATCTGCAAAAGCTATAAGAGCTTCTTAATGTATGCCTAGTTACAACTCTTGCTGCTGTAGACTTCAGACACACTGCTGCCAGTGTGAGGAAAGAAAGAGAAAGTGAGGGCATTAATTACTGTAATTAGTGAACAGAGGTAAGTGGGCAGATATCAGGCGAGCAACTGACAGTAAAAAGTGTTAACATTTCATAGGCTGGATTTTTTTTATTAACCTGGCATCTTGTGCCGAAGGGTTGAAAACACCAGTGTATGATCATGTCACTTTTTACCACCATTTTAATGCTATACCAGTACAGAAGCTCAGAGATTCACATGTTATACAGAGGAAAATGTCGCAACAGTTTGGAAAAACAGGACTTTTCAGTTTTCACTTCTCCTTCTCCTACATCAGGACTGATGTGGAGGTACGGTCTGAGTGGCAATCCTTCAGGAGAATACTACAGCGGGCCTTAATGGTGGGCATTAATGGATGCAGCTATGCAATGATGTCAGCAGTGGCACATATACTGGGTCCCCACTACAGAGTGACAGCCATTCACACTTGCATATATAAATGCCAATTAACCATTAACAAGCACAAAAGAGGAAACCAGAGTATCCAAAGAGAGCTCACACGGGCACAGGGAGCAGTAAAAAACGTACGCTAAGCAAATTGATTGGACAGGTGTACTGATGGTGTTTCTACTAGCCAATTCAAATGTGTGAAACTCATTAACTCATTTCCAACACTGTGCTACTAGGCTGCACAGTGTTGGAGTGGTTAGTGCTGTCACTTCACAGTAAGAAAGTTCTTGGTTGAAATGAGGGTTAGAGTAAACAGCTGATAGTTGTGGTAACCGGTGCTGTTCTGCAGTACTGTGACATAAAAAGAGGTAAGTGGTTGCATGTCGGCTGTTTCTAAATAAACTGGAATATAACCAAACAACCAAAATACAGGTGTAATCACATTCTGCATCGGTATGTGGACGCCAGCATAGAAGAGAACGTAGCTCTGGCCGACCAAACTCTGCAAACAACAGTTTGTATATCTGCCATGTTATATGCAGCATAAAGCTAATCAACATTCAGCAACATTTGAAGCATGATTTGACTAATGAACTCCAAAAATTCATGCTCAATATTTGTTTGGACAGTATTTACGTTTATCAGTAATTATTTTTTTGCCTTGTCAGCTGTAAGCAAGTTTGGCCAATTAATTGGTAGATCCCTTTCTTTTTCTGTTAATTAATCATTCGTGTCATTGCTGAAGTAGACATTAAAGGTTTGTTGCTTTTCTTGGCCTTCTATAAAAAAAAACTTATTGGAAAGAAGAGATGCTTGGGTTCTAGAAAGTTATGAACCCTTAAAGTTAAAAACCTTTTTGCTTGTGATGTATCAAATAATTAAAGAAAAAAATTAGGAGGTTTTGTTTTGCAATTTTCATTGAACAATGAGGACAAACATTTTTAATGGGGACCTCTTACATGAGAGTGCTTTATAATCAAAACAAGTGTGAAAGTGTGTTAAACTCACATCCTCTGTGTCCTTTACTCGCAGGATCTGCTCCCGGAGGTCCTGCAGGTCGTTAAATGTTGACTGCGCTGTAATGGAGTACACCAAAGCAAAGCCCTGGCCATTCTTCATGTACAGGTCCCTCATGGCCGTGAACTGTTCCTAAAGAACGATAACAGACGGCATCAGCAGCCGGTCCACAATTTCCTCGAAACACCCCTGCATCCTGCTCATGTTTGACTTACAGTTCCAGCTGTGTCCAGGATTTCAAGCATACATTGCTGCCCATCGACCTCGACTTGCTGTTAAAAAACAACAACAACAACAAAAAAAAGGTGCATTTTTACAAGACTTGTTTTATTTGAAAATGTTTACAAAGTCATGCGAAGCAACGAATGTGTGTGCAGGTTAGGTCATACCTTTCTGTAAGAGTCTTCTATTGTGGGGTCATACTTCTCCACAAAAATGCCTTGCACAAATTGGACTGTCTGTAATGAAGAAAAGAAAAGGGAAATAACACAGGACATCATTACCAATCCGAAACTACTACACTCCTCTTTTTTTCCTTCTTCTCACCCCCTCCCTTATTTTCTAGGTGTGTTGGGTGGAGTGTTGATGAATTCTTCTGCTCTTGTTTAAAGGAAGCTGGCCCAGAACAAGCCAGTCTTCAGCATTCCAAGATCCTTGCTTTAATTTGTCAGGGTTTACTTTATTTTTATTACTTTAGGGATGATGGTACAAGATCCTCCCCCTCTTTTAGCCAGTACTTCAGGCCTTTATTTCATTTCTTGTTTAAATAAAAGAACTTAGTCTAATAAATCTCGGGCGTGGCACTCTCTTTGTATGCTTAGCCACAGCTGAGCCTTAATGTTTTATGGATGTGGCCATAACAAGCTTATTACAAAGACAATCTGACAAAAACATTTAATCCAACTTCAAGTCCTTAAATAATAAGACATAATTGTAGCTCACGTTTTTTATATTCTTAAAGTTTGAATTGATCTACAGTCCTATGTAGATATTTTCATTGAAAGCAGGATGCCAATTTGTTAAGAGGTGAGAGATTTTCTTGCACAGATGGACGTTTGATCGCTACCGAAAGCAGTTTTAGGGAGCACCAAACGTAAAATTAACTCCCTGCTTTCAATTAATAACTCCTTTTATAACCATTTTCATAAAGGTATAACATACATTTTCAGGGTCTCTTGTGGCTTGAAATAAGCCTGTGTGAATGACACACCACTGGTCTGTTACCTTACTGAGATATCTTCGCATTTCCCTGTTATTTCTGGTCATCTGGCATGTCTGAGTAAATTAAATCCTGCTTTAAAATCTGTTTAAAAACTGTTTAAAGATTTCTGCTAAGTGATGTAACAGACCGACTGCTGTTCCCATGTCAGACTTTCAATCTAACAACAGATGTACAGTAAATCCTACCTTATAAAGCTCTTAATGTTCAGGGTTTTTTTCTGCTTTACAGGATTTTATCTCAGGATGATTTTGAGTTTTTACAGGTGACCGGTTGCGCTTAATCCTTGGACTCTACAAAAAAGCTTTACAGGACTTCCAGTTCAAAGCAATTCTTATTTATATTTCCTCTGCCTCGGTGCGCAGAGCCTTGTCATTTTAGCTCCTCTGGCTTTACAGTTATTGGCTGCCCCTCGTAAGACGGAAAGTCAGAACAGCAGGTGGCTGAAACTTCTGTGCTTTCATTCTTACGGATTCAAGAGTGGGAGGAAAAAGAGCTTTTGGATCACAGGGATTACGTCTACGCACACACACCTCACTACTTGAAACTTTGGATATGCTTAAAGCGATCATCCGCTCCTGTAACAGTCTATGATAAAACACTGAGGAAAAAAACAGTAAGACCCGTTCAAGGAATTAGTTTTGCATTTAAGGATATATGCATGCTTGCTTTCTTTATAAGTTCTGTTGCTGGTGAATTTAAGGGGTAGTTAAATATGTAAAGTATCCTCATAATTATAAAATATGAAAAACACCTCTTGTTATTGAGATAAATAGCTCAACAGCTCTGTAAACCTCACTGAGAAAAGAAAACATTAATTTCAGCTATGTGGAAATAAAAACTTTGCAACTGTGTGTGTTGTAATATTATATACACACACACATTTTTTCTTTGTCTGTTTGTTTTAATTAACAGCAAAATCATAATTATTTAGCAGTACTAGAGTTTGAAAATATAGTGGATTTTTAAAGTCTGTAAAAGAAGAACGAATGCCCTTTAACCTTAATTATAACTCAGCTCTATGCTTTATAACTACTATACAACCCAACTATAATAAACTGTATAAATAAATATGAACCTTCCTCTGTCTAATGGGAAGTAATTTAGGACTTTAAGGGGCCCATTTTACACTTGTCGTTCTTGCCCTTGAACACCAAAAAGTGATGTCACTGCCACTGAATCGAGCCACGCTTTGGTGTCATTTTGGCTGTCTCTCAATTTTTCTAATCAAACATGGGTCCCGTGGCAAATGATGTGTACGATTGTACACTCCCAGAGTATTGCAGCAATTACTCGTGGAGCTGTGGCGACATCACTATTTGCACTCAACATGACCAATGTGACGAATATAATGGACCCATTACTCAGTGTCAAAAGTAAAGGAAAAGGATGTGCTGAAAGGGAAACTGAGCACATAATAAATATTTTAGCGATTATTGATTAATGGACGCTAAAACTGTGATTAAAATTAGGATTGGATTCATTTACAGTCTTGTATAAACTCATTAAAAAAATACCCTCGGCTTTCAAGCTTTAGTAGCAGCCATCGCTCACCAGTGCAGACTTTCCCACGCCTCCCGACCCCAGCACCACAAGCTTGTACTCGCGCATGGTGGGCAACTTCACTGGACAGCGCAAGAATCTGTGAAAATACAGAAGACAGATGCTAAATATCAGACAGACAATCAATGTGTTACTTTCACTGAACTGTGTGAGATTATTCTGAATAAGCAAAACATTTTCTGGCACTAGTTTTCTTTATGTTCTCATCTCCCCTGAAAGAAGCCTTTAAATAATTAAATGACAGCCAAACGGGTAAGGTTTTTAAAAGACTACAAGTAATAAGTAATGACCCTAACACTGGTGCTGGGAGCCAAACAACCTACTGTGGCAGAGCATTGGATCTAAACCAGAACCTGCTGTCATGAAAAGTGTCTGATGAAACAACAGATGCCAAAATGTGCTATCAGCAGTGCCTCTGCCTGACATACAAGCAAAAGAAGTCCTGACAACTGAGATTGACTGGAGTCTTCATTTTTAGTGTGCCTGGAGGGCAATAAGCTCTTAGGATAAGCACTGATGCATTTTGAATAGTGAATCTACTGACTAGACACTGATGTCAGTGTGAACACCCCCGTCAGTATCCACAACAATGAGAAGTCACTGTTGACCACAGAGGATTGAAACCTAATCATTCGTCTGCCAAAAAATTTTGCTCGACTTCCCACCCACTATCAAGAGACTTCATGATGATACGGGCGTCACCTCTTTACACAAAAAAAGAATTAGAAAAAAGTTTGAAAAAAAGATGGGCTTACTCTCTCCAGGAATTCAAACCAGTATTTTTCCTGGAGGTAAAACTCAAGAAAGAACTACATCTGCAATACAAACATGTAAACTTTAATCTGAAGCACACTGTGAGGCAGATTCTGACAGTGACACTGCAGTCAGCAGGTAAGCCACAAATAACTTCATCTCATTATAATACAGAGGAGAAAGGCCACAGAGAATGACCCGTCATTAAACTCCATCAGCCTGACACATTTCTGTAAGCGTGACCTAGAAAATATTGGCAGAGGAGACAGGAGATGTCAAAGGAATGAAAATGTTTAGGATGAAGACAGGCATTTTAACTGAAATCTGCCCGTTATTCTCCAGAAACCCCTCACTGAATGTAAAGTGAGATTATACCAAGTTAAATTACTGCCTCTCATTTTATCATCACACTCGTCAATGCTGTGGGTTTTCATCTACTGCCTGTTTGATTATTTAAGAGGAAACTTCAGTAGATCTGACTAACTTCCTGTGTGCTTTCAGTGTTGACTGATTGAAGAATTTTCATTTTAACTTGAAAGTGCAGAAATAACAACCAGTAACAACAATGACAAAGTTTCAAAGTAGTATTAAAAAAGAGGCGTATTTTAAATGTTATTCTGAAATGCAAATGTAATGTTCATTTGATGTATAAATGTCAAAGAGGGGGTGATGCAGGCTAAAATCTCATTTGAGAGCCTCTTTGAATCTACTAATTATGCTAGGTCTGTGGGACCTTTGTCAAATGTTGAGCCAAACAATACAAAAACCACTCTGTCACACTCGAACAGCATTTGCAATTCTAATGACGACGTATGAAGCATCACCAGAAACCCACAGTGTGAGGCAGGCACACGAGGCCCTCTACAAAGCGCCATTGTAATGACCCTCATCTACTCGAGTACGCCAAACAGAAAACAGAGATCAGAGCGAGCATGACCACTGCACTGAAATCATTATTGTGGCGAGGAGGGTAGGTGTGCACGTTGAGACGCCAGCGTGTGCCTGATGCATTGGTTGATGCATAAAAATGAAGGCTGCGGAAAATGAAACCGTGTTTAAAATGTAAATTTATGTAGGTGTCGCAAAACTTGCTTCAAAGCCTTGGTATCAGATAAGAAAACTAAGCCTTCCGGTGATTAGATATGAGCCTGGATTCAAACAGTGGCCCTATCGAGCATGCGAGCTGTGGCCACCTTCGCTAATCCCACTCATTAATTTTTGCTGGCTTTGGTAATGAGAGTACGTGCCTGTGAATGCTAGCAGCACTGACAACTAAATATTCAACTCCATTTACAAATGAACAAAGACCCTTAAAATCCATTTTTAAAAATGACACATTAGCCATTTCCAGGTCCAAAGGCAAACACACAGCGAGGCACTGAGAGTTAAAAAGGTCTAAATTATTCTTCAATAAAATGCTCAGTGTGGCTGTTTTCCCAGATGTTGTAAAAAAGGTTAGTGTCCAGGCATAAATGAAAGAGAATTTCCAAAACTGAGCAAGAAGAAGCTAACTACTTACAAGATGATATACCATGTTCAGACTTCAGTAGACACTAGGACATGGACATATTTTCATTCTGTGAATAAAACACAACAAACAAAACTGCTCAACTCACTGTGTACACGGCTGCTGAAGATTACAACTCCCTCTACATCTGGGGAGGAGGGGCTGGCAGATCCTCAGGTACAGGGATGTCAACAGGAAGGGTCCAAGGGTCGCTCAGGTGCCAGCAAGGCCACGCCAAACTGTTCAGACAGGAAAAAAGTTCTAAATTGAACAATTATCATCCAGCAGGAATGACAATTACAATTTGACATAACTGCACATCAACTTTGGGAGCAACTTTTGTTTTCTTTCAAACAAATTTTCTTGAATGCCAACTACAGATATAGAAGAAAACTAACCAAACGTTGTCAAAAATGACACTAATGGAAAGAGTGGTGCTGAATTATGGTTGTATTGCTTAGTGTTTCTTGCACTGAAAGAAATTCAGCTTGAGAACTGCCAGCACAGGCGTCAACTCGTAAAATGCTCTCGCGCAACCTTGTTGTAAAGTCCTATATAAGAGTTACTAACAGGCAGCTAGCTTGACTTTTAACAAATGCCGATACGCAATAATAACCTATTACACCAGCAAAGATACAACCCACCAATGTGAGGAATCTCCTCCCATTAAGCACTGAAGCAGCGCATCTGTTAAGTTTGTGCTGAGGGACAATGATTTCAGGCACTGACAATGAACAAGTTGCACTTTACAACTTGTTCTCCAATTTGTCTTTCTCTTATTTTTGTATATTTCTCCTGTTTGCTATTTATTCCTGCTGTTATTCCTATTTACATTTTAATTTGACACAGTTAGTGTGGAGCACCCACAATTTCGTTGTACAAGTGCAATGACAATAAAGAGCTATTCTATTCTAGGTGACTGGCAATAGCTACCCACTCAAGGCAATTTTTATCCAGTTTCCTCATTGATGCATTATATAAATAATTTCATTACTCCGAGATTAACTAATTCAATCTGTCACAGTTTCTAAGTGTGGATGGGCGCAGCACAAGCTCACGCCTGGACTTCCACATGCTTTGAAGTTAATGTGCGCATATGGCTGCTATACTGATGGATCATAATCATCATCAAATGAGAGAAAAAAGGAGGAGGATACTTCCAACAGGTCTGGAGCCAATTACAGTTGGCTAAATCATTCAGCGTATATCATAGCTTGTATATCAACCTGCAAAGATTTGACATGTTGAAACCAAGAAGTTATGGAAACTCAAACAGGCCAAATTCTACCGGCCAGCTGTTCTGCTACTACAAAACAACTTTTTTGGGGCGGGACAGTCATAAGTCAAAATTTAACTCACTAAACTCAAACATCCGAGACGTTAATTCAAAATTTCAACTTAACTCTGTCAGTCAGGAAGCTCCCCCCCCCCCTTCCCAGTGGTGGACACAAGTTTCAATAAGAAATGCACTCCTGGAGCGTTATTCCCTTTCATCTGTGCATTCTATGCCACACATTGTACATTATGGAGGGTAGATGGGCTCTTCTGTCACCTGGCAGCTAATCTATCAGTCATTATAAATGAAATGCTGCTTCATTTGTTTTACGCTGCAGAAACTTCAGCTAATAGAACTGAAAAATGATTGTTCCTATTAGAGCTCTTTAAAAATAACTAAAAAAAATAAATAAATAAATCACAGGGAACATTAAATGAGTAGAAACCTTTCACTCAATTACGGTTAAAACAAACAAGCAAAAAAATAACTTACCGGTAAATATGATTTATTACAAACTCTTAACACCTGATAGGGAAAAAAGCCATTTCATTCCGAGCAAACATTACACCAGTCACACAAAAGAAGGTGATCAGAAGCACTGTAAAACTCTACTGTGGTGCGTTTGTGCAGTCACATGGAGAGCTTGATGGACGACTCTTTATGGCTATTTAAATAAGCTAAGCTCAGCTGTCATGTTACATAACAAACGCAAAGTTACTCACTGTTTACAGGACCTGTTGCTGATCAACAAACAGACAGTAAAATATGCTGTTCTGAACTATTTAATCACACAGAGTAATATTTTTTAGACCCCTGTTTCCAACCCTGAGAGATACTAGTATCATGTGTCAGAGCCAGAGGGAGGGGGGATTTCAACTTAAAAGCACAAAAAAATACTTAAGTTAACTTCCCTAAATAAATAAAACATGTTTTTGAAGAAGTCTTTAAAGTAAAACTTTATACATTAAAACAGAAGGCTTCCATTCGACAATTAAATGACAACTTGTTTTCGGGATAACTTTTGTAACGTAGTTAGTTTCGAAAGGAAGGGTGTGGCTTTTAGTTTCTCAGCGCAGCAGACCTTCCCTGTCAAGCGTATTAAAACAACCAGTCACAGAGAGAAGTATCACCAGTTAAACACGAAACAAATGTGAGCCGAATGCCAAGTCTGGGAGTCTAAGATGCCCCAAAAGTAGTCACACTTCGACAACTCAAATGTTAGCATTCTGCTAGCACATTCCGGTGAAAGCTAGCTAACGTCCTAGCCCGGAAAAGACATGGCGAAGCTGTGCGGGACAAACGCCGCGTTAAGTAATGTCGGTTCCGCGGAAGAAATTCCATCGAGTTCACGGTTTAATATTAGTTCCAGTTTGACAAACTCTATTTTAAGTTGCGCTACGGGTAAAAGAACTGTTTAGCAAACACCGGGGCTAATAAGTTAGCTAGACCGTTAGCACAAGAGTGAACTCTTAAAAATAGCTTTTTCTGTTTCATCTGATGCTAACGACTCTGGTTACGCACAAGTTAGCAAACAGACATGCCACTAAACATGTTAGGATAAATGTTTAAAAATATAATCGGATGTTAAAGGACTTGAACCGCAAACCACATTTGCACCGATAACTCATTAGTTACTTGTTAGCACCTCAATCTAAGTTAGCTTCGAAGCTAAGCTATTTTACCACCACTATTATTTAATTACGGCGGAACTAGAAGTAACTCTGGTGTCTCATCAGAGACAAACAAATGCTTAGAGACTAATGATCAAAACAATGAGGACACGGCCCTAACAATTACTCACTAAAATAGCAGTTTTACTTTGAGATAGAGCTGCAGAGGGCACTCACCGTGTTCCGCTATGTGTGCGCTAACTGAAGCTGTGGATGTACGGAAGGGTAGGGGGAGGGGGGGCAGAGAGACCGTCGTGTTTTGATTGGACCAGGATCAGCCAATCACTGCAATCCAGGTTACGGTTCAATTACAACCTCTTCACTTTGAAAACAAGCTCCAGTTACATACTAGAAGTGGGATAAAGCTTAAGGTAAATAACATTACACAATTTGGCATTTATCATATAATCTTGTGTACAGACTTAAACTCTTCTGCTTCGGACTCGATGAAAACAACACTTTAAGTTGTTTTCCTCTTCATTTAACTCTAACAAACTATTCATATTCTATATGGCTTCACTTATGGTTTAGATCACATTTGACCAGGGCCAATTAATTCTTACATTACATGTCTGCAACAAAATATGAACTACAGATCAATTTTGAATATATAAAAGCTTATCTGACATTAATAAATGGACGATTAATTCTTTTTTAATGATTCACAGAGCAGGGAGAGTGTATTTTTATGGGTTTGACAAGAATCGTTTTTTAGAGAAAAACAAATCTCCCATTTTACCAAAGAAATGAAAACAAAGCACTTATAAAGATATTTTATTGAAAGTTGGCAAGAACCTTTGGCGCTAATGGGATTTATTATATAACCACGTATAAACACTAAAACTGGTAAACACCGTCCTCCCTTCTTTGTCATAAAACAATACTAATAACTACCCTTTATAATTATCAATATTAGTTAAACATTAATTAACACTTAATTACTGCTTATTGCAAATTTCTCTGTATACATTTAAAGCAGTGGTAGGAAACGAGTGTGTGGAACTTCAGGTGTCATTATAATCCCCACTTTTGAGCTCTGTTTTAGTCACACTTCAGAGTAAATGGATTTGTTTGCTTTTGCATTATGTCTTACATTGTGGGTCCTTGTGCTCGCAAGTGTAAAGGACTCACAGTTTACTTTTTTCGTCTTACTGATCATTCAAAGCACTTTTAACTACATCGCTTTATTCTATACACTTCGAGCATTTTATCTACCTCACATCCCTGACCAATTTAGAATTACCAGGTAACATAACGTATTGTGAAGTGGCTCTCATGTCTGTTCCAAGGCACCACCTCTTAAGGCACCCTCTGACCTCTGTACGACCCATGTTCTGTGTGTGCACCATATATGATCACTCCTATGCCTTTTTACTGTTACAATCTCCAATTTCCTGTTTTCTGTGTCTATTCAACACATTATGTTGTGATAAAAATATATACATCTCTACATATCATTTTTGTGTTTTTCATGGCTGGACCCTCAGGCTTACCAGGGTCCCTTCCCGGGATGCACTCTTAGTGCAATAACTGTAAATTTGCCACCTTGTCACCATGTACATTCATTCAGCTGCACTTTATACTCAGGCACTGTTGAATATATGCAGACTGTAATTAATTTACCATTTCATTTGCTTCCTACCTTCCCTGTACATTAAGAGCAATATGTCTGCTTTACTTATTTGACATAAATCTGTGCATTTTTCTTTTATTTCTGGCTAAAGGTTATGTTAGGTTACAGGAAATGCCTGTAATTGTAGAGTTAATCCTAAACAACGAAAGTGTTTTCACCATTTTGGCTCTGGCGGGGAAACCCCCTGATAATATAATATAAATAGCACTCACCGTGGCAGCTGTTCTGCTTTAAGTGCCTTCAATATATTTACACTATTATTAGCAGTAGTTTTACTTCTAATACATGATAATAACACTGCACTACATATTTACGTCCATTCAGCATAACTAACTTTATGCTCATGCTGCTGGGAAACTGTAACAGACATACGAAAACTATGTTTACAGTAACCAATAAGGAAATACATTTAATATTAAAAGATGATTAATTTAACGTATGATGACATCTTTGTTTTTTAAGAGTCTCTGTATGTATAGAAATGGTTGATAAGCATTTCTCATGCTTTCTAGAGCATACAAATAAACAGCAGAGGATGAACATCCACCGTTCTCTCCTTAAAGCATCAGATTTTCACGGTTAAGGCTGCAGACAGTGGTCTCTTATCTGTTTATATTCGCAGATCTTGAGCAGCTCATAAGTTCTCAGAATATAGATTTGGCTCCCTGAAAGAGAAGAGAAAGCACAGCAGAGGGAAAGACTCCAGATTATAAAAAGTAGCACAGCTGCACTGAGGACGGATGTCTGGCAGGTGATTTTTGAAGTGACGTTTGAAGCTGAATCCAATAACGTGTTCTTTGATGTATATAATGCACAGTGATGTGATATAAAAAGCCATTCATGTTGCTGTGCTTCCTCATTTTGGAGTGCCAGATTTAAAGTGACAGGGACGGCATGTTTTCTGACAGCTATACAGTTTTTTTGTCAGATAAACGTTATTTAAAGTGTCACATTGGTTCTGTTCCGGTTTTTGTACTTTTGGCAGCCAATCACATGCTGTTATTTGCCTGTTGCCTGAGGGATTCGACTATATAAAGTGGCTGTGTATATAACATGTTTAATGTGACCTTTTAGTGCAGACTCTCTCCTCAGCTAATATACATGTACTTGCAGTATGAACAGGCATCAGATAAGGCAGTGCATATTTAACTTTCGATCACAGCCTCTGATATGATTTTATTTTCTCCAGGAGAGCTGAGCTGGCGCCCACCATGCCTTTCTGTTTGCTTACCTGAGAGGTTTGGGTGCAAACAGTGCAGCCATTTTAGCAGGGCTGAGGCCAAAGTCACCACAGACTGAAGTCTGGCCACCTAAGTGGCTAACCAGTGGTGCAGGTGAGGGTGAGGGGGCACAAAAAACTGCAGTTACATCCAGGAAGCACAAGTATTTTTTCTAGCTGAACTTTTTTTATTGGCTGTTGTTCCCATATATAAAAAATGCAGCATTTTCAACAATTCCATTTTTTATTGAAATTGGTTTTTATTAGATTTTTTTCCCAGTCAGACCTCATTAACTTGTATATGACTTCCTCATCGCAGCCTGCATAGACAAACAACCGAAAAACTGATTTTGGGTATACAGCTATAGAGTGCTGCAGGAATGAATCCAAAACCCCGGAAATGAGTTAGCACTTCTTCTACTTCTAGTTCCCTGTGGTAGGCCTGTGGTTTATACAGGCTTAAGACGTTTTCACATATTGTTCCACTGCAGCTATTCCTCAATTCAGACTGTTTAAAATGTGAAAATCTTCTGCAGCTCACACGGACCTTCAGTCACAGCTTCTGCTTTTGTGTGCTTTGGGTGCTCAGTTAGAGAAGAAAGCAATGTGTATGTATCTGTCCATTTACTACTGTCACAGATAGAAAATTAAATATTTCCTTAATGGTTTCACTGATTTATTTTAATCTTTTGATCATTTATTTGGTGAACTTGATACTCCATCAACAGCTTTAAGTCCTTTCTTAAGTTTAGCAATGACGATACATCTGAGTGAGACATTTTTAAACACCATTTCTTTGTTTCATTTGTTCTGTTTCTTTTTATAATGTAAAGATTTCATGAAAACAAACATATTTTATTTTGAAGCAAAGGTCTCATCACCAACTTGCAAACCACGGGTGTCAAATGTAAGATTTTCGAAGTTGTTTTTTTTTTATAGCTTTTTTTTTTAAAGCACCAAAGTATCTAAGTAATAGATAAACAAAGAAATGATGGTAAAGTTCCTCTTTTTTCACTATCTGCAATAGATTTGTTTTTTATTATATGAAGATATTTGAGGAATTCAATGGTTAAACTTCTTTATACTGACAGAAAGAGGAGTTTCACTGGTCTGACCCACTTAAGGTCAAAGTGAGTTGCATGTGGCTAACAATGTAAAATTAGTTTTACATCCCTGTTATAAACCTTTCAGTTCACTCTCCATTTGATTGACCCTAGTAGTGCATTCTATCCTGTCAGTTTATCCTATAAGATTTTAAAAGTTCAAAAGATGTGACTTTTAAATTGGTGTCACTCAAAACACCGAAGATCTAAGACAAACCCAACCTCAGGGAGTCAGAAGCCTGGATAAAGTGCAGGGTTGTGCCGGGAAGGGCGTGCAGGCTAAAATCTGTGACAATTTCCACATGCTGTGGGGACATCTCAGGGAAAAAAGAAGTAGCAAGAATTTCACTCAACTAAAAAAAACAAAAAACAGTAAATTATAGTAATTGGCCTCTTACGGTCCACCAGGGGGCTGTGGACCATACATTGGGAATCACTGCTCTGCAACATAAGCATGTAAAATACTCCAGCTGTGAATTCTGATGCTAGAGGGTGTTTATCAAAAAGTGGCTAGACCTCAGGAGCTGTCGGGGACCTTTAGTGCTGATGATGTTAAAGTCATTTCACCCCTGTGTATTTCATTTACAGCCTGACATTAGCATTTTGGTTCTTGCCATTGATTTACATTTCAATTTGGCGTCGGTTTGTGAAGATAACGTGTAAGCATCACAAACTCTTTGTTTTCTGCAATAATCCAGAAGTCTGTGGAAAAACCAGTTGCTTGTCGAGGAAATCAGGGTGATGTTAGCTTCCATGTTGGACTCCTGCAGGATCCACCCAGGAAAACAAAAATTAGAAACATCAGTTTTTCTGCCACCCTGGTGCTCACACCCTGGCCACACCTGCAAAATATTGTCTTGTCTTGCCACTTCATTTTAGAGCCTTATATCACTTAGGAAGTACCAACAGTTTGAATGTGTATTTTTAAACATTTCAAGCAGTTTATTAATGTATCTGCAGTATTTTTAGAATTTTAAGGGCTCCAAAAGTGATCTGAGTGACTGATCAGTTAGTCTAGACTCAAACAAACAGTTGGTATGACGAAGTTATTCGAGCAATCACGGTCCCCAGAGGATGGAGCCTATCTATTTTTCTGAGCCCTGCCCTCTCCTCTCTCAGCTTCCCAAACATTTCGGACTTCTCCCACTTGAGACAAAGAGACTGGATGTACAAAGAGATGAACAAATGAAAACAATTACCAAGACAAACCAGGAAGACAAAGGCACAAACACGGAGACAAGTTAGTGGGAGCTAGAACAATAATAAAAAAAAGCCAAACAATATCACAAAACTGAAGCTCATCAATAGAATAACCAAAAAAAATTAAAAGCTGGAACCAAAAATCTAATAAAATGATAAAACCTTGGTGGCACAGACACCTGATGTGTTTGTCAGTCTGTTTGTCCTTCACTCGAGAGGTTAGATGCTGCCTTTGTTTGTCACACACACGTAATTACTCTGGGTGTGTCGCATTATTGGGAGTACATATCTAGATATTTCCTTTGTTTGATCATCGACAGCTATATTTGGACATGTCCTTGGTCGCTCGATGTGTTTCTCCCTATATGACAAAGAACCACATGAAAAAGCCAGAAGACGCCCGGCTGGTCACGATCCAGGGCCCGAATGGATCAGATGAGTTGCTCTTACTGCATATCTTCCTCATTACGCTGGCTAAATATGGATTTCATGACAGGCTCATCATCGGATGACTTATGGCTGCAAATATCATTTGATGGGCTGAATGCCGAGAACAGCGTTTCCATGTTGCTCAAGCAGAATGTGCCTTTATTCAAACAAACAAATTAAGGAGTTATTACCACGCTCACAGTCATAAACTGGAGTCATGGAAGTTATAAAGGACAGGCCTAAAATTAGATTGTGACTAAAGTAAACAGAATTACCTTTAAACAACAGCCCCTGGGAGCACTGGCATATTGTCGTTTGAACTCATTAAACACAGACTTAACTGGGAATTACATGTATAATCAGCTTTGCTGCTTTGAGGTTGTACTTTTATGGACTTTGTTGATCACTGTACTCTGACTGATGCGGTGGCCCTGAGGTCCAAAACGACAGCAACAGTAAAAACGTTTCAATTTAAGGACAAGGTAGAGGCAACATTTCTTGTTTTTGGGTGGAGGCAACGTGGCGGCAGGTCAATTTCACTTCCTGCCTAGAAGGCGCAAGAGAGCAAGTATGTCACGAGTCTCCGCCTTCACTCTCTGAGGTGTCAAAAGAGAAGCGCAGGGGACTCCCTGATGCAGAAATATTATGCGGAGACTATAAATAAGCTGATGACTATCAGCTCATCTCTTATTAACACACAGAACAAATGCTTCTGTTTATTGCAGAGAAACGCGTTCTAGAGAAGATGAATAAACTTTTAGATAAATGAAGTATGAAAAAGTTGAAAGTTTAAATAAGTGTCAGGATTCAGGAGAAAGAAAGAGGCCTGTTACACAACAAAAAGCCAGTCTCTGATTGGCTCATTTAAAAAAAACACAAACATCTAAAACAGAAAGTGTGGGCCATACTGGAACATTTCTACATGTATTTATATAAAGAGAAATTCACTTTCTAATAAAGTTTGAAAGAGATTTATGATTAAATATTAAGAAAGCAGAAGTCTTAAAACAAAAGCACACTCTTGGGTTACATGTTATTCTTATTATATTTGACCTTATGTGCAGTTTATATGCTGTCGCTGACAGGAAAATGGGTAAAATGGAGTAATGGCCTTCAGCTGGCAAAAAGAAAGCTTTAAGAAAAAAAGTAGAAGTGGAACAGAAAACTCAAAAATGAACACAATGAAATCAGTGAAAACAAAAAGGAGGAAATGCTGAGTCGTGATCAGCATTTATGTGGCCCACATAAACTCTGACTTTCATTTCAAACTGTCTTTGGGAATATCTGATCCAAAGAAAACCGAATCCACTAAAGTTAAAGGGACCTTTATTGTCATTCAGGACGTACAACCCGGAGGCAGTCATTCTAGCTCATTGTGCAGTAAAGACAAAGGACAGACAATATGCAAATATTTAGCTAACATTAAAAAAGAAAAAGAATAAAAGTTATATAATAATCTAATCCGTAACCCTGAACTCCAGATTACTTACCTGTTCCTCTCTGCTTTGCAGAAAAACTGTCATTTCCCTGGTGGGAGAGAGAGAGAGGTCGAAGAGAGATTGGAGCTCATCGATAGACTTTTTTTTCTCCAAAGGACCTTGTAAATAGAGATTGGAGATTTGTGGCTTCATCCGCATTTTGTAAATAGTTAACTTCCAGGAGCACTGTAAATAAACTGACTGAATCTGAGTACCACGTTTTGAATCCAGTCTGCTTCATTGGTTATGAGAGATGCTTTGAAAAAGGCAAAGATATGACCACACACACACTTGACTCCAGAATGAGAGGTGGGGAGAAAAAAAAAAGAGTGCCTTCTTCATGTGGCCTCAGCTCAAAAACAGTGCATAGGGAGCTTCCTGGAACAGGTTTTCATGCCGAGCAGCTGCATCCAAGCCTTGCATGACTAAACGCAATGCAAAGCTCGCCGCTGCTGGACTATAGAGCTGTGGAGACATCTCTGCTTCTCTGTCTGTCAATCCAGTGGGCGAGTCTGGGTTTGGTGGTTGCCATGAGAACGGTACTTGTTCGACTCCATTGTCCCAAGTGTAAAGTTTGGTGGAGGGGGGGATTATGGTGTGAAAGGAACACCTCAACATGATATGACACCTTTGGGATGAATTTGAGAACACACTCCTAAACTTTGTCTGTGAAGGTTCTCAGTCATCCAGGTCATCGTTGTGGAAAGCCTTCACAGGAGATTTGAAGCTGTAATAGCTGCAAAGGGTGGGCCAACATCATATTAAACTCTATGGATTAAGAATGGGATGTTACTTTCACCTCCTGCATCCTTCAGCAGATTTCCAGATGACAACGAGGCACAAAGTAGAGAAATGAAAAGTGAAAAAGAATGAGACACAGGTGGGAACAATCAGAGAAACAGATGGTAGACACAGACAACGAGGCCAAAACACTGAAAGCAAAACACCAAATAACAGAAAGACATCGCAGAGAGAGGAAGGGAAAAAAAAGAATATAGAAACACGAGAATGGATATCAAAACAGGAACCGAAACTACAACATAAAAAAATAAATTAAAAAAAAATCCCAGGACGTGACAACGAGAGAAAGCTTCTAAGATCTGTGTACAACACAGTGTGAAAAAGGAAGTGAAAATGGTACATTCTAGACTTGTGTTAATTCTTGTGGCTTGTGGGATGTGCTTGGCAGACACTTCAGACTGTTGTGATAAGCAGGTTACAGTTTCCCACAACTGAGCAACAGCAAGAATAAGCTATTGGTACTTGCAGACAAGTATGCAGCTTAAATGTTACGCAGATTTCTAGACACAAAACAGTAAAGCCCAGTAAGTGATAATGTGAAAATTAGTCAAAAATGATCTCAGATCTGTGCAAATCTAAATCAACATTTCACTTTGAGCAACAAAAATAAAATCAAGCATATCAAAATAAAAAATAAATATAAGCCAAACATGTAGTTTATATCACAGCTTTATAACTTTTAACCCATTTGTTTCCGATCTACTTTAGTATCTAAAAATAGTTAAACAAAGGTAAAAACTATTGTGGGTGGTGCCAGAGGGTAGAAGAGTTACAGGAGACGTGCACAGGATCCAGGAAAAAGACTTTCCAAACAGGCAAGTAGAATAACACAGAAACTACAGATAAGTAGGCAAGGACTTCCTAAACAGATTCTAGGCAATGTGGTCTGATTGTCACCATATCGATGGGGACAGTCTCACAGAGAACTGTGGCACCACTTGTCCTTGATATACTCACAGCCTGAGTCTGTGGCAAACAGGTGTGTGAAGGATGACTCACATTGAAGAACTCCGCCCCAGGTTGGAGATTACACAAAGTGCCAGCCCAGCAACTCCGCCTCAGAAATAATTATTAGGGAAGGGTAGAAAAGGGGAGAGAGAAAAGACAAACCAAACCAAACCAATCCTGCTGAACCACATCCATCCATCCATAGATCTGTCTGTCTATCTATCTTCCAACCAACCATTCATCAATATATCCAACCAAACCTCCAATCAACCAATCATCCAACCATCCATCCATTCACATTTCCCTTCCTGAGTAGAAGCTTAGAGGCTAGACTAGACACAACCTCACTAATAACCACCCTTTCTTTGCTCTACTAATGACATGTTTCTATCTTTCAGCTCAATTCTTCTGACAGTTTTGTTGCTTTGGATCCGCCTGATGATGCTTTTTGGATAAATTTGATCTTGGTCCCTCGGAGTGCTGTCTCATTAGAAACTTTCAGTCTGTTTTCCACTATCACAGTGCTGCTTAATAAGCATTGTCCTGCTGGAAGAAGGCTCAGCCAGATCTATAGCTGCTAAACAATGGCTGCAAGCTGATTCAACTGAACAAACCTCTGATGGGCAGATCAAATATCTGAATCCCACTTCACTGGAAGGATACAACTCAGGGAAACCTGACCCCTTAAACAAAGGAGCTAATGTAGTTAGCACTACTAATCTGCTTCAGTTTGACAGTTGGTCTATAAATAGTGCACATCCTTCAATATTCATTCCTTATTTTACATGTCAGGATGTTACTAAATAACTTCCTCAGACTTTATGGTTACTTCCTTTTTGTGCATTTTCAGATCTCTGAATCTCAATGTGTATTTTCTCTCCTCTTATCAATTTTTTAAAAAAAATCTTTGTTAACACTTTCATTTGTGTCTTTTTTTGCGTGTGCATTTTGTCGCATTATTATTTAGCCTCGTCATTTTTGTAAGACTACTTTGTTTCTCTTAGCTGGTTTTTGGCTCCCCCTTCAGGATAAACCAGTAAAGAGCTTAGGTCACTCTGCGAAAGACACTGATCAGGTGTACCTATTGTGTTTCCCTGTGGCTAAAGCTGCTGTCTTTGTCCCAGCTGCTTCCTGTTAATGAATTCAATTTATCTTCACATAAGGAGCTGCTTCTATCACCAAGCTTCTCCCCCTGCTGTGAGAGGAGGAAATGTCCCCCAAACACAAAGACTTCAGACAGGCGTCGATAGGAAATGCGTGCACAATTATAAAGCAGGGCTTAGGCACATTTCACGTATTTGTTAGTAAGTAGTCTGATAAAATACCTAAAAATAATCATGTCACTGTGCAGGTCCACATGTTTGCTTTGTGCTAGGTCTGGACAAGTATTTATCAGATTTAGAAAGATTACACATAATCTGAAGTATGGACTTTGGAGTATAAAAACAAGTATAAACAGATAGATACTTTTATCAAGGGAATTAATCAGGCTCAAGGACTCTGAAATGATCACATTCATGCCAGTAGTTGGAAAGCTGCTGCCACAATGGTGGCATCTTATAGGGTTTTATAAGTCCTTGCAGCTTTTTCAGCAGTACGTAATTCTGCAAAGATATTTATTTATGTGGAATCTTTAAATTTATTAATTATTGCTAATTTTAGCAAATGACAATAATAATAGATTTAGATATGCTGTTCCTGTATCAGACAATTGGCTGAATGGTAAACACATTCTGAATTTCATTCTGAGTTTAATGGCAGCATCACATTTCAAAAAAGTTAGAACATGGCCATGTTTACCACTGTGTGGCATCCAGTCTTCTTTTAACAACACTCTGTAAACATCTGGGAACTGAGCTGCTGGACTTTTAAGGGGAAAATAGTCTCAGTCTTGTCTGATAGAGGATTCTAGCAGCTCATTCTACTCTTATACTAAAAAAACAAGCTGTTGTAATAACTAAAATATGAAATATGCAAGGCCTTCCCTGAAAAAGATGTCATCTGGATGTATGTTGCTCTGAAACCTTTCCAGATGTGCAAGCTGCTAATTGCATGGGAACTAATGCACCTCCATACCATCACAGATGCAGGCTTTTGAACTGAGCGCTGATATCAAGCTGGATGGTCCCTCTCCTCTTTAAGGACGTCAGATTTCAAGTTGTCTAACCCCAGAACAGATTTCCACGTTGCTCATTTTAAATGAGCTTTGGCCCAGAGAGAGTTTCTGGATCATATTCACATATGGCTCCTTCTTTGCATCATAGAGCTTTAACCTGCACTGGATGAACCATGTTCACAGACAATGACTTTTGGAAGTGTTCCTGAGCCCATCCAATAATTAAATAACAGAATCATGTCTGTTTTTAATGCAGGGCATGGCTTTTGTCCCTCGCAGACAGAGATTTCTTCGGATTCTCTGAATATTTTGATCATATTTTCATCTATAAATGATGAGATATTCAAAGTCTTCACAGTTTTACATCGACCAACATTATCCTGAAATTGTTCCACAGTTTTTTTTATTTACATTTTACACAGTTATCCTGATGTTTCTGAAAGTGAGGGTGTAATTTAAAGATTAGCATCCTATTAAATTATTAAACACTGAAAATAACTGAAATTTTATTCTGCGTTACACAGAATGAAAAATTGGGTTCTCAAACTTGTTTTGACAGGCCCGACTTCAAAAGATAAAAATGTTTATCAATTATTGATAATTAAAAGGTTTCAAAATTGAATTTCTGTAAAAATAAAACATAAATATAAGCTCTGTAGATTCAGATTTTATGTTTTCCTCCTGGTTGTCCACACCCCACCATCTCTGTCACCTACCAGTGAGATCGCAGAACCACCGAATGTTATCATTACTGTCAGACAGAAAACTGAAGCAATCTCGCCTGTTTCCGCACTGCGATCATTCAGAACAATATTTTTTTTTGGTAGAGGATTCAGACCCTTTGATAAACAATAAATACTAATAAATAAACAGTAAAAATACTCTAATTTACACTGTTTCTTAAGTAGTGTAACCACAATCCGGAAAATGATATTAAATTATTGACGTCAGCATCTGGTTAGACTCCGTGTTTACGGATCATTCAGGTCTTTATTGTCTGGCTTCAAAGATAAATATAACTGGGGATCATAAATGTTTATTGTAAAATTTGTTTCATGATGAAGCAATAAAAATCAGCATTATCAGGGTTTAATGATTATTACATTTTAAAAATCTGGTTTTTAGAATAGTTAGTCACTGTGATCTCTGATGGGTAAACTTGTATGACCACTGTCTGAACAGCGTATTTAAATCCTGTTTTGGAGGACAGGCAGTGTTTTTTTGTTTTTACTACATTGAAGTGAAAGGACAAGGCATATCCATAGAACAAAAGGGCTTTATTCCACAATATAAACTTGTAACATCTTCAGCTACTCCAGGTCCTTCCTGCTGTTTCCCGTGATGGGTTACAAGGCGAGGATCTGCCCAGCCAGCAGCCTCTTTTTCCTTTGGCGTGCCGCAGTGTTTCTCCGTAACCCAGACACGTAACCCAGTAGCTTTCTGTACATCACACCATCATCGCTAAAACACAACTCAGCCGAGATCAAAGCCATTTAAGTCGATTCAGACAAAAATTATTGCTCAGATAAATAAAACTATTCTACAAAACAAAAAATGGGAATAATTATATTAAGATGCATGTACTAAACACTGGATTTCAAAGAAAAAAAAAGTCATTTTTTGGGGGGTGAAAACCTCGACTTCTGTCCCCTTAGCTCTGGTTTAACATGCAAGAAAGTTTTAAAGAAGATAATATTAACCCTTGATTAATTCTCTTTACCGGGGGGGAGGGGGGTTCATGGTGTAAGACTCCTTTGCGTCGATGTAACGGGATGCCATGCAGCAGACTTCACATCCTGTGTTTTTCTTTTTTTCATTTAGACAACCACAAACAATTCATAAGAAGGAGGAAATATATATAATATATATATGTAAAAATACAAAAAAATAACTAAACATTATAGTTCTGGACAACATGTCAAAGAGGAGATAGCACCGTTGTTACAAAAGGGTTAGACAGACGGGACGAGGGGGTGAAGAGGGGTACGGGGTCAGTGACCCTCCAGACTGAAGACACGCCTCCCTTCAGAATGACATCTTTACTTTCTTACGCGCCCGTCGTTCAGTGTACACGTGACGCAAATGTAGTCCTCCTTCTCGGCCATTTCTGCCGTAACGCCGACGCACACTTGGTGAAACCACTGATTGCAGCTGCCGTCACACTGGACCCAATTCACCTGCAGAAACACACAAGTCAGTCAACATCACAGCTAAACAACAGGTCTACACTTCCAAAAGCTATATGCTCCACAATGTTCACCAACACCACCTGTGTTTTCATGGAGAGCAGCAAAACAATTTACAAGCTCGACCAAACAAGGTACCACCTATGCCATCAATGGAAAAAATCTAATAAAGATTTAGAGTTAGTCTGCAGTCGGATATTCATTGAAAAATTCAGTTAATCCGGAGGAAAGTTTTAGTTTGCGTTTATCCTGAAAAAATTCCCCTCCGTCCTGTTTATGATAGACCTGTCACACATATTCAATCAAGGGATCAACAGGAGAATCTAACATATATTTAAAGTTAAATGTGTCCTCCAAGAGATGATGGCTATGTTCTACTTCATGATGTTGTTGTTATTTAGTTTGTTTGTCTTACAAAATTGGAAATCCTTCAAACTCAAAGTCACGGGAACAGCATAGCTGGAGGGGGAGGATAGTTTCCACCATCATTACACCACCTCCCTGTGTTTTTTAAAACTCATCCACCTGGAAACTGGAGTTTGAGGTTTGGCCAGTTTGACTGACAGATGTCCCGACACAGCTTTAGCTGATCAACCCTCCTCGGGCTCGACTCTGCTAATTTGAATGCCTGACTTGAATATCTCCGCTGTGGGGGGTGCCTTTTTTTGTTGATCTGACTAATATTAATTCCTGCTGTGAGGTACAGACCCCCTCAGAAGTCTGTGACGTTGTTAAGGGGTCACTTTTGGCTCCAAAAATCTCACCCATAACCCGCCAACACATTTATGTGAAGGCTTTATGTTAATAAAATGAAATATTAAAATGTCATTCACCAGAAACCTACAGCACAGAGTTTTTGCACAGGTTTGTCTGGGAGCGCTGGTGTTTGCTGTTCACGATCAATTCTTTAGATAAAAATAAAGATTACAGCTCGTCTTGTTTTTGAAGCAGCAGTTTCCTGACCGGAGATGAGGTCCTCATATGGAAGACAGTAAAGTAACCTTAGCCTGTCCTCTGCAGACTAAATCCATTTATGTGGCTCCTGTCAGAGGTCTTTCTCACCTCATCTCCCTCTGGCAGCTGACACCTCTCTGCTGGACACACAGCCATTTCCTCATCAGAGTCGTCAGACTGGGAGAAGTTGGAGCGCGGGGAGGACGAGGTCGAGGTTTGCCTGCGCTGTGGATTCTTTTTATTCATCTTTTGTCTCTTGTGAGAGTGCTTTTTGTCCTTCGCTCTGCGCTCTCCATCTGAGCTGTCTCTCTCCAGATGCCGCTTCACCTTCTTTTCTGAGCTGCTTGCACCTTTGGCACCATCCTGAAAATAAAATCAGCACGATGAAACTGGCGCTGCAGTGTTCAGGATGTGAAATGGTTCCTTTATTGGTTTGGCTTGTACCTGGTTCAGTGGCAGATTTGTTCCCTGAGAGTTAAACTGCATGTGTTTCTCACAGTCTGTGGCCTCCTCCTGTGGTGGTGACATGCATGGGTTTGTTTGCTGGCTGCTGGCTCTGTCCAATAAGACAAGGTAGAGGCTCTGCACCTCTGGCAAAGACACCTGCAGAAGGAGCCCCTCCACCATCAGCTCTTCCAGGTCCCGACTCAAACCTGCAACATAAACACGCAAAATCTAAAATGTGACAATCTGAAACGACAGAAAAACTGCGAGTCATGTCTTCATGAAGTGGCTCAGGACACTGACCGTGCAGCGGTATGCATCTCTGCTCGGTGTAGAAGACGGTCTGAGCATGGCTTGTCCTATTCCACTCTGGAGTCAAACAAGGAGCCTGTATCAAAACCATCAAACTCCGATGTTAACACACGCAGGTAGGTGATAATAAAAACAACTCTTTAAAGCTTTAAAGAGGGCTGGAACTGAGCTCTACATATGAATCAGATTTGTGTCATTTCTGTAGCTTCTAAGACACCTATCATCTTTTTATTACATCTCACAGCACCCTTTAATGGTGCATTTCTCCTCCTTCATTATTTTATTTTATTTTTTTACACCTGCCAGATGATTTATACTATATCTCCTTCTGTTAGCTCCTTCTGTTTTGTACGAAATGCTTGGAAAAGCTGTAAAAACCTGATCCTGAACCAAAATCTTAAAATGGTTTTGTAAGGGAACTGGTTTATTGTGTCATGTGGAGAAAATCTAACTCTCTGTTGCAGACGTACATTTTCATTTAGCAGAGTTGGGGAGAGAATTGTTCCCCATCATTACCAATTAACATTTGCAAAAAATTAACTGCTTAAAAAGTGGCACAAAGAGATGAGGAGTGACCTGAGTGTTGCTCTGAGGGTTGTCACTGCCTGAAACCCAGCGGGTGAGAGTGGGAGGAGTTCCTGGCCTCTCTTCGAGTTCTGGTAGGTTACATGCCTGTGAAACCTCCTGCGCTCGCTGCTGCCAGTTTACTGTCCTCTCCATCAGATAGTGCAGTGCATCACCCTCCGGAAGGCGCACCCCGATGTGCCGCAGTGATGCCAGCAGAGAGAGGACTTTGCTGAAGGGGGGCTTTTCTGACCGCTGGCACTGCGGACAAAGCCATGGCTGTGTTTTGCAGGGATCTGACGGGTCTCTGACGCACACGCTGTGGAAGGCATCCCTGCAGAGTTCGCACTGTAGCATCGCACCCATGGGCGCCCTCTGACAGAAACACACCCTCAGGTCCATGCAGTCTGCCGTGGGAAGGAGCTTTGACTCATTTGCTGCCCTGAGATTAGAGAAAGCCTCCATCTCCCTCACCCACAGCTCCTCAAGAGTTGCCATCTGTTGAATAAAACATACTCAGTATTTTTCCTGATGAATTTCAGCAGTCAGATCTCTACCGCAGTGATTAAGCAAATAATTACTGTGTTATCATAATATTACAGCGAATGTTTGAATAAAAGTTAGTTTTTTTCTTAAATTGACTGTTATCACCCTGTTCAGCATTGTGCCCCTTATCAAGTTTGACTGCTCAACACACATCCCAAGCACCCTTCTATATGCAGTTAAGCTTTTCCTGCAACAACCTGAAAAGACAAGACTTTCCTTCCGCTCAAAACTACTTCTCGTCATCAGGATCTGACCACCAAAACGTCAAAATCAGGTAACTCAGCAAACTTTATTCTTTTGAAGCACACGTGTCTCAGGGAATAGCTCTTTGAATACTTACTGCAGAGGTAGAATCCGTGGTCTCTGAAAGCGCTTTTTCCACATCGCTGAGCGTATTGAACCTCGAAGTTTTCTTTTTGTTACTTTTAGGTGATTCCTTTCCTTTCTTTGCCTTCCTCTTTGGAGAACCGACGTTTCCAACTTCACATCGGGGACAAAGAACCTGCAGAGAACAAAAGCCTTGTGAGTCTCCTGGACTAACAGGACCTAAAACTAACAACCTCTGCCTTTGACACAGGGATTTTATCTGCACCGAGCCTTAAAATAAAGGAAATTGTGCTCCTGTTTACACTTAACCCTGCATGTTATTATTGTGCCAGACACTACAACGAAGCCTGAATTTGATGGAAATAAATGATTTTCACGTAGAAGTTTGGCAATAGTTTTGGTGACTAACTGTTTTGTCTAATACAGTTTATTGGGTAAGATCCCATAAAAAACATCTTCAAATGTTTTCTTTGTTTCCAGAGAATCCAATACAGTATACATATACAGTATTCAAATTCATTAAACACAAGCTCAACTCTCTCCACACAAAGAGAAGTAGAAACAGGAAGGATCGGACAAGTCAAACATTTTCTGCCTGCCAGGTTTTAACCTCAGCAGATAATATTTCAAAATGTCCTAAAAATCCTTTTAAATCTAATTTAATTTTACCTCCAGCAAGGTGAGGCTTGAGTCTTTCTGAAGGAAAGTTGCTGCTGCTGATTCTTTCCATTCCTGCACTTGTGCCATGAGAGACTCCAGCCTGTCTAAAGGCTCCAGGTGGACTTGAATGGCTTGTCCTCGTAGCACCATGTCAGAGAGGGTGTCCACCATCGGGATGCAGCCGCTGACCTGAATCAAGAAGATTATTTTAGTGTAACACGCTTTTTTTGCCCCACTGATACCCTGAACCAGCTGACCAGTTATGTTGGCCTCGTTTACATTTTACTGGTCCTTAAAAAAACAACTAATAATTTTCATTAAGTTATATACTACTGAATAGCTTAATAGTTATAATAACACAAAGAATTAATTATTCTAAAAAAATATTCTGAAGAATAATTAAAAACTAAAGCCTTCAAATAAAGGAAGTTGTGCTCCTGTTTACACTCAACCCTGCATGTTATTATTGTGCCAGACACTGAAAGGCACGGCAAAACATACAATACGTAAGCCAGCACTTTTTTTCAGTATGCTATATAGTTGCTGTATAAAATAAATCAGCAGAGGATGGGATCAGGCAAAAAGATACAATACATGAGTCGTTTTGGACTTTTCCACTCAGAGATTTCGATTGTAGTTACAGTAATTGTTGACTTTCTTTTCCCCCTGTTTTCGCTGCACCGCCTCTTTCCTCTCACTGCGTGTGTGGGTCAGAGTGGAGAGGCTCCAGCCTCAAAATAACTACGACAGCGTCACCTTCACTGCTGCTGTGAAACACGGAGGCTGAATCTAAAAATAGTTTTTACTCACACACCCCTTCACACTTTTTACACCCCAGACGCCTCTATTTTTGGTCACAAATGTGAGTGACACAGTTTCACTGCCTTCCTGCTGTCTTTTATACGCCTCTAAGAACAGCCTCTTTGTTGCAGTAACCTCACGCACTTCCTTTAAACTGGCAATAAGTTACTAACAAGTTTTCATGACAGGAGAACTCTCAATCGTTATAAACACCATCACAATTGTTTTTAAGTCACACCCTATCAAAATAACATATAATAATATCATATTTCCTAATAGTCCAACCATTCTTAAAATTTCTGCTAACCTGAAGCTCCTCAGCTTCTTGCAGCCACTCTTGGGCTTTTCTGATGGTGTCTTTCAGGAGAAGGCAGTTTGGGAGGTAGGCAGGGATGCTAGATGCCTTCTCAGCAGCAGCACTAAGGGTCTCTATGGAGTGTGGTGGTCTGGTGGGTAGAAAAACACAAATGACGCACCATAGGTTGTAAACATTGGCACAATATTTGCATCAGGTCCATGTTATCTATATTATCCATACCAAGAAATGCCATGACACTTCGTTCACAAGCTTTCTAAATATTTATTTTACCACAAACACTTTCAAAAATGTTCTGTACATACAGGTTTTATTGCATAAAATTGCATAAAACATAAAGCTTATGTTATTTTGAAAACCAAACTTATTTACATTAAATAATATTTTAATTGTCAAACATCTGAAATCTTTTTCAAACACTATCTCAAATTCTGTGAAAACCCCAAATTCAAAGCTGCAGTGGACTAAGCATGATGAGGAAACACAAAACTTTTTTTAAAAATACTGATATTTAAGTCCTGATTGGAGATTAGTTTGCCTGATAATGGTGAGAGTAAATGCGCATTCCTGACAGCCATGCCATTAAAAGCTTCTGAAAAGCACTAATGACAGTTAATACTGGACAGCACTGAGTACCAATGGAATGAGGGCAGAACTAAACATGATGCTCACTTTTTGTTGGTCTTGTTGAATATTCTAGCAGCAGCATTTTGCACTAGCTGTAATTAAAATGAAGCAAAATCAGGAGCACTGACGTAATATTACATTATTCAGTTACAATCAGTGCAAATACCTGGACACAGAGTTAAAGCTAAGAAGCAGAATAACATCTTAGAAATCATCTGGTTTTCTTTTGGATTAAACTCAGAGCATGACAAGCTACCATAATATGTCCTTGTTGCTGTTTTGGAAGCTCCTATCCTGTGGCTATGATGCAAACTTTATCATGGACTAATCGGTGCTGCCCTCACCTGGCTTTAAGAAGACTGCTCGCCTTGTCCTCCCAGTGCTCAGACATAGTGAGCTGCTCCTGAAGTCGTGCCATGGCTTTCTCCACTGACGGATGAGGTGCTAATCCGACTCCCTGGTCGATGAGCCTCCTCATGGTCTCCAGAGTCAGGGTAGCAGGCTGAGCGCTGGCCTGTTGCACCCCCTCCAGCCATCGTGCTTGCTCCAGCCTCACTCTCAGGCGCGGCAGCTCAGGCAGGTCCACGTCGAAGTCGAAGCTGACGTCCAAAAGGCTCTGGATCTCAGCAACACTGGGAAGTTCATCTGCCAGGACCTTCTCGCTGTGCTGCTGGAAGTCTTCAATGCGATTTAAGAGTTCCTGAAGATGGAAAATACAAGAAGTTGAAAAATGTCTTCAAATCAGATCAAGTAGTGCATTTTTATTTATTTAACAGGGAAAGTGCATGTTAGTGGACATTGACGTAAAAAATAAGACGTAAACGTGTAAGATTGTAAGAAAACCACTAATTTACATCTGTAGTCCTCAAGCAGGTCACATCAAACTATGCAATACAGAAAAGACATGTAACGCAAAACACATAAAAACACACAAATAAAAACAATACATCACATAAAGTTCAGAAAAAACTGATCACAGATCTAACGTGTTACGCAGAGGTCTACTTTATTGTCATTAATAAGCTATTCCAACATTTACCTCCCTTCACTGACACCACACTTTGTGGTTCACCTGTGAGGCATAAAACTGTCTCATTTAGCAGTGGCCTTAGTGCCAATCACACTGCCATATTTTTAAATACAAGCAACGCAGGACAGAAACTGCACAAATAACAAAAGCTGCACAATGTGACTTAAAATTAAAGAAATGAAATTTTACTTTGGTAAAAGCAAATTTCTTCTCCTCAGTTTACCTTCAACAGGGGCGCCTGAGGGAGACTGCAGGAGAGGTTATACAGCTGCCGCACAAATGAACTCAGCTCCTCCACAGTCAGCTGGCTCCGTGACTTCCCACTTCCACACCGATACCTGTGTCCATGAGTGAAGAAATCACCCTCATTAAGGCGCCATTACTATTCAACAAGAAGAATGTGTGAGAAGTAATGCATAAGCCTGGGTGACATCGCATATTAATGTTACCTGGTCTGCTTCTTGCCATTCAACAGCTGCTGTGCCACAGACGCGCACTTCTCAGCATCTTGTGTGACCAAACGAAGCCGACGCAGCAGGTCGTTGTCAGGGAACAGCTTGGAGTCTGACTCAGCAAGGAGGGTGCGAAAGACTGGCAGGCCTGAGGAGACAAGAGCAGCTTAATCATAGTCTAACACATTTGCAGCTTAAATAACCCAACATGTTGCTGAGCAACTGATGACTTACTGCAGCAACCTCTTTTTTATTGTTTTTGCTGAACATGGCACTGGCGCTGCAAAGAGTAATAAATACTTTTATCTTATAACTTACACCACTATTGACTTAACTGAGTCTTAGGTTAATTGCTTCCAGGAGCTCTTTGAGGAATTACTTTGCTGACAGTGACAATGGAGCGGAGTCATTGGTAGAAGGATTTTAGGATTTCATTTCTTTATTGACTTTATATAGAATCACTTAGTCCAACAGCTCATTATGATTATTGAGTGTGATTCTAATATCTTCTAATCTAATATCAAAAACAGGAACAAAACTCGGGGTACTTCTTTTTGTGTGTTATGTTATACTGGCCCGGGTCTGGACTGCGATGAGGCACTCACGATATAACAGTGATATGTGCTTTGTGTAGCATGAATGACTGGTTAAAAGGTTGGGGCAAGATAGAACAGGAACTCAGCAAAGAGGAAGAAAGGTGAACAAAAGCACCATAAAAGGCAAAAACAAAGGTGGCAGTGAAGCATTTTCATTGTTTTTAGCATATTGACTCACTTCATCATATACAAGTTCTTTGCCTGTTGTGACTTTTGTGTTCTCTGTCCCAAGGGTTTAACTAAAGGACTTATAGCAGCGCAAACAAGCTGCCCCAGAATGAAAGTAAATACCTCTAACACCTGATCCTAGGTCTGCAAACCACTGTATGCACAGGGGACGCCACTAAAGCTCACCTGGTTGAGCTGTAACACATGTCTTGTGTCTTTACTGTGTTGGGTTGTTTTCAGTGTGTCAGCCCCCCCTCACTGTCTTCCCACTACTGTGTACTCTATACTGGACCATCCAATAAAGGCCAAAAACATTCTGAATGCACAGACACTCACACAGGAAATGCTGACCTTGACTCTGAGCTCGAAACACATTATTTCTAATCGCAGTGCAGCTGCAGAGCAACTTAATATTAGAGCAATATATGCAGTGATGACTCCCCACTTGGCCAATAGAAAGGGGGCTGTCAATGTCCAACATCATTCATTCAAGATGTCTCGCCCAGTGTGTGTTTTAACAGTGTGTGCAAACACAGCTTTGTTAGTCAAAATGCAAACGCAGTGGCACACGTTTGTTTTGAGCTTTCTGAAACCAGAAGTGAGCATATTTGGATGAGCAACTGTACGACTGCAATGCACAAACTCAGATATCTTCCAATTGGTACTAAGTAACAGACTAATAAAGTAGTTGGACAAATTTCTATTTACCTGATTAAAATGCTTCAAAAGACACAAACGGCAGTTTTGTTCAGTGACTCCATTTAGCACAGGTGGACTCTAGCAGACTTCAGTTGGCTACAGCTGCCTGGTACACCTACTCAAAACTTCATCTACCAACAGTTTTTAATCACTGGAGAATCCCAAACAGACAATCCCAAACAATTTCCAAACAATTATTTTTTTAAAAAGCTGTAAACATTTATTTTAATTTTTAAGTCTTTTCATTGGTCCTTTTAATGTGGGAGTTTTGGGGGATTGGGGGCAGTTTTGGCTCTTATGCACTGGCTTCTTTTTTCAGCCCTGCAGGTTACCACTTTGATTTGCTACATGTTTCTCCTATTAAAGCGTCTTAATTAAGATAACGAGAAAAAGCCGTAGAGCTCTCATTTGCAAGTTTTGTAAACTATTTTTGCTCTGCTGTCTATAGCTCCCAAGAACAGTGTGACAGCCTCTTCAGTAAACGAAATTTAATTAAACTAGTGGCACTTTTAAAAATAAACGTCAAACAGTTAACACCATGCTGAGGAGTCTAAACAGGAGGTCGATTACACTTCCTACAGAGTGACACTTTTCCCAGTTTGAGCCTAAAATACATGAAGAGGAGGGATGCTGAGGCAGGCAGATGAAGAGGGGATCCTGCTGCTGTGCCATAATAAACAAGAACACCAAACTCACAGTACGCAGACTGCAGCTGGTGGTGGACGCGTCACACATGACAAACTGTGCAGTTTGTCAAGTGTACAACAGCTGTATTAATTTGATGAGTAGGAAATTTTACGATCTGAAACTGAGGTAGTTAATAAGGTTTGGATACATGTTTGAGTAAAATGAATGGATTTCTCACATCTACTCAGGAAAGCTGACAATCTTCTACTAACAAGGTTTTCATCAGTGCTCTACTTTCTGAGATAAAAGACGAGCAAAATTATATTACTGACTATTTACAGATTGGCAGGCAAAGCAATCCTTTTTAATACGAGTCTTAAACATACATCCATCAACTTTTTTACAATCTTTGCTGGCTTGTTTTCAGCTCAGCACCTGCCCTGTTTTGGTGTAGATGTGTATTTTTCTACTTTTGCAAAACATAGTAGCTACAGAATAAATGAAACCGTCTGCATTTACATGGGCTGTCCATAAACTTCACTTTAACTGTGCCATCGTCTCTTCCAGCAGGTATGAAATCTCCTTGCCAAATGATGACTTGTTTGCTAAACTGAACATAGTGCTTTTGTTTTGGGCTGTAATGATCCATAGCTGTGGCCAGATAACTGAAACGGTTGATGCTAGAATAACCACATTAAATGTGGAAATGGAAAAAGAAAAAGGAGGAGGATGGTAGAGGTGGCTAAAAAGATGATAGAAAGCGAGATTCAGATGCTATTATTACTGCTTACTCAGTCGAGTATAAGCTAATGTTTTAAAATGGAAAGTAGTGCAGTCTTTATTACAGCACCATGGAAGGAGGTTGTCTACTGCAACTTCAAAACATTGGTTTTAAATTTGAATATAGTTTCATTTTCTGAAATTAGGTGCAAGGAAACACTGGTTATTTTACTTAAACACGTGAAACCATCTGTTTGGTCCTTTGCTGCTTACCTTTCTTTTTTTCGAGTTTGGCCTCTAGAGTCTCTGTTACACGGGAGGCCCATTCATCATACAGCTCAGATCGCTGCTTCACAGAATTCATCATCAAAACCAGGTCGTCCAGTGTGTATCTGTAACTGTAGCAGCAAAGCAAAATGATTGATTTTTTTAATAAGATGCACAAATCAGAAGAACCACAGTTTTCTGTAGTTTAATACTAAAAAATAATCAGTGGGACTTACTTCACTGTGTAGTTGGTGACGGGGCAGGAGCAGAGGTTGTTGATGTGGTACAGACAGACCAATACTCCGGGGGTACAGGGACAGGTGATGGCAGACAGGTAGCAGGTAGTCTTGCACTTGAAACATTGCCGCTCGTCATCCTGGAGGTGATCGTACTTTGCCTCCTGGTGGTGCATCGCTCCCTGAAGGTGTGAGATACCAACAAATGCATTAGGTGATGCAGTGTGTGTTTAAACACAACACCTCTTTGCACTTTTTTTAAACATGTATGCTACTTTCACAGCTGGCCAATAAAGCTTAGTGGCACATTTTTACACATTTCTGCGAGGCCAAAACAAAAAAGCAATTTTAAACTAGTGATATGAAAAATAAACCTGTATTTATTTATTAAAAAATAGTCTACACACTATGCAACTCTGTCATTATGTCTACACGAGTTGTTGAAAGATGCTGTACCATTTTCTTCACTTTCTCTCTCAGCTCCTCCTCTTCTCGGATCATGGCGACCATGTCCTTGTGCACGGCTGAGGCCAGAACCACGCTGAGTGTATCTGCTTTTGTGGCCATGTTGCACACCATCTCATCATGCGAAAACACGTTGTACCGATGCAGCATGCGGTAGTGGTCAACACACTGTCTGCCAAGAGGCATCTGGTAGAAGAGAAAGGAGCAAAAGAAAGTTATGTGTGTAATTGGTGATGGAGCAATAGCAGAAGAGAAATTAGTCAGCAGTAGTTTTGAGTAAGTGTGTAAAGAAGAACAAAAAAATGTCAGCCTAATGTAAATATTTTCAGCTTTTCTTACTCTCCTGTGATACTAAAATGAATTTATTTCAACTTGTGGCTACTTTACAAAAGAAAACTAATTTTAAAAAAGCAACATGATCTTTTTTGGGTGAACAGATATAATATAATTTACTTTTAATATAAACTGCCGCTCCACATTTCTCTCCAGTTCATAGTAACAGCCTTTGCATAACACTATGAAAATACTGGAGGTAATCTAAATACTGATGCATGACCCGATAAAGCAGCTTAAGCTTTATTTATAGTCCTGCACTGAATCCCAAAGAGCCTGTGGCATAGGCTGTTGTTGGTATTTGTGTCTGCTTTTCTCTGCCCTCAGCATGATTTTTTTTCCTACCTGCTTCATGGGAAAATTTCTCACAGAGACTTGAACTAAAGCTACTAAAAGTCTTCTCTGCACATTGCGCTGGTGTTCATGGACTCTACAGCCATCACTGGTGCTTCATTCTCTCTTGCGATTGTCTTTCTTTCTCCTGCATGCTATCATGCCACACAGCCTTCTAGATAGTTTACATATTCTCTAATTCTGTGAGAACTCACTTTACTGAGAGGAAATCCCACAATATGTGATCCTTCTGCACCTATTGCTAACAGGTGCCATTGAATACCATCATGAAGGATTCTACTGTGTTTGTTTGAATTTAGAAACACACCAGTGCTCCTAGTACCATTTTACAGTTTCACCATCGGTGTTTTAACCTGTTAAAGGGATGGGCAGCTTTCAGATTTCACACATTCAGTTAACATGACCTCTGTTTTTATAAGACTTAAAGCAGTTGTTATAACAGTGGTTAAAAATGTGTGTTGCTGTGATGCGTAAATACTTTTCTGGGAAGCTGCAGATCAGGTAAAGTGTAGATTTTATACAGAACTACAAATCAAGCTGTAAAGCAGTACTACTAAAATAAGCTGGCATTTTTTTTGTACTCAATCAATGAAAATCTTTCATACTAAAAATAAAAAAAATGACCTTGTTATTCATTCACATCTTCTACTTTCACATAAAATTATATTAGAAAAAGTGTTTTAAATACTTTTTCCAAACAAAAAAGAGATGCTGTTTAGAACAGCGAAAATAAAGGGATTAAATACCCAGTCCACTGTGCAGAAGTTGACCGCCTCAGCGAAGTTGAAGCCCTGATTGAAGCCACTGTGATAAGCTCTAGGAAATGTGATGACAAACTCACCAGCACACTGGTTTGTTCTGTAAATCTGAAGCAAAGTGGAGAGCAGAGAAAATCCTGTGAGAAATATTCAAGTTTTATCTGTATATCCACTTCATAACAGACACTGACTACATATACAGATGTAGACTACACAGGATGTGAAAAAGACTACGAACTGGGACTCCATAGTCCATCAGGGTGTTGGGGTTCATGATAGTGACCAGCTGGTGGAGCAGGTCAGGTTGAGACTCAAAAAGCTCTGGGGCCAGTTTCTTCATAACGTCCTCCAGCTGCTCGGCAGCAAAACCAGGAGCACCATACCAGGTTTTGGGTTCCCCCCTTGAAATGAATAAAATAGAAAAGACTTCACTCCTGCTGGCCAAAAGTGAGGTGCAAATAAAATGTATTTGATTTTAGGAGCTCAAGCAATAATAAACCTATACAAGAAACTTTTTTTGTATACCAGTGCAGGTAATTGATGGAGTAGCTCCAGTGATCCTCGATGTGCCAGCAGAAAGAGGAGAAGCACATGCCAACATAAAGCCACGGCAGCGTCATCCCACAGATGTCAGCTGTTACATGAGTCAGTACAGACGGGTTCATCATCGCCAGGTTGTTGAGGTTCCAGCCACATTTGAGGTATTTCTGCGTGGGGAACGGCATACCCAGGTCAATAGCAGGAATTACAGCGCAATGCTTGTACTTCTTAGTTTACAAAACATGATTCAACAGATGTATGCAAGGTTTTATATTGCTTATTTAGACATTTACCTCATCTGCTGGAGAAACCTTAAATTTTCCATTTGGAATAGGGAATCCACTCCCAAACTCCTTCGAGGCGATATCTGCTCCATACTCTACAGTAACGTCCTCATCAATGGCTCCAACCAAACGCCAAAACTCTTTCTCTACCAGCTCTGTGGGCACCATCTGTAACAAAGAAGTGAGAGGTAATTGAATTTAAAATACTCAGACTGACATAGAGCAGTATGTTTATGTTTGGACCATATCTACTTACATGAACTGGCATGTTGAAGTAATCAGATTTAAAGGCATCTGCCATTTGGCCAAATGCACGCAGGGAATAGTCTCTGTATGCCTGTTCAAACCCGAACGCCTCATGAGGCTTGTTGCATTCCTGTGGGCAAATTTAAAAAAGCCTTTCAAAGATATTGACACGGTTAGCTTTTGTGTGTGTGGTTTTTAATTTATACACAATTATTTATGGAATTATGATGCCAAAAACCTATTCTATAACTACATAATTAAAAACATATAGGTAAAAATCTGAGAATTCTGAAATTGAATCTGTGGGAGAATGAATGAACTTCCAGGAGGTAAAAAAACGATCTTGGAGAAAAAGTGAGCAAACCTTTTAAAGCATTTTTTTTTTAAAGCAGTTCTCTTTCAAACCTCACTCGGTATCTCACTATTGAAAGTGGCCTCTGGCATGACCAATCAAGCAAGCTCCACTATTACCATGTCTGTCCAAAAACGACTAATTACGTCAACAACACAGGGTCCCCGAAACCCTTAGATCAATAGTGTTGGAGCCTGAACATAGAAGCCTGTCTCCTAGAGTCTGCAGTCTAGAGAGCCAAATTGGCAGCTTCAAAGACTCAGAACTTTCAGCAACAGTAGAGGAAAGTGAAAGCTGCAGATGAGCAATGGGGCACAGGTGGAAGCATCCCCACTTGGTTTCAGATTTGATATTTCACTCAGTGGTAAAGGGATTCAAGGGTGGCACTCAGGTTGCAGACTGTTATAATGCCAACACCTGAGGAGATCGATCTCCAACCTTCAGCACATACACATCTTAAAAGCCATTTCCAACTTGATTGGGTGTTTTATTATTTTAATTTTCCTCTTGCTCTGACATTTTGACAAACTTCACACTACACTTACAACTGACACCTGGAGAGATGATGCGACCATGAACAGTCTAGGCCAGATTTAAACAGCCATTAACTTCAAAGGCAACAAAACATTGGAGTAACTGCAATTTAGAGGTACTGTCACCTGTACGTTATCACTGAAACTCACTTACTATGTACACTGCTGCAGCTGTTATATATCTAAAACTCAAACTAAACACCATTTTATATCAGTGAAGCAGCAGGTTATATGAGTCAGCCCCCAGCAGAGCATCCTGCCTGAGGTCTCCTCTGAGTATCAGATGCTTAATGGTGTAAGCAGTGTTTCAAAATTAGATAACAAAGAATTAAAAATATTTTTTATATTTCTTTGGCACCCCTCTGGTGGCCTGTGGTAAAAGCCAGCCCTGCCTCCTAAAGGTGTGACGTTCACACATGATTTCTTTTTCTGATTTCCACCCAGAAGACTGTTCAGTTCCACCATATTTTGGCTCTGATTTGGCATTAAAAATACATGGGTGTATTTAGAAGGTCCATACTAAAGTAAAGAGTGGCAAAGAGAAGTGAAATCAAATTATTCTGAGCTTTGCAGGTAGCAAAAGTCTGCCAGACATTAGAGCTGGCTCCCGGAAGGAGAACCTTTAAAACCGACCCTGGGAATACACTGGCTGCACCGGAGTCGTGTTCTTTTTGCGATTTGGCTATGGGAGCTGTTTGAGCCCACTCACTCCTTACATTGCTTAAACTAAGAGAAGTTATACAACTTTTTTGAGCTGTTAATTCTGCTATACAAGCCAGTAAAAGCCCAAAACAAAATACAGATGTAGAACTACGCATTTTAGTTCCCTTTTAATGTTAGCGTTAAGCTATACAGACTTTGAGTAACAGTTTAAGATAACCATACCTAAGAAACTTTCAATTGTAGTTACAGTATTAGTGTAGTTTTGTAACACATTTTCATTAGTGATGAGAGATTCTTGTATTTAGTGCAGTTACACTTGTTGCAGAACAAGTGACACTGATCTTACTTCTTATTTGTTGTACTGTAACCCAACCCAGTACTGTTTTTCTAAGCCAAACAAACAGATAGCAAAAGTGAAAGTAAACTACAGGATCACAGTCTTTACGTCACTGATAACATACCTGCTTATATGTTCTTTTAAAAACAAACACTATAAAACCTGGCAACAGCTTAAAAAACAAATACATTTACAATAAACAAAAGTAAACAATAATGTTTATAGATGGACTACACAGTATTTATGCACTACTTAGAAGCTTTATAAACATCCATTCCACCTTATAGATGTTATAGATGGTTTACAAAGAATTATTAAGTAATAATTAATATTATTTAGTATTTTTTCAATATTTGCTAACAGTGAAAAACTATTTAGCTCATTTTTCTATGTATTAACGATAGTAATTATAAAGTGTTACCAGACTGTGCTGTTTAATCTCACCTGAGCCAGACACTTGGGGCACCTCCAGTCTCCTCTGGGAACGTCGTGCAGAGGAGGGATCAAACAGAAGGTGTGGTAGCTGTCGTCACAGCCATCACACAGCAACAGGCGGTCTTCATCTCCCCCACTGCCACACACCAGACAAACAACCAGATCCACCTGGGCAATAACAACAGGAGCAGTTTGTAGTGAGACGAAAATAAACAGATAGAAATGAAAAACATTTTTTACATAGACTGAAATCTACCAGAACTCAGTATATTTATTACAAAAATGAAGAATTTTAACATGCATGTTAAAAATATACTTTGAAATGCTGTCAGTTTTAAAGGATCAGTTATGGTGCATGATATTTTAAACCTCATTTTTTCTCTTCTTACATTACTTCTGCCTTCTTTTCTTGTGCTATTGTATCTTTTAGTTTATGTAATTACATTCAGCATTAAAATGTCACATTTTTTTTGTTATGTGTTATTTGTGCTCTTCAAAAAATGATACATATTTAATGGACAAAGGAAGCAACTTAGTCAAATGACAAAAACTTAGGGTGGATTTCTCATCATGTTGCATTAAACTAAACACACACTCTTTTGGTGTCTACTTACTGGACTTGGAGGAACTGGAGGCATGACTTTCTTATACCGTGACTTGGGAACTTTGTCAGCTTCAAATATTAGTTCCTTGGTTTCAACTGGTTCCTGTTTCACCAGAATTGGAATCTCTTTCTCTGCAAGGCCACAAGAAACGTTACTATGACCAAGAAGAGGATTATCCTTTACAGGAAATGTTTAAAAATACATGGACTCCATATTTGGTATTTTTAAGTTACTATAGAAATATTATTTTCTTGGCTAAAGGAGGATTTGTAACTACTGAATATATGTTTAATTACCATTCATTTCTGCTTATCGCTACTTAACACTCTTCTTACAACATTCATACATGTTTATTAATGCTTAATGATTCCAAACAAAGTGTGTTGAAGTGTTTGCATTAATGTTGTGAATATCAACAGAATAACTGTTTTCGCTCTGGGGTGTGGGTCTAACCTGGTTCTGTCTTGACAACAAAAGACCCCATCCTCCGCCTCAGGTTTGGCTTGCTATCACCGGGCTCACCTGGTTCAGTCTTCACACAGACAGCCTACAGACAAAGTGAGAACTGAAACGTCAAACTACGAGATTCTTCAAATAACTGTTGAATAGTGAAGCTTGTACTGATGGTTTCAGGGCAGTTTTAGTCAGGCTTTGTGGCTCCCACCTCACACTTCATGCGCTTGGCTCTGCGAGCACTTGGACAAGCATCAGGTATCTGGACAGGTGTCCTCTGAGCCTGGTCCTGCAGCTTCTGCTCCTTGATGTCTGTGCCCTCCTCTGCACTGTCGACCGGCTGGACAGGCTTCTGAACACACTGAAAGAGCCAGCGAGGGAGAACTATATCACAAAGGCTATTAGAAAGAACCTATGCGACTAACTGGAAATACCTGTATAATCAGAT